>NC_057345.1:50244166-51682500 GCF_016509475.1 Prionailurus bengalensis | reverse complement strand
AATGAGGCACAGATTCAGAGAAATAGTCGGGACTGTGAAAAATATCCCCATTCTTGCCCTTGATTGCATACGACTACAAATAAATCATCCCAGAGAAGTTTATAAAAATTCTTTTTCCGTGTATTATCCATACCACTCTTGAATAAACATTCTCTCTAAATAATCTCATCAATAATCCCTACAGAAAGGTTACCAAATATCTGCCATGCATTACAGGGAAATTGTCTAACACTTTTAAAATATGATAACACTTAGCAATAACCATGTATGATAGCCTAAAATCATAAACTAAAATCTTCCTACAAATGTACAAATTATAAAAAATGGACTAGTAGAAATGGTAAGAAAGATGGCACATTTTTAAAAAGATATATGTAAATTAAGTATCAGTGACATTTTTGAGACTGTAATATAAGCAGGATGACCTTACTAAGAATATGCCTAATCAGTTTAACTGATTATTATCATATTTCTAAAGATAAAAATATTTTAAAGCATTATTGATATATAGAGAGAAAATAAACCAGTTTAAATATAAGATTTAAATAATATAAAAATATCAACTATCTGCTCAAAGTCACTGTATTGACCTGCCCAAGATTTATTGAACTGGAGATAATCCAGAGAGCTCAATCAAAAAGAACTAAGTAGTAACAACAACAAACTCCAAAGACTACTAAAAACTTATACTTATGTATAAGTCATACCTAGCTTAGTTCAGTAAAGATGGAATATGCTAGATTAGTTACAACTTTTAGAAGAAACAAGGGAGTCAAGAAATTAACCAAAGTAAATTTTATGCAGTTTACAAGCTGGAGTCCAAATTTAAGAAGACAAACAAAAATCCCCCCAAAAACAGAGATTTGATTTACCTCTACCAAGAAAGTGTAGTATGAGTCCTTGAGCCAATAGCATCTGGCCAGTTCTTAATGTACAGCCCCAACCACAGTCTGTTGTCAAAGTCGAGCCTTCTATTTGAGGAAATTCTTCCCTGTAGGTCAGCCATATTCTTGAAATGAAATCTTTACGAAATTCTTCTACATTTCCCGCAATTACATGATCTTCTATTGTACATCCTGATCTTGCAGGTAACAGTTTATTTTCATCTACAAAATAAAAATATATAGTCTAAATATATGCAAAGGAAAATCAGTAATGATATTATGTTCCCTTACTGTCCATAAGACAGGAAGTATGTTATAATTTTTCTAATACTTTTTTTTTCAATTTAAATGAAGATAAATGTTATTCTGCCTAATCAGGCTATTATGAAAATCAAATGAGAATGGATGCTGAAATGTATTGTACACTCTAGAACTAGCTAATATAAAGTATCATCAGTAATATTGTTGTTAATAATAGTACCCTATATTCTGAATATAATCAACTCTTTTATGAGGGGATAATATTAAAATACCTTTTCTTTTTGCCTCATTTGGCTCAGGATGTAGATATTAGTGCTCTCTAAAATGAGATTTGCAAATAAAATATCATGATTTGTCAATATGTAAAATGAATATAATCACATAAGCTGGTTCTTAAAATCAAATAAAATGTGCACACTGTATTTATTGCCATGAATATTTATACTCAAATTATAAAATCAAAACTAAGAAGCTAAAGAGTAAGAATACAAAATTCCTAAACATACAGTTATCCTTTCATGTTGAAATACAATTTTTAAAAACTGCTGCCACCCACATATGTCATTTTAAAAGGCCTTTTCAAATTGATTGTCTGTAATACAATTTCTATGTGAGGGGCACCTAGGTGGCTCAGTTGGTTAAGCGTCTGACTCTTGATTTCAGCTCAGGTCATGATCTCACAGTTTGTGAGATCAAGCCCCGCATTGGGATTCTCTCTCTCTTCCTCCTCTTTCTGTCCCTATCCTGCTCATGCACGCACTCTCTCTCTCTCTCTCTCAAAATAAATAAATAAGCTTAAAAAAAAACCAAAACAGAATTTCTATGTAAAAACTACAGTTACTGTTTGCCCAATAATCTACAAAACACTAGTGCTCCAAATGAACTGACATTCCTTGATTACTCTCTCAAAATGAACTGACATTCCTTGATTACTCCTAGAGAGTATATTTAGTCATGTTTACAACCTCAACATGTAGCACACTACATAACACAAGTAAATCCTAATAAATGTTGCTTGGTTTGGGTGGGTGGACAGGTGGATAGATAAATCTGGCTAAACTCTCAATTCCAAGGAGTTCAATTTCCAATGCCCTTCTGCAGGATATTAAAGCAATTTTATCATGCTTTTTTTTTTATCCTTGCTCACCTATCCCTCTTTAAACTCATTCTGAAAAAATTACAATCACCTAAACTTCATAATATTCAGATTAATGGTGCTAAGTTGTGGCATACAGTTTCAGTGACAATAAAAAGAATGACCGACAAGCCCCCAATATCAATGAATTTCTCTCAATATTTGAGTTTGACGTTAATTACAAATAAAAATGCATGGAAATTGAACATGGCACTACAAATATGTCCAAACTTTCTACTTTAAAGAAAAAAATTTGTTTACGTTTTTTTATTTACTTACAAAAGGAGACAGAGACTGCGGGAGCAGGGGAGGGGCAGAGAGAGAAGGAGAGAGAGAAAATCCCAAGCGGTCTCCGGCGCTGCCCCCACAGAGCCCGACTAGGGGCTCAAACCCACAAACCATGAGTCTGAAATCAATAGTTAGATGCTGAACCAGCTGAACCACCTAGGTGCCCCCCAAAGTTCTACTTTAGAGACATTCAAATTTGTCTGAAATTTGACACAATAGTACATAACTCACACATCATCCTGAGGCTTGCCAAACATAATTCCTAATCTCCTCCCTTGATGAAGTAATTAATTCTTTATTCTTTTAAGATCTAGTCTTGGGCCACGTGGGTGGCTCAGTGGGTTAAGCATCTGACTGTTGATTTCTACTCAGGTCATGATCTCATGGTTCATAAGATCAAACCCACATCAGGCCCTGCGCAGTCAGCGCAGAGACTGCTTAGGATTCTCTCTCCCTCTTTTTCTGCCCTTCTCCCACATGTGTTCACTTTCTCTCTCTCTCTCTCAAAATAAATATTTTTAAAAACCTAGTCTCTAAAATTACTCTAAATTTACTCTAAATTTAAAATTTACTCAGAATATAATTGGAAAATTGCTAGTACTAACTGAACTTTATTGTCCTGTTGACTTTCCACTATAATAATACTACCTCTGCTATTCCACTTTCTGACTTTTCACAATCTTTTTTTCATGTTTGTCTATTTTGAGAGAAAGAGCACATGCACAAGCAGGGGAGGGGCAGTGAGAGAGGGAGAGAGAGAATCCCAGCAGGCTCCACACTGTCAGTGCAGTGCCCAACTTGGGGCTCAACCCTGCAAATCTGAGCTGAAATCTAGAGTCAGCTGCTCAACTGACTGAGCCACCCCAGCGCCCCTCTTTTCTTAATTTCCTTAATTAATAATATCTATAATATTTATCTATATCTTACCCTTTTCCAAATTTCAGGTATATTACAGGAGAAGGAATATTTTATTTTATGCACCCCTGAATCTTCAGCACCTAGTACAGAGTTCAGTCCATAGCAGATGTGCAATAAACATTTGTCAGGTGAATGTAAGATAAATGGAGCCAAAGGAAGAAGGTTTGGTTTTGTTTTGCTTTGCTTTGCTTTTGTTTTCTATGATGCTCTGGAGACACATGAGATCAGAGCTTTATGAACAAAGTCTCAAAGAACCACAACAAAAAAATGAAACGAAAGCTGATAAAAGAAATAGAAGAAAACTGCTAGTAACATTGAGGGTTCAGTCAAGGCTGACTATCACAATTAAACAAGCTAATATGAGAATCATAAGTAAAAAAAATTGTGAATTGAATCCTCAAAGACTACAGTTCTTGTAATTATCAGATATGGGATAAAGTAAGTAAATATTTAAAGGTCAAATTGCTGGGTCCTAAAATGTATATATTTTCAATTTTTCTAAGTACTCTCAAATTTCTCATAAGAGGTTGTAAATTTAAATATTTATCATAGAGAAGTTCTCTGCATGTGTGAACACATGTATAAGGATGTTTAATGTAGCTTTATTGAAATAAAAAGTTGGAAACAACTTAAGTATTCATTAATAGGGGATGTGATGAACAAGATTATTAATTTACTCCACAAATATTTATTGAGAGCCTTATTATGCACCAGGCACTGGAGTTAACACTGAAAGTATGAGAGGCACAGTTCTTACTCTCAAGGAGCTTACAGTTCAGCAGATGAGAAACATTAAACAAAAGTATAAAAGTTGTTAATCCCATTATGATATTTGTGGTGAAGCAGAAATACAGGCTGCTATAAAACTACAGAAGTAGACCAAATTAGAAAGGTTGCTAATGGATGCATTTCAAAATAGCTTAAACAATAAGGGGATGTATTACCATACACAAACAGAAGTCCTATGTAGGGATGGCTCTAGGTTGGTTAATTCAGTGCCTCTGTGACATCTAGGACTCCTGTTCTACTCATCGTCTCACTCTGCTAAATCTCAGCATGTTGGCCTTATCTTCACCCATTACTCCTTAAAGTAGCATGAGTCTGTTTCAGTACAAAGATAGGATATATGTTGGGGCGCCTGGGTGGCGCAGTCGGTTAAGCGTCCGACTTCAGCCAGGTCACGATCTCGCGGTCCGTGAGTTCGAGCCCCGCGTCAGGCTCTGGGCTGATGGCTTGGAGCCTGGAGCCTGTTTCCAATTCTGTGTCTCCCTGTCTCTCTGCCCCTCCCCCGTTCATGCTATGTCTCTCTCTGTCCCAAAAATAAATAAAAACGTTGAAAAAAAATAAATAAATAAAAATACACAAATACAAGAATAAAATTCTAAAAAAAAAAAAAAAAAAAAGGATATATGACAGATATGACAGAATCCAATGGAAGAAAAATTTTTCTTCTTTGTATTCTTTCTTTTTTTTTTAATGTTTGTTTATTTTTGAAACAGAAAGAGAGCAGAGGATGGAGAAAGAGAGAGGGGAACAGAGGATCCAAAGCGGGCTCCATGTTGACAGTAGAGAGCCAGATGCAGGGCTTGAACTCACAAACCATGAGATCATGTCCTGAGCCAAAGTTGGATGCTTAGGTCTGTATTATTTATTACAAATAGTGAATTTTTATTGTTTTAATAATTTTATATTAAATATTTTTTTGAAATTATGAGTTGTGCATTTACAGAGAAGATAAAAACCCTGTGTATACACCATTTTTGTTTTTGTTTTTGTTTTTTGAGAGAGAGAGAGTGCAAGCAGGGGAAAGCGGGAAGGGCAGAGAGAGAGGGACAGAGGATCTGAAGCAGGCTCTGCACTGACTACAACCAGCCTGATATAGGACTTGAACTCTCAAACCACAAGATCATGACCTGAGTCGAAGTCAGACAATCAACTGAGCCACCCAGCCCCTGTGAATATCCCTTTAAGGAGGATAACAAAATTGTACTCGACAAGAAAAATACATTATGAGTAATTTTTTATTTATTTACTTAATTTTTAATTCAAATATAATTAATATATGATGTTCTATTAGCCTCAGGTATATAATATAATGACTCAACAATTGTATACATTACTCAGTGTTCATCACAATAAGTGTATTCTTAATCTCCTTCACCTATTTCACCCAACTCCCCCCTCTCCACCCACCTCCCTTCTGGGAACCATCAGTTTGTTCTCTGTATTTAATTCTGGTTTTTTTGGTCTCTTTTTTACTTTGTTCATTTGTTTTGTTTTCTTAATTTCCACATATGAGTGAACTCATATGGTATTTGAGTAATTTTTAATCTGTTTGCTTCTTCCCAACGTTAGCCCTTTTATGCCAAAAACAAAACCCCATTATCTCAGTGTCCCTGATGATTTTATATTTCCTGTTTCTGACCCTTTTGAAAATGGAATCAAAATTAAAAACTTCTCAAGGCACCTGGGTGGCTCAGTCAGTTAAGTGTTCGACTTCGACTCAGGTCATGATCTTGCAGTTCATGAGCTCGAGCCCTGTGTCGGGCTCTGTGCTAGCAGCTCAGAGCCTGGAGCCTGCTTCGGATTCTGTGTCTCCCTCTCTGTCTACCCGTTACCTGCTCACACTCTGTCTCTCTCTCAAAAATAAATAAACATTAAAAAGATATTTTTTTTTAAAGAGTGCTGTGAGGACTCAATGAGTTAAGCATGTGAACTACTTGAAATACTACCTGGCACATTATAAATACTCAATAAATGTTAGCTGTTATCATTACAAGACATTTACAAGGCTTTAGAAGATTGCTGATAAATGAGATGCCAAAATAAGTCAACCAAAAATAAAAGCCTTGATAATGACATATTCTCACACACATTCTTTCCTTCTCTGTCTTACACACACACACACATACACACACGCACACACATACTCCTACACACAAAACCAAGCACAGACGTATAGTAGAAAAAAAGCCAGGAGTAAAGTGAGACACAGTCTTGGTTTAAATTACAACTGTGCCATTTAATACCTGTGTGACATTGGACAAATTATTTAACTTCTCTAAGCTCCTGTTTCATACTCATAAGATACTTGAATCAAACTTGTAGGCTTGCTGTGAGAATTAAAGAATTAAAGGCACTTCACAAAGAGCTTAGCATGATGCCTAACACAAAGAAGGCATTCATTAAGTGACATAAATTGTTAAAAGAAAATATATAATTATTAAAAGGATGGGCATATGTAGAAACTCAAAAACATCAAAATAAGTCAATAATTTCAGAAATTAGAACATCCTTAAGAATTGGAAAATCTGGAAGCAACTGAGTGGCTCAGTTGATTAAGGATCTGACTTCAGTTCAGGTCATGATCTCATAGTTCGTGGGTTTGAGCCCCACGTCGGGCTCTGTGCTGACAGCTCAGAGCTGAGAGCCTGCTACAGATTCTGTGTCTCCTTCTCTCTCTGCCCCTCCCCTGCTCACACTCTTTGTCTCCATCAAAAATGAATAAATGTTAAAAAAAAATTTTTTTTTAAAGAATTCAAAAATCTGGGGCGCCTGGGGCAACGGTTAAGCCTCCATCTCTTGATTTCAGCTCAGGTCATGATCTCACAGTTCATGGGGTAGAGCCTCATATCTGGCTCTGCACTGACAGAATGGAGCCTGCTTGGGATTCTCTCTCTCTTCTCTCTCTCTGCCCCTCCCCCAATCATGCTCACTCTCTCTCAAAATAAATAAACTTAAAAAAAAATAATAATTGGAAAATCTACCATCTTCAGGTTAACCAAGGTGATACTTTAAATTATTTGCATACACTTCTTTTTCTCAATCTTTTTCATTTAACTTATTTATTTAAATTCAAGTTAGTCAGTATAGTATTGGTTTCAGGAGTAGAACCCAGTGATTCATCACTTACATATAACAACCAGTGCTCATCCCAACAAGTGCCCTCCTTAATGCCCAGCACCCGTTTGCCCATTCCCTTACCCACTTCCCCTCCAGCAACCCCCAGTTTGTTCTCTGCATTTAAGAGTCTCTTATGGTTTGCCTCCCTCTCTGTTTTTATCTTGTTTTTCCTTCCCTTCCCCTATGTTCATCTGTTTTGTTTCTTAAATTCCACATATGAGTGAATTCATACAGTATTTGTCTTTCTCTGACCGCCTTATTTCGTTTAGCATTAATATACTCTAGTTCCATCCATGTTGTTACAAATGGCAAAATTTCATTCTTTTTGATTGTCAGATAGTATTCCACAGTGTATATATACCATCTTCTTTATTCATTCATCAGTTGATGGACATTTGGGCCCTTCTATACTTTGGCTATTGTTGATAGTGCTGCTATAAACATTAGGGTGCATGTGCCCCTTCGAATCAGCATTTTTCTATCCTTTGGATAAATACCTAGTAAATTGCTGGGTCATAGGGTAGTTCTGTTTTTAATTTTTGGAGAAACCTCCATACTGTTTTCCAGAGTGGCTGTACCAGTTTGCATTCCCACAAGCAGTGCAAAAGTGTTCCCCTTTCTCTGCATCCTTGCCAACATCTGTGGTTTCCTGAGTTGTTCATTTTAACCATTCTGACAGGTGTGAGGTGGTATCTTATTGTGGTTTTGATTTGTATTTCCCTGATGATGAGTGATACTGAGCATCTTTTCATGTGTTTGCTAGCCATCTGGATGTCTTCTTTGGAAAAATGTCCATTCATATTAGCATATACTTTAAAGTTATCATCAGAAAACTTGATAAAAAATATTATGATATCAATTCAGATAATATTTAACTAACACTCATAAGTCTAAAACTGTGAGGGATATAACAAAAGGGGTCATGATTCTCATCCTCAAACAGTTTACTAGAAACCCAAACCATATGGCAGTACATTATGTGTTACATAAAATACAGGTTCTTAAAAGAAATATGCCAAAACAGAGGCATAAAAAGTAGAATGGTCAATTGGTTAAGGGTCTGACTCTTGATTTCAGCTCAGATCATGATCTCATAATTCATGAGTTCAAGCCCCACATGAGACTCTGTGCTGACAGTGTGGAACCTCCTTGGGATCCTCTGTCTCTCTTCTCTCTCTGCCCCTTCCTTACTCACTCTCTGTCAAAAATAAATAAAACATTAAGAAGAAAAGTTGGGGCACTGGGGTGGCTTAGTCTGTTAGGCATCCGACTTCAGCTCTAGTCGTGATCTCATGGTTCGTGGGTTCGAGCCCTGCATCGGGCTCTGTGCTAACAGCTCAGAGCCCAGAATCTGCTTTGGATTCTGTGTCTCCCTCCCTCTCTGCCCCTCCCCTACTCGTTCTCTCTCTCTCGTTTCTCTCTCTCTCAAAAATAAGTAAACATTAAAGTTTTTTAAAAAAATTATTAAAATGGTATAGGGCACCTGGGTGGCTCAGTTGGTTAAGCATCCAACTCTTGATTTCAGCTCAGGTCATAATCTCACAGTTCATGGGATCAAGCTCTATGCTGACATCGGGCTCCATGATGACAGCACAGATCCTGCTTGGGATTCTCCCTCCCTCTCTCTCTGCCTTTTCTCGCTCTTGCACACATACATGCACACTTAATAATTTTTAAGTGTGCATACAGTTCAGTGGTTTTAAATACATTCACAATGTTGTGCTAATAAAATTACCACCATTTATCTCCAGAACTCTTCATCTCTCTCTCTCAAAATAAATAAATAAATAAATAAATAAATAAATATAAAAAAATTATTAAGAAGGTAAATTCTGTTATTATTTTACCACAATAAAAAAGAAGTAAAAAACAAAAAAAAAATATGCCAAAAGTAGATTGATCTGGAAATAAAACAATGAAAACTGTTACACAATGAAGGAATACAAAGATTTTTAAATGGGTTACAAATTTAGCACTTACCTTCATATTTAAAATGGTAACATTTTCCAAGCAACAATACAGGGGAATTTCTACTAAAATATGTCTTTGTTTTCAACACCCAACCTAAACAAGAAAAGAGAAAAACAGTTTTGCAATTAAAGGATTTCAGGCTAAAAGTGTAGCATTTTATTTTATTTTATTTCAAATCATCAATTCTAAACTATGAACATGCAGTTTTTTTCAAGAATGCAAAATATATGGACAATGAACTGAAAATACAGGTCATTTATGCTACCTTCAGATACAGTTAAGTATTTTAAACACATTCCATCATGTAAAGAACATGAGAAAGAAAAGAACTTAATTTTAATTTATTTTCAAACAGGTCACAATGTTCTTTTTTTCCCCACAATGATCTTATGGTATAAAACTTAAAAGGTACAAATTCTAGAGACACCTCAGTGGCTTAGTTGGTTGAGAGTCCAACTCTTGACTGGCTCAGGTCGTGATCTCAGGGCTGTGGGATCAAGCCCCACATCAGGCTCCACGCTGAGTGTGGAGCCTGCCTGGGACTCTCTCTCTTTCTCCCTCTGCCCCTTTCCCCTATGCGCACTCTCTCTTTTCTCTCAAGTAAAAACTAAATATTACAAAAAAATAAAATAAAATAACAGTATAGGAGTGCCTTAGGTGGCTTAGTCAGTTGAGCATCTGACTTCAGCTCAGGTCATGATCTTGCAGTTCATGAGTTCGAGGCTGCTTAGGGCTCACTGCTGTCAGTGCAGAGCCTGCTTGGGATCCTCTTCCCCGCCCCCCTCTCTGACCCTCCTCACTTGTGCGCACATGCGCGCTCTCTCTCTCTCAAAAATAAATAAATATTTTTAAAAAAACAAAAGTTACTTTAAAAAAAAAAACAGTACAAATTCTACTCCAGTTTCTCTGACATTAACTTCTTTTTCCCACATGCAACAAATGTTACCAATTTCTTGTCTTTCCTTCCATTTTAGATAATTAAAATATTTAAAGTAATTGAGTATTCCAATGAAGTAATTTACGGAAAAGGTAACACAGTCCACTACTGCTTGTGATAAATGTGAATCCCTGAAGTTTCCTAGGTAAATGTATAACCCCATCATTTCAGCCACCTGAGGATGTCTGAAAATAGTGAATAGAGCTTTCAGAGATCCTCATTTCCATTTCCACCTCCAAATCCCCAATTCCCAACTATAGTTGCAAATTCTTTAAGTTTTGTTCCTGCGAAACTATAGCATCTATCCTCTTGGTTTTTTATGATGCCATTAATAGTTCTTAATTTCCTGAGAAAAACACTTGCCCATTATATTCCTGAGTATTCCTAAGTATATGAAATCCCTGACTGCTAAGGATAGACTTAAAAGCAGCTCCTAACAAGCAAGAGCATATAAACAGAAAGAATCTGAAATTGGGAGCCAACAGACTTAGGTCTACTCTTAAGTAGACTATCTGCCATTTATATTGAAAAGTTTTTAGAAAATGTAAAATAAGTGACTTTTTACAAAAGTGCTCCCCAAAGTACTTTAATACAAATGAATACAAAAAAAGAAATAGAAATATGTATTCATAATAAAGATGATGCAAGTATTTGAATTTGCTAGAGAAAAGAAAGAATGGCAAATAAATATATGAATTGGGTTTTCCTTTACTTGGATTGCTGCAGTACTCTCCAAAACGGTTTCTGTGTCATCAGTTTTTCCTCATTCTAGCATATGCCACATGTCACTGCCAAATTAATCTCCCCGTGGCTCAGCTTTGAATAGGTAACTCTTCTGCTCAAAAACCATCCTCAGTGACTCATTACTTAACAGATTTATTATGAACTTCTCAGTGATACTAAAGACATTCCAAAATATGATACAAGTTACGTTTACAGTCATCTTTTCCACTACTTTTCACCTATACTCAAAGTGGGCTTTGCTGTTTGGCTCATACTATCCCATGACAAAAATATCCTCCCCAATATGAGCCTATCTACTTCTTACAGCTCCTGTGTGTGTGTGTGTGTGTGTGTGTGTGTGTGTGTGTGTTTGCAGAGCGAATGAGTGTGAGCCAGGGAGGAGCAGAGGGAGGAAGGGAAGAGAATCTTAAGCAGGCTCCACACCCTCCTGTGTGCACTTCGAAGCCAGTTTTTCTTTTTCCCACCTGGCTCTGATGCTCTTCTCTGAACTCCAGTGGGAAAATGGTATTTACTGATCCTATTCTATACCAGGAACTAGGCTAGGCACCTTACAAACATTATCTCTTAGAATTGTTAGTACTGTACCAGAATGATTCTAACTCCCAAATAGTAATAACCCCCTCCCCCTCTAAAGGCAGTATTTCTAAAGCAAATTCTAAGAACTTCACAAAAAAAACTTCAAATAAAAGGAAACAATCTTCAAGGAGGAACTTCTCTTTCTCCCTATGCTCTAGCCTCTGCCTACCCCCTCTTACCACTCACCAATCCTTCCTCAAGAAAAGAGAAGTTGTGAATCTGATTCTTAAGAGCCTGGGGCATTGCAAGGATCCACATTTTACTTGAGCACAGATTTATAGTGCTTTAAAGCTCAACCATGACTCATATGGTGCATACTCTCTCACTCTTACACTTCCTGTGCAAATCCTGGCAGGACCTAACCCTCATAATAGACTGACTTATTTTAATACTCCATGATGCTAGGTACATAAGAAAGCTCAGGACTTCTCATAAGGCCCAGCCATTTTCCTCTCTTTTTCCACAGGCATGTCAAAGCTGAATTAGGCCCGTATGCCAAATGACTAGTCTATAGAATATTCTTTTTTTCTTTTAATTATTTGGTTTTAGTTGACCAGTTTTCATTTTATCTTTATAAAAGTATTGTAAGAAACACAACTACCTCTACCCTAGCTTGTTGATGCTGAACCAGGATACCATGGCACACAGACAAAAAATGAAGGATATAAAATCCATAGAGACATGGGATAACAGAGCCTGGAGTATAGGAAGGAGCCATGAATAAAAGTATATTAATAAGTTCTTCTTATACATATTGAAAAATATATATTCACCAGAATTCTTCATACTGAAGAATATATTCTTATTTTGTATCTTAATCTCCCCTACTGTTTACCTTTAAGTCTCAGTTTATAGCAGAGGGAGGTGGGACAGAGACAAATGTCATTATGATTTCAAATGAAAACTAATTAAATAAAACTAAGTAAGTTAAGAAAAGTAAGTAAATTTGGCAAACAAGCCATTAAATAAATTGAAACGGGGCAGTGACTGTCTGTGAGGGGTGAGCATTGACCAGAAGGAAGCTTGAAGAAACTTTTTGGGGTGAAGGAAATTTTTTTTTCTTTTAATATAATTTATTGTCAAGTTAGCTAACATACAGTGTATACAGTGTGCTCTTGGTTTCGGGGGTAGATTCCCATGATTCATCACTTAAATACAACACCCAGTGCTCATCATAACAAGTGCCCTCCTTAATGCCCATCACCCATTTAGCCCATCCCTCCACCCACTTCCCCTCCAGCAACCTTCAGTTTGTTCTATATATTTAAGAGTCTCTTATGGTTTGCCTCCCTCTCTGTTTTTATCTTATGAAACAACTTTTTTCTTGTATCACACAGTTCTGTGGATTGACTGGGCTCAACAGAGCAGTTCTCCTGCTAAGTCTAACGTAGTGGAAATCAGATGGAGGGGCTCAACTGAGACACTGAATTGGCTGATGCTTTCTCTCTTAGATCATCTCAGGGCCTTTCTTCATCATGTGGTCTCTCCATGTGATTTTCTCCAGCAGAGTACCTAAAGTGGTGACATAACAGTTCAGAGCTCCAAATCAGAGCAAGCAGAAGTTGCCTCTTAATGGCCAGGCCTAGAATTGACACAGCCTCATTTCCTCTCATTCTATTGGTTAATATGAGGCACAGTCCAGCCCAGATTCAATGAGAAAAGAGACAACACAAGTATGATTAAAGATCCTTACTAAGGACGATCTTTGGAGAATAGCAATCATAAACAGAATGTTACAAAAAACCTATAGTCCATTAAGTCAGCTACCTGAAAACCACAAAGCTTTAAAAGATCCAAACAAGCCAAAGAATGTAGAAATAACAGATGATAATTATTTTTGGGAGGATCTGAAACACCCAGAAGAAGGATGGTTTACATATTAACCATTTTAAAAAAGGAAGTCAAGTTTACACACCTCATGAAGTCAGGTAAATAAAAGGAGAGAGGGGAGAAGAAAGCAAAAATTAAGCAGTTTTTCAAGAAAGTAAGGTCCAGAGTCTTTTAAATCTTAAGTGCTATGCCATTTCTAGTTCCATCTTCATCATTTCATAATATTGACATTGAAAAAAATAATCCTAAATTATGTTCACTATATTCAGAGAAGAGCAAGACTGAGGAACAGGGAGGCTGGATTTGAATACCACCAGTTTCATGACTTATTACCTAGATATGTGACCACAAATATGTTAATCTCAGTTTTCTAATTAAAAAAAAAAATCTCAGGAAGATATCCATCTCAGGAAGATATGAGATTTAAATAAGGTACATAAATCATCTACAAAATGCTAGGGAACCTGGGTGGCTCAGTCTGTTAAGCCTCTGTCTTCAGCTCGGGTCATGATCTTGCAGTTCATGGGTTCGAGCCCCGTGTTGGGCTCTGTGCTGACAGTTGAGCCTGGAGCCTGCTTCAGATTCTGTCTCCCTCTTTCTGCCCCTCCCCCAATCATGGTCTGTCTGTCTCAAAAATAAATAAACATTTAAAAAAAAATTTTTTTAATGCTAGTAAATGCTCAATCAATCTTAGTCCTTCCTGTACCACCCATACTACACAAACTCTAAGCAAGGAAAATACAGAAAACATTTTAGAGAGATTTTCAACCAATAAAATCAAACAAAAATACTAGTCCATAACTTGAAGCTATCTAGAACACTTAGTCACCTTAAACCATCTGTTCTTCAGAGATTAGAAATTACCATAATTTTATGATGGCCACTTAAGTATCTAGATAAGGAAAACAACACATATGTAAATAATAGTTTAACAATTCCTAGGATACTGATAAACTGGGTTATTCTAGGAGCACCTAGGTCTTAAGCTTAAGACTTTGGCTCAGGTCATGAGCTCATGATTCTTGAATTCAAGCCCCACATCAGGCTCTACACTGACAGCACTCAGAGCCTGCTTCAGATTCTCTGCCTCCTTCTTCCTCTGCCACTCCCCTGCTCACACACTCTCTCTCTCTCTGTCTCTCTCAAAAATAAATAAATAAACACTTAAAAATAAAAGTGATTTGTATTTTAAAAAATAGTAAAATAAAAATGGGTTATCTAGTGCCTGTATGACAATTTTCAACTTACAAATGAAATCTTCATCACATAACCTATTCACCAAATTAAATGGCTTAAAAAGAACATAAGCCTCTATTTGCAGATGACATGATCTTTACATACAGAAAATCCAAAAGAATCACAAAAAAAAAAACTATTAGAGCTAATAAAGTAGAACATCAAACTTACAAGACACAAGATAAAATTACAAAAAGCAACTGTATTTCTATATACTGGCAACAAATAAACTTAAAGAAAGAAAACAATTCACTTTAAAATAGCATCAAAAAGAATAAAATACTTAGGAATAACTTTAACAAAAAAGGAAATAAATACTTTCCTAAATACTTAGGAAAAACTTTAACAAGCTTTATAAGTAGAAAATGACAAAACATGATTGAAACAAAAAATTACAAACCTAAATATAAGGAAACATATCCCATGTCCATGGATTGGAAAGTTTAATATGGCAATACTATACAAGTGATCTACAGATTCACTAAAATCTCTATCAAAATCCCAACTGGATTTCTTGCAGAAATTGTTAAGATGATCAAAAATTCAACCAAAATAGCCAAAATAATCTTGGAAAAGAAGAACAGAGTTGAAGGAATCACACTTTCCAATTTTGTAATTTTACAGAAAGCTAAAGTAATTAAGAGAGTGTTGCACTGGCACACAGATGGATGTGTACATACATGGAATTGAACTGGAAGTCCATAAATAAACCTTTACATCTGTGGTCAACTGATTTAGACAAGGGAATCAAGACCATTCAGTGGAGAAAGAACAGTCTTTTCAAAAAATGGTGCTGGGACAACTAGATAGACACATACAAAAATGAAGTTGGACTTCTACCTCACATCGCATGCAAAAATTAACTTAAAATGGATCAAAGACCTAAATATAAGAGCTAAATTAATAAAATTCTTGGGGTTCCTGGGTGGCTCAGTCAGGTAAGCATCTGACTTTTGATTGTGGCTCAGGTAATGATCCCAGGATCCCTCATCAGGCTCCACACTTAGTGTGGAGCTTAAGATTCTCTCTCTCTCCCTCTGCCCCTCTCCCCAACTCATGCTCGCTTTCTCTCTCTCCCTAGAAAAAGGTTTTTTTAATTAAAAAAATAAAACTCTTAAGAAACACAGGTATAAATCTTCATGATTCTGATTTACACAACAGTTTCTCTAATTTGATATCACAAGCACAAACAACCAAAGAAAAAATAAGTCAACTGGATTTCATCAAAATTTGAAGGTTTTGTGCTCTAGTGGACACTATCAAGAAAGTAAAAAGACAACACCAAAATGGGAGAAAGTATTTGTAAATCATATATTTGCTAAGGGATTTCTATCTAGAACATATAAAGAACTCATAAAGCTCAAAAATAAAAAGACAAATAACCCAATTAAAAAATACGCAAAGGATTTAAATAGATATTTCTCCAAAGAATATATACAAATAGTAAGTATATGGAAGGTTGCTTAATATCATTATTCATCAAGGAAATGCAAATCAAACTCACTGAGATACTTCGTACCCACTGGAATGGCTCCAATAAAAAAGATGGACAATAAAAAGTGCTGTTGACGATGTGGAGAAATTCAAACCCTCAAACATTGCTGATAGGAATGTAAAATGGTACAGCCACCTTAGAAAACAGCTTGGTACTTTTTCAAAAAGTTAAAATTAGAGTTAATGTATTATCCAGCAATTCTACTCTTAGGTATATACCCAAGAGAACTGAACGCATATGTTCACACAAAAACTTTTACACAATGTTCATAGCAGCAATATTCATATTAGCCAAAAATTCAAAAACAACCCAAATGTCCATCAAATAATAAATGGGTAAAGAAAATGTAGTATGGCCATACAATTAAATATTATTCAGTCATATAAAGGAATGAAGTACTGATACATACATGCTACAATATGGATGAATTTTGAAAACATTATGCTAAGCGAAAGGAGTCAGACAGAAAAGGCCACAAGTTGCATAATGCCATTTATATGAAATGTCCAGAACAGTCAAATCCATAGAGACAGTAAATAGACTGGTGATTGCCAGGGGCTAGAGAAGAGGTGGGGAGGAACAGGGAGTAGATGTTAATCGGTAAAGGGTTGCATTTTGGGGTGATAAAGGTGTTCTGGGATTAGCTAGTGATGATGTTGTACAATCTTATAATAAAAACCACTGAATCATAAAAGGATGATTTTTTTTAGTATATTATATCTCAATTTTTAAAAAATCAGTGCTCATAGTCTTCAAAATGCAATGTTTTATTATCAAGTTGTAACTGTCTAACATGGCCATGCTTTCCAGTGAGCAGGAGCCAACTGTCCATTGCGTTTTACCTGAATTTGCATTATTATTTTTTTAATTTTATTTTTGTGTTTTCTTCTTTTTTTTTTAATTTACATCCAAGTTAGTTAGCATATATTGCAACAATGATTTCAGGAGTAGATTCCTTAGTGCCCCTTACCCATTTAGCCCATCCCCGCCCCCCCCACAACCCCTCCAGTAACCCTCAGTTTGTTCTCCATATTTATGAGTCTCTTATGTTTTGTACTCCTCCCTATTTTTATATTATTTTTGTTTCCCTTCCCTCATGTTCATCTGTTTTGTCTCTTAAAGTCCTCATATGAGTGAAGTCATATATTTGTCTTTCTCTGACTGACTAATTTCACTTAGCATAATACCCTCCAGTTCCATCCACATAGTTGCAAATAGCAAGATTTCATTCTTTTTGATTGCCGAGGAATACTCCATTGTATATAAATATCACATCTTCTTTATTCATTCATCCATCGATGGACATCTGGGATCTTTCCATACTTTGGCTATTGTTAATAGTGCTGCTATAAACATTGGGGTGCATGTGTCCCTTTGAAATAGCACACCTATATCCCTTGGATAAATACCTAGTAGTACAATTGCTGGGTCATAGGGTAGTTCTATTTTTAGCTTTTTGAGGAACCTCCATATTGTTTTTTCAGAATGGGTGCACCAGCTTGCATTCCCACCAACAATGCAAAAGAGATCCTCTTTCCCCACATCCTTGCCAACATCTGTTGTTGCAATGTTAGCCATTCTGACAGGTGTAAGGTGGTATCTCATTGTGATTTGGATTTGTATTTCCCTGATGAGGAGTGATGTTGAGCATTTTTTCACGTGTCGGTTGGCCATCTGGATGTCTTCTTTGGAGAAGTGTCTATTCATGTGTTTTGCCCATTTCTTCACTGGATTATTTGGTTTTTGGGTGTTGAGTTTGATAAGTTCTTTATAGATTTTGGATGTTAATCGTTTATCTGATATGTCATTTGCAAATATATTCTTCCGTTCTGTTGGTTGCCTTTTAGTTTTGCTGATTGTTTCCTTCACTGTGCAGAAGCTGTTTATTTTGATGAAGTCCCAGTAGTTCATTTTTGCTTTTGTTTCCCTAGCCTCCAGAGACGTGTTGAGTAAGAAGTTGCTGAGGCCAAGATCAAAAAGGTTTTTGCCTGCTTTCTCCTCAAGGATTTTGATGGCTTCCTGTCTTACATTTAGGTCTTTCATCCATTTTGAGTTTATGTATGGTGTAAGAAAGTGGTCCAGGTTCATTCTTCTGTATGTCGCTGTCCAGTTTTCCCAGCACCACTTGCTAAAGAGACTGTCTTTATTCCATTGGATATTCTTTCCTGCTTTGTCAAAGATTAGTTGGCCATACGTTTGTAGGTCCATTTCTGGGTTCTCTATTCTGTTCCATTGATCTGAGTGTCTGTTCTTCTGCCAGTACCATACTGTCTTGATGATTACAGCTTTGTAGTATAGCTTAAAGTCCGGGATTGTGATGCCTCCTGCTTTGGTTTTGTTTTTCAAGATTGCTTTGGCTATTCGGGGTCTTTTCTGGTTCCATACAAATTTTAGGATTTGCTCTAGCTCTGTGAAGAATGCTGGTGTTATTTTGATAGGGATTGCATTGAATATGTAGATTGCTTTGGGTAGTATCAACATTTCAACAATATTTGTTCTTCCTATCCAGGAGCATGGAATCTTTTTCCATTTTTTTGTGTCTTCTTCAATTTCTTTCATAAGCTTTCTATAGTTTTCAGTGTATAGATTTTTCACCTCTTTGGTTAGATTTATTCCTAGGTATTTTATGGGTTTTGGTGCAATTGTAAATGGGATCAATTCCTTGATTTCTCTTTCTGTCGCTTCATTGTTGGTGTATAGGAATGCAACTGATTTCTGTGCGTTGATTTTATATCCTGCAACTTTGCTGAAATCATGAATCAATTCTAGCAGTTTTTTGGTGGAATCTTTAGGGTTTTCCATTTAGAGTATCATGTCATCTGTGAAGAGTGAAAATAATGACCTCCTCCTGGCCGATTTGGATGCCTTTTATTTCTTTGTGTTGTCTGATTGCAGAGGCTAAGACTTCCAATACTACGTTGAATGACAGTGACAAGAGTGGACATCCCTGTCTTGTTTCTGACCTTAGGGGAAAAGCTCTCAGTTTTTCCCCATTGAGGATGATATTAGAGTTGGGTCGTTCATATATGGCTTTTATGATCTCGAGGTATGATCCTTCTATCCCTACTTTCTTGAGGGTTTTTATCAAGAAAGGATGCTGTATTTTGTCAAATGCCTTCTCTGCATCTATTGAGAGGATCATATGGTTCTTGTCCTTTCTTTTATTGATGTGATGAATCAAATTTATTGTGGATATTGAACCAGCCCTGCATCCCAGGTATAAATCCCACTTGCTCATGGTGAATAATTTTTTTAATGTATTGTTGGATCCAGTTGGCTAATATCTTGTTGAGGATTTTTGCATCTATGTTCATCAGGGAAATTGGTATAATTCTCCTTTTTAGTGGGGTCTCTGTCTGGTTTTGGAATCAAGGTAATGCTGGCTTCATAGAAAGAGTTTGGAAGTTTTCCTTCCATTTCTATTTTTTGGAACAACTGCAAGAGAATAGGTGTTAACTCTTCCTTAAATGTTTGGTAGAATTCCCCTGGAAAGCCATCTGGCCCTGGACATTTGTTTTTTGGCAGATTTTTGATTACTAATTCGACTTCCTTACTGGTTATGTGTCTGTTCAAATTTTCTATTTCTTCCTGTTTCAGTTTTGGTAGTGTATATGTTTCTAGGAATTTATCCATTTCTTCCAGATTGCCCATTTTATTGGCATATAATTGCTCATAATATTTTTTATTATTGTTTTTATCTGCTGTTTTGGTTGTGATCTCTCCCCTTTCATTCTTGATTTTATTTATTTGGGTCCTTGCCTTTTTCTTTTTGATCAAACTGGCTAGTGGTTTATCAATTTTGTTAATTCTTTCAAAGAACCATCTTCTGGTTTCATTGATCTGTTCTACTGTTTTTTTAGTTTTGATAGCATTAATTTCTACTCTAATCTTTATTATTTCCTGTCTTCTGCTGCTTTGGGATTTTATTTGCTGTTCTTCTTCCAGCTCTTTAAGGCATAAGGTTAGGTTGTGTATCTGAGATCTTTCTTCCCTCTTTAGGAAGGCCTGGATTGCTATACACTTTCCTCTTATGACTGCCTTAGCTGCGGTCCAGAGGTTTTGGGTTGTGGTGTTATCATTTTTATTGGCTTCCATATACTTTTTAATTTCCTCTTTAACTTCTTGGTTAGCTCATTCATTCTTTAGTAGGATGTTCTTCAGTCTCCAAGTATTTGTTACCTTTCCAAATTTTTTCTTTCGAGTTTAATAGTGTTGTGTTCTGAAAATATGCAGTGTATGATCTCGATTTTTTTGTACTTGCTGAGGACTGATTTGTGTCCTAGTATGTGGTCTATTCTGGAGAACATTCCATGTGCACTGGAGAAGAATGTATATTCTGCTGCTTTAGGATGAAATGTTCTGAATATATCTGTTAAGTCCATCTGGTCCAGAGTGTCATTCAAAGCCATTGTTTCCTTGATTTTTTGATTAGATGATCTGTCCACTGCTGTGAGTAGGGTGTTGGAAGTCTCCTATTATGGTATTACTATCAATGAGTTTCTTTATGTTTGTGATTCATTGATTTATATATTTGGGTGCTCCCACATTTGGCACATAAATATTTACAATTGTTAGGTCTTCTTGGTGGATAGACCCCTTAATTATGATATAATGCCCTTCTTCATCTCTTGATACAGTCTTTATTTTAAAGTCTAGACTGTCTGATATAAGTATGGCTACTCCAGCTTTCTTTTGTTGACCATTAGCATGATAGATGGTTCTCCATCCCCTTACTTTCAATCTGAAGGTGTCTTTAGGTCTAAAGTGGGTCTCTTAAACAGCATAGAGATGGATCTTATTTTCTTATTCATTCTGTTACCTATGTCTTTTGATTGGAGCATTGAGTCCATTGACGTTTAGAATGAGTACTGAAAGATATGAATTTATTGCCATTATGTTGCTTGTAGAGTTGGAGTTTCTGGTCCTTTCTAATCTTTGTTGCTTTTGGTATTTATTTATATTTTCATCTTTTCTCCCCTCAGAGAGTCCCCCTTAAAATTTCTTGCAGGGCTGGTTTAGTGGTCACAAACTCCTGTAATTTTTGTTTGTCTGGGAAACTTTTTAATCTCTCCTTCTATTTTGAATGACAGCCTTGCTGGATAAAGAATTCTTGGCTGCATAGTTTTCTGATTCAGCACATTGAATATGTCCTGCCACTCCTTTCTGGCCTGCCAAGTTTCTGTGGCTAGGTCTGCTGCAAACCTGATCTGTCTTCCCTTGCAGGTTAAGGACTTTTTTTTCCCTTGCTACTTTCAGGATTCTCTCCTTGCCTGAGTATTTTGTGAATTTGGCTATGATATGCCTTGTCGATGGTCGGGTTTTGTTGAGTCTAATGGGAGTTTTCTGCGCTTCCTGGATTTTGATGTCTGTGTCTTTCCCCAGGTTAGGAAAGTTGTCCGCTATGATTTGCTCACATAACCCTTCTACCCCTATTTCTCTCTTCCTCTTCTGGGACCCCTATGATTCTGATGTTGTTCCTTTTTTTTTTTTTTTTAACTAAAACAGTTGACAATTTTATTTTCACATTTCATGATACAAATGGAAATTACTTTTTTTTTTTTTTTGTCCCACTACTCCCTTGCAAAAACTATTCTGTTTGATAGGAAGGGGGAGCAAGTCTTCCTTGTCATGCTGTTAGAAAACACCCAGAGTCACAGCACCATGATCTCCTGGTGAAGTAGAACAAGTAATATAAAATGGATATAAAGAGGTTCCTGTCTCTCCTTATCTGTCTGGTCGAGTCATTCCTGGCCGAGTGGGTACCATCATGGGACGGGTGGGAGGTCTCATCATTGGGGGCCCAGGCATCATTGGCATGTGGCCTCCCATAGGCGGCCTCATTCCAGGAGCAGGTCCCACTGGCATCATCCCAGGAGGAGGAGGGCCCATCATTGGCATCATGGGAGGGCCCCCCATATGGGATGCTGGCATCATACCAGGGCGAGGAGGACCCGGGAGACTAGGGGGAGATGGAATCATCGCCCCTGCAGGAGGAGGAGCAGAGAATGGAGTAGGAGGAATCTTTCCTTGCTGAAATGCAGCAGTTGTTTTGTCGATCAGGCTCTGGGCTTGCTCTTCCATCCATTTCTGATAGTAGTCTTTCACATTCTCTTTGTGTTTCCTACCACTGCAGTGTGTCTTTCTCACAGATGGAGAGTCATGGGTGAGGTATGTGTTGCAGTAGTCACAATAAAACTTAGGCATGTTGCTTTGCAGACTGTTGGCCACTCTGTGATGTTGTTCCTTTTTAATGAGTCACTGATTTCTCTAATTCTTAAATCTTGCTCTTTTGCCTTAATCTCCCTCTTTTTTTCTGCTTCATTATTTTCCATAAGTTTGTCCTCTCTATCACTGATTCTCTGTTCTGCCTCATCCATCCTTGCTGCCATGGCATCCATTCGTGATTGCAGCTAAGTTATAGCATTTTTTATTTAATCCTGACTAGTTTTTACTTCTTTTATCTCCGCAGAAAGGGATTCTAATCTATTTTCAACTCCAGCTAGTATTCTTATTATTGTGATTCTAAATTCTGTTTCAGACATCTCGCTTGTATCTGTGTTGGTTAAGTCCCTGGCTATCGTTTCTTCCCGCTCTTTCTTCTGGGGTGAATTCCTTCGTTTCATCATTTTGAAGGGAGAAAAGGAATTAATTAAGTAGAAAAAATTAAAATTAAAAAAATTAAAATTAAAAAAATATTAAAATTAAAAAGACACACACCAAAAAAAAATCGAATAAATGATGCTAGATCCTAGGTGTGTTTTGCTCTGGGTGTTGAAAGTGGCTTCATAGATTAGAGAAAAAAGGAGGGAGGGAAGGAAAAAAAAGCAAATTGTTTGAAAATTTTAAAAACTGGGTACACTGAAGTAGAGTAAAATGAAATGATGGAAGTAAAATAGAATTTGAAAAAATTTACACAAAAGTAAAGAATATAGTAGAAAAAATTAAATAAAAACATTTGTAATAAAGATTAAAATAAAAATTAATTTTTTCTTTCTTTATTCAAGAAAAAGAAAAGAAACCAAAAAAAGAAAAAAGAAAAAATATCGTTTGAAAATTTGAAAAAGTGAATACACTGAAGTAGACTAAAATAAAATGATGGAAGTAAAATAGAATTTGAAAAAATTTACACAAAAGTAAAAAAACAGGAAAAGAATTTAAAGAAAAATATTTTTAATAAAAATTGAAAATAAAAATTATTTTTTTCTTTCTGTATTCAAGAAAAAGAAATGAAAAAGAGAAAAATTTTTTTAAAAAGAAAATTGAATAGTTGGGCATGCTAACAGACTGAAATACGACTGAAATTACTTCATTTTCCCCTAGAAGTTTATTTCCATAAACTAAGCAGGCAGTGAGACTTGTGTTCTTGAAGAGCGAGGTTGGCCCAGTTGGGCGGGGCTTAGTGTAACAGCTCTGTTCTCCACTAGATGGCGTTGCTAGCCTACTGGGGTGGATTGTTGTGGCATTTGCAGGTGCATATGTGCATGCATGGGAGCAGTGAAAGTGGTGTCAGGCAGCTACCCAGTCTCTAGTATAGGAATTGTTCTCCCTGATCAACAATCACACACCCCTCCTTTGTCTTCAGCTTTTGTCCACTCCCCGCTTTTATACAGTCCATGACCAAATCCCAGGTAGTACCTCTCTCCCGAGTTTTGTCTCAGATGTGGCTGTTTTCCCTGGCCCCTTAATTCTGAGGGACTGCAGCTTTAACCCGTTCCACCCCTCTGCGGAGGGTCTCACTGAGCAATGGTCGGGTGCCAGCTGCGCCCAGGAATGTTCACGGGACCGTGCTGCTGCCGATGCCCAGAGACTGCAGCCAGGTGCCAGCCCGCCCCAGAAAAAGTTCGTGAGATAGTGTAGCAGCAGCATTTCAGGGATTATGGAAAATCACAATACATCTGGCACCAGTCTTCACCCTTAACGACCTTGTTCCAGCACCAGCGAATGTGGCCATTCTCTGGGGTCTGCTGGGACCAGGTGACCTCACAGCCTCCACCAAATGTCCTTCTAGCAATGGAACCACTTCTCCCAGTGTGGCCTGAGAACCTCCTGGACCCCACTCTGCTCCTGGGAATTTGCCCTTCCCACCAGAGCCACCACCAGGTATTGAGCTGTGGAGTTTCAGACTCTGCGCTCCCGTTTACAGTCTTAATGGAATTTAAACCCTCCCCTTTCTCCTTTCTCATTTCTCCCTTTTTAGTTTAGTCCCTGCAGCTGTTTCCAATTTTCACGTTCCAGCTGCTTTTGGGGAGGGGTGCTTTTCCTGTATTCTCCGCTACCCCCCCCCACCAGCTCCATCCTGTCTCCTCAAGCAAAAGTGGCTCCCTGCCCTCCGTGGCTTCTCTCTCCCCCAGGTCACCTCTCCGCGCCATGTACCCGCTGAATTCTGTGGTTCAGGTTGTGCAGATTGTTGTGTTAATCCTCAGATCAGTTTTCTAGGTGTGCAGGATGGTTTAGTGTTGGTCTGGTTGTATTTCATGGACGCGAGATACACAAAAAACTTCCATGCTGTTCTGCCATCGTGGCTCCCCTACCTGAATCTGCATTATAAAGGGAGTTTTTTAAATGTTATCATTCCTATTTTATGGATCTGAACTTCTTCCTGGTTGAAGCTGGTTCTGCTGAGTATTTCTCCATCTTTGAAAGCTTCTTCTTCTCCAAATTGTTTCTAGTCCAAGGTGGGCTTTAAAATCACCATATGATCCTTAATGGCTTTGTTCACAAACCCAAGGTTAAACACAAGGGTCTGAGAGAAATTCATAGGTATTGGTGTGTGAACATATCTGCTTGGTGTGTTCAAAGGTTTATTTTGCTTGCTTCCTAGTTTATACATACAGTTGCCTAAAACTGAGTCTGAAAACCTGAGGTATTATCATCACCTAAATAAATTCTTTTTGCTTCTGAATGTTTAAAGGAAAAAAGACCACACAGTATGCCTAAGTTTCTAGGCAATGTTTATGATGATATTTGGCTCTTTCTTCTGAATATGTTCTTATTTACATTCCTTACAGAAATATTTCATTTAAGAGAACCTCAACCAATTTTCAATGACTTTATAAGGCAGATGATATACATCTTCAAATATTTCCTTGGATTTATATAATTTTTAAATCATGACACTTACTATATTTCATGTTGTTCCAAGCAGATATAAATTTAGTTTTTAGCTTGTCAACTTCATCTGTTCCTGTGGCCTCCATATTCAAATTCTAAAGAAAAAGCCATCACTTGATTGCATTCTTCTGTAAAGTTTAATCTTTTGACTAAAAGAAAAAAATTAAAGAAATATCAGTAATGAATATATATCATATGGTGCAATACCTGCTAAAGTTACTTAACTGATTATATACAACTTGAACTACAAATGAGCAAACCAGTTTCTCATTTTCCATAACAGAATACAATATATTCTATAAATATTTTAATTACAGAAACATTTAATACCAAATATACAATAAAAATTATCATACAAAACCAAACAATAATTTCCTCCAGGTGCTCACAATTAAGAACAATGAATTAGCTTAGTAAAACAACTCAGCTTTGGTGCTTGTGAGACTATTCAACTTGTTTTATTTATTATAGAGAAGGTGGTTTTAAATCTTGTAAGAAATGACAGCTATATTCAGAATGGAGGCTTTAAGTCACCATTCTAATTAAGTCACTACTTTCATATAAAACCGAATTGTTTTGTTTTTTAAGGCATTTCCTACATTTCCTTCCTATCTCAATACTGCAGCATTTAAAACAATAGCTTAAATTTACAACGGAAAATGTTTTCTTACTTTAAAATAAGAATAAATGTACCTTGTAAGTACTTGCTTTATAACTGACTTGAGGGAAAGGTGAGATGTGTGATATAATCTGAAAAAGGAACAAATTATACTTTAACATGCTTGTGCTTATTTACAATAATTCACAGGTTTACTTTTCAAGAAAACAATGCTGCACAGAACAGTGCTCTTTTAGGGTAATAAATATCTCCTCAAAAGTATTGATACATTTATTTCTCTAACAGTAGATGTTCCATTTTATAACATGTACTAAAAGCTACTCATTATACAGTGGAGTCAGGAGAAAGCATGGTCCATTGGAAAATTTTTAAAAGCCAATGTGACTAGACATGGATAGTCCAGAAAAGGCACTTGAGATGTAGCCAAAGGTTTGACATGGGCTAGAGCACACAGGGCCTTGTAGACCATGTTAAGAACGTTGTTCTTTATCCAAAGAAAAACTGGTTTCAAACAGAAATATCAGAATCTGATTCTATGGGCTTGATTCTAAGACCAGCACAAAGAATAGACTGAAAAGGGACAAGAGTACAGAATTAGAGTTTCCTAGGATTGTACAGGACTAGGAAAGAGATGATAATAGCCTGGGCTGGAACAGTAAAGAGGGAGGGAAACAGACATATAAGGAAATATGTCACAACTTCAATGTCTTGGCAATTAAATGAATATAGAAGGCAAGAAAAACAGATATGCCAACAGATATACCCATGTTCCTGGCTTGTGAAACTAAATAAATGGTGATAATCATTGAAATAGGGAACATTAGAAAGGATCTGGCTAGAGGAGGAAGATCACAAATTTGATTTATATGTAGTTTGAGATGCCTCTGAGAGATACATGATTCTCTATCAAACATTTATTTAATTATTCAATAAATTATTGCCAGGTACTGTTTAAGGCAGTGCAGATACAGCTTGGGACTAAAGCAGTGAAATACTTCCTCTCATGGAGCTTACATCCGAACTATATTCTAGAGAGGCCAACTAGGCAGCTGGATATATAGATCAGGAGCTTAGAGAGTGAGAGCTATTAATTTGAGCATTGCTGATGTATAAATGAAAAGTAGAGCTACAAACACGTTCCTCAAGGACTTTGCCATGATTATGTTTACACTCTCAGCCTTGAGAATGATATTTAAGGCCCCTCAAGAAATTATGTCTGCCCTCTTTCTTAGCTTCATCTCTTGCCATTCCTTCACATGTACCATATACTGAAGCCATTTTTAATATTAATATGAAAGCTTTCTATTGGACATGCTATCTGATACTTCACACCTTTCATGTGCTGTTCCCTTCACCTAGAATGTCTTCCTGCTCACTCTCACTTTTTAACTACCTTATTATCTTGAGTCCCTAAGACCCAGCTTAAGTTTCACCTCCTCTTATAAGACTTGTAAGGTTTCTCCCCACTTCTGTATCTCAAATTAGATGGGTCCCTGCTCTTAGCTCCTACAGGATCCTATGTCTTCCTCTATCACAGGACTCATCATACTGAATTGTTATTACTTCTTACCTCTTCCACTAGATGGTCAACTTTCTGAGTATCTGTAAGCTCTGCCTGGCATGTGACTGGTTCTCAAAATGTTTATTAAATGAATCAGTGTACTGATAAATTAATAAATATAGGTATATCACTAGTAGCACTTCTACAAGCTGTAAACCTCTGTCAATTGAACATTTTTTCACTAACAACTAGAATATAGAAAAGGAAAGAAAAATTTTCCTTCAGAAAATTGCATAATTTAACAAAATTTGGAAAAGCAAGAAGAAAGGTTTATAAAATGTGCATCCACATGATGGAATGCATATCCATTAAAAATGTCTTCAGAAAGTTTGTGAAAATGGAGAAACACTGCAGAATCTAAAACTTTATGCATCATACGGTACTGGCTGGGGAAGGGACAGGGGAAGAGTTAGAAAGAAGCACATCAAAAATTGACAAGTTTCTCTGGATGTAAAATTGTGTGTGGATGGTTATTTACTTATTTATTTAGAGTGGAGGAGGGGCAGAGAGAAGGCTCCAAACCGTGAGACCATGACCTGATCCAAAATCAAGGGTCAGACACTTAGGGTGCCTGGGTGGTTCAGTCATTAAGCATCTGACTTTGGCTCAAGTCATGATCTCAAGGTTTATGAGTTCAAGTCCCACTTAGGGTGAGCTCATGCCCCACTTCAGGTGAACACAAGCCCTGCTTTGGGTAAAAACAGTCCCTATTCGGATGAGCCCTGCTTCTCTCTCTCTCCCTCTCTTTTTTTTTAAATTTTTTTAATGTTTGTTTATTTTTGAAGGAGAAAGAGACACGGCGTGAGTGGGAGTGGGGCAGAGAGAGAGGGAGACACAGAATCTGAAGCAGGCTCCAGTCTCTGAGCTGTCAGCACAGAGCCCGATGCAGAGCTCAAACTCATTAGCTGTGAAATCATGACCTGAGCCAAAGTTGGACGCTTAACTGACTGAGCCACCCAGGTGCCCCTATCTCTCTCCCCCTCCCCCCTCCCCGTCTCTCTCTCTCTGTCCCTTGTGGGATTCTTTCTCTCTCTGCCCCTCACTCCCTTGCACTCTCTCCCTCCCTCTCTCTCAAAAAAAACAAAAACAAAAACAAAAACAAAAATAAAAGAGACACTTAACCGACTGAACCACCCAAGCACTCCTCTATGTGGTTATTTTTATGCCACTATTGTCCACCTTTTCAAATCTTATACAAAGAACATATGTAATTTTTAGAATTTAAAATTTTTATTGTTAAAAAGCCACCAACCATGAATCTTCTAAATTCAAATGTTTAAAATAAGATAACGTACATACATGTATTTTCTTTCTAAGTCAGAAAGAAAGTAGACCATGGAGAAGACTTTGGTTCAAATAGTTCACAACACTGGTTACCAGGGATACTCTGGATAGTCTTTGGCAAGAATGTAAAATTAATGCCTTAAAGTGGGTGGGGGGAACATGAAGACAAAGTGAGACATTTTGTATGAGGTAAGTCTGTATCTTAGATAATCACTCCTAAATAAATTAGTAAAAAATAAATAGCCAAGGTAAGATGCTGTGACAGATTCAGAAATTAATGAGAAACTTTCAAACCTAAAGGAACTTAGAGCAGAATAAATTGTGAAGTTGTTCTTTTATTATTTTTCCTCAAAATTCCTACTACTATAGATTATTCACTCAGAATAACTATACCCCCAAATGTGAAACATTTGAAACATTTTTGGAACATATCCTTGACTTATCCTATAAGAATACTTTTATTGTCACCATACAGAGGGTAGATGAGAATAATTAAGTTATTATTATAAGGTCAAACTCGTTAAGCTGTTGCTGGTTTAATAATTTGGTATACAGATGACCCTTGAACAATATACAATGCAGGGGCTGGGTGCTGACCCCTGTTTAGTAG
This sequence comes from Prionailurus bengalensis, assembly GCF_016509475.1. Lineage (NCBI taxonomy): Eukaryota > Metazoa > Chordata > Mammalia > Carnivora > Felidae > Prionailurus > Prionailurus bengalensis. The sequence continues at coordinate 51,653,137 of NC_057345.1, read as the reverse complement.
AAATCCATGTATAATTTTTTACTCCCCCAAAATGTAACTACTAATAGCCTACTGTCAACCAAAAGCCTTACCAATAACATAAACAGTTGAATTAATACACACTTTGTATGTCACATGCACTATATACTATATTCTTACATAAAGCTGGAAAAAAATGTTAATAAAAAAATCAAAGAAAATAAATTTATAATACTGTACTGTATTTACCAAAAAAAAAAAAATGCATGTATAAGTGGACCTATGCCTTTCAAACCTGTGTTGTTCAAGAGTCAATGGTAGTTACTTTCATGTAACTAAAATTGAATTCCAATCTTCTATAAAGACAAAAACCCACTTTATATCCATAAAAAAAATTAAATGGATGTTTCTAAGAATACTAACTTTAGAGCAGAGAAGATTTTGGAAGATGATCCCTTGAACCATATTGGAAAGTAGTATACATCAAAATGCTATAAAAAGGGAATAACCAGATCTGACTCCAAAGGCAAAGACAACAAAAACAAAAACAAACAACTGGGACTACATCAAACTATAAAGCTTTTGTACAGTGAAGGAAACCATCAACCAAAATGTTAAGACAACCTACTGAATGGGGGCGCCTGGGTGGCTCAGTCAGTTAAGCATCCAACTTTGGCTCAGGTCATGATATCTCATGGTTTGCAACCAGGTTTAAGCCCCACGTTGCGCTCTGTGCTGACAACTCAGAGCCTGGAGCCTGCTTCGGGTTCTGTGTCTCCCTCTCTCTCTGCCCTTCCCCTGATCATGCTCTGTCCCTGTCTGTCTTAAAAATATATAGACATTAAAAAAATTGTTTTTAAAAAGACAACCTAGGGGCGCCTGGGTGGCTCGGTCGGTGAAGCGTCCGACTTCGGCTCAGGTCATGATCTCACGGTCCGTGGGTTCGAGCCCCGCGTCGGGCTCTGTGCTGACAGCTCAGAGCCTGGAGCCTGTTTCGGATTCTGTGTCTCCCTCTCTCTGTGACCCTCCCCCATTCATGCTCTGTCTCTCTCTGTCTCAAAAATAAATAAACGTTAAAAAAAAAAAAAAAAGACAACCTACTGAATGGGAGAAAATATTTGCAAATCATATATCCAATAAAGGGTATATATCAAAAATATATTAAAAACTCATACAACTTAATAACAAAATATCAAACAATTGGATTAAAAACGTGTAAAGGATCGGAATGGACATTTTTCCAAAGAAGACACACAGATGGCTAACAATCACATGAACATCACTCATCATCAAAAAAATGCAAATCAAAACCACAATGAGATATCACCTCATTCCTGTCAAAATGGCTATTATCAAAAAGACAAGAAATAGCAAGTGTTGGTGAGTACATGGAGAAAAGGGACCCTTGTGCGTTGCTGGTGGGAATGTAAACTGGTTCAGCCACTTTGGAAAACAGTATACGGGTTCATCAAAACATTAAAAAAAAGAAATACCATATGATTCAACAATTCCATTTCTGAGTATCCAAGGAAAACTAAAATAATAACTGAAGATATATACACCTGTATGCTCGCTGCAGAATTATTTAGAATAGCCAAGATACAAAAGCAACGTAAGTGTCCATCAATGGATGAATGGATAAAGAAGTCACACACACACACACACACACACACACACTGCAATACTATTCAACCATAAAAAAGGAAAATCTTGCCATTTGCAACAACATCGATGGACCTTGTGGGTATTTTGCAAAGTGAAATAAGTTAGAGAAAGACGCAATCAGTATGATTGCACTTACATGTGGAATCTAAACAAACAAACAAACAAAACAAAACTCATAGAGAAAACAGTAGTTGCCAAAGAGTAGGAGGTGTGGGTATAAGCAAAATGAGTGAGGGGGATTAAGAATTATAAACTTCCAGTTACAAAATAAATATCCAATGGGGATATAATGAACAGCATTCGTGGCTATAGTCAATAATATGGTATTGTATACTTGAAAGTTGCTAAGAGTAAATCTTAAAAGTTCTCATCATAAGAAAAACAAATTTGTAACTTTGTATGGTGACAGACAACTAGCCTTATGGTGGTGATTATTTTCCAAAGTATTAAATCAATGTTGTACAACCTGAAACTATATATGTCAGTATTTCAATTAGTAAAAAGGGAATATTCAAAGACCTCCTATAAGTCAATAACAAAATGAGTAGAATAATACACAAAAGACTTGAACAGGAACTTTCTATTTATAAATGGATGACACTTATGATTTTATAAGTGGATGACCAAATGGTCAATATGCCTAAGAAAGGTCTTTAAAAAGGAAAACATGTATTGAAAACAGAATGAGATTGTGTTACAGACACACCAGATTGGCTAAATCTTAACAAGTCAGTAAACTACAAGTGTTAGAGAGATGTATAAGGAACTCATACACTACTGGTGTGGTTAAAAATTAATGAAACCACTTTGCAAAAATGTTTGGCAATATCTATTAAAGCTGAACATACTCATAGCCTCTGACCCAGAAACTGCACTTCTAGGAATATACCAAACAGAAATGCATACATGTATTCAATAAAGCGTATGTGTAAACCTGTTCATAACAGTATTCTTCTTCTTTTTTTTTCAAATTTCTGTTTAAATTCTAGTTAGTTAATAGCAGTACTATTCTTAATAGCTCCAAGCTACAACTCAAATGTCCATCAACTGTGAAATGGATGTATTGTGGTATATATTTTTTTCAGTATGTAAAAAATATTCTCAAAAATACTCTCAAAAGACAGAGTCTCATGAGCAGGGGAGGGACAGAGAGACAGGGAGACATAGGATCCAAAGCAGGCTCTGTGCTGACAGCAAAGAGCCCCAATGCAGGGCTTGAACTTATGAACCATGAGATCATGACCTAAACTGACACTTAACCAACTGAGCCACCCAAATGCCCCAAAGGTACATTTTTACATGGAATGTTATATAGCATTGAGAATGAATGAGCTACAACTATATCAACAATGTGAATAAATATTGCAAACATAATACTGAGCTAAAGAAGCCAAACAACACACACACACACACACACACACACACACACACACACACACATATATATGAATCCCTTTCTAAAAGTTCAAAAATAGAAATAACTAATCTATGATATTAGATTACCTTCAGAAAAGGGGAAAGAGGAAGGAGTGACCAAGAGGAGACACAAGGGTAAGCTTTGGGGTGCTAATGTTCTATTAAAATCTTTATGGTAAAATTACAGGTATGATCACTTTGTGATAACAGAGCTATCCATTTATTATTATTTATTATTTGTGTATTTTTCTAACTTTCTTAAAAGTTTATTTATTTTGAGAGAGAGAGAGAAAGAGAGGGAGAGCGTGAGCAAGGGAAGGGCAGAGAGGCAGAGAGAGAATCTCAAGCAAGCTCCACACTGACAGCACAGAGCCTGACATGGGCTCAAACTCACAATCATGAGATCATGACCTGAGCCAAAATCAAGAGTTGGATGCTTAACCGACTAAGCCACCCAGGCACCCCTGTGCACTTTTCTGTATGTATATTATACTTCAGTAAAAATGTCTATTAAACAATTACTTTGCCAACGTGGAACAGATGGCTTTTCTTTGCCTTCAGAGGGGAGTCCTGAGAAGAGTACACCAAATACAGTAGTCCAGCCTAGAATGCAAAATCTGAATCTAGCATGGGGAAACATCACTCTAACCCCAGATGAGGAACAATGTATTTCAAAAGGGGAGGGAGAATTACATTCTTCAAAAATGTCAGTGTCGTGTGAGACAAAGAAAGGCTTGGAATCTCTCCACATCAAAGGAGATGAAAGAAACACAAAAGCTAAATGTAATACCTGCTTCTGAGAAAAGGAATAAAATTATAAAAGGTATTAGATTGACAGATCTAACTAGATGACAGTAGTATTGTTATGAAATCTACAATAAAATATTTAGACATAAATGGTCACAATGAATACAACTTATTCTCAAATGGTTCCGAAAAATAATTTCATCTGTATGTATGTATGTATGTATATATATGTATGTGTGTGTGTGTGTGTGTGTGTGTGTGTGTGTATATATATATATATAAAAGATTAATCTGGGTAAAGGATTTTAGTTGTGTTTTATGTATTATTATTATTCTTGCATATTTTCTCTAAGTTTAAAGTTACATCTAAATAAAAAGATTTTTAAATTTTTAAAAAAGGGAATAACCAAAAATTCCAAATAAGGAGAGGATTTGCCTTACTATTAAAACACATTACAAAACTAGAGTAATTTGGGCACCTGGGTGGCTCATTCAGTTAAGCATCTGACTTCAGCTCACATAATCTCAGTTTGTGTGTTCGAGCCCCACATCAGGCTCTGTGTTGACAGCTCAGAGCTTGGAGCCCGCTTCAGAGTCTGTGTCTCCCTCTCTCTGTCCCTCCCCCGCTTGTGCACAATCTCTCTCTCTCTCTCTCAAAAATAAACAAACATTTAAAAAAACTAGAGTAATTAAAGTTTAGTAAAAGTTAAATTTATTATTATTAGCAAAGGATGACGCTGAATAAAACATAATAGGGAGAAAAGAAATAACATAGGAAATATTTCACATCATTGAAAAAATGGCTAATTTGCTAAACAGTGCTAGAGTAATAAGCTAGCTGGTTTAATAAAACTACCTCACAGATTATGAATTCTAGACAAGTTAAAGAATTGAACACAAATGCACAGACTTGGCACATGTGCTTATACGCCAGAGAAGTGTTAATTAAAATTTTTTAAACAATCTTGAAGAAATGGACTTTCTAAGCCTAGTATACAAAACTAGGAATCAGAAAGGAAACTGTAATCACATAAAAATGAAAATTTCAATATAGGAAGAAGAAAAAGAACTTTAACTAGGTTAAATTACAATTCATCAATTAGGAAAAACTTCAATATCTATTACATAGAAAAAGGATGAATGTTTCTAATACACAAAGAGCTCCTATAAATCAATAAGGGGAAAAAACACACCCCCCCAAAAATCCAGGCATTCCAAAGAAAAAGGCCAATAAACACAGAAAAATATTTTCAAACTTACTAAATCTAAGTAATGCACATTAAAGGAGTTTCGTATTTTTTTCATCATCATAAGAGATTAAATTGGTGAGTCTGAAGAAACAAGCATTTTACATAATTATTTCTCAAATAATAAAGTCCATGAGGGCAAAGAATGTGTCTTCTTCACTACTATATCCTTATAGCTAGCACACTGGTGTGCTAATAGACACAAACATCTGCTGACGACTAAATTATGGTATATGCATATTATGATATAGATCTATATTTATTATGATAAAAAGATATTCAGGGAGCATCAAAATACGTGAGGCAAAACTGATAAAATTGTAAGAAGAAACAGATGAATCCTCTATTACGGTTACAGACTTTAACATCCCTCTAACAGAAATACAGGTCCAGCAGGCAGAAAATCAGTAAAGACAGTGTTGAATTAAATAGCACCATCAGTGGCACCTGAGTGGCTCAGTCAGTTAAGCCTCAGACTTTGGCTCAGGTCATGATCTCACGGTTCACAAGTTTGAGCCCCACATCGGGCTCTATGCTGTCAGCATGGAGCCCACTTCGGATCCTCTGTTCCCCTCTCTCTCTGCCCCACCTCCGCTTGCTCTCTCTCTCTCTCTCTCTCTCTCTCAAAAATATATAAACATTTTAAAACAAGTAAATAGACCATTAATCAACTGGACATAATTGACAGACTACTTCACCCAACAAAAATAGATTACATATTATTCTCAAGTTCACATGGAATATTCACCAAGAATGACCAGATTCTGGGCCATAAAACACCTCTTAACAAATTTAAAAGAATAGAAACCATACATTTGTTCTCACCACAATGGAGTTAAACTAGAAATCAGTAACAGAAAGTTGGCTGCAAAATCTCCAAATACTTGGAGATTAAACAAAACACTTCTAAATAACACAAGGCCAAATAAGAAACATCAAGAGAAATTAAGAAATGTTTTTAACTAAATGAAAATGAGAATACAACTTAAAATTTGTGATATGCCACAAAATTCCCTTAAAATTTATAGGAAATTAATAGTATTGAGAATGCATATATTAGAAAAGAAGATCTAAAAACAATAACCTAAGCCTCCACCTTAGGAAATCAGAAAAAGAAGAGCATATTAAGTCTAAAGTAAGCAGAAAAAAAAGAAATAATAAAAATTAAGGCAGAAAGAAAGAAATTAGTAGAGAAAAGCAACAAAACCAAAGCTGATTCTTTGAAAAGATCAATAAAATCTACAAGCCTACAGCCAGGCTAGCTAAGAAAAAGAGAGAGAGAGAGAGAGAGGGAGGAAACACACAAATTACTAACATCAGAAATGAAACAGGGGACATCACCACAGATCCCATGGCCATTAAAAGGACAATAAAGGAACATTATGAACAGTTCTATGCTCACAAATTTGATAACCTAGATGAAATGAAGCAATTCCTTTAAAGACAGTTTGCCAAAATTCACACAAGTAGACAATTTACATAGGTCTATATCCATTAGAAAAATATGAATCAACAATTAATAATCTTCCAAAAAAAAAAAATCAGGCTCAGATGGTTTCACTGTTGAATTCTACCAAATATTTGTACCAATTCTCTACAATCTCTTCCAGTAGAAGCAGAGAAAATACTTCCTAATTCATTCTATGAGGTCAGCATTACCCTAATACCAAAATCGGACAAAGACATTATTGGTACTGGCAAAAGAATAGACAAATAGATCAATGGAACAGAATAGAGAGCCCACAAATAGACCAACATAAATACAGTCAACTGGTCTTTGACAAAGGAGTAAAGGCAATACAATGGAGCAAAGACAGTCTTTTCAATAAATGGTGCTGGAACAACTGGACATACACATGCAAAAAAAAAAAAAAGGAGCTAGACAAGACCATACACCTTCTACAAAAATTAACTCAAAATGGACTGTAGACCTAAATGTGAAACACAAAACTATAAAAATCCTAGAAGATGACATGGAAGAAAACCTAAATGACCTTCAGTATGGCAATGACTTTTTAGACATAGCACCAAAGGCACAAACCCTTAAAAAAAATAACTGGTAAACTGGACTTCATTAAAATTAAAAACTTCTCAGGGCACCTGGGTGGGTCAATCAGTTAAGCATCTGACTTCCACTCAGGTCATGACCTTGTGGTTTGTGAGTTCAAGCCCCACATCAGGCTGTGTCCTGACAGCTCAGAGCTTGGAGCCTGCTTTGGATTCTGTGTCTCCCTCTCTCTCTGCCCCTCTCTCTCTTTCTCTATCTCTCTCTCAAAAATAAATATTAATTTTTTTTTATTTAAAACTTCTCTGTGAAAAACAATGTCAAGAGAATGAAAAGACAAGCCACAGACTGGGAGAAAATATTTGGAAAACACACATCTGATAAAGGTGTGCTATGTAAAATATACAAAGATGTTTAAAACTCAATAAGAAAATGAACAACCTAATTTTAAAATGGTCCAAAGACCTAAACAGATTCACCTCACCAAAGATGGAAAATAAGCATATGAATATATTCTCCACATACGCTATCCGGGAAATCAAATTAAAACAATGAGATACCACTACATAACTATTAAAATGGCCAAAATCCAAAACACTGATAACACTAAATGCTGGCAAGGATGTCAAGCAATATGTACTCTCATTCATTGCTGATGGGTATGCAAAATGTTACAGCTACTTTGGAAGACAGTTTGGCAGCTCCTTACAAAACTAAACATACTCTTAGCATATGGTTTAGCAATGGTGCTCTTTGGTATTTACCCAAAATGAAATGAAAACAATCCACACAAAAACCTGCACACAGATGTTTATAGCAGTTTTATTGGAACTTGGAAGCAACCAAGATCTCCTTCAGTATGTGAACAGATAAACTGTAATACATTCAGACAAAAGAATGTTACCCAGGCACCTAAATGAACTATCAAGCCATAAAAAGATATGAAAGAAAACTAAATGTATATTACTAAGTGAAAGAAGCCAATCTTAAGAGGCCACTGTATGTCAAACTGTACATTCCAGAAAAGGCAGAACTACAGAAACAGTAGGGGCACCTGGGTGGCTCAGTTGGTTTAGCATCTAACTCTTGATATCGGCTCAGGTCTTGATCTCCCAGATCATGAGAGGGAGTCCCACCACATTGGGCTCCATGCTGAGTGTGGAGCCTAGTTGGGATTCTCTCTTTCTCTCTCTCTCTGTCTCTCTGTCTCTCTCTCTCTCTCTCTCTCTCTGCCCTTCCCTCACTCTCATGCCCTCTCTCTTACACACTCTCAAAATAAATATTTTTTAAAAATGTTTTAAAAACTACAGAAGCAGTAAAAATATATGTGTTTGTGAGGGATTGGGGCTGTAGACGTAAAGATGAATAGGCAGAACACAGAGGATTTTTAGGCAACTGTTTTTAGATTTTTAGAAACTATTCTCTAGAATACTACAGTTGTAGATACATGTTATTATACATTTATCCAAACCCACACAATGTACACTAAAAGTGAACCCTAATATATAAACTATGGACCTGGAGTGATAATGATATGTGACTGTAGGTTTGACTGTAATAAATGTACCACTCTGGTGCAGGATGTTGGTTGGGGGTGGGGGGGTTGTGGTTCTGTGTTTTGTGGGACAGGAGGTAATGTAAGAACTCTGCTCAATTTTGCTACGAACCTAAAAAGTTAAAGTTTACTAAATTTATATAGAGATAAAGGAAGAGAGAATAGTATAAATGCAATTTACACATCTATATGCGTATTATATAGGTATATAGAATTGCACACACCACAAAATATGGAAAAACAATGTCTAGAAGTCCACACTAAATGTAGAACTCTCTAAGAGATGAAATGTCATATTTTCTTAATTTTTTGTACTTTATTATTCAAACTGTTTATATTGAACCCATTTTAAATTAACAAAATATTCAAAAAATGCTCCCATTAAAAATTGAATACAGAACATTACAAATGTGCCTGAAATTGCTTGACTAAGAAGTCTACAGAGAAGACATTCCATTACAAAATTCCTAAGCAGACTGTAAGAAAGATAAAATGCTGACAGAGTGCTTTTTCCTTTTTAAGATAAACAATTTTATTTTTCCAGTTCTTAAAGACATCACACTCAGCTATTTAGTCACGTAGAAAACTTAACTTCCTCAATATAATTCCCTATGGCAGTTTTGGCTGAATAAAATGAATTAGAGGAAATCCCTAGTTAATTCATAATTTTTGTTTCTCTTTAAAATAATAGTCAGATTTGGAAAGAGGAAAAGGAATAAATTAATAACTGAGTCCATTCAGTCTATTAAAATGTCTTTTTTACATCTGTGTGAAATAAGCCAAGGAAAGGCAAGACAAACAGTACTTTTAGTTTAACTAAAATGAGCAAAAAAATAAATAAATAAAACCACAATGAACTTTGACAGCAGTCTCACTGCAAAATTCTAAACTATCCTCACCCACAAATTCCCTTTCCAAAAACTTTCCTAATTTTTAAAAAAAATTAAAAATTAATTAAAATTCATTCTATCAGGTATAAAGGGATGATTTACTCATTATCTATATTTCAATCTCTTTTGTTATCTAAAATACCTGGTTTCACTGCTGCAGTGATCAAAACAATATGCCAAAATTCTTGTTTATTTTATGTAGTGTTGTCAGAGCCTCAGTCTGGAAAACCATCAAAATAACACTGTTCCCAATTTCCACTTTGAAGAAGGGATTTATACTTATTTCTTGAAGTTTAGAGAAATAAGTAACTTTTTTCAAGTAGACTTTATTAGTGCATACTACAATAAATCTTACCATCCATCATTCCCATATTTCTGTTCACTACTTACATTCTGACAAATCCATTTTAATTAAAAAATAGCAGTAAAGAAGAGAAAATTCTATTTTATTTGATCTTAGTAAACATAAAGCTATCAGATGAGGTTTATTCCTAAACTTTACTGTTAATTATGTGAAAAGCAGAGTGAAGACTAAGCAGAGTTCTTTTGGAAAGCAGAGCTACAACCCTTGATATGAAAATCATCGATTGAGACCCAGATGTCATTTTTAGAGAGTCACTTTTCTAACCATAACCATGCATTAAGACAGTCAATAAATTATAAACTGATAAATGTAAAGGGTACTCAAATCAATGCCCTTGAAGGGCAGATGAAGGTAATCAGCCTCTCTCATATGGCAATAGACAGAATATTTTATCCACTGAGAATTTAAAGCCAAGTAAAAGCTCCTGACAGAACTTCAGGAACTGATTCTACAGAATATATCTCAGTCACATAGTACAACCGACAAAAACACTGCAGATTTACTGGATTTGCGTATGCTTGGGCATCTTCCCCAAACGGTATTCTGCAGCAAAATGAAATATAGATATTGATTTAGAATTTTTATGTGCTTTTAGCTATACCATCAAATAAAATGAACTGTGAGGTCCATTCTAAGTTTTCATCTACTGTAACCTTTTCTACCTGCTTGCACTTTTAGTAACAAATTATTAATCCCTTGTCTGACCTTGAATGTCTCTCAATATGTTGGTCTGTCATCTCTGCTCTCTTATTGCCCTCCATCTCAGTTCTTTGCAGAAACATCAATTACTGTATCCATTTCTATTCCCTCTTTTCCTATATTTGCCAATCTTCTATCTTCCTACACTGAACTTGGTAGTCTAACAATGTTGTTTGTAAACCTAGCATGTTTATTTCTTTTAAAAAGTCACCAATATGAAGAAAGGGCAAACACTGGTAATATTTATTTGGATTGTCCCCTTTCAGAGCTAAGGGTTAGGCAAAGTAGATGATAGTAAGAGATAAGGATAAAAAAGACTGAGAAAAGGAACAGATATATATTAAGGGCAGGACTCACATATTAAGAAACTGGCTTTTAAAAGAAGGATGAAAGGGGCACCTGGGTGGCTCAGTCAACTGAGCATCTGACTTCGGCTCAGGTCATGAGTTCGAGCCCTGCATTAAGCTCTCTGCTGTCAGCACAGAGCCCATTTTAGATCCTCTGTCACCCTCTCACTCTGCCCTTCCCCTGCTCACAGGCTCGTGCTCTCTCCCTTTCTCTCTCAAAAATAGTAAAACAAACAAACAAACAAACAAACAACAACCCATTTTTAATAAGATAGTTTTGCCTCAAGGATACATCTTACAAACATTCTTTCGACTCCTCAGGATCACACCCTCCTGGTAAAAACACTACATGAATGCACAGCTACTTTACAATGGTAATGCAAATAAAAGGTACTACTTATGCATTCTTCTCTTAAATCTAAAAATTACAAAGAAGACACTAAGTACTGAGCATTCATTTACCCTCAAATGTGGCCTTGCTATCAAGTTCCTACAGGCAAAAGCCTCCATTTGTGCAGTACATGTTCAGACTGTAAAGTCGTCATCATAACAATCTAAACAGGATATAAGGAGTTTAAATGACCTCAATCATTTACTTGAAAATTATAGTAAGAAGTATTAATGATATTTGGCCTGCCTTAAGTATTCCTTGGCTCTTCTTGATCTTATCTCTAAGATCATATAATACTTACTTCATCTTGATCTTATCTCTAAGAAACATAAAATATTTACTATAATTTGATAAATAAATTTTAATAATATCACATAACCTCTGGGGTCTGTAAGTCTGGGGTAACTATGAATGGTTGGAGCCTCCATACTTCAAAATACAACTTTGCAAGCGGTTAAATATGTAGTCTGCATATAAGAAGCAACATACAGGGTCAAATCATTTAATCGACAAAATTAACCTAACCTCTACAAGTATGGAAGGATTTCAGAATCTCAGGATTCAAAGGGAATTTACCAAGTATCTAGTAACCAGAGAGTAGTAATATTAATAACAGTTCTTAACCATTTTTTCCCACATAATGTACTCCAATCTATCAGTAATCTCTCCTAACCTACAGTGTACAATGAAAGAAAATGTGTGAATTTCAAAAATTAAAAAAACAAAACAAAACACTCCCACCCACCGGAATCTAACCTGCTGTCTGGTTCAAACTCACTCACTAATCATTAATCATATTCAACCACCTATATAGCAGTGAGATCTCCTTTACAACATCCTAGCCAAGTGCATTCACCCAGCTTCTAGGGAACACCTCCAAAACAGGGCGCTCAGTACTTAATGAGCTTTAAGTACTGAGCTATAAATTTAAAAGCCTGATAGTGTTTTAAACTATTTTTCTTTACTAACATAACTATTCTAGAGTATCCATATAACTATATTATTCCAGCTCATTTTATAAATTCTTTTAATGTTTGTTTATATTTGAGAGAGAGAGAGAGTGTGTGTGCACGAGCCGGGGAGGGGCAGAGAGAGAGGGAGACAGAATCTGAAGCAGGCTCCAGGCTCTGGACTGTCAGCACAGAGCCCGACATGGGGCTCGAACTAATGAGCCATGAGATCATGACCTGAGGTGAAGGCGGACACTTAACCCACTGAGCCACCCAGGCGCCCCATTCCAGCTCATTTTAAACAACTTCACTTGTCTGAAAGACATATGGAACCGAAAGTCTGTATCCTTTTAATTTCTACCAATTGATCCTGGTTGGGCCTTCTGAAACTAATCTATCTTACATTTGATAACCCATCATATAAAGACCTCCCATACCCTCCCACCTACCTCCCAGCTGCATCATCTCTTTTCCACATTAAATATTCTCAATTTCTTCAATTAGTCAGAAGACTGCTATATGAGTGTTAATGAAGGCCTCAGTCAGAATACTGGTAAGGGGATAAGAAATGAGATATAAGCAACAAGGGAGATGGTAGAACTACCAACATCATACAAATATATGAATGTTTATATACGTACATACAGGAAACACTAAAGTGACTCTGAGATTTCAGGTCTGATGTCTAGGAGGATAATAATGCCATTAACAGAAACAGTTAACCCAATAGGAGAAGGCTAAAGGGGAAGATGGGAAATTCAATTTCAGACACAGTGATTTTGAGGTTTAACATGTAAATATGGATAAGACCTTTTCCAAGTCCATTAGTTTACTTCTACTACAAAAAGGTGCATCCATATTATTGAGACTAGTAATTATACCTCACTTAAACACAAAATATCACATTAATTCATTCATCAAGTATTTGGTTACTTTCATAAGGAACTATGGGAGATACAATGAGCCATGAAACCCAGTTCCTGACCCCATTAAACTTACATTCTAATATGAAAGATGTTTGTAACTAACCAGAAATCAAGACAGAACATGGTATGTCTCACAGTAGAATATAAAATGTTATAACTGTTCAGAGATATATTTTCCCCCTTTCCAATGAGAATATTCACATATGAAAAAATCACACACAGTCACAACTGGGACTCTTCAAATACAAAGACCAAGGACACACAAATAACATAAATCTTACTATTCTGGGTATAAATGAGGATAACACTAGCCATATTCCTTAGGAATGTGTTAAAGTACCCTCAACAATTATGTCTATTGTTAAAGATTAATGCTTGAATTGTATCATCACTCAAAAGAAGAGCATTGTTTAAAATGTTCACAAACACAATTGTTTTGGCTTATAAATGGAATTGTTTGATGTCATTTTCTCATCATTCCTAATTTTAAACAACAGTGTATCAATTTGAAAATAGAGCTACAAGTTTACAGCCTTACAAAGATAAAAACTGCATATTTTCTACCTGATATAACTATTCTGGAGTTCCCTATAACTATATATTATTGATAAAGTTTTAAATTATTATGGCTACTTTAGTCATTTTACTAGATAACTTACAGAGTCTACAAAAAATTAGTTTAGTAAGATCTTTATATTTTAAATTGAAAACATAATCACAGAAAAAATAATTCAAATGACTTGGAACATATAATTTGACTATACATCTTTAGTGGAATATAGTCTAAGGACATAAAATGGCAAAGAAATCTTTAAGTGGTAAATCTGTTGTTGGAGAGTGTCAGTATAGTAATTCCAAAACTAACTTAAATGTTTTATAGGATAGATGGGTAAATATACTAATACAGTTTTGAATCGGAATTTTCCCTGTAGGAAAAGGGAGATACAAATATGAACTGACAGAAGGTGAAGATAAACTCTGTGGTTCTGAATCCGAATTGAAAGCATCCTATAAATTCATGACTTCTTTTTAAAAATGTGTGTGTGTGTGTGTGTGCGCATGCGTGTCCATTTATTTAAAGAGCCTAAAAGCAGTGATACTCCAGTAGCAGTGAGTATATTCAATGTCCAAATCTTGGCTTCTGAGTACTGTTTTCCAATAAATTGAACCAGGACTCCATTGCAAAATGGCTAACTCCAGGTCTTAAGCAAGGAATATACAAGGTGAGCCTGGAACATCTTTTGTACAAAAAATTAAGAATATGCCCAAATACCAACATGGACATATGCAAAGGCCATAGGAACTGGCTTGAAGGGACTAATCAGATTTGAGATAATTTAATCATCAAAAAAAGAATAACAGTGAGGCACCTGGCTGGCTCAGTCGGTAGAGCATGTGACTCTTGATCTCCGGGTCATGAGTTCAAGCTCCACATTGGGCATGGAGCCTACTTTAAAAACAGAAAAAAAAGGGGGGAAGGGGGGACACTTGGGTGGCTCAGTCAGTTGAGCATCCAACTCTTCATTTTGGCACAGATCACGATCTCATAGTTCATGGGTTTAAGCCCCTCATTGGGCTTTGTGCTGGCCTCTGTGCTGACAGCTCAGAGCCTGGAGCCTATTTCGGATTCTGTCTCTCCCTCTCTCTCTCTGTCCCTCCCCCTCTTGCACTCTATCTCTCTCTCAAAAATAAATAAACATTAAGAAAAAAATTTTTAATAAAAAAATCTACAAAACAAAATAGCCTAGAGTCTTCAAAAATAGCAATCTTGAGGGGCGCCTGGGTGGCTCAGTTGGTTAAGCATCTGACTTTAGCTCAGGTCATGAACTCGTAGCTCATGAGTTCAAGTCCTGTGCTGGGCTCTGTGCTGACGACAGCTCAGAGCCTGGAGCCAGCTTTGGATTCTCCCTCTCTCTGTTCCTCCCCCACTCATACTCTGTCACTCTCTCTCAAAAATAAATATTTTTTAAAAGAAAATTTTTTTTAATTTTTTTTCAACGTTTTTTATTTATTTTTGGGACAGAGAGAGACAGAGCATGAACGGGGGAGGGGCAGAGAGAGAGGGAGACACAGAATCGGAAACAGGCTCCAGGCTCTGAGCCATCAGCCCAGAGCCCGACGCGGGGCTCAAACTCACGGACCGCGAGATCGTGACCTGGCTGAAGTCGGACGCTTAACCGACTGCGCCACCCAGGCGCCCCAAAAGAAATTTTTTTAATTAAAAAAAATGTCAGTCTTAAAAGACAAAAAAAAAAAAAAAACCAACAGGAAGGAGGAAGAATAAAACAAACATGACCACTAAGAAAATTCATAATCTCTGATTGGATTCAGTATGTTTTTTAAGCTATAAGGGAGATTACTGATAAACATTTGGATAAATTCAAATTTTTTAATATGGCCTATACATTAAATAATATCAATCAGGGTTAAATTACTTGGGTGTGCCCACAGCATTATAGCTATGTAGGAAAATGTCCTAATTCATACGAGATGTATGGCGAAGAATTTAGGAGTGAAGTGTCATGATGTCTCCAACCTCAGTTTCCAGTGGTTCAGCATGAAAAAAAAAAGCATGCATGTGTGTGTATTTAGAGAGAGAGAAAACAAATGAGGTGTAATGTTAACAACTAGTGAATCTAAGTAAAAGATGTGCAGATATTTGCTGTACTATTCTTTCAGCTTTTTTATAGGTTTGAAACTTTCAAAAGAAAAAAGTTGGAAGAAAAAGTAGGGTGGAAATTAAATTTACTTTCATGTGGCTGATCAGGCTATATTAAGTCTAACTACTTATTCATCCTATCCATAAGTGCTAAAATCAAGTATGAAGTTCAGAAAGGTTTGGCTAAAAATAAAAGTACTAATTCTAACAAATAATAAGTAATTACAAACCAAGCCACCATTAGTTTCCTATGATAGCTGTAGACTAAACATAATCTCTGACGTAAATTCTTAAAAGATGACATGTGGTAAGTCATCTAGGACAATTATAAATTAGCAGAACTATGGTAAGTAATATTTATTCCAAATCCAAATATGACTAGCCAAACAAATTTTTTCTCCAATTGGGATCTATTAGTTACAAGGATCTCTAAAATTAAAATGTTAATACAGATATACAGATAATTTCAGACCACATATCTCTAATAAAAATAAACACAAACTCTGTACCAGTAATTTTGTTAACCTGTGCATATATTATATATCATTTAATCCTTTTAACAACTCTGTAACACAGATACTACTATCCTCATCTTACAGATTAAGAGGAAAAAAGGCTTGGAAGACTAAATAACTACTACAAGGTCATACTGCTAGTAAATAGCAAAACACATCTTGAATCCAGGCAGTCTGACTCCAGAGCCCATGCTCTTTGCTCTTCTACTGTTTTACTATGAAATGTAAAATTTTAAAAATAAACTGATTGTACTGATTCAAAATTTATGAAAAATTACACAAAGGAGCCATTTCAAGGAAAAATCAAAAGCATGCCTTTCTTCCCAAATACACATTTAAATTTCCATATACACTAACTGAATGAAAAAGCTAGAATTTAACCAGAAGCCCAATGTATTGCCAAATCCCACGTGAAAATAAAGATCATATATAACTGTACTCAGTTACCTATTCATATATATGGCTGAATATGTTACATATAAATTCAAAACGAATACCAACATGCTTTCATCTAGAACTTTATCCCTGCTCTCAAAAAAAAAAACTGAAAAAATATATTTCAGGTACATCATTCCTCAAATATACTTAATTAAAACAATGACATAAAAGAAAAAAAAGAATAAGCAATTAACCTTGAAAATATTAACAAATAAACCATGTCCCTCCAAACCTGGTCATCTGACAGTGTTCTCTTAGTGAACTATACCACTATCCATCCAGTTACATAAGCCAAAAACCTAGTGGTGGCAGCACCTTCCTCTTCCTCTTTCCTCTTGTCCAATCCATCACCTAGTTCCACCTCCTAAATATCTCTAAATCCATCACTTCTATCTTCACCACCATCTGGCCCAAGATATAATCATCTCTAATCTGGCCTCTTCCCATCCACACTGCTGTCCTTCTTGTAAACAGTTTTTCCTCTGTATAACATCAAGTCCTCTCTTATAGCACTTACAGTAGCTGGAACTTTAAATATCTTTGAACATTTGATTTATGTCTGCCTCCCCTGTTACACAGTAAGTTCTATGAGGGTAGTTCTGTGATGAAGCTCGCCATTTCATCATTGTGATCGAGAAGGGTGCCCAGTTAATAAATAAATGCTAAATAACTGAATGCATGTCAAAGATTTCAAGTTTATTTATAAACAGGGGGGAAAATGGTTATAAGGTCCACCAACCATTATAAGGAGTATTTTATTTCATCATTTCTAGATCACACATTTTCACATTTTAACTCTGAAAATGAATACAACTCATAGTTGACGATCTTTGTTTAATTGGCAATATTTTCTTCTTTCATAGTGATTCATAAACAAAGGTGTATCTTGGAATTTTTTCTAAAACCTCATGATTTGATGAAATAAGTAAATAAATCTACAACACACCTGGTCCAATCAGTTCAAACTTGGTAATGTAGCCTCCCTTCTCCTTTGGCCACCACCCTACTCCCAATATTTAATAATTAACAGAACCTACTGGTTCTTTCATCAACAGCTATCAAATGCATTCCTGTCTTCCAGTCCCACTATAATAACAGTAGATCTATCTAATCCCTCTTTGCTTCGTATCTGAACTCTTGTCATAGCTTCATTCACTTAAACATTTGCTTCAAATTCAACCAATACTGTGCACTTGTGTCTGCAAGTTACTGAAAAGCAGTCCAGTTATCTGTCCCTCCCTCTCCTCTGTCTCCCCTACAATTCAGAATTTTATTATTTTTATGCCTCAAGCTAAAATCACTTTTCTTCACGTTTCTACCTACCAATTCTATGTATGCTATTTTAGTTCTAGATTAAATCCCATCTTCTTCATTAAATCTTTCCTAGTTAATCTCTCTTTTCAACTTTAACATTCTAAAATACATAAAATCTAATGCATATTGGCTATATTTGCTCCTTCTTGAAGGCAAGGTTTACATGCCATACATTCTGCTATAGTGTAAGCTCCCCAAGAGCTTACTTTTGTTTCTTTTGTTCACTGTTATATCTCCAGCACCTAGAAGAGTATCTAGTACATAACAGCTGCTTCAATAAATATTTACTGAATTAATGCTCCTTATATATTCCAGGGTAGAGAATACATCTTGGCAGCTGTGGTTGAGTGGGAAGAGTCAAAATGAACTGGACTAAATGACTTGAACTCTTTGAGGTTCAGTTTCTCAATCTGCTAAATGTAAATAATATTCAGCAGCTCACGAAGTTGTTATATTGATTAAGTGCAGTAATGCTTTAATAGCATCTACTACAGAGCTGAGAACAACAGGATGCTCTCAATAAATGTTTTGATGATTTTGTCATGATTGCTAAATAGTAAGACATATTCAGTGAATGCCTACTAAATCAGTAAAATCTCAAGAAAAATATAAAGTTTGAGTAATGTCTAGCCCCTTAACATTTATCTAATCAAGAATTCTATGAGTGAATTACATCTGAAATATTATATATTTAGCTCCAAATTGTAAGCATGGCTGAAACCATTTCTGATTAGGAATAATTCCCATTTGACAGGGTACAAGTATTAATATTTATATTTTACTGACATATACAGATTGTATTTAAATGCTTAAAGAAGAACAAAAGTTTTGTTAGGATTTCCATAGTGCAATAATCAGAATAGAAGAAAAGCTGCAGACTTATTTGAGCTACACAGTCCCCATAAAGCCAGGAAGTACAAAAATTTCTGTCTACAAAACATTAATGAATAGTATACAATGCTGTTTTACCAGATTTATCAAAATATATAAAAATACACCATAAACAATTACAACAAATAAACTTTTCAACATATTTGCATTCTATTTTACAGAAAGAATATCAGTTAAGTAGTTTTTAAACTTTTTTTTACTAAACTATACAATTCCTTATACTGACTAGTTATGAACTTTAAACAATTCCCCAAATTTTACAGAGAATTAATTTATAATTGAATATAATATCAGATTACTAGGCCAATTAGAAACTCTTAGAATTAGAATCTTCCTTGTTCAGCAAACAGGCTTTATTAATTTGTAAGTTGGAACATACATAGACTTTACCTTTCAAAGCTTTTCCAATCCCTCTGGGTACTTTCAATGACTCATAATCTAATTACAAATCACAAGCAAGCAAGAAGGAACGAGCACTCCGTTGTGTCCATTAACTAACACAAAATCATTGCAAATTCCAGTAGGGACACACATTCTGAGTAGGAATAGAGGGGGAAAAAATCCCACCTAAGTAATTCAGATACAAAAAGCTGTAGGACAAAGTATTCTACTTTAACTGTAAGGTAGCATCAAACCTCTTGGAAAATAACACAAAATGAAAATG
Organism: Prionailurus bengalensis; assembly: GCF_016509475.1. NCBI lineage: Eukaryota > Metazoa > Chordata > Mammalia > Carnivora > Felidae > Prionailurus > Prionailurus bengalensis. The sequence continues at coordinate 51,633,496 of NC_057345.1, read as the reverse complement.
TAAGCCAAAAAATGTTAAGAAATTATAAACTCAATAAGCAGTCATGCTGAGATGACCACTGAAATCTCTCACATTCACCAGTCATCATAAGAATGTATTCGAACCTCCAGCCTATGAAGCCCTTAGACGTAGATGAAGGTGTTAGAGTTGAGGGTGACTAAGAACCAAATAGAGTGAACGTTAATTTCTGGATGGAAAGGCATTAAGATATTCAGGCGAGTGTTAAGGTCTGCAGCAGTAACAAAGGCCAAAAAGGAGATAAGGTGTTAGGAATGATAAGATTGAGATCTTGAGAATCTAATTTTTTTTTCATGCCTTTTCTTTTTTAATGGAAACAAGTTAAACGGATGTGATAGCTTAGTGGACAAGAGGTCGTATCTGGAATACCTAAAAAAAAGCTACAAGGAGAGTGGGGAACAAGCAGCCCACAGGAAGGCTTACGGTTAGTTAGGTTTGGAGCCCGGGTAGGGCAAGAGGTCAGAAGGCAAATTACACTAAAAAGTAGATGAGGGGGGTGCCAAATCCCTCAGAGAGCGTAAACGGTTGGTCACAGGATCTCCACTGAAGGTGGGTCCCCCCAAAACCCGGTCATTTGGGTATCAGAGACGCTAAGTCCCAACCTTCTCCTGATTCCGCTAGGCTCAAGTCGCCCCTCACCGAAACAGAACTGGAAAGGTGTAAAAAATGTGCAAGAGCCACCAACCCGGGAAGTGTTCCAGCTCTAGCAGCAGCCGCCCCAAAAGCAGCCCTCACACACGCAGACGCTCCGACCTCAGCGCCGCAGCCACAGGAATCCCGAGCTTCCCGGCCACCGTAGTAAGAGGAAAGGCCTCCCTTTCGAACCCAGTATGTCAGCCACTTCCGGGGCATTAAATCCTTTTGATTGGCCGTAGCAATATCAACCGCCCACAGGCCCACGACCCACTCACTTCATCCCTTTTCCCCCGCTCTTTGCCATCCCAACCCCTAGGTCACCAATACGGCAAGCGCAGAGCCAAGGGAAAGTATGTGTCTGTAAGCAATGTCTCTAATAGACAAGCCACATTGTGTCTGCTTTGAGTTCCCGCTGAACAATTGGACTTCAACTCCCAGCATGCAACGCCACACCACGCCTCCTCCTTCGGCGCGGAACTACAAGACCCAATATGCACTGCGCCCCTCTTTTTTCAGTTTTCACCTGACACCCGGAGATCCCAGATGTGTTTTCAGAGGAGTCACTAAATTTCTTGTAATAATGTAGACCTTCCTACCAAGCCTCACTTTGATAAAGATACATATATTCCTTTCTATCCTGTTGTGAAGGTTGTCTAAGCCAAGATGTAGTTGAGTCTGATAGACAAAAAGTTATAAAATATTAAGGAATGTGTGCGCTGATTTTCCACATTCCTTTTATTTTTCAAGGATTGAAACACAGGACGGTATAAAGGCTTTTTATGAGATGGAAATTTTTATCCATACTCATAAGGAGTATGAGGGAAATACTAAAGTATTGCAAAGTGTAATCCTAGGTCGTTTTGCAGTACTGAAAGATTGCGTTGGAACAAGGTCTGCCAGGCATGCTTCTGAATTGCATAGGAAATTATAGTAGGACCTGGGAGTAAAAAATTAACAGTCTGTATTACCGGACTATGTACCTACAAGGGAAAAGAAACCTTTCAGATTGAAGAGTTGAAAGTTAAAAATTAAATTTTAAAATGTTTTTCACTTTTGCGGTGGTTGGGTGGCTCAGTCGTTTGAGGTCAGGTCCTGAGCTCACTGTTCATGAGTTCGAGCCCCACATCTCTGCTGACAGCGCAGAGCCCTCTTTGGATCCTCTGTCCCCCTCTCTCTGTGCCCCTCCCCTCCTTTTACTCTCTCAAAAATAAACATTTTTTTAGTGTTTTTCACTTTTTTAACATATTAATGGTTTGGATTATTTTCATTATTCTTACAAAAACAGATAACTGGAACTATTTATTTTCTGTTATGTGGTAGGGCAACCAAGTGACCAATTACACAAGGTCATAAATGTAACATTTATTAGATTTAACAAACTGACTTAGCTTGCCTCATTAGTCTGTGATTCCATATTTTAAAATACAGAACTTTGTTTTGATTTCTTAGGACAGATAGCATGCATTGAACAAGCTGTCTGTATGCCTTTTTGTTACTTTCATAAAGATTTGGATTACCAAGAATGAATGTATTTTATTTTTTATATTTTGCACTAATAGGCCGTGAGAAACAATGCTTGAATCCTTAAACTATGTGGTAATTTTACAAAATAAAATTGACATATACCATTAACATTGGTTTTCTGTGGATTTACAGCAAAACAGATTTTAATTGGTTGGAAAAATGGGTAGAATACTTACCATTTTTATAACCTCACATAGAAGTCACAGAGGGTAATTGTATTCTGTAACACGGACATGGCACCCACTACCATACAAACTGCTTCAAAACTCCAGTGTGCTAAATTATGCAGCACTAGCAAGTAAATATTTAAAATCTATGATCACAGAAAACAATCTGCTGCTTTCCATACTCGTGCACCAAAACAATATGAATGCAATGAGAGAAACAGTTCCATTGGAATGATTAGAGGTAATGATAAACTATAATTAGGTTATCTGTTATTCATAACTGTTTGCAGTAAATACAAAATTGCATCCACTTATTAAAGATGTTATTAAGGAAGCTTTTAAAATATGCTAAATAATTGATATACATATCCTAAAGCAGTTTCAATGATCAATTGTGTAAATGAACGTGGAAAAAAGTTTAAAGAGTACATAATTTATGTAACAGACTGTAGGTTTTTAAAAGAGATTCTTGCAGCTGCAGTACTCAGCAATGCCCTCATTAAAAAAATTTTTTTAATGTTTATTCATTGTTGAGAGAGACAGACAGACAGACAGACAGAGCAGGAGTATGGAAGGGGCAGACAGTGAGCAGGACACAGAATCTGAAGCAGGCTCTAGGCTCTGGGCTGTCAGCACAGAGTCTGATGCAGGGCTCAAACCCACGAACTGTGATATCATGACCTGAGCTGAAGTCAGACCCCTAACCGACCGAGCCACCCAGGCACCCCTCCCTTCTCATTTTTAACTGTGTCTTTGACTTTCCAATTCAGCCAATTGCCAAGCACACAAAAATCAAAACCATACAAGATATTCGTCTGAGTTCAACAAATACACAGTGAGTACTGCTAGGGACAAAACACTCTGCTTAGCCACTAAAGTCTATTTCTGAAGCACAGGAAAGATTTAAAAGGGAAATGAAAATAAGATAAGAGAGCTTTATCAGAATGGAAAGTGGGAAGTAAAATATGTGTAACGTTGTCTTCTAAACATCACTTATGCATTCAGTTAATCATAACTCTGCAAGAGCTAATACACATTCTAAAAGGCAGGAGCCACATCTTAAACATCTGTGTCCCTCTTAGCTCTAACACAGTACTTTGTTCAGAGTAACTTACTCTCCATAAGTGTTGTGGGAGTTCACTGTGATATCTGAGGCCCTGAAACTCCCTCTCCATTCATACTGTGTAGTTTTAATATAAGATATTTTTAACATCTGAGTTTCATTTTCTTCATTAGTAATTCAGATTGTATAATAAGTATTAAAACCATAATATTTGATTAATCAGAATGGTACACTCAAAAATCATGAAAAGCATTTACTGCTGTGTATGGGTATATATAACAACATTTATCTTAAGTGTCAAGACCTTTACAAAATGTCATCATATCCCAGGCATATACTGTCCTTTAAAATACACCAGCCATTCTAGTAGCATTGACTGTGATACAACTCCAGATTTTTGTTAGTGAACTTTTAATCCTTAACTTCTACCAAGTATAGTTCTTTATCCATCTCCCTCCTGGACCCAAGTAAAGATGAAAGTTCTGTTTAATAAGTAAATGTGTAACATAAATCCCTGATCAAGGATATTATCTTTAGATAAAATGAACTCATCCCTTAATGAGACAAATAACTTGTAGGCCTCTAAAAGCTAAAAAATTATTTTGAGGATAACTTAAAACCTTTTCTCCTTCTCAAATGACCTTATTTCTGTCACTTCTCCTACGTCTTCAACCTCTCTTTCTTCACTGCCCTGTTTACCTCAACCTACAAACATGCACAGAATCCCCATAATTTTGAAAACAACTTCAGTGAACTCAGCTTCCCTCCTAAATGCAATATTATTCCATCTTCCTATTCCTTTCATAACCACATTCAGCAAGTGCTGCAAAATAAACCTTCATCTTAAAATGCAGCTCAGGATCTATATTCACAGGTTATACCTACTAAATACCCAGCACTTTGGAAATATGAAGAGAATTCAGATAGAAAATTATGGTCCATGATACAGTGTGATAAACATTATGATAGAGGTATGAACAAGGTATTAAGAGAATAAGGATTGTCAGTTACTCTCAATTCGAGGGACCCTAGATGAGAAATTCCTGAGATAAATGATAAAAATAATTAACCAGAAAAATCTATTCACTGAAACCTATAGAAAGCTTATGAAAGAAATTGAAGAAGACACAAAAAAATGGAAAAAGATTCCATGCTCCTGGATAAGAAGAACAAATATTGTTAAAATGTCCATACTACCCAAAGCAAGCTACATATTCAAGGCAATCCCTATCAAAATAACACCAGCAGTCTTCACAGAGCTAGAACAAACTGTCCTAAAATTTGTATGGAACCAGAAAAGACCCTGAATAGCCAAAGCAATCTTGAAAAAGAAAACCAAAGCAGGAGGCATCACAATCCCAGACATCAAGCTTTATTACAAAGCTGTAATCATCAAGACAGTATGGTAGTAGTACAAAAACAGACACTCAGATCAATGGAACAGAATAGAGACCCCAGAATGGACCCACAACTGTATGGCCAACTAATCTTTGACAAAGCAGGAAAGAATATCCAATGGAATAAAGACAGCCTCTTCAGCAAGTGGTGCTGGGAAAACTGGACAATGACATGCAGAAAAATGAACCTAGATCACTTTCTTACACTATACACAAAATAAACTCAAAATGGATGAAAGACCTAAACGTAAGGCAGGAAACCATCAAAATCCTTGAGGAGAAAGCAGGCAAAAACCTCTTTGACCTTCACTGCAGCAACTTCTTACTCAACACATCTCAACACCCAAAAACCAAACATCCAGTGAAGAAATGGGCAAAAGACATGAATAGATACTTCTCCAAAGAAGACATCCAGATGGCCAACCGACACATGAAAAAATGCTCAATATCACTCATCATCAGGGAAATACAAATCAAAACCACAGTGAGATACCACCTCACACCTGTCAGAGTGGCTAACATTAACAACTCAGGCAACAATAGATGTTGGCGAGGATGTGGAGAAAGAGGATCTCTTTTGCACTGCTGGTGGGAATGCAAATTGGTGCAGCCATTCTGGAAAACCGTATGCAGGTTCCTCAAAAAACTAAAAATAGAACCACCCTATGACCCAGCAATTGCCCTACTAGGCATTTATCCAAGGGATACAGGTGTGCTGTTTCAAAGGGACACATGCACCCCCATGTTTATAGCAGCACTATCAACAATAGCCAAAGTATGGAAAGAACCCAAATGTCCATCGATGGATGAACGGATAAATAAGATGTGGTATATATGCACAATGGAGTATTACTCGGCAATCAAAAAGAATGAAATCTTGCCATTTGCAACTACGTGGATGGAACTGGAGAGTATTATGCTAAGTGAAATTAGTGTCAGAGAAAGAAAAATATCATATGACTTCACTCATATGAGGACTTTAAGAGACAAAACAGGGGGCTCCTGGGTGGCTCAGTCGGTTAAGCGTCGGACTTCGGCTCAGGTCATGATCTCACGGTCTGTGAGTTCGAGCCCCATGTCGGGCTCTGTGCTGACAGCTCAGAGCCTGAAGCCTGCTTTGGATTCTGTGTCTCCCTCTCTCTCTGACCCTCCCCTGTTCATGCTCTGCCTCTCTCTGTCTCAAAAATAAATAAACACTTAAAAAAAAAAGAGACAAAACAGATGAACATAAGGGAAGGGAAACAAAAATAATATAAAAACAGGGAGGGGTACAAAACATAAGAGACTCATAAATATGGAGAACAAACTGAGGGTTGCTGGAGGGATTGTGGGAGGGGGTATGGGCTAAATTGGTAAGGGGTATTAAGGAATCTACTTCTGAAGTCATTGTTGCACTGTATGCTAACTAACTTGTATGTATATTTTAAAAAATAAATAAAAAAAATTAACCAGCTGCAGAAGAGGGAGGCTCAACCAATATAGAATAACATAAATTCATTATAGTTGGAACACGAGAGGGAGGGAATGTCCAATACAAGACTGGAAAGACAGACGGGGGCTATTTCCTTAAACGGGTCTTGTGTACTGTGATAAGAATCTTGGAGTTTAACCTGGTTATATAGGTAACCATTTAGGGAATGACATTTTAGGCTGCTGGTTGTGGTATTACAGGGAATGATTTGGGCTGGAAAGAACAGTTAGGAGATTGTTTTCATGATTCAGTTTAAGAAATGGGAAGTCTGAAGTAAATAGTGATAAGGAAAGAGCAAAAAGAATTGGTCAGAGATATTAGGATAATAGAATCAAGAAGAGGTGTGAAGAGGAGAAGGAATCAAGAAAGATTTCTAAGTTTCTGGTTTTCCGATTTTCTAGATGTTGAATTAGGAATGCTTAGGGCGCCTGGCTGGCTCAGTCAGAAGAGCATACTACTCTCGATCTCAGGATTGTGAGTTCAAGCCCTGCATTGGGTGTAGAGATTACTTAAAAATAAAATCTCAAGGGGCACCTGGGTGGCCCAGTCAGTTGAGCATCTGAGATCTCAGCTCAGGTCTTGATCTCAGGGCAGTAAGTTTAAGGCCTGTGTTGGGCTCCACACTGGGCATGAAGCCTACTTAAAAAATAAAAAAATAAATAGGGGCACCTGGGCAGTTCAGTCGGTTGAGCGTCCAGCTTCAGCTCAGGTCATGATCTCACAGTCCGTGAGTTCAAGCCCCGCATCGGGCTCTGTGCTGACAGCTTAGAGCCTGGAGCCTGCTTCGAATTCTGTGTCTCCCTCTCTCTCTGCTCCTCCGCCGCTCATACTCTGTCTCTCTCTCTCTCTCCTTCAAAGATAAATTTAAAAAAAAATTTTTTTAATAAATAAATTAATTAAAAATAGAGGCACCTGGGTGGCTCAGTTGGTTGAGCGTCCTGATCTAGATTTCAGCTCAGGTCATGATCTCACGGTTAGTGAGTTTGAGTCCCACATCAGGCTGTGTGCTAACAGTGTGGAGCCTGCTTGGGATTCTCTCTCTCTCCTTCTCTCTGCCCTTCTCCCACTTGCACTGTCTCTCTCTCTCTCTCAAAATAAAAATAAATAAATAAATAAATAAATAAATAAAATTAAAAAAAAAAAAAAGGAATGGTTAAGAGTTGTCAGATGGCTATGTCCAGGAGACAGTTAGATATGAAGTTTAAGAGGAAGATTTGAGCTGAATATATATATCTTTAGGAGTAATTAACTTTAAATAACAATTGAAAAAAAAAAAAAAAACCAAAACATGGGCATGGATAAGATTGTGAGCTAGGTAGATAGAGATGTAAGCTCCTAGCCAGAAGTGAGGTAGGGTAGAGAATGGTGTATACAAATGTCTCGAAATTTTCAGGGAATAGGATTTTTACATAAGAGCAGAGGATTACAGAATGAGGAGAAAGCTGAATTCATCTCTGGACCTGGTGTGCATGAATAAGTGAGAACAAAAAGACCAAAAACAAAAAAAACAAAAAAACCCACCCACATAAATTTAAGAAAGTTTCAGGGAGACCGAATTCAGAGAAAAGTCAGCATTCATTAAAACCAGGATGTGAAATAAGAATTCTATGAGGAGAACTAAGTTTTAGCAAATTAGAGCATGAAAGAAGGAATGGAAAGATTTCAGAGGGAGAAAAGTAGAGGATTGGGCTAGGGGAAAGGAAGCACAGCTGAGAACACAAAAAGGAAGATGATGACCAAGGATGACAGGAATATGAGGTATGTTCACCAGCCTCAAAGTTTCGAAACAGAAATTCTATATAAATCTGAGATTCACCTTAACCTGTGTGTGTCACTTTCACTGCTCTTGGCAGTGGAGAGTATAACTGACTTGCTTACACTTACATCCTTCTTTTATTTTTTTTAATATGAAATTCATTGTCAATTTGGTTTCCATACAACGCCCAGTGCTCATCCCAACAGGTGCCCTCCTCAATGCCCGTCACCCACTTTCCCCTCCCCACCACCCCCCATCAACCCTCAGTTTATTCTCAGTATTTAAGAGTCTCTTATGGTTTGCCTCTTTCCCTCTCTATAACTCCCCCCTGGTCTTCTGTTTTCCTCCCCCCTGGTCTTCCCTCCCCACCCCCGGTCTTCTGTTGAGTTTCTCAGGATCCACATATGAGTGAAAACATATGGTATCTGTCTTTCTCTGTATGACTTATTTCACTTAAAATAACATTCTCCAGTTCCATCCATGTTGCTACAAAAGGCCAGATTTCATTCTTTCTCATTGCCAAGTAGTATTCCATTGTGTATATAAACCACAATTTCTTTATCCATTCGTCAGTTGATGGACATTTAGGCTCTTTCCATAATTTGGCTATTGTTGAGAGTGCTGCTATGAACATTGGGGTACAAGTGCCCCTATGCCTCAGCACTCCTGTATCCCTTGGGTAAATTCCTAGCAGTGCTATTGCTGGATTATAGGGTAGATCTATTTTTAATTTTCTGAGGAATCTCCACACTGTTTTCCTGAGCGGCTGCACCAGTTCGCATTCCCACCAATAGTGCAAGAGGGTTCCCGTTTCTCCACATCCTCGCCAGCATCTATAGTCTCCTGATTTGTTCATTTTGGCCACTCTGACTGGCGTGAGGTGATATCTGAGTGTGGTTTTGATTTGTATTTCCCTGATGAGGAGCGACGTTGAGCATCATTTCATGTGCCTGTTGGCCATCTGTACATCTGACATCCTTCTTTTTTTTTTAATTTTTTTTAACGTTTATTTATTTTTGAGACACAGAGAGACAGAGCATGAATGGGGGAGGGTCAGAGAAAGAGGGAGACACAGAATCTGAAACAGGCTCCAGGCTCTGAGCAGTCAGCACAGAGCCCGATGCGGGGATTGAACTCACGGACTGCGAGATCATGACCTGAGCTGAAGTCGGACACTTAGCCGACTGAGCCACCCAGGCGCCCCGACATCCTTCTTTTATAATGGAACCCACCATCCTCCTTACAGCCCAGATCTTCTGGGGCGTTCTACTCCCTCCTCAAACCCTACAAGACATAAATTATGATTTGCCTAAAGTTTAGACCTGAATTAAACATTGTGGACCATTTCTCTTGGTTTAGGCATGAATATGTGACACAATTCCAGGCAATGAGATGTGAGGGAAGATTTGCTAGAGAGCTTCTGGGGAAAGTTTTTTTTTCTAACAAAAAACAGTTCATGCTGTATACCCTGGTCATAGCAGTATTATTCACAATACCTAAAAGATGGAAGCAGCCCAAGTGTTCATACACAGGTGAATGAATAAGCAAAATGTATATAGATACAATGCAATATTATTCAGCCTTTAAAAGTATGAAATTGAGGGGTGCCTGTGTGGCTCAGTCAGTTAAGCATCTGACTGTAGCTCAGGTCATGATCTCTCTGTGAGTTCAAGCCCCTCATCGGACTCTGTGCTCAAAGCCTGGAACCTGCTTCAGATGCTGTGTCTCCCTCTCTCTCTGTCCCTCCCCACTTATGCTCTCTGTCTCTCTCAAAGATAAATACACATTTTTTTAATTAAAAAAATAAGTAAATTGGACTTCATCAAAATTAAAACCTTTCATGCATCAAAGGACTCTCTGAAGAAAGTGAAAAGACAGTCCACAGGATGGAAAAAATATTTGCAAGTCATATATCTGATAAAGTTCTAGTATCCAGAATATGTAAAGAATTTACAGATCAGGAATAAAAAGACAGCAACCCAGTTAAAAGATAGGCAAAGATATTGAATAGATACTTCTCCAAAGGATATGTACAGGTAGTCAATAAGCACGTGAAAAGATGTTCAACATCACTAATCATATTTTATGCTATTTAAAATGTATTTTTATGTCTAGACCTACATATATAGATATATATACATATACACACACGCTTAAGAGTAACAAAAATGTTTCAAATTACAAAATGCTAAATAGCCACTGTGTTAATTATGTATTCTGTATTAAAAATTACCCATTTCTTGGTGGTTTTAAAGAACAACAGTTATTATTTCACAATTTGGGGGGATTAGTAATCTGGGCATAATTTAGCTGGGTTCTCTGCTTCCTGATGTCCATCAAGGTTGTAATCAAGGTGATGGCCAAGGTCTATGGACCCATCTGAAGGCATGACTGGGGAAGAATGTGCCTCCAAGTTCATTTCAGTGGTTGTTGACAGTATTCAGTTCTTTGTTGGACTAAGGGCCTTAGTTCCTCACTGGCTATTAGTCATAGTCACTCTCATTTCTTTGCCAGAAAGCATCTTGTTTCTTCAAAACATGTGAGCCAAGAAGCACTAGAGAGTTTGCTAGCAAAATAGGAGTCATAGTCTTTTTTTTTTCTTTTTCTTTTTTTTTAATTTGAGATCGAGAGTGTGTGAGCAGGGGAGAGGGGCAGAGAGAGAGAGAGAATCTTTTTTTTAATTAATTTATTTATTTTGAGAGAGAGAGAGCACCAAAGGGAGATGGACAGAGAGAGAGAGAATGCCAAGCAAGCTCTCCACTGTCAGTGCTGAGCCTGATGCAGGGCTTGATGCAGGGCTCAGTCCCATAAATCGTGAGATCATGACCTGAGCCGAAATCCAGAGTCAGACACTTAACCCACTGAGCCACCGCGGAAGTCATACAGGTAGCATCTCATTACTGTTGTTGTATTCTACATGTTAGAAACAATCCACTCCATCTAGCCCACACTCCAGGAGAGACGATTACAAAAGGGCATACACACAAGGAAGCAGGGATCATTGGAGGCCATTTTAAAAACACCTACCATCATAGGGGTGCCTGGGTGGCTCAGTTAAGCGTCTGACTTCGGGTCAGGTCATGATCTCTTGGTTTGTGAGTTTGAGCCCCACATTGGGCTCTGTGCTGACAGCTGGATCCTGGAGCCTGCTTTGGATTCTGTGTCTGCCCCTCTCATGCTCTGTCTCTGCCCCTCAATAATAAATAAATGTTAAAAAATTTTTTTAAATAAAAAATAAAAATACCTACCATAGTCACCTTATACAGTTGTTGCAAGTATCATGCTAATTCTTAAGTACCTTGGAACCACAAAATGCAATAGGAACTGAAGCAAGGAAGTGAATGACTAGCTTTATGGTGAAATGGTTCTTTGCTATTCAAGAATCTATTGCAAAAAAAAAAAAAAATCTATTGCATTCATGCTTTCTGAGAGAAAGTATTTAACAAGTTAATTGTCTTTTTTTTTCTTACCTAAGCATTTACCACTTACATCCTCTCCATACCCTGAGACAGTGTTTATCTTTGATGTTGCCACCAGCAAAGTTCAAAACCATTACAGCATTTTAACACTGTTGCATTATATAGGGCAAAGGATGTGAGAATCATTTCCTTGGGGCCTAAACAATATTAGTCATGAGAACAAATATTATGGGTAAGAGATCCTACTAAGTTAGTGCTGAGAACCAGTTAAAGAATGATAAAGACACTTTTGTGTATTTAGTATGGTTTTTGTGGGTACATTATATATGCAGCCCTCTAAGGCTTAGGGACATAGAACAATGATTCCTCTTGCCTGGGGCTAGTTGCATAACTGATGTGTTTAAGGTACCTGGAACCTCTTAGGCAGTAAATATTATACTCTTTGCCTTCTCTAACATTACTCAACTTTTAGATGATTTGAACTCTGGTCAGTATGACCTCAAAATTCACATTTTTCTTTCTCCTTTTTATTCTTTCCATTCTTATGAAAATTAACTATTTTTCCAATTATTTTTTTTAAAAAACCTATGCTCTTCTTTCTACCTTACACTGCTTTCCAGGAAGACAGCAAGTTAAATACTGTTCATAAACATTATTTCTGTTAGTTTAAATTTTAGCCAGACCCAATTTCAGATTCTTCTGAATCTAAATATAGCCTCTGTCAGAGAGTCTGGGTGGCTCAGTCAGTTGAGCATCTGACTCTTGATTTTGGCCTGGGTCATGATCCCACCGTTCGTAGGATCAAGCTCTGCATCGGGCTCTGCACTGACAGCATGGATTCTCCTTGGGATTCTATGTCTTTCTCTGCCCTCCCCCCCACCCCGATTTATCTCTCTTTCAAAATAAATAAACACTTAATAAATAAATAAGTATATAAAGCCTCTCTCTCTCTATCTCCCCTCCCTCCCTCTCTCTCTTTCTCCATCTCTATCTCTGTTAACAGAAAATCGTTAACTTTTTTGGCTGCTAGGACACTGAGAATTCAGCGAACCTGGAGAAAGAGGAAAGAGTCTAATACTGACAGTTTGTTGCTTGAACCAAAATCCAGGTCTCAAACTTTGAACTGGGAGAAGATTCAAATAATAATGTTTATGAATAGTTCATAATAACATGGAAACGTGCTTCATGTACTAATGGCAAGTGAAAAAAAAGCTGGCTAAAAAATTATGTTGGTAAAATAATCACAACTCTTACAAACAAACAAATGAAAAACAACACTTAGAAGAAAAATATCAAGAAATGCAGGTAAAAATATCAACAGTAGTTGCCTTTAGATGATGAAATTTTGAATGATGTTTTTTCTTCTTGCTGCATTTACAAATGATTTACAACCTGTATTTTATTTTATAAATATAAAGGGATTACTAACTTAATAATAAGTTGATATTAATATTAAACCTTGGTATCACAAAAACTGTAGTTTATATTAAACTATATAGAGAGAGAGACACACACACACACTTTTTTTTTCAAGAGAGAGGGCACAAGTGAGCAAGGGGAAGAAGAGAGAGAGAGAATCCCATGAGGAACAGAGAGAGAAAGAGAGAGAGAGAGAGAGAGAGAGAGAGAGAGAAGCGGGGCTCCCTCGGGGCTTGTGTTTTTACCGAAAGCGGGGCTCGTGCTCACCGGAAGCTGGGCTCAAGCTCATTTGATGTAGGACTTGAACTCACCAACTATGAGATCATGACCTGAGCCAAAGTCAGATGCTTAACAACTGGGCCACCCAGGTGCCCTTAGACTGATATATCTTAGAGTAAAAAGGCAACCACAATGGGGCACCTGAGTGGCTCATTAGGTTAAGTGTCTGACTCTTGACTTCGGCTCAGGTCATGATCTCACAGTTTCTGAGTTCAAGCCCAGCGTTGGGCTCTGAGCTGGCAGTGCGGAGCCTGCTTGAGATTTTCTCTCTCTACCCCTCCCCCATTTGTGCTGTCTCAGTCTCTCTCGATGATAAGTAAATAAACTTAAAAAAAAAAAAAAAAGGCTGCCACAAGAGAACACCTCCTGATATTTATTCTTTTTGACTTCTCTACAGAAACACAGAAGCTAGGAAGAATCATATTTATTAAGTCCCAGTGCTTAGTTGAAAATTATTATTTACTTAAATTCACGAAGTTTGTACTATTGAGTGACAAATGCCAGTTTCAAAATAAATATACTCTAGTTTTGAAAATGTTTAATCTTTGAGTCATGGCTAAATATTGAGTTGGCCAGGTGCCTATGTGAACATGACATTTTCTTGCTGTTGAGGAGCTTGAAATCTACTGAGGGAGACAAACATACACACGATGAATTATAAAACAAAGCAGAGTGTGAACAAGACTTTAAATAAAGACACAAAGTCTTACTGTGACATACAAGAGGAGTAAATTCCTCAGAATAAATTCCATCTTGGTGGGGCACATGAGTGGTTCAATTTGTTAAGCATCTGACTTCAGCTCAGGTCATGAACTAGAGGTTCATGAGTTTGAGCCCCGCATCGGGCTCCGTGCTGACAGCTCAGAACCTGGAGCCTGTTTTGGATTCTATGTCTCCCTCTCTCTCTGTTCCTCCCCTGCTCATACTCTGTCTCTCTCTCTTTCAAAAATAAATAAAGATTAAAAAACTTTTTTTAATTCCATCTTGGAATAGAAGGTAATTTGGGCTGGGCTAAATATATATGTGCATGTGTGTGTGCACATATACATATACAAGCACTTTTGTATATATGTGTATACATATACGTACATGTGTAGGCACATGCATATTCTGATTTTTAAAATAACCTAAGTCTTTGATAAAAATTCAGGCATTGAGGAAATATATAATACAATCAAGATAATGAACCCTAAGAATATGATATATAATCTTTAACTTTTTATGAATATATTAACATAAAATATTACAAACGTTTGTTAATTTAATGAATCTGTATGCATTGCCTACAATGTGCTAGGCACTATTTTAGGGGCTTGGGTTATATCAGTGAACAAAAACAGTGATTCCTCTTCTCAAGGAGGTTATATTTTAGTCGGTTAAGACAGAATATACAACAAATAAAATAGGGGCACCTGGTTGGCTCAGTAGAAAAAGCATGCAACTCTTGATCTTAAGGTTGTGAGTTCAAACCCCACACTGGGTGTAGAAATTACTAAAACAAATAATAAACTTTAAAAAAATTAAAAATAGGGGTGTCTGGGTGACTCAGTCAGTTGAGCGTCTGACTTTGGCTCAGGTCATGCATGATCTTGCAGTTCATGGGTTGGAGCCCCATAACTGGGGCTGTCAGCACAGAGCCCACTTCTGATCATCTGTCCTCCCCTCTCCCTGCACCTCCCCCACTGGTTCTCTCTCTCAAGATAAATAAACTTAAAAATAATAATAATAAATAAATAATAAAATAAGTGAATTATGTAGAATGCTAGAAAGTGATAAGTCCTTTGGAGATGGAGGGAGGAAGAAAAATAGAGGACAGGAAGGAGGCTCAAGAGTCCTGAGGTGTGGATTACAATTTTAAATATGACACTCAGGGTAGACGTCATTTCGAAGTCAACATGTGAATGACAACTTAAGGGAGATGAAGGATAAAGGCAAGCAGATCTGAGGGAAGAGCATTCTGGTCACAGGAGACAGGCTGTGCACAAAACCTTAAGGTGGGAATGTGCCTTACCGTGCATTTTTCTTGTCAGAAAGGTCTGTAAGTATTTGGGAGCTGACAAGCTCACCATGGCAGATACTAACTAGTTCTCCTGCATTCTAATTTTCACTTAAAATCTCAAATTTTATTATCAGCAAAAAATACTGCATAGTTTTCCTTGAAGTAAGTAACAGGTTCACTTCATTCGTTTTTGAAAAAAATTCTGTCAGATGCCAAAGTCTGAATAAACATAGTTTGCCACTTACTTTTTCATGTAAAAAGGGCATTTCAGGAAAAAATTGTGTAGTTTACCTGGAATTCAAATAATTATAGACTTTTGCCCTCCAGAAGTGTGAAACAATAGATTTCTGTTCTTTAAACCACTAAATTTGTGGTACTTTATTATGGCAGCCCTAGCAAGCTACAGCATGCAACAATTTATGAATTAGGTATATATTTCTTTTATTACTAATTCAAACATCACCAGCTCATCAACAGGATGCACAAACATGTACAATAGTAAATTCAATCATCTGTGATATTTGGATGACATTCAGTTACATAAAACCATAAATTTAAGCAAAATTTTCAGTTTGTTGTTATAAAAGCATTTTTTTTTTTTTTTTGGCAAGGTAGGATGATAGAACATGAAAGTTTTAGCTCTTACATTTAGGTCTCTCTCTCTCTCTCTCTCTCTTTACGTTTAGGTTTTTGATCCATTTTGATTTCCTTTTGGTAAATGATAGAAGATAAAGCTTCAGGAGCACCTGGGTGGCTCAGTCAGTTAAGCGTCCAACTCTTGATTTCGGCTCAGTCATGACCTCACGGTCTGAAGGATGGAGCCCCACTTCAGGCTCTGCACTGTCAGCTCAGACAGTGCAAGCCTGCTTGGGATCCTCACTCTCTCCTGCCTCTCCCCTGCTCACATACTCTCTCTGTGTCTCTCAAAATAAATAAATAGACTTTAAAAAATAAAAATAAAAAAAGAAAGTAAAACTTCATTCTTTTGTATGTGGATTTCCAGTTGTCCTAACGCCTTCTGTTGAAAGGACTATTCCTTAACCATTAAATTGCATTGACATTCCTGTTGAGAATCAATTACCCAAAACTATATAGGAGTATTTCTGGATTTTAATCTTCAAACCCAACATGAGGTTCGAACCCACAACCCAGAGATCAAGAGACAAAAGCTCCACCAACTGAGCCAGCCAGGCGCCTCTCTATTCTTTTGATATATACGCCTATCCTTATGCTAGTACCACACTTTCATTACCGTAACATTGCATTAAGTTTTGAAATTGGGAAATGTGAGTCCTCCAATTTTGTTCTTCTTTTTCAAAATTGTTTTGGCTAGTGTGGGTCACTTGCATTTCCTTAAGAATTTTAGGACCATCTTGTCAATTTATGCAAAAAAAAAAAAAAAAGTCAGAATTTTTATAGGAATTGCACCAGATCTGTAGCTTAATTTCAGGAGTCTTTCAATAAGTTATACCACTGCTGATCACATAATATGAACTCAACAGATTTTTGAATCATATTATAGTTAAGAGTATAGACTATACAGCCAAATTATTTGAGTCCTAATCCAAGTGTTGACACTTATTAGCTGCTTGACTTTTGGGCGGGCACTAACTTCTTTGTGCTCAGTTTTCTCATCTGTGAGATGAGAATATAATAGCACCTACTTTATAAGATTGTTGTGAGGATTATAAGAATTACTATAAAGAAAGTACATGGACCAGTACTGGACATACATTGTCTGCTCTTACTATATTCACTTTACTAAATAAACATCATCTACCCTGTCATCATCATTCTTAGTGTAATAGCCAAATTGGCTAAATTTCAAAGAATAACTTCTATATGGGTATCTGTGTTTCAAGTTATAACTATTATCCTCCTTCATACAAAGTATAGCATGAGATTAACTTTATCCGGAAAGTTGATCATAGTATTATTTATGGAAGTATATTCGGTATAAAAGCCTAACGAATTAAACAGATTTCAGTGAGCTGCCAGTAGATGGCTCTCTTAATTTGCTGTTTTATTCTCAGTGCTTCCCCCCCCCCCACCCCCACCCCCCAGTGGAGTCAAAACCGTCAAAAAACCTTGGTAACAGGGTAGATAGAAATGGTTCCCCAGAAACTATCTAATTCATCTGTCTATTTTCTAGAAGGACTTAAATCTACAATTGTAAATTCATTTGCAGAGGTCTCTCTTCGGAGGATAGTTGTGAGGGTTTGTTGTTGTTTAATGAATAACACCTAAGGGAACACTTTGGGTAATGTTTTAGTCAGGAACAAGAATGTTGATTATTTTTTACCTGTCATGATAGATGGATGAACATAATTTATTTTTAAAATTTTTCTGGATTTACCCAAGGGATACAGGAGTACTGAGGCATAGGGGCACTTGTACCCCAATGTTTATAGCAGCACTCTCAACAATAGCCAAATTATGGAAAGAGCCTAAATGTCCAGCAACTGATGAATGGATAAAAAATTTGTGGTTTATATACACAATGGAGTACTACATGGCAATGAGAAAGAATGAAATATGGCCCTTTGTAGGAACATGGATGGAACTGGAGAGTGTTATGCTAAGTGAAGTAAGCCATACAGAGAAAGACAGATACCATATAGTTTCACTCTTATGTGGATCCTGAGAAACTTAACAGAAAGCCATGGGGGAGGGGAAGGAAAAAAAAAAAAGAGGTTAGAGTGGGAGAGAGCCAAAGCATAAGAGACTCTTAAAAACTGAGAACAAACTGAAGGTTGATGGGGGATGGGAGGGAGGGGAGGGTGGGTGATGGGTATTGAGGAGGGCACCTTTTGGGATGAGCACTGGGTGTTGTATGGAAACCAATTTGACAATAAACTTCATATATTGAAAAAAAATAAAAATAAAATTTTTCTTGGAATGAACTTCTAACTTTTCTTGGAAAGCTAAGTGATGACTTATAAATATCCATCTTTTAATATATCAGTTGCTTAAGATCTTTCAATTTCAATGGCATTTACCTTTCTTTTATTATACTGTGATTTATTGGCATTTATTAGTTTTGCTATTAGTTCCTCAAGTGATATTTGTTGCTATGAGAAATATATCCAGATATTCACCAGTTAAACCTTATAACATATAGAGTTTATAGCCCTATCTACTGCCTCTGCAAAGTTCTAGAATGTATTTCCTCAGATTATGTTTCTAAATTCTTAAATACACCTATGCTCCACAGTTCCATCCCATCCCAGGCTATCTGGGGAGAGGAGGAGGTTGGGGGGGAAGCCCAGTCTCTTCACTGCTTTCGCAAAAGACCCACTTGCACAGAAGCACTTGATGAAGATCTGCAGAATCCTGAAGAGAAGTCACAGGGCAGGGCTCTTGGTCTTTAATCAGAACAGTCTTTTGATTTTACTTTACATTTCATCCTCTTCTCTCCATTTCTTCCTGTATAACCAGAATTTAAAAATATATTCAACCCTGTTATTCATAGAACAGATCTGCCAAATGTCAGATCTTCTCAAGTTCCTCAGACTCAACTGATCTCATGGGTAGCTCTAAAGCTGAGATGGCCCTTCAATTATGTCTTGAATCAAGGCAAGAGCCTAGGCCTTGGAACCCCTCATTGATCAGTGTGGGAGCAAGTTGCTCCCAGGGAATAGGTATAACCTTGACTGAGGTGCCTCTTTTTGTCTAAGGGCAATTCCCAGAGAGAGACTCAGCTTTGAGCTATTAGCAGCCAACACTCCCAAAAGCTGGTGGAGGGAAATCAGTGCTTTCATCCTAAAGGTGGCATCTGGGCACCACAGAATCTACTTCAGAGTCCATCTTCAGAAAAAGAAAATGAGGCCTAAACAGTAGGAAATAAATCCAGAGGGGTACCTGAGTGGTTCCATCTGTTAAGTGTCAGACCTTGGCTTAGGTCATGGTCTTGTGGTTCATGAGTTCGAGCCCTGCGTCAGGCTCTGTGCTGACAGCTCAGAGCCTGGAGCCTGCTTTGGATTCTATGTGTCCGTCTTTCTGCCCCCACCGCCCCCCCACCTCTCAAAAATAAATAAAAATAAAAAATTACAAAAAAAAAAAAAAAGAAATCTAGAAAGAAATAGAGAGACCCAATAATATTATTTGAGTCACTTAGCCTAGCTCTATCCCTGGAATTCCTAGTTACAAGAGTCAATAGATTCCACTTTCTGCTTAGGCCATTTGATATTGGGTTTCTGTCACCTGCAACTGAAAGACCCAGACTAATAATACCATATGTTTAAAGAAAGAAATAATCACTAATTTCTTCTTTCAGCACATGTCACAATGTTATATTATAATTTGTTTACACATTATCTTTCTAATTAGACTATAAATTTCTTATAGGATCACATTTTTATTTATCCTATCTCTAGCATCTATAGCAGTGCATAAATGAAGGAGATAGTGAATAAATATTTGTTGAATTAATGAATAAGATAATGCCAAAATGATAGACAACGCACAAGCACAGACATGGATGAGTTCACAGAGATCCTTAAGGAAAGTGTAGCCAAAAGTTTACTTGAGGGCACCTGGGTGGCTCAGTTGGTTAAGCGTCCGACTTCAACTCAGGTCATGATCTCACAGTCTGTGGGTTCGAGCCCTGTGTTGGACTCTGTGCTGACAGCTCAGAGCCTGGAGCCTGCTTCAGATTCTATGTCTCCCTCTCTCCCTGCCCCTCCCTGCCTCATGCTCTGTCTCTCTCAGTCTCTGAAAAATGAATAAACTTTAAAAAATTAAAAAAAAAAAAGTTTACTTGAGGGGCACCTGGCTGGCACAGTCAGAAGAGCATATGCCTGTTTTTTGGTTGTTGTTTTTTTTTTAGTTTATTTATTTATTTTGAGAGAGGCAAAGAAAGCATGAACAGAGGAGGGGCAGAGAGAGAAGGAGAAAGAGAATTCTAAGCAGGCTTTACGTAGTCAGTACACAGCCTGAGGAGGGGCTGGAACCCATAGACCATGAGATCATGCCCTGAGTCATCATGAAACCAAGAGTCACATGCTCAACCAACTGAAACCACCCAGGCGCCCCAAGAGCATGTGACTCTTGATTACAACGTTGTGAGTTCAAGCCTCACATTGGGTGTAGAGATTACTAAAAAATAAATAAACCTTTTTTTTAAAAAGGTTACTTGGAAACAGTATTTGGCCTCTCTGATTTCAAATTTCCTCTCTTAGCTCTGTCTAAATTGGACTTTAGCTCAAAATATTCAGATTCTTTAATGTCAGGTAGCTTTAGGTTGATGTTTAAACTAAGTTTGGTAGAATGCTCATTCCTTCTTAAATTACACTTTCTTGCCTTCTCTATGATTCTGAACTCCAAGTTCATTCTTGGTCTATTGATTTGTTTACTCTGTATTTGGTCCCAGGCCCTGTGCTGGACTCTGGGGATATAGCAATGAGTATGAGAGAAAGCCATGCATTATCCAGGGAGTGTATATTCTTAAAAAGGAAGGCAGATTTTAAACAATTAGAAATGCAATGTGAATTACAAAAGGCAGTTATAGGAGTGTGTAGCAAGAGAGGATAACCTAAATTGTGAGATTAGGGAAATTATCACTGATAAAATGACATTTCTACAGAAATCCGAAGGACGAATATAAATTAACTCGCAAAAGCATCCAACAAACATTTTACTCTGTCTCATTGACCCAAAGTAATCAGTATGATCAGAGGAGTAAGTGAATTCACTAATTCAGTGAGTGAATCAGTAGATTTACTAATTCAATAGAAATTCACTAAGCAGCTAAGCTAACCAGAATCCAGTTCTGGAACTGGAGGTGAGGTTAATCTCACCAAAATTATATGATTGAGAGTAAGTGACGAATTTTTCCCAAAAAAGGATTTTGGGTACAATTACAGAGAAGAAGTGGAAATGGATGCTGGGCAGTAAACATAAGCATTGCGTCACAAGGAGCAAGACTTGGTTCAGAAAGCCAGCTGGAAAACCTGTGCAGTAATCCAAGCGAGAGATGACTTAAATAAAGAGAAGCCAGTGAAGGTTGAGAGAATGGACAGGATTTGATAATCAATTTGCTGAGAGAATAATAATAAGTGGAAAGACTATTCAAAGATGACTCCAAGGGGCGCCTGGGTGGCTCAGTTGGTTAAGTGTTGGCCTTTGGTTTGGGGTCATGATCTCACAGTCTGTGGGTTCAAGCCCCACACCAGGCTCTGGGATGGTGATGCAGAGCCTCCTTGATTTTCTCTCTTTCTACTCCTCCTCCTCAAAATAAATAAACTTAAAAAAAAAAAAAGATGACTCCAAGATTAAACTATGTCTTGCCCAGCTGTGAAATAGTCTAGATGTTTTAAGAATTTCCTGGCTGTGGCTCATGAATAAGAAATGATTTCCCCACCTTATCATAAAGTTCTTTTTGGATGTTTCCTAAACTAACCTTATAAATGTTTCCTTTACCCTTTAGAGTTCTGTTGTTCTTCTGAACCCTCATATGCTTTTCTGAACCATATTCACCAATCGAAGGTTAAGCCTACTTCTACCTTAGCTTCTTTATGCGGTATAATAGGCAAGCTTCTGAACCCTTAATACTAACCATTGGCAAATGTGTTGAAGTTTGAAATTATTTCAGTTTTTCTAAATATAAAAAAATAGTACACCCAGAATTGCAGACATAAATTGTGATGGCTGCTCATCTGATGACTCTCCTGTGACTCTATTTTGTAAGGGTTTCCAGATCTCTGGTTACAAATGTAAGGCATATGATCTGGATTGGGTCAGTTTAAGTTCCTCACTTCCCTAGCCACAGTGATTCATCCAAGGGATGGGCTTATCATTCCTTCCTAGAGATTTTTCAAACTGAAGCTGAGAAAAAGAGATTCACCTTTTTCTAAAATAACTAAGCTTGAAAGAATGCAGTTTCAAGTTGCTTTGCCTGTGCTCTCTTTGTGAATTCAGCTCATCTAAAGAAAGAAAAAGTGGCACAAGTGCAAAAAGATAGAGTCACAACATATTGAAAGAGACGGAGACAGAAACAGAGATAGAGAGACAGAGATTTCAAAATCCAATAGCGTTTATGTATCCCTAGATGCTGCCGTCCCTGGAGTCAGCACAAATTCTGACCTTTCTGTAGTTTGGTTATATGCTCTAGCAGGGATCCCAAGTGCTGGTACATAACAGGCACTTGAAAAATGTTGAGATAGAGACTTTACTTTGGACCAAGATGGAATGAGAGGGGCCACATTCACCCTTCCTTCCAAAACAATTAAAAAAGCAGACAATAGGGGCGCCTGGGTGGCTCAGTCGGTTAAGCGTCCGACTTCAGCTCAGGTCATGATCTCAAGGTCTGTGAGTTCGAGCCCCGCGTCGGGCTCTGGGCTGATGGCTCAGAGCCTGGAGCCTGCTTCCTATTCTGTGTCTCCCTCTCTCTCTGCCCCTCCCCCGTTCATGCTCTGTCTCTCTCTGTCTCAAAAATAAATAAACGTTAAAAAAAAAAAAGCAGACAATATAATGAAAAAATGGTTTTATACACTGGACATTGGGCAATACAGAACAGTATGATTTCAGGGCATCTGGGTGGCTCAGTTGGTAGAGTATACAACTCTTGATCTCAGGTCATTGGTTCAAGCCCCACGTTGGGGACACAGCTTACTTAAAACAAACAAACAGGGGCGCCTGGGTGGCGCAGTCGGTTAAGCGTCCGACTTCAGCCAGGTCACGATCTCGCAGTCCATGAGTTCGAGCCCCGTGTCAGGCTCTGGGCTGATGGCTCGGAGCCTGGAGCCTGTTTCCGATTCTGTGTCTCCCTCTCTCTCTGCCCCTCCCCCGTTCATGCTCTGTCTCTCTCTGTCCCAAAAATAAATAAAAACGTTGAAAAAAAATTAAAAACAAACAAACAAACAAACAAACAAAACAGTGGATTTCTAAGAGTGGGGGAAACAAAGTGAACCCTATGAATACCCCCATTCACTGTCTGGGGAACGTTTCCATACTGCACTGCAAAGAGGGGGAACACTCTGAGTTGAGACGATAAGAGCTAGGCTCATGTGGGGATGAAGCAGCTAGAGTTTTCAAAGTGGCATACTATAGAGGGGATTGCTGCACAGAGAGCGCTCTGAAGATCTGAAGGTCTGCCTCTATTGCTTAGCTGAGTATTGATCACAGTGTGGATATAAGGAGCTAAGGTGGATAAAAAAAAATTATGGTTTTTTTTTTGAGCATATCTGTGTTCCAATTTGGAAATAAATGTATCCTTATAAATCCAATAACGAAATCTCTGATGTTATTTTTGATGTTTATTTTTATTTTTTATTTTTATTTTTTTAATTTTTTTCAACGTTTATTTATTTTTGCGACAGAGAGAGACAGAGCATGAACGGGGGAGGGGCAGACAGAGAGGGAGACAGAATCGGAAACAGGCTCCAGGCTCTGAGCCATCAGCCCAGAGCCTGACGCGGGGCTCGAACTCCCGGACCGCGAGATCGTGACCTGGCTGAAGTCGGACGCTTAACCGACTGCGCCACCCAGGCGCCCCATGTTGTTTATTTATTTTGAGAGCGAGAACGTGAGAGCACAAGTAGGGGAGGGGTAGAGAGCGAGAAAGAGAGAGAATCCCAAGCAGGCTCCGAGCTGTCAGCACAAAGCCCAACACAGGGCTGGATCTCACAAACAGTGAGATCATGACCTGAGCTGAAACCAAGAGTTGGACACTTAACTGACTGAGACACCCAGGTGCCCCTCTAATTGTTTTTTTTTTTCAACGTTTTTTATTTTTATTTTATTTTATTTTATTTTATTTTATTTTATTTTTTTATTTTTGGGACAGAGAGAGACAGAGCATGAACGGGGGAGGGGCAGAGAGAGAGGGAGACACAGAATCGGAAACAGGCTCCAGGCTCCGAGCCATCAGCCCAGAGCCCGACGCGGGGCTCGAACTCATGGACCACGAGATCGTGACCTGGCTGAAGTCAGACGCTTAACCGACTGCGCCACCCAGGCGCCCCTCTAATTGTTTTT
Source organism: Prionailurus bengalensis (assembly GCF_016509475.1). Taxonomy (NCBI): domain Eukaryota; kingdom Metazoa; phylum Chordata; class Mammalia; order Carnivora; family Felidae; genus Prionailurus; species Prionailurus bengalensis. The sequence continues at coordinate 51,609,372 of NC_057345.1, read as the reverse complement.
AAACAATTATTGAATGAATGTGCATCAGTAAGTTCTTCCTTTTTCCTTAAGCTGGTTGTGGTAAGATTTCTGTTGCTTGCAACCAAAGAATCTCCACTGATACACCTTATAATCCCACTTCCTAAAGTTTATCTTCAAGAACTAACAAAGGATTCCAAAAATTTTGGTTATAAGAATGTCTATCAGGAGGGCCTGGGTGGCTCAGTCGGTAAAGCATCCGACTTCCGTTCAGGTCATGATCTCCGGGTTTGTGAGTTAGAGCCCTGCATCAGGCTCTGTGCTGACAGTTCAGAGCCTGGAGCCTACTTCAGAATCTGTGTCTCCCTCTCTCTCTGCCCCTCCCCCATGCGTGCTCTCTCTCTCTCTCTCTCTCAAAAATAAATAAACATTAAAAAAATTAAAATGTGGGAGCGCCTGGGTGGCTCAGTCGGTTAAGAATCCGACTTCAGCTCAGGTCACGATCTCGCGGTCTGGGGGTTCAAGCCCCGCGTCGGGCCCTGGGCTGATGGCTCAGAGCCTGGAGCCTGCTTCCAATTCTGTGTCTTCCTCTCTCTCTGCCCCTCCCCCGTTCATGCTCTGTGTCTCTCTGTCTCAAAAATAAATAAACGTTAAAAAAAATTAAAATGTGGACAGATATGTCTTAAAATATTCATAATTCTTATCTCTGGCTGGTAGTTTCAGGTGGTTTTTATTCCTTATTTATTTATTTATTTTTAATTTTTTTTTTAACGTTTATTTATTTTTGAGACAGAGAGAGACAGAGCACAAACGGGGGAGGGTCAGAGAAAGGGAGACACAGAATCTGAAACAGGCTCCAGGCTCTGAGCCGTCAGCACAGAGCCCGACGCGGGGCTCGAACTCACGGGCCGTGAGATCATGACCCAAGCCGAAGTCGGCCGCTTAACCGACTGAGCCACCCAGGTGCCCCACTTTTTTAAAAAATATCTGTATTTTCTGATTATTCTACAACAAATTTGTTTCAACTATTTGTTTTTAACGCCTGTCGCCTTAGTTGACCCAAATTTCTGTTTTTTATTTAAAATTTACCTCTGAGTTCCAGTTTATTTGTAAAGCAAAGGAGATTGACACACTTTTAGCCAGTTAAATAATTAAATCGTTTCCTGTTCAAATTACAAATTCTTCCTCTTTCCCCAACTCCTCTTCCAGAGCTCTAATGATTGCAGTTTTGCAACATAACAGCTACATACAACATACACATACTGCAGATGCAATAAAAATTGTTCTATAGATGGTTTTCTCTCACTGATATCCTAAGAGAGAGATGTCGTATAGTCAAAGGTATATGTTTAATAAAATGGGGCCAGAGAGGTTTTAAACTTCTACCAAAATACACCGAAGCAGCTCAGTTATTAAAGCTTAGAAATGTTTCCCAGTGCCTGGCTGATCTAATGCTTTGGCAGATACAGAAAGTGACCTATGTCCCTAGGGGGAAACATATTACGCCTAATAATTTGATGTCCCAGATCTTCCAGAAAAGACCTGATTTCTTTCTTTCTTTTGTTTTTCCATAACAAAGGTCATTCCTTTACTGAATTTTAACTTTTATGTCTCTGGAAGATTTTTCCTATAAATGAATTCATGCATTTAAATAAAAAATCTTTTGCTAGATTACAAATCCCAATAATTAATTTTTAAAAATCACCAGGGGCTCCTGGGTGACTCAGTTGGTTGAGCGTCCAACTCTTGATCTCAGCTTAGGTCGTGAGTTCATGGTTCATGAGTTGGAGCCCCACATCAGGCTCTGCACTGACAGCACAGAACCTGCTTGCAATTCTATCTCTTCCTCTCTCTGCCCCTTGCCTGCTTGTTTTCTGTCTCTCAAAATAAACAAATAAACTTTAAAAAAATCTCCATAGCATCAGGGTTGGAACAGTTGATCCTCAGGTAGGGTAATGTGGTATTGACGACCCCAGCAGGATCAGGGAGAGATATGAATGATGTAGATATTAAAAATCTAATTTGGCGTTCACACTTTGGTAACCATAAGAAACTACCACCATGAATTCCCAATTTGCACCCTAACTACTTCTGCCCTTGAATTCTAGTCCCAGATATAAAGCTAATTAGCTGTATAAAAAAGGCTCAGTCAATATCTTATTGCTTTCATATTTTTATCTCTCAAGTAGAATTTTAAAAAATGAACTATAAGCCTTGCTGAGTTGCTTTGAGGTTTAAATGAAATACTGAATGCACAAGTGATCTGAAAAGCACTATTTGTTTTTCCCAAGGAGTCCTTGATAAATCCTACTATAGATGTAAAGAAATAAGACACAAAGAAGTTGAGTTGCTTTGGTTGAAGAGGACATGAAGGGCAGAAGCCCATCATACAAATTTAAAATATTACTCTCACTCCTTCCCATATTTGTTAGGGAAAAATTAGAATAACAATAATGAAAAAGAATAAAAATCACTAACAATTCCACCACATAGAGAACTGTTGATGGATTATATTTTTCCAGACCTAAACAATATCTTCAAACACCTTGATCAGGTGATTGGTTAAACAGAATGAAATCTTTTCCCTTGCTTCCATGGGGCTAGGTAAGTGAAATTCTAGGCCGAAGGTCAAAGTAAGGAAGGCAGATTTCATCATCCAATTCAGGAGGCAATGAACACATGTCCAGAGAGAGGAGACAAAAGCCAGAAGCTGCTGGATAACAAACACTGAACGAGGAGCCAGACTGAAGTAAACCTAGAGAGCTGTGGATAATAGCTGGAAACAGGACTAGAGTTCCTTTAATTGACTAGCAGCTATGAATTCTTCATTCCATCAGACTATAAAGAATCAGGGTTATCAACATAATTAAACTTAAGAATGTGACCATTTCATTAAACTTCCAAAACTGCCACTGAATTTTTGGTTAAAAGTTTTAGTCGCTATAAAAATACTATTTTGAGGCACGCCTGGCTGGCTCAATTAGTGAGGCATGCAACTCTTGATCTCAGGGTTGTGAGTTCAAGCCCCACATTGGGTGCAGAGAGTTCTTAAAAATGAAATCTTTTTTAAAAATGTTATTTTGGGACACCCGGGTGGCTTAGTCGGTTAAGCGTCCAACTCTTGATCTCAGCTCAGATCAGGTTCCAGTCACGAGTCAGGCTGTGCCCTCTCTCTCTGCCCCTCTCTTGCTCCCATGCATGTGTGTGCATGCTCTCTCTCAAAATAAATAAATAAACATTACAAAAATGTTATTTTGAATATACTTTGAATCATAAGAGCAAAATAAAGATAATTTTTTGTAAGTTTTTTCACTTAATTGAAATGATTTTCAAGTTTCTGCAAATATGGTAATTGCAAATTAAGGCATTAAGAGTTTATTGGTAAATAATGTATATATTCCCAATTCAAGAAATATAATAAATGAATGAGGTTAAAATAAACGTTTAAAGTTAAAAAAAAAGTAAGATTAGGGTGAATATTTCCTGATACCTCCTGCCTTCTCCTACTTTCTTACAACTCCAGGGCAAGACAAGGAATATAACTGGAAAGAATTATGGTAATGCCCAAATAAATTAAACCTTTTCTATACCAGTTGTTGATAAACATTACATTATTTGATCTATTTTTCTCTCTTTACCAAATCTATAAAGAGATACTAAAATATTAAAACCATTTATGATATTGATTATAGGGTTAAAACATTTGTCTAGAACCTTCCAACTTATGCATGCAAAAGTTCAAAACCTTTATGAAACATTTGATTATTGTTCTACATCTTTCACTACCCTCCTGCACATTTTTAGCCATTATTTATTCTGGGAAGTCCTTCCTGACCTATACAGACTGTACTAAATGCCCTTGTATATGCTCTAAGGCCCTTTATGTATACTTCTATCATTTCTACTTACCACCTTGTGTTGAAATTATCTGCTTATAATCATCCCTTTGGCTGAATTGTAAGTTTGTATGGAAATCCTCCACTAACCCAGAGGAGACTGAGTACTCCTATTATAAGTGTCCACAATTCCCTCTGGTTTTCCTTTATAACACTTAAGGGTGTGATTATTTTTGTAACAAGGATGGTAATTACCACTGTCCAGTACTCCATAACTATTATGGTTGAAGCTTTCCCTTATATACTACTATCACTTTCTTCACTGGATTCTATTTACAAAAGATTATTTAAAAAAGAAAAAAAAAAGTTGGGTGTTTCTTGGTTTTTTATTTAAAACAAGAGTTTATTTTCGTACAGGCCTTTAAAAGTCAAATACTACTATTATACTTACAATGAAAAAAGCACTACATCGTTCCTCCTCTCTACTCCCAATTCCTACTTCTCAAATGCAACATTTTCCCCATTATGTTAGCTGAAAATTACTTTTTAAAAACATGTTTGTTTTTTACTTTGAGAGAGAGAGAGGGAGCACGTAAGCAGAGGAGAGGCAGAGAAACAGGAAGAGAGAATCCCAAACGGGCTTCAGGCTCTCAGTGCAGAGCTTAATGCAGGGCTCAGTCCCACGACTGTAAGATCATGACCTGAGCCGAAATCAAGAGTCTGATGCTTAACCGAATGAGCCCCCCGGGGGGACCCACTGAAAATTCTTCTGGTACTTGCTTCCATATTCCTACATGACATCCGTGATTACTGCTATTTTGAATTTGCTTAGTTTCATATCTTTTGGCTTTCTACTACAGGAGATGAAGATTAGAATTTCTTACAATACTGCCCACCCCATGCCACATCACACACACTTTACACACACTTTTTTCCTCCTTTGTTTCACCCCATATGATGACATTATAACTTTTGGTTACCTCAACATGATCATTGCAATATACGATGATTATACTTCTCTTGTACAATGTTTTTTTTTCTGGAATTAATAACTGTCTTTATTGTTTTCTCAGTTTTTTATGTTCATAGAACTGTTTCATCCTCAAGCATTCCTCAAGAATTATAAATTTCCGGGGCGCCTGGGTGGCTCAGTCGGTTGAGCGTCCAACTTCGGCTCAGGTCATGATCTGGAGGTGTGTGGGTTCCAGCCCTGCATTGGGCCCTGTGCTGACAGCTCAGGGCCTGGAGACTGCTTCGGATTCTGTGTCTCCCTCTTTCTGCTCCTCCCCTGGTGGTGCCCTCTTTCTTTCTCTCTCTCAAATAAATAAACATTAAAAAAAAAAAAGAATTACAAATTTCCTCTCATAATGTTCAGATACATCAGGTTTTTATTTATTTTATTTATTTTTTAAAGTTTATTTATTTATTTTGAGAGAGAGAGAGAGCATGCAGGGGAGGAACAGAGAGAGGGAGAGAGAGAATACCAAGCAGGCTCTGCATTGTCAGCACAGGGCCCAATTTAGGGCTCAATCTCACCAACAGAGACATCATAACCTGAGTGGAGATCAAGAGTCAGATGCTTAACTGACTAAGCCATCCAGGGCCCCCTACATCAGGTTTTAAAAAAAATTTTATTTATCTCATGGCAACATCCCTCATGAAGCCCTGTGCTCTCCTGCCCCAACATGAACAGATTGTTCTCTAGAAATGTCTAAATATGGCTCTAGGATCTCCATGCTTATCCTAAGGATTCTCTTCTTCTCCCTGTCTTAGATCTACTATTTTTTGGATACTGTATCTTTCTTCTTTGTTTTGCTTCCTTGCTTTGTGGAGCACATTTTCCAGTAATTCCTGGAAAAAGATACATGTTAGGTACAATCTTTAACAATGTAAGCATCTGGGGGGCATCTGAATGGCTCAGTTGGTTGACTGTCAGACTTTTGGTTTCAACTTGGGTCATATTTTCATAGTTCATGGTTCAAGCCCTGTGTTGGGCTCCATGCTGGCAGCACAGAACCTGCTTGGGATTCTCCCTCCCTGTCTCTCTCTGACCCTCCACACCTCTCCAAATAAATAAATAAACTTTAAATATATATATATATATATATATATATATATATATGTATATATATATATACACACAAAGATAACAAATGCTCAAAACTCATAACTTCCTATTTTAGTGAATTTTGCTATTATTTAGGTTTTTGAAGTTATTTCCATTTATCCTATGTATATGGTGGAAATAATACATAATCTCTTTCCAATGCCATATTTAGGGAAGTCATATTAGTGGCTTAAAAATAGTAATAGTGGCAGTATTTATATCACAGAAATAAGAAAACGATACAATAAGGGATTGATATTGCTCTTTTCCTTATCTAGACTTAAGAAAGTGATAAAGAAAAATATTAATAATACAAATTAAAATGAAAAGTGTGTTTTGTCTGTAGCAATTAGATTGTGAATAGCACAAAACAATTGAGTATGTATTCTTCCAATATTCAAAAATTATTATCTCATTTGAGAAGAAATCACTCAGTCATTGATGTCTAACATTCTTCTTCCTTTTCACTTCATCTTAATCTTTTTTTTAAATTTTTTTAACGTTTATTCATTTTTGAGAGACAGAGAGAGACAGAGCATGAGCAGGGAAGGGGCAGAGAGAGGGAGACACAGAATCTGAATCAGGCTCCAGGCTCTGAGCTCTCAGCACAGAGCTGATGCAGGGCTTGAACTCACGGATTGTGAGATCACTGCCTGAACCAAAGTCGAATGCTTAACCGACTGAGCCACCCAGGCGCCCCATCACTTCATCTTAATCTTTAACTTAAAATGTCAACCAACATTCTGGTGGAACTACTCATTTGTCATCTACAACCATAAGTCTGAAAAAATCAACAGAATCATTCAGTAAGAATTAATTGGCTATAATGACTTCACAATAAGGTGTGTATTATTATTTATACCTTCTGGCAACACATTCTTCATCTTAATAAAATTTAACACACTTTTTAAATTTATTTTTTAGAGAGCTAGGCTTTTTTTTAACTTTTTTAAATGTTTATTTATTTTTGAGAGATAGAGCACATGCAGGGGGTGGGGGCAGAAAGAGAGGGAAACACAAAATCCAAAGCAGGCTCCAGGCTCCAGAGCCTGACCAAGCAGAGTGGGGAGGGGCGGAGCGAGAAGGGTTTGGGGAGGTCAGATGCTCAACTGACTTAGCCACCCAGGCTCCCCTAGAGGGCTAGCTCTTAAACATGTATTACTGTATCACTGTCTATAACTTTCCCTATACTATAAATTCCATCAGTGCAGTAACTTTCTCTTTGATTCCCCAGACCTTACAAGGTTTCTATTACCTAGTAGGTACTCCATAAACATTTATTGAATGAATGGATGAAAGGTCAAGAATCTTGCCTTATTCATTTTTATATCCAAGAAGTAGCACAGTGCCTGACACAGGTCACATCCTGAAAAAAAAAATGTTGCTGACCTGAACTGAACTTGAATCATATTCTCCTAATTCTGAAAACAGTCCCAGGGCAATCTAACATATCAAGAAAAAGAGTGAGATGGTTTATTTTTTCAGGCACAAGGCTTGTTTTCATAGTTGCTTTGTAAGTTAAGTCACTTGCTGCAGTAAGTCCAGGATAAAAGCCAGATCTCCTGATTCCCGAAACAGTGCCCTATTCATTAGGTTCCCTATTTCTCAGGAGCACCAGTATTTTCTGACACTAATGTTGGACAGGAGAGCTGATTACTTGCTTTGTGGATACAAGATTTTTACTTAAGATAAATGACAGTAAACAGAGCCAGGAGAAATCAGATAACGATGTCTACCATTTAATGAGTACACACTACGCTCATTATAAAGCTCTGCTTTAAATCTAGTAGCTGGCTTCTGTCAATAACACTATATGGTAGGAATTATCTTTACATTCCAAATGAAGACACTGAGTTTCAGAGAGGTTTGTGAGCTCGTCTAAAGATCACAGCTGCTCAGTAGCAATACTGGGATTTAAAACAGTTTTGTCTTAAGATAAATCCCAGTATACTTTAATTGGACAATGTTTCTTAAACATCAACTGTTTGTACCCCATTGTTCTGTACCACTTCCAGGATTTGCATGCCAATCATATTATCACTTATTTCGTATTTTTCTTGGAGCTTTTTTGTTTAGCCTCATCTGAAATAATGGTATCCATGAAATGATGGGTTAATATCTTGTCATACTTTTCTAATACATATTAACATGAATACATAAGTATTAAAATAAAACATTTTCCTGCTTACCACCTCAAATGCCCTTGGGTACTGTCAGAGATACATATACTTCCTTGAGGGAAGCATTGAGGATTTAACTTGTACTTGGGTAGGAGCAAGGGTGATGGTCATATTTTTTGCTTTCCGTTACACTCTTGAAATAAAAAGAAATAAATCAATCTGTTTCACTGGAAGGGAGGGGGAGGACCCTGACTCATACTTCCTTGAGCAATTTTCCCATTGCACAAAACAAGCTTTACAAAAGCTTGTTCCAGGGTCACTGAAACCTTCCAGGCCACTGAATTGGAATTAAACTTGGCAAAGATTACTAAATGCCACCAGTGTTAGACAATTGAAGGTTTCTGCAGCAAAAACAGAATTCAAGAAAAATAAAACCAAATTGTTGGAAAGCACCTACAGTGACAGTCACGCAGGATTCAAAAATCTAAGAAAAGCTTCTTGGCATTTTGCTGCCCCAGCTGGAGTTGATAGAATTGTTTCTATTCTTTCCTGTAAGTAAGTTGGAGGAGGAAGTAGTTGGATTGTCTTTCTTGGCTTTTGAGTGGGAGGAATAATACAGAATTATCAGAGATAATGGCAAAAGGAAAAAGGGGAAAAAATATTTGAACTGCTGAAAAACTAAATTCATATCTCTGTGGAAGAACCCAGGTTTGGTGGTAGATAATTTGTTATGTTGTCCAATGCATTTCAAAGAAAAAAAATTATAAGCATCAGAAACTAGAGCAGCCAAGACCATAGTGGTAAATAGTACAGATTTTTTTTTAAGAGCTTGTGAAATATGAATGTCTACCTTTGATTCAGTTTTAATCCATCTCCTTTATAATGCCTGCAAATCCCTCCAGAATCTGGTTTCTAACACATACTCAATCTTCTCCTTACCTCAAACATATTTGGGTCCTATACCTGTGCCTTAACTGAGTCCAGGCCCAGAGTCACTGGCAGGAGGGTTTCACCCACATCTGGACTTTAAGTAGACCAGGACTTACAAATCTTAATACTGTGTCTCTTTTATTTCTTTTTTTTTTTTTTCCTGTTATTTCGTAAAAAGAAAATCCCCTGTGGAATTTAGAGCCAGGAAGAATGCTGCTTTGTTTTTTGGTTTTGTTTTGAGGAAACAGAGTCTTTCACAATAATGAGAACTTCACGATTAAGTGTTTTCATCTTGCCCTGATGGTGTGGCTAGCGACGTAAATGACAGATTAAATAATTTCCAGTTGCTCTAGAATCTTCACAAAGAATGAGATGTTACTTTCCCTTCATTTCTGGGGGAAAGTATGGGGGAAGGAGAGTAGATGGGTAGCCAGGACTTTCTGTTCTATTTGGTAAGTTCTAGGCTTCCTTCACCTCATTAAGAAAACACTGTTTTTGGATACTTGTTGAGTTGGCCTAAAAGAGGAGAACTTCCAGTATTAAGAGAAGGGGCCCAGGGCATCTGGGTGGCTTAGTCAGTTGAGCATCAGACTCTTGATTTCAGCTTAGGTTATGATCTCACAGTTCGGGGTTTAAGGCCATGTCAGGCTCCACACTGATAGCACAGAGTCTGCTCTGTGAGAGAGGGTCCTCTCCCTCTCTCTTTTGCCCCTCTCCTGCTTGTGCTCTCTGTCTCTCTCAAAATAAACAAATAAACTTTAAGCAGCCCTTCATGCTGCTTCCTCACAGTGGCCTGGAAGGATCAGGAATGTTGATGAGTGTGGCTTTGAGCTCTAAGCTATAATCTTCCGTATAGTGAAGATTCCAGTTGCCAAATTTGGCAGAGGGAGTAGATGCTATTTTCAGCAGAGGCAGCCACTTTGAATAAGTGTATAGATGGACAATGTGTGTTTCAAATCGACGGATTGAGGACTCTACACACCTCTCCTCCACATCAGTTTTCCTAAGTTATATAAGCCTTGGGTTCTTTGATAAAGAATGAGGTAGGGCCCTCTAAAAATAACTATGATTGAATTACCAACCCTGATAGATAAGAGCCCAAAGGATTTAATTTAATTGAGAAAAATAATGAAATGTGATATTTCTTACACTTTAGTTTTATTAGTTATCTATTGCTGTGTAACGACATTACCGTAACCTGAGTGGCTTAAAATATCACTCATTTGTTAAAGTCTTGAAACATTGTTCACTTATTAGCTTGTAGTGTCTCTGGGTTATGAATCCGGAATGGCTTAGTTTAGTCCTCTGCTTCCGGGTCTCTCACAAGACTGCAGTCAGGTGTCAGCCAGGGCTGGGCTGGGCTTTCATCTGGGGTTCGACTGGGGAAAGATCTTCCAAGTTCACATCACTGTTGGTAGCATTCAGCTCCTTGCAAGCTGTTGGACTGGGGGCCTCAGTCCCTGTGCTGTTGAGGAGAGGCTGTCCTCAGTTCCTTGCCACATGGGTCTTTCTATAAGGTGACTTACTTCATGGAAGCCAATAAGTGAGAGAGTCGATAGAATCTGCTAGCAAGATCAAAGTTACAGTCTTATGGAATGCAACGACAGAGGTTACACCGCCTCACCTTTGCCATATTCCATTGGCAAAAAGCAAGTCACAGGTCCTGCCTATACTCAAGGAGAAGGATTTACACAAGGGCACAAACACCATGAAGTGAGGATAATTTGGGGCCATCTTTGTGTCTATAACATAAATTATAGAACAATTTTATACTTGTTAACACTAAGATGTTCATGGAAAATTTGTGATTTAAACACAGTAATTTACATTTACCCCAAGGGTTGTCATATTAGCATTCTTCTTTTTCCTAGTCTTTATTTTATTCTTTTATATATAATTCACTACTTTACTACATGTGCCTTTAAAAAACTTTCTCAAATATTTTGTGGAAAGGGGCATATATAAATAAACATACTTAACATACTAAAATAGGGTAATATAGGGGCGCCTGGGTGGCTCAGTCGGTTGAGCGTCCGATTTCGGCTTAGGTCACGATCTCGCAGTCCATGAGTTCGATCCCCGCATCGGGCTCTGGGCTGACGGCTCAGAGCCTGGAGCCTGCTTCCGATTCTGTGTCTCCCTCTCTCTCTGCCCCTCCCCCGTTCATGCTCTGTGTCTCTCTGTCTCAAAAATAAATAAATGTTAAAATAGGGTAATATAGACTAACTACCCCTCAAAATTCATATGTTGAAACCTAAACTCAAATGTGATAGTATTTGGAGTTTGGGCCTTTGGGAGGTGTTAAATCATGAGGACAGAGCCTTCAGGAATGGGATTAGTCGCCTTACAAAAGACACTCAGAGACTTCCTCATCCCTTCTGCATGTGAGAACTCAGAGAGAAGACAGCTAGCTGTCTATGAACCAGGAAGCAGCTCTCATTAGACACTGAATCTCCCAATGCCTTGACCTTGGACTTCCCAGCTTCAAGAACTTTGAGAAATAAATGTTTGTTGTTTGAGCTACACACTCGATGGTATTTTTGTTTTAGCAGCCCAAATAGACCAGGACACATACTAAATATAAAAGTAGCCATTTGGGGGGGCTTCTGGGTGACTCAGTCAGTTAAGTGGCCAACTTCTGCTCAGGTCATGATCTCATGGTTTGTGGGTTCAAGCCCCACATCAGGCTCTGTGCTGACAGCTCAGAGCCTAGAGCTTGCTTCAGATTCTGTGTTTCCCTCTTCCTCTGCCCCTCCCCTGCTTGCACTCTGTCTCTCTCTCTCTCAAAAATAAATAATAAACATTAAAAAAATTTTTTTTAAGTAGCCATTTTGGGGTTGCCTGAGTGGCTCAGTCGGTTAAGCATCTGACACTTGATTTCAGTTCGGTTCGTGGTCCCAGGGTCATGGGATCAAGCCCCTCATCAGGCTCCACACTAAGCATAGAGCCTGCTTTAGATTCTCTCTCTCTCCTCTGCCCCTCTCCCCTGCCCATGCTCTCTCTCTAAAATTTAAGAAAAAGGGGCGTCTGGGTGGCGCAGTCGGTTAAGCGTCCGACTTCAGCCAGGTCATGATCTCGCGGTCCGTGAGTTCGAGCCCCGCGTCAGGCTCTGGGCTGATGGCTCAGAGCCTGGAGTCTGTTTCCGATTCTGTGTCTCCCTCTCTCTGCCCCTCCCCCGTTCATGCTCTGTCTCTCTCTGTCCCAAAAATAAATAAACGTTGAAAAAAAAATATTGAAAATTTAAGAAATAAACAAAAGTAACCACTTTATTAAAAGGGGAGGTAGGTCCTAAAATACATAATATTTTAAAATTACTAAAATGAGGAAACTTTTTCATAAAATAGATATGAAAAACTTTTCAACTTCATTCATATTAAGAGAAAGGCATATCAAAACCCACTGTTATACAAATTTCTATAGGTCAGACTGGCAAAAACGTGAACAGTGTTGATGCTTGTGGGAGAAACAGATAAGAAACAAACTTAAATCACAATGTTAGATGTTGATAGGTGCTAGAAAGAAAATTAAAGTAGAAAAAAGAGAGCAACAGTGTTGCTATTTTCTATAGATTGGTCAAGACGGCGGGTCTGAAAAGGAGACATTTGGGCAGACATTGGTATGAAGTGAAGAAGTGGACCTTCCAGGATCAACAGAAATATGCAATTTCAAAAGCTCAGAAATGGGAACAGGTTTGCAAAGTTTGAGGAACTGGAAGAAAGCCAGGGCGGCTGAAGCACAGTGAGCAAGGAGGAGAGTGATGGACAACGAAGTTGCAGGGGTAGCCAGGGGTCAGACTGGGTCAGGCTCTTGTAGACTATGGTAAAAACTTTCTGTTTCACTCTGTGAGCCAAGGTCATTTGGGGGTTGAGATCAGGAAAGTGATATTGTAGGACTGAAGTTTTAAAACAATCACTGTGGTTGCTAAGGGGAGTGGGTGAAGGCTAGGAACTGGGCAACAGTGGAAACAGAAACCAGTGAAAAGACTTGGTTCCTATTATGCATGTGAAACAGAACTCTTGATTCCCAAGCCCATCCCCCACCCTTACCCCACCATTCCCCATTCTTTCCCATTTCAGTAATGGCACTGCTATCCTCCAAGTTGATCATTTCTTTCCCACATCTCTTACATCTGCTTTGATCCATAAGTTCCTCTGACGGTATCTTAAAAAAAACGCCAATATCCATATGCTCTTTCCATGTACACTGTCACTCTCGGTTCCACGTATTTTCATCTCTCATCTGGACAGCCATATCCTCTCTGCCTCTGCTTTCAACCTCTACAATCTATTCTTCACATGCAGCCAGAATGATATTTGGAAAATATAAATCAGATCATGACACTCGTCAGCTTGAAACCTTAAGGGTTTCTTTTAGCATTCAGAATAATATCTGCACTCCCTATCAGTCCTTTTCATGAGCTGGTTTAAGGCTACATCTCCAATTCATTTTGTGCATATGGTGGGCAGAATTTTGGCCCCCATGATCTCCATCCCCTGGTATTATTCCTATGATTATGTTATGTTGTAAGGTAAAGGGGAGATTACCTGAGCCTGTACAAGCAGAGGCAGAAGCAGCAGTCAGAGAAATTCTATACATGAGAAAGACTTGACTCACCTTTCTTGGCTTTGAAGATGGAGGAAGCCATGAGCCAAGGAGTGCAGGCAGTTTCTAAAAGCTGAGAGTAGCCACCCCCCCACCCCCCACCCCCCAGCCAACAGCCAAGTTGATAGGGACCCCAGTCCTATAGTCCTGCAACCACCAGGAACTGAACTCTGCCAATAACCTGCATGGATGTGAAAGTGAATTCTCCTCCAGAACCGCTGTAGAAGAGTCCAGTTTGGCCAACACTTTGATTTCAGCCTCGTGAGACTCAGCAGAGAGTGTAGGAGAGACCCCCCCCCCTCCAGGCTTCTAACCTACAGAAGCTAGAGCTAATAAATGGACATTGAATTTGTTGTAATTTGTCACACGGCAATAGGAAACTAATAGAATTCAACTTTCTCTCTTGCTCACCATGTTTTACCACACAGGCCACATTTTTCTTCAAATGTGCTAAGCTTCTTCCTGCTGTAGGATCTTTACATTTAGATTTCCCTGCTCCTGAAATACTCTAGTCATGACATGCTCCTTCTCGTACTTTGGGGTGACAACTTAATCGCCACAATTTCGGTGAGTCCTTCACTATCTTAAGCAGCACTTGGCCCATTTATTGTCCTATATCACTATTTTCTTCATAGTACTAGCTTAGTATGCACTTGCTATGGGGCATACACAGATCTAAGCACTTCACATGGATTCATTCATTTATTTAATTCATTTAGTTCATTTAATCTCCCCAATGTAGAGGCCACATTTAGGTAGACAGGCTTGAGCAATGGAAGGCAGAAAGGGCCCACGGTGACTACCTGGCTGAATACAGACAGGTCCATTAGGCAACCCACCTCAAAAGACCCATAGGCCCTAAGTGACCAATAGGCTACTTACAACCAGGCACAGTTACCAAAAAAAGGGAGAATTCCATATGCTATCATACTTCCTCATCTTCCCCCTTTACAAACAGCCCCCACTGGGGCGCCTGGGTGCCTCAGTTGGTTAAGCATCCAACTCTTGATTTCAGTTCAGGTCACCTACCCACCAAACCATGAGATCAGCCCCGAGTCGTAGCCTGCTTGGGATTCTGTCTCTCCCCCTCCCCTGCTCGTGTGTGGGGTGTGTGTGTGTGTGCACACGTGTGCACACATTCTCTCTCTCTCTCAATATAAGTAAATAAACTTAGAAATTTTTTAAATAAAAATAAAATAAGTAAAATTAAAAAAATTTAAAAAACAGCCCCACCCACTGCCTCATTGCCAACAGCGAATCCCCTGCTGTCCTGTCCACCAATCGTTTGCAGTGTTTTCAATAAACTTCCATCTCTTGTTCTGCCTCCGGTGAGTTCTTTCACCTCCTGCACCACCAGTTCCCACCCCATCATTGCCCCACATTTGAGGGCCCCTCCAACTGATTGGTAGACATCCTATTTAGACAACACACCCAATAACCCCATTAGGTTATGAAGTAGATACTATTCCTATCCCCATTTACAAATGAAGAAATGGAAACACAGAGGCTGAGTAATTTGCCAAGGTCACATAGGTCGTAAGTAGCAGAGCCAATATTTGAACTCTGGCAGACTAATCCCAGAGTCCACACACTTAAAACTGTATTTCCTCTACAGTATTTATCACATTCTAAAATCATCTCATTTTGGGAGCACCTGGGTAGCTCAGTCGGTTCAGTGTCCAACTCTTGATTTGGGGTCAGCTCATCTCGTGGTTGTGAGATAGAGCCCCATGTTGGGCTCTATGCTGGGCCTAGAACATGCTTGAGATTCTTTCTCTCCCTCTCTCCCTGCCTCTCTCCCGCTTGCATTCACACTCTTTCTCTCCCTCTGAAAATAAATAAACATTAAAAAAAAGATAAAGTCATCTTATTTTTTGTTTACTTATTTATTGTTTCTCTTTCCTTCTACACTCACGCCTAGCATGTAAGCATCTCAAAAGTAGAGACCTTATTTGTCCTGTTCACATAGTACCTGCTGAAGAGTGGCAGCACATACCACCCCAGAATAAGCCACTTATTTTGAACTGAAGGCAATTGACAGGAAGCAGATATAAGGAAAACTCTTTGGGGCGCCTGGGTAGCTCAATTGGTTAAGCATCTGACTCCATCTCAGCTCAGGTCTTGATCTCAGGGTCAAGAGTTCAAACCCCATGTTGGGCCCCTGAGCTAGCCTGCTAAAAAATACAAAACAAAAAACTCTTGGGGCGCCTGGGTGGCGCAGTCGGTTAAGCGTCCGACTTCAGCCAGGTCACGATCTCGCGGTCGGTGAGTTCAAGCCCCGTGTCAGGCTCTGGGCTGATGGCTCAGAGCCTGGAGCCTGTTTCCGATTCTATGTCTCCCTCTCTCTCTGCCCCTCCCCCGTTCATGCTCTGTCTCTCTCTGTCCCAAAAATAAATAAACGTTGAAAAAAAAAAAAGAATAAGTTCAAAAAACTCTTTGCCCTCCCCTTATTTGCATAAAAGTCAGACCTAAATTTGTAAAGGTATTTCCCCTCCTTTCTTTGCCTGGCAGGACAAAAGTTAATCATGGGAGAAAACTCTAGATCTGTATTAGCCCAGAGGAATCCATATAAAAACTCTACTAAGTAGCCCTTACCTTCCATTAGTTCCCCTGTATGTTTGCTTTTCCACAGTTTGCCACAAAATTGAAATTCAAAGCCTTTTTCCTTTGTCTTGTCACTTCTCTAAAATTTTATTTATCTTTTGTTAAGATGCTAGATAAGTCCAAGTTCTAATCATCGCTTTAAATTGCTCATCTCTGAGTGTTCCCACATATGCACAATTCACGTGTTAATAAACTTCTGCTTGTTTTTCTCCTGTTAATCTGTCTTTTGGCATTCTAATTTATAGAGCCCCAGCCAATTACCCTAAGATAGATAGAGAGAAAAAGATTTTCCTCCCTGCTCACTGCTCACCAAATATTTTGAAAAATGAATGAGTCATTATTTCCATTTTTCAGATGAGGAAAGTGATACCAGAGAAGTTAAGTAACTCATGCAAAGAGACACAGTACATAATACAGCCAAGATTTATACCCAGTTCTGACTAATTTCAATCCTGTGCCCTTAGCTCCTATTGCCTTCTTCATTAAAAAAAATAATAATAATAGTGGGATGCCTGGGTGGCTCAGTTGGCTAAGCATCTGACTCTTGATTTCAGCTCAGGTCGTGATCTCACAGTTTTGTGAGTTCGAGCCCAGTGTCTGGCTCTGGGTTGATGGAGTGGAGCCTGCTTGAGATTCTCCTTCTTTTTCTGCCCTTCCCCTGCTCGCACTCTCTGTCTCTCTCAAAATAAATAAATAAACTTAAAAAAAAGAGTGATAATAATCAGTTCCTACTTTCTTAATAAATAATGTTGTCTCAGAGTATGTATACAGTTTTCTTCAACTAGCAAAATGATCCATCGTAAATGGTTTCCTGGAAAATATTTTGACATTGTGGAAGCTCATCCTTGCTGTCATCTCACTTTGTTTCGTGCTGTTTTCCCTCTGAGGAGCTTCTCTGGCACTTCTCTGTGAAGCATATTCTTGTTTAGAGAAGTCTTTCTAGTGCCCCCTCAACTGCCTCTGCCTCTGTCCTTGTGTCCCCCACACACCAATTTACTTTGCCTCTGAGGGGTTAATGTTCCCTGCCCACAAAATGTAATAACTATTTTCCTTTCCCTTTCTTCCCACGCTAGTTTCTCCCTGGTCTATAAAAGTGGCCCTTCCCACCTCTGAATACCTTAATTACAGTGTATTTTAGAGAAAACTCTCTGCCCCTCTGAAGTCTTCCCTTCCTCCAGGCAGACCTCTGGTGGCTATATTCACATTTTACTATAGATAATTATCACTGTTTGAGGTCTCACAGCTGACCCCATTGACTCAAAACAACACAGAAAGCCAAGATTCTGACCTGCAAAACATTTCCTCAATAGCTTGACATGAAACAAAGACAATCACACTGAGGCATTTGACCCAGGCTGCACGAGTCCATGGAAGTTAATTGTTTGGTGATTTCCTGTACTTGAGGCACAAATGCTTCCTTTTTCAACAATAGACTCACTAAAGCCTCAGTCAGTGCAATGAAATTAGAGACTAAAAGGGCAGCCTATATTCAGATAACACTCAGTGGTAATTTAGGCTATGAGGTTTGCAGGATTGAAAGGCATTCAGAAAGGAACTACAGGCCCTCCCAGTATAAGGATTCTTGATTATAGTTCTGAGTATTTCTGGAGGAGCTCTGGCCCTCCTACCAAGGACCTTCATTTTATTGCATCCCTTGGAGTTCAGAGTCTCTTTCTTGCAAAAGGAGAGAAAGGTGGATGTGGGTAGTATGCAAGTATAAGCTGTTGAGGAGACCAAACTCCTAAGCATAACATAGGAGACACTTCATGAACTGGATTTTGACTACCCAAACATCTCTTTCTTCTGCCTCTACCTGACAAAGATGCTCTCCTTGACCAACCTTTATTCAGATTCCTCTAAGCTCTCTTCTCAACTAGGCTTTGACCTTGGGCTTCAGCATCCACTTTTGTTGAGCTCACATGGCCCAGTTTTAGCAAGAATCCTGCTAAGTCAGTTTAGAGGGAATCCCCTACCCTAGATATCTGATCACTGTTGATATCTGGTCAAATTCGCCACCCCCCACCACCTCCCAGGTGTTACCTGATCATTCTGGCCTACTTTCAGTAAGAACCCTATTAGGTCACTTTAGCAAGATGATTCTACCCTCTTAGTAATTTTCCATCTACTGACTGACATCCCCACCCCTCACCCCATTCTTGTCTATAAATCCCCACTTTTATGTTCTACTTTTTTAAAGTTTATTTATTTATTCTGAGGCAGAGAGAGAGAGAGAGAGAGAGAGAATGCATGTAAACCAGCAGGATAAGGGCAGAGAGAGAGAGAGAGGGATACTGAGAATCCCAAGCAGGATCTGTTCTGTCAGTGCAGTGTCCGACCTAGGGCTTGACCTCTAGAACCAGGAGATCATGACCTGAGCCAAAATCAAGAAGAGTTGGACGCTTAACCAACTGAGCCACCCAGGTGCCCCTCTTTCTATTCTAACTTGAGCCCAATTCTATACTAAGGTCTCTTTTCTCCTATTGTAATAGTTCCTAAGTAAAATCTGTTTTTACCAGTTTAACTACTGTCCAGCTCTTGTTTTTGTTTGACACACTCTCATAGTGATACTGTGTTCCTGTCACACTGAATTATTTATTAATTACTTCTTAGAACATTTCTAGCTTTTCCACACCTCCCTGCCTCTCCACTTCCCTAGGAATGGCTTTTTTCACTTCTCTGCCAGGTCAACTCTAGTCATTCTTAAAGACCCAGTTTACATCATTAATTAGCCAGGTCTCCTCCTTCCCATTTCTAAAATCACTACTAGCACAGCTCAGGCCCTCAAAATTTCTTGGCTGGATGACTGCCAACAATCTATATTCTCCTGGTCTCCAGTATTGCACCCCTTCAAATCTGTCTTTCATCTACCAGCCAGAGTTTATTTAAAATACTAATTTGATCAGCTTATCTCTTGCTTGAATTCTTTTTTTTTTTAAATTAAAAAAGTGATTCTTATTCTATCTTTAACGAGCGAGGTATGTGCTGAGAAATACCAATATCACGGTTGGTATAGAAAGCTGCAGACTTTCGATTTCTCCAATGTGCTCCATCCTCCCAGTCCAGAGTATCCCAGACTCCTCTAGTGCAGACCAGGCTCTCTAAACTGGTATACCTCTGTCCTGCATGCCACCTGCTCCTCTTTTCATGAGGAAGAAGAGGAAGAGAAGGATAGGAGAGCCTAGGAGAAGCTGCAGCAGAAGAGTACAAAGAAAGGAAAGAGGAGGAGGGGGAAAGTATGTTGAGAGGAGAAAATGCTGGAGAGAGAATATAGGCAAAAGCCCATTAGGAAAAGGAGCATCACACCTATTCTTTTAACTACCTCTTCTCTTCTTGACTTTCCTCTCCCTATAAAACATCCAACAGTACTGAGGATTTTCCCAGTTGCAAAGTCTTCCAAAACATACTTCTTTGCAAATATGAAGGTTCTCCTATAAACACTAACTTAGACACGGACGATCCAAATAGAAGTGAGATTTGGGGAAGTATATTCAGTTATCTAATAAATATTTTTTGAGACCATTTATGTGCCAGGCACTAAGCTAGGAAGCAGTGCTGAGTAAGACAGATAAAGGCCTTTGGGAGCTTTCATTAGCACTGAGCTCATTTATACCCTCATCTTTCATAATCGGTTAAAATAAATGTCCTCTCTTAAAATCATAGCAGTGATAAAATATGAGATTAAAGTATCTATCCCAAGGTTACATACAGGTAGGTGCTTAGTATAATTGCTTTGTAATGATAAAGTGATGATACTATTAAAACTCTAAGTAGAATCAGGGTAATGTCTTGAACTTCATAAGGCAAAGGAAAAAATAAATTTTCATCAAGAATACTAGAAAGAGCTGTAAATCAAACAATGGGGGCCTTCTAGGTAGACAAATAGATGTATTTAACCTGTGAGTATGCTATCAGTGTTGTTGAAGATACTTCTTTCGTTCTTCCGATGTGTCTTCCACTTGA
This sequence comes from Prionailurus bengalensis, assembly GCF_016509475.1. Lineage (NCBI taxonomy): Eukaryota > Metazoa > Chordata > Mammalia > Carnivora > Felidae > Prionailurus > Prionailurus bengalensis. The sequence goes on along the minus strand of NC_057345.1, from coordinate 51,589,255 downwards.
CGGGAACCCATTGGTGTATATATTAGTATAATGCTTCTGACTTTCTGCCACCTCTGCACTCATTCCACCTGGAGGGTGACGTTGGAAAAAAGAAATTGGGCATGGACAGCTCAGCTTCTTCTTCTTGGAATATAGCTGAAAAGAGGAGCATGTATGATCTCTCTGCTCCTCCAGGGACAGGCCCTGTCCATGCTGGGGGTAGAGGAGGCGTCTTGCCGGTTTCTACACTGCCTGCAACTGCAATTCTGGATTCTGTATTAGGAAGCCCACCTGCTCAGACACCAGCCCTTCCAACCTAACCTTGATCTGTAATAAAGGTGATTTTTCTCTGCAAACAGACTATTTATTTATTTTATTTATTTGCAAACAGACTTTTTAGTGCCAATCAGGTTAGACTCTTCCTTTTGTCTCTCAGTGCTTTCATGGTTTATACCATTCTTAAACAAAACCTACCCAACAGCAACAACACAAATAAAACTAGAATTAAAGAATGAAAACCAAAACAATTCTTTTGTGCTGATAAGTGGAAACAATGTGTTTTTGCAAAGCCCTAATGAGCAGTTTGTAGATTTTAAGAACTCTTTGCTTCAGCATTCTATTATGGAAAGTTCATACAAGGAGCCAGTCTGAGCAGAGATGGGAGTTCTTTTGGACTGGAGTGTTCACCCACAATGGAAGCCATGAGAACACATCAAGTGCATCATCTAAATGGCTGAAAATATGGATCTGGTCAATCCAAACAATCAGGAATTCCTTAATTACTGCATGGTTTGAGTTTTGGCACTGACACAATAACATCAAGTGATTTGTTTTTCTACTCTTAAGCAGTATTGCCTAAATAAAATGCTCTCCTATTGGCTCTTAGGGAATTAAGTTTTCAGACTGCTCTGTCCCTTGCATTTGTGCAAAACTGATTTTTTTTTTTAAGTGGGCTTCATGCCCAGCGTGGAGCCCAGTGCAGGGCTTCTACTAATGACCCTAAGATCAAGAAGTGCATAGGGATCAAGAGTCAGACACTAACCAACTGAACTACCTAGGTGCCACTGAATTCTTTATTTCCCCACTAACTCTCTTCTTTTGTGCTCTTACTCAGTAAAGGTTACTCACCATCATCTACCCAGGTACCCAGGTCAGAAACCTGGGTATCATTTCTGGCATCATCCTGTCTCTTGCCTTCCACAGCCAATCTGAGTCAACTCTACCTCCTAATTACCTCTCAGACTGGTCCACTTCTTCTCATTTTCACTGCCACTACCTTAGTTCAGGTCCTTTTCTTTTTTCTTGGAATATATTTGACACATAATATTGTATAAATGTAAGGTGTACAACATGTTTTTAATACATTTATGTATTGTGATATGATTGCCATTGTAGCAATAATTAGCACCTCTATCCTACTACATAATTTTCTTTTTAGTAACTAGAATAATGAAGTTCTAGTCTTTTGGCAAGTTTGATGATTATAAAACAATACTATTGTTTATATTCATTGTACTGTGCATTAATTATATCCCTGGGGCTTATTTACTACTTATTGTACTATTAAATGATAAATATACCCTTAAACAACATCTGTCCTGTCCCCTCACCCCCCATCCTCTGTTAATCATTTTACTCTCTGTTTTTACATATTTGGCTTTCTAAAATTCCACATATAAGTGATATCATAGAGTACTTGTCTTTCTCTGACTTATTTCACTTAGCATAATGTGCTCAAATTCCATCAATGTTGTTGCAAATGACAAAATGTCCATATTTCGCATGGTTGAATAATATTCCATTGTAAATGTTTATTGCATTTTCTTCATCTATACATCTGTCAGTGGACATTTAAGTTGTTTCCATATCTTGGCTATTGTAAATAATGCTACAATGAACACGGTGGGTCAGACATCTCTTCGAGTTAGTGTTTTCATTTTCTTTGGCTAAATACCCAGAAGTGAAATGGTAGTTCTATTTTTAATTTTTTGAGGAACCCCATACTGTTCTTCATAGTGGCTGCAGCACTTTACATTCCCACCAACAGTGCACAAGGGTTCCCCTTTCTCCACATCGTCACCAACACTTGTTATTGCTTGTCTTCTTGAATATAGCCATTCTAACAGTTGTGAGATAATATCTCAGTGTGGTTTCAAACTGTGCTCCCCTGATTATTAGTGATGCTGAGTGTCTTTTCCTGTACCTGTTGGACATTTGGAGGACTTATTTGGAAAAATGTCCATTTAGTTCTTCTATCCGTTAAAAAAATATTTTTTAATGTTTATTTATCTTTGAGAGAGAGAGAGAGAGAGCACGAAACAGAGTGTGAGTGGGGGAGGGGCAAAGAAAGAGGGAGACAGAATCTAAAGCAGGCTCTAGGCTCCAAGCTGCCAGCACAGAGCCTGACGCAGGGCTTGAAACCACAAACTATGAGATCACGACCCGAGCGAGGTCAGATGCTTAACCGACGGAGCCACCCAGGCACCCCTCTTCTACCCATTTTTTAATTGGGTTGTCTTTTTGTTACTAGGTTGTCTGAGTTCTTTATGTATTTTGGATATTAACTGCTTATCCATTATACGGCTTACAAAAATTTTCTCACATTCTTTAGGTTGCCTTTTCATTTTGTTAATTGTTTCTTTTGCTATACAAAAGGAGGTAGCCCCATTTGTTGACTGTTGCTTTTTGCTTTTTGTGTTTTTGGTGTCATATCCAAAAAATCATTGCCAAAAGCAATGTCAAGGAGGTCCTTCCCTACATTTTCTGCTAGGAGTTTTATAGTATCTGGTCTTATGTTTCAGTCCTTGATTCATTTTGAGTTAATTTTGTGAGTGCTGTGAACTACGGTTCCAATTTCATTGCTGTGTATAGGCTTATCTAGTTTTCCCTACACCATTTATTGAAGCAACTATCTTTTCCTCATTGGCTACCTTGTCAAATATTAGTTGACCCTATAAGCAAGGGTTTAATTCTGGGCTCTCTCTTCTGTTCCATTGGGCTATGTGTCCATTTTTGTGCCAGTACCATACTGTTTTTATTACTGTACCTTCATCGTAGAGTTTAACGTTTATTTATTTTTGGGACAGAGAGAGACAGAGCATGAACGGGGGAGGGGCAGAGAGAGAGGGAGACACAGAATTGGAAACAGGCTCCAGGCTCCGAGCCATCAGCCCAGAGCCTGACGTGGGGCTCGAACTCACGGACCACGAGATTGTGACCTGGCTGAAGTCGGACGCTTAACTGACTGCGCCACTCAGGCGCCCCCATTGTAGAGTTTAAAACCAAGAAGTGTGATACGTCCAGCTTTGTTCTTTTTCCTCAGGATTGCTTTGGCTATTCTGGGTCTTTTGTGGTTTCATACACATTTTAGGATTTTTTTTTCTTCATTTCTATGAAGAATGCCATTGGTATTTTGATGGTGATTGTGTTGAATCTACAGATGGTTTGGGGTCCTTTATATTTCTTACTTAGCATGATAGAAACTGCATGTTGTTTCCTGGAAAATTTATTCTCCCCTTTATTTATGGTAAGGTAATAAGCCCCTGTTTTTCAACTGGGCACATGGCCTCACAGAATAAGAACTGCATTTCTCAGTTATCCTTGCATTAGGCAATGGTCAAGTGTCTAAATTCTGACTAATGGGATATGCGCTGATATGATGTGGAAATTCCAGGTCATACACTTAATTTTTCTGTATCTCAGGTTGTAATGCATATGTGGTAAAGGTGAACCATATCTAACTCGTAGAGATGAGGGCAACAACTGAGAATGCATGGCGTGGAACTGCTGCTCAACCAGCTCTGGATTGCTTATGCCCAGACTAAGTGAGTAAAAAACTTTAATATCATGCACACTGCTTTTGGGGCACCTGGGTAGCATCTGACTCTTGATTTTTGGCTCAGGTCATGATTCCAGAGTCGTGAGATTGAGCCCTGCATGGGGCTCTAAGCATGGAGCCTGCTTAAGATTCTCTCTGTCTCTCAAAAAGAAAGGAAAAAAAAAAAGATTCTCCCTCTCCCTCTGCCCTTCCCCCACTGGCACTCACTCATGTGCACACGCGCTCTCTCTCTCTCTCTCTCTCTCTCTCAAAATAAATAAATAAACAAATAAATAAATAAGCAAATAAGTAAGTAGAATCATGCATACTGCTTTTATTTGGGTTTCTATTACAGTAACCATATCTATAGAGTAATACCTTAGATTAACACAACCTTTTGATTAGTCTTTCTGTCCCCACTTTTAACTTCTCTTCAATCTGTTTTGTTTTTTTTTTTAATTTTTTTTTCAATGTTTATTTATTTTTGGGACAGAGAGAGACAGAGCATGAATGGGGGAGGGGCAGAGAGAGAGGGAGACACAGAATCGGAAACAGGCTCCAGGCTCTGAGCCATCAGCCCAGAGCCCGACGCGGGGCTCGAACTCACGGACCGCGAGATCGTGACCTGGCTGAAGTCGGACGCTCAACCGACTGCGCCACCCAGGCGCCCCATCTTCAATCTGTTTTCTTAATTAAAGTTGGAGTAATCATTGTAGAATTCACATTTGATCAGATTATTCCCTTTCCTCCACTTTCCATGCCATTCTTTCAGTGTGTACTTTGTAGTCCTCAGCCTAGCATACCAAACCCTTCATGAACCAGCCTCTGCTTTATCTCTCCAGCCTCACTTCTTATCATTCCCTACCTTGTATGCCAAGCTCAAATCACATAGAAACATTTGCAGTTTCATAGAATAAGCGAAGCTTTCATACCTCAGTGCATAAACATACTGTTTATTCTGCCTGGAACACTTATTCCACATACTCTGTCTGGCTAGTTTCTCCTTGCCCTTTAGGATCAGGTCACCTCTTCCTGGAAGCCTTTCTTGCCCACCCAAGAATTGGGTATGGTCCTCTCTTATGTATTCCTAAAGTATTCTGTGCATACTTTTGTCAAAGAATTTCCTGTTTACTTGTCTGCTTCCCTCCCCACCACTCCCCTATCAACTTCCTGGAGAGCAAGGGTTATTTTCTCATTAATAGTGTATCACTATGCCCAGGCACAAACCTTGGCACAGAGCAGCACTCAAAAGATACTTATTCAGTGAGCGAATAGGTCAATGAATGAATGGGACCATGGAGTCATGAAAATAATATTTGAATGGAATATAGAGACCTGAGTTTTGTATCTCGTTATGACACTCCTTGTATGGTTTTAGTTGAAATCATTTCATTCCACTTCAGCTGAGCCAGATAAATTCTCAGGTTCCTTCCAGGTCTATGATTTACAAACACATTATATAGGGAAAAGTAACAGTATGCAAATGTATAGAGCTGACAACCATAACCAGCTGCCTAGATTATTCTTGTAATAAAAAATGTACTTTGAAGAAACATGCCAAATAAAAGCCAACTTTTATAGCCATATTTAAGTGCTTTCTACTTACAGATTTTAAGCTACTTTTGTAGAATCAATTATTTTCATGAAATCTTTTTTTTTTTATTTTTTTTAACGTTTATTTATTTTTGAGATAGAGAGAGACAGAGCATGAACGGGGGAGGAGCAGAGAGAGAGGGAGACACAGAATCGGAAGCAGGCTCCAGGCTCTGAGCCATCAGCCCAGAGCCCGACGTGGGGCTCGAACTCACAGACTGTGAGATCGTGACCTGAGCTGAAGTCGGATGCTTAACCGACTGAGCCACCCAGGTGCCCCTCATGAAATCTTTCAAAAATATCTGTCATAATCTCTGTTTGAGAAGTAGAGAATATTACATTTACTGATACTAGGGGGTGGCTGTCTAGCTCAATTGGAAGAGCATGTGACCCGTGATCTCGGGATCATGAGTTGGAACCCATTGTTGGATGTAGAGATTACTTAAACAAGTAAATCTTAAAAAAAATAAATCCAGTGATATTAGGTAATTTATTAAAAAGCCCGCAGCAGAGACAGAAGCAAAGTCAGAATCTGATTCAGAATTGTCTTGATAGGATACCCACCTATTGTAAAACAAACTAGTATTATTCTGAAGCTAAACCAGTAAAGAAAGCAATGAACTTTAAAACAAATTGCAGGTAGGTGAAAATAGCAAATACCAGAACTAAGGTTTGAGATAACATTCTACTTTTTGAATCATATAATTATGGGGTTTGGCAGCATTTTTAAGGGGGGGGGGGTATCATTTACTCTTCCCCTACCATTAAGCAAAGCTACTCCTAGTAGTGCCCAAACAGAGCAAGTTATGCAATTCTTTAAAATGTTTTGAAAAAGACTATTCTACAACTTTTTCATACTTGTCCCTGCGTCACATCATGCTGATAACAAAGAATTTTTATTTGCTTTAACACTCATCTAGTTTCATCACTTGTGTTCTATAGCTGAAGAAAATGAGGCCCCAAATGGTTATAATGTGGTCAAAGTCACATAGTAAGATTATGGCAGAACAGGAACTAATCTCCAGTCTTTCTGATTTCCAGCCCCCTGCTCCAACTGTATCAAGTGTGGCTGTGACTTTCAGCACCTTCCCCATTTCACTCTCTGTGTCTCTTGGTAAAATTTTAATATACTCCCTGGCTCCCCAGCTAAGGCCTATCTCTTAGTTTCCTAGTTGTGGTAGGCAGGATTCTAAGATGGCCTTCCAAATCCCTGCCTCTGGTGTACACGTTCTGTATAAGCCCACCACCCCGAAATGTTGGGCAGGACCTATGGATACAATGAGGTAGTTGCCCCTTTGACAGGTTACATAATATGACAAATGTATGATGATGGTCACCTTTGGTTATGTAATGATAGGAAACAAACATACCAGTATCACAGGGTTATATTTAGTAAGAAAATGGAATGCTATTGGAATGTAACTCCCTCAATTTCTCTTATTTCTACCTCTCTGCTACATGGTTTTCTATCCTTTTCTTTCCTCCTGAGGGAGCAGATGAAAGATACCTCTCTCTCTCAATGTTATTAAAAGTGTCTCTCAGGGGTGGCTTGGTGGCTCAGTTGGTTAAGCATCTGACTCTTGATCTCAGTTCAGGTCTTGATCTCAGTGTTGTGAGTTCAAGCCCTGCATTGAGCTCCATGCTGGGTGTGCAGCCTACTTAAAAAACAATAGTGTCTCTCATATTGCCGATTTTTCTCTCTCTTTGTAGTCATTCCCCACAACCAGCAAACCTGTAGGGTTTCCGATTCAGCATAACCTTTCTTTTTTTTTTTTTTTAATATTTTATTTTTAAGTAATCTCTACATCCAACATGGGGTTTGAACTTACAACCTTGAGATCAAGAGTCATACGTTCCGCCCACTGAGCCAGCCAGGTGCCCCACCCCCCAGCATAACCTTTCCATGACTGCAACCCTTTTTAACTTTGGTGTTTCTTCTTCCTTTCTGTGTGTCACGTGTCAGACCTGCTTGTTCCAGATCTACCCTACTGTTCCTAAAGAACACTGGGCTGGGCTGGGCCCCGATCCAGAACAAATAACCAGCAGGTTTCAGATCCTAGCTCACTGAAGTGAAATTAGAATGACACAGTAGGGCACCACAGACATTGGTTCTGACCTGGCCCTTGATCCAACATTTCCTCTGTTTGGTTTCTTTTCTTAACCTGGCTGCTTAAACCTTCCAGTCTAGCCACATGATAGACTCATTCTCTGAGCTTTCAACTCTTTCTTTTTTCTCTAATCAGCAGGCTGTCTTCTCCCTTCTGACATCATGCTAATTTGAGACTTTTTTTCTTTTCTTTTTTTCCAACTTAAGAAGAATGATGCAACGAACCCCCATGTCCCTATCACCCAGCTTCAAAAATTACCAACATAAGCCCATGTTGTGTTATGATTTTGTGTGTGTGTGTTTTGTTTATAACATTAAATCTACCATCTTAACCACTATTAAAAAAATTTTTTTTACCATCTTAACCATTTTTAAGTGTAAAGTTTGTCGGCGTTAAATATATTCACATCGTTGTGCAACAGACCCCTGGAACTTTCTCATCTTTTATTTTTTTTTAAGTTCATTTATTTATTTTGAGAGAGAGAGAGAGAGAGAGAGCGAGAGCGAGCGAGCAGGAGCAGGGACGGGCAGAGACAGAATCCTAAGCAGGCTTCACAGTGACAGCTCAGATGCGGGGTTTGAATCCACAAACCATGAGATCATTACCTGAGCCGAAATGAAGGGTCAGACGTTCAATCGATTGAACCACCCAGGCGCCCCTGGAACTTTTTCATCTTTTAATATTGACACTCTGTATTCACTAACATTAATCGTATTGAATTATTTTTAAAGCAAATCCCAGACCTTATATCATTTCATTCATAAACACTCCAGTATGTATTTTCAAGGAATAAAGGACTCTCTTTCTCTCTTTTTTGTACAACCACAAAACCTTTATCACACTTTTTTTTAATTAAAAAAAATTTTTAATGTTTATTTTTTAGAGAGAGAGAAAGAGACAGTGCTAGCAGAGAAGGGGCAGAGAGAGAGAAAAGGAACCACAGAATCGGAGGCAGGCTCCAGGCTCTGAGCTGTCAGCACAGAGCCCAACACAGAGTTTGAACTTGTGAACCACAAGATCATGATCTGAGCCCAAGTCGGAAGCTTAACCAACTGAGCCACCCAGGTGCCCCAAAACCTTTATCACACTTAAATCAAGGTTTCAACAGGAAACAATTGACACATTCAAAATAAGATAAAGTTAGGAGGGTTTATTTAAAGGTTGTTTGTATAGGGGAACCACAAGTATGGTGCAGTAACCTAGAATAAGTGGCTAAATTGGTACTACCTACAGGGCCATAGAGATAAGGGCAGGGAGTGGTTACCAGAATCTAAGAGTCTATAGAGTTGGGCTGCTCTGGGAGAAACAAATAATTGTCCAAGAGACACAGTAAGAGGTGATCTTGTAAGGAGGGATGCAGGGGAATAATACCCTGATATGACTCTCCTCCCTCCCTGTTTGTCTTATCATCATTTCTCATTGGTCAAGTACATCTACTGGTTAAAGGCATGGGTGCTCTGCCAATATAGTTCATACAGGATCACCCTTCTGGAGCAGAGAGCAGGGTAGGGAGTGGATCTGGAGGAACAAATGGGAGCTATCCAGAAAATAATAATTCTTGGGGTGCCTGGATGGCTTAGTTGATTGAGCGACCGACTGTTGGTTTCAGCTCTGGTCATAATCTCATGGTTAGTGGGTTTGAGCCCCAAGTTTGCTTGGGATTCTCTCTCTCTCTCTCTCTGCCCCTCCCCTGCTTGGGCTGTCTCTGTCTCTCTCAAAATAAATAAATAAAACTTAAAAAAAAGAAAGAAAATAATAATTCTTAATGTCATTTAATTCCCAGCCAGTGATTGGAATTTGTTGTCTTCTCATGTCTTTTATTTTACTGTTAGTTTATTTTCTTTAACTCCCCAAATGTTCCTCCGCACATTGTATTTGGGTTGGAACGTGTGACAGTTAATTTTATGTGTCAATTTCCCTGGGCCAGATGGTGCCCAGATATTTGATCAAACAGTCTTCTGGATGTTTCTGGATGGGCTTAATGTTTAAATCAATAGTCTGAGTAAAACAGATTTCCTTTCCTAACATGGGTGGGCCTCATCCTATCAGTTTAAGGCCTGAATAGAACAAAAGGCTGACTTACCCTCTGAATAAGAGAGAATTCCTTCTGTTGAATGGTCTTTGACTTGGAATAGAAGTAGTTTCCTACTTTCAGACAACTCAAAATGAAATATTGGCTCTTTTGTATCTTGAATTTGCAGCCCTTCAGAATGGAACTATACAATCAGCTTTCTTGGTTCTGAGGCCTTCTGACTTAGACTGGAACTACATCATTGGCTCTCCTGGGTCTGCAGTTTGCCAATTGTGCATCTTGGGATGTGTCACTCTCTATAACATATGAACCAATTCTTTATAATAAATCTCTCTCCCTCTCCTATTCTGTTTTTGTGGAGAATTGTGACCAATATAGTATGCTTCTTAAGTCTATTTTAGTCCATTTTTTAAAAAGTTTATTTATTTATTTAAGTAATCTCTACACCCAGCATGGGGCTCAAACCCATGACCTCAAGATGAAGAGTCACATGCCCTTCTGAGTGAGCCAGGTTGGTGTCCCTTATTCCATTTTTTAATGACAGCTCTATTGAGATATGTGATATAATAAGAAATATATATTTGGGCTTTGTCCCTGGTTCCTAACACAGTGTTTCTAAAATCCTTGGAATTTTGTTTTCTTTTTTTTTTTCTTTTTAAGTAGCCTTCATGTCCAGCCCAGAGTCCAATGCAGGGCTTGGACTCACAACCCTGAAATCAAGACCTGAGCTAAGAGTCGACGTTTGGGATGCCTCTGGTGGCTCAGTCGGTTAAAGGTCCGACTTCAGCTCAGGTCACGAACCTCCTGAGTTTGAGCCCTGAGACAGGCTGTGTGCTGACAGCTCAGAGCCTGGAGCCTGTTTTGGATTCTGTCTCCCTCTCTCTCTGCCCCTCCCCCACTCACGCTTTGTCTCTCTGTCTCAAAAATAAATAAACATTAAAAAAAAATAGTTGGGGCGCCTGGGTGGTTCAGTCGGTTAAGCATCTGACTTCTGCTCAGATCATGATCTCAAGTGGTTTGTGGATTCGAGCCCTGCGTCAGGCTCTGTGCTGAGACAGCTCAGAGCCTGGAGCCTACTTTAGATTTTGTGTCTCCCTCTCTCTCTCTCTGCCTTTTCTCCACTCGTGCTCTGTCTCTGTCTCTCAAAAATAAACTTTAAAAATTAAAAGAAAAAAAGTCATATACTTAACTGACTGAGCCACCCAGTAGCCCTAAAATCTTCAGAATTTTCTGAGTGATAGAGGTAATAGGAGAATCTTTTGTTATTCATAAAAAGCTGCTTTCAATCAGGTCTGAGTTTATGCTAATGAGGTGACTCTGTGGGCCCCTAGATGACTACTGCTTGGGACTTGTTTCTAGAGGAACCAACCAGGTGTATAGAGGGTTGGAACTTTTAGGCCCACCCATAGACCTCTGGGAAGGGAAAGGGCTGGATATTGAATTTAGTCAACAACAACCAACGATTTAATCAACCATGCCTACGTAATGGAACATCCATAAAAAGCCCCACATGATGGGATTTGGAGAGCTTTTGAGTTGACAGAAACATTCATGTATTAGGAGACTAGTGCACCCCAACTCCACAAAAAACTCCTGTGACGACACTGTTCTGGACCTTGTCCTTAGTACCTCTTCATTTAGCTGTTTATTTGTATCCTTTAAAATAACTAATGATAGTAAGTAAAGTGTCTTCTTGAACTTTGTGAGCAATTCTAGCAAATTACTGAACTTGGGGAGGATGTTGTACGAACACTAAATTTATAGCTGGTTGGATAGAAGTGCAGGTGGCAGTCTGTGATTTGCAACTGGCATCTGAGGTGGGGACTGTCTTGTGGGATTGCGCCCATAACCTGTGGGGTCTCTGCAAACTCTGGGCAGTGTCAGAATTTAAATGAACTGTAAGACATGCAGCTGGTATCTGGAGAGTTGGAGAATTGGTTGGTGTGGGGGAAAAACACCATACATTTGGTGTCAGAGCATTGTGAGTAAAAACAGTTCAAGATATAGTTCACATTTCATACAACTCACCCATTTAAAGTGTGTAATTTATAACTTTTAGGATACTCACAGGTTGTACAACCATGACAATTAATATTAGAACATTTTCATCATCTCCCAAAGAAGCCTTATACTCATTAGCATACTCATTATGCTTATACTCATTTCCCATTCTCCTTTTCTCTCTGCCCCTGAAAACTACTAATCTACTTTCTGTCTCCATGGATTTGGACATTTATTGACATTCATATAAATGGAATCATACAACTTGTGGCCTTTGTGTCTGGCTCCTTTCACTTAGCATAATGTTTTCAAGGTCCATCCATGTTGTAGCCCGTGTCAGTACTTTATTTCTTCTTATTGCCAAATAATATTCCATTAAATAGATGCATGACATCTTATCCATTCATTGGTTGGTAGGCATTTGGGTTGTTTCCATTTTTTGACTATTATGAATAATGCTGCTATAATATTCATGTGCAAGTTTTGCATAGACATAGTCTTCATTTCTCTTGGGTATATACCCAGGAATTGAATTGTTGGGGTTTCCTGGGTGTCTCAGATGGTTAAGCATCTGACTCTTAATTTCAGCTCAGGTCATGATCTCATGGTTTATGAGATTGAGCTGTGTCTGGCTCTGTGCTGACAGTGCAGAGCCTTTTTGGAATTTTGTCTCCCTCCCTCTATGCCCCTCCGCAGCTTGTGCTCTCTCTCTCTCAAAATAAATAAATAAACTGGGTCACATGGTAACTCTACATTTAACATTTTGAGGACCTGCTGGACTGTTTTCTAAAATGACTGAACCATTTTATATTCCCACCAGCAGTATATGAAGGTGCCAATTTCTCCATATCCTCATCAACACTTATTAATATCTGCCCCCTTTTAATTCTAATCATCTTAGAGGATTGAAGTGGTATTTCACTGTGGTTTTTTTTTTTATATGAAATTTATTGTCAAATTGGTTTCCATACAACACCCAGTGCTCATTCCAACAGGTGCCCTCCTCAATGCCCATCTCCCACTTTCCCCTCCCTCCCACCCCCATTAACCCTTTATTCTCAGTTTTTAAGAGTCTCTTATGGTTTGCCTCCCTCCCTCTCTAACTTTTTTCCCCCTTCCCCTCCCCCATGGTCTTCTGTTAAGTTTCTCAGGATCCACATGAGTGAAAACATATGGTATCTGTCTTTCTCTGTATAACTTATTTCACTTAGCATAACACTCTCCAGTTCCATCCACGTTGCTACAAAAGGCCATATTTCTTTCTTTCTCATTGCCAAGTAGTATTCCATTGTGTATATAAACCACAATTTCTTTATCCATTCATCAGTTGATGGACATTTAGGCTCTTTCCATAATTTGGCTATTGTTGAGAGTGCTGCTATAAACATTGGGGTACAAGTGCCCCTATGCCTCAGCACTCCTGTATCCCTTGGGTAAATTCCTAGCAGTGCTATTTCTGGGTCATAGGGTAGATCTATTTTTAATTTTTTCAGGAACCTCCACACTGTTTTCCAGAGCGGCTGCACCAGTTTGCATTCTGTAGTTTTGATTTGCATTTCCCTGATGTCCAATGATGTTGAACATCTTTTTATATGTGTATTGGCCATTTGCATGTTTTTTTGGAGAAATGTCTATTGAAACTGTCCATTTTAAAACCGAATTCTCATTTTATTATTGACTTATAAGTTATTGATATTTTCTAGATATAAATTTCTTTAATTTTTTTTAATGTTTATATTTGAGAGAGAGAAAGAGACAGAACGTGAGCAGGGGAGGGGCAGAAAGAGAGGGAGACACAGAATCTGAAGTAGGCTCCAGGCTCTGAGCCGTCAGTACAGAGCCCGAAGCAGGGCTCTAACTCACGAACTGTGAGATCATGACTTGAACTGTGATATCATGACCTGAGCTGAAGTCGACGCTTAACCGACTGAGCCACTCAGGTGCCCCTAGATATAAATTTCTTATTAGATAAATGATTTGCAAAAGTTTTCTCCCATTCTTTGGCTTGCTTTTTCACTTTCTTGGTTGTGTCTTTTGATGTATACAAGTTTTTAATTTTGGTGATGTCGAAGTTACCTTTTGTTGCTTGTATTTTTATTATATTTTTAATCTTTTTTTTTAAGTCCTTGTCATTTATTTGTTGAAGAAACTAGGTCATTATAACCTATATAATTTACCATATTCTTAGTTTTGCTAAGTGTAACCCTTGCGTGTTGCTGAACATGTTCCTCCATCCCCAACATTTTCTGTAAACTGATAATTAGATCTAGAGGTTTGATCAGATTTGAATTAAAATTTCCAGAAGGAATATTTCATAGGAGGTACAGTATCTATCCTAAATATCTTCTCTTTACATCACATGAGGAGGAATAAAATGGCTGGTTGACTGTGTGTGTGTGTGTGTGTTAAGATTGATCAGTAAGTTGTGTTCTTATCAACCTGACCCAGCCATTTGAAATTCCCCAACAGGTTCTTTTTAAATGACTTATCACCTATAATCTTTGGGTCAGTCCTGTCCAATAGAACTTTCTATACTGATGGAAATGTTCTATCTGCACATTGTCCAGTATGGTAGCCTCTAACCACATGTGGCTATTGAATACTTGAAATATGTCTAATACAAGTGAAAAATGAATTTTAAAATTTAGTTAATTTAAATTTAAATGGTCATATGTGGCAAGTGGTTACTGTAATAAACAGTACAAGTGTAGATTTGTCATTTCACCAGAGTCTGCATTACTTCTGCATATTAGCTCACATTTTTCTTTTTTTTTTTTTAAATTTTTTTTTTTCAACATTTATTTATTTTTGGGACAGAGAGAGACAGAGCATGAACGGGGGAGGGTCAGAGAGAGAGAGAGGGAGACACAGAATAGGAATCAGGCTCCAGACTCTGAGCCATCAGCCCAGAGCCCGACGCGGGGCTCGAACTCACGGACCGCAAGATCGTGACCTGGCTGAAGTCGGACACTTAACCGACTGCGCCACCCAGGCGCCCCAGCTCACATTTTTCTAAGAGAAGAACTTTCCTATATCAAATATGATTACCTTGAAATACAGGATTAATTATCCCTTTTGCTAGGTATTAAGAGAGAGTGAGTAACAGAAGACAAAGCAGACAGAAGTATCCATAGCCTGGACTTTGTACCCAACTCCTAGGCTTCAGTTTGGGGCTGAGGTAAATCCAAGTGGCATGCCTCAGTTCTCCTTTCCTCTAGGGCACACTCATTTGGCCTTCCTAGAACCTTCTAAGAGGGAGTCCCATTTAAATCTCACTGCATGAGTCCAGTGCTGCTTTAAAAAAGTCCAAATCTTAGAAAGGGAACCACTCCCTATACCCCTCAAAATCCCCACAGAGAACACATTCTGTCTGCAAAGCCAGAACTTTATCCCTCCTGACAAAAACAAAAACAACAAAAACAAAAAACACCAAACCAAAACCTAAAAAACTTTGCCTCCCTGTACTGTGGCCTTAGAATCTTGACCTTGCTACAACCATAAGCCTTTTTAGTGCTTTATTAAAGGGGGAAAGTTAAGCTCAGTATCAGTTGGAAGGTGAAGGTAATATAATTACACCCCCCCCCCCCCCCCCCCCCCCCCCCCGTTTTTCCTGCCATCTTCCTAAGTCTTCTGTTTGAAGGACTTTAGAACAGTATGTATAGTTAATGAGAAAACTGCCCTGAGGCATTCTTACCTAAAAGTCACTATTTTTAGGCTACTCTGCTAAATTAGTCCTAGCCCTTGATCTGTAGTTTATTTGTAAGTACCCTCCCATTAGTGGGGAATTGGGGTTCTGAATTCCAGTAAATGGCAGGGCCACTGATACTTCCAGGGTTCACTCAGGCTTTCCAGTTCTAATAGGGTTAAACTCCATCCAGTTTTTACCACCTCATGTTAAATGAACATCTTGGTGATAATCTAGGCTTCACTTGATGCTGAAAACTGATGCTAATCCAGAATTTATATGGAACTTCCTGAAATTTTCATCTAGCACTTAAACGGACTGTTTACTCCCTTATCTTTTCAGCCAGACTCTAAATTCTTTGAGGACACAAACAGTGTCTTATTTACCATTGTCCCTCCAGGGCCTAGTGGTATTAGCTGACTAAATGAAGGCTTGTATTAGGTAAAGACTCTTCAGTTGCTAATGACAGAACACCCAACTCAAATTAGCTTATGCAAAAACCAAACCAAAACAAACCCCAGCACATTATTAGTTCATGTAACTGCAAAGTTCAAGCTTCAAGTAATGTTGTAAGGAGCTCATCTTTTTTCCATTTTTACTCTCTTCTCTGCTGTGTTTGGCTTCACTCTCAGGCAGTTCTTCTGTAGATGGGAGGCACCTGGTACAGCAAATGCAATTTTTTGTTCTGATTGGGCCCCAATGTCTTGGTTTGATTCATGTGCCTATTCCTAAACCAGTCCCAGAAGCCAGGGGAGTGCACTGCTCTGCTTGGTCAGACTTAGGCCACATGTTCATCCTTGAAACTGGTGGTGAGGGAATCAGCTCCACGTAAGTATGATGGATTGAAACTGGTGTGTGTGTGTGTGTGTGTGTGTGTGTGTGTGTGTGTGTGTGTGTGCAGGGATAATATGGGGAGTATGGATGCTGATAAGCTAAAGCGATTCCATTCTCACTCCCTTTGTTAGGCTCCATGCACTACCCTGTATTTGGACCCTTGTGGCACATGGATATCTGCCCACACTGGACTTGCCTGTGACTGCCAGCTCTTCCCCAGAGGTGGGGGCCACCACTCTAGCTTGGAGTATTTCCCAGACTTTGTCTACCCAGCTTACAGCTTGGTCCTGTTTGTCCTCTTCTTGCTCTAAATGTTCCCAGCAAACTGCACAGTGCATGCAATGTCCTTTCAGACACTTTGGCAACTAGTGAGTCATATATACAAAGAACCATTCAAATGCAGAGTGTGGTCAGTTCTCTAAGAGAGTAGTGAAAAGATGTTTGGAGAGCAGAGATAAAGGCATACAACATCTGGCTGGGAGCATGAGAGCAGACAAACGCTTCAGGGACTATCAAGCACCCAAGACAAGTTTAAGTGTAAGTTGAATGATGGTAATAACAGTGATAATAAAACAGCAGCGAGTACATATAGTACTTACCATATGCCAGGCCCTCCTCTAAGAACTTTATATGACTTAACTCAAGGAATCTGCACAATACTCTTTCAAGTAGGTACAATTATTCTCCCCATTTGAGAGTCAAGTTTAAGGAACTTGCCCAAGGTCACATAGTAAGAAAGTGACAGAATATAACTGGGTCCCTATCATGCAGTGTCTTAAAGGCCAGGATACTGTGTTAGACTTGACTTACAGTTCTTTGAGTGGGTGTTTCATCCTTCCCCATGGAACCAAACTTCCTGAGAACAGGACTGAGTCTAGTTCAGCTCTGTCTTCTCTAGAATGTCTAGGTAGGCTATACATTTAAATAGAAGCTACACAAAAATCCTCTTTGAACAGACTATTTTTACTGGAACGTGCATTGTTATACAAAAATGAAGTCTTCCACAGTGGTTAGAGCACTGAACAGGAAGTTATGGATCTGACTAACTGAGGCTCTCACCCCCTGACTCGTGTGTGACTGGGCAAATGGCTCTATGCTACAGATTTTCCAACTGTAAGAGAGGAAAGCAAGTATCCAACATACCTCAGAGGGACACAGACAGAATAGAATAAAAAAATACACATAAATCCTTGCAATACTTAAGAGTAAAGGTACACGAGAAACTAAGATATTTTTCTTAGTTTCACGATAACATCAGTAATCAGCAAATATGCATTAGGAGCCAAACATTCTAGACACTATGGGATCACAACAGAGTAAGACATGATTTCTGCTAGTCCTTGTTTTATAGGATTTAACAGGCAAGATCATTTTGAGTCATAAACAGAGATTATTTAATAGAACGTCAAAATGGTAAAGTACATTAGAGTTCATATGGTCCAACATTTGTAAATAGAAAAAGAGATCCAAAAGGGGAAGTAAGTCTCAGGAAGAGTATTGTTAACAGAGAAACACTTATCTTCAAAGAAAAGGCCTGGAGTCTGGGTTTGAACATCTTAGTTGAAGAGGTTCCCATCTGTGTGACCTGGGGCTAGACTCTTAGCTTCTCTGGAATAATTTCCTTCTGTCTAAAATGTTGATAAAACTTACTTTAAGGGGCTGTTGTGACGATTAAGTTAAGATCATGCATGTAAAACTTGAACCTGTGCCTTGCTGAGCATCACAAGTCAACTATTATTATTGTTACCTCTGTAGGAGAAAGATCTTTTTTGGCTCTTTTTCTACAAGAAAAACTGTTCTTTCTCTGGTGAGACCCCATTCACAAGGTCGAAGTAGGACAGAAAGTGCTTTCAACTGCTCGGAGATGGGCGCTGAGGAGCAAGAACCCAGCCATCCTGGGCGGCAGAGCACAGCCCCCCTCGGCAAAACCCATCTTCCATTTCCTCTCCTTCCTTTTCGGGAAAACCAAGCTCCCCCCACGCGTTCTGTAATCTTCTTTTCCTGCCTCACCAAGTCGCTGGCCCCTCTCTGGCTGCTCTGTGTGTTCTCTCGGTCGTGCGGGCCCCGCAGCAGCGAGGCGGCCGAGACTGGCGTGTCGCTCCCTCCACGCCCCATTCTTCCCTCTGGTTCCAACCGGCCGCAGCTGCGTTCTGAAGCCCGGGCTCCCGCGGGCATTGACGCGCTGGGGGAGGAGCGGTTTCTTGCTGCGCGCCTCTCAGGAGCATTACGGCAGGGCTCGTTCCCGGCTCTCCGGCCGCCAGCCCCAGCCTCCCCGGTCCGGAGCTGGGACTGGCGGAGGCCGCGAGGGAGGGAGCGTGAGCGAGGAGGCACGCGCCCGCCCGTCCGCGCCCAGACCGCCGCCGCCGCCGCCTTAGCAGCCATGGCCGAGCGCCGCGCCTTTGCCCAGAAGATCAGCAGGTAAATCTCAGGCGCGGGGCGCGCCGCCTCAGCGGGAGGAAGAGCCGGGAGTCTTCCCGGGCCCGGCCTAGGAGACGGGTGGGTGTGGCGACGCGGGCGCGGGGATCCGGCGGCCTGGTCCGCGGCTGGGCGGAGGGGGGTCGCGGCTGTCGCGGGCGCCGCCGAGGCCTCGCGCCGCCCTCCAACCCGGGCTCTCAGCCCGCACCCGCGGCCATCCTCGCCTCGGAGCGCGGGGAGCCCCGCACGCCGGCGCGCCCGCCTCTGCCAGCTCCTCGGCGGCCCGGGCCTGGAGTTTCGCGGCGGCTTACTGCAGGGCGGGTGGGGGAGCTCGCCGGCCGGCCGATCAGCGCTCCCCAAATTCTTTGTGTCCCCACCCCCGAGCTGCCTGGGGCCGCCGCGGCGTCTAACTCCCCCTCTCTCCCCGCCCACCCCCTTTTGCCCCCAGGAGGGTGCGGGGGTCCGCCCTCTTCTCCACCCCAACAAAAGGTTCCGTGCGCGGCGGGCTCGGGGCCGGTGGGAGGCCGCCCCTTCTTACGCCTCCCACCCTTCCGGAGAAATCTGACAGGATTCCTCTTTGCAACCTAGGGACAATTCAAAGTGGGCTTGTGCACCCAGAATCTAAAACGTATAGGCAAAATGAAAAGTTGAGAGCTTGTGGTCTGCACCTCGGGTGTGCAGCTGCCGAATCTTGGGCGAATTGTAGGCTGAAGCTTGATCTTAGTAGCATGTGAATTTAAATGTGTGCCTGTGTTTCTCATGGCACCAGACGAAGATGGATGATAGGCAGTGTTCTTTTTACACTGGCCGTTTGGCTCATATTTTAGGAGTCTGGAAGTAAGCATGTGATCATGGTTGAGGTTTCCGAACCTTTTACCAGCCTGTGGCGGGTAGGATGCCAGAACCAAAAATTGAAATACGGCGGGGGATTTTAATATCTGTAGAATTTCATTGTGAAATATACTAACGTGTAAAACAGTAGACAGTGTTGGTTTTATTATGATGTCCCAAGAAAAGAAAGAAACATTCGAATGCATTACTTTTTTTGACAATTTTATTTCTGTGGTTCTGGATCTTTTTAGTTTGCTGATCTTAACGATTTTTGGACCGACCAGACAGGTCTTTTCTTAACTGCCTGAACTTCCATAGGGTTACTCTGTTTTGGCACGTTTTTCATTTAAAACTAACATCTTTTTGATTTAAGCTTTGTGCGTAATTATTCTTTTCTTTTGCGCTTTAAGACACATTTCATTTTAAGAGGCAAAATAAAAAGTGTGTAAGAACACGTGCTCTGGTGTCGGACTATTATGCCATGGGTTCAAATCCTGACTTACATTCTAACTTGGCACTCTAATCAAATTGTTTAAGCTCTTTTAAGTTACAGTTTTGGCATCTGGAAAATGGGTACAGTAATAGTACCCAGCTCATAGCACTGTGAATATTAAGTGGCATACTTTGTGTAAAGTGTTTAGCATGGTGCATGACCTTTAGTAACTATCATTGAACACTGAACAATAATTAGTATATCCTTAGAGTTAATAGGAAATTATTACTTTTGTTCTTTTTAATTTTTTTGTGAAATAACTGGGTCTTGTTTGTGAAGGCAGTATCACTAAAAATGTATTGCTTGACATATATGCTTAGTATTCATTTCTCTTTAATAGAACCAAGTTTCGCCGAGAATATTTATTGATCAGGAAATTGCGCACTAGGGAGTTAGATATGAAATATATACAATATCTGTTCTCCATTCATGGAGTTTGTGCTGAGATGAGAGGACAAAATACAAGAAAAAAAGGAAGTTTCACAAAACAACAAAAATTCAAATTAACGTAGCCTTGTAGAGTTGTCACATTAAGTAAGGCAGTGGAAATGAGACATGCATTGATTGGAGAGATACTTAGGTGATTGGTTATTGATTGGGTACAGAAGATGAGGATGACTGACGAGTCTGGGATGACATACAAGTTTCCGACTTGGGCAGTCAGGTGGATGATGGAGGCAGTCATTGAGGTAAGGGAGTACAAGAGGAAGATGGGATTTGAGGGTGGGAAACAAGATGGGAAGAGATGATGATTCAGTTTTGGACCTACTGATTTTGAGGTGCTCATGGAGCATTTAAGGAGAGATCTTTATTAGGTTGTTGGTGATGTTGAAGATGCAGGAGATTGGGCTAGATGTCTACATTTGGGAATCAGCAAATACATTGTAATTGAAGCCAGAGGATTAGATGAGATAGTATTGGAGGAATGTGCAGATTAATTTGAAGGGAAGACTGAGGACAGAACTGTTATAGATGATGAATTATTATCTGCTTATTGTGACTGAAAGGTACTTTCATTCTTGTTACTAAATATGGTCAAATAACACTTCTGAATAAATTCTTGTTCTGTTGATTAGTTTCCTACTAGAGGAAGTATATATAGCACATACTCTGGAGATAAACTTCCTAGGTTTGACATCCCAGCACTGGCCTGCATTGAATAAACTTGGGCAAGTTACTTCACCTTACTTCTTCATTTTCCCTATCTATAAACTGGGGATAATAGTAGGACCTACCTTATAGGGTTGTTGTAAGAATTAAATAAATCAGGGGCGCCTGGGTGACTCAAGCCGGTTGAGCGTCCGACTTCAGCTCAGGTCATGATCTCTCAGTTCATGAGTTCGAGCTCCGCGTTGGGCTCTGTGCTGACAGCTCAGAGCCTGCAGCCTGCTTCGGATTCTGCGTCTCCCTCTATCTCTGCCCCTTCCCTGCTCATGCTCTGTCTCTCAAAAATGAATAAACATTAAAAAAAAAAAAAGAATTAAACAGATCAGTACCTGTACAGTGCTTAGAACACAGCTTTCTACATAATAAGTGCCCAGCATCAATTATTTTTTATTATTATAATATTCATAATGTGATGTTGGACCTTTTCTTGGGAGTGATAAGTCATTTTGTGATGTGCGTATATGAAATTTGTTGCTCTGTGAAAAGCCTGTTGCTATTCGAAGCCTTCTTTTTCTTCTGTTTAAAGCTTTATGATTGTTCCAAAATCTTTACTTTAAAAAGAATTATACTGATTTCTTTTCTGGTTCAGTCATTTCCTAACCCTTTGCATTTAGTGCTGTTATTTCTTGAGGCTGTGATTTTGTGATTTCTGAAAGCTCTTATTCTTTATCACTGATTGTACTACTTTACTCAGCTCATTATAGAAAAGCAGCATGTATATTTTGTTCATATCAATTATTGCCTCTTGTCTGTTCTCCCTGCTTTTGGAGGACAAGGCATATACATTGTTCATTACTCCCCTTATAATCACCCCCTAGCATATAATTTTGTGGAACGTTGACTGTAGATTAATGATCTAGGCTTTTGTTTGGATTATTTTGTTCTGTTACTTGATACTCAGCAGTAATAATGAACATTTGGATATACTTAAAGCACTTATTACTATATTCTCATCTTTATTACCCAGAGAAGGGGAAAGAACATAGTGAAGAACATAGCAGGTCAGTCACATTGTACAGGTTCAAATTCTGAATATACCACAGAATAGCTATGTAATTCTGGGCAGTTGATCTAACTTCCTTGTCTTGGTTTTCTTTCCAGTAAAATGGGGATAAAAGCCTCCATGGGGTTATCATGAAGATTAAATGAGTTAATACATACAAAACACTTAGAACTGTGACTGAAACATTATAAGCATTAAAAAATGTTAGCTGCTCGGGGCGCCTGGGTGGCTCAGTCGGTTAAGCGTCCGACTTCAGCTCAGGTCATGATCTCACGGTCCGTGAGTTTGAGCCCCGCGTCGGGCTCTGGGCTGATGATGGCCCAGAGCCTGGAGCCTGCTTCCGATTCTGTGTCTCCCTCTCTCTCTGACCCTCCCCCGTTCATGCTCTGCCTCTCTCTGTCTCAAAAATAAATAAACGTTAAAAAAAAAATGTTAGCTACTGCTATTGTTATTCCTATATCATTTACAGTTATTATGATTCCCATAATCCAGACAAAGAATTGAGGCCTACATAGCATGAAATTATTTGCCTGAATTGGGATTCAAACCCTAATCCTCTGATTTCAGATTACATTTTTTTTAATTGACTGTATTTTCTTTCTGCAAAATGTTTTCTATGATACTTCCAGATTTTCATACAGTGCTACAGTTAGCATCCCCAAAGTTACCCTTACCTAGTTCATCTTTCCTTTGCTAATTTGTTATCATTTTGCTGCCTAAGAAGCAGGCTTTGAAAGGCTTTCATCAGATCTTTATTTTTGAGGAAAATCCTACAGGAGTAGTATTTCCTGGATATAGGCTTATTTATAACCTCATTTTTTTTGGTTTGTTTTTTGTTTTGAATCTGTTCATAACTTTGGCTGTATAGGCCCAATATTTCAGTCTACTTTGTTCAGTTCATTCTCACAGTCCTGATCAAAGAAATTCTTTCCACGTAATACCAACTACTTCAATGCTGCCTTTTTTATCACTTTGGACACATATACCTCCCTGGCCTTTTGTTGTACTCATCTTACAAAATCTTAATGCTGAATGTCTAACCTCTTTCTTTTTTTAAATATATATTTTTTTAATGTTTATTTTTTGAGAGACAGCATGAGTGGGGGAGGGGCAGAGAGAGAGGGAGACACAGAATCCTAAGCAGGCTCCAGGCTCTGAGCTGTCAGCACAGAGCCCCACGTGGGACTCAAACCCAGGAACCGTAAGATCATGACCTGAACCGAAGTTGGACATGTAACCGTAACTGACTGAGCCATCCAGGCACCTCTCAGTGTCTAACCTCTTTCTTGCCCCTTAGTTGCATATTAGTGTTAGAGGCAGAGCAGAACAGTGCAGAGTTGATCTTTTATTAATGAATGTCTTCTCATTTGAAATGAGGTTTACTCTAAATCCTTTCTCTTATTAATGTCTGTTTCCCTACTCCCATCTCTTGCTGAAAAGTTCAAGACCATCTAACATGAGTCTGTTATAACCTCAGCATGCTACTGTTCCTATATGTCATTAAATCATCTTTCTTATGAGCTTGAAGGTGTGCCTTCCCTAAAGTTTACCTAGTGTTTTGTCCTTTGAACCCCACACCTTGCCACCTCTTTCAGAATCTTTAAAAAAATTTTTTTAATGTTTATTCATTTTTGAGAGACAGAGACCGAATGCGAGTGGGGGAGGCGCGCACACACACACACACACACACACACACAATGGAAGCAGGCTCCAGGTTCTGAGCTGTCAGCACAGAGCCCTATGCAGGGCTCGAACTCACGAACCACAAGATTGTGACCTGAGCTGAAGTTGAACACTTAACCAACTGAGCCACCAAAGCACCCCTCTCTCAGAATCTTGCTCTCATAATTTTTTCCTTTCCTTTCTATCATCTTCCGTCTGTTTCTTTTCATATATGTTTCCCTTAAACCGTAAGACTTATTACGCTTTTCTCATCATAAAATGAAGAAACATTGAATCTTCTGGCATTTCTAGCTGCCAACCAGTCATTCCTTTTTTCTGGTCACGTT
Source organism: Prionailurus bengalensis (assembly GCF_016509475.1). NCBI lineage: Eukaryota > Metazoa > Chordata > Mammalia > Carnivora > Felidae > Prionailurus > Prionailurus bengalensis. Next base: position 51,565,288 of record NC_057345.1, on the reverse strand, counting down.
TCTCACATGTATGTGGTACAGTCACAGCCGCTTCCTGCTTGTTCTCATTGGCCCTTGGGCCATATTACTGTGCTTCCCCTGGTACTTTTACGTGTACTGGAATTAGAGAACGCTTGAGGATTAGGGGTCTTTGACTTTTTTCTTTATCACTGATTTCATGACCTCTTGTTTTTTGGGTTTGTCTTTGTAATTTTTCTGCCCCCCCCCTTCAATTCCCCACATTCCCCCTTTCCCCCTACTTTATACTGCTTTTCAGAGCTCTTTGATGGCTGGTCTGTGTCTTTTTTTTTTTTTATTTTTTATTAAAAAAATTTTTTTTTCAAAGTTTATTTATTTTTGGGACAGAGAGAGACAGAGCATGAACGGGGGAGGGGCAGAGAGAGAGGGAGACACAGAATCGGAAACAGGCTCCAGGCTCCGAGCCATCAGCCCAGAGCCTGACGCGGGGCTCGAACTCACAGACCGCGAGATCGTGACCTGGCTGAAGTCGGACGCTTAACCGACTGCGCCACCCAGGCGCCCCTGGTCTGTGTCTTTTTATCTCTAGAGTTGAACACAGAATCTTGTGTAAACTGGACATGTAAGAAGTGTTTCAGTGAATGTCGCTCTGCCACCTTGGAGCATGTTTCATTACCTCACTTCCTGATGACTTCAGTGGGGCTAGAGCTGATCTAATCTCTTACCTCCTGTAATTCAAATGTGTTGCAAATGAAGTCTCCCTAAAATACAGCTTTTATCATGGCATTCTTTTGTTCAAGAATATAGAGTGGCTTGTTAAAGTGTTAAACCCAAACTCTTGCCTGCATTTTATCTTATTAAAAAATTTTTTTTAATGTTTATTTATTTTTGATAGAGAGACAGAGCATGAACAGGGGAGGGGCAGAGAGAGAGGGAGACGCAGAATCTGAAACGGGCTCCAGGCTCAGAGCTGTCAGCACAGAGCCTGATGTGAGATTCAAACTCACACTCACGGACCGTGAGATCATTACCTGAGCTGAAGTCAGCCGCTTAACCGACTGAGCCACCCAGGTGCCCCTCTTGCCTGAATTTTAAAGTCATCTATAATCTGGTCCTTCTCTTGTTGACTTACTCTCTAGTTTACTTGTACCCCCCACAAGTGCTCTGCTCAATCCCATCTCTGTAACTGTTCTGTTTTTTCTTTCTGATATACCCTTTCTCTTCTCAATCTTACACTTTCCTGCAGACCACTCCCATTCATTATCCTTACTTTTGGGATGACCATTTCCTCGCTTTTCTTTATTCTTTCCACCTGTGAATGCATTTCTTTCTTTCTTTTTTTTTAAGTTTATTTTTATTTATTTTGAGAGAGAGATAGAGAGCAAGCGGGGGGGGGGGGGGGGGGGGGGGGAAGGGCAGAGAGAAGGAGACAGAATCCTAAGCAGGCTCTGAGCTGTCACTGCAGAGCCCTATGTGGGGCTTTAACTCATGAACTGTGAGATCATATCCTGAGCTGAAATCAAGAGTCGGATGCTTAACTGACTGAGCCACCCAGATGCCCCCATAAATGCATTTCTAAACAATATATATTTTTTTTGTTTTTGAATACAATCATATTGTATATTGTCTTTTTTTGTGATGCTTCTTTTGTTCAAATTCTATCTGTGAGATTAATTTATGTTATAGATAGTTGGAGTTCAATTTTATTGCTTTATATTATTTCATTGTATAGACATACCACAGTTTTTCATTCTACAGTAGATGGGCATTTGGATTGTTTCCTGTTTGTGGCTATTACAAACAATGTTCCGGGGGCGCCTGGGTAGCTCAGTCATTTGGGCTTCCGACTTGGGACTCAGGTCCTGATCTCGTAGTTCATGAGTTCGAGCCTGGCGTTAGGCTCTGTGCTGACAGCTCAGAGCCTTGAGCCTGCTTCAGATTCTGTGTTTCCCTCTCTCTCTGTCCCTCCCCGCTCACCCTCTGTCTCTCTCTCTCAGAAATAAATAAAACCTTTAAAAACAAACAATGTGGGGCGCCTGGGTGGCGCAGTCGGTTAGGCGTCCGACTTCAGCCAGGTCACGATCTCGCGGTCCGGGAGTTCGAGCCCCGCGTCGGGCTCTGGGCTGATGGCTCGGAGCCTGGAGCCTGTTTCCGATTCTGTGTCTCCCTCTCTCTCTGCCCCTCCCCCGTTCAGGCTCTGTCTCTCTCTGTCCCAAAAATAAATAAACGTTGAAAAAAAAAAAAAATTAAAAAAAAAAAATAATAAAAACAAACAATGTTCCTGTGAACACTCCTATACATGTATTTTGGTATGCATGTGCATGAGTTTCTCTAGGGTATATATTCAGGTATGGCATTGCTGGTCCTTAAGTATTTTTTATTGCTTGTCTTAGCAGTTTTATTCATCATCAAGTTTATCTGGTAATGCCAAACTGTTTTCAAAGATACCTGAAGAAATACACACTCCCACAACAGTGTTATTTTACATAGTTGCCATCACTTGGTCCTGCCAGCTTTCTCATTTTTACCAGTCTGGTGGATGCATGCATGATGCTGTCTTACTGTAAAAGTTTTAATTTGTATTTGCTTGATTACTAATGAGATTGAGCTCTGTTTTGTATGCGTATTGACTATTTGAATTTACTCTTTTGTAAATTGCCTATTTGAATTTTTTGCCATTCTCCCCCTTTGTTTTTTCCCTTTGTATTATTCTTTTTCTTATTGATTTGTGTGAGTATTTTGTACATATTCAATGTATTAACCCACTTATTGATTATATGTTTTGCAAATATCTTTTCCCACCCTGTGGTTTTTAAATATTCTTTTTATGGAGGGGCATCTTGGTGACTCAGTGAGTTGAGCATTTGACTCTTGATTTTTGCTCTGGTCATGATCCCAGGGTCATGGGATTGAGCCCCACATTGGACTCCGGGTTGAATGTGGAACCTGCTTAAGAGTCTCTTTCTCTGGGCGCTTGGGTGGCTCAGTTGGTTGAGTGCCCAACTTTGGCTCGGGTAATATCTCTGGGTTCATGAGTTCAGGCCCTGCATCGGGCTCACTGCTATTAGTGCAGAGCCCGCTTCAGAGCCTCTGTCCCCCTCTCTCTTTGCCCCATCCCCACTTGCACTCTCTCTCTCTCTCTCTCTCTCAAAAATAAATGAAAACATTAAAAAAAAAAAGTGTCTCTTTCTCTCTCTCCCTCTACCCTTCTCCCTTGCTCTGTCTCGTGCATGCTCTCTCTCTCAAGAAATTATTTTTATGGAGTCTTTTGAAAACTAAGTTCTCAGTTTTAATATAATTGATCAGTTTATCTCTCTCTCTCTCTTTTCTAATGGTTAGTACTTTTGAGGTCTTCTTTAAGAAATATTTTATTACCTTGTGGGTGGCTCAGTCAGCTAAATGTCTGATTCTTGGTTGGTTTCCACTTAGGTCATCTTACAGTTGTGGGATCGAGCCTAGGGTAGGGCTCTGTGCTGACAACATGAAGCCTGCTTGGGATTCTCTCTCTCTCTCTCTCTCTCTCTCTCTCTCTCTTCCTCTCTCCTCCCCTGCTCGCTCACTCTCTCTCTCAAGATAAATAATAAACTTAAAAAAAAAAGAAATATTTTATAAACCTGTGGTCATTATGATATTCATGTATATTATCATAAACCTTCTAGTTGGCTCCTTTATATTTAGGTTTATATTCCACCTGGACTTGATATGTGTATAAGAATTTTAATTTTTTTCCAAATAGATTATCCTTTCCCTATTGACCTGCCCTGCCACTTCTATAATAGATTGTGTCATTATTTGTGGGTCTTTGTCTGGGTTCTCTATTTTGTTTTTTTGGGCTGGTTATACATATTTTCACCAATTATAAATACTCTTAATTATAATAAGGCTTAGAATTTGGTAAAATAACTCCCCCCCACCATTTAAAAAAGTGTCTTGCTTTCCCCTAGTCCTTTGAATTGCCTTGTATATTTTAGAATCCACCAAAAAACAAACAAAAATCCCCAAGTCCTATTAGAATTTGATTGGGATTACGTTGAATCTAAACATCAATTTGACAGAGAAATGACGTCCTTATAATACTGAGTTTTCAATCCCTGATTATGGTGTATCTCTTCATTTATTTAGGTCTTCCTTATATCATACAACAAAATTTTATAATTTTCTCTGTAAGGTTTTTGCATATCTTTTGTTAGATTTATTTCTAAGTATATAACCATTTTGTATCTAGCTACATACCTTGTTAAACTCATGTTAACTCTAAAAATGTATCTGTGACTTTTGTATTTTCTGTATAGACAGCCATATCATCTGGAAATTATGAATTTTTGTTTTTTCCTTTCCAAACCTTATAGCTGATTTGCTTTTTTGTCTTGCTCTATAGATGGTTATCTTGCATTACTATGTAGATTATTACCCTTTCTAGTTAACATTGTATTCATACGGAGTGTCCTCATTTTGTTTATGATCTCAGAGGGAGGGGAGCTTTCTATGTTTCACTTAATAGTAAGCCTAATGGTTGCTGTAGGTTTTTTTGTAGATACTCTTAATCTGAGTTCCCTAGAAAACTGAGACCGATACAAGGATTAAGGTTGAGGGTTTATCTGGGAGGCATAATCCCAGGGATCCTGAGAAAAGGGAAGTGAGGCAGAGATGGGAAACAATGTAACGTGATACCTTATCTCATTGGCCTCTGCTTCACAAAGGACTGGAGAGACATTGTTTGGCAGGTGTGCTTGCTTGGTCACACAGGGTATCTTTGGACAGAGGAACAGTTTCTCACATCAGTAGATGGGAGTCTAGAAGAAGAAATTTATCTCCCTGCTCTTGTCTTGCATCCTGTTTTCCGTTAGTCAATTCAATCTCCTCAGAGAGTGAACTCCCCTTCACTTCTGGGTTGCGTCATTTCGACCCCTTTGGCAACCAGTGTAGATGTGTCGCTAATTTTTCAGTGGCTTTTTACAGAGGAGACATTTTGGTTGCATTTGACAGACTCTCCAGTCAGATTAATTTGCATATAACTGAGTATGTCAGGTCCAGGGATACAGATGATATCAGCAGCCTCTCCTCTTCGCATCTTTGATAGATTTTCCACTGAATGGTTACAATGATTGTTGACAGCCCTAGGTTCAAATCCTACCATTTAGTTTTGGCAGAAAACATTCAGGAACTCAATTATTGGTCTGGCTTGTATCACATGTCCTTCCTTGAACAAATTACTGTGTTTAGGGATATAGGGGTTGCTGGCCATTCCTGGTCACCTGTTCACCTCAGCTTGGAGGAGAGAGGTGATGGTGTCAGCCCCACCCAATCCTAAGTAAGGAGTTCCTTACCAAAAAGAAGGGGTTCCTAACCAAAAGAAGGAGGAGGGTTAGAGTGCTGGTCACACCAAAACAACTGATATTCCTTCAAATTGGTCATTGTAACTTGTTGAGATCACTAAAATTATCTAAACATATAGCAATATAGTCAGTTGTGCTGCCTGCTAAAATTTAAATGTAACTGGTAAATACAAAAATCTAAAGAAAAGCGTTGTAGCCTGATGCAGCCGTGGATCCCTGTTCCTTAAAACTTTAAGTTTAGCTCTGACTTTAATGCCAATCCCTAGCCCTCACAAGGAGGTCTGCTTCGATTTTGTGTTTTGGACTTCCCTTGCCTCTTTCTGCATCTGCACTCCTGCATCTCATTTGTCCTCTGACACCAAAAACTGCAATCATATCAGCCATTTAATGATTTTCATAAACTTTGCTGAAGATACAGGGATTGTGGGAAGGAGCTGAAGGGTGCAAGACTTTCTTAGAGACTCCACTCTTCCTCTTCTTTTTCCTCCCTTTATCATTGTTTCTCTGACTGGGAAGCAATTTCTTCCTCTTACCTTCACAGAGCAATTCCAGTCATTCCTAGGCTCTTTTTTTTTTTTTAGTTTATTTATTTATCTTGAAAGAGAGAGACCGAGAGAGCGCAAGTGGGGAAGGGGCAGAGAGAGGGAGAGAGAATACCAGGCAGGCTCCTTACTGTCAGTGCAGAGCCTGATGTGGGTCTAGAACTCACAAACCATGAGATCATGACCTGAGCTGAAGTTGGCTGCTCAACTGACTGAGCCATCCAGGTACCCCGGCTCGCTTGCTTGCTTGCTTGCTTGCTTTCTTTCTTTCTTTCTTTCTTTCTTTCTTTCTTTCTCTCTCTCTTTCTCTCTTTCTCTCTTTCTCTCTTTCTCTTAATGTTTATTTATATTTAAGAGAGAGAGAGTGCAAGCAATGGTGGGGCAGAGAGAGAGGGAGACACAGAATCTGTGTGGTATACTTTACATACCATAAATTAATTCACTTTAAGTGTACCATTCAGTGATTTTTAGTAAATTGCTAGAGTTATGAGAAACCGTCACCCACAATCTACTTTCAGAGCATTTCCATCACCCCCTAAAACCCCTTGTGCCCATTTACTTCCTATTCCCATTCCAAGTCCCAGGCAACCACTAACCCATTTTCTGCCTGCCTCTCTCTCTAGATTTGCTTTTCCTCTACATATGTAGCTCTTTGTGCCTGGTTTCCTTCACTTAGCATAATATTTTCATGATTCAGCATGTATGAGTACTTCATTCCCTTTTATAGTTGAATAATCCATTATATGTCTGTCATACATTTTGTTTACCTGTTCATCAGTTGATGGACGTTTAGCTTGTTTCTACCTTTTGGCGATGGTGAATAGTGCTTGTGCAAACATTCACGTACGAGCTTCTTTTGAACACCTATTGTCCATTCTTGTGAGTATGTTCCTAGGAATGGAATTTCTGGGTCATCTGGTATTTTATGTTTAATTTTTAAGGACTGCCAAACTCTCCCATAGCAACAGCACCATTTTACATTTTCGTTAGCAATATGTGAGGGTTCAGATTTTTCCACATCCTGGCTAACACTGGTGTTTTCTTTTTGATTGTAGGCATTCTAATGAGTGTGAAGTGGCGTTTCATTGTGGTTTTGATTTGCATTTCCCTAATGATTTTGTGATGTTTTCTTGTGCTTATTGGCCATTCACATATCTTCTTTGGTGAAATATCTATTCCTGTCTTTTTCTCATTTTTAATTTGGTTATTTAATCTTGTTTTTGAATTGTAGGAGTTTTTTTATATGTTCAGAATACAAGTCTTTTATTAGGTACATAATTTACAAATATTTTCTCCCTGTCTGCTTAGTTTCTTATTTTCTAAATGGTGAATTTTGAAGCAGAGATATTAAATTTTGATGAAGTCCAATGCGTCAAATTTTTTTTTTCTTATTATAGATCATGATTTTGGTGTCATTCTCTAAGACTCTCCTTAATTCATGGTCAAGATTTCCTTCTCTCTTCTGCAGGTTTTTATAGTTTTAGCTCTTACTTTAGGTTTATGATCCATTTGCATTAATTTTTGTGCATGGTGTGAGATAAGGGTCTAAATTCATCTTTTGTGTGTGAATGTTCTTTTGCAACACTGTTTGTTGCAAAGACTATTTTTTGTCTCATTGAATATCCTTGGTACCTTTTTCAAAAATCAGTTGACCGTAAATGTGGTTATTTCTTGACATTCAGTTCTGTTTCATTGATCTGTATGTCTATTCTTAGACTAGTACCAGTGTTCTGAATAGTATTACTTTATAGTAAATTTTGAAATCCAGAAGTGTGAGTCCTCCAACTTTTTACTTCTTTTTCAAAATTGTATTACTCATTCTGGACTTTTTGCGTTTCCATAAACATTTCAGGATCAACATCAGTATAAAGTTTGCCAATTTCTGCAAAAATCCTTTTGGGATTTTGATAGGGATTATGCTGAATCTGTAAATTAGTTTGGGGAGAATTTCCATTTGAACCATATTGAGTCTTCAGATCCACAAACAGACTGTGTCTTCATTTATTTAGGTATTATTTGATTTCTCTCAGCAAAGTTTTAAAGTTTTCAGTATGTAAGTCTTGTCCTTCTTTTGCTAAATCTGTTTCTACGTATTGCTTCTGATGTTACCATGATGGAATTAAAAACTTGTTTTTGGTTTGTTCATTGTAGTATATTGGGATACAATTGATTTTTGAATATTGAACTTGTATCCTCTGACTTTGCTGAACTCGTTAGTTCTAGTAGTGTTTTTTTTTTTTTTTTTTTTTTTGTGGGTTTTTTGTTGTTGTTTAATTTTGGGAGAGAGATATAGCATGAGTGGGGAACGGGCAGAGAGAGAGAGGGAGAGAGAATTCCAAGCAGACTCCTCCCTGTCAGCTCAGAGCCCAGTGTGGGGCTCGAACTCACAAACTGTGAGATCATGACCTGAGCCGAGATTAAGAATCCAATGCCCAACTGACTGAACCACCCAGGCGCCTCATTTCTAGTAGTTTTTTTGCAAGTTCCTTAAATTTTCTGCATATAGGATTATGTTGGCTGTGAGTAAAGAGTTTTATTTCTTCCTTTTCAATATGAACGCCCTTGATTTGTTTCCGTCTCTTTCTTTCCTTCCCCTGCTACACTGGCTAGAACCTCTAGTACAATGTTGAATAGTGAGAGCAGATACCCTTGCTTTCTCCCCAGTCTAAGGAGGAAAGCATTCAGACTTTCACCATTAAGTATGATACTATTTGTAGGCAGATGCTGTAGAAAAGGGAAGGAGAAGAAAAGATTTGAGAAGTATTTAAGAGCATGAATAGGTCTTAGCAACTAATTGTATACAGGATATAGTTTATATGTTTGTGGGAGATTCTGGCTTTATTTTTATGAAGTAGGGTGGAATTGAAGATACATTTATCTCCTTTTGGGAAGATTGACTTTTTACAGTAGAGGTTATCTCCCCCCCCCCCCACCTCAGTTTTTTTTTAGTTGCCAATTTCAGATCAGTGTTAATTTTTTCAAATGGTAAATTTTTAAATTCTTTTTGTGTGTAGTTATAAGCTGGTATGTTCTATGAGGTAGGCAACAATGTTATCACCATGTTTTTAGTTGAGGAAATTGAGTTATGGTGGAATATTCTAGATCAGAGTGATGGAGACATCCACATCCCTTTCAAACAGTGCTTTCTAAATCTTTGACTTATATGCTATTCCAAAATTGTGTCAGATGGGATACATGAGTCATAGACATCTTTTTTTCCTTATCCTCCCCCAAAAAGGAACTATGTCTTAAATGTTAAGTGTATTATATAGAAGGATTTCTGTTCTTTGGTTTTAACAAATCAATCTCTATCTGTTTTTGTTTTCTTAGGCCTTTAGTGGTTACTGGTCCACTGTGAACCTAAATTCCCGAAGAGTTCAACACAGGCTAACTGATAAGTGACAGGGCCTCAGACAGGAGTTTTATTTGGCCAGCCATGAAAGATAGGAAGCAGATCATAACAGTGGTGGTGGTTGTAATTACAGTGCTCCTATTAATGTGTTAGTGTATACACTAGACATTTTCACTGAGTATCTTTAGCTGACCTCATAGGCTAGGTTTTTGAGACTAGAGAACTCATTAATATGAACTGCAGCTAGAATCATCGACTTTTGGAAACTTACTTTCAAGGAAATAGGGCTTAGGAGCTTTGTGGATCTGAATACAAACCCTGCCTCTCTACCTTTAATAAGCTTGGGAAGTTCCTTTATTTTTGACGTTTATCTAAAAATATCTGTTTTTTTCTGACTATAAAATAATATATGGTGCTGCAGAAAATTTGGAAATACAAAAGGCCCAAAAGAGAAAATAAGGATCATTCATAATTTTAGATTTAGACAAAAATCTCTAATGGAGCTTGGATTCCAGTGATAATCTTTGCAAAAACTAGAAATAGCCTAAATGTTTACCAATAGAGACCGCTGGCTAAATATGTTCTGGTTTACCCATATCTTGACCTCTGTAGCAGATAAAAATTAGGAGAGCAGTGTTTAAGAGTGGGGCTCCATGTTCAGATCTTGGTTTTATTCCTTATTAGTTATGTGACCTTAACCTCTTGATGCTTAAGTATCCTGATATAATGCCTACTTCATAGAGTTTTTCTGAGGATTAAATGAGGTATAACAAATCTAACCCTTTACACAGTATCTGGCACACAAGTTGTAAATGCTTGATAACTAGTGTTAGACCATTACTAATTTAATGTGCTGATATGGAAAGATTCCCAAGATATATTAAGTGTATAATATAAGGTATCAAAAAAGGTTTTTTTTTTTTTTTTTTTTTTCAACGTTTATTTATTTTTGGGACAGAGAGAGACAGAGCATGAACGGGGGAGGGGCAGAGAGAGAGGGAGACACAGACTCGGAAACAGGCTCCAGGCTCTGAGCCATCAGCCCAGAGCCCGACGCGGGGCTTGAACTCACGGACCGCGAGATCTTGACCTGGCTGAAGTCGGACGCTTAACCGACTGCGCCACCCAGGCGCCCCGAAAAAAAAAAAAGGTTTTTTATTGTACGATGTCATATGTGGACATTAAAAAGTAGATGCATCTTTTTTTTTTTCTTGTGAAGTTTATGTATTTATTTGAGAGAGAGAGAGAAAGAGAGCATGCAGGGGAGGGGCAGACACAGAATCCCTAGCAAGTTCTGCGCTATCAGCAGGGAGCCCAGTGTGGTACTCAAACTCATGCACCTTGAGATCATGACCTGAGCTGATAGCAAGAGTCAGACGATTAACTGACTGAGCCACCCAGGCACCCTGTCACATCTTTTTCTTGAAGGATACCTGATAAAATATTAAGTGGTTACATTTGGGGAATAGAACTGGGGATTGGAGATGGTAGAGAGATGTACCTTTTGTTTTTATCTCTTTGTGAAATTTGAATTTTTTAATGCCAGGTACATACTCCTTTTGTTTACTGTCTTTTTTTTTTTTTAATTTTTTTTTTTGTCTTTAGTTGGAGATAGTATTTTTTTTAACGTTTATTTATTTTTTTGAGATAGAGAGAGACAGAGCATGAACGGGGGAGGGTCAGAGAGAGAGGGAGACACAGAATCCGAAACAGGCTCCAGGCTCTGAGCTGTCAGCACAGAGCCTGACGCGGGGCTCGAACCCACGGACCGTGAGATCATGACCTGAGCCGAAGTCGGCCATTTAACCGACTGAGCCACCCAGGCGCCCCTGTTTTCTGTCTTAAAAGATGTCTTTCTGGGCCGCCTGGCTGGCTCAGTCAGTAGAGTATGTGACTCTTCATCTCAGGGTCATGAGTTCAAGACCCACTTTGGGTGGGTGTGGAACCTACTTCAAAAGATGCCTTCTTTTATAGAGTTGTTTCTTTTTTTTTTTCTCCAGGTTGGAAAATCGTATTTCCTCTGCTTCTCATAGTAACTTTATTTACATAACTGTAGGGTTTGAACATAGTTCTGGAACCAGACCTTTGCAGATATGTTAAAGACATATTAGAGACTATTTTGAGATAAGTGAAAATATCATATATCTTGTTTAAAAAGAAGAGTTTCACATGGAATAGAACATTGTGTTTCCGTGTTTCGCTTAGCAAATGGGACAATAATGATGTCAGCAAGGTTCTTAAAGAAAAGGTTATATATTTAGAATTCTTCTGTGGATTCAGATTTCACCCCCCTGTCCCCCAGCAAATATTTACCTGTTTGGCAGTAATAGATAAAAAGTCATAATTTCTTGTCCTTTCCCAATCAATTAAAAACCAACCATACTTACAAATTAGTCTTCTCTAAAAGGTATTTGGAAGTTTCATAAACTGAGTAGTCTCAAAGTTCATTCTTACTCCCTATCTCCTTTTCTCTGTTTGTACTCTTATACCCATATCTCCATTTCTCTCTTTCTCTCTCCATTGTCTCAAATATGAGGTTGTAAAGATTAATAGGATATAGTCCCTGTCTTCAAGAAGCTCACATCTGTTGTTCCATTCTAGCATTCTTACCTAACTACTTTCCTGTGGGGAAAGAACTATGAAAATTTCTCTCTATTCCCATTTTTTCACTTCAGCTTAAACATTTATTAAGTACTCAGGATATGCCAGGCACTCTGCTAGAGGGTGCAAAGGTAAATGAAGTCCCACCTTTTACTGCTTGGTTTCTTGCAAGGAGATTGGTAAATAGATTTCAAAACAATTTGATAGATGCTATGTCTGCGATATTGTTTGGTTATCACAAGGAGATAGTTTTTGATAGAAAAGTGCCACCAGACAGAATTAAAGAATATACATTTTCTTTAATGGCAGAAATTAACATGCTTTGAGACATTTGTACAAAATAAGAGCCAGAATAGCATACTCCAATCAGAAGTAAAGTTTCCTTGTCCTCCCTAATTCCTCAAGAAATTGCAAAGGTGCCTCTGAAGAGTGAGAATGTGCCAAGCTTGAGAAGCCAAGTTCTCAAATCCTTCACTGTACCTTTTTTTCTTCAACCATACTTTTATATTGGAGGGTTGCATTAGTATTCCGGAAGAACCTGCCTTGCAGTTTATGTGCTTCTATCAAAGAGAATGTTTACAAACCTTTGGGCTTTCCTACTCTTGAAATCAAACGTTGTCAGCAAGGCCAGGTTCTTAGTCCATGGTGAAAAGCAGTGTGGCTGGTCTGCTGCCTGTCTGAATTAGCCTCCTGGAAACTGTTTCCTTGAATGTATATGGATGAACACAGAGTACTTGGAAAGGACAGAGGAGGAGTATCTAATCTGAGTGGAACAGAACAGAAATAATCAGGCAGGGCTTTATAGAGAACATGATATGCTTCTCGAAGGGTATTTGCCTCATCTGTACTCCATAGTTAGTTAGTTTTGTCCATTAGGGTAGATTGATAATAACTGAAGAGTTTAAAGCTAAATTGCTGACATCATTTGTATCTTTGAAATATAGGGACATTTCTTGGATTACTATAATAATAATGTTACACATATTAAAAAAACAATAATTCTTCATTGTGTTATACCTTGTCCATATTCACATTTCTCATTATCCCCAACAATGTGTTTTGTAGCTAGTTTGTTCAAATCAGGATCCAGTTAGGAACATTCATTACATTTAGTTTTATCTCTCAGTCTTTTTTTCTTCTTTTAAGTAGACTTTACTTTTTTCATATGATGTCTTTTTTTATGCTAAACGTTACTCTGTCTTTAGATATTCATCATGCTAATTTGTTGAAGAGACTTGTGGTACAGAATGACCTGCCTTCTGGTTTTTGTCTGATTGCTTCCTTTGGCACTAGTTTGTTTTAGTGTTCTCTGTATTTCCTGTAAACTGGGTGTTAGATGTATAGGTTTGATTTAATTCAGGTTAAACATTTTTTTGGCACAGATACTTAGGAGGTAACACAATGTTGCATTTCTTTAATCTATTGTTTTCTTTTTTTTTCTAGTAAATTTTGATTTATCCAATGTGACTGCTACTCCTAAAAAAGCCTTTATTTGCAGGAGGTAGGCAGTGGCATTGGATGGTAACGAATATTAAAAAAATTACAAGTAGAAAAATATCACCGTGCATTATATCTAAGGTAAATGCTTTGTGTTACTTGATATGTGTGTATATGTACACACACATCATACACGTTTGTATTTGTATGTACAGAGACACATATATACACAAACACATCTACACATACAGACATGATAGATTGCATATATACTGGATTGTGATGTAAGCCTTATTTTGTACTCTGGGTCCCATTCAGAAAAGTTTGACAATCATTAGAGGAACTGACTCATTGTTTGTGAGCTATGCTGTATCTCTGCACCTCTTGGAGTGAGAACAGCTTATCAAGGTAAATTCCTATACCAAAGATATAGACCACTATTTACTGTTCCACATATTGGGGAAACCATGTGTGATAATACAAATGAACCAACGGCTGTCATCAACCAAACTACATATTATGTATTGTTAAAAGTTCTTAAACATACTCCTTTGACTTTCCTAATTCATTTCAGGAAGGATTTAGTCCACTCCATCTTTATGTTGCTACTTGCAAACACTTTTGCTTTGCTAGTTCTTATAGTAGATCTTCATACATTTGTGGAAAGAAGTCCTCTTCAGATTTTGTTCTGCCTAGGTAAACCATTTCCCACCTGATGTCTCCATTTCTTGTCTGTGCTTTAGATAGATGGGCCACACGTGGCCATCCAAGTACCCTGGAAGGGTTTGGAGGCTCGTAGACCTTTGTACTCTTCCTCCCCTTAACGTTCTTCATATGGAGTGGTCAGAAAGTAGCTCCTATGTTCCATAGAGTGTCAGGGGCTTATAATTAAAGAGAAGGAAGCCTTCAGTGATTAATATGGGAAATCCCTTAGCATTTCCACAGTCTGTTGATACCAATGAGTGTCTTGGGCTTTTCATCCAGCAGGAAATGGTGGACATCATTTTTTCCACATTAAGTGCTTCAAGCATGTCATACTGCAGAAATCCATTTGTATTTGTCTCTATCTCAGACTGTGGCTTAAAGAAATCATCCTGAGATATGATCCTGCAGTTTGGGAGATGTTTCTTAGCCAGTGTTATCTTCCTGCCATTTGTCATACCACTAATTCCAATGACAAATGTTTTCATAATTACTTTTGAAAATCACGTCTTCCTAAAGTTTCCAGGTGCCAGTTTGAGTCCTCCCAGGCAAAGCGGCAGAAATGCTGGCCAGGTGCATACCTGTCACTGACCCACCGCAACCCCCAAAGATTGCTAACTGTGAGGCTCACGCCCCTCTTTCCACATCCTTACCGGGGCAGAGGTGGCCTAGATCTAATCGATTGTTTTTTTTATTTTGCTCTTCATTGTCTTTAATGCCAACTATACACAGTGGTACAACTATGATTCAACCCGTCAGTCACCAATCTTGGGTTTGGATAGTCATAACACTGGAGTATCTATCAGCTGCTCTTTTCCATTTTCTTTTGGGGATTTTTAGCTAGTCCTTTTTTGCCTTGTCTCTGATGTATTCTCTTACCTGATATATTGCCTGGTGTATCCTTCTACTCTTCCCTTCTTCTCTGACTTTTATGTTATGTATAAACAGTGTCAGTTCCAAGAGATCTTATTTTCTTCTTTGACATAGAACATTGTGGCTCTTTTTTGTGACTTTATAGGAAAAGCTCAACTAAACTTTTTAATTTTTGTCTAAACTCTCCTTACTCCTCTTTTTTGTTAAATTGTATTTATTTATTTTTAGATTTATTTTATTTTTTAAGTAAACTCTATGTGGGACTTGAACTTAGAACCCTGAGATCAAGAGAGGTTAAGGTCTACCAGACTCCCCTCTCCTTACTCATCTTTACTAAGGTTTTACTTCTGATCCCATGAAGAATGACTAGAGATGAGAGAGGCCCAGATTGGTCATTCTGGAAATCATAGTCAGATGGGGCATCTGAAAGTGGGAGGAGATTAGAAGAAAGATTAAATGCAACATAATTTCCTTCAGGATGTGAGTCCTTGTTGGTTATTTCCAATATCCTATGGTGAATGACCTTAGTGAGTGCTTTCTCTTGTGAAAATTATAATGCCTGTTGACATAATGAGGGAGCTTGTGGAAATGGAGAGAATTGATAAGAAGGCAAATAGGTCAAGTATTCCATCATGTTCTTTTGGGTGGGGAAGACGGTATTCTCTCATAATTTAGGAGCATGAGTACCTATGGAATTTTTGATTTATTCTTTCCACTTTGCAGTTAATATTAATAGCTTATTAGAAGTAAAAAAGGCTTCCCTGTATTTCCCTGCTATAGAGCTATCACTAGGAGAAGGAAAAATAATTATTGGAAAAAGCAATCTATAGTAGTCTCCCATTATCCACAGTTTTACTTTCCGCTGTCAACCTCAGTCAGAGAGCAGATGATTCTCCTTCTGACCATCCAGCATGTCTCATTTTAGTAGTAGCCTAATGTCACGTTGTAGTGCCTACAGCATTCACCTCACTTCGTCTCATTATGTAGGCATTTATCATTTCACATCACAAGAAAAAAGAATACAGTACAATACGATATTTTGAGAGAACACATTTATATAACTTTTATTACAGTATATTGTTTAATTGCTCTATTTTATTAGTTATTGTTAATCTCTTTGCCTCACTTCTAAAAAAATTATTTAAATTCAAGTTAGTTAACATACAGTGTAGTACTTACATAAAACACCCATTGCTCATCCCAACAAGTGCCCTCCTTAATACTCATCATTTGTAAATTAAACTTTTTCATAGGTAAGTATGTATAGGAAAAAACATATAGATAGGGTTCAGTATAATCCAGAGTTTCAGGCATCCACTGGGGGTCTCAGAACTATTCCCTATGGGTAAGTAAGGACTCTTTTATGATAAAGGACTTTAACTGATATAGGAACTATATTTATTCAGCATTTTTTTTGTCTTGAATACTTCGGGCCATAGTGTGGTTAAGAGATTTTATTTCTTGGGAAAATTTTCTCAGTACCATTCCATGAAATCTTTTCATGCAGAGGGTCTCAGTATGAATACATCCCTTGTTTGGGCAATATTTTTATTGCTATCATAGCCCATATGGAAATGGTTTTTATTTTCAAGTTACTACTAATTTTATTTTGGGGGGAAATTTTGTCATATAGAAATAAGACAAATATTTGTAGCATGAGGATTATCTTTTGTTGTATGTCTCTTTTAATAAAGAAAAGATCATCTCTTTTTGAGGAAACCATATTTCACTTAAGTTTCACTGCTTAACATCTTCTGAAAACAGGATATGTCTTCCACTTAATTGATGGTATGGTGGTTAATTGGCAATTTTTTTTTCTTAGCTGTACATGAAGTAGTAGCAGGTCTTAACAACTGATGACATCCTGTGTTTGATAAAATTCAGATTACTCATGGTTTAGCCCCAGAAACAGTGAGGTAGTGCTGAGATTGGTAGACCGAGTTGAACAGCTCTGAGGAAGGGAGACACAGAATATTTGTTCTATGTTGCCCTATGAAAAACTTTTTCATATTCTCATCTAAGTCTTAAAAGAATCAGGAGATTTTAAGGCCTTTAAACTAAACACAATAGTGAGCACCCATAATATAGGCTTCATTAAGAGGACTAAGGGAAATTCTAAACTGAAGTGAACTTTCTTGTCTTCTCACATCTGGTGGAAAGTACAGAGAATTCCCTTCTATATTTCCCCAGCAAGTTTCCCTTGTTATTAATATCCTGAGTTAGTGTGGTACATTTGTTTTTATTGATGAGCCAATATGGATACATTATTATTAACTACAGTCCTTAGATTACATTGGGTTTACTCTTTGTGTTGTACATTCTGCAGGTTTTAACAGATGTATAAGGAATCTATCTACCATTGTAGAATCATACAGAATAGTTTTGCTGCCCTAAAAATTCCCTATGCACTATTTATTTGTCTCTTCCTTTTCCTCCCCATTCCAACCTGGGCAACCCCTATGTTTTTTAATGTCTCCATAGTTTTGCCTTCTCCAGAATGTCACATAGTTGAAGTCCTACAGTAAGTAGACTTTTCAGACTGGATTGTTTCACTTGCAGTATTCTTTTAAGGTTCTTCCATGTCTTTTGTCACTTGATATCCTATTTCTTCTTGTTGTTGAATAATATTGCATTGTATGGATGTACCACACTTTGTATATCCATTTACCTACTGAAGGATAAACTTCTAGGTTCCAGCAGTTATGAATAACGAATTAGTTTTTTATAACACACAACAATGTTCTAAAGTACCTCAGATCACTGAGGTAATTCAGTATCTTGAGATTGAAAGAAAAACTTTTTCACCTTTGTATGAAAAGTTTCTAATTGAGTAGTAGGCTCAAAACAGTGCTTGACAAATGTGTGGAATGATTGAATATGAAAAAAGGAAAGGGGTATGGAAGAGAAGAAAGAGGGGAAAGATTGTATCATAAATTTGGATAATTTTTGGAAAATGAGATTTTGTAGAAATTCAGCTGGAAATTTGAACGGGGACCAAGATGCAAAGGGCTCTGAATTCAGAGCATGAGAACACTGCAGGATGCAAGTATCATCAAGCTGGCCCAGAAACCAGGTCATTAGACCTGTTTCAGCTGATTTGCAGTAAAATGGTAGGAGAAAGTAGGGTTTAGCTTTTGGAAAAGAGTAAAAAAAAAAAAAAAAAGCAAAACCCAGAAGGCTAGTTTTGTGAAATAAGGAAGTGGCCAGTTGGTGATCGTAGTGTAGAAGTTAGATAGTGACTACAGAAAGTTAATTGCACAAAATCTATGGATAGTGGTGTTTATTTTATGTTGTGTTATAATTTCTTTTTTGGGGGGTTATAATTTCTATTTAATAAAAATGTTACTAATGCGGGGATGTTATTTATTGGATTTGGGACTCACTGAATATTTTGCTTTATAGTTTTGGAAAATGTAAGGAAAATGGGAGACTAATGAGGTATAAAGTCATTTGAATTTCTTTTTTCTTTTGTTAATATTTATTTATTTTTGAGAGAGAGAGAGAGAGAGAGAGAGAGGGAGGGAGAGAGAGAGAGAGAATGAGCAGGGGAGGAGCAGAGAGAAAGGGAGACACAGAATCCGAAGCAGGCTCCAGGCTCTGAGGTGTCAGCACAGAGCCCGACCTGGAGCTTGAACCCACGGAATGTGAGATTATGACCTGAGCTGAAGTTGGATGCTTAACTAACTGAGCCACCCAGGTGCCCCAAAAGTCATTTGAATTTCTAAAATATTTCTGTTTCAGAAATGCTATTTCAGTAAATTTGAAATACTAGTATGCCCCCACGGGTCACTAACCAGCTTGAAATTGTGGAACTTTTAAACTCTAATCCTAATTCAAGTAAAGATTTATCTGTTGTATTATGGTAATTCTTTTGTGATCTACTTCATTTGTCAAAAAGTTCAGTAATATTGTATATTTCATAGGGCTAACCAGTTACCTGTTTTGAGTGCCACATGCTAAATATTTTAGGGAAAACAATGGTGAATTAAACACTGCCTCTTTTTATATAGAGTGTATATAGAATGTGGAAAAAATAACTAGGAAGGAGGAAAATGCATTAGATTATAAATGAAAGGTGGAATTATTTTTGTTCGGGGTGAGCTATCATAAGTTTGTATACAGTTCCTGTCATTTAGGTTTTACCCTCAAAACTAGTTAAGAATTGAATTTGTGGATACAGGACAGAAACAACATTGTGGAAAACAATTTATGTTCACTGACAAGAATTTGGGAAAGGACATGCAAGGCTGGAAACAGGTGATTAGGGTCAGATCGTGGAAAGCCATTAATGCCATAGCATTAAGGTGATTTTCTGTTACTTAAGTAAAAATAGGGAATAGTTTTCTGGGGCATGAATGAAGAGCTAACAATATTAGATAGGAAAGAAGAGTTTTTTTCTTCCTAATTCTTTGTTTATAAAATATTTTAGAATTTTATATCTTTAAGATATGCACATTTTAATATATATATCTTAGTATAGCTTCTTGCTCTGTCGTAAGCCAAAATATGTTCCCTGAAATGCCATATACAAAAAAAACCTTCTGTAAGTTGGCTTTCACTTTTGTGTCCTACATCAGCATAAAGATGTTGTACTGTAATTACAGGCAGTATTTACTGAAATATCTTACAAATTTATGACCCTATTGATACTCTGAGATTTTGTTGGTTTTTAAATGGATATTTAATATACTTAGTTTCTTACCATTTTAAACTAAGTTGTTTTCTTTTTAATTTTTTTATATGTTTATTTCTTTTTGAGGGAGAGAGAGACAGACAGTCGGAATACAAGCAGGCGAGGGGCAGAGAGAGAGAGAGAGACACAAAATCTGAAGCAGACTCCAGGCTCTGAGCTGTCAGCACAGAGCCCTATGCGGGACTCGAACTCATGAACCACAAGATTATGACCTGAACTGAAGTTGGACGCTTAACCGACTGAGCCACCCAGGCTCCCCGGTTGTTTCTTTTTAAAATAATATATTTGCTTTCTTTGTTGTAGAACTGTGGCTGCTGAAGTCAGGAAGCAGATCTCTGGACAATATAGTGGTTCTCCCCAACTGCTCAAAAACCTCAACATTGTTGGTAATATATCCCATCATACCACAGTAAGTAGCATATTTAAAATATGGGATGTTACTGGTATGTTACTGACGAGGCCATGACAAAATAGTGGAAAGACAAGACCAATGGATTTTGGGTTCCATCAGTAGTCTCATAAACTTACTTGTTGCTACCCCTGTCTTTCCTGAAATTTGAGTTGGAGAATAATGTTAGGAGGTGTGATACAGGTGTTGATTTCTGAGTCAACTTTGAAACTTTACATTCAGGATTTATCAACTCTGGAACTTTATAGGTAAGACTTCCCAGATCCAAGGTGATTCATTACAGGAACCTTTAGGAATCTGTTCTAGAAATAGTTACTGAAGGCAGCATTAGATAAATATGTGGATTTGTAGTATTGTATGTCCCCTTTAATAGAAGGGAATATACAATTATTGAATCATTGCCTTAACCAGGCGCTATGTCAGAGACATAAACATGTTTTTTTTTCTTTTTTTAAAGTTTTATTTATTTATTTTGAGGGTGAAAGGGGGAGAGGGGCAGGGAGAGAGGGAGAAAGAGAATCCCAAGCAGTCTCTATGCTGTCAGTATAGAGCCTGATGGCCTCCGTCTCACAAACTGAGATCATGACCTGAGCCAGAATCAATAGTTGGATGCTTAACCCACTGAGTCACCCAGGTGGCCCTAAACGTGGGTTTTCTTATTAAGGAAACTGGCATGAAGATAATCAATTTTGATAAAAAATGGATACTTATTAGAGTAAGAATATAAATTAAAACTATGCCTCTATTTGTCAAAAATTAAAAAAGTAGTTAAGAGTGACTTTTGGGGGCACCTGGGTGGCTCAGTCGGTTGAGCGTCTGACTTCGGCTCAGGTCATGACCTCGCAGTTCGCGAGTTTGAGCCCTGCATCGGGCTCTGTGCTGACAGCTCAGAGCCTGGAGCCTGCTTTGGATTCTGTGTCTCCCTCTCTTTCTGCCCCTCTCCCGCTCATGCTCTGTCTCTCTCTCTCTCTCTGTCAAAAATAAATAAACATCAAAAAAAATTTTGGGGGTGCCTGAGTGGCTCAGTCGGTTAAGCGTCGGACTTTAGCTCAGGTCGTGAGCTCACAGTCTGTGTGAGTTTGAGGCCCACATAAGGCTCTGTGCTGACAGCTCAGAGCCTGGAGCCTGTTTCAGATTCTTTGTCTCTCTCTCTGCCCTTCTTCCCCTGCTCATGCTCTGTCTCTCTCTGTCTCAAAAATAAATAAAAACATTAAAAAAAAAAAAGTGACTTCCAGGCAAATAGTATATTTTCCTAGTCCATTCATTCTCCTACTGTTTTAGTTCACTTATTTCATGCCTCCTTCTCTTAACCCCTAATTGCTGATTCCCATTTTCACTCCTAGGATGACTTGGCTTCATATTGCACTTGTGAAAATCGAAACAGTCAGAAAAGAACTTCCACATACTCCTACCAGCATTTGTGTTCACCGATTGTCATCTGTACCCATGTAGTCTACCTGTTTACTTGTTACTCTAGATGAACCAGTAGTGAACAAGTGGAGGGATTAGTTAATCCCTACTTCTCTGTTATTCAAATACAGTACTTTAAGAATTCTCTCTTCTCTTTTATCACCTTTGCTCTTTATTTTCCTGATCATTCCCATCAGTATACAAACATACTATTATTTCTCCCATGAAAAAAAATCCTGCTTTTTTGCCCTACATTTCTACCTGTCCCCAGCCTCCAGTATATCTTTGCTCTTCTTTGCAACACAGTTCCTTCAAAGGGTTGTCAGAGCTTGATGACTGCAATTTTTCTTCTTGCATTCTCACTGGTAAAGTACTTTTTTAAACTATGAGAATCTTTAAACATACACAGAAATAGACTAGTGTAGACATTGTTATTTTCTTACTTAACCACAATGCTGTTATCACACTTAACAAAATTAACAGTAATTCCTTGGTATCATCTTATATACAGTACATGCTAGATTTCTTTGATTATCTCATAAATATCTTCATAGTTGGTTTATTCAAATGGAGATCCAAATAAAATTATAGATGGGATTTAGTCTTAGATCACTTGTGTTAAAACCAAACCAAAAACAAACAAAGCATTTTCTCCCTCCCCCAACTACTACTACTACTACTACTACTACTACTACTTCTTCTTCTTCTTCTTCTTCCTTTTCTTCTTCTTCTTTCTTCTTTAACTTTTTAATTTTTATTTATTTATTTTTTTGAGAGCGAGAAAGAGAGAGAGCAAAGTGGGGAGGGTCAGAGAGAGAGGTAGAGAGAAATCCCAAGCAGGCTCTGGAGTGTCAGTGTAGAGCCTTTTGTGGGACTCGAACTCATGAACTGTGAGATGTTGACCTCAGCCAAAACCAAGAGTCAGATCCTTAACTGACTGAGACACTCAGGCGTCCCTGCCTCCCCCAGCTTCTAACTTTGTTTGATTTTATGCCATTGACTTGTTGAGAAAATCAAATTAGTTGTCTTATAGAATTGCCTGCCTTTTGGATTTTATGTTTGCTTTTTTGTAGACTTGTTTCTGTATCATTTCCTGTAACTGATTAGATTCTGGTTCAGCCTTTTTGAAATTTCTTCCCTTATAGACTCATTCTTCTATCTTCTGTATTTCCTATAACTGTTTAGATTCTGTTTTTTTTAACAGCCTTATTGAGTTTTAATTCACATACCAAACAATTCACCCATTTAATTGACAAAATCAGTGGATTTAATATGTTCACAGAAATGTGCAACAGTCTCCACAGTCAATCCAGAACATTTTCATCACCTCAAAAAGAAACTCTTCAGCTTATCACCCTTGTATCCTCCTCTGCCCCAGCCCAAAACAATCGCTGATCAAATACCAGAATTTTTGATGGTGTACCAGAAAGGATTGAAAGAGATCTTAGCACTAAATATGTCAAATTCCAACACAATGATTGTTGAAATAAGACAATATCTTAACATTGCCTGTGAGAGGTTTTGTAGTGTTTCACTATTGCTTCTCATCACCCTTTAACCCTAGGTATTGCCCAGCCACTTTCTTTTATAAAATCATGTTGCAGTCTCTTGCCTTGGGTCAGTGAATACAGGATCTTTCCTTGGAGCCTTGCAAAATAATTTATAATTGTAATCAGTTCATCACCATATTCCAAGACTAACCCAAGCATCTGTCTCTGCTGGGCATCAGAAAGAAGAGAGATAGTTGTATCAAAAATAAATTTGTTTCCATGATCCAAGTCTAACTAATACCGTACCTTGAAAGCCAGTGACCTGTGTGAGTTTGGGGAACAAGATCATTTATCCTATATTTAATGTTTTAAAGAGAGTGTCATAGCTTCCTTCCCTACCCTAAGACTTACTTTTGATATGGCTGGTCATTCTTTGAGGGAAGATTAATTCTGAATTAGACATATACAAGGACTCCCAAATTTTGTCTTTATTTTCAATGAATAGTCGTTTGTGACACTTTGAATCCTGAAAGGTGTGCTGCCCTGCAAGTAATACCTGGGCAGAGAAGCATTGACTTAAAAAGATTAAAAAAAAAGGTTCACTTAAATCTGTCTGTCTGTGTGTCTTTATATCTATCTATCTATCTATCTATCTATCATCTATCTATCTATCTTTTTGTATAGTATCTATTTGTATTGTGGTAAACTATACATAACATAAAATTGATCATTTTAACCATTTCTAGGTATACAATTCAGTGGCATTAAGCACATTCACAATGTTGTGCAATTATCACCACTATTACTACTATCCATTGCCAGACATTTTTCATTATCCCAAGCTGACACCTCGTACTCATGAAATGATAACTCCCTGCTTCCCTCTCTTTCCAGTCCCCAGTTATATTTATTCTATTTCTGTCTCTATAAATTTATCTCCTCTATGTACCACGTAAAGTACCATCATATGATATTTGTCTTTTTGTCTCTGGTGTATTTCACTCAGCAATGCTTCAAAGTTTCATCCATGTTAAGACTGAAGAATATACCATTTTATGTATATATCACATTTTGTTTATCCATTCATCTGTTGATGAACATTGGGTTGTTTGCACCTTTTGGCTGTTGGTAGTATTGCTGCTATGAATACGAGCATACAAGTAATCTGAGTCTTGATTTGCAATTTTTGGGTGGAGTACATAGACATGGAATTAGTAGATCATATGGTAATTCTCTTTTTTGGTATGATATTTTGGGAACATTCAAAAGATTTCCAATTTCTTTATATCCTCTCCTGCACTTGTTTTCCAATGATGGATATGAACTAGTATCTTGTGTTTTTGGTTGCATTTCCCTGATTCCACAAATTGTATTATGTATTTTCATTTAGTTCGGTATATTTTTTAAATTTCACTTTTCAGACCTCTGTGACTCATAGGTTATTTGGAAGTGCATTATTTAGTTTCTAAGTGTTTGGAGATTTTCCTGTTATCTTTCTGTTGCTAATTTCTAATTTGATTATGTTATGGTCAGAGAATACACTCTGATTTCAGGTCTTTTAAATTTGTTGAGGTTGGTTTTATGCCTCAGGATATGGTCTGTCTTGGTATATGCTTTTTTGGGCTTTTTTTTTTTTTTTTTTTAATGTTTATTTATTCTGTGAGAGAGACAGCAAGTAGGGGAGGGGCTGAGGGAGAGGGATAGGAGAATCTCTCCTGGGGCTCAATCTCATGACCTTGAGATCAGGACCTGAGCTGAAATCAAGAGTCAGACACTTAACTGACTGAGCCATGCAGGCACCTCTATGCTTTTTGGGGTTTTGAAAAGAATGTTTATTCTGTTGTTATTGGGTAGACTGTTCTATAAATGTCAGTTAAATCCTGTTAGTTGATGTTGCTGTTGAGTTTTACCATATCCTTGTTGGTTTTCTCTTTGGTTGTCTGTCAGTTGTCGAGAGAGAGATGTCTTGAAGTTTCCAGTTATAATTGTAGATATGTCTTATTTTTCCTTTCAGTTCTGTTAGTTTTTGTTTCACATAATTTATAGTTATTTAGTACATACACCTTTAAGATTGCTGTGTCTTCATGTTGGATCATAGCTATTATCATCAGATAATGTCCTCCCCCCCTTTTTAAAGTTTATTTATTTTGAGAAAGAGAGAAAGAGAGCGTGCACAAGGAAGGGAGGGTCAGAGAGAGAGAGAGGGAGAGGGAGAGAAAGAATCCCAAGCAGGCTCTGTGCTCCATTCTGCAAACTGTGAGATCATGACCTGAGCTGAGATCAAGAGACGCTTAACTGACTGGGCTACCCAGGCACACTGGTAATGGCCCTTTTTATATACTACTTTGCTTTGCTTTGAAGTCTACTTAACTGATGCTAATACAGTGACTTCTGCTTTCTTTTGATTAATGTCTGTATGGTATATTTTTTTCCATTCCCCTATTTTAACTTCCTTACATTGTCTTATTTGAAGTGAATATTTTGTACACCACACAGGTGGGTCATATTTTAAAATTCATTCTGTCATTCTCTTTTGATTGGTGTATGTAGATCATTTACATTTAATGTTATTATTCTGCTAGGGCTTTAGTCTGCCATTTTAACTTTTATTTGTTCTCTCTGTTTTTTGTTTTTCTGGTTTTTTTTTTAATCTTCCTGTGGGTTACCTGAACATTTTTTATAATTCCATTTTGATTTATCTATAGTGTTATTGATTGCGTATCTTTGTATAGCCTTTTTAATGGTTGCTTAAGATATTATATGCACATAATATAATCACAAAACTGGTATTGACATTTTACCAATTTAGGTGAAGTCTAGAAATTTTATGTACCTTTCCATCCCTTTACCTTTATTGTACTATATGTAGACCTCCTTAGATAAGCAATAAGAGGAAGAAGTGCCTTGTAAGAGGAAGAAGTGCCTTGTTATTACTGCATATGAGTAGTCCCTATGTGGTCTCCACTGACACTGTGGGGGTGGAAGGCTCATACCTCCCAGAAGGTATGAAAATCTTAGTTCCCTCCTCTGATTTCTGTGATACTGTGCTTGGTGAGGAGTGTTGGATGCCTTGTTACAGCTTTGTGAGGGTGAAGTCTAGCTTTCCACTTGGCCTTGCTTGTGTAGATAGGGTGGGTCCACAGTTTTTCACATTGTGTTTGGCTGCAGTAGAGTGATTATTGTCTAAAACTTTTCTATTTTGCTTTGTTGCCCCTTTCTTTGTCCTTTGGCTGGGAAGAACAGGATTTTGTTGGGGCTTCCGCTAACCCCAGCTTGCATCATCTTTTTTGGTGTTTCTGGTTTGTGAGCTTTTCTAGCTACAATTCTGGAGTACATAAGGCAAAAAGAAATTTTAGGTAACCCACTGTTGTGCCATTCCTTGCATTCCAAGATCCCTGCTGATTTGCCTTTTTCTCTACCTTTTAGAGTCTTGAAAAAAATGTTTATTTTAGAAAGAGAAAAAGAGACAGACAGACAGGGTGTGAGCAGGGGAGGAGAAAAAAGTGAGAGGGAGACACAGAAGCTGAAGCAGGCTCCCGGCTCTGAGCTGTCAGCACAGAGTCTAATGTGGGGCTCGAACCCACGAACCATGAGATCATGACCTGAGCTGAAGTCAGAAGCTTTTAACCTACTGAGCCACTCAGGGGCCCCATACAGTCTTTTTTTTTTCAGTTTATTTATTCCGAGATAGACAGAGACTGTGCATGAATAGGGGAGGGGCAGAGAGAGAGGGAAAGAGAGAGAATCCCAAGCAGGCCCCGCACTGCCAGCACAGAGACCAACACTGGGCTCAAACTCATGAAACGGTGAGATTATGACCTGAGCCGAAACCAGGAGTCGGACGTGTAACTGACTGAGCCAGCCAGCTGCCCTTGGAGTCTTCTGATGTTTATTTTATATAGACTGTCCAGGGTTTGTAGTTTTAATTAGTGGGAAGAATAGGGAAAAATATGTCTACTCCATCTGCCAGGAAGTGGAAGTGTGTCTTTTGTGACTTTGAGTGTTTAACACTTTTTTATGTGCTAACTGGCCATTCCTCTATCTTCCTTTGTGAATGTCTTATCAGCTTTTCTCCCCCATTTGAGAGGTGGTTTGTTCTGTTATTATTGAGATGTAGGACTTTTTTTTTTTTTTATACTAAAAAAAAATTTTTTTTAATGTTTGTTTATTTTTGAGAGAGAGAAAGACAGAGCATGAACAGGGGAGGGTCAGAGAGAGAGGGAGATACAGAATCCGAAGCAGTCTCCAGGCTCCGATCTGTTAGCACAGAGCCCGACATGGGGCCGAACTCACAAACTGTGAGATCATGACCTGAGCCGAAGTCGGAAGCTCAACCAACTGAGCCACCCAGGCGCCCCGAGATGTAGGACTTCTTCATATATTCTAGACACCAATCTCTTGTTAAATATGTTTTGTGAATATTTTCTCTCAGTGGAGCTTGTCTGTTCATTTTCTTAACTGTCTTTAGATATATCAGATTTTTCTTTTATGATTATTTCTATGTCATGTCTAAGAAACTTTTGCTTACTCCCAAATCATGAAGATGTTCTCCTATGTTTCCTTCTAGCAGTTTTATGGTTTTAGTATTTATATTTATGTCTATGATCCATCTCAGTTTGAATATATTGTGATGTAAGGATGGAGATTCATTCCCCCCAATATAGATATCCAGTTTTTTCAGCAATTTGGTTGAAAAATACTCCATTTCCCTATTGAATTGCTTCTTTCCCTGTATTAAGAACACCATGATAGTATATTATGTACTTGAGAGAATAGGTAAGATAGGATGCTTATGAGAGAAAACCCATGAATTTAAGAACTTGAAGACCCCCCCCCCCCCCCGGCTTTTTTTAAGTAGACTCCATGCCCAACGTGCGGCTTGAACTCACAACCCTGAGATTGAGAGTTGCCTGCTGTACCAACTGAGCCAGCTAGGCACCCCTTGAAGACGCATTTTAAAATTTTGCTCTGTCATTTGTGGCTCCTTTATTTTCAGGAGTTTGACTTCTTTGAGCACAAATGCCTTTATTTGTAGAATTGAAATACTGATTATCTCTAGCTTACAGGGTTTAGGAGAGTTTGAATGAAAACACATGTAATGATAATAATAGCTACTGTCTTTGAGTGTTTATGATATGCTAGTTATTTATTGTTTTACTTAACTGTCTTTAAAATGTTGCTTTACCTGTTGCTAGTTGTTCAGTCCAAAGCAGCATAGATTAATGCACCTCTATTTAGTAACATATACCTGCAAGTCTCAGTGTTTTTATCCAGTTGAACATCCTATGAAATTACATGTTCATATTTTCATTGTTCTACAACTGCACATTTGTTATATAATTCTTCATGGTTTTGCTTGAAAATTTTTTCTTGTGTCAGATAGGAAATAGAGTATCTTATTAAAAAGTATAATTTCATTGTGGCTAAGGAATTCCGAGAATATTCTATTATTGCTAATAGATACTTTTACTATTAGTTTCCTGTGGCTGCTGGAACAAATTACCACAAACTGTGTGGCTTAAAACAACAGAAATTTATTCTCTCACAGTACTGGAGTCCAGGTCCTGATATCAGTGGGAAGAAATCAAGGTTTTGGTGAAGTTATATACACTCCCTTCAGAGGCTTCCTTCAGAATCAGTTCCTTGCCTCATTCAGATTTTGGTGGCTGCTTGAGGCCATATCACTTCTGTCTAAGGCCAGAATCTTCAAATTTCTCTTTGCTGTGTCTTCATATGGCTTTCTCCTCTGTGTGGTCCAAATAGCCTCTGTCTTCATATGAAGATATATATGATTGCACTTAGGACCCACTCATATAATCCAGAATAATATCCCCATTTTAAGATCCTTAATCGTATCTTCAAATACCCTTTTATTTGTATTTATTTTTTATTTTTTGTCATCTAAAGTCCATGGGTTGGGATGTGGAGATCTTTGGAGGACCATTTTCAGCCTACCACAGACTGATTTATGTAGTTTTACTAGAATAATTAACAATAACAACCAATAAGGTAAAAGCGCTGCTTAGAAACTTAGCAATGACAATTTCAAAGATATAAAAAACAAAAAAGAATCCTTCTGAAGAGCATTTTGTCACTGTATTCTAAAACTGTTAATTATCTTTACCAATTTTATGTGAGGGGAATGGGCAAAATCTAAGCCAGATTATAGTATGACCCAAAGAATAAACAAGTAGAAGGCGGCCAACACTTTGTGGTTTCTTTAGTGCATCTGGCTGAACTTCTGCTGACATTTTATTTTACCCCCCCCCTTTTTTTTTATGTTTATTTTTGAGAGACAGAGCATGAGTGAGGGAGGGGCAGAGTGAGAGGGGAACAGAGGATCTGAAGCAGGCTCTGCACAGACAGTGGCAAGCCCCATGCCAGGGTCAGACTTACCAACTGTGAGATCGTGACCTGAGCTGAAGTCAGATGCTCAACTGACTGAGCTACCCAAGTACCCATTATTATATTTTTTAAAATGTTTATTTATTTATTTTGAGAGAGACACAGTGTGTGTGTATGCATGCACTTGTGTGAGTGGGGGAGGGGCAGAGAGAGAGCGAGCCCAAACGGGCTCCGAGCTGTCAGCACAGAGTCCATTATGGGGCTCAATCTCAGAAACTGTGAGTTCATGACCTGAGCTGAAAACAAGAGTCTGGTGCTTAATAGACTGAGCCACCAGGTGCCCCTCTGCTGACATTTTAGAAGTAACGTTTAGAAATGACTACAAAAATGTGTATTTTTTAAAATAATAAATTTCTTTTGTTTGAAG
This sequence comes from Prionailurus bengalensis, assembly GCF_016509475.1. Taxonomy (NCBI): domain Eukaryota; kingdom Metazoa; phylum Chordata; class Mammalia; order Carnivora; family Felidae; genus Prionailurus; species Prionailurus bengalensis. The sequence goes on along the minus strand of NC_057345.1, from coordinate 51,535,713 downwards.
TGTAAAATTTTCACATCTACCTCTTCTTTTCTACTCACCTGTCACACCCACCCCTCTTTATAAAATAGGTGCCCCTTACTGAAGCAGTGGATCCGGTGGACTTGGAAGAATACCTCATTACTCATCCTTTAGCTGTGGATTCTGGGCCTTTAAGGGATTTGATTGAATTCCCTCCAGATGACATTGAAGTTGTTTATAGTCCTAGGGACTGTAGAACCCTTGTTTCAGCTGTACCTGAAGAAAGGTAAGGAGACATTTACCTATTTTTGATTTTAGTGTAACTGGAAAGATTACCTTTCTTGATTTTACTTGGGTCATATTTCTTGTGGTGGTAGTGTTTCCTATTATATGACCATGAACTGCAGCAACCAAATTCACAGACATCAATGCTTTCCTTACTAAATTACTAATGTATTTTCTTTTTTGAAATAGTGAAATGGATCCACATGTTAGAGATTGTATAAGAAGTTATACAGAAGACTGGGCAATTGTGATCAGAAAGTAAGTCATATATTTATTATAACATTAAAAAATACTGAGTAGGATGTATAAATGTATTAAAGTAGATTAATAATAATTATGAGACCTGGAGCACCTGGGTGGCTTAGTTGGTTGAGCTTCTGACTTCAGCTCAGGTCATAATCTCCTGGTTCATGAATTCAAGCCCCACATTGGGCTTGCTGCTGTCAATGCAGACCCTCCTCTGTCCCTCTTCAGACCCTCCTCTGTCCCTCTCCCACTTGCTCTCTCTCAAACATAAATAAAACTTAAAAAAAAAAAATTATGAGACCTGAAAATTCATTTGAAAAAACAGTTGAAGAAGCAAGAACCTTTTGTTTATAGATATGTTCTGCTTAGGGGTTCTGCAATTACTGCTGCTTACTTCACTTACTTTCCTTGTAAAACAATATGTTTGTCAGTAGTATTTCTGTATTATCATAGGTCATTAATAACTAATAATATATAATTATAATAACTTATAGTCTAATTCTTTTGGGAATTCATGGGTAGGTATTGATGAATAATTTGTATTTCTCAAAAAGAATCCAGTTTATTGAAACAAATAGTTAAGTTAAATTGAATAGCCTGTTTTCTAGATCAAGCTGTTTGAAAGGCCTCTACCCTTTATTAACTAACTAAATATTTATAGATCCTTGACCTGTATGTCTAATCAGGTAAATATTTAAAAAAAAATAATGTTTTGTTCTCCCACAAAGTTTATTTTTCTAATGGATGGTGTTTGAGATATCAAATCAGATTAAGAAATAAAAGTTTCCTTTGCTAATTTTAATTTGCATAATTAAAAGTCTTCATACTGAAAATTCTTAGCCTTATTTTATTTTTCTAAAGGAAATATAATGACTGAAGTAGTGGAGAATTCTGTTATGACATAGTTTTCAAAAATGAAGTTATCTGTGCTAACTTGTACTAGCAACAGTGATGTATCCTTTGCTTATTGTTTTGTCCTTATGGCTGCTGTCTTATTTCACTGGGTTTAATATTATGTTAAGCATCACTTGGGGATACTGCTGACATGCTTTTTAGTTTTAGTGTGACCTAATAAAAGCCAGTCTGTTACCCTTTATAAAGAAGAGCTGTTTTTATGAACTTACAATTTTGATAAGGATTTCAATAACTAGATTTATTAGTGAATAAAACTGTTTCTCTGTCAAATAACTCAAAAATCTTTACTTCTATGCATGTATGTTGAAAACTTTTAATCAGAAATCTTAATATAATATAAACATTAATCTCAGAATCATGGAGTCTGCTACTTAACTCTCATCATGGGGTGCTGACCTTGGTTTAGACAAAGAGGTAAGGTAGTTAACATTTTTGGGTACTTACTATGTGTAGGGCATTTTATTGGGCACTTTATCTCAGTTAAGTTTCCAACAGATAAGATTGTTCGGGCTCAGAGCAGTTAAGTAATGTCTTTGAGGTCCCACAACCAGAAAATAGGATAGCCAAGATTAGAAGCTAGGAGCATCAGACTCTAATGCTTACATTTTTTCTGTTACATCAGATATTATTTATTATTAGCGGTATAGTAAATGGCAAAGGGGGTACTTTTATTGGACTACAAGTTTTAAAGTATCCCTGAAAGATAGAAGATAGGTGTGATTGGAACATAAGAGGAAACCATAATGCAGAATAATCTAAGGAGAAGATATATGAAGAAGCCTTGGTAGCACTTTAAGCTCAGAAACAGTGAATTGAGGCAATGGAAGGGAGATCTCGGGTAACTGTTTGACATTCGGTTACTTTGAAATCCCCTGTACCCTGTTTATACAGGAGTGGCTGCTGCAGAGGTATCTGCCTCATTTTTAGAGCATCTATTATGGGTCTTGAGCTGTTAATATAGTGGCCAGGGTGGGCATGCCATGGAAGAAGAAGGAACCCTTCATACCCGGAAAAGTAGATATTGGCAGATTCTGCCTGGCAGCATGATTTGCTTCTTCTCCACAACCACCGGATATGGGGTGAGCGAGGCAGATACAGTATTTCCAGACAGATATGGGGTTATAAATTTAAAAATGAACACAGAACCCAAAATTGCCAACTATTTGATGAAGATCAGCATGCTTCAAAAGAATTATCAAACTACAAATAACAGAACTAACAATTGAAAGTTGGCAATAGAGCGGCACCTGGGTGGCTCAGTCAGTTGAATGTCCACCTTCAGCTCAGGTCATGATCTCACGGCTCGTAACTGTGAGCCCTGCGCCGGGCTCTGTGCTGACAGCTCAGAGCCTGGTGCCTGCTTTGGATTCTATGTCCATCTCTCTGCTCCTCCCCTGCTCGTGCACTGTCTCTCTTTCTCTCTCTCAAATATAAATAAACATTAAAACATATATATATCCTCAAGGAGACATGAAAGGATATGGTAATCGTGTAAAAATCAACTAGTTATCTTTGGAAATTAATATTTTATTCAGCGAAAACATATAAAAAACTCAGCAGATGGTCTTATTGGCAAAGTGGACATCATGACCAAAGGGTGGAATAGTAAGCCAAAAGGTATGGTGGAGGTAACTCTTATGGAGAAAAAAAACGTAGGGTGAGGGGGATGGGGAGAGCCAAGAAGAGGGGCTGAATTTCCTACTTTGTAGAACTAATCAGAAGAGACCTTACTAATAAGGTGAATTTGAGCCAAGACCTGAAGGGAGTAAGGAAGTGAGCCCTTTGGATTTCAGGAATGTATTAGGCAGAGGGGAGAACAGCATATGCAAAGGCTCCATACTGGAAGCATGCTAGGGGTGTTCAAAGAATAGCAAAGAGGTCAATGTGACTGGAATAGAATAAATGAGGGAGAGAATGCTGAGATAGGAGGTCATAACAATGGTGGTGTGTGTATGGGGTTGGATGGGTAATCCTGTAGGGCCTTATCATAGCAACCAGCTGGAGGTCAGAGTGTTAATTTATAAGAGTATTGATTGGGGCACCTGGGTGGCTCAGCTGGTTAAGCATCTGACTCTTAGTTTCGGCTCAGGTCATGATCTCATAGTTCATGAGTTCCAGCCCTGTGTTGCGCTCTGCGTTAACAGCATAGAGCTTGCTTGGGATTCTCTCTCTCTCTCTCTCTCTCTCTCTCTCTCTCTCTCTCTCAAAATAAATAAATAAACTTAAAAAAAAGAAGCTTTAAGAAAAAAGAGTATTGATCATGAATCATGTCATTCTCAGCTCTTTTGAATTTTATACTGTCAATTTTTTAGGACATAAAGGAGGCAGAATGCAACACATTTCTTTTATTAGAGCAGCTTGGACATGCAACTTCACAAATTAAGGCACTTTAAAAATTTCATGAAAGAGTAAAACATCTGCTTTTGAGTAATACCTTTTATGTTATTACACTGAATATCGTTATTTTAGTTCTTCCAGAGGAAAATGCTGTCTTTTATTTTGTGATTATGCAGTGATATGATCGTGTAGCTGCTATTTTAATATCTTTAGCAACAAGACACAATATGAATGATTCATATCAAGTGTGATTCCTTACTATTTCATAAATTCACTGGTGGCAAGAACCATATCATCCTCTGGTAATCATAATTGTTTTTGCTCCAATTAAAATTTTCCCCAGTTGGGCTATATGAAGTGTGGAACAGTAATTGCTCTTGGATCTTGGTGTCTGTTGAATGCTCTTGGATATTGGGTTTTTAGGCAAGAAGGTTACATTAATTTCAGAGTTATTCTAAGTCTAATACATATATTACGTAACAATATATGTTACGTAATATATGTATGCAGTGGTGGAGATCTTGCTGTTTTCATTTTAAAAGTCTGCAGCCTTAGGGGCACCCCGGTGGCTCAGTCGGTTGAGCATCCAACTTCGGCTCAGGTCATAATCTCCCTGTTCCTGAGTTTAAGCCTGTGTCAGCTCAGAGCCTAGAGCCTGTTTCAAATTCTTTGTCTCCCTCTCTCTCTGTGACCTTCCCCCACTTGCGCTCTCTCACTCTCTCAAAAATAAAAATAAACATTAAAAATTTTTTTTTAAAGTCTGCAGTTTTAGCTTGTTTAAGATCATTTATACATAATGAGATATAGGAACTTTTTTGGCTATTTGAAATTTTAAGATTCAGTGCTTTATATTTTTCTGCCTTTAAAAAATTTACATTGTTATGAATGTAATACATATTTTCTACTCTCTCATTTTATTCTTTAACCCGGTTTCTCATTCTTTCTTTTTACTGAAAAGAAAAAAGTTCTCTGAATTGAAAGTACAACTCTGAATTGAAAGTACAGCTTAAGTTATATATACATGGTTCCCATGGAAAGAAGGAGAATATAATTTACTTCTGGAATCTCATTATCTGTTCTCTAGTTGAAATAAAGGAACTGTGAATGGAAGTCTTCCTGATCGATCACTCTAGTTAAATGTTTGACACAATCAAAACTGCTGGGATGTATCCTTATTAATGTAAAGAAGCAATACAGAGAACAGTGGGCTTATTACATCGTGATGAAAATGAAAAATTTCCAAAAACTGATATGTATTTAACTATTTTATTTTGAATAGATATCATAAACTGGGAACAGGATTTAATCCTAATACATTAGATAAACAGAAAGAAAGGCAAAAAGGTTTGCCAAAACAGGTCTTTGAATCTGATGAAGCTCCAGATGGCAACAACTACCAGGATGAGCAAGTAATACTTTTATTTTTAAATTATTACAATAAATTATTTTAAAGTAGTTTATTTTTTAATTTCTTAATTAATATATTTAATGTTTTGCACGACAGGATGATCTTAAAAGACGTTCAATGTCAATAGATGATACTCCAAGGGGTAGCTGGGCCTGCAGTATTTTTGACTTGAAAAATTCGCTTCCTGATGCTCTGCTTCCTAATTTACTTGATCGAACACCCAATGAAGAAATAGACCGTCAGAATGATGACCAAAGGAAATCAAACCGTCACAAGGAACTCTTTGCTCTGCACCCATCACCAGATGAGGTATAGATGTTTATATATAAAGAAGCAGATGATTATTAAGATAGATATTTTGGGAATATCACATAAAGTATTCTAATAATATAGGAAATAAAACAACTGAAACATAGGTATAACTTTTAGTAAATGAAATATATATATTATGCTTAATATATAACAATATAATTTCTATGAATTGAGCACATTTAGGATCTAATCAGTTCTCTTTGAGGGTAAATTGGTCCTTATTTTCTTTGCTCAGTTGTGAAGACTAAAAGTATTAGATTAATAAAATAAGTTTTTAGAAAATTATAAAGGGTTGACATATGATAAGAATGTTCATTTTAGTATTGCTTGTCAATTTGTAGGAAGAGCCAATAGAACGACTTAGTGTTCCTGATGTGCCCAAAGAGCATTTTGGTCAAAGACTTCTTGTAAAATGTTTATCACTCAAGTGAGTATTTATTTTGTTTACTGTATAGCTTTTATTTTTCAAATAACATTTTGAGTATTAGTATAACAAAATCCTAGTAGATTTTATGCTTGTATTTGTGTCCTTTTGAGAAGTATTGTTCTTCTGTATGTAATTTTAAATGCTACTAAGCATTAAAACTATTGTATGAAGGTAAGCTTTAAGAACATTTTTGGCTCACAGGTGAAGATGACTTTTTGTCACAGCTATATAATTAGTCTTAAAACTTGAACAAAATTTTGCTGAATTTCTTGTGTTTACCAGACACTGTACTTGGCTTGGGGAATATAAAGGCAAAGTATCTTTTCCCTTAAAGACTTGATTATACAAGCCTACATGGTAGGCTTTGTGGGTGTTTTGAAGATTCTGAGTTTATATATTTTTCTTTATGTAAAAAAGTTAAATGACTTCTGATCTAACGTCATCGAAGTGATAATGTCCTGAATTTATATTCTTCACAAAGTGCTTTATTTTATTTTAATTTCTCTATTTTAACTCATCTTGTCTTCAGTGTAATTCTATAAGGTATATATTATTTTCTTCATTTTATAAATGAGGAAATCAAGATTCAAAAGCATTAGCAGAAGTGAACTGACTGGCATGCTCACTGTTTTGCACCCAGTAACTGAAAAAAAAAAAACAAAACACCTCGATGCTGTTTTCATTGTATCATGTTAATATTATGGTTAATTACCAGTTCTGACTTAAGAAAAAGGAAGTTTTAATACATAGAACTTTCTAAAAGGAGCAACTCATAGGGACAGACCACTTCCGTGTCTGGATAACTTAGGCAGTTTTCTTCCTTTGAAAGCTAAGGCATTATGTATTTAGTTAGATTTATCTAGAAAGTTGTTAGAGCTTTAGTGCATTGAGTCTTTTGAATATCGTATTCTTTTTTTGTTTTTTTATTTGCTTTTTTTGACAGCTTTCTTATAATATAAATATAAAATTCACCCTTTTAAAGTCAGTGGTTTATTTGTTTTTATTTACTTTAAAAATTTTAATTCCAATATCGTTAACATACAGTATTATATTATCTTCTGGTGTACAATATAGTGATTCAGCAGTTTTGTATATTATTTATTGCTCATCATGATAAGTGTACAGTTAACCCCTTCTCCTATTTCACCCATCCTCCTTCCCTACCCACCTCCCCTCTGGTAACTATCTGTTTGTCCTCTGTAGTTAACAGTTTGGTTTCTGGTTTTTTGTTTGTTTGTTTGTTTGTTTTTAATTCCACATATGAGTGAAATCATATGGATTTTCTCTTTCACTGATTGAATTATTTCACTTAGCATTATATTCTCTCTGTTCCTTTCTTCTCTTGCTCACTTCTTTCATGATTTGCTAGCTTTTTTTTTTTTAATTTTTTTTTTTAACGTTTATTTATTTTTGAGACAGAGAGAGACAGAGCATGAACAGGGGAGGGGCAGAGAGAGAGAGAGACACAGAATCTGAAACAGGCTCCAGTCTCTGAGCTGTCAGCACAGAGCCTGACGCGGGGCTCGAACTCACGGACCATGAGATCATGACCTGAGCTGAAGTCGGACGCTTAACCGACCAAGCCACCCAGGCGCCCCTGCTAGCTTTCTTTAGTGATATACTTGGATCCCTAGCTCTTTATTTTTTGCATATCTGTTACTGGATTTTGATTTGTGGTTACAGTTAAGTTTGTGTATAACATCTTATGACTAAGCAGTCTATATTAAGTTGCTTGAGTTTGAACCCATTCTTTACCACCCCCCCACCTATGTTTATAAAAGGTATCCTACTTTACATCTTTTTATTTTGTGGATCCTTGACTGAGTTTTACAGATATATTTAATTTTGCTGCTTTTGTGCTTCCTACTTTTCTTATTCCTGCTTATGGTCTTGCCTCTCAAAGAATCCCCTTTAAAATTTCTTGTAGGGCTGGTTTAGTGGTCATGAATTCTTTTAACTGTTATTTGTCTGGGAACCTCTTTACTCTCATTCTGTTCTAATGATAGCTGGATAAAGTGTTCTTGGCTGCAGGTTTTTTTCTTTCAGCACTTTGAATATATCTTGCCATTCCCTTTGGCTTGCAAAGTTTCTGCTGAACAATCAGCTGGTAGCCTTATGGAGTTTTCCTTGTATGTATGTAACTTTTCTTTTCTTTTGCTGCTTTCAAAATTCTCTGCTTTATCGCCGCTTTTTGCCATTTTAATTACAATGTGTCTGGTGTGGACCTCCTTGGGTTGATTTTGTTGGGGGCTCTCTGTGCTTCCTCAATCTGGATTTCTGTTTCCTTCCCCAGATTTGGGAAGTTTTCAGCTATTATTTTTTCAAATAAATTTTCTGCCCCTGTTCCTTTCTCTTCTTCTGGGATTCCTGTAATGCAAATATTATTATGCTGGATGGTGCTGCTGAGTTCCTTAAGTCTGTCTTCATTTTTTATTATTTTGTTTCCCTCTCTCCTCTTCAGCTTGATTGCTTTCCATTTCTCAGTCCTCTAATCCTCTAATCCAGGTCACTAATCCTTTCCTCTGTTTTCTTTAGTCTCCTATTTATTCCATCTTTTTAGTTTTAGTTACTGAGTTCTTCATCTCTGATTGGTTCTTTTGTATGTTTTCTATCTCTTTGTTATGGGTCTCACTGAGGTCCTCCACTTTTTCTCAAGTTCTGTGAGTATCTTTATGACCATTCCTTTAAATTCTCTGTCAGGCATATGACTTATTTCAGTTTCGTTTAGCTCTCTTTTGTCCTGTTTCTTTCATTTGTGACAAATTCCTCTGTCTCCTCATTTTATCTAACTCTATGTGTCTGTTTCTGTGTGTTAGGAAAGTTGGCTATGTCTCCTGCTCTTTCAAGTAGTGGCCTTAAGAAGAGGTCTTGTAATGCCCTGCAGTGTAGTGTCCCCTGTTCACCAGATCCTGGGTGATTGAGGAGGTCTCCTATGTGTCATTCAGGTGTCCTGTCAGGGCTAAGCTGCTTTTGCCTTTAGTTTGTCATCTTTGATGGTTCTCTTTGCCTCTTGTGGACAGGATTTTGTCCCTTTGTTGTTAGTGGGTGAATCTAAGGTCACCTTGGGCTTAAGTTGAGTCAGACCAGGTATTTGCCAGAAATGTAGTAGCACCAAACTGCCGGACACCTTCCATGTTGTCTCCTGAGAAGCTTTTGTTGGTGGACAAGGCCTGCAGTCAGACCAGCTGTCTGCCCCCAGACCCCTGCTGGGGCCCCAGGGGGACTGGTATGTTTGGTTATTTTTCTCTCTTCCCAGGTAGGGGTCGCTTTATAGTACTGTTGGCTCCTATCAGGGCTGCTTGCACACTGTCAGGCTTGTGGCACCGCTTTGGATGGGTTCTGCCAAGGGATATTGCAGGGGGCAGGTCTGCAGGAGAATGCAGAGGCATGGTGTGCTCTTAGCAGTTTAGGTGCAGGTGTTGGCAGTATGCTGGTTCCTGCAGATACTTAGGTTGGGGCATCAGGGAGGGAAAAGGCACCCACCAGCTCCTTTGCTCCTGGAGAAGTCTCTCAATGATCCCTGCCCCTCCAGCAATGTTCTGAGATTAGTAAACAAATCTTCCTCCTAAATACACCAGGAATTTTTCAAGGTGATACTTCTGTGCTGTAAAATCTGAGGGACTGTTTGTTGTGCTGTCTCTTTTTAAAAAAAAATTTTTTTTTTAATGTTTATTTATTTTTGAGACAGAGAGAGACAGAGCATGAACGGGGGAGGGGCAGAGAGAGAGGGAGACACAGAATCGGAAGCAGGCTCTAGGCTCCGAGCCATCAGCCCAGAGCCCGATGCGGGGCTCGAACTCACGGACCGCGAGATCGTGACCTGAGCTGAAGTCAGATGCTTAACCGACTGAGCCACCCAGGCGCCCCTGTGCTGTCTCTTTAAGGGTGGGAACTCAGTTTCATTTTGCCCTCCTGGCTGATTTTTAAAATTCGAGGTGTTTAGCCTCACTGTAAGAACTCAAAAAATTTGGCCTCTTTGATTTAAAAAAAATTTTTTTTTTAAATTTTATTTTGAGAGAGAGAGAGAGAGAGAGAGAGAGAATGAGCAGGGGAGGGGCAGAGAGAGATGGAGACACAGAATCTGAAGCAGGCTCCAGGCTCTGAGCTGTCAGCATAGAGCCCGACACAGGGTTCGAACTCACGAACCATGAGATAACCTGCGCTAAAGTCGGATGCTTAACTGACTGAGCCACCCAGGCACCCCTGGCCTCTCTGATTTTCAAAGTCACATGTTATTAGTCTGCCCCCTCTGGGCCCTGTGCCGGGGTGCTTAGTGAGAGTCTCATTTTGTTTCTGCATTTACTGTTTCCTTCCCTCCTGTGGATGGTCCTGTGGGTTCATTTAGCTCCTCACCTGCTCTTCCTCCTTCCTTTGATGTGGCCTCTTCTCTACATTTAGCTGTGGAGAGTCTGTTCTGCCAGTCTTTGGGTTGGGTTATTTACACTTATGTGGGTGTTATCTATGGGAAGAGGTGAGCTTAGGGTCTTCCTACTCTGCCATCTTCCGTGGAAGTCTAACATCAGTGGTTTTTAGTAAATTCAGAGTTGTACAACTATTGCTGTGACTAATTCTTGAACATATTCATCACCCCAGAGAGAAACTTCATACCTGTATTAGTTTGTTCCAACTACCATAATAAAATACCATAGACTGGGTAGCTTAAACAACAGAAATTTATTTTCTCACAGTGCTGGAGAGTGGAAGTTGAAGTTCAAGGTGTTGGTAGGATTGGTTTCTGATGAGACTTCTCTTCCTGGCTTGTAGATGGGCATCTTCTTCTTGTTCCCCGATATGACCTTTTCTTTGTTCCTGCATGAAGAGAGAAAGTTCTCTGGTGTTTCTTTTTCTTTTTATAAAGACACCAGTCTTTTTGGCTTAGGGTCTCACCCTAATTTTGTCAGTAGTGTGTTTTGGTAGGCCTTGGAGTGATTAAAAATTGCTTTTTTGGAGCACCGGTGTGGCTCAGTTGGTTAAGCACCTGACTCTTGATTTTGGTTCAGCTCCTGATCTTGCAGCTTGTGAGATCAAGTCCTATGTCGGGCTCTCCACTGACAGCGCAGAGCCTGCTTGGGATTCTCTCTCTCCCGCTGTCTTTACCCCTCTCCTGCTCTCTCAAAAGAAATAAGTATTTTAAGAAATTGCCTTTTTAAAAAGTGTTTTTTGAATTCTCAACATTTCAAATAAATGAGCACTTAACAGTGCAAAAAAGCAACCTTTTTTTGTAGCTTGGTGCACTTGCATTGAGTATCTGGTGCTCAAATAGTATTTCTTGACAAACTCAAGCACGTGTATGTTTGGTTGCCTGGGAGTAGCATAGTATGCATTTTTTAAGTTTCATACTGAATGTATGAGAGGTATACATTTAAAAACAGAAAAGAAAAAAAATACAACCATGGTGGTCCCTTTGTATAATGGAAGAGGCTTTTGAAACATTAAAGAAAAAAAATGAAATGATGTATCTCATTTAAAATATTCTTGTCATGCATTAGTAGCTTTTCTTAATGTGAAGCACACTCGTTGTTTCCTCAAGACTTTTAACCTTTGTTCATCATACTAACAATAGGGATCTTTAAATACTCTCCAAGAATATCATAGGAAAGTTATTATGCATGAATTTTATGGTGCTAAATTACAAAATAGGATACTCATTTTTTGAATAAGCAGTTAACATTTCTCTTCTCTTTGATCCATTTTTGCTTATTTTTATCTGAATCTAAAATTTATATGAAAATGCAAAGGGCTGAAAGGAGGCAGGGAAGTTTTGAAGCAGTTTACAAAACAAAATAGGTATTAATACTTAGTATAAAGCTACAGTAAGCTAATTACCTAAGACAGAAGCTAATGAAGACAATATAGCACTGACATACAATTAGAAAATTAGTCCAATGGACTAGGGCTAAAAAATAGACCTATGTGTGTATTTTTGATTTACAATTACAGTGGCACTACAGTAGCCCCCCTCTTCTCCATGTATTCAGTTACCAGTGGTCAACTGCTGTCCAGGCGCAGATGATGATCCTTCTGACTTATCAGAAGATCAGTAATAGCATAACTCTATGTCACAATGTCTGTGTTATTTACCTCAGTTGGTTTCATACATAGACATTTTATCAGGTCATATCATTGTAAGGAAAAGGAGGATTAATATAATACAGTAAAGTATTTTGAGAGAGAGAGAGAGAGAGAGAGAGAGAGAGAGAGAGAGAGACTGCATTCACATATCTTTTATTAAAGTATGTTGTTATAGTTGTTCTGTTTTGTCATTAGTTATTGTTGTTAATCTCTTACTGTGCCTAAAGTATAAATTAAACTTTATCACAGGTAGCGTATGCATTGGAAAAAACATTGTATATATGGGTTTCAGTACTGTCTACAAGGTTTCAGGCATCCATGGGAGGTGTTAGAACATATTTTTTGCAGATAAGGGGAGACAACTATATAGACAGTTGGGAAAGGTAATCTTTTCAATACATTGGCAGGACAGTTGGATATCTGTGTCTCTCTGTTTCTCTATCTTTCTCTGTCATACAGAGGGAGAAGATGTTTTCAATACATTCACTTGACAAAGCATCTGTATGCAGAATGCATAAAGGAGTATAAATAGATGAGGAAAATGCCAAACAAAAAATAGAAAAATGGTCCAAAAGAGGGTGTCTGTGTGGTCATAAATAGATGAAGATGCATATTAAAAGTCCAGTGTGATAACAGATACCCACTGAAGTTGCAGAATCAGAAAGAGTGACAGTAACAAGTGTTAGAGAGTTTGTACAATAGGCTTTGTAGAGGTTGAGCCATGTAGACAGTATCACCAAAATTTCTATTCTTTTGGCTTCTGGGTTGGGTTCTGCTAAGAGAGACATCAGCAGAAGTCAGAGGTTGGAAGAAAGTGAAATCAGTGTATTTACTTATATCCTTTTACTCATTCCCTGCTAGGTCATGTTGATTGGTTGCCTTCTCCTCCAAAGGCCAGTGTTTCTGTGAAAGCCCCTTGTATACCTGTTCTTTCTCAGTTTTGGTTTACCACTTCTAAGGTCTCCTTTAGGTCAAGGATTGGTAATGACTCCCTGCTATTGTTGTCTCCAGAGAATTGTACTCTCTCTAGTTGTTTTCCTAAATCTTATCGGAATCTTTGTGAATCCCCCTTCATTCAACTCAACCAAATGCGACTGTGTGTTATCTCCTGTAAAGACTTTGATACTCTCATGACAAAAAAAAAAAAAAAAAAAAATGAACAATGTAGAACAGGGTTTTTATAACCTTGGCACTATTGACATTTTTGTCTGGATAATTCTTTGTTGTCAGAGGCTCTCCTGTACAATGCAGAATATTTAGCCACAGCGCTGGCCTCTCTACTCACTAAATATCAGTAATATTCCTGCAGTAATGATAACTTAAAATGCTTCCAGACATTGCCAAATGTCTTATTGGGGGAAAAATCATCCTTTATTGAGAATCACTGCTCTAGAGTTTTAGTTAACCTCATGTTACATATTATTCCCTTTTTTAAAAATATTTTTAATTAATTCATTTATTTTGAGAGAGAGAGAGAGAGAGAGCTAGAGCGTGCAGTCGTGGGGGAGGGACAGAAAGAGGTAGAGAGAGAATCCCAAACAGGCTCCATGCTCAGTGTGGAGCCCAACATGGGGTTTTACCTCACAACTGTGAGATCATGACCTGAGTTGAAATGAAGAGTTGGGTATTTGACTGAGTACCCAGGTGCCCCACATATTATTTTATTCAGCAAATAGTTACTAAGTGTTTACCGTATGTAAGTCAAGTTCTTGGAAATGAAATTAGACATCTTGATTTAAGCATACAGTTATAAAATACATTTTTACATATTCATATAGTGAAAATTTGTATTTGAGCATTAAAAAGCATGATTAGATTAATATTTATGACAGGGAAATATACCCATAAAATATGAAGTTGAGAAAGCAGACTACTAAATATACAGTGACACACTTCATTTAAAAAAAAAATCCAGTTGGGGCACCTGGGTGGTCCAGTCGGTCAGGCGTCCGACTTCAGCTCGGGTCATGATCTCATGGCTTGTGGGTTTAAGCCCTGAGCCACGTGTTGGGTTCTGTGCTGACAGCTCAGAGCCTGGAGCCTGCTTTGGATTCTGTGTCTCCCTCTCTCTCTGCTCCTTTCCCACTCACACTCTGTCTCTTTCTCTCAAAAGTAAATAAATGTTAAAAAATAAATCCATTTACCGAGTGCAATTATACATAGACAAAAGTCTAGACGGATAGGCACTGAAACTGTTAATTTTGGTTCTCTCCATGTGGTGGAATTTTGTATGCTCCTGTTCTTCTCTGAAATTTTTAATGTGTTTTCTTAGTTTTTCACATTGAATATATGAAATTACCTAATGGAAGTAGTGGTTGATTTAGACTAAAAGATACACTTGGAAAAGTGTTTCAGAAGGAGGGGTGGCATAGATGGTATATAGCACAGATGTAGAAATGTTAAACTAATTGCTTTTTTTCTTAAAGGTTTGAGATTGAAATTGAACCTATTTTTGCAAGTTTGGCTTTATATGATGTCAAGGAAAAGAAAAAGGTAAGATTATATGATTTGAACATAGTCTTTTGTCACATTCCTAGGTTTCAGAAACTTGTTTTCAAGTTGTTTTATAAGTAATAATTTTTTGAGAATTGCTAAACATGATTATTTATTTTTATTTATTAAAGTTTATTTATCGAGAGAGAGAGAGAGAGAGAGAGAGAGAGAGAGAGAGAATGAGCAGAGGAGAGGCAGAGGGAAAGGGAGAGAGAGAGAATCCCAAGTAGGCTCTGTGCTGACAGCAGAAAGCCCAACTTGGGGCTTGAACTCATGAACTCTGAGATCATGACCTGAGCTAAAACCAAGAGCCAGATGCTTAACTTACTACCCATACAGTCGCCCCTAAATATGGATCTTTTCAAAAGAAAATAGAAATTTAATTTATTAAGACTTGTTAAACATATTTTCTTACTATAAAATAGTTTAGTTGATACCTAGTTTTTATTTAATGGAAAGAATTCCAAAAGCAAATAGCAGAAGCAACTTTCTTTAAAATTAAGAAAAAGTTAATACAAGAAAAGCATTTTAGGCAAATAATGTATAAAGGATTAGAATCATTATGAAGTTTTGTTGATGTGATTTAAAAATTCACACTAGCTAAAAAGATCATTTATATATGCTTGAAGTCTTTTATCTTAAATACTGCTTTAGTTTTACCATTGTATCTTTATTACACTTAGGAGTCTTTCAGAGGGCTATCTCATGCAGCATTTTTTAAATAATGTTTATTTTTTGAGAGGGAAAGAGAGAGAGAGAAAGAAAGAGGGCACAAATAGCGAAGGGGCAGAGAGAGAGGGACTCAGAGAATCTGAAGGAGACTCCGTGCTGTCAGTGCAAAGCCTGAGGTGGGGCTTGAAGCCATGAACTGTGAGATCATGATCTGAGCCAAAATTGGATGCTCAAGTGACCAAACCACCCAGGAGCCCCTCATACAGGATTTCTTAATATTCTAAGCTTAATGTGTGGTAGAAACTAACTACTTTCAGTGACTTCTACTGTCAACATATTATAGATTTCTGCTGTGGAACTCTGCCCCAGCAACTTGTATTTGCTAAATCAAATTCGCTAAAATATTATTTGTATAATTCTTTTAATTCTCAATTTGAGGTAATTCATCTCAATAATTTCTTTGTGTACTTTATTACAGGTTACATTTCTAATCAAAAGAGCTTGGGATAGAGTTCTTTAGAATATATTTCTTGTATATTTCTCAGATAGTTTTGTATATTTCTTTTTGCTTTTATTTAGACATATAAAGATTGGTCAATGAAATATATGATATACAGTATGTTAGTGTAATGTTGTAATATCTGTAATATTTTAAGACTGAGTATGCTTGATATTTGCAAAATGTACAGATTTTAAAATTTAATATGTGAATTTTTATTTTGTTTTTTTAGATTTCAGAAAACTTTTATTTTGACCTTAATTCTGAGCAGATGAAAGGATTATTACGTCCCCATGTACCACCTGCTGCCATTACCACTTTGGCAAGATCAGCTATTTTTTCTATCACTTATCCTTCCCAAGATGTTTTTCTTGTAATAAAGGTAAGAGTAATGTTAAATAAATTAGTTTGTTTGTGTAGTGTCTGTATATTTGTCTCCCTATTAATATCACAAGGTTTTTAAGGGTAAGGATTTTATCTTCGTGTATTTTTTTTGTCTTAAAACTTCTTAACACAATACTGGATGTAGACTGTAGTCTACCTAAAAAAAACTACCTAAGTTTTTTTCTTTTTTTTTTGAGTGGGAACTCTATTAGGGTTCTCCAGAGAAACAGATCAGTAGGCTGGAAATACACACACATGTATGTACACACATACAGGTAGAGATTGACTGATTTTAAGGAATTGGCTTGTGTGATTGTGGGGGCTGGCAAATTTGAAATGTGTAGGGGGTTGGCAGGCTGGAATTCAGGTAAGAGTTGGTATTGTAGTCTTGAGTCTGAATTGGGCAGCAGACTGGAGACTCAGGCAGGGTTTCTGTGTTGCAGTCTTGAAAATTACTTCTTTGGGAAATTTCCATCTTTGGTCTCAAGGCCTTCACCTGATTGGATGAGGCACACTCACATTGTGGAGAGGGTAGTCTGCCTTACTCTACTGATTTAAATGCTGATCACCTCTAAAAAATACCTTTACAGGAACATTTAGGTAGGTTTGATCAAATAACTGGGCATTATAGCCTACCCAAGTTGGCATATAAAATTAAGTATCATAGGAGCTTTATTATGATGTTATCACTCAGTTTCTAAATTATATAAATACTAATATCTAAATCATTGAGGTCATGGAACATTATGATTTGACTGTCCTCCAATTAAGAATAAGGATTACAAACATAGGGAAGAATAAAAAACGAGGCCAACTGTAAAGCAGACTCTTAACTATAGAGAACATACTAAGGGTTGCTGGAGGGGAGTTGGACTGAGGGATGGGTTAAATGGGTGACAGGTATTAAGAAGGGCAGTTACTGTGATAAGCACGGGGTGTTTTATATAAGTGATGAATCTCTAAATTCCACTCCTGAAGCTAATATTATCCTATGTATTAAGTGACTGACATTTAAATTAAAAATTTGAAATAAACAAAGCAAAATAAACACAAAAACTGAATAAGGATTATGAATTCTAAAATCTGAATATTATGAAGCTGCTTAGCTTAAGTTGAGGAATAATTTACTATAACTTGACCTTGACTTGAAAGAAGCTTAAAATATATTCATTAATCATTTTATCTTTATTTATATAAAATTATAAAAGGTAATGAATTTTACAATAAGGTTATAAAGTGGATTGTCACGGAATGAATCCTGTTTACCCACAGGAATAATGTCCTAATTTGTCGACACATTCCCATTGAATTCAGCTTAAAATAGATCTTAGCTACAATGAATCCTACAAGCACAGATTTAGCAGCAGTGGTCTTCAGAAACTCAGAATAAAGTTCTAAATATTAATACAGTTGAGAAATACTGTATATACAAGTACCTTTACATGGGAAAATAGTACATTTTCATAAAAATAGAACATATTTAAGGAAACGAGATGAAAAGATACAGCTGATGGTTCGAATATTGACTGCATGAAAATGAGATTATTTAGTGACAAGATTTGGTTGAGAGTGAACAGTTTAGATAGGATTAAGGATAAGAAACATTGTAAATGTTCAATATGAGTAAATAGGGAGATAAATCAATGTACATTCATATGATGGGATACTATGGCAAATAAAACCACTATTTGGAAGAAATTTTTTTTTTAATGTTTATTTTTGAGACAGAGAGAGACAGAGCATGAACGGGGGAGGGTCAGAGAGAGGGAGACACAGAATCTGAAACAGGCTCCAGGCTCTGAGCTGTCAGCACAGAGCCCGACGCGGGGCTCGAACTCACGGACCGCGAGATCATGACCTGAGCCGAAGTCGGCCGCTTAACCGACTGAGCCACCCAGGCGCCCCTGGAAGAAAATTTTTTTTTTTTTTAATTTTTTTTTCAATGTTTATTTATTTTTGGGACAGAGAGAGACAGAGCATGAACGGGGGAGGGGCAGAGAGAGAGGGAGACACAGAATCTGAAACAGGCTCCAGGCTCTGAGCCATCAGCCCAGAGCCTGACGCGGGGCTCGAACTCCTGGACCGCGAGATCGTGACCTGGCTGAAGTCGGTCGCTTAACCGACTGCGCCACCCAGGCGCCCCAAGAAATTTTAATGATATAGAAACTCATGTGTGATATAACATTCAGTGAAAAATAAGTCTGGCACAAAACTCTCTATGGAATGATCTCAATTGTGTAGAATATATATGTACATAAAAATATGTATATACATAGAAAATGACTTCCCTGTAATTTCAAAAAAATGAACAAGTTAAAATATTATTAAAAATTTAAAGGAGATGTATTTAGGAGGTTTTGCTAAATCACTTGTGGTGCAGCAGGATGTTTTTGTTTCTTGAGAGGAAAAATGCCATTGATCTGTGTATTGGTGAGCTCCTGCTATTCAAGAACAGAAAGAGAAAATCCCAGTGGCATGCAACAACAAACGTTTGTTTAGGTCACGCATCCAAGTTGTCTGGTGGTCAGTTGATGTAGGTTGTACTCTCCTCGAGGTGGCTGTGCTCCTGAAACCGTCTTTTGGTTGGTTGGGGCTCATTTGATTCAGCTGGAGCTGTACTTCTTTGTGTATTGCTTTTCTAGTAGGCTAGCTTGGTTTATTCTCATGGTAATTGCAGAAATGCCAAAGAGCAGACCCCCCTGCACAGGCACTTTTCAAGCCCTTGGTTGCATCACACAGGCTAACATTGTATTGGCCAAGACAAATCATATGACAGAACACAAAAGCAAGAAGTTAGGATATATACTTGGCGTCTTTATTCAGAGGAATTCCAGTGTCAGGTAGCAGTGAGGGGGGTAAAGGAAGTGTGAAGAATTGGGGCTATTAAGTGCAATCTATCACTGTCTGAGATATGGGAATTCTGGCTCAGCCAGGATTAGGTCTTCCTTGCTCATTTTTGTGTCCTGTTTATTAGCATACTTTCTGGTAAATAGGTGAAGGGGTAATATCATTGTGTTTGGATTATTGTTTATGGAAGACTGACATTTTAGAGAGCAAAAACAAAGCTCTTTGAAAGAAACCCACAAATAGATGAAGAAAAACGTGGGTTACAATAAGGTAATGATAACAAAATAAGCTTAATTTAATTTAATTTTTTATTGAGGTGTGACATAATTACAGAAAATACACAAAAGTCATAAATACATGATTTAATGAATTATCCCCAAATAAATGCATTATGTTACCACCCACCCATGTTAAGAAACAAAATGTTACCAGAATCCCAGAAACTGCCCATGTACCATTCACCGCTCCTTTTTTTTTTTCCCCTCAAAATTTTTGCCTGTTTTTGAACACTATGTTAATAGGATCCAACATTATATATATATTGTGACTTGCTACATGATTGTGTGATTATACTGCTGTATGCAACAGTTTTAAATTCATTTACATTGCTGGAACTCCTGGGTGGCTCAGTTGGTTAAGCATCCGACTTCGGCTCAGGTAATGATCTCAAAGTTCATGGGTTTGAACCCCATGTCGAGCTATGTGCTGTCAGCTTGGAGCCTGCAGCCTGCTTCAGATTCTGTGTCTCCTTCTGTCTCTGTCCCTCCCGTGCTCATGCTCTGTCTGTCTCTCTCAGAAATAAATAAACATTAAAAGATAATAAAAATAAAATTCATTTACATTGTTGTTTAGTATTGTATGAATATATCATAATTCATTTTACTGATGATAGACATTTTGGTTAATTTTGTGGTTTTTATCAGAAATTCTGTAAATATTTGCATTCCATGAGGATAGACATATGCATACATTTGTATTTAGTTTATTCTTGGGAGTAGAATTGCTAAGTCACAGAATATTTGTATGTCAGATTTGGTAGATGCTATCAAATAAATGTTTTCAGTCTCTGTGATAGTTGCATTCCCACCAGCAGTGAATAAGAGTTTCAGCTAGTCATACTTGATATTTATCAGTTTTTTTAAAAATTGAAATATAAAATATGTACAATGAGATATTTACAAATCTGGAGTAAACAGCTTGGTGAATTCTTCCATGTGTATTTGCCTGTGTGATCACTCTTGAGCTCAAGTCATAGAATATTTCCATTGCGTTATTACTCTGGAGGGTTCTTGTGTTTCTCTTTCTGGTGACTACCCCTGCCCTTCTAGATAACTAGTATTCTAACTTCTGTCACCATTGTTAGCTTTTCTTCTTGAAGTTCATATGAAAGGAATCATAACAATGAATCTTCTGTGCCTGGCTTCTTTCACTCAATATAATGGCTGTGAGAGTCCTCCATAGGAGGAGAGCCACCCAGGTGCCCCTAGAGCCTTTTTTGGTTCCACTGGTCTATTTTTCTTTTCTTGGTACCACTACTATACTGTTTTCATTATTGTAGCTTTATAATAAGTGGTGTATTTTTTTTCCAGCTTGACTTTTTACATTTTTGTGTAAATTTTTACTTGTCAGTCTCTTCAACCCCTCAGTATAGGCATGCTCTCTTTCTCTCAAGAAATAATGTACTGAGATGTTGACTGGCATTGCATCAAATATATAGATCAATTTGAGAAAGTTGACATCTTTAAACTATTGTTTTTCAGTCAATGAACATGATATATTCCTTCATGTTTTTAGGTCTTTTCCTCTCATATATTCTTGGTGATTTGATATTTTTGATTATATTATAAATGGTATCACTTAACATTTTTCATTTTAAATTATATACAAAATTTCATTTGTCACTGGTATATAGAAATTGTTTTCTTTGTAAGCTTTGTTTACAATTAGCAATATGCACAGGGTGTCCATCTTTATTCATTTTTATACACTGAACTTATGTACATCTAGATCAAGATGTAGAATATTAGCAAATGGCCTTCTTTGTGCCCTTTCCTACTATACTGACTTTTACTGTATCTTGGCCTCTTTTGAAACTTCATAGGAAAGGAATCGTATAGTATAAATTCTTGTCTCTGGTATTCTAAAGAATTATGTTAAGATTCATCTAGGCTTTTTGCATGTAGCAGTAGTTGTTTTTAATCCTATATAATATTCTGTTATATGAATATATCACTGTTTTTCCATTCTCATTGTTGGACATTGGGTTTATTTCTACAACCGGTTTCCCTACATGGATATTCCAATTTTTACTCTTTTCAACAGTTTTTGAGAATATCAGCTGCTCCATTTCCTTCTTAACACTTGCTATCATCGGATTTTATTGTATTTGACATTTAAATTTTATTAATTTTGTTTTATATTCTGGTTTGTATTTTATTTCTGATATGTTTGTCATGTTATATCAATTTTTTTAAGAGTTTATTTTTAAGTAATATCCACATCCACTATGGGGCTTGAACACACAACCCCAGGTCCAAGAGTTCCGTGCTCCACTGACCTAGGCAGTCAAGCGTCCCTCAATTTTAGTCTATATTCTGTGATGACTAAGAATGTTGAGTGATTTATTGGCTGTTTGGATATTCTGTTTTATAAAGTACTTATTCAAATAGCTCATTTTTAACTTGTTTGTAAGTGATTTTTAATATAAAAAACATGAATTTTAAGTGTATGTAGGATACATATGTTTCACGTGAACAAATATATACACTTGTGTAATCCTATCCATTTTATTGGATTATTTTTATTTTATTTTATTTGTAAGAGTTTTTTTGTCCTCCACTTGCTAATCTGAAGTATCAACTTTATATGTGCTAAATTCCTACAAGGAATTACCACAATTCCTACAAATCAGGTTTGCTTGATTTGGTTTCTGGACTTCCACCCTATTTTATTTACGTTTCTTTTCTTTTTGAAAATATTAAGTTATATAGGGTTAACGTGAGACATTAAATTAGAAGTGGAGAAAAAAATTAGAAGTAGAAACTGTTGCATTGGTCACTCAATACTGTTTTGTGAGGTTTTTTTTACTTTTTTTTTTTTTTTTTAGTGTTTACTTACCTATGTTGAGAGAGAATGTGTGCACAAGCAGGGCAGGGGCAGAGACAGAGAAAGAATCCCAAGTAGGCTCCACACTGTCAGTGCAGAGCCTAAAGTAGGGCTTGATCTCACAAACTGTGAGATCATGACCTAAGCCGAAATCAAGAGTTGGACACTCAACCAATTGAGCAATTTTTAAAAAATTGTTAATTCTGTACATTGATATTATATTAGATGACTTTTTCTCCTCTTATCAGATTTTGCCAACCACCAGTTTGCTCTCTTTCTATGAATTTGACCTCATATACTTCATATGAATGGAATCATAGAGTATTTGGTTTTTGTTTTTGTGTGTGACTGGCTTATTTTACTTAGTATAATGTCTTCAAGGTTCATCAAGGTTGTAGCTTGTTTTGGGATTTCTCCCTTTTAAAGGCTGAATAATACTCCATTGTATAATATTTAATATATATATGTTTGTCCACTCATCTCTTTTTTTTTCAGTTTGTCATAACCTATTTACCTAACTTTATTTTTTTATTATTTTTTTAAATATGAAATTTATTGTCAAATTGGTTTCCATACAACACCCAGTGCTCATCCCAACAAGTGCCCTCCTCAGTGCCCATCACCCACTTTCCCTTCCCTCCCACCCCCCATCAACCCTCAGTTTATTATCAGTATTTAAGAGTCTCTTATGGTTTGCCTCCTTCCCTCTCTGTAACTCCCCACCCCCCTTTTCCTCCACCCTGGTCTTCTGTTGAGTTTCTCAGGATCCACATATGAGTGAAAACATATGGTATCTGTCTTTCTCTGTATTACCTGTTTCACTTAGCATAACACTCTCCAGTTCCATCCATGTTGCTACAAAAGGCCAGATTTCACTCTCATTGCCAAGTAGCATTCCATTGTGTATATAAACCACAATTTCTTTATCCATTCATCAGCTGATGGACATTTAGGCTCTTTCCATAATTTGGCTATTGTTGAAAGTGCTGCTATGAACATTGGGGTACAAGTGCCCCTATGCCTCAGCACTCCTGTATCCCTTGGGTAAATTCCTAGCAGTGCTATTGCTGGATTATAGGGTAGATCTATTTTTAATTTTTTGAGGAACCTCCACACTGTTTTCCAGAACGGCTGCACCAGTACGCATTCCCACCAACAGTGCAAGAGGGTTCCCGTTTCTCCACATCCTCTCCAGCATCTATAGTCTCCTGATTTGTTCATTTGAGCTACTCTGACTGGCGTGAGGTGATATCTGAGTGTGGTTTTGATTTGTATTTGCCTGATGAAGAGTGATGTTGAGCATCTTTTCAAGTGTCTGTTAGCCATCTGGACGTCTTCTTTGGAAAAGTGTCTATTCATGTTTTCTGCCCATTTCTTCACTGGATTATTTGTTTTTCAGGTCCACACATCTCTTGATAGACATTTGGGTCGCTTCTGCCTTTTGGCTTTGTGAATAGTGCTGCTATGAACATGAGTGTACAAATAATGGTTTACATTTTGCTTTTGATTCTATTGGATATATACTTAAAAATAGATTTTCTGTATTGTGTGGTAATTCTATTTTTAATTTTTTGAGGACCCTCTGTGTAGTTTTCCATAATGGATGTACCATTTTCATAATCACCAATAGTGCACATGAGTTCTAGTTTTTCTGTATCCTTGCCAATGCTTGTTATTTTTTGTTTTATTGATTGTAGCCATCTTGATGGCTATCAAGTGATAATCTCATTGTATTTTGATTTGCATTTACCTTATGATTAGTTATGTAGAGGATCTTTTCATATCCTGTTAGCCATTTTTGTATCTTCTTTGGAAAATGTCTATTCAAGTCCTTTGCCATTTAAAAATCAGATTAAAGTAAAACCTTGGATTGTAATTTGTTCTGTGAGTGTTCCACAAGACAAACATTTCTAAAAATAAATTTTAACTTGATAAATGAGCAATGTCTTGCAATATGAGTTGTATATGATGCTGAACGTCACACGATCACAGCTGAGCCAGTGGTTCTTGAAATTTGCTTTGATATCTCAGTGCTTTGGATTACAAGCATATTTCCAGAACAAATTATGCTTGCAAACCAAGGCTTACTGTATTTATTTTGTTGTTGAGTTGTAGAACTTAAAAAAATTATTCTGGATATTAACTCCTTATTAGATACATTATTTGTATATATTTTTTTATTTGTTGCCTTTTCACCCTGATTATGTCTGTGATGCACAAAGTTTTAATGTGGCCCAATTTCTGTATTTTGCTTTTGTTACCTGTATTTTTCTGCATCAAATCCAAGAAAACATTGCCATATCCAGTGTCATGAAGATTCTGTTTTTTTCTGTTAAGAGTTATATAATTTTAGGTCCACATTTAGGTCTTTGATCCATTTTGTGTTAATTTTTGTATATGATAGAAAGTAAAGACTTTATTCTTTTGCATTTGTATATATGATTTAAGAAAAAAATTTTTTTAAATTTTTTTAAATGTTTTTATTTTTGAGACAGAGAGAGACAGAGCATGAGCAGGGGAGGGGCAGAAAGAGAGGGAGACACAGAATCTGAAACAGGCTCCAGGCTCTGAGCTGTCAGCACAGAGCCCGACGTGGGGCTTGAACTCACGGACCGCAAGATCATGACCTGAGCTGAAGTTGGACGCTTAACTGACTGAGCCACCCAGGCACCCCCAAGAAAAATTTTTTTTAATGTTTATTTTTGAAAGAGAGAGTCAGAGCATGAGTAGGGGAGGGACAGAGAGAGAGGGAGACATGGAATCTGATGCAGGCTCCAGGTTCTGAGCTGTCAGCGCAGAGCCTAATGTGTGGCTTGAAGTCATGAGCCATGAGACCTTAACCTGAACCGGAGTCAGACACTTAACCGACTGAGCCACCCAGGTGCCCCATGGATACATGGTCTTTTAAACACCATTAATTCTTTTGCATTTGGGTATATGGTTTTTTGAACACCATTTGTTGAAAAGACTGTCCTTTCCCCATTGAATGGCCTTGGCAGTCTTGTTAAAAATCATTTAGCCTGGGGCTCCTGGGTGGCTCAGTTGGTTAAGCATCCAACTCTTGATTTCACCTCAGGTCATGATCTCATGGTCGTGAGATTGAGCCCCCTCATTGGGCTCCACACTGAGCATGGACCTGCTTAAGATTTTCTCTCTCTTTCTCTGTTGGCCCTTACCCTATGCACACTGCCTCTCT
Organism: Prionailurus bengalensis; assembly: GCF_016509475.1. Taxonomy (NCBI): domain Eukaryota; kingdom Metazoa; phylum Chordata; class Mammalia; order Carnivora; family Felidae; genus Prionailurus; species Prionailurus bengalensis. The sequence goes on along the minus strand of NC_057345.1, from coordinate 51,510,557 downwards.
CTCTAAAAATAACTAAATAAATATTAACAAAATATTATTTAACCACATATATGAGGGTTTATTTCTGGACTGTATTCTGTTCCATTCATCTATATGTATGTCTTTATGCCAGTATCATATATATATTTTTTATTACTGTAGCTTTGTATTGTTTTGAAGTCTGGAAGTATGAGACTTACAACTCTCTTACTTTTTTAAAGGTTTATTTTGATTGTTCAGGGTTCTTTGAAATTTCATATGAATGTTACGGTGAATTTTATTATGTCTACAAAAAAAATCTTTGAGATTTTCATAGGAATTGCATTAAATCTGTAGATTGCTTTGCATAGAATTGGCCTCTTAATATCAATTTAGTCTTCCAGTTCATGACTATAGGATATCTTTCCATTTGTTTGTGTCTTCTTTATTTATTTATTTATTTTTTTACCAATGTTCTATGGTTTTCAGATTATATATCATTCACCCTTTTGGTTAAGTTAATTTCTCAGTATATGTTTCCTTGCTATCTAGAAGAAGAGTGCTTTGATGAAACTTTTGTAAGCTGAAATTTTATAAAGTGACAAAGCAATTAACATTAATTTATATGGAAAAATATTTGAATGTTCTTAGACCCAAAAAATAACTCTCTCAGTCTTTCATGATGCCTTTGGACATATCTTGCCAACAGATGCACAAAATAAATTGAGATAAAGGACAGATGCTTGTAGACACAGTGCAGAACTATGGTGGTTTGATGCTGAGATACTGAGTTGTAATTCCCAGGGAAGGAGCTTGGCAGTGCCACTGTTGTTGCCCCGGGTGTGTGCTGCCTGTATTTGCAAAGCATATGCTGAATGTTATTTTTACTTTCCCCTTTTTTTGTAAAAGTGAAAATCCTCTTCAGATTTCTTTCAGTTAGCAAAAACAGGTAGTAATGTAGGTCTTTGTAAGATCAAAGTAGCATAATGTTAGCTTTCTAAAAGTGGGGAATACCTTTATTTTTTTCTTTTTGATATTATTGTAAGTGAAATTGTGTTTTTAATTTTCTTACAGATTTTTCATTATTAGTATTTAGAAATATAATTGATTTTTGCATATTGATTTTGTATCTGCAACTATGCTGAATTTATTTATTAGTTCTAACCATTTGTGTGTGTGTGTGTGTGTGTGTGTGTACTATAAAGGTTTTCTGAACAAAAGGTCATGTCTGCAAACACATAATTTTACTCTTTCCTTTCAAATTTGGACTCATTTTTTTTTTCTTTTTCTTGCCTTATTGCTTTGGCTCAGACTTCCAGTACTTTTTTGAATAGAATTGGTAAAAGTGAGCATCCTTATCTTGTTCCTAATGTTAGAGGAAAAACTTCCAGCCTTTCACCATTGAATATGATGTTAGCTGTGGTGTTTTCGTATATGGTCTTTATTATGTTGAGGTAGTTTTCTTGTATTCTTAGTTTGTTGAATGTTCCTAGCATGAAAGGGTGCTGAATTTTGCCCAGTTATTTTTCTGTATCAATTGAGAAGATCATGTGTTTTTTTTTTCCTGTCATTCTGTTAATGTGGTGTATTACCTTGATTGATTTTTTTTATGTTAAACCATCCTCACATTCCAGTCTGCTTACTTTTTTTTTTAAGCTTAATTAGTCTTTACTGTTTTATTTTTTGACAGTTAGAAAAAGTCCTACAGCAAGGTGACATCGGAGAGTGTGCAGAACCATATATGATTTTTAAAGAAGCAGATGCCACAAAGGTAGAGTATCATGCCTCTCATTTTTCCCACCTGTATAGTCATATAGTTCCTCCCAATGCTCCCCCAGTCCCTGAACCCAACACTAAATAACCTCTCATTTCCCAAGTTATTATTTGGGAGAATTATGAGGCATATTAAAGAATTTAACTACTAGTTCATTATTTTCTATTGGACTACCTGCTTTCTTACTTTCTTCTTTTTTTTGTCACTTAGCTTTTTTCATATGCTGTGTTATTCTTTAAAATCTCCCTTACCCCCAAACTAAGTGACTCCTGACTTTTTTTTCCTTGGAGAGAACTAAGTTAATTTCATTTCATTCTAAGTATTAAAATTTTCAAAAATAGTGATTTTTCATAAAATAGTGATATCGGTAATAAAAGGTTTTTTTAAAGTTCATTTATTTTGAGAGAGAGAGAGAGAAAGCACTTGCACATGAGTGTGGGAGGGGCAGAGAGAGAGAGAGAGGGAGAGAGAGAATCCCAAGCAGATTCTGAGCTGTCAGCCTGGAACCTGATGCAGGGCTTGATCCTATGAACCATAAGATCATGACCTGAGCTGAAATCATGAGTCAGAAGCTTACCCGAATGAGCTGCCCAGGTGCCCCATATAGTATAATTTTTTATAGTAAGATAGCAGTACTCTGGGGCTCTGTCTAGCTGCTGATAATTAAGGAATGCCACTGATAATTAAGGAATATGGTAAAAACAGAAAATACTATCTCCCTTTTGCTATCAGATGACTAATTTTTAGAATTTGGGTACACATATAAAGCAAAAGCAATTGATATAAAGTTGGTACCAAATTTCAGATACCCTGAGTTAGCTACAAGAATAACAGATGATTGAATACATGATTTAATAGTTGAAACATCCAGGAGTATGCTTGAGGAATACTCAATAAGTTACCAAAATCTAGAATATGTTTTGTTTTCTATTTTTGTGAAATTTGGAACAGTAACTGAGCCTTTTCTGCTGATATAGGTAGAACTGAGTACATGATACTCTTTGATCCCTGGCTTGCTGGTTGAAATTAGGGTTCAAGTATTCTATAACCTTTCCCCGGGTTGTCATTTTTTAAATTTGCTGTTGTGTGGAGCTCATAATTACAATAGCAGCTTATTACATGCCTACATAAGCTGATAGAATCAAGTATACTTGATATCTAGGCTTTTAAAGCAATCACCTATTTTGGAGGTATAATATATAGCAATAAACAGCGCTAACATTTAGTTATCCGTCCATCTTATCCCAGGCCTGACTCTCAAGGTAGAGCTCTATTGTTAGTGTATATATACCTTGACAACATCCTGTATGGAAAGAGTATGTAAGATATTTGGTGTAGATTTTTACTTTTGGACCATTAGTTGGCTATTGCAGGTTACCTTAGTGTTTGTTTCAGGGATAGCCTAAAAGTTGGGCCAGCTTCAGGATGTCTTCCAGATAGGCACATACTGTTTGGACCATCAGTCTGTTTCTAGGGTTTAGTCTTTTTGCAATATTTTTTTTTTGTTTGCTTCTTTTATTACAGTTCTGGTCTTACATGTTGTTAGCCTATTTGTACCCCCAATCCCACTTTACCTCACTCCTTCTCTTGCCATAAGTTAAGGATTATTTCAAAATGGCTCAACTGTTCCCATCTTTTTCAGAGTAGTACAATTTATTAAGTTTAACCTAGAATATTTTGTAGGTAGCAGTTGCTGACTTGAACATGGTTATGTTTCTTTTCATAAAATAGTACTTGTAATACATACACATGTTTGACACTTGCTCTACGTTCTTTCCTACCAAAATGAGATAATCACAAAAATAAATTTGAAAGACTTACTCTACACATACATTTATAGAATGGGTTAAAATTATTCAGTGGTTAAGATAATACAGTGTTAATTGATCTCTGAAAGGTATAGATTATTCTTCCATCTTTGTTGAGAATTGAGAATTCCTAAGCTGTCTTTTTATATACAATGGAGTAGTCTTTGATTCATTTCTTTCGAGCATAATCATATAATGTATAAAGTTTTGTTTTGCAGAATAAGGAAAAATTGGAGAAGCTGAAAAGTCAAGCTGATCAGTTTTGTCAAAGACTTGGGAAATATCGCATGCCTTTTGCTTGGACTGCAATCCATTTAATGAATATTGTTAGCAGTGCGGGGAGTTTGGAAAGAGATTCTACAGAGGTGGAAATAAGCACTGGAGGTAAGAGTGTTTTATATAAAATATTTCTAAATGTTTAATTTTTCTTTTTTTTATATAGGCTTGTTTTATTTATAGACTTTACAGTGTTGTGAGGCATAAAAGGGTTTTCTTTTTTTTCCTTTTTTTCCCCACAGCTTTATTGAGATGCAATTCCTATACTATACAATTCACCCATTTAAAGTGTATAATTTATTGTTTTTTTTTATATATTCACAAGGTTCTGCAACCATCACCACAGTCTTAATTTTGGAACAGTTTTGTATTCATTAGTAACCCTCCATTCTCCCCCAATCCACAAACCCAATCCTAAACAACCTCTGATCTCCTTATAAGGTCTGTATGGATTTGCCTATGCTGGACATTTCATATCAATAGAATTATACAATATACAGTCTTTTGTGACAAGCTTCTTTCCCTTAGTATAATGTTTTATTATTTTTTATTATTTTTTAATGTTTTATTTATTTTTGAGAGAGAGAGAGAGACAGAGTGTGAGTGGGGGAGGGGCAGAGAGAGGGAGACACAGAATCTAAAGCATACTCTAGGCTCTGAGCCATCAACACAGAACCCGACATGGGGCTCAAACCCATGAACCAGGAGATCATGACCTGAGCCAAAGTTGGACACTTAACTAAGCGCCCCAGGCGCCCCTCACTTAGCATAATGTTTTAAAAGTTCATCCATGTTGTAGCATGTATCACTATTTAATTTCTTTTTGTTGCCAAATAATAGTCCATTGTGTGGATATACCACATTTTATTTATCCATTCATCAGTTGATGGACCTTTGAGTCGTTTAAACTTTTTGTTTAGTATGAATAATGCTGCAGTTAATGTTCAGGAACAAGCTTTTGTATGGGCATGTTTTCATTTTTTTGGACATATACTAGAAATTGTTGGATCTTAGTGACAATTCTATATTTCACGTTTTGAAGAACTATCAGGTTGTTTTCCAGTGTTGCTGCACCATTTAAAATTCTTCTAGTAGTGTGTGAAGGTTCCAATTTCTCCATATCTTTGCGAACACTTTTATTATTTGGCCCTTTGATTACAGCCATCCTAGTGTAGGCAAAGAGGTTTGTCATTGTGGTTTAGGATTTGCTTTTCCTTGATATTTAATGATCTTGAGTATAATTTTATGTGCACTGGTTATGTGTATACTTTCTTTGAAGAAATATGTAGTCATGTCTTTTGCTCATTTTTTTAATGTCTTTGTTTTTGTTTTATCTAGTGGATGCTCATTTTTTATGTGGCTTTTTAATATTCTTTTTTTTGAAGTTTATTAAAAAATTTTTTTTAACATTCATTTATTTTTGAGAGAGAGAGAGGCAAAGTGTGAGCAGGGGAGAGGCAGAGAGAGGAGACACAGAATCTGAAGCAGGCTTCAGGCTCTGAGCTGTCAGCATAGAGCCTGATGTGGGGCTCACACTCACAAACCATGAGATCATGACCTGACTGAACCACCCAAACACCCCTAAGTTTATTTATTTTGAGAGAGAGAGAGAGAGAGAGAGAGAGAGAGAGCACGCATGCGCAAGCTGGGGAAGAGCAGAGAGAGAATCCCAAGCAGTCTCTATGCTGTCATTACAGAGTCCCATGAGGGGCTTGAACTCATGCACTGTGAGAACATGCCCTGAGCCAAAATCAGGAGTCAGATGCATAAGTGACTGAGCCACTCAGGTACCCTGCTTTTTTATATTCTTGTCTTTGAATTTAAGAGTTCTTTATGTATTCTGGATACAAATCTTTTATCTTTTTTTCTTATTATTTTTTCTTATTATTTTTAATTTACATTAAAAATGTAAATTAAGTTAGTTAACATATAGTGCAATAATGATTTCAAGAATAGAATTTAGTGATTCATCACTTACATATTAACACCCAGTGCTCAAGTGTTCTCCTTAATGCCCCTTGCCCAACAAATCTTTTATCTAATACAGGATTTGCAAATATTTTCTCCCAGTCTGTGGGTTTTTTTTTTTTTTCCTCTTTTAATGCTGGTGTTTGTAGCATAGAAATTAAAAAAAAATTTTTTTTCATGTTTGTTTATTTTTGAGAGATAGATAGAGACAGAGCATGAACAGGGGAGAGGCAGAGAGAGAAGGAGACACAGAATCCAAAGCAGCCTCCAGCTGCTGAGCCGTAGCACAGGCCCCGATGCAGGGCTCAAATCCATGGGACCGTGAGATCATGACCTGAGCTGAAGTCAGACACTCAACTGACTGAGCCACCCTGGTGCCCCTGTAGCATAGAAATTTTAAATTCATTTTCTCTGTTCTTTTGTTGCTTGTGCTTTTGGAGTCTTATCTAAGAAAGCATTACCTAACTCAAGATCAGAAAGATCTGTTTGTATGTTTTTGTCTAAGAGGTCTATAGGTATAGCTCTTACATTTAGGTATAATCCATTTTGGGTTACTTTTTTTTTTACATGGTGAGAGGTGAGGGTCCAATATTATTCTTTTAATGTAGCTATTGAGTTGTCCCAACACCTATTTGCTAGGAAGACTGTTCTTTCTCCAGCAAATGGTCTTGTCATTCTTGTTGGAAATTAGTTCACGGGACATCTGGGTGGCTCAGTTGGTTAAGCATTTGACTTTGGCTCAGGTCATGGTCTCACTGTTTGTGAGTTCAAGCCTCGTGTAGGGCTCTGTGCTGACAACTGAGATCCGGTAGCCTGCTTCAGATTCTGTGTCTCCCTCTCTCTCTGCCCGTCCCTGGTTGGCGCTCTGTCTGTCTTTTAAAAATAAATAAATATTTAAAAAAAAAAAAAGAAAGAAAGAAAATTGGTTTATGATAGATGTATGGGTTTAATTCTGGACTCAATTCTATTCCATTGATTTATATGCTAAGCCCATGGTAGTACTATTCTGTGTTCATTTTTTTGGCTTTGCAGTAAGTTTTGAAATTGGGAAGAGTGGTCCTCCAACTCTACAACTTTATTATCTTATTTACAGGTTTGTGTGTGTGTGTGCCTATTTTGGGCCCTTGTAGTTTTATTTTTGAGAGAGACAGAGACAGAGCGCAAGCAGGGGAGGGGCAGAGAGGGAGACACAGAATCCAAAGCAGGCTCCAGGCTCTGAGCTGTCAGCACAGAGCCCAATGTGGGCCTCAACCCATGAATCTTGAGATCTGCTTAACCGACTGAGCCACCCAGGCGCCCTTGGGCCCTTGTAGTTTAATATGTAGTTTAGAATTAGCTGTAAATTTCTGCACAAAGGTAGCTGGAATTTTGATAGACATTACATTAAATCTATAAATCATTTTGGGGAGTGTTGCCCTCTTAACGATATTAAATCTCCCAATCCATGGAATGTTTTTCCATATATTGAGATCTTAACATTTTTTTCAGTGTTTTATAGTTTTCAGTGTACAAGTCTTTGCCTTTCTCCTGTTAAATGCATACCCAATTGTTTTATTGTTTTTATGATATTTTTAATGGAATTGTTTTCTTAATTTCAGTTTTAGAATGTTCATTTCTTGTGTATATAATATTGACTTGAATATTGATTATGTGCTTTGAAACCATTTGAACATGTTTATTAATTGCAGTGTTTTTTTTCCCCCTCTTTTGGATTCTTTAACATTTTCTATATACAAGATATTGCCCTCTGCAAATAATAAAAGGTTTACTGTTTCTTTTTCAATCTGGATGACTTCTTTTTCTTTTCTAACAATCTTAACTAGAACCTTCTATACTATATTAAATAGAAGTGGCAGGAGTGTTCCTGCCCTTGGGGGTCAATGCATTCAGTTCCTGACCTTGGCGGGGAGATGCATTCAGTCTTTTATAATCAAGTATGATGTCTACTGTAGGTTTTTCATAAATGTAGTTTAGTAGATTGATGAAATTCCCATCCATTCCTAACTCTTTGAGTATTTTTAGCATCAAAAGATGTTGATTTTGTCAAATGCATTTTTTGCTTTTGAATTGACTTGTATGGTGTTTGTCCTGTATTCTTTTAGTAGGGTGTTTTGCATTAATAGACTGGATTTTAGAGGTTAAACTAATCTTACATTTCTCAGAGAATTCCCACTTGGTCATGGCATATAATTTTTTTGTAGATGTTAGAATATGTTTCCCAATATTTTGTTTAGTATTTTTCTTCTATATTCATAAGGGATATTGGTCTGTAGTTTTTCTTTCTTGTGAAATAAATCTCTGTCTGGTTTTGGTATCAGAGTAACACTGGCCTCAGAATGAGTTGTGAATTATTCCTTTTTTTATAAATTTTATTTTGGAGGCGTTTGTGAAGGATTGGTATTTGTTTTTTTTTTTTAAAATCGGAAGAATTCACTAGTGAAGCCATCTTGGCTTGGTCTTTTTGTGATAAGTTTTTTCATTACTAATTAGATCTTTCTACTTGTTTTAGATCTTTTCATATTTTCTGTTTCATCTTAAATCAGTTTCAGTATTGTGTTTCTAGAAATTTGTTCATTTTGTATAAATTGTCTAATTTTTGACCTATAGTTATTCAAAATATTGTAATATAATTCCTTTTCTAAGAGCTGTAGTGACGTCTACTCATTCATTCCTGATGTTAGTAATTTGAGATGTTGTATTTTTTAACCGCCCACTTAGCAAAGTTTTTAAAATTTACTTTTTTTTTTTTTTTTAATTTTTTTTTTTTCAACATTTATTTATTTTTGGGACAGAGAGAGACAGAGTATGAACCGGGGAGGGGCAGAGAGAGAGGGAGACACAGAATCGGAAACAGGCTCCAGGCTCCGAGCCATCAACCCAGAGCCTGACGCGGGGCTCGAACTCACGGACCGCGAGATCGTGACCTGGCTGAAGTCGGACGCTTAACCGACTGCGCCACCCAGGCGCCCCTAAAATTTACTTTTTGAAGAACCAATTTTTGGCTTCATTCTTATGTTTGTAGTTTCTATTTCTTTTATTGTCATCCAGCTGTTGTCTTTGAGTCCTTTCTCGTTCTTGCTTTGGGTTTAGTTTTCTCTTTTTCTACTTTATAAAAATGAAAGGTTAAGTTACTTATTTGAGAACTTTTCTTTTTTATTTATAGTCTTTTTTATTATAGTTTTCCTCTGAGTGCGGGTTTAATGATATGCCATATGTTTTGGGATACTGTGTTTTCATTTTCATGTATCTTAAGTATTTTCTAATTTTCTTTATTTCCTTTAACCCATTGGTTTTTCGAGAATCGAGAGTATGTTTAACTTCCACATGTTTATGAATTTCCCATATACTTTTCTGTTACTGATTTATGATTTAATTTCACTGTTCTTGGGAAACATTTTATATGATTTCAGTCCTTTTGAATTTATTTTATTTTGTTTTATAGCTTAATCTATGTTGGAGAATGCCCTGTGTGTGCCAGAGAAGAACACATATTCTACTTTTGCTTAGTGACATGTATTAGTTTGTTTATGGTTTTAAGTCTTCAGTTTCCTTGTTGATCTGTAGCATAGTTGTTCAATTGTTGTTGTTGTTTACCAGTTGGTTTTGAATAATAAGGGTATCTTGCAAGGACTTTGAATGAATGTTATCTTAAAATTCTGTTTCAAATTCAAGTGCTAAGACTGAGGGACCATTAGATGGTCACTAAAATTTTCATTGTGTGAATATTTCCTATTAAATGCATAGTTTCTCTGTAGCTGCATGTTATAGCTCATCTTTGGTCATATGCATAGTCTGTGTGGAGAAACTTATTTTCCACTGGAGAAGTTTTAAAAGAACCAGGAGATTTAGGTATGGTGCTTCCTTACCTATCTCTCCAGAAATGAAATTCTTTACTACAATCAATATGTCGGGTAGATAATTTTCAACTTGAATGAATTTTTTTCCTGTGTTTGGAAAGCTGCTTTTAAAACAATTTAAATATTATGAAAATGAATACCAGACTTTTCTTTTTCCTTGGTAGAACGAAAAGGGTCTTGGTCAGAGAGGAGGAATTCTAGCATTGTTGGCAGACGATCACTCGAAAGGACAACAAGTGGAGATGATGCTTGTAACTTGACCAGCTTTCGACCTGCTACTCTCACAGTGACGAATTTTTTTAAGCAGGTATTGTTCTGTCATGTAGGAATTCTATGGGGATATTTGTACATAATATTATTTTGGTTTCAGAAAAATTATAATTGTACATTTGCATGTAGTACATGTACATGTAATAATTGTGATTTCTAGAAATTAAAAAAACTGTTAAGAGCAAAAAGTATAAGAATAAAATAATATTGTATCTGCTGTTGTATAATTATATTTAAATGTTAGCACTAATAATGCATCAACATCAATCCTCCACATTTATATCCTATTTCTTAAATGTAATGTTTTAACTTTTAAACATTTATGGTTTATGAATGTTCTTAGTCATTGAGTGGTTGTATCTCTCTTCCCTACCCAAGTTTTATTTTGGTTGAAGCTACCACATCTATAGTATATGGAATAGGACTTTCAGGCCTTACTAGTATATTTTTCTGCTAAAATGTAGTCAACATTATTTGTTTAGGTGAGTTTATAGGTCCAAGAAGTTCTTGATAAAAGACACTTTATTCTTTGCAAATATATTCTCTGTGCTTCAAATTATGAATCAAACCAGTAGTTTTCAAATGCTGATCATGATCCGTTAACAGTAATGGAAATTTAATAGGTAATACCCAGCTTGAAAACAAATGAACAAATTCAGGAGAATAGAAAAAATAATAGTGCATTGCACATAGTGAAGTTAAATATTGCTTCAGTGAGCTTTTTTCCTCTTGCTTTTTGTATGAGTGCATACATGTATGCATGTACATACTGGATTTTGATATAAAATGGATTGGTACCATGTCTATATTTTGGAACAGATGACTGGGAAATGCTAAGTATTCTTTTAGAATTCCTTCATTTGAGGTCTTATTCTTAATAAGAGGAGGAAATCCTGGCCTATAATATCTAATACTTGAAAGAGGACAAGGATTTAGGAAAGGATGTGCCATGGATTGAAAGACAGCAATCTGCTTGAAGCTCCTTTCACAGTTTGATATCAATAGCATTTATAGACAGCTGCTCGGTGAGATTCATATGGAGAGTAAAGCAGGTGAGAAGTGTCTGAAGTGGTGAGGGTCTTTTATTATGGACAGTAGTATGAGGAAGAGTCTAGAAAAGGTCACAGTGTTAGCTGGATGAAGTGATAGGTCAAATAAAGCTATGGACAGTAGATTTACCTGATACAGTGACACAGCCTTGCAGCTATGACATTTTTTTCTCTTTCTATTTCCTTAACTGCTGCGTCACTTCTGCACTATTTCTACAGCTCTTTTTCCATTTCTTCAGCCTACTTTATTATTGAACTGGTATTGTAACCTTAAATCAACAAGTCATTCATCTACCCACCTACCTATTGATCCAACAAATAGTTTTTGAATGTTCAGCATGTACTGAATATTAATCCACTTACCTACCTATTGATTTCGCAAATATATTTTGAGCATTCACCATGTAGTGGACACTGTGTTGGAGACTGGTAACTAGAAACTAGCACAAAGTGATCGTGAAAACTTAAAATGAATGATTGTTGGAAATATCAGCAATGGAGAGCTTTTATATTTGACTTTGTATGGTCTATTTGTTAAAAATTATTAGCATCTATAATTCTTATAAGTATTTTTAAATAGCTAGGATACTGTGCATTAGGCAAATGCAAATTAAGGAAAAAGCAGACATTACAATTTTAGTAAAATAGAATTCATGGTACAAATTTCTCCTAAATGAGATACAGAAGGCAGTTCTTTTAAATTGATGAGAGATTACTATCTGTGATTGGGATATAGTAATTAGGAGTGCTTCTGTACAGATTTGAAGTTGTTAAGCAAAATTATTAAAAATACATAGAGATATAAAAACAAAATTAAGCCCATACATTAGTTTCAGGAACATGTTTTATTTGTTGATGAGTATATATAAGTTGGAGTACATAGTGGTAAAATATGCTGTGTGGAAGTGGAGGGTGTCAGCTAGGCTCATTCACATTTGGAAATTGAGACTGACTTTTGGTAGGAAGACTGAAATGACTCAGACGTCTTCCATGTGTCTCAACTTCTCTTCTCATCCTGTAGCAGGCTGGCTTGGTCATGTTCTCATAGCAGTGGTAGAATTTCAAGAGGGGCAGGCTCACTTGTACAGATGTTTTTCAGATCTCTGTATCACATTTGCTTATTGGCCCAAAGAAAGTCACATGGCCCACCCAAGAGGAGGGAATTATGCCTCACCCCAACAAATGTCATGGAAACAGGGAGTAAAGATTGGAGGCCAATAATATAATCAATTTAACAGGTTAAGTAGACAGAAATAATTAAGTAGAGATAATCTGAATGTACTATCAATAAGGACCACTTAAAAAGTTATGTTAATACTGTATTCAAAAAGAGAGTATACTGTTTTAGCAACTGATGGAACATTTACAACAATTAGGCCACAGAAAAAATCCTCTTAAAATGAAATTCTCTAATCATAACTCAATAAAACTAAAAGCTATTTATAAAAGTATTAACAAAAATCTTGAACCACTTAGAAATTAAAAAAAAAAAAAAATCACCTTCCTAGGGGCTCCTGGGTGGCCTAGTTGATTGAGTGCCTGACTTTGGTTCATGTCATGATCTTGCAGTTCATGAGTTTGAGCCTCGCATTGGGCTTGTGGCTGTCAGCTCCAGAGCTTGCTTTAGATCATCTGTCCCCCTCTCTCTGCCCCTCCCCTGCTTGTGCTCTCTCAAAAGGAAATATTAAAAAAAAAAAAAAAAAAAAAATCACTTTTCTAAATAGTGGGATAAAAGAAGATCAGTTCTGTACCGTGTTTGGAATATAATAGTGAACAAATGGAATCTGTCTCAAGGTGAGGTCACAGTAATAAAGTAATGTTAAATATGTTCATTACCACATAAGTATATGAACTCTGCACTAAAAACAAAAAAGATATCAAGTGCAGGAGGTTTGGATTAATAAAATCTAAAGACCTACTCTTGAATAAAAGAATGAAATAAATTCTTACCTATTTTAATTGCAAGAAAAAATATATGAAATAGAAAATTTTGTATTAATTAGGTACGGTTTGGTTATTTGTTGGTTTGCTTGTCTCTTTTCCCATTGATTGAGGTTGTTTCATAGTTTTCACTCTGGTCTTAATATCAGAATAATTATTCTTCTTTTTAAGAGTAGTTTATGTAAACAAATGAATAAACAAACAAAAAGTAGAATTACACCTATAAATACAGAGAACAAACTGATAGTTGCCAGAAGGGTGTGAGGTGGAGGGATGGGCAAAATGGGTGAAAGGGAGAGGGAGATGCAGGCTTCCAGTTATGGAATGAATGAAGTCATGGGAATAAAAGACAGCAAAAATAAAATTTTTTAAGTACTTGCAGTCAGAAAAAAGAGTAGCTTTTTGTTACTTTTTTCTTTTTCCAATTTAGTGAATGCTGTATATTTTGCATTTGAGAAATGTGGTAATATAAAATTGAAAAGACAGAAATTCAAGTGCAATGACTTTTTAAGACTGTCGTTTATGTATGTTTCTTTTCTGTCTATATATTTTGTTTAACTTTTTTTTTTAATATTTATTTTTGGGAGAGGAAGAGAGAGAGCAAGCATGAGTGGGGGAGGGGCAGAGAGAGAGGGAGATGGAGAATCCGAAAGAAGCTCCAGGCTCTGAGCTGTCAGCACAGCCCGACACGGGGCTGAAACTCACGAACTGTGAGATTATGACCTGAGCTGAAATCAGATGCTTAATTGACTGAGCCACCCAGATGCCCCTTTTCTGTCTATATCCTTATTTTTCTTTTTTCCATTTCATCTCCCTCTAACTTCTATTGATTTTATTTATTTTAGAGTGTCTTGTAATACTTTATAGACATAAATAATGGGCTATAAGTAAATATTTAAATTTAAGGTACAGATAATAGTATCATAACTCAATAAAATTTGAAAGCATAAAAGGAAGGAAATCAGTATGGTATTTGTTTTTAATCATAATTATATTAATTTAATCTTTTCATTCTGACTAAATGGACAGAAGAGGGTAAGAATATTAACAGGCACTATACATTTTTTTTTTTCAATCTACTCTATTTGTTTTCTCAAATGCTTTTTCCTCAGGAAGGAGACCGCTTAAGTGATGAAGATCTGTACAAATTTCTTGCTGATATGAGAAGGCCATCTTCTGTTTTACGGCGACTAAGACCAATTACAGGTATTTTAAAATTTTGAGTAGACATCATTACAACCCTTTCATCCCTAATATGTCATATTTTTAGTAATTATGTATTTCTTTTTTCACTTATCTGATCCATGTGTCTTTCTTTGCCCAATGCCTGTCAGTCTTCATTTCATTATTCTGCCTTTGTGGTCTTAACAGTTTATATGCAAGATTTAGTACTTTTGATAATTTGAGTACTGACTTGAGAATGATGAGTAATTTTGTGGCTTACAATTATTCTTTAGGTGAAAAAATGTACATAGGATGGTAAATATTCTGAAGCAGATTGATACTATGGTCAGAACAAACCATTACAGAGTAAAACTGTTTTGTTTGTTGTTTTAGAGTAAAGAAGTTTAAATTAAATCACTTAACCTTCAAAATGTTGGCATGATCCTATGCTAGATCCTTTTCTGTTTTGTTTTCTTTTGCTTCTTTTTTTTTTTCCTTCTCACTCATTTATTCATTCAGTAGGCATTTATTATTTTACATGTACTATGTCTGTATCAGTAATTAGTAAGTTTGAGACTTGGTAAAATGAAATAATTTAGAGGTCTGAGATAACAGTAATTTTGATTTCTTTCCAGACTTCTTGCAAAAAGAGGACCTAAATCCTTCCAAGAACATTTTTAATATGAAGTTTTAATTTATTTGTTTATGCTGTTTTTATAATATATTTTTATACCCAGCTCAGCTGAAGATAGACATTTCTCCTGCACCTGAAAATCCCCACTATTGCCTAACTCCAGAGCTGCTTCAGGTGAAGCTTTACCCAGACAGTAGAGTTAGACCTACCAGAGAAATTTTGGAGTTTCCTGCCAGGGATGTCTATGTTCCAAACACTACTTACAGGTAACACATTTTAATTTTGGAGATTTCTTTTTTTTTTTTTTTTTTAAGATTAAAAAAAATGTTTATTTATTTATTTTGGGGGGGGGGAGAGAGAGAGCGAGTGCACGTGCGAGTGTGAAGAGGGGCACTACACCTGTAGTGTGGAGCCCACTTGGGGCTCGATCTCAGGAACCATGAGATCATGACCTGAGCCGAAATCACGAGTTAGATGCTTAACTGACTGAGCTATCCAGGCACCCCTTAAGATTTTTTATTGTTATCATGACTTGACATTTAAAGTAATCTCTACACCCAACACGGGGCTTGAATTTATAATCCCGAGATCAAGAGTTGCATGTTCTATTGACTGAGCTAGCCAGGCACCCCTGATTTTGGAGATTTCTGAAATCAGATACTGTACAGTCCATTTTTAAAGTAGAACTAGAATAAACTTTCCAAAAATCTTTGGTAGCTTTACTTATTCAATTTCTTATCACATAATTTTATTAATAGCTGAAATGTATTAAGCTTATACTATGTGCCAGGTCACATGTTAATTATCTTACATATGTTATCTTATTTAATCCTCACAGCCTGAGGTGTAGGTATTGCATTCATTTTAGTAATGAGTAAAGGGATGGAGAGGTTAAGTATACTTCACTGTGGTAGAGCTAGCATTGGAATTGTAAGCTGTTAGGTTAAAACATTAGAACTCCCAGTTACTATATTTCTGCAGATGTTCTTTTTTTCTTTTTTTTAATTTAATAAAGTTTTATTTTCTAAAATGTACAGTTGGTAGGATCTGTTCATGCATCTTCACCAGCAGCTGGGCATCTGCACCCTTGGTGTTTCTGGTATAAATTACTGGAGCTCTGTGCTTTGAAACCAGCTTAAAAAGTCCTTGACTAAGGAGCCCTGAAGGGCTGCCCTGGCAGTGTCCCAGAGACAGCAGCTGGAGTTACAAGCTGATAGTTGGGAACTTCCTTACAGAGTTTGTCATACGTCGCTTTGTCAACAAGACTAGGTTGTTGAACTTGTCCTGAACTTTGCCTTCGGACCAGTTCTTCTTTTTGGCCTTGACCCCAGATTTGTTCCCTAAGTCCTTCTTTTTTGACTGACTTTCCAGCATCTTTCTTCTTCTCATCCTTGGGTGGCATTGCAAAGCTCAGAGGGCAGCAGCCACCCCTGCAGTCTCACTAAGATGTCGGACAAAAAGCCCCCAACTGTTCTTATTGGCAGAATCTAGTATTACACAGGAATCAAATATATGTGCCTGCACTGTGGTTTAACCAATAATCAACAATGTTTACTGATGTACTGCTCAGAATACTTGACATGAGATTGTTGGGTAGGCTTTATAGGCTGACCACTCTATAACACTAAGAGTTCATGGCTTGACATTGGGATATCCAACAGGGCAGCTCAGACATAGGATTCCAACCCAGACTTCCCCATCACAGCATATTTCACCACCTAGTTGCCCAGTTTCTGACGCCCAAAGTTTTGAAATCAAAATGATTTCTTTCTTTTTCTTTTTCTTTATTTATTTTGAGAGAGAGAGAGTGCAAACAGGGGATGGGCAGAGAGAGAGAGAGAGAGAATCCCAAGCAGGCTCTGTACTGCCAGTGCAGAGCTCGACATGGGGCTCAAACTCACGAACCGTGAGATGACCTGAGCCGAAATCAGAAGTCCGGTGCTTGACTGACTGAGCCACCCAGTCTTTGTCTTAGTCCTCACATTTACTCTTCAAACAAGTTTTATAAGCTCTGCTTTCAAAATGTATCCCAAATCTTACCTTCTCCACTTTTAAAACTCTAGGCAGGTCACCATCTAGATCAACATGGTCATATAGAAATATAATGGGAATTGCATTTGTAATTAAAAATTTTATAGTTCCCACATTAAAAAAAAACAAAAAGAAACAAGTGAAATTAATTTTAATCATGTTATTTAACCTAATATATCTAAAATATTATCATTTCAACATATAATAAATGTAAAAAGCTGTTGAGATATTTTACTTTTTTTCTTTCCTACAAAAAGTCTTCAAAATTGGGTGTGTATTTTGTACTCTAAGCACATTCAGTTTCAGATAAGCCACATTTTGGATGCTCAGTTGCTTCATGGAGGCTAGAGGCTTAGCATATTGGGCAGCTGCTCATCTCAGATTTTTCTGTACCTTTCTTTTTTTTAATTAAAAAAATTTTTTTATTAATATTTTATTTTAATTTTTGAGAGACAGAGAGACACAGAGCACAAGCAGGGGAGGGGCAGAGAGGGAGACACAGAATCCAAAGCAGGCTCTAGGCTCTGAGCTGTCAGCACAGAGCCTGAGGAGAGGTTCAAACCCAATGACCCAGGTGCCCCAGATTTTTCTGTACCTTTCTAATTTGATCATCTGCCTTCCACCCTGCCTAAATCAGTTTTCAACGTTATAGCCAGAGATTTTTTTTTTTTAAGATTTTATTTTTAAGTAATCGCTGTGCCCAACATGGGGCTTGACCTCAGGACCCTGAGATCAAGAGTCACACGCTTTATTGACTGAGCCAGCCAGGCGCCCCTAGCCAGAGAAATTTTAATTATTATCAATTAGATTACTCATTCCTCAACATAAAACCTTCCAGTGACTTCCATTACAAGCAGAAAAATACTTTTTTTGTAATACTATATAAAATTCTACATGTTCTATCCCCTGCCTGTCTCTAACTTCATATCCTACTCTGCTTTGCTCATGTCGCTTTAACGTCAATGGCTTTTTTACTGTCCTTTAACAAACAAAATTCCAGTCTGCATAAGGCTTTTCCATTTGTTCTTCTCTTTGCTTAACTTGTTTTACCTCAGATCTTCATGTGATTCCTTATTCAGATGTATATGTGTTGAAAGGTCACTGTCTAGAGAGGCTCACTTTCTTCACCCTCAGTAAAAAGATCTGCTTTTCTCCTCTAGTTCGCCACCCTTTGTATTTGTCGTTTTCTGCCGTTACATTATATAGTTATGTGATTGGGTTTTTTTTTTCTTTTGTCTTTTTCTTTAGAATGTGATTACTGTTAAGAGGGACTTGTCTATTCCCTTTATCAACTTTTTTTTTTTTTTAAGTAGGCTCCACACCCAAGGTGGGGCTTGAACTCAGGACCCTGAGATCAAGTCACATGCTCTACTGACTGAGCCAGCAAGGAGCTCCTTTCCTTTATCACTGTATCTCCAGCATCTGGAATAGTGTGCTAGCACACAGGAAGCACACAGTAAATATTGATTCAATTAGTTAAAAAATAAGGAACTGTGTAGTGTTATGAGAGTGGCATTTACAGTCATAGAGATACGGGTGTGATTTCTGACTCCAGTTTGCACTATTTGGTGACTTTAGATAAGTTAATTTATTGGCCACTCAGTTATCTTATTTAAAAAATGGGAGATAATAATAATATCTGTCTTCTCTTGTGAGGGTACAGAGTACAAAACACTACATGTAATTCACACTTAGTGTGAGTAAAATTTCTGGAAGATAGGCTAAAGAAAATATATATTGTTTTTAAGAGAGACAAGGTAACATGGAATTATTCTTCTATAAATTGTGATTTAAGTATTTACAAGGACATGGAATAAAGGAGAAATTATATAATCTAAAGTGTGTCTGAAACCATTTTGAGGTTATCAGCTGTACCTCTTATCTAGTACAGGTATCTTATCTAGAGCATCCCTAACTTGTGTTTATCTGTTTTGCTTCTGCTTGGAAATTGGAGACGTTGAGTGGTCTTTTTTTTTCATCTTCCTACTTATTTTTGTTATTTGCATATTTTACTATTTTAAAATGATTTTATGACTATACTTAAACTTTATAAGTACTGTAGGCTTAAAATTAAAAACGGAGGTCTTTCATCTCATTTTTACCAGCTTTTTCCTACCTTGATATCTAATTTTCAGTATGTCAATCACTGGCAACTCTTTTTGCTCTTTCTTTTGTTTTTTTATTTCTTGTTTCTAAATAACACATCCATGCTACTATTTCTTGACTCTTGTTCAATTTTAAATATCTATTGACTGTTGCAGAAGATGAAGATTTAACTCTTATATTTTCCTTCCCAGAAATATATATGCTTGCATAAATCCAGGAAAAAATACATACACTTGTCATCTCTCCCATGTATAGTTACATCCCAGTTTTTCATTAAATTAATGTTATTTTTTTTACGTTTGTGATTCTTATGTAACAATTTTAGCAGCTTAGCCATGTGGATTACTATGATTCTATTCCTGCATTTGTTTTGTATAGCTTTTTATTTTCTTGGAATAGCTACATTATTTAGTTTTCCCTACTTTTCAGTGTGTTGTCACTAAAATTCTCTGTAAAGCTTCTTGCAGTACAGTAGAATGCATCAGATAGTCCGTTCCCCTGGGAACTAAATTGTACGTGCAGCAGAGGGACTTTCCTAGGCTCGCTAGACTCAGTGCAGTTGTCATATTGGAGCCTGTTGACCATTATGCTGGAAATTTGCTTTACATTTCTTTTGCGATGGAGTCCTTATATCCCATATATTTTTCTTTCTTGTTTTACTTATTTTACTGTGAGCCTTCAGTACCTTCCTGAAATAGGATGTATAGGAGTAAATTCTCTAAGAGTTTTATATCTGACGATATGTTTATCTTACCTTTACTCCAGAATTACTAATTTTGCTGGATACAGTATTCTAAGGTTTAAATTATTTTCTGTCAAGATTTTGAAAACAGGACACAACTGTCTTCTGACTTTAAGTGAAGCGTTTGAGTGGTCCAGTATACTTCTGACTGCTAATCTTTGGTTGGTATCTTTTCCTTTCAAGGCTTTTTTGAGTTGTTTTCTTTATCCCTGGTGTTTTGAACTTTCATGTGATGTACTGATATGATAACATTTATTTAGTGCTTTATAGTATGTAATTGTTTTCATTTAAATTAATTTATTCAGTGTCAGAGGAATCTTAAAATTCCAAAGGAATCTTTTAATTCTGGCTGTATTTATTTTTCTCCACAATAAGGCTGAGATTAAGACATTTATCTGGACTTGAACCCAGGTCTTATTTTCTATGTTATTCATCCTTTGGGAGGGAGTACATCTAACATTTATACTTATTGACAATATGAATAAAGCTAAAATTTCTTATTGCTAGATAATTGTTGTATTTTTATTAAAGCAGGTAGAACACTTTTATTTACCTTATTATTTGCCCCAAAATGTACATCATTATTTATCCTTGTTTAATAATTTTTTAATGCCTTATTTTTTTTTAAGTTTATTTTGAGAGAGTAAGAGTGGGGGAGGGGCCGAAAGAGAGTAAGAAAGAGAATCCCAAGCAGGCTCCACACTGTCAGTGCAGAGCACGACGTGGGCTTGAATTTATGCATCGCAAGAACATGACCTGAGCCCAAATTGAGTTGAATGCTTAACTGACTTAGCCACCCAGGTGCCCCTTAACGCCTTATAATTGAGCTGAGTATAACAGTTGATAGGAATGGCATCCTCGAGTATTATATCTAAGAAGTAATGGAAACAAGGGCCAAAATAGAAAATCTAGACGTGTTTCAGGATTTGAATGGGAGCTAGGTAGAGAACCTGTATCAAGTGAGTACACATCTCACTAAATAAGAAAGCATATTGTTTCCTCTTAAGTATGTATCCAGTTTTAATATATCAGGTATTCCTCCTGGAGAAGAAGGATAAGTTAATACACCAAAAGGTTTAAGTGTAAATTTAATAAATTATAAGTTACTATGGTTTAGCTGTATGAGTTTTTGGAAATTAAGTAAACATGTATTAGAAGCTGTTTCAGGTAACTTGTTTATTTGTATTTGATTTTGGTTTTTATGACTGAATGCCTTACCATTTGAAGTGTTTAGCATCAGTAAAGATAATTGATTGTTCAAAACTATAATTATTTTCTATTCTGGCAGTAAACTTTTCAAGTGTAAGAATGCATTCATAGCTAATTAACTTGACAGTGATCTTGAGATATCTTTAAACATATCTCAGTGGCTTTAGCTTGCACTGTATCTAAATACTCAATTAATTAAAGAGCTGATAGTCATCCCAGGCATTAACGATTCATCAAATGTGTAAAGAAGAACTGTTCTCTCATGAGCAGTTATTCCCGGAAATAGTAGAATCAGCTAAACTTATCAATAAGTTTAGGTTTATTCCTATTAAACATTTAATGAAAACAGCTACTGTTTTAGGTTCTAAAATTTTTCATCAAAATAAATTAGTTTCAGGTTAGAATTTTTTTTTAAGTTTATTTGTGTTAGAGAGAGAGATTGCGAGCATGAGCAGGGGAGGAGCAGAGAGAAAGGGAGAGAATCCCAAGCAGGCTCTGCACTGTCAACTCACAAACTGTGAAATCATGACCTGAGCCAAAATCAAAAGTGGGATGCTTAACCCACTGAGTTGCCCAGGCGCCCTGTTTCACGTTAGAATTTTATATAATCTTTTTTCATCTTATGTGCAGCCTTTAAGGATCTCATGTAAAATACTTTAATTCGTTAACATACTTTGGTAAATTGTGATACAGGATGTCAAGTTTGCTAACTTTCTTAGCGTGCAGAAATGATCATTAAGTGCTCTGTTAGTAGTAGGTTACCCATGAAAGTTGTTGAAGCAAGAAAGATGCATTATTTTGTTTAAGAAAGAGATTAATAATTTTCTGCTATAAGGGTGTCTTAAAAGAAGTAAATAAAGCTAGGCACACGAGAATATAGAAGCAGAATTATGGTTTCTATACTTTGTTGATATTTTTCCTCCTGTTACTTTTTTGCCAAAAAATCTTCTTTGATGTTAAAAATGAATAATTGTAAATTTGACTGTATGCAGTTGTTTTTTTTTTTATAAAATCAATCTCCAAGATATATAAGGAAATAATAATTTCAGTGTTACTTGAAATGCATATTTCATGAAAAAGTGGGAAATGGGTTCCTGTAACCAATATTTTGCAACCATATTTTCTTTTTAGGAATTATCTTAAACTGGAGATTGACTGGTTTTTCTTCTTTCTCTTTTTTTTTTTTTTACATAGGGATAATAAAAGTACCTATATTATAGAAATTTGTGAGGACTAAATAAGGTAATACATATAAAGGTTTTTATAAAGTGTCTGGCACATATTAAATGCTCCATTAAAGAGGTGCCTGGGTGGCTTAGTTGGTTAAGCATCTGACTCTTGATTTTGGCACAGGTCATGATTTCACGGTTGGTGAGGTTGAGCCCCACATTGGGCTCTGTGCTGACAGCGCCTGCTTGGGATACTCTCTCTCCCTCTCTGTCTGCCCCTCTCCTGCTCATTGTTCTGTCTCTCTCTCTCTCTCTTTCTCTCAAAATAAGTAAACTTAAAAAAAAAATGCTTGATAAAAGTTAAGTCATTATTATTATCATTGGCTTTATTAAATGACATTTATCCAAGTATTACACAACTCGAGAGAGAATAGTTTGAAGGCATAAGGATACTGGGCTTTGGGGGGTATAATTAGATAAGAGGATGATTTAAGAATAAGAAGGGAGGTTATCCCAAGTAAGAAAGTAGCTTGCTTTGTATTATTACTTGAGCCATATATGTTCATGTAACCTGAACATCAAATCATATAGGTTGCTTATTGTACTTAATACTGTTAAAAAATTTGAGTGTCATGACAGTTAAAATTTTTAGGAATTTGTAGTTTGTTTAAAAAAACTTTATCATATCTAGAAAATCTAGCATAGAAATAATTCTAGAATTACAAAAGGAGATGTATGAAACCTCAGCAGATACCAGCTAACATATAGATATCGTAAAAAATTTGCATAAGTTTCCATAAATATTTGCTGACTACATTGTTGCTGGATCACAATAATATTCTAGCTCAGTTTGAATTCTTTTTAACCTTTTAAGGTATGTTTCACAGGAGGCCGTAATTTGGGGTAATACACACTAGTGGTTATTATACAAATCTATAGGTGTACATTTTCCCAGTGAATAATGTTCAAAAAAGAAAGAAAAGTTGGCATTAGTTTATATACCATCATTATCTCATTAACTGTGCTTAGCAACCTGCATAGAAACAGTATGTTTATCTCTGTTTTATAGATGACAAAGCTGACATTCCAGAGGGCTCTCACATTTGTAACCGAAAAAAAAAAAACCCCAGAAATTTAAGCATTATTAATGTGAGTTTTAAGATATTTACACATTATATTTATTTTTTAGTATAATACTTGAGTGTATTTTAAAGGGTCTCATGAGGTAAAAAAGATTTTAAAAAATTATTGTCTGAATAGAGGGAGAATGAATGGATGTGATTGAAACAAACATTTGGCTGAGGTGAGAGAACATAGGTTAAAAAGAGGTATATTCTGAAAATGACAGATTTCCTATTATTGAACACCTTTTGCTTCTGATTTTTATAGTTATTATCAGACAATGTAGAAAAAGCTGTCTGAAAGGATATATATGTAAAAAATATATTTTTTAATTTGTTACTTATTTTCTTCAAAATATGTTTTTAAAAAAAATTTTTTTTTTTTTAACGTTTATTTATTTTTGAGACAGAGAGAGACAGAGCATGCAGGGGAGGGTCAGAGAGAGAGGGAGACACAGAATCTGAAACGGGCTCCAGGCTCTGAGCTGTCAGCACAGAGCCCGACGCGGGGCTCGAACTCACAGACCGTGAGATCATGACCTGAGCTGAAGTCGGCCGCTTAACTGACTGAGCCACCCAAGGAGCCCCTCAAAATATGTTTTGAAGAAATTGTTGAGATTTCTCAAAGATATTTAAAAAAATCTGTTATTAAGCCATACCTAAAATTAGAGATTTTTGTATTTAAATGTTTTTTTTTCCCCCTACACATTAGTTGTTCACTTATTCTTGTACAGTGTTAATCCAGGAAGGGCCTGGTCTTTTCAAACCCTCTATAGGGATAAATGAGGGTATATAGGTATATGGCAGTTTCTAGCTAATGTCATGTATCTCTTATTGTGCCAAATGGAGGTTATTTACAGCAAGTGCTTACTTTATCAAGGAAATATTTATGCTATCACAATATCACAGAAAAATACTAGTCCAGTTGTCACATTAAGATAATCAAATAATACCAGTGGGAAAAATGTTTTTTATTGAGTATCTGAAATCATTTAAAAGTTAGATACTGGATTATGTGTAATGTTACTCATGTTCCAAATTTGTGCTTGAGCTCCACTGTTGCATTTGAGTTATAAAGATCAAAGTATATCTAATTGAGCAAATGCTTGTGTGTTTGATTTTTAAGAGCTATGTCACAGAGCACACGCTATTCTTGGCAAGGTTGTTAGAATTGGCTTCTTTCCTAACAGTAGCCTTAGTTGTAATCACCTACTGAACTTTCATATCTTTGGTTTTTTTTCTAAGTTTTAGAAAGACTGTATCTACCAAATACTGTGTTACTAAGAATATAAGAATGAATGCAGTGGTTCATACCCGGTAACAATCAGTATAAGAAACAAAATGAAAGGATGCCGTTCATTTTGATTTGGACCTTGGTTAGCAGTTAGGAATATGCCCCATACAACTCTTTTTTTTTCTTCTTCTTCTTCTTTTTTTTTTTAAATCTTTTTTTCAACATTTATTTATTTTTGGGACAGAGAGAGACAGAGCATGAACGGGGGAGGGGCAGAGAGAGAGGGAGACACAGAATTGGAAACAGACTCCAGGCTCTGAGCCATCAGCCCAGAGCCCGACGCGGGGCTTGAACTCCCGGACCGCGAGATCGTGACCTGGCTGAAGTCGGACGCTTAACCGACTGTGCCACCCAGGCACCCCCCCCCCCCCCATACAACTCTTAATAATCGTTTGTAAACCTATAGGTTTACTAATCTGAATATAGTCTTTAAAAAAATTTTTTTTAATGTTTATTTATTTTTGAGAGAGAGTATGAGACGTGGACAGAGAGAGAGGGAGACACAGAATCTGAAGCAGGCTCCAGACTCCAAGCCATCAGCACAGAACTTGGGGCTTGAACCCATGAATTGCGAGATTATGACCTGAGCTGAAGTCAGATGTTCAACCAACTGAGCCACCCAGGCGCTCCCATAGTCATTTTTTAAAACATTTTTTTTTCAAACGTTTTTTATTTATTTTTGGGACAGAGAGAGACAGAGCATGAACAGGGGAGGGGCAGAGAGAGAGGGAGACACAGAATCGGAAACAGGCTCCAGGCTCTGAGCCATCAGCCCAGAGCCCGATGCGGGTCTCGAACTCCTGGACCGCGAGATCGTGACCTGGCTGAAGTCGGACGCTTAACCGACTGCGCCACCCAGGCGCCCCTCCCATAGTCATTTTAAAAAATATTTTATTTATTTATTTTTCTTTGAGAAAAAGAGAGAGAGAGAGAGAGACTGGGGGAGGGGCGGGGGGGTGGTGGAACAGAGGATCCAAAGCTGGCTCTGCAATGACAGCAGAGAGCCAGACGTTGGGCTTGATTCCACAAATCATGAGTTCATGACCTGAACCAAAGTCGGACACTCAACTGAGCCATCCAGGTGCCCCACTAACCTAAATATAGTCTTGACCTTTTTATAATGGGAAATTACAAACATACACAAAAGTAAATAGAATAGGGGTGCCTGGGTGGCCCAGTCATTTAAATGTCTGACTCTTGGTTTTGGCTCAGGTCATGATCTCTGTAGTTCATGAGTTGGAGCCCCTTGTTGGTCTCTATGCTGACAGAGCAGAGCCTGCTTGGGATTCTGTCTGTCTGTCTGTCTGTCTGTCTGTCTCTCTCTCTCTCTCTGCCCCTCCCTGGCTTCCTTTCTCTCTCTCTCTCTCTGTCTCTGTCTCGCTCTCTCTCTCTCTCTCAAAAATAATAAATAAGTAGAACAGTACAATTAACCTCCATTATCATTCTTGTTTTATGTATTACCTGTTCCCTTTTTCCCTATAGTAGTTTATTTTTAAAAAAATTTTTTTATTTATTTTGTGGGAGAGAGAGAGTGAGCATGCACACACACGAATGGGGGAGGGGCAGAGAGAGAAGGAGAGAGAGAGAATCCCAAGCAGGCTTTGCATTGTCAGTACACAGCCCAAGAAAAGGCTCAAACCTACAAACTGTGAGATCATGACCTGAGCCGAAACTGAGAGATGTGTAACCAACTTAGCCACCTAGGAGGCACTTCTGTAGTTCTATAAAAACAAAGTCTAGTCATGGTATCATTTTACCTGTCCATCCTTCAGTATTTTTTCTGTTAAGTAGTTTAATAAGCTTATTCCATACTGATTGAATTTTTTCTCTAATGTTTTGTTTCTAGAAACAGATTGGCCACCACTCAAAATGTATATATTCATACTATGACCCATGTAATTCATGTTTCTTGAACTAGGTTATATGACAGTAGATCTTGCTTAAATTTGTGGTTCTTAAAATTTTTTTATCATGGTACTCTTTGGCAGTCTTTTGAATCCTATGACTCTCTTTTTTGGAATAATGTTTTTACGTGCATAAAATAAAATAGAATAACAAAGGAAATTAATTACATTGAATTATAATTATCAAGATATTAAAGTTCTGACATGTTTTCTTTCCTAATGAGTTAAATATCTAGCCACATGTCTAAAAACTACTATATTTTCTAAGCAGTAATAAGCATGTGACAATATTCTGAGATACCTGTACTGGTTGTGATATAAAAATATGTACCAGTTCTGTTAATAACAAAGTCTCAGGTATAGTTAATACTGGTGTGGTTAGTTTCCTACATTCATTATTTAAGGAAATGCAAATTTCAGTGACAATGAAGAAGTATTTTACTCCCCATTCAAGTTTATGGCCCCTGCTTTAGAGTATTGGTTTTTATATTGATTTTTAGTTTTCATGGATGTCTCAAGCTATTGCTAGCACTCTACTCTTCCAGTTTTGCACTAGATATACCACTCTTGCTTTTATTCTATCTTGATTGATCCTAGTTTATTTTAATACAAAAGCTTATGAGTTGAGAGCTCTGTTTTCTACCATTTTAACATAGCCACCCAAGATTTTTTAGTTAAGGGCTTGCATTTGAATGTGAAGAGTGTTATCTCAGACTGCGAGGGAAGGAATAAAGTTCCAGAACAGTAGCAGAGCAGAGTAGGAGAGCAGTTTTGTTCTCCTGTCCTGAGAATTAGCGTATTTTCAGTTAGGAAAAATTTGTACAGATTCCTTACTTATAGAGATACGGAGCGATATCCAAGATCTAGTTTTTATAAGTATATACCTTGTTTTGTTTTGTTTTTTTTTTACAATTACAGAATCATTTTTTTTCTTCAATATATTAAATTTATTGTCGTATATACATTGTTTAGTTCATAAAATCATTCAAATACCATATTTTACTTGAGGTTTACAACAACCCTGTGGGGTACATTTGGCAACATTATTATTATTCTCATATGTGGAATGTGGAGACTGAGGCTTTGTTGTTTATATGAAAATAGGTACAGCTTTACATCTTTAAGGTTGTAGATTGTTGCTCTTTGAGATATACCTAATCATTTTGTTGGATGTATGATTGTTCCAGGGTTAAACATATGAATTTAGAAAAACAGTTTTGTTTGAGATGGCATCCTTGATTTTATGTTTTCTAAAATGTCATTGAAACCTGATTTTATAAAGGCATACTATGGGAGATTGTTAATCCTGCTTTCATGACCTTGAACTCAACATTTCACACCAGTTGAGTAATTTTGTCCTAGCTAATTTGCCTTGAGAACACTTGGACTTTGATAAGAGGGCCAACTGTTTGGTCATTTTGTTTTTAATTTTTTTTTCTTTTTGCCTTAAATTATTTTTAATTTTTTTTAAATGTTTATTTATTTTATTTTTGAGACAGAGAGAGACAGAGCATGAACAAGGGAGGAGCAGAGAGAGAGGGAGACACAGAATCTGAAACGGGCTCCAGGCTCTGAGCTGTCAGCACAGAGCCCGACACGGGGCTCGAACTCACGGACTGTGAGATCATGACCTGAGCCGAAGTTGGATGCTTAACCGACCAAGCCACTCAGGCGCCCCACCTTAAATTATTTTTAATTATAATGTTTCTTGTTTTCAGTTTTCAAAACTGCTGTGTTGGATGATCACTCAACATCACAAACACAAACACGGTGATTATGGTTGTTTATGATGGAAAAAATCACAATGAAATTTGACTATCCTATAATAGAAGGTCAAATATGTAACAATCCATATTTGGAATAGTTTTTATAAAGAAGACAAATACTAGGAATTCAGTAAATACTGGTTAATGCATACAGTTTTGATTAATTTATGAGCTAGTTGATTTCGATGAGTTATGCTATTAGGAGGAAAAGATATAAGCATGAGAACATGCTGCTTCTAGGATGATGGGGAGGAAACAGATTATACAACAGTAGGTAACTCTGAAATGAGTAATGTGTATACTTGCTCTTAGTAAAATTCACACTGGCTCAGAGTGAACTCTTGGTATAGAAATTTGGCAGTGATTTACTAAAATTAAGTAGATTGACCATCTTTTTTGATGCTCTTGGAGTTTTTATTACTATTTTTGATGATTCTTTTTTATCATTTGCCACATGTACTTTTCTGTCTTTTCTTGATTTGCTAAATGCCAGTTGAGGGGTACAGACAGTAATGCTGTAAATATTGAGGGAGGAGCCTCCATTTACTAAGATATTTGTAAAGGAAGTGAGATCATCTGGATCTTTTAAAAAAATTTTTTTTTTTTAATGTTTATTTATTTTTGAGACAGAGAGAGACAGAGCATGAATGGGTTTGGGGCAGAGAGAGAGGGAGACACAGAATCGGAAGCAGGCTCCAGGCTCTGAGCCATTAGCCCAGAGCCAGATCATCTGGATCTTGAAGTAGGACCTACCCAAGCAGATAGTCATATAGAGGCATTCTAAATAAATGGAGTGGCATTAGGAAATGCACTTTTAGGAAATAGGCAGTGTTAAAAAGTAGATAATTTTGATTAGTGCAGAGGGTTTGTGTTGGGCAAGAAATGCTTGAAGAGATAATTTGGGGTCAGATTGTAGAAACTCTTGAATACGTGGAAGAGATTGGGATTTTGTTCTGTAGGTTTATGCCCTTTGAATTGCGGTATACATTCTTGCTATATGAGATCTGCCAGACCACAGGATAAACATGACATATCTTCCAGGAATATAACTTTTTAGAAGATTTGGGGAAAAAATAACTTTTTTTTAATATGGAGATGATTTATAGAGTAGAATACACAATTCACATGCAATTTTAAGATAAATTGTAAGATTTAAGATAAAATCCTAGTAAGATTCTAAAATTTGTGTTTATATAAAGCCATTTTCATCCCAGCACTGTAAGGAAATGCTTTCATTATCCTCAAGCTGTTAAACTCTTTTAATAGACAAGTTTGAACATCATAGGTCAAAGTAGGATGCAGCCATTGTAAATTTGTTTTAGGAAAATTGAAGGAAGATAGACAAACTTAGGAGACTATTTAGATAATTTAAAACTCAGGGTAAAAGTGGGTCTTGGTGGGCTTTGGGCAGTAGACATGGGAAGAAATGGTATCATATTAACAGACCTTTCAAAGGAAGATTGTATTCCATTTAGTGGCTTCAGATACAGGAGAGGTGGTTTACAAAGTAGAAAGACAGAGATGTCTTCCAGGTTTTAAGCTTGGATGACTGTAAGCATACTACCATTAGTGAATATGCAGAAGTAAGGAGGAGTGTGATAAGGTAGAAAGGAAGGACCAGCAGGGGCAGTAAGGCTTTAATGAGTTTTGATATGTTGAATTTGAGGAGATTATAGGGTATCAAAAGGAGGAATGGCAAACAGGCAATGTAAGAAGGGGAACCAGAGAGAGATCTGGGAATAATATGTAAATTTGGGAACTTTACTCATTGAAAATAGAGGAGTCCATGAGAGTAAATAGACTTTCTCAGGATCAGAGTAGAAGAGATGATTGAAGAGTGTGCATTGGCCCGAATATATCACTTACTAGGAGGGAATAGGGCTATAAAAATGCATCCAGGCTAAGGATAATCCTGAGAGTGTAATAGTAGTGTGGAAGTGAAAGGAAAGTGAAGTTTGGAAGAAGAATATTGTTTATTAGTAAGTAGCAGAGAGATCCAAGAGAATGTGGACTGAGGAGAGGCCATTTGATTAGACAATTGTGAGTTAGTGGTGTAATTAGAATACTTGGCAAAGTAGTGAGGACAGAAGGACATGATTTGTGAATCATAAAAAAAAAATTCTTTCTCTTCCAGAATTATCTCTCCACTGAGCATATTTTATATGCAGAAAAAAACTTAGTACTCCTAAAAGAAACAAAATGAAACTTACTGTGTAAGAATTGTTAAAAAAAAAAAAAAGGACGAATAGAAGAAGCAATTGATATATTAAATAATGCATTATTTTGTATTTGAAAGCTTCCAATTTTTTTGTGAAAAAAAGTCATTTTGGCATTCTGGCTCCAAAGTCAATTTTGACAGTTCGGCTGTGGTTTTAAAAACTAAAACCTATTCTTGCCTTTGTTCTTTTGTACTCTTTGGGAACAAAAGATCATACATCTTTTGGGACAAAAGATCATACATACAAAAGATCATACATCTTTTGGGAACAAAAGATCATACATACATAGATCATACATGTTTACATGTGACATGTTATACATGTATGACATGTAGAGAAAAATACATAATGCCAAATATTTATTGACTAAGGTAAGTCACTATGTAACTTGGGCATTTTATTCTTTAAAAACTGGATTTAATTCAAAATTTTATTTCCATTTGCTAGTTTCTTTAAAAACCTTATTTAGAAATAAATACTGACAAGTGATATTCTGGTCAGAAGATTGGCATCTTGTAATCCTTGAGGATTAGAATTTAAATGATTTAAATTAGAAATAGCATAATCATACTTCTATTACGTGTCACTAAAAAAACTACAAGAATTTAAATTTCTATATATTAAGGGATGAGTCTTTATTGAATTTGAAAATGTACATACACATCTGTCAGGCTGTTTAAACATTCAACAACTTGTTATGATTTTTAGTTCTATATGACAACCTACACAAACGTATTAGACTCATACTGTGCCCAGGGAGAATAACTTATTAAACTTTAACTTGATGCTGCAAATACATTCTTTCTCATTACATTCTGACAAGATCCCTTTAAATTGTTTTCACATCATTAAGTGTTAAAACATATAAAATGTATGCAGTATATACATAAGTTAACAAATATGTTACGATACAGTGATACCTGATATTAAAGTCAATATGACCTAATAATCATGATCTGCTGCATTTAAGACAGTTAATCTACTTCAATATAGTATATATCCTGCTTCATTTGACTTCCTAAATAAAGCATACCAAACATTTGTTTCAGATTTTGTTGTAGCAAAATGAAACATCAGTTTCAAAATTAGTATTACAGATTTTCATGTGTACTCTGAACTGACTGAATTTTAATTTTTAAATTAATAATATTACAGAATCTAGGAACTATACAATTATCAGTCTTTTATGTTTATTCAAGTTCAGAATTTTGGCAAGAAAATTTGTTTAACTGAGGAAGTTGTAAAATTAGCTTACATGATGACTTTTAAAATAAAAGTCCTTGTAAGTTTTTTATTTTAAAAAAATTACTTAAAAATTCACCCATTGGTTAAAATTTGGATTGTGACTATATAAAACTGATACT
This sequence comes from Prionailurus bengalensis, assembly GCF_016509475.1. Taxonomy (NCBI): domain Eukaryota; kingdom Metazoa; phylum Chordata; class Mammalia; order Carnivora; family Felidae; genus Prionailurus; species Prionailurus bengalensis. The sequence goes on along the minus strand of NC_057345.1, from coordinate 51,478,933 downwards.
CATATCACAAAATATATGTATAAATGATATAAGAATTTTGATTGGGAAAGATAAATGGTGTTCTTTGAGGTGATTTGATGGTATGTTTACTTTAAGTTGATAGTGGCTTTAAAATCAAGAGTCTATTTCTGAATCCTTGTGTTAGGGATTTAATATCAGATTATTAAACCACAGTAATTTCAGATGAATTTAATGTTTGATTTGTTGGCTCTTTAATTTGTCTCAGTTCATTCAGAGCTTTCTGAATCTGTTGGATGGATCAACATTTTAGTTGATTTGATAGAGTACAACCTTCCATTTTGAGACTTCCAATATATTCCTCTTCTCCTCTCTGGCTTAGTTTTTGCTCTTGGCTTGTTATATTTACCATTCAGGTTGTTTTCCCCACATACATCATGACACCACCAGCCTCCTAAAGAAGATAGATATGGAATTTAATGAATACAAACTCTAGTTACTGTTAATGCATTTCCCTATGAGTACATCTTCATTTCTTACAATATGACAGTATTGTATGCCTTATGCATGTATCCCAATTTTAAATAATCTGTGTAAGTCTCATGTATGCCACCCAAAATAAAATATCTTAGGCTATTTATAAAACATTATTATAAAATAAATTTTTATAAAATAAAATATCTAGGTAAAATACCTAGTTGAACCATAATCCAGTTAATACTTATGTTAAGACATTTTTACCTATAGTCAAAATGTTTATATGGGATTCAGTTTTTAAAGAGTTGACATTGTAGATATTAGCTAATACTTTGGGAAGACATTCTGTAGATATGAAAATGAATTATTGATGTTAGGAAAAAGATACCTGAATAACTTTCTGGACAGTTGACATGTCCTTTTGCTTTATGATCCCAAGTAGAAAATGCCAAATCTTTGTGTTCCGGGAGTGCGTTGGGTACATTGCCAGTAATCTCAACTAGGTGTAATGTATAGTTGGTTTCATGATCTCCCAAGTGAAAGGAATATTCGATATAATGCTTGTTGTCTTTCCAGTCTTCTAGTTCAATTCGTAAAACGTAATTAGATTGCTTTACTATGGAATATATCTTCTCTAGACCCAACCAAAATTCTCCTGAAAAGAAAGTGAAAATCTGTGGGTTGTTACCTGCAGATTAGGCACGAACAGTTTTTGTGGGTTTTTTTTTAGTGTTTTTTATTGGTGCAAATCAATGAATTGTTTTAGCCTTGAATCCCTTGGTTATTTTAGAGTCTCTTAAAATATTTCTTTTTAAAACAATTTTATTGAATATAGTGAAATGTACAAAAAATATAAAAAATATTATTAATAGGCCTGCCTAAAGTTTGATTAGCCTTTCTAAAATGAATATTGTGAGATGTATTTCTTGGATGAAATATATTAGGCAATTGTAGATATTTTAGATCTGGTCATTGGTAAAATATTATCTCATTTCTGGGTCCTTATGTGTACTGGCTTTGCTATCAAGAATTTATTAATACCCATATACTATCAAAAGTTTTGTTAAGGATTTCTACTATTATATCCAGTATTACTTGGATAGTAGTGTCATTTTCTTCAAATATAGTCTTGGCCTTTGATATTTGCTTGATATACGTTTTCTTTGTAGAAAAATAAGGGAATAGAATTTTATAGACATTTTAAGTTAAAAAACAATTCTTAATAACTTCTGTATAATTTTAAAAATTATTTTTCTTTGAAATTAAAAGCATAACAAATATAGACACTTTTGAATTATCACAGTCTTCTGTTAAAGTATTTAAGGAAAAAAGACAAACTGTTTTATTGCTATTGAATTAGAAGACAATTTTAAGGATTACAAGTACAAATGGCTTACTTTCTTATAGAAGTAAATGAATACTCTGGACTTAACAGTCAGCCTTTTATTTTGGGGTTACAAATAATCATTCTTAGAAGATTAGTTAGGGATTTAACTAGTAGTTTGAATACAAAATTTCTTAAATGGTCAAATAGTACTGAATGTTAAGTCAAAATTTGATATCATAATGGATGTTTTCCACTTTATATATGAGTGCTTACATTTGTGAATTTTTATAATGTGCCTTTTTGGGTTTAAAACCATTTTTGTTATGTCTGCTTTATTATATTTTGTGATCAAAATATAGTAATTTGTATTAACTAATTTCCTTTAAATCACACATTCTATAGTATACATTTATAATATTTAAACAATTAAGATTTAAACATTTAGTACTGTACATCTGGCAGTTTCCTTGTTCCTTTCACCTTCCAAATAATTAATATCTAAAATGTTAAAAAAAGAAAGTAGAGTGACCTGTGATAAGGATGGTTTTCTTCAGAGCTCATTCAAATATAGCATTTACCACTTATCAGGGCACATAGCACTTAATAATAATTGTCTTTAATAATTATAGTTATGATAATTAGAAGCCATCCAATTAAATTGAGATACATATACTTAAGAGCAGACATGAAATTATGGTAAGCATAATTCAAACAGTCGCTTGTAATAAGTATAGATTACTGACAGATGTGTAATTATGTGTTCTATGAAGTTCTGTGAAGGCTGGGACTATTCCTCATTCGTTGTTGCGTTCCTAATGCCCAATCCATAATAGCTTCTCAGTAAATATATTTTTTAAGTGTTTTTATTTATTTTTGAGAGAGAGAGAGTGTGAGAAGGAGAGGGGCAGAAAGATAAAGGGGGGGTAGAGAATCCAAAGCGGGCTCTGCGCTGACAGCAAGACCAATGTGGGGCTTGAACTGATGAACCATGAGATTATGACCTGAGCCAAAGTCAGATGCTCAACTGACTGAGCTACCCAGGCACCCCAATAGTTTTTACAAGTGAATGAATGAAGTCACCTTACCGTCAAGCCTCCCAAAACCATATCTGTAGTTTTCCCAAGTTTCATTGAAGTTTTGTGATCCATCTATTCGGTGTTGAATCACTGTCCATGAACTACCTGAATATAATGAACGTAATTGTGTACTTTAGTAGATTGATGCTGACAGATGCAACAAAATACTGTTTTCTTGTTTTGGTTTTAATTGGTAGCACTGTAATATAGTTATTAATGTTGCTATGGTGGTGCCATTTTATTATTTATTATGGTACCAAGAAGTTAAGTAAAGGGCAAATAATGAATTTGTCTTAATAAACTTATTAACAATAGTATTTCAGATTACTTTATGGAAAATAATTGAATAAGTACATGAGTGAATATGAAACTAAACAAAGCAAATATAAGTACTAGAGCTATATAACTACTCATGTTGCTTATATTTCATTTTATATTCACAACAAAGATGACAGGATTGAGTTTTACTTAATAGGCAGTGAGTAACCTGAGCTAATTGTAGTCCATTTTCTCTTCAGGCTGGTTTTACCTGATTTAACATCACAGTAGACATTAAAAGCTTGAGAGTTGCTGGGTCTAATGGAGTAGATGCCACTTGTATGTTCACCTCTGTTATAAATGGTGGTACAGTTAGCAGGAATGTCTAGAATCAAGAAAGTTTATTACATAAGATACAGTAATAGGAATTGTATCTTTTTTTTTTTTTTTAAAATTTTTTTTCAACGTTTATTTATTTTTGGGACAGAGAGAGACAGAGCATGAATGGGGGAGGGGCAGAGAGAGAGGGAGACACAGAATCGGAAACAGGCTCCAGGCTCCGAGCCATCAGCCCAGAGCCCGACGCGGGGCTCGAACTCACGGACTGCGAGATCGTGACCTGGCTGAAGTCGGACGCTTAACCGACTGCGCCACCCAGGCACCCCTAGGAATTGTATCTTTAGAGCTTGGGCTTTTACTTGACATTTTATGGAGTTGTGGTGAATGTAGCCCTTAGCCTTTTTCAGTAATGTATTACCAAGAAAGTACTTTATGCTAAAGCAGATTTATTAGATGACATGTTATACAAATACTATTAAAATATTTATTATCAAACTGATTTTTAAAAAAATTTTTTCTTAATGTTTATTTTTGAGAGAGAGAACACAAGCCAGAGAGGGACAGAGAGAGAGGGAGACACAGAATCTGAAGCAGGCTCCAGGCTCCACGCTGTCAGCATAGAGCCCCATGCAGGGCTTGAACTCATGAACTGTGAGATCTTGATCTCAGCTGAAGTCAGACCCTTAACCGAGTGAGCCACCCAGGTGCCCCTCAAACTGATTTCTTTTTAAGAAAAGTGACAAAATGGGAATTTTAGACACATATTTTGTTAGATAAAGGAAGGATATAAATTTATTTTATATCCTTTTTTGAGAGTGACAGAGAGACAGAGCGAAGCGGGAAAGGGACAGACAGAGAGGGAGACACAGAATCCTAGCAGGCTTGAGGCTCTGAGCTGTCAGCACAGAGCCCGATGCGGGGCTCAAACTCAGGAGCAATAAAATCATGACTTGAGAGGAAGTCAGACGCTTAACCAACTGAGCCACCCAGGCTCCCCAGGAAGCATATAAATATAATACTACATAAGACATTATTACAGTGTTTGGTATATAGCACATAGTCAACAGGTGGAAAGAGTGAACATACATGAAGGAAACTTACAGAGACCTTTTGTGTATGTGTATGAATTACATAAAAGTAAGTGTATTTTGAAAGTATTATTGTTTTGTTAAAGTATCGTCACAAATGGAGACTTTGTTCTCCTGTCTTTGTGTTTTTCTTATGAAAATTTTCAAGGAAACAGGAAGGTAGAAACATTAGAGAGAACTTCATAGTCTTTCCACCGATATTCAGGAATTGTTAACCTTTTGCCATTTTTGCTTTATAAACATACATATATACAAACATGTATTTTGCTGTACGATTTGAAATTTGCAAACATCATGACCCTTAGCCACTTAAATATTTCGACATGTATCTCTTAAACATGAAATTATTTTATTGCATGACTATAATACTATTATTACATCTAAGAAATTTTAAAATAATGTCATATTATCTAATATCAAGTCTACAACTATGTTTTCCTGATTGTCTTAAAAATGTGTTTTATAGGGTTAAAAGAGCTGCCAGGATCGAATTAAGGTTGACACATTGTATTTGGTAGATTTGTCTCTTTACTCTCCTTTAGTTTAGAACAGGTCCCAAGAATAGCAATTATTTTTTATGGGAATGTCTAAGATAGGAAAAGAATTTGATGATAATACCTTCAAGAAGGAAACCCAACAAATTAACTTACCATCATGTTCTACAATTTTTGTTTCATTCAAGTGAAGAAAAGGGGTAGTTCTTGGTGCCCTTGGTTTAGAAGAAAGAGAATTTTCTGTGGATTCTTGAACACCAGTTCTTCTTAGCTGATGGAAGAATATAAAAATGGTATGGAATATACAGTTAGGGGAATCTGAGGGAGGATATTAAGATTACAATTTATATACATCTTTAAGTTCATAATATGTTATTGCTCTTGATGTTAAGAGGGATAAACAATGCTGTACAGATTATATAGATGACTTGTTCTCAAAATATGTAATCAGGCACATTGTTTAATGGGTTTAAAAAACTAGGGAGAGGGGCGCCTGGGTGGCACAGTCGGTTAAGCGTCCGACTTCAGCCGGGTCACGATCTCGCACGGTCCGGGAGTTTGAGCCCCGCGTCAGGCTCTGGGCTGATGGCTCAGAGCCTGGAGCCTGTTTCCGATTCTGTGTCTCCCTCTCTCTCTGCCCCTCCCCCGTTCATGCTCTGTCTCTCTCTGTCCCAAAAGTAAATAAACGTTGAAAAAAAAAAAAATTAAAAAACTAGGGAGAGCAAAGCACAAACCAGAAATTAGTCAAAAAACAGCAAGACCAAAGGTAGAGACTTTGCTTAGCATATTTTAACATGTTCTGTTTATTTACATGAATAGAATATATATGCTATTCAGTAGTAGGCAGATTTTAAGCTTTAATAATTCTCAGTTGTAGGCCTTATTGATTGATTCTCAGACCTGCCTAAAGACCTAGCACATAATTTGAATAAGGCTTCTTCTATCCTTCCTTCCTTCCTTCCTTCCTTCCTTCCTTCCTTCCTTCCTTCCTTCTTCTTTTTTCAAGTTTATTTATTTCTGAGGTGGGGAGGGGCAGAGAGAGAGAGGAGGCAGAGGATTGAAGTAGGCTCTGAGCTGACAGCAGCGAGCCCGATGCGGGGCTCGAACTCACGAACCGTGAGGCCATGACCTGAGCCAAAGTCAGACACTTAACCAACTGAGCCACCCAGGCACCCTGAACAAGGCTGCTTTCTTAATAGTTTTTTTTGGAATGTAAATATATCTGTAGAGGTGACAGATTGGCAGCTTTATTTGCTTACTTTCAATACATTCAACATTTCATTGTTAGTTTTAGCAATAACAATTTACTTTTATGTAAAGTGTGCTGGGTTTGCATTTTATTGACTGAAAGCTTTTCTTATTGTTGGCCTGAGAAAAACAGAATATGTAATATCTTATTAGTGTTTTTTGATATCAGCATTTTTTAGGACGTAATTCATAAGGATCTGTTGCAAAGTTCATTTGTTGGGTATTAACCTTTTTTCCCTGAGTAACTGTGTGATGTTAAAGTCACTTAACATAGAGTTTTAGACTCTTATTTTAAATTTGAGGAAGTTGGATCAGATGATCTAAGGCTTCTTCCAACTCAGATATTCATTGTTTTGAATTCTTCATACATTTTATTATTAGGATGTATGTAATTTGATAATAGTGACATTTTGTTTCTGTGAGTAGGCTCATTTAACTGTTATAAAAGATATAAGAAAAAAGAAATAAGAAAAATAATGTAATGAGGAAATTATGGAAATCAAAACTAGTTGTTGGCAACAAACCCTTTTGGATAGTTAGGAAAAATAATAAAATAACTTAGTAAATTATGTCTCATAATTAGCAAAAATAACCTGAAATTATTTGTTATAAAATTACTGAAACATATAATGATGTTTGTTTAGTGGAAATTGTTTTATAATTCTTGGCAACTATTTGTTTTTACAAGTTTCTCCAAGTTTGTATTAGTTTTGGAACCCTCTTGAGTGCCTGTTCCATAGCATTACTAATTAATATTTTCGAACTGTGGTATTCCATATTGAAATGTGTAGGTTCTCACATAGCTTTATTCAAGACAGGTATCTCCCTCACCTAGCCAGCTGTTTACATTGTAGATTAATTATATTGTTGGGTATTGAACTTTAATTATCAGGCACACAGTTTCTAATACTATTAATAATAGCATGCTTTTGTTGACTTCTTTGTGTTAAATATGACATTAAATTTACTCAACATATTTATTGAGTTCCTACTATGTCTCAGACAATATTCTATATTTTGGGGCATCAGCTATGAAAAATTGAAGAAAATCCCTGTTCTCATGGAGTTTACATTCTCGTGAGGGGACAAATAACTAAAAAGTATATATATTGCATGAAATAGAGCTACATGTAAAGGAAAAAAGGAGAGTAATGAAGGAGGTAGCAGGTTTTTAAGTATGGGCTTAGGGATTATAATTTTTGATTAAGTGACTTGGGAAGGCTTCACTGAGAATTTTACATTTGAGAAAGACCTAAATAAAGGAAATGAGAGTGGGCCATGCAGATACCAGGGAGAAGAGCATTACAGATATGGGGAGCACGGGCAAAAGCCCTGAGACAGCAGCATGTTCGATGTGTTTGAATAACGGGGAAGAGTACCCCAGTATGACTAGAGTAGTGGAGATGAAGTCAGAGAGATGAGTCATCGGGGATCTTGTGGCCACTGGAAGTGAGATGGGAAGCTACTATGTGGTTTTAAACAAAGAGAGATGTGATCCAATTTTAACTTTTGATAGAATCATGTTAGTGGCTCTATTGGAGGTATACTTTACATAAATTAATTCTTTTTTTTTTTTTTTTTCTCACAACACTCCTATAAGATAGGTTCCGTTATTTTCTTCGTAGAATAAGTGAAGAAACTGAGAGACAGAGGAGTTAGGTCACACCAAAGTTTTAGAGCCCAGATTCAAACCGAGGTAGTTTATGAGCTTTAGAGTCTCCAATCTTAACGATCATGCCGATGTGATGGGTTTACTCACTATCCCAACTAGAAGTTTTAAAAATAAATTTAGGGCTTAATGTTCCCATAAACCTAGATTTTATGTAAAAGATTGGACGAGCCATTAAAATATTGACTTACCTGGTTTTCTATTTCTTTTATTTGACTATGCTGTTGATTTAATTGTCTGTATTGTTCCTCCACGGTCTGGAGAAGGTCTTTGATGCTGTTATCTTGCTGTTCTACAAAATTCTGGACGTAGATTGTAGGGTGGTTAGAAGTTTATTTCTTCTTTCTTTTTTCTTTGCTTTTTTGTTAAGTGAGTCTTTTTTGTTTTTTGTAACTATTACAATCTAAATTTTTAAAACTAATAGTGGATTAGATAATTGAATATTGGCAACCATTTTCTCTTGTATGCTTCAAATCCTTTTGTTTTTACGGTTTAAAATGTACTATCTCTAAAACCTGGTTTCCTGAACTTTAAAGTAGTTCAGTTAAATGAAAAAAAAAAAAAAAAACCCATAGTATTTTAATAGGAATTAATCTTTACCCTTTACTTACTATTTTTATCCATTTTATTTATTTATTTATTTGTTTGTTTATTTATTTATTTATACTTTTATCCATTTTCAATATGGGAGGATAGTTTCAAATTATCTTCCTCTAACCTTTTACCTGCCTCTAGTAATTGGCAATATTGTAATAATTTAGTGTTCTAAAATTTTATTAATTGATTTATAATTTTCATCTGAAATAAGTGTAGAATCATAAAAAACAACTTGAAATTATAACAGGAAATTTTATTTCCTAGAAGCTTTTTTTCCTTGAGAAAAGTATAGTATTTCAATGATTCAACAAAGTAGCATGTCTTAAAACATTTTTAAAAAAGATCCATATTGAAAACATAATCATAAACCCTCTTTGATTTCTACTTACTTTAAGTGAAGTTATTTCTGGGTGTTCCTGGATTTCAGGTTGATTTTTAGTTAAACTGGTTAATTGCTTCTCCAAATATTTCACTTTTTGTTGAAGTAGATTTTTTTCTTGTAGGAGGCTTTCAAGTTTTGAGGTGAGTTCAAGTGACATATTCTTTACTTCTTCATTCTTGACTTGTAGTTTGGATGTAGTTCTTCTAAGTTCCTTTTCTTCTTCTTTGATTTCATTGGTTTGCAGTGATAGGTCATAAAAAGACTGATCAAATATGTTGAGTTTTTGAAATATGTCATTAATTTGGCCCTTAGTCTTATGGACAAAGTCTTTAAGACCATGTCCTAACTGAAGGAGGCCATTGGCTAAAATTTTTACATCATCTAACATAGCAAATCTTGATTTTGGCTCTGGAGACATAGAATCATATGATGAATAGTCTTGGTCAATTTTGGAAGAAATAACTAGAGGAACAATAAAAAGAAAGAGCTTAATCGTGTGCATTTTTATCGTAATTATTCAACTAATTTTCTCCTGTAGGCAGACCTAGACTTCTAAACTCTATATATACCACTATTTGCCACACTGCAAACAGTAAGGTTGGCAGGTGAATATAGTTAATCATTAAGCTGTGTAAACTTGTACGAATGTAACCTTCTATATTGAGTTAGATCAGTGCTAAATGAAATCAAAGAAATGAGCAATTAACCTTCATTTTAAATTGTTACTGTATTTAATTCTGCAGTATTATAAACTTCAGTTTCAGGGTTGTGAGAGCTACCTTTTTTAAACGCTTATTTTAATTTACCATGATTTTTAAAAGAGATTTACAATTAAACTCTTTTGACTGGTAAATTAACATTAAGGTTGAGGAAGATTAGTGAATTAAGGATGTGTTTCCCAAATTGTATTTTAGTTATTTTGGAAACAGCAACCTATTCCCAGAAATGGTTTCTCTCTGAAGCTTTCCTCCACTGCTTCAGGTGGTATTAAGGGCTCTCAATGCAGCATTCCTGTGATACTCTGTATAAGCTAACATGATTATACATTCCTTATTATTTGTCACTGTAATTGTTAGTATGTCTTTTGCTTCAGAATATCTTTCCTAACCATATTTTTATATTATCATAAAATCTCATACATTAAAAGGCATTTCACTCCCTTTTTGTGTTATATAAAGCTGTGTCTATGTTCTAACTTCTTTTCCATGTGCCCACTGAAAGACCAATAGATTAGGTGATCTTGTACAGTCAAGCCAGAATTATATACTTCCAGTGTCAGAAACAATTTGCTTGTTGTAAGTTTTTCTGAATTTTGTGAGATTGGTAACAATTTTGGTAACATAAATTTAACAAAACCAACAAATTAATAGCGTGTTCAAAAACAAATGTTCTACTGTGCTTCTAACATAGTATTAAAAGAAAAATATCAAATCCCTTGTTTAATTATTACTGATTAGCCTTCTTGAGTGCTCATTGAGAACTTTTTGAGAAGATAATAAATCCTTTAAAAATGCCTTATTTTGGATGCCTGGGTGGCTTGGTCAGTTAAACGTCCGACTCTTAATTGCAGTTCAGGTCTTGATCTCGGGGTTGTGAGTTCAAGCCCTGCATTGGGCTCTATGCTGGGTGTGAAGCCAACTTAAAAAACAATGCATTAACTTGACAAATGAATATAGTAAAATAAGAGTGTGGGCTCTGGAATCAGACTGTCATCCATATCCAAGACCCAGCTCTAACTTTCTGGTCTTGGGCAAGTTATGCAATCTCCCCATACCTCAGTCTTCTCATCTGTAAATTGAGATAGTTATTGTACGTACTTAAATAGGGTTATGAGAATTAAAAGAAATGATAGGTGTAGAGCACTTAGAACAGTGTCTGGCAAATAGGAAGCACTCAAAGTGTTAGTTATTGTATCACATGAATGATCTTTGAACCAGTGTATGTGTGTGTAATCAGGCCTGAGAGAAATTTTTAAATAAAGTTAATAGCTTTTTTGTAAAGGAAAAAGTTTTAACATAATGTACTTACACGGTTTAAATAGTAAATTGTCAAGCAAAACTTTACAACATGAACCATTTCCAAATTTCTATTCTTAGCAATGCCTCTTCCTGGTATAAAATAAAGACCATTTCCTTTGACGATTTAGGATTAAGGGCTTTTAGATTTAAGAGCTACAGTCAAGTAGTTTACCACAGTGGTTGAGAGTATGATTCTGGAGAGAAGCTGGCTGACTAGGAATCTGGCTCTGCCGTTCTTCAGCTCTGTGACTGTTGGTCAAATTACTTAGCTTTTCTGTACCTGTATTTTCTCAGCTGTCAAGTGAAGATAATACCTACTTACAGGGTTGTATAAAGATTAGGAATTAGGGGCGCCTGGGTGGCTCAGTCGGTTAAGCGTCTGACTTCAGCTCAGGTCACGATCTCGCGGTCCGCGAGTTCGAGCCCCGCGTCGGGCTCTGGGCTGTTGGCTCAGAGCCTGAAGCCTGCTTCTGATTCTGTGTCTCCCTCTCTCTCTGCCCCTCCCCTGTTCATGCTGTGTCTCTCTCTGTCTCAAAAATAAATAAACGTTAAGAAAAAAATTTTAAAAAAGTAAAAATAAAAAAAAGATTAAGAATTAAAAATTTTAAAGCACAGAACATTATCTGGTGTATAGTAAATAATCCTAATATTATATATTAGTTATTTTTGGTAATTAAAAATAATCAATGCATTTATGCCCATAGAGTAATGTTTTATTGGTGAATATTGTTTAATCTCATGTTAAGATGACATGAGTTGAAAAATTTTGCTAGAATCTATGTTCTCTGCATTTAGTCCCATGGTAGGTACAAGGAATTACATCTTTTGTTGAGCCTTTGTATAGTTTAAGTGTCTAATACAGAACCATATACATTTTTTATTAAGTTTATTTATTTTGAGAGAGAACGAGAGAGAACACATGCAAATGGGGGAGAGTCAGAGAGACAGAGGGAGAGAGAATCCCAAGGAGGCTTAGTACTCTCAGTGCAGAGCCTGACACGGGGCTCTAGCCCACGAACCGTGATATGACCAGAGCCAAAATCAAGAGTTGGACGCTCAATTGACGGAGCCACCCATGCGCCCCTAAATATTTCTATTTGTAAGAGAAATAAAGAATCCAAGTAAATGAAAATATGCAAATACTTCCGCTAATAAAGAAGAACAACAAAAAAAATTTCTTAGTCTTCATTTTCATCTTACCTTCACCACTGTTAAATGTTATGGAATTATGAAAGTGCATATAGAACTACTGAAGAAATTTGAATTTTTTCTTTCCTTTTTAAAGGAAAAAGTTAGTGTTGTGATCATTGGTCATGAAGGGCATATTTCGAAACTCCTCTTAACTAAACTGTCTGCTTTTCTGGCTTAACACTATCGACCCTGATGTTTCATCCACCTTCTAGTTGGGAAATTGAGATGGGCCAGCTTCTCATCTCTTTTGCACTATAAACTGTTTATGGGCAAGATCTATATCGTTTTTTAATTTGTATCCCTTATAGTACTTTATTTATTACAATGCCTTACATATTTGAGAAACAATATAAATATATGGGATGAAAAAGAGAATGATAAGGCCTTAGATGGGAGTTTCCAAGCACAACATTTGCATACAGTAGATGCTCAACCATTTTTGACATAGGCGGTACTTTTTAGAGAAAAGAATTCGAAAAGATTTTTGAGTTTGTCCCTTCTAGTATGTGAAAGTAGCTGGACACTCTTACCGTAGGAAGGAATTTCCTTCCATTTTGGCTACTGTATTAGAATATTAACACGTTTTGCACAATTTATATAATTCCTTTACATGTAACACAGCTGATTAAAGGCAGTCATCACATATTCTTGGTTTATAGTATATCGTCCCTGGGTAGAAATATCTGGATAATTTTCTTTTCTTATAGTAGTTTGACATATTATTGAATATACATAAAGTAAATAACTTGCCTATTTATGAGCTGTGGAAGAGTGTCAGCATGGGAAGTGTAACGGAAATAGCAATTTTATAAGTGATTTTCCATTGGCCTTTTCATGCCTCCGGTCTGAGTACACATTTTACATCTACCTTTTCATCCACCTCCTGTCTGAGTACACATTGTCAAAGGCAGAATCTAATCTTTGCTTGAATTTGTGCCTATTTAAATAGAACCCTAATCAAATATAACCAGTAATGTTATGAAAGTTAAAATGATTTCTGCCAAGTAAGAAACTAAAAATCAGACTCTAATCTAAGGATTTCTAGTTTCTAAGAACTAATATACAAAACTTTAGCTACATGGCATTTTAGGAGATTTAGAAGTCTTGTTTAAGCTTCAAGCAAAGCAAAGTCCTTTATCCTCCCCCGGTTGTGCAATCTTCCAGAGATGTGACTTCCAAATAAAACACAAGGCATTGGGATCTTCTGAATGTAATCCTTTTAATTTCTTCCTTTACAAAATGTGATCATTTGTTTTTGAATTAATGTTTGGTAGGAAGATTCTGAAAGTAATAGCTTGAGAAAAACACATTTATAAATAGAAATATTTATATTAACCAAGGTGAAGAATACTGCCAGATTAATACATTGGCTTCCCTTTCCTCTCTTTATCCAGAACAGGCACTATTCAATGGAAATATAGTATGAGTTATATACATAAAAGAAGTGAACAGAAACAAGTGAAATTCATTTTAATAGTGTATTTAATCCAGTATATCAAAAATTATTTCAATATGTGATCCATATAAAAACATTAATTAGATATTTTATATTCTTTTTTCTTAATAAGTCTTCCAAATCTGGTATGTTTATGTACTTTGAGCATATTTCAGTTAGAATAGGCACACATCAAGTGCTTAGTAGTCTCGTTAGACTATTTTATTGGACGGTGCAGATCCAGAAGATGAGTGACCTTTGAAGAAATCATTTCATTTATCTTACTTTTTTTCTCCCATGTTCATTATTGATAAATGTTAAATTTTTATGCTGAAAGTACCTATTGTGGAAATCCAGGTATTTCTGAAACTTGTAAACAATAAAAATCCTGACTCTTCACTATTAACATTTTGGGCTCTGTCATACTAGATCCCTTAGATGAGTAGCTATATATAATTTTTTTTTTAACACAAATGGGATTGTGTTATATATAATCCATGCCATATATAGGGGTGCCTGGACGGCTCACTGGGTTAAGCTTCCGACTTCAGCTCAGGTCATGTTCTCACAGTTCTTGAGTTAAAGCCCTGTATTGGGATCTGCACTGACAGCTCAGAGCCCACTTTGGATCCTCTGTCTCTGTCTCTGTCTCTGTCTCTCTCTCTGTCTCTCTCTTTCTCTCTCTCTCTTCCCTCCCTTGCTCAATCTCTCTCTCTCCCACGAAAATAAATATTAAAAAAAAAAATTGGTTCAAGACCTTCATATTTTAAAATTTATTTTCCTGAGTGCCTGTAGATTGATGTATCCTTTTTAATGGTTGCATAATCATTTATGTATTATATGGATGTACCATAATTTAAGTCTTCCCCTATTAATGATCATTTAAGTTGTTTCCAGTTTTCTAATTGCAAACAATACTCACAGAAATGTCTTCCCGTGTGTGTATAAATGTTTTTAACCAACAAGGTCGTGGTGTTGAATTTCACATTATGATTTCTCATGTCAGATGATCCTTCAAAAGAGTTGCGCCAATTTACATCTCTGCCAAGAGTAATGAGAGTCGCTCTTTTCCCATGAATTTTTATCAATGCTTTGAATGAGAAAAACAAAAGATATCAGTAAATCTAATAGGTAAAAAACATCTGGTGTATTTTGCTGGCCATCTATTTTGCTCTTTTTGTGAATTACCTGAGTAGTATATAAGTCCCCTCTCCCCATATTCCTCCCCCCCTTTTTTGTTTGTCTCTTTCTGACTAATTGTAGGAATTATTTACATATTTTGGATAGTCCTTATCTTATGTGTAGTGAATAGTGTTTTTCCAGTTTGTCATTTGTCTTCCACCTATGGGTATTGATACCACCTTTTCTGCAAAGGCTTTAAAATTTGTCTTTTATGTTTGTGGCTCATGCTCAGAAATGCCTTCGCACCTATAAAATGTGGTCTCTTTAAAGCTTTTCTAGTACTTGTTGGCTTTATTTTTATTATTTAAACCTTTGATTATTCTAGAATTTATTTTGAGGAGGAGTGAAATATGAATTCATCTTTTTTCCCTAAATGGTTAGGTGCTATCTCCACACTTTTCATTAGTCTGCCTTCTCACTGCTGATTTGAAATTCTTCTGAAGAAGTATTATAAGTGCAAGGTAAAGACATACTAGTTATATGTGGGAATTTATTAGTGGAATTAATAGTCAAATGGAAAAGAATCTGGATTCAGTTGTATGCTTTTTATCTTTGGAAACAAGTTCAATTTAAAACTGTCTTTTATTGGAAATCAAACATAGCTTATAGGTTATGTTTAATTCATTTCCATTTAATCTGGAATCCAAACTCCCTGAAGTATTAAGTAACTAAATATTTATGTGCATTCTGTATCATTTATTCATTCATTCATTCATTCATTCATTCATTCAATATGAGGCACTGTTTTAGGCACTGGGAATATAGCAGTTAACCAGATAGATACAGTTCTTGCCCTCATGGAGTTTGGACTCTATTAAAGGAGATATATAAACAAGAAATAATACATAAATGTATAAGATATTTTAGGATTGTTTTAAGCAGATTGTTTAAGAGTTGTAAATAGAATAACAAAGTGATGTGATGGCAGGGGAGGGTAAAGGTGAAGTTTTCTGAGACTTTAAAGATGGGAAAAGGCCAATCATGGCCATGTCCACAAAGCTAAAACAGTAGTAATGATAGAGATTCTGAGGGGTGGGGGGAAGCATAGTGTGTTTTGCTTTTCTGTGTGTTCTGCTTGTTTATCCTACTTACAAATTTTTCATTGAAACTTGTTGGCAGATTCTTTAGTCTCAGGTCCTCTTGTGGGCTTCAGTGATATTCTATGTTCATAGCACTTACACTACATTATAATTATTTGCTTGTCTGATTCTCCCTTTAGACTGTAGTTCTGTGAAGTCAGTAACTTTGTCTGTTATCTCTATATTCTTAGTATCTAGCACACTGCATACTCAGCAAATGTTTGCTACAATGAGGAATTACAAGCATAATTAAGGGCAATCTGTTATGTGCTTTGGATCCTGTTCTCTCCTATCATTTCAGGAATCTTTACTTTTTTGTTCTAATGTATGCAGACTCTGTCTCACCTGGATTCTTCTCATTAGTATTTAATCAAACTCAAACCTTTCCAATCTTTTTTTTTTACTTAAAAAATTTTTTTAATATTAAATATAATTTATTGACAAATTGGTTTCCATACAACACCCAGTGCTCATGCCAACAGGTGCCCTCCTCAATGCCCATCATCCACTTTCCCCTCCCCACCACCCCCCATCAGCCCTCAGTTTATTCTCAGTATTTAAGAGTCTCTTATGGTTTGCCTCCTTCCTTCTCTGTAACTTTTTTCCCCCGCTTCTCCTCCCCCATGGTCTTCTGTTAAGTTTTTCAGGATCCACATAAGAGTGAAAACATATGGTATCTGTCTTTTCCTGCCTGACTTATTTCACTTAGCATAACACTCTCCAGTTCTATCCACGTTGCTACAAATGGCCAGATTTAATTCTTTCTCATTGCCAAATAGTATTCCATTGTATATATAAACCACATCTTCTTTATCCATTCGTCAGTTGATTAACATTTAGGCTCTTTCCATAATTTGGCTGTTGTTAAAAGTGCTGCTATAAACATTGGGCCCTCTCTCTTTTCTGAGAAGCCTGGCCATGGGTTTATCAATTTTGTTTATTTTTTCGAAAAACCAACTCTTCGTTTCATTGCTCTGGTCTACTGTTTTTTTGGATTCTATATTGTTATTTTTGCTCTGATCTTTATTATTTCTCTTCTTCTGCTGGGTTTGGGGTGTCTTTGCTGTTCTGCTTCTAGTTCCTTTAGGTGTGCTATTAGATTTTGTATTTGGGATTTTTCTTGTTTCTTGAGATAGGCCTGGATTGCAATGTATTTTTCTCTCAGGACTGCCTTCACTGCATCCCAAAACATTTGGATTGTTGTATTTTCATTTTCATTTGTTTCCATATATTTTTTAATTTCTTCTCTAATTGCCTGGTTGACCCATTCTTTCTTTAGTAGGATGTTCTTTAACCTCCATGCTTTTGGATATTTTCCAGACTTTTTCCTGTGGTTGATTTCAAGTTTCATAGCACTGTGATCTGAAAGTGTGCATGGTATGATCTCAGGTCTTTTATACTTATTAAGGGCTGTTTTGTGACCCAGTATGTGATCTATCTTGGAGAATGTTCCATGTGCACTCAAGAAGAAAGTATATTCTGTTGCTTTGGGATGCAGAGTTCTAAATATATCTGTCAAGTCCATCTGGTCCAATGTATCATTCAGGGCCCTTGTTTCTTTATTGATTCTCTGTCTAGATGCCCTTTCCATCGCTGTAAGTGGAGTATTAAAGTAATTACCACCTTCTTACTAATAAGGTTGCTTATGTTTGTGATTAATTGTTTTATATATTTGGGTGCTCCTGTATTCGGTGCATAGACATTTATAATTGTTAGCTCTTCCTGATGGATAGACCCAATAATTATTATATAATGCCCTTCTTCATCTCTTGTTATGGCCTTTCATTTAAAGTCTAGTTTGTCTGATATAAGTGTGGCTGCTCCAGCTTTCTTTTGACTTCCAGCAGCATGATAGATAGTTCTCCATCCCCTTACTTTCAATCTGAAGGTGTCGTCAGGTCTAAAATGAGTCTCCTGTAGATAGCAAATAGATGGGTCTTGTTTTTTAATCCATTCCGATACCCTGTGTCTTTTGATTGGAGCATTCAGTCCATTTACATTCAGTGTTATTATTGAAAGATATAGGTTTAGAGTTGTTGTGATATCTGTAGGTTTCATGCTTGTAGTGATGTCTCTGGTACTTTGTGGTCCTTGCAACATTTCACTCAAAGAACCCTCCTTAGGATCTCTTGTGGGGTGGTTTAGTGGTGATTAATTCCTTCAGTTTTTGTTTGTTTGGGAAAACCTTTATGTCTCCTTCTATTCTGAATGACAGACTTTCTGGATAAAGGGTTCTTGGCTGCATATTTTTCCTGTTCATCACATTGAAGATTTCTTGCCATTCCTTTCTGGCCTGCCAAGTTTAAGTAGATAGATCCGTCACTAGTCTTATTGGTCTCCCTTTATATGTTAGAGCATGTTTATCCCTAGCTTCTTTCAGAATTTTCCCTTTATCCTTGTATTTTGCCAGTTTCACTATGACATGTCGTGCAGAAGATCAATTCAAGTTATGTCTGAAGGGAGTTCTCTGTGCCTGTTGGATTTCAATGCCTGTTTCCTTCCCCAGATCGGGGAAGTTCTCAGCTATGATTTGTTCAAGTACACCTTCAGCCCCTTTCTCTCTCTCTTCTTCTGGAATTCCTGTGATACGGATATTGTTCCATTTGATTGCATCACTTAGTTCTCTAATTCTCCCCTCGTACTCCTGGATTTTTTTAAATCTTTTTCTCAGCTTCCTCTTTTTCCATAATTTTATCTTCTAATTCACCTATTCTCTCCTCTGCCTCTTCAATCCGTGCTATGTCCGCCTCCATTTTATTTTGCACCTCATTTATAGCATTTTTTTAATTCATCATGACTATTTTTTAGTCCCTTGACCTCTGTAGCAATAGATCCTCTCCTATTCTCTATGCTTTTTTCAACCTCAGCAATTAATTTTATGACTATCATTATAAATTCTAGTGCAGTTATATTGCTTAAATCGGTTTTGATCAATTTGTTAGTTGTTGCTACTTCCTGGAATTTCTTTTGAGGAGAATGCTTCCGTTTCGTCACTTTGGCTAGTTTTCTGTCCCTTATGCGTTTTGAAAGTTTGTTGTGTGCTCTGCACCTGTGACCACTGCTCTGTTAAAGGAGGGTCATACACTGTTCAGGGCCTGGCCCTTCAGGAGGTGTTTTTTCGGAGATTGTTACTTGTTCTCTGTTGTTGTGACTTTGGTTATTTTATTACCCTACTTGTAGTGATAGTTTGGACCCTCCACCAGGTGTGCTTTGATTTGTTTCTTGGAGTAGCCCTGTAAAGGAAAACAGATAGACAAACAGGAGACAAAAACATGGAAACACACAAATAACACAAACAAACAAATGAACAAAAACAGAAAACTAAAGGCTAAAAACAAAAACCCCAAAACACCGATTACAAGTAAAGAAGAGGGTGGAGGCGGTGCTGTTTGAAGAGCATATACAAAGAGAGAAATGACAGGAGCAGGGTGGGGGGCAGGGAGGGGGGAGAAAAATAAACATTGACTAGGCAGAGAGACTAAAAGACTCAATCCATAGAGAGAACAGAAAACAAAGACGGAGGCGGGAAAAACGAAAGGAGGATAAAGTTACCCAGACATAGAAACTATATGGCTTAATTGTTCCAGAGAGAGAGAAAGGAGTGTAAAGAAGGAGGTGTAGAATATGTATCAAGACAATGGATTAAATATGTCTGTTTAGACAGACCAATAACCAGAGTAACCAGCCTACGGGAGGGAAGAGATAAGGAGGAGAAATGGGAGTTGGGGGGAGAATATATCTATATTTCCAGAACTGACCTAGAGCTCATCCAGGCAATGCTGCTGCACTTGTCTGGAGGAGCTGTCCTTAGGGTCTGCCCCGCTCTGGTACATAGGCAGTTACCCAGTGCGAAGGGCTGTGGTTTGGTGCAGTCTGGACCCACCTCCACTATGGGCCCGGGGAGTGATCCCTGAAGCCCCCCCACCTTGGTGGTGGTGGTTGGTGGTAGGGGAAATGGTGACCCCACAGTCTCTTCTCCACGGAGCCGGACCCGGTGGACTCTGAGTCATCCTCACTGTGCCGCAGGCGCAGACGGGGTGGTCCGTCTCTCTCCTCCCCCTCCCCTGACACTGTGCTTGTCTAGGATTCAAAGTCCTGCTCCAGGCGCTCTGGCACTGGGGAAGCTCCTCTCAGCGCCGCCGGATATGTGGCCCTGGCTGGCTTTGTCTGTGCCGCTGCACTTCAGGGGAGGACCGCCTTCTGCGGACTGTGCAGTCGACCTCGCCGCCGATCCCCGGGGGTGGCCGACGCAGGCAGACTTAGGCAGGCTTTGTCTTTTTCCACAACACTCCAGGGAGGGGCCACTTTGTCCTACCGTAGACTGTTCCGCCGACCTCACCACGTAGCCCCCAAGGTGGTAGATGCAGGCAGGGCTTTGTCTTTTCCTACAGCACTCCAGGGAAAGGGCTGCCTTCTCCTGCAGACTGCGCCCTCGGCCCAGCCACTGAGCTGGGGGTGGGGGGACGGGGGGTAACGGACGCAAGCAGGCTTTGTACTATTGCGCAGCCCTCTAGGCAGGGAACCACTTTCTCCAACTGCAGACTGTGCCCCTGACTTACCACCACACCCAGGGCTGGCTTCCCTCCTCCCCAGGTGCGTGAACTGGGAGCCGGTCCCAGTGCGAAGAAAGCTCTGCAGTTGGAGATAGGATCCCTCTCAGTCTCAGTCCGAAGTCTTTCTCCTGTCCAGATATGGTCCTACACTTCCCTAGCTGCTCTTTCTCTTCCCTTTGTTTCTTCGCAGAAGGGGGTCCCTCCCCCTCCGTGCCCGCACGGCTTTTTTATCTCCACCCCCGTTCGCAATCACCCACCTGTCTTTTCTCCAGTTTTCCCATTTTCTTCCTGGTAGACTCAGTCTCTTTTTTTCTCAAACCTTTCCAATCTTAAAAAAGCTTACAAAATGCTCATATTCTGTCTTCAACTATTGCATGATCTTTCTTTTACAGTTACACTTTTCAGAGTTTCACTTATTTCATTTTCTTAACAACTTGCTCTTGAACCTACTTTTATCTGTTTCCAGCCTGATATTATCAGTGACTTTCATGTTGCTAGTCCAGCTGACCTTTTTTGATTCTTAACTCATTTGGCCCCTGAGTAGTGTTGACACTTAACTGTTTAATTCTTCTTATGCTGTTTTCCCTTGGCTTCCATGTCATTGCACTCTCATGGTTTTTTGCCCTACTTCTCTGTAGGTGCCTTCTCGGTCTTGGTAGGCTTATCCTCTTCTGGATAGCCATAGAAAACTGGAGTTCCTTAAGACTCCAGTTTTTGAATAATATGCATAAGTAATTAAGTGATATTCTAATTCTTTCATACTTGATGTCTTTCAAAATGATTCTCAGTGTTACAAGATAAAAGATTAAATAAAATCTTATAATAACATTAAATAAATAGTCTTAAATTGGAATTTGAAGTATCAGTATGAACTCAGAATGTATTTCACGTTAAAAGCATTTCCCCCTCACCCTTTCTACTTAAATGGCCTAGAAACAATGACTAACTCACAATGAATGCCCAGACTGTGGCTTGGAAAAACATTTCTATGCAGAGAACCAAAGCTCCTTGGAGAAGTGGTTGATTCTGGGTCTGAGGAGAAATGATAGAAGACCTTGGAACATCTTGCTATAACAGATAGCAAGAAGGCATCAAAGACTACTATGACTGACTCACAAGGACACAGGAGCCAGTTTGAGTTGGCTTTTTCCTTTGTTAAAGAGAGAACAATTTGAACATCAATAAAGATAATACCTGCAGTGTACTGAAACCCATTCATATGTTTGGTCCCTGAGTTTATAAGTGATGCTAAAAAAAAAACAAAAACAAAAAAAAATTAATTTCTCTTAGAGGATTGTAATGCACCTACTGCTTATTTTGAAAACTGGAAAATAATGGAAAAGAGTCCAGCATTTATTCCTCTCTATAATATATAATGGTTCACTGGCTAAGCAAATAATAGATGAGGATAATTGCTCTTCATAGAGATATTCCAGCTATTAAATAAAGACTGAGAGGGTATTATCTTTTGGCAGCCCTTAATGGAGCTAATGGATTTAGGCATTGATCACCATCTACTAACTGCACAAAAAGAGAGATTTTCCTCCTGATAGGACACGGTACTATTTATGGAACGATCTTACCGAAAAAAAACCTCAGGCCTAAATGTAACCAAGGCTCTTGATCCAACTCTGAATTTATAGAAAACAAGAATATGTTAAATGTCACTACAGGGATACAAACAAATTCTAGCCTCGAGAAAAATTTACACAAAAATAATCCCATTTCTTCAACAACTATATTGTGAAGGTAGAAGATGGAAAGACTTCCCCACAGTCAACCAAGTATCTCTTCCTCTCATAACTTCTGCATAACTTTTCTCACAACACAACATTATTGTGAAGTGGTCTGTTTATAGGCATTTCTGTCCCATTAGATTATATGTTCCTCAAGACCAGGAAATGGCCTCTTAATTTTCCTTTATTTCCCTTGCATGTAACTTGGTACTGATGTTGTGTGCAGAATCAATACATAAGTATTTCCTGTGCAGATTTTATTTGGTGACTTCAGTGGTTAGTAATAGTCAGTCATCTTTGATCTTTAATTCTTTTGATTAAGAAACTGACAAATCATCGTAACATTTCCACATTTATACTTTTGACTGTTCAGAGAATAACTGACTCTTCTCCATGTTTTTAGTGACTTTAAGATTGTAGGCTTTTTGTTACATACACTTATTCTCCCCCCATGGAAATTGTTTTTTCTTTTTTTTTTTTCCAACGTTTATTTATTTTTGGGACAGAGAGAGACAGAGCATGAACGGGGGAGGGGCAGAGAGAGAGGGAGACACAGAGTTGGAAACAGGCTCCAGGCTCTGAGCCATCAGCCCAGAGCCCGACGCGGGGCTCGAACTCACGGACCGCGAGATCGTGACCTGGCTGAAGTCGGACGCTTAACCAACTGCGCCACCCAGGCGCCCCGGAAATTGTTTTTTCTAATTATAAAAGTCATGTGTTCTCACCAGTTCAAACAAAATAGAAAAGTACAAAAAAGAAACTAGAGCCTTCACTGTTAACCAGAAGTATCTTTTTATCTATTTCTTTCTCTCCTCCCTTTCTTTCCCCTCACCCCACCAACTTTCCTCTTGCTGGACTGACCCCCCTGTGTCAATGTAATGACCTTCTTTGTCTCTTATTATAGTTTTTATTTCAGAGTCCATTTTGTTGATATAACTTTCTTTTGGTTTCATTTTCATGAAATCTCTTTTTCCCTTTTTTTACTTTCAGTTTGTGTGTGTCCTTACACCTGAAGTGAGCCTCTTTAGGCAGCATGTAGATGTGTCTTGTTTTTATTTTTGTTTTTAACCCATTCAGCCACTCTGTCTTTTGACTGGAAAATTTAGTCCATTTACATTTAAAGTAAGTATTGATAAGTATGTACTTATTGCCATTTTATTGTTTTCCAGTTGTTTTGTAGTTTGTCACTCTCCCTTTCTTGCTTCCTTCCTTTGTGGTTTGATAAATTTCTTTAATGGTATGCTTAGGTTTCTTTACCTTTTGTGTATTCACGATAGGTTTTTGCTTTGTGGTTACCATGATGCTTGCAGATAACAACTTGTATCTAGAACAGTGTATTTTAAGTCAATAACAACTTAAGTTTGATCCAGTTTTAAAGTTCTTCATTTTTACTCCCTTCTCCCATGTTTTATATTTTTGATGTCATATTTTATGTCTTTTTATCTTGTGTATTCCTTAATTAAATATTGTAATTATTTTTACTGCTTTTGTCTTTTAACCTTCATACTAGCTTTATAAGTGATTAATCTGCTACCTTTAGTATATATTTACCTTTCCAGTGAGATTTATTCTTTCATGTTTTCTTGTTAATAATTAGCACTTTTTCTTTTCAGCTTAAAGAGATTCTTTACTATTTCTTGTAAGGCCAGTTTAGTGGTGATAAGCTCCTTTAGCTTTTTCTTGTCTGGAAGACTGTCTCTACTTTGCTTCTGAATGATAACTTTACTGGCTAGAGTGTCCTTGGATGGAGGTGTTTTCTTTCAGCACTTTGAATATATCATGCCATTCCCTTCTGGCTTGCAAAGTTTCTGGGCTTGCAAAGTTTCTGCTGAACAATATGCTGATAGTCTTCTTTGGGTTTTCTTGTGTGTAACAAATTGTTTTTCTCCTACTTTTAGGATTCTCTCCTTTTTAACTTTTAACATTTTAATTATAATGTGTCTTGGTGTGAGTCTTTTGGGGTTCATCTTTTTTTGGAACTCTCTGGGCTTCCTGGATCTGGATGTCTATTTCCTTCCCAAGGTTAGGGGAGTTTTCAGCTATTATTTCTTCACAGTTTTCCGTAAGTAGGATATGCCACTATACATCCTGCTATGGAACCTGCGTTTTTTCTTTATCCAACATGCTGGGTATCTCTTTCTACATCAATAAATATTGCTGCACATTGTCATTTTGGAGACTCCATAGGATTCCTTCTTATTAATATATATTAATATAATTAACTAGAATAGTACTCATGCATATTATATTTCTTTATAATTATTTGTAATTATTCTCTACTACAAAAAATGTTGTAGTGAATTTTTTTTAACACATCCATTTATACATGTGTGTAATTCTGTCCTTAGACTAGAGGCAGGTTTGTTAGGTCAAAGGTTGTGTTCATTTAGAATTTCTATATTGCCCTACCACATTCCAGAAAATTTTGACGTGTTTTCATTGCTCCAACAGTTGATTAGCAGGACTTTATTATACTTGAAGTCTTGTTCATCATATCTCAGTACTAGTCTTCAGGTAAAGTAAATCTTGTTCTATTTCTTTTTATTTGTTTAGCCCTCTCTTTTGGTGTCTTTTCTTGAATTATTTATCTTCTGTGTGGCAGAAGCAGGGACTGGACATGAAGTAAAATAAATACAGAGTAATATGTGATTATTTCATAGCAACTGTTACACCTAGCATATTGTCCATACATGTTTTTGAACAAATAATGTGGAATGTTATCTCTCTTATGTCCTTGATCATATATATACAAAAGCCCTGCCTATAAATGTTACCCTCTTTATATCTGCTTGCAGGAGCTAACATAATACATTATTAACTTCTTAATAATGATTCAGTCCTTATTCATTTCCCAGAAGTCTCTTGCAGAGGAAAGAACATGTGTTTTGAAGTCTGACCTATATTCTGATTTCAGCTTTGCTGCTTACTTAGTTGTGTGTGAACCTCACTTAAGTTTTCTGGGCCTCAATTCATCTGCAAAATTGGGGTATATTTGATTGCTATCTATTTGAATGATTGCCGTAAGAATTAAATGAAACATTGTATGTGAAAATATATGGTGGCTAGCATGTATTAATAATGAAGTATTTGTTCCATCTCTTTCTTTTGTGGCCTGCAGTGATACATAGTGTTTTTAGATATATATTTACTATCGTGCATACTATTGCCTTTACAGAAATCTTCTCTACATATACCCTCAGAGTCTCAACTTTGCCAATCGTCAGGGTTCTGCAAGAAATATAACAGTGAAAGTACAGTTCATGTATGGGGAGGATCCAAGCAATGCTATGCCGGTAAGAAGTGTTCTTTACTTTTCCTCTTGTTCATGTATGGTTCAAATAGACATTGTTTTTGTTTTTGTTTTACTTGATTGGCAGCTCTAAACTGGAAATTAATGATCTTGTAAACCAAATTTCTAACTGCATTACTTCCTGTAACAGATAGTATGAGTTTCCTTGAAGTCTTTTTTTTTCCCGTTTTTATTTAAATTCTAGTTAGTTAATATATAGTGTCATATTAGTTCATATTAGTTTCCTGTGGACAATATAGTGATTCAACACTTCCGTACTGAAGTCTTAAATATTGAGGACTTAGTACATACTAGTCCCTCCCAGAGATACAAAGATGAATAAGACTTGTAATCTAAAGGATATGAGATAAACACATAAAATTCTAAAATAGTGACTTTCAAGAGAGGATCAGAACAGAATCACCTAGGTAACTCTAACAAAGCGCAGATATGTTTTTTCTGCTCTTGTCATCTGTGATTCTGATTCTTCTCCTTGAGAATGAGAGGCCAAAGGAAGTAGAAAGTGATGGGTAGCATATGAGGTTGTGGTATAGGTTGAAATGCTCCCCAGGTGATTCTAATATGTATGATTCTTCCCATCTTTGTTAAGAAACTCTGGTAATAGTGCATATTACACTTACCTAGGGAGCTTTTAAAAATACCAGTGCTCAGACTGAATTTTACTCCAATTAAATTATAGTGTCTGGGGGTGGGAACTAGTCATATATCAGTATTTTTAAATCTCCCTAAGGGGATTACATTTTGCAGCTAATATTGAGAACCAAGGTATATGCTAAGTATTAGAAGATGGCTGTAGGGATTCAAAGGCAGAAGTGTACAGAGGTAGGAGAGAATGTCTTGCTGAGGTAATAGGCAGGTATCACCTGGAGGAGGTATATCTGAACTAAAACCAGAGATAGTTAAAATGTAGATGGCGTTGGGTCTTAGATAGCTGGGGAAGGAAAGCAACTCAAGTTGGAGAATGTCCTTCCACAGAGGTACAGTGGCGAGTTGCCAGTGACCCAGAGCAGTGTAAGAGAAGTCAGAAATAGTAGATTGAGGCCAGACTGGAGAGATTCCTGACTGCCCAAATTATCATTTAGGATTTGTAGAACACTACTCAATGCAAGTTCCATGAAAGTAGATTTTAAGCTCAACTAAAGTTAGTAACATATGGAATAGGAGCACACCTGTCACTATAGATGTTCAACCTCTGAGAACCCTAATGGAATGAAAATGAGCTTACGAATAGGTGCATTGTTAACAGTTTTATTTTAGCCTTCTCTGCCAGTCATTAAATCGCATTCCTCTGATTTTCTACTTACTAGGAAAGCTGTATATTTTCTCTTTTCCCATTGCCTCAGTTTTATCAGCATGTATAGATCTTGACAGCAGCGAGCACAAATTATGCATCTTTATATTCTTCTATGGCTGCTATTTCAGATCTTTGCATATAATACATGGTGAATAAGTATTTGCTAATAAATGTAGAATTTACTTCTGAGGTTTGGAGTTAGCATTTCATATTCTTTACTAGTTCTTTATTCCTGCTGAAAGAATGAATATACTATCACAGTTGATGAAAAGGTACTGGATTGTGAAAATAGATGCTGTGTTATGTGTGAATTACCATATGAATTGAGCTTATGACAAATGTAGTATATGTAAGATCATCTGTTTCTGTTGATTGCCTAACAAACTCTTCCTTGTCTTAGCACATATATGGCCTCTGTGGAGTCCCAGCTGCATCCAGCCACAATGACAGTTAGACCACTCCCTCTTTTGGTGCTACCATAGCATCTTCTCATTTCTTTTATGGGCCTTATCACTTTAAGATTATATGTTTATTTCTTTATCTTGTCTACCAGATTGTGAGCTCCTTGAGGGCAGGGACCTTGTCTTACTCATATCTATATCTTGATGCCTGCCAAAGTGCCTGTCACAGAATTGATGCACAGTCCATGTTGATGAATGGTTAAAAATACATGTCACAAGGTCAGAAAAGGAACACTTTCTACTTTATGTCATTCATGTTATGAAAGTAAATGAGTTACTTTGTGAAAAATGGGATCTTCTCAGTGGCCGGGGTGGGGGATGGGGAGGATACTGTGTTCCTTTCACTTGTGTATTATTAGTCATATGCAAATATAATGCTTTTATCTTTATCCTAGTGACTGGTTGAAAGTATAGAAGCATAGACACATTGTCTTTGCTTAATTCTTTAAAAAAACAAGGACTACTCAAATGGATCCTAAGATAATTTTTGGATCATATAATGTTGGTGTGATAAAATCATAAAATTCAAATTCTGGCATTGGAACAACATTTTATAAAAACATGGCAACGTATTCTTGGAAATTGGTGAAATTAGACTTCGCTAGGACAGTCATAGTCATTACACTTTTACACAGCCTTAAAATGAAAGGACCTGTGTGAATAAAAGGATCTTTTGTGTCACAAAAAGAAACACAAATAATCTGTTAAAAAGTTCTTTTTATTTGCGGATGGTTCCAATTAATCCTTCTGTATAAGATGTAAAATTTGAGTTATTTTACCAGTTGTATTGATGCAAGTGCGATGATATGTCCATGTACTTATTTCTGCATGTGTAGAGATGGCTGGCCAGACATAAGAGGTTAATTTATGGGTAGGTAGCGTTGCAAATCTGTCTCACATAGGAATGATAAGCCATGTATCTTATCAGCTGCCCTAATTAACCGTAGTATTGCTATTAGAACGCCAGTAGAATGCTATTAGGCAGATATACAAGACTGAATTACTTTACCTTTAAACCTTCTCCAAAAGTAGTATTTTTTTTTAATGTGGTGGATTTTTTATTTTTAAGACATATATATAAGAACATAAGAATGGCGCTCCTCCTTCTTAATAGGGTAGCTTGTAAGGAGTACTGGAAGCAAAGGATACATAGCTTCACCTAAAATAGGATTTTAAAATATCATTTATAAATTTATATTTGGCTTACAGAATGATTACTGTTTTAGTGGAAAAGCCACCAGTTTTATAGTAGATACATGCTACTATTCTAAGATCATATTTCTTATATAAATTCCAAATGATATGCTACACCCAGATTTTAAAATGAATTTTTCACCTTCTTTAAGAAAAAGGAAATATAATGGGTAGAAATTTTTTGAATGTTTGAATGTCAGATGGTTCTATAGTTGAAAAGAAATTTACGGCTAAGCAATTGAATTTATTAATGAACGTCAGTAGGCACATTGTTCTTCATTGGGCTGATTTTGCCCATTGTTCTCCAGTAGTTATTAAATCAGACAAATTCTTACATAGATATGAACATCCAGCATTTATTACAACAAAGTTTCAACGTGCTGTTATTTGTTACAGGTAATCTTTGGTAAATCTAGCTGTTCAGAATTTTCAAAGGAAGCCTATACAGCCGTAGTATATCATAACAGGTACTGAATTCAAATATTTCTTTCAAAGTTACTCCCTTCTCAGTGGCATTTTAAGCACTCACGTTAGTATGTTTACCAAATGCTTTGCTGCACTGAATGTGCAAATTCAAGACAGCTGACATCAGAGTTATAATTTTCTGCCTGTAGATGCATATTCTCTATAGACATCAAATTTAGACTTTATATACAAAAGGTCTTTCATATCAAATTCTCTGACCCTTTCATTTTTATTATATTGTTATTGATTATCATTGTAGCCTCTGGTCCTTTGGACTTTCCCTGTTATTTTCCCCTTGACACTTTGTAGTTTTACTTAACTCTTTACTAAGCTTATAACCATTAGTTAAATTGGTGGTATTCTCAACATCTAATAATACTTGATTTAGTGCCCTTCCATTTTACTTCTTTGAGAAATTCTTAACTTTGGATAACTTTTAATCTCGGCTTTGTTTTCTTTTCTCTTTTTTTTTCTTTTCTTCTCTTTTCTTTTCCTTCTCTTCTTTTCTTTTCTTTTCTTTTCTTTTCTTTTCTTTTCTTTTCTTTTCCTTCTCTTCTCTTCTCTTCTCTTCTCTTCTCTTCTCTTCTCTTCTCTTCTCTTCTCTTCTCTTCTCTTCTCTTCTCTTCTCTTTTTTGTTTTTGTTTTGATTACTGAATGCTGTTGGAGAAAAATCACAAAATTGTACCGATCAGGACTATCACAAATTGACGTTATTTTATCTGTATGATGGGACTGCAGTAATTCATTTTACTTTATTTTCTTTTTGGCCCCACCATTCTTTGGTATTCTTCTTGTCATCACTTTTTTTTACCCTCTGTCATTTGGCAGGAGATATTTTAAGCCTTTCTTCTTTCTCTAGCTCCTACTTATTCTGTTTGCTTACTCTTAGCGTTCCTACTTTATTAAGTGGTTTGAGACCATCCAACTTGAGAACCATCCACTTGTCTACTCTTCACCTCTGATTATCTCTGCATGGATCTGCCTTTCCTTCTGGTTCAAGGGCAGTCAGAGCCCGTACCTGGCTCAGTGTGAGTCTTTTATCTCTGCTTTCTACCAGTCTCATTCTTCCTCTTCCAGAGTGCAACTCCATCAGTTAACCCTTCTCTTGTACCATCAGTCCCCACTTCCCTGGCTCCATCTGTTACTGTCAAAAAGAAACTTAAGTCTCCTATACTTAAAAAACAAAACAAAAACCTCTCTTCAGTGTTGTTGTGTACATGGTTTTTCCTTGCCCTCTTTAAAACTTTATTGTTTCTCACCCTTTGTGACCCGCTCTCACTTTCCTCCCATCTCTTTGGACAGTTTATTTTTCTGTAGTAATTATTCTAATCTTTCTTTCTTTCTTTCTTTCTTTCTTTCTTTCTTTCTTTCTTTCCTTCCTTCCTTCCTTCCTTCCTTCCTTCCTTCCTTCCTTCCTTCCTTTTTTTTTTGAGAATAGATATTCCATACAAAACACTACAGTTTCACTCTTGACCCTCTTTTTCTACACTATACTCTCCATAAATAACCTTATATGTGTTTCTCAGAGTTACATTCATTGAAAATGTTACTGCTTTTATCTTTATGTGGATTGTTTTGCAACTTTTTATTTTTAGTCATAACCTTCTTTCGGAGGTGCAGACATATATTTTTAGTAGCCTAGTAAGCATGTTCTTTTGCCTGCCTTCTCAATTTCCATGTATTTATCCCCGATTCTCTTCTGGACCCTATCTCTGTCTGATTATTTTTATTAACGGTACCATAATTCTTTTGACTCAGAATTTAAAACATCCTTGCTTTCCTTCTTCTTTTCTCTAATATCCAATCATCTTTTACATCTTGATGATTTTCTTTTTGCCTTATTGCTAAAGTATCCTGTTTCTGGGCTTTTCTTGGATCCCTTTTTCTATCATAATACTGATTCCCTCTATTAATTCAACTCCTACTTGTTCTTTAAGGCCCACATCATATATCTCTTCCTAAATACAATTCCCTGATCCAAAACTTGAAGTAATCTGTTCAGCTCTGTTCTTGAAGCACTTAATCTTATATGCTATATGCTGTATACCAGGGGTTGACAAACATTTTCTGCGAAGGGCCCAGTAGTTTTGTTTTAGGCCTTGTGGGCCATACGGTCTCTGTTGCAATTACTGAACCCCGCTGTTGTAGTGCAAAAAGAGCCATAGACAATAAGTGAAGTTGCAAATGAATGGGCATGGCTGTCTTCCAATAACATTTTATTTATGGGTGCTGAAATTTGAATTTCATGTAATATTTCAAGTGAAATGTTATTCTTTTGATTTTTTTAACTACTTAAAAATATAAAAATCATTCTTAGTCTGTAGGGCTATACAAAACCATTCAGTGGACTGGATTTGACCTGTAGCCATAATTTGCCAACCCCTGCTTTATAGCATTGCTATTGATATATGTGTGTCTTATTTATATTTCTACTAAATTATATATTTTTGAGGGTAATTATTTTTTCATATCTTTAAAACCACCACAGAAATAACACGATACTTAACATAAAGGTGAACAGTTAAAACGTACTTGTTGATGAATAACTCACAGATGCTTAATTTTCCATAAAAGCCTTCACATAGTATGATTTCAGAAAAGAAATGAATACTCAGTACTAGGAATGATATTGATGAAGAAGGTAATAATTTCTTAAAGTATCTCAGTTTATAGCTAGATCTTTATTTTGGTGCTCTCAGTATTCGTGGAATTAAAATGACAATACTCTCTAACACTGTGAGGAAATTCAACTTTCTCATGATTTAGTGGTGATTAGCGAGGTCAATAATAAGATACATAGCATCTTTTATTCACCAAAATAATCAAATTTGCAGATGGCTACCATTACTTATCTTTCTTGGGGGTATTAAAATTTTCATTAACCTAATATTTCTGTGATCAGATCTACACTTTTAGTGTTTTTGAGACTTATTTGAAATGGAAAGATATTAGACTTATTAGCATGGGGGGGAACCCTAATTGGTGGGAAAGCTTTCACTTTTAATTAGTTGGAGCCATATGGTTTGGATATATTTTCTTTGAATATAACTGAGAGATACTAGCTGAATATGGAAGGTTGGGATGCTAAGATTCTGTCCCTTTTAAATCATAAATCATAAATAGCAGCAATGCTTTTTTATAAAAATGCTCCTAGGGACCACTCTCAATGGATATTGAGATGAAAATGCCATTGGTTAAGTCAAATATGATATTCGTTGTATTTGTGTAGTGGCTGGGAGCACTTCTAAACTGTGAGACAAATGCAATTTATAGGTGTTCCCTGATTTTTCTTTATTTTTTTTTTTCCTTTTTTCTGAGCAGTTAATACATTAGTCTATGTTTTGTTAACATCTGTTTCTTTAGCAATGGAATAATTGATATAAGATATTCCATAGAGAGCCCAACTTGATACTAAGCTGTCTAGAGCTACTTGTTTTTTTTTCTTTTTTGCAAAAAGATAATACAAATTAATCTTTAATATGAAGTCACTCCTATAATAGAAAAATGTTTTTTTATGGTATGGTTTTAAAATACATACTTACAAAAACTCCTGTTACTTTTCTATGTAATGCGTATCAGAATATAGAAGGCCTTGCCCTAGTCTCCTCATTTATACAGTTTCCCATCTAATGAAGATCTCGGCATCAAGGTGGTGATTATTAATGAATTTTCAAATCATAGGATCACTGAGCCCATTAATAAAAATGAGACGAGAAATTTCAGAAACAGAGACAACTCCCTCAACTGGAAGTAGGAGTTAGTTACATACAGTTTGGGAATAGAGAAAAATATTTTGTACTGGAAGAAAAATTGAGCATGAATCATGAAATTAATTTAAAAATTACTCAAATATACAAATGCAGTAATTATTTGTTTTGAACAAATTACTGACTATTGATCTGTTTTTTGTTTGTTTTTTTTTTTTTTGTATGAAGGTCTCCTGATTTTCATGAAGAAATCAAGGTTAAACTCCCTGCTACTTTAACTGACCATCATCATTTGCTTTTTACTTTTTATCATGTTAGTTGTCAGCAAAAACAAAATACTCCTCTTGAAACTCCTGTTGGATATACAGTAAGTATATCTTTGTTTAATATTTAGCTTTTCAGTCTTAAAAGTAGTTTGAATACTTGAGATGTAATTGGTGTTCATTATTGTTGAGTATTCCCTATTGGATTCCCCATATTGGTTAGGAAGAGTCATCGTAATAAGAAAATACTCATTAATGCAATTAATTAACATGTGTAAACACTTAGATGTTGGTCCTGATTATTATGTGTTTATCAAACAGTACAGTATAAATATATTAATTTTAAGGGTTCTTCAGAAGAGAATGGTTTCAGTATAAAATGATTAAAAGAGACCCTTAGCTATTAAAGCTCTTGGCTTTCATTAAAAGCAATTAAAACTCTTGAGTATTATTTGAAAATCATTATGATTGAATTGCAAACGTAAACCTGAGGTGAAGGATATCATGATGTGCTATCACAACTTTGTCAGAAAAATCATGCTGCTACCCAAAAGAGAAAAATTAACAATTGACTCATTTTTTTTGTCTATGAAATGGATTTTGCTAAATGTAACCAAATAAATTCATGCTTTTTAGTTTTGTTGTCAGCATTCATATTCAACCAAACCTTTCCCTGTATGCATTGACACTATTACCACCATGTGTAATGGATTGACTTTGCGGCCTTTTTCTACTCCAGCTTTTTCTTGGATAGTAAGGACCTCTTTTGGCTTAAATATTGCATAGTTAGTTAGTAATAATGTTTTGGGAATGCTCCTTAATAAAAATATTGTCAGGGAAGCTTTTCTTTAGAGGAATCATGAAACCTATTATTACTTAATTAAATCCCCTTGGTGTTTGGCGGTGTGAGACAAATTTGGCTCATTCCAAATTCTTAAAACAGATTTTCCAAGTACTTACTTTTGTAACAAATGTATTTAACTTAATATTGTTTCCTTTTTAATTAAAAGTGGATACCAATGCTTCAGAATGGACGATTAAAGACTGGGCAGTTTTGCCTACCAGTTTCACTGGAAAAACCACCACAAGCTTATTCTGTACTATCTCCTGAGGTCAGTATCTCTTATGGTGAAACTCTCCAGATGCAGTGAATGAGTTTTTTGCAGAAGTGTTTTTCTCAAACAAGACTTTGCTGTTCTATCTAGAAGTATGTAGATAATGAAGTAATAATATTATTTTGTACTATAGTTAAAATTACTCTATAGAATACTTAGAAGCTTTTAAAATAAGTATATTGATTTTAAAACCAAAATAATATGTGAAATATTAACTTAAAGAAAAGGCAAATTTGGAGAATTTTCATAACGTAACATAAGCTTTAAATAAGTAAGAACATTTCACTGAAAGTCTGGAGGAAAAAGAACAAACCAATTATTTTTTTAGAATCTTTTTGTAATTAATCATGTATGTGAAAAAAAGTTTTTAAAAATCATGTATGTGAAGATAAAGTAGCTACAAACTTGTAATACAAGAACCATTAGCAACTGTGATGATGACATATGTGACTTAAACAAAAACATTGGAAAAATCTCAATCAAGAATCAGTAGCCACTACTCAAAAACCAAAGTGCTTTTTGGGAGAACTGTTACATGATGATTATTAATGTGAGTGCCTTGAATGTAACTGTTGGTATAGATTAGTCTGAAATATGTCTTGGGAATGTTCTCCTGGTAGCATTTATTTTCAGAATAGAACTCAAAAAGTATTCATAGGGGCGCCTGGGTGGCTTAGTCAGTTAAGCATCCGACTTCAGCTCAGGTCATGATCTTATAGTTCGTGAGTTTGAGCCCCTCATAGCGCTCTGTGCTGACAGCTCAGAGCCTGGAGCCTGTTTCAGATTCTGTGTCTCCCTCTCTCTCTGCCCCTCCCCAACTCATGCTCTGTCTCTGTCTCTGTCAAAAATAAATAAAAACATTAAAAAAAATAAATACAAGTATTCACAAATACATTTGTATTGTTTTTGTTTAAACACACACACACACACACACACATACACACACACACAGAAAGACAACAGAAGGCTACTGCTCCGATCTCCTTTCTTACTATTCTTTGTCACTGACTCTGCCCCAGACAGAGAGCACAGTGCCTTGGCTCTTCCTTCTATATGAAGAGCACATTCCCATTTCTGGCCCTTTGCACTTCCCTGTGCTGGTGGTAGTGTCCCATCTCCAGGCCAGCTTCTTCATTTCATCCAGACATCCACTCAAATCCCACCTCTTCAGAGAAGGCGTCTCTGATCACTTTGTTTCAAATTGCAGCATCCAGCACTTTTTTTATCCCTTTACTTTGATATGTCTTCATAATACTTATCATTGACTTTATACTTCTTATATCTTTATTTATTGTCTACAGAGTATAAATTCCAGGAAGTTAGGGACTTTGTCTTTCTTGTGCATTGCTGTATCTTCAAGTACTTAGAATAGTGCTTGGCTCATGATGGGCAGTCAATAAGTATTTTATTTTTTAATGTTCATTCATTTTTGAGAGAGAGAGAGAGAGAGAGAGAGAGAGAGAGAGAGAGGCAGGCAGAGAGGCAGGCAGAGCATGAGCAGGGAGGGGCAGAGACAGAGGGAGACACAGAATCTGAAGCAAGCAGCCTCCAGACTCTTGAGCTGTCAGCACAGAGCCCAACTCAGGGCTCAAACTCACAGACTGTGAGATCATGACCTGAGCCAAAGTCAGTTGCTTAACTGACTGAGCCACCCAAGCTCCCCAGTCAGTAAGTATTTTTTAAATGAATGTTTAAAGACAGTAGGAAAGAAATATGACTCCTTCCTTCCTCCTTGCCTTTCATCCCCTGCCAAATCTTTCATTCGATTTTCCAGGAACACATCTCCTCAGTAAAATAAGGTAGTCTTCTGCCAGGGGTAGCATTATATATTTCAAAAGGAAATATTTTTAAAGAAAATTGATTTTATGGAAATTATGCACTTATTCTTACTTGATTTGCAAATATGAGGTCAACTTTCTAAAGGGAGATTGATGATTTTCTTCTAGCTACTATGCTGTGTATGCTCATATATAACATAAAGAATATGGTCATGGTTTGGATTTAACGATAGACATATAGCTTATTGATATATGATTAAGTGATCAAAACTTTTGTATTTTTTAATTACAGCATTAAAAAGAACAGTATAGGGGCACCTGGGTGGCTCAGTCGGTTAAGCGTCCAACTCTAGATTTCGGCTTAGGTCACGATCTCATGGTTTCATGTGTTTGAGCCCCGTGTGGACTCTGAGCTGACAGCATGGAGCCTGCTTCAGATTCTCCCTCTTTCTCTGCCCCTTCCCTGCTCACAGTGTCTCTGTCTCTCTCAAAATAAATAATCTTAAAAACAATTATAAAAACAAAAACAGTATATATTCTTAGCTTTATTATTACATTTAAAGAACAGTATAGGGGCGCCTGGGTGGCTCAGTCGGTTAAGCGTCCGACTTCGGCTCAGGTCATGATCTCACGGTCCGTGGGTTCGAGCCCCGCGTCGGGCTCTGTGCTGACAGCTCAGAGCCTGGAGCCCGTTTCAGATTCTGTGTCTCCCTCTCTCTCTGCCATTCCCCTGTTCATGCTCTGTCTCTGTCTCAAAAATAAATAAACATTAAAAAAATTAAAAAAAAAAAGAACAGTATATATTGTTAGTTTTAGTGCTGAATTTAAACCAAGTGAGAGATCATTATTCAAACATTCAGCTTTTACAATCTTGCCATTTGAAACTATATGGATGGAACTAGAGGGTATTATGCTAAGCGAAATTAGTCAGAGAAAGACAAATATCATATGACTTCACTCATATGAGGACTTTAAGACACAGAGGACTTTGAACACAAGGGAAGGGAAGCAAAAATAATATCAAAACAGGGAGGGGACAAAACATAAGAGACTCTTAAACATGGAGAACAGAGGGTTACTGGAGAGGGGGATGGACTAAATGGGTAAGGGTCATTAAGGAATCTAGTTCTGAAATCATTGCTGGAGTATAGCTAACTAACTTGGATGTAAATTTAAAAATTAAATAAAAATAAAAAATAATTATACATAAAATAAACAAACATTCAGCTTTTACAGATCATTGCTTCATGCAATTTTGTATCTACTTTCCTAGTTATGGTGGAGCTCTCTTTGATTCAGAAGGTCAGAGACCTTCCCAATATGTATTAACTTCAACTGGTTTTTGGGCCTTAGAATGTGAAGCTTGCCATCTAAGTTTACATAGTAATAAACAAATTTCTGTAACCAGCACACTATTACTTTATGATACTTGTCTCGATCATTTTCAATCATAAGGGGATCATTTTCTTTTTAAAATTGGGTAAAAAGGAAGGTAAACCTTTGTGTGGCTTTGTTTCATATCATTTGGGTTTTAACCTGTTTTCCCCTTTGAATTTTCATGTTTTTTTCACTCTGAATCTGTAAGCGTTCTTCTCTGGCAGGACCACTGACTGCCTTTTATGTGAACAGTACTCCTAGAGTGATGTAGTATACAACTTGCACAAAAATCACAATGCTCTTGACTCCTGCTGTTAGTTGATGAATCCTAAATCTGCATCTCTGCTCATCCATTTTCATTTGTCTAGTAAGTTAAAATGCTTATTGATACCTTTGCCAGGATATCTCAAACATAAAATGTCCAAAATTGCACTCATTTTTGTTGAATACTGTAGGAATCATGTTGAGAGAAAAGCCTAATCAATGAATGTGTTTCAACAGTGTTTGTTAATGGTATTCTGGAGAATTTACCTCAGTTTGGTGTCATCAGGTTTCAGGGTCAGTGTTTATTGAGGTCTAGATAACAAATTCATGCTTATAAAATTCATCGATTGATGCATGGGCATGCATGGCAATCTGTCACCAGATTTTTCTGTCCATGGGACTGTCGTACTCATCCTGGGGCACTCATAATCACCTGGACTTTTAAGACTTGGTTGAGGGGAACCTGGGTGGCTTAGTCGGTTGAGCATCTGACTCTTGATTTCAGCTTAAGTCATGATCTCATGGTCTTGAAATCAAGCCCCTCGTGGGGCTCCATGCTGGCCCTGGAGCCTGTTTGAGATTCTCTTTCTCGCTCTCCCTGTGCCCTTCCCTCTCTCCCTCTCTCTCTCTCTCTCTCTCTCTCTCTCTCTCAAAAAAAAAAAAAAAAAGAAAAAAAAGGTTTATTTGATTATTTTTGCCTGAAATATGTCACAATGAAACAATAAACATACCCTTTAAAAATCTCATGAATTATATGTCTGAGTATTTAACTTACAAATATATTTGTGTAGGTATGCAAAGATCAACATAAGGGATGTTTTAAAACTCAGCAGTGTTTACACATATATGTGTAGTTAGGCTTTTCAATTTATTGGTTTTTTATTTAATAAAATAATAAACACTCATGAATCTACTACCTAATCCAGAGCTAGAACAGTGATAATAATTCACATCATTTATGTGCTTGTCCCCTATTCCACATAAGAATAACCTGTAATTATAAAAATACTAGTATTTAAAAAAACTGTGGTAAAATATACATAAAAAGTTACCATTTTAACCATTTTTTTTTAAAGTGCATTCATGTTGTTTTGAAAACTAGCCTCTTTTTCTTTTTTTTTTAAGTTTATTTATTTGTTTTGAGAGAGAAAGAGAGCACATGCTGGGGAGGGGCAGAGAGAGGGAGGGACCGAATCCCAAGCAGGCCCCTGCACCGTCATTGCAGAGTCCTGTGCGGGGCTTGAAATTACAAACTGTGAGATCATGACCTGAGCCAAGCTCAAGAGTTGAACACTTAACTGACTGTGCCACCCAGGCACCCCTGAAAACTGGCCTCTTAAAAACAACTTTTTTGAGAGAGAGAGAGAGAGTGAGAGAGTGCAAGTACACAAGTGGAGGAGGGGCAGAGGGAGAGGAAGAGAGAGAATCTCAAGCAGGCTCCTTGCCCAGCTTAGAGCCCAGTGCGGGCTTGAACTCCCAAACCGTGAGATCATGACCTGAGCCAAAATCAAGAGTCAGACGCTTAACTGACTGAATCACCCAGGCACCCCTTAAAACTGCTTTTAAAAAAATGTTTACTTATTTATTTTGAGAGAGAGTGCATGTGAGCATTGGAGGGGCAGAGAGAGAGGTAGAGAGAGAGAGAGAGAGAGAGAGAAAGTCAGTCCCAAGCAGGCTCCATACTCAGTGCAGAGCCTAACACAGGGCTCAGTCCTAAGGCCATGAGTGAGATCATGACCTGACCTGAAATCAAGAATCAGACACTTAACTGACTGAGCTGCCCAGGCACCCCTTAAACCTACTTTATAACTGAGGTATATGTGTATTTAGAGAATACGTTTTACTTTGCTTATATTTTGAATTTAATGAAAAGGTTATTATGCTGTATAGAATCCTCTGGAACTTGCTTTTTTCATTCAGCATGATATTGCCAAGCTTTAGTGTTTCTTTATGATCATATATGATGTTTATATATTTTGCTGGCATTTCACTGTACTTAGAATATAATCTAGATTTGTATTCCATGACCTCCAAATCTCTGAATGATCTGAGCTTTTCTGTCTCTTTAACATCATCTTCTACCATCACAGCCCCTTCTTCTGTACTTATACCTTCTTCCAAATATTTTCCTGCTTCTAGGCCTTTGAATTTTCTCTTTCGTCTTCCTGAATTTCACATGGCTGGATTCTCTTCATTATCTGAATTTTATATAAAATAGCACTTCCTCAGAGAGGTCTGACTCCATGAATTTCCAGCCCTTTCCTCCACCACACTGTTGATACACTCCATCATTTTAATACTATTTTGTTTACTTAATACTTACCACTACCCGAAATTACCTTATTTATTTCCTTATTTTTCTCTATAAGAAATGGTGGGTAAGCTCCCTGAGAGCAGACATATTTACAATGGAACTCTAGTACCCAGAAAACTGTGTAGAGACTTCAGTAAATATGTGTTGTTTGAATTCAGTATAAAAAAGTTGGAGGATTGTTGTTATTAGCAAAAACTAAAAAATGGAAATTTTGTTGAGACCAAAGTCTCAACCGAAGTGATTAGTCATTTGGCAGTGATGAATATCTGCCGTGTTCTTTCCCCCACAGAAACATTGGCCATTTCTTTGAATCTTCCTCATCCCACTCCCCCACAGGGGTAGGACAGGCATTTCACTGCCATGTGGAGAGAGAGGGCTCTGGGCTGTGAAATACAAACCCATTTGCCAGATCCAGCCATAGTCACTCCCATTCCAAAGCCTGAGTGCCATTTTGCAGTGAACCACCACCGACATGCAGTAAAGGATATAACCTAACAAACTTTTATTTTTTTACTTTAAAAAAAAAAAATTTTTTTTTGTTTATTTATTTTTGAGAGACAGAGAGACAGAGCATGAGTGGGGGAGGGGCAGAGAGAGAGGGAGACACAGAATCCGAAGCAGGCTCCAGGCTCTGAGCTGTCAGCACAGAGCCCGACACGGGGCTCGAACCCACAAACCGCGAGACCACAATCTGAGCCGAAGCCGGACACTTAACCGACTGAGCCCCCCAGGCGCCCCCCCTAGCCAACTTTTAAAAAAGTATTTTTAATATCTCATTTGCCCGAGTTCCCTGGGTATCTCTAACCTAGGTTAGAGATTGACTAAATCTGTGACATCCTGAGTAACTCATTAGTTTTAACTACATTAGTTGAATGCACTTGATACATCTGTGTCCTCATTTTTACAAAGAGCACACAGGTTGTATCAGGCATTGTCAGGACATGACATGTCAGCAGAGATGTATTTAACTATTAACATGGAGGTAGACAGTATATGACTGTGTAATATTTTTAATAAATATGTTTCTTTCTGAAAAGAAGGAAAAAAATTATAGGACTATTGGTATCAGCAAAAATGAAAGTTACATGGATCACCGAAGAGTTTAGTATCTTTTTTGAGAGTGGGGGGCAGAAGGAGAGGAAGAGAGAGAATCTTAAGCAGGCCCACAACCAGTGCAGAACCTGACTTAGGGCTTGATCCCATGAATGTGAGATCATAATCTGAGCTGAAATCAAGAGTCAGATGTTCAACCAACTGAGCCACCCAGGTGCCCCAAGAGTTTAATATTTAATTAAATTTTTGTACATCCATACACTGGCGCAGTAGTTAAGAAGAGTAATATGGATTTCAATATCCCAATAGGATGTTTATAATACAAATGTAAAAACAAACAGTATAATGACAACCAAACTCACATATCAGATACACATCAGTAATTGTGCGGGAAATAATTTGGAAAATACATATCAAGTTTACCAAGGTTAACTTCAAAGGGGTAAGGGATTGTGGAAGTTTTTATTGTTGTTTTAAATTTCATATAGTTTTGAAAGGTAATATATAGTTATTTTCAGGATTTCACTCTGGCCTCACCATTTATTAGTTGTGTAACCTCAGATAAGTTTCTTAATCTCTCTGTTATGGACTGAATTATGTCTCCCCAATCCCCACCTCATCTTCCCACTGCAAACCCCAAATTCATATGTAACCCCCAAATTCATATACAACCCCAATGTGATAGGTTTTGTAGATGAGACCGATGGGAGGTAATTAGGTTTAGATGAGTTTTAGATGAGGTCATGAGGGTGGGCCTCATGATTAGTGCCTTAAAAAGAAGAGACATCAGAATACTCTTTCTTTTGGCTATGTGAGGACACAGTGAGAAGGTGGCCGTCTGGAAGCTTGGAAGGGGTTTTCACCAG
This sequence comes from Prionailurus bengalensis, assembly GCF_016509475.1. Classification (NCBI taxonomy): domain Eukaryota; kingdom Metazoa; phylum Chordata; class Mammalia; order Carnivora; family Felidae; genus Prionailurus; species Prionailurus bengalensis. The sequence continues at coordinate 51,437,365 of NC_057345.1, read as the reverse complement.
AAACTGACCATGTTGCACCTTGATTTTGGGCTTCTAGTCTCCAGATTGTGAGAAAATAACTGTTGTTTTAGCCACACCAATGTATGATCTTTTGTTATGGCAGACTGAGCCGACTAAATATTCTCTGTGCCTGAATTTTCTCATCTGTAAGTTGAGAATAATTAATGCTTATAATAAAGGGCTATGTTGATGATAGTAGTCTGTAGAACATTTAGAATGGTGCCACATCAAAAGTGTTAAAGCAGTGTTTGCTACTATTATGGGATTCCTATTTGCTGCACTGCTTGTAAGAGTTTTAAGACAGCAGTTCTTACTTCACATGCATCAAAATCACCTGGAGAGTTTGTTGTAACACCAACTGTTAAACCTTACCCCACAGAGTTTCTGATGCAGGAGGTCTGGGTTGGCGCTTGGTTATTTACATTTCTGACAAGTGCCCAGGTAATATTCATGCTGTTCATGCTCAGATCAGACTTTAAGAACCACTATTTTTTTTTTAATTTTTTTTTCAACGTTTATTTATTTTTGGGACAGAGAGAGACAGAGCATGAACGGGGGAGGGGCAGAGAGAGAGGGAGACACAGAATCGGAAACAGGCTCCAGGCTCCGAGCCATCAGCCCAGAGCCTGACGCGGGGCTCGAACTCACGGACCGCGAGATCGTGACCTGGCTGAAGTCGGACGCTTAACCGACTGTGCCACCCAGGCGCCCCAAGAACCACTATTTTTAAAGCAGTATGTGTTCACATTTTATTTGTGTATTCTATGTTTTTAAGCTGAAAGCAAACGCTTTGGGTTGAAAGAGCTAGTACTAATTTTTGGCTTTGAGCAGTTCCAGTTTACCTTACCGTCTTTCTTTGACAAAAGTTCCAAAACCTGTGTTACTTACCTCAGTAGAGACATTGCATTTCTTACCTACATAGTGTTGCATTTTGTAAGAGGACTGATTTTAATTGGTTTTCGTTTCTACACATGGTAAAAAAAGAAATGCAACCATGGGAAAGAATCTCTAAAACATTTTTTCCCCTAAGACTTTCTATTTTTGGTCATTTATTTCAAAGATATTTGTAATTCCTTGTTACAGCTTTTTATTTTCTAATGATGACTGCTTTAACATCCTTGTCAAATCTGTCCAGCCTGTGTCATCTTAGTGTTTGTTGATTGCCTTTTCTCATTTGAGATTTTTCTGGTTCTTGGTATGATGCGAGGTTTTTTTATTCTAACCTGGATATCTTGGGTATTATTGTGATCTCAGATCTTATTTAAGCCTTCTGTTTTAGCAGTAGGGGGAGGCGCTATTGCCACATTCATGCCACAGGTAAAAGTCCACATTCCTCACTTTGCAGTGGGTTGAGGATGCTTATTGGATAGAGGTAGGATTTCAGGTTCCCCACTAGACCTGCGCAGATACCTCTCTATGCGAGGAGGAAGGGCACCTTGGTACTGCTCCTTCGTTGCTTGGATTCCACTGACACCCATTTGGAGGTGGTACTTGTTACCACCGGACTGAGACCGGGTTTTCCATCTCCGTCTTTTCTAATACCACCCAATGTGTTAGGGGAATCTGGGCACCTCGTTACAGTCAGCCGAGGGTGGACGGACACCTGGGCTCTCTACTCAGCCTGTGGCGGTGGAGGGCGGGGTTGGGGGCAGTGGGGCTGCAACTTGTTTCCATGTGTTTGGCCAGAGTAGGGCAATTATTGGCTTTGATTAGAGAGAGCAGGCTCTTCTTGAAGCTTGTTTTTCTCCGCTTCTTTCGGCATTTCCGGGTTGCCATCTTCTCTAGGGGCTAGTCCAGGATCTGTGAAGCAATAATAAAACCAAGGAAACACTACTTTCTATTTCCTCACATCCTGAGGTTACTAGCCATTTGCATTATCTCCACCTTTCAGTGTTTTGTGTATCATGTTCAGGGTTTTTAGCCGTACTTAGGAGGAATAGAGAGAAGTAATGTACTGACTGTCTTTTTGAAAATACTTTTTATGATCTAATTTAAATTAACATTCCTAGCAATTTACATCAAAAGAAAAGTTTTCTATTCCTTACAACAGAATTTTGTTGCTGTAAATATTTTACAGCTCCATTAAAACAAAATAGTCGTTTTCGTAAGAAAAAACCAGAATATTACAAACCATTAAAATATTGTAGATATGAATTTATTGACACGAAAAGCGATTCACAATGTGATATTTGAAAAATAGGTTTAAAATAATGTTTTATATTCTATATTATGCATTATATGTTGTACATATTTATTCAAAGGTAGGGTGTATATAAATATATGCACAGAGGAAGATTTAGAATGATATAAAAGGATATATCTTTGGGAAGATAGCATTTTGAGTGCATATTTTCTGCTTTTTTGCTCCTTGAGTCTTTTAATTCTCTTGTAGAAAACATAATTTTGTAATAAGAACAAAATGTAAGTTTTACATTTATTTACAGTGCGTAAAAATATATTTCCGTGATATTTTTTTTCTCATTGAGGTGTTACAATTTTTGTTTTCAGAATATCTTATCAACTTAAGTATCTGTGATCATTAAATTTAATATCTTACAGGTTCCTCTACCTGGCATGAAATGGGTAGATAATCACAAAGGTGTTTTTAATGTGGAAGTTGTTGCTGTTTCATCTATCCATACACAAGTAAGTTTTAATAATTTATATGATCAATTTTCACTTGAAGAATATATTATCTAGTACTTAAGTCAGTTTTAGTAGTTATCTGTTGTAAGAATTATGGGACTATATATCAGGAATGTATAGATTTAGAAGTTAACTTTTTAAAGGAATCAACAAAATGTCATTTAATATCAACACAAGCAAAATTTTTGCTTTTCAAAATGTCATCAACTTCATTTTGAACAATTACGTGACTTTTTTTGTTAAGTTTCTGGTGTGTTGAAGAATTAGAGTTGAAAAACCATCATCCAACTCATTTTATTCCTCATAGACTCAGATAATTTAAGAGAAAGGGTTCTTAGGGATCATTTGCTCCATATTCCTCACTATAGATCTGAAATATACCAGGCTTTTCTCAAAGTCTGGTATGTTTACTCTTTCTCTAAGTGGAATACTTTGCTCCTGACATGCACTTCTTTTCAACAAGGCTTCTGCTTACCTTAGGCCTTTTCTGGAGACTTTTATTTTTTATTTTTTATTTTTATTTTTTAAAGTTTTTATTTATTTTTGAGACAGAGAGAGATAGAGCATGAGCAGGGGAGGGGCAGAGAGAGAGAGGGAGACACAGAATCTGAAGCAAGCTCCAGGCTCTGAGCTGTCAGCACAGAGCCTGACGCGGGGCTTGAACTCAGACTGTAAGAGCATGACCTGAGCTGAAGTCGGATGCTTAACCGACTGAGCCACCCAGGCGCCCCTGGAGACTTTTAAACATAGCAGCCCCATCATTCCATATCGTCTTAACCTGCACTTGCTACTGCTTCTGGCTCTTACCTGTACTCTCTTGCACTTTTGCTTTCTTTCCTGTGTGTGTGTGTGTGTGTGGTACGTGTGTATGTATGTATACATACTTATGCATTTATTTATTGTTTCTTTCCCCATTAGGCTGTAAGCTCCATAAAGTCGTGGATGTTGTTACCTGTCAAGGAAAGAAACTTTCCTTCAAAGACCTTACAGTATAATAGGGGAAAATGTAAAAACAATTACAGTACAATAAAATTTATGACTGTGTTAGATATATGAACGAAATCCTTTCAAGAGGAGAGTTGTCTGTTCTGCTGGTAACTGAGATACTGTATTGATAAGTAGGCATTTACCATACAGAGAGAGAGTGGGCTACTCAGTTGATAAAAAGCATGTGCAAAGAGATAGTAGTTTATTCAAGGACAGGCAAGTAATCTGGTGTGAATGTAATTTATAGTGCATGGGAAATCGTGATAGATGAGAATAGAAGACTAGGCTAGTTACAGATTGTGAAGGACTTTTAATGCTATAGAGTTGAGGGTCTAGGTAGATGGTGATTTCTAACCTAAATAGGAAACATCAGAGAAGTAAATTTGGTACCATGCTAAGAGAGATTTGGGAGATAATCAAGATGCTTCTGGAGCTATAGTGAATTTATTTTTGAGCCTGTTGAGTTTGAAGTGCCTATGTACTTCAGATAAAAATAACCCAAGGCAGTTGTAATTAAGTTCGAGTTTAGCATTGGAGGTGACAGAATAAATGTGATAGCTGAAACTATACTGGTGAGTGTTTTTCCAGGGAGAAAATGTAAGAGTGAGAAGAGGCAAGTGTTGAAAATGGAATCCAACTTGAAAAGGGAGGGGGTGGTACATGGGGATTTCCAAGGCCACTTTCAAGTTCGGTGATTTTCTAGCAGAACTCACAGGACCCAGCATACAGCCATATTCATAGCTATGATTTATTTTAGTGAGAGATACAAAATAAAATCAGCTAAGGGAAAAGAGGTCAAGTTCAGAGGAAACAAAGCATAAGCTTCCAAGAGTCCTTTCCCAGTGGTCACATAGGGTGAGTTGAAACAGCACATTTGAAATGTATACCAGGGAAGCTCATTCATTAGAGACTTAGTTCCCAGGGTTTTTACTGTAGGCTTGTAACATAGGCACCCGCTGGCTATCACATACCAGAATTCTTGATTACCATAAGGAAAACACATTTTCAGCATAAACCATATTGTCTGCCCAAACAGTTTAGGTATGGTGAGCCATCATCCCCTAACAGTTGGAACTCTCTTGAAATCCAAGTTCTGAGATTCCAGGCAAGAGCCAACCAACTGTGTAAGCTGTCCTTTCAAATGGTAGCAGTCTTAACCTTGCTACTGAACTCTTTTCTGCAGTGAAATTGGGAAAAATAAGACAGAGCATTTCTTTTTTTTTTTTTTTTAATTTTTTTTAACGTTTATTTATTTTTGAGACAGAGAGACAGAGCATGAACAGGGGAGGGCAGAGAGGGAGACACAGAATCTGAAACGGGCTCCAGGCTCTGAGCTGTCAGCACAGAGCCCGACGCGGGGCTCGAACTCACGGACCATGAGATCATGACCTGAGCCGAAGTCAGACGCTTAACCTATCAAGCCACCCAGGCGCCCCAAGACAGAGCATTTCTATATTAAGTTTTAAAACAACAACAAAAAACAGTAGTAGATAGGTTTTATTTAGCAGTATACAGGTAGAACCCAGTAAAAGAATGGCTCCAGGAGAATTTTTCCTTTTCTGATACTGGGTATGTTCTATGTTTCCTATAGTCCTTACTCTTTTGATAGTGATTAAGATTGGTGTTCTAGTATACTGTTGAAATATATTCTTTCCCTTAATAGTATCCTAGTAAGTATAAAAATACAGTATTTTTCATGTTTTTTAAAGTCCTATAATCATTATTAGTTTTCTCCTTTTAGAGTTGATAGCGTATTTATCTTTAACTCCTACCTTTGTTTTTTGGAGGCAGATACATGTGTTGTCTTAAGTGACAAAGAAGGATTTTAGGCAAAATATATAGATGATTTAGAATCTATAGAATGTAGGGGAAGATAAAATGGAAGTATCTACTTTGTGGCATTTGGCATTCACAGTCCTGATGACTAATACTCAAGATTTTATAAATTTTTGTAATTCTGTAAGTTTCATCATGTATTATCTTTTTTAAAGGATCAATTGAAGACAATAATGTTTCTTATGTTGTTTTTTAAAAAAAAAATGTCTATTTTTGAGAGAGCAGAGATGAGCAGGGGAGGGACAGAGAGAGGGGGAGACAGAGAATCCCAAACAGCCTGCATGCTTTCAGCGCAGAGCTCAACGCAGGGCTTAAACTCATGAACTGTGAAATCATGACCCAAAACTGAAAGTTGGAAGCTTGACTGACTGAGCCACCCAGGTGCCCTTCTTAGGATGTTTTCATACTTTTTTTTTTTTTCAATACATGAAGTTTATTGTCAAATTGGTTTCCATACAACAGCCAGTGCTCATCCCAAAAGGTGCCCTCCTCAATACCCATCACCCACCCTCCCCTCCTTCCCACCCCCCATCAACCCTCAGTTTGTTCTTAGTTTTTAAAAGTCTCTTATGCTTTGGCTCTCTCCCACTCTAACCTCCCCTTTTTTTTTTTTTTTCCCTTCCCCTCCCCCATGGTCTTCTGTTAAGTTTCTCAGGATCCACCTAAGAGTGAAAACATATGGTATCTGTCTTTCTCTGTATGGCTTATTTCACTTAGCATAACACTCTCCAGTTCAGATGTTTTCATACTTATAGCTTTGTGAAATGTACTGGAGAAATATATAGTTAGAACTCAGTAATTTTTTATTTAAAACATACATATCAAAATAGAACAATATTAGAACTATAAATGTGAATGAAGATTTTCGGCATTACTGTCTTCAAATTTATTTTCATTGTTAACTAAGTAAAAGTCTTCCCAGAGTTCCCACAGACTTTTGCTCACATCTCTTGGTCAGAACTGTACACATGGTTATGACGAGGCATAAAGCAGCTGAGAGAGCAAGCACCTACCCTGGGACTGGGCACATGATTACTTTAAATAAGACTGTAGTTCTGTTAGTGTAGAAGGAGGTTAAATAATAGCAGTCAGGATTTAGTCAGGAGATGGAAGCTGCCATTAATTTGAATGGGGACAATTTATATATAAATAATTGTTAGCTGGGTTAAAGGTGATTCATTTCTAATGGGGTAAAAGAAAATTCTGTGATTGTAATGGAGATAGCAGTTGTAGAAAGTGATAAGAAAGGAACTTAGAAACCTGGAGGAGGATCCTGAAGGCTGAGAATCAGACCCCTGAGGAGGGAACACTACTGCTGCAGGAACACATTGCCTGCCTTGCTGTGGTGTGGAGGGCACCTGCTGAGGAGCAAAATGAGCCAAATTGGCTGTTGTGAATGCTGCTGCCATGTCCCTCACCTCTGAGCCCCAGCATTCACATCTGCTAGCCGCTGTCAGGAAACAAACTGGAGGAAGGAAGGCTGTTTCCTGCACCCTGTATTGTCAGAGCCAGACCACAGGCCAGCTGGCAAAGGAGAAACACAGTTTGAAGGGTCTAGCTCCACTGTTACAAAACGTGGCAAAGATGGTGGGTTTGGATGGAGCTGAGAGATAATAAATTAATAATGGGCACAGGCCATGCACTAACAGAGCTGCACAATAATTAAGTTCTAAAACAGTTAGGCAGATTCACATTGGGGGAAAAACTACTTAATTCATATCAGAGTTCTTGAGTACTCAATAGCGTTCGAAATGGCCACTTTACAAAGATAAATGAGAACAGAGGTAGTGTTTAATTGGAAACAATGTCCATATATACTTGTGTACTTTTTGTATTACTGATTAATATGAGCTATTTTATTTTAGTGGTCCAAAGTTTGGGGAATATCCAGTTATAGTGCTTTTGTTCATTCTTTGTTTTAGGATCCTTATCTTGACAAGTTTTTTGCTCTGGTTAATGCTCTGGACGAACACATGTTCCCAGTCCGAATTGGAGACATGCGAATCATGGAAAATAACTTAGAAAATGAACTGAAGAGCAGTATTTCAGCACTGAATTCATCTCAGTTGGAACCAGTGGTCCGATTTCTTCATCTTCTGCTTGATAAACTGATACTTTTAGTTGTTAGACCTCCTGTCATTGCTGGCCAAATAGGTAATTGACTTATGTTTGGGGAATTATGAAATTTATAATTGTACATTTCTAACTTTTGCAGAAATAGAACCATGATTTACTGTTGTTATCTGTAATGACTGTGTTTGATTTGGGGGAGGAAAAGATGGGGTGTTATTGTTTCTCATGCCAGAAAAGAGCTTTCTTTTTGTTTCCATAAAATGTGCCATATACACCTCAACTCAGATTATGGAAACAAATTCATTTATTTATTCATTCAGCAAATATTAAGCATTTACTATGTGCCAGATGCTGATAGGTTGTATCCAAGGCTTATTATTTCCTGATTTTAAGGATTTCACAGACCAGTTTGGAAAACAGGCAACTAGATAAATGATTTTGCATTTTACATGATATGTGCTCTATGTAGCCTACATCTTGACTCATTTGCTATCTTCTATTTAAAAATAGCTTTTTTCATCAACTCAAAATCTCTATATTCTCATTTTCTTCTGTGTTGTTTTGGAATTAGAGGTACTCCTGTTTCCCACTCTTTTTCCAAGAGTTATTCCTCTGCTTGTGCTAAGAGCTTCCACCCAAATCCTGCAGAGTAGTTGAGCTTGTAAGAAATTTCAGCTAACGGGTTATAAAAATTTTGTGTTAACTGGTTGCACAACGGAGAGGAATGTTCAGCAACTTGGGATTTTTTATCTTAGGGCAGACTTGTCAGTAGAGGTGATTCTTGGGTCAAACATTTTAAAGATGAGTAGGAGTCTGACAGTTAAATAACTAGTCCAGGGAGATGAAATAGTATGTGCATGGTATACAGGCAAATAAACTGGGAAATTTGGGGGGAATTGTAAGTAGTCACAAATTGGAGGGTTGGTGATTGGAAATGATATTGGTGGTGAGAGAGAGGAGATGGGCTCTTCCATGATGACACTTAGGGAACCGGGACTATTATTCTATAAGAAATCAATAGTTTTTGAAAGGTCTGGTCTTAATTATGGAAGTAATGTGACCCAGTTTGACTGTCACAAAGATGAGTGTGCTGCATGGAGATGGGTTCAAAGTGGGAAATCTGGAGACAGGAAGACAAATTAGGAATCTTACAGAATTTCATACAAAAAACTCTGAAGTCCTGCCAAAAAACAGGTGACAGTGAGATGAAGAAGAGGGGTAGGTCAAGAAATACTGAAGAGCAATTGTACAGAGTACTGTCAAAGGAGTCGTTGAAGATTTTAAGAAAAAAAATTAGCATTGTTCATTTTTGTAGATTATGTAAGTAATGTAATAATGATGGCACTAGTAACAAACATTTGCCCAGCACTAGTTATATGCCAGCAGTAGTACTGTGTGCTTTATTTATATTAATGTATGCATTCCTCACAACTCTGTGTCTAGGCATTAGTACCACTATTGTACAAATGAGTAGAGTGATGAGCACAACGCTTGAAAATTTGCTAAGGATTCAAACCCAGGCAACTGACTCCAGAGTCCCAGTCTTATCTACTAAAGAAGTGTCCACTGGTGAAATTGACAAGAATAGTTGTAGTCAAATAGTGGAAGTGGAGACCAGATTACAGAGAATTAAGTCGTGCATTGTACATGATGAAAGGAATATAAGAGGGGCGCCTGGGTGGCGCAGTCGGTTAAGCGTCCGACTTCAGCCAGGTCACGATCTCGCGGTCCGTGAGTTCGAGCCCCACGTCGGGCTCTGGGCTGATGGCTCGGAGCCTGGAGCCTGTTTCTGATTCTGTGTCTCCCTCTCTCTCTGCCCCTCCCCCGTTCATGCTCTGTCTCTCTGTCCCAAAAATAAATAAACGTTGAAAAAAAAAAATTTAAAAAAAAAAAGAAAGGAATATAAGAGTATACACTACTCTTCAAAGAAATTCAGTTAGAAGAGGAACCAAGGTTGATTACAGCATAAAGACAGAGAAATTTGAGCATGTATATGTGCTTTGTGAAACTAGTGGAATGCAGAGAAAAATAAGATATAGAGGTGCTAACAGGTTTAATTAATGAAGCAAGTCTGTAGGACACAAGTGAAGGTGGAGAGATCATTCTTCTGTATAGGAGAGGAGCACTATTTCTTTTGGAAGGGAAATAAAAATGGTTTCAGATTTGGGTAGTAAAAAGTTGAGGACTTGATAAATTTGTACTGTGAGATTAAAAAAAAAAAAAAAACACAAAACAAAAAAAACCACAAGATTTCCTGAGAAGGGAGGAAAGTGAACCTGAGTTTTGAGAAGGATTCTGATGGTTTGGAATAGCTACTGTGAGGAAAAGGAAAAGGAATTAAGTAGAACACAGGTAAAATTTCTATAGCCCACTTAGGCCTCTGTGTCTCTAGTTCCTTTTCTAGTTCCATATATATATATATTAGTTCCTAAATGACCACTTTACTGGATTATTCCACTTTTAGGAAAACTTAGGCCTCATTTCTGTTCATAATTTCCTGTCTTGATTAAATAAATCCTAGATTCTGAGGCTTCATTGCTCAAAATGGCTGTTTGTTTTATCCATTTATTCAGTGTGCTACCAGAATTTTCCAACTTTTGCAAAATTCTTGTTACTTACTAACTTGAATGACTGGGTAGGTATTGCTTAGCCTGGTATTTAAAATGCTATACAGTCTTACCTCAACTTTTTTTTCTAGCCACCTAGTCCTTCTACTGACTCACTCATGTCAGTCAAATAGCTAATTCACTATTCTCTTATGATTTGAAGTTGTTATTTTTAATAATCCACTTTCATTGTTAATTTTTTAAAAACAAAAGTAACATCTGCTCATTGTATGTTCATTTAGGTTTTCAGAGTCCCCTTTAAAACAAGAAGTGACTTTTCGAAGGTGATACACAAGATAGAATTTTTTTTCTTATGTGGTTTGTATTATTTTACAAAATAATTTCTGTTGGTTGATGTTTCTTTTTTTTGGACTACGCAAACCCATCCAGTGTTCATGTTAAATTAGTAAAATTAGTGTTTTAAAATCTTTAGAAAAGGAATTTTGCTTCAGCTAATAAATACATCATTAAAATCAACATCAAATATCATCTTTATCCTCTTAGTGTGTATAATCACTATACTTAACACATACAGAGATGACAAAACCTTGATCTTTTTGGAATTTGCAGTTTAAAAAAGTTAACACAAAAATATTTTCCTCCTTCTTAAAAGTTAATCTAGGTCAAGCATCTTTTGAAGCCATGGCATCAATTATTAATCGGCTTCACAAAAACTTGGAAGGAAATCATGACCAGCATGGCAGGAACAGCCTTCTCGCATCATACATCTATTATGTTTTTCGCCTACCGAATACTTATCCTAATTCCCCATCACCAGGTATTTTATTCTTTTTATTTGAAACTGTCTTGCATAGACTGTATGTTCATGGCAAGTCTGAAATAATCCAGTAGTCATAGTGGGATGCATTCATTCAACAGTAGACATTTATTGAGTGCTTGCTAAGTGGCACGGACTATGCTAGGTGCTGGAGTTAAATGGATAACTAGCTTACATATTCAGGCATCATTATTTATACAGCTTCCTTTAATTTGAATGAGAGCTTGGTTGACTTAATTCTTGGAAATGAATCTTGAAAATTAGTTCTGTTTCTCTGGAAGCATTTTATCCTTCTCTGTTATGGTAAGATAAATGGACTGTTATTTTGTCATCTGGAATGCTGGACACTGAAGAAGAAATAGGATGGTGTAGTAGTACCCTGATAACCACGTGAAACCTACAATAATACAAAAGATTATTCCCTAGAAAAGTCCTGATCTCTTCATGGCAAATAAAATATATAGCCTTTCTGAATATCAGGACCCAAAGTGGTTACTTGCTTTTTGTATGACATTGGTGGTGGTTGGGGGGGGGGGGGGTGGTGATGAATATTGTAGTTTGAATAACTCTTTAGTTCAGTTAGTTAATGATTGTGTTGTGCATACCTTTCAACCTGCTCACATCTTTGTATGAGTCCTCATTCATCACTAATGATAATGGTAAGTGCCCTTTTCCAGCTATTGGCAATATTAACGTTAATAATGGTGATAAATAATTATGACATTCATTATGAAAACTAGGCATAATAGTAATCTGACTCTAAGTTTTACTTCATTTTATTTCTTAATTGCAAAAAGAGAAATAATTGACTCATTCTGGGTTGTAATTTCATATCTTGATTTTGAAAATTCTAGTACTTGAGGCTCTGAATGTATATTGTGGACTGTATATAGTGCTTCTTCATTTATGCTTTCATTCAGTACACTATTAGAATTCCACAGATTTTGCAAAACATCTTTTTTACATACTGACCTGAAAGACTGTGTAAATTAATTAGTTGACAGGTATGTGTCATTTGCAAACATGACACTCAGAAGGGTTTCTTTAGGAAAATGGAGATCAATTATGGATACAATTGTGGGGTATTTTTATGTTCATAGAACATGGTTGATTTTAGACTAAGAGGAATTCTTGCTTTTATAACTTGGGCTCTTAGAATTATCTGGAGTATATATCTATGTCTGTATATCATAAAGATGCCATTTTTTTACAGTTCAAATTCTTGTTGATGAAGACAGAGAAATGAAACATAGTCTTGTTGGGCACCTGGGTGGCTCAGTCAGTTAAGGGTGTGACTTCAGCTCAGGTCATGATCTCACAGCTCATGAGTTTAAGCCCCACATTTGGCTCTGTGCTGACAGCTCAGAGCCTGGATCCTACTTCAGATTCTGTGTTTCCTCCCTCTCTCTCTGCCCCTCCCCTGCTCATATTCTGTCTGTCTGTCTCTCTCTCTCTCAAAAATAAATAAATATTAAAAAAAATAGTCTCATTTAAGAAATGTTGACAGTAAATTGGCTGTTCCTCTAGGACTGTGTATCAAGGACAGAGTAGGAGAGGTGGGAAAAAGGAAGAGCCATTAGCTGAAAAATTTGGGGTCCTAGATACCCTTATATTTAAAGTGAAAATAATACATGTGTATGTGTGTGTTTTGAGTTTTGAGTTTTTTTAATTTATAGTATTTTTCATTTAGAAATAAAAGCAGTTCATGATTTTTATGGATTTTTGTAAAGTAGCAGAGATTTTTTTTCAGGTCCTTTCCTGACTGATTTTAATTATGTGCTGTTTTGTATACAACTCTAGGTCCTGGGGGTTTGGGAGGATCAGTGCATTATGCCACAATGGCTCGATCTGCTGTGAGACCTGCAAGCCTTAATTTAAATCGTTCTCGGAGCCTTAGTAATAGTAATCCAGACATATCTGGGACACCCACGTCACCAGATGATGAAGTACGGTCAATCATCGGCAGTAAGGTAAACTGAAGATAGTCATCTGTACATTTTTGATTTTCGGTTTATGAACAAGTGAGCAATGTCTAATTTTAATTTATCCTTATTTTAAAATGTATTTGGGTTAGTAATAGGCAAGAAATTGTATCTTTCTGTTCTATCACTATGCACACTGAGTGTATCATGTTTCTATTAAATAAGCTTGCTATTACAAACTGGTTTTTACATTCTGCTCAAGAAAATCTGCCAAGTTCAGAAATTTGTCCAGGATGACCAGTCTGTGTAACTTACGTTTGTCTGTGTGATATTCCATCCTGTGAAAAATGACTAGATTAATTTCCTGTAGAATTAAAAGATACTTATGTGACTGCTGTGTAGAGGGACACGACATCATTGATTTAAATTATGGACCCCCATCTCTTCTCTGAAAAATATCAAGAACATTGATTAGGCCTAATTGGTAATATAGCTACCTTTCACATGGAAAACTCTATAGAAAATTCACCAGGACACAAAAAATATGATTTATTTAATGCTGGTTAATGGTTATTTCAGGTAACAAGGGAGAGGCCAGCTAGTTTAACATCCAGCTATGTTATATTTACAGCATCTTTATTGAGCCCCCTTAAAAAATTAAGGAATAATTATTACCTTTTTATAGGAAAAGTACACGAATAACTCAGTTTAAACAAGCTGGCAAAAAGAATAGTAAGACTGAGGCCAGTAAATCATGGTATGTTGTGTTTTGACCAAACCATTCAAACATATATACCATTGTTGTGGAATCATAGCCAACTTCTCTTTGGCACTTTTAGCCTGTTAACTAGGATCTGAGGAAGAATTAATGAATATGTTCTACAGTCTCTGTTTAACCCCTAGCCTGAACTGTAATAGATCTTTGTGGGGTTTTTTTTAAAACAGTCTGTGTTTTTTTATGTGAAGTATTTGAACATTGATCAGAAACATCAGAAATACTCATAAATTTTCATACAGCTATAGAAATTTTACATTCAGAAGCTTCCAATGAACTTCAGCATTGTTCATTTAAAGTAACAACTAATTTTTAAAGTAATTGCTCACAGATCAAGAATATATTTTGGGGGCGCCTGGGTGGCGCAGTCGGTTAAGCGTCCGACTTCAGCCAGGTCACGATCTCGCGGTCCGTGAGTTCGAGCCCCGCGTCAGGCTCTGGGCTGATGGCTCGGAGCCTGGAGCCTGTTTCCAATTCTGTGTCTCCCTCTCTCTCTGCCCCTCCCCCGTTCATGCTCTGTCTCTCTCTGTCCCAAAAATAAATAAACGTGGAAAAAAAAAAAAAAATTTTAAAAAAAAAAAAAAAAAAGAAAAAGAAAAAAAAAAAAAAAGAATATATTTTGTAGCCTTATATTTTAAATGATAAACGTGGATTTCAATAACTTAAAGATCCATATAGATGTTACTCTCTAATTAGACAACTTTGATTTTTTGTGAACTGCCCAAGAGAGTGATGTGCAGAAGTATTTACATGGGATTCTGCAGGCAGAGTAACCTGAGGAGTATAGCAATTGTAAATGAGAAGGCTCCCCAACAACCCCCTGCATATAAAATTTCCACCTTTAGAAAAAGAACTCAGATTTTTTATCCTTGTATTCATTCTTGATTGTATCTCATTGTCATAGAGGTAGTACTTAGCATTATTTATATACAACTCTAGGTCCTGGGGTAAAGAGTAGTGTAAGAGTTATGGAAAGTAAAGAGTTATGGAAATGAAAAAGACCATTTTCCTCAGGGTTCTATTTTTAAAATGCCTCTTAATTTCTGTTAAGATTTGCATTATGCCTCACCTAGCATGATTCTAGAGTTTTCTTTTATATGATGTATTTGATAGATTATAATCTCGAGATTTAGAATAAACTTCTACATGTATTGGGATGATTATTTGCCTTTTTTCCAGTAGTTCATAAAATGAGACATAATGACATAAACATCTGATGATCTGTAGTGTAAATATAATGATGTATATATATAAACTTCTAAGAAAGCCATCATGAGAATTTGTCTTATGACAACACAGCCTCATCCTACTCAAGTTTTATTTAAATAGATTTCATGTTTTCTTTCTTTTTTTTTTTTTTTTTGCTGGAAAATTTTCTGATAGTTACTTTATTTTGGACTATCATTTTACTCATAATTGCTAATGATAATGGTGTATAATTTTATCTCCTTATTAAAATTGAAAGGAATCTGAAGTTTATTTATAACTACTATTTATTTATTCTGACTTCATTGGCCTTTCCAATCAAGAAACTCTTTTTTGAATAATTTGGTCTTTCCACCCTGCCTCAGCCATGGTCATGTCCTAGATGTTGTCATTACTAATAACTTTAACCTTCATAATCTCGATTTCATGCATCTTGTTCTTTAACTGTTTGGTCCCGTTTTTCCTCTAATACCCCAATTCCAACAAGTTCTTATTTCTCTGCAAACTCCCATCACTTGATCTGATGACCTTTTACTGTGTGTGCCTCAATCCCTTAGTATTCTTTCTTCCAATTTAGCTTGCTTAAATTCCATGACCAATCATTATAGTTATCCCTATTATAGTCAAACCTCAATTGCCTTATCCTTCTGTTATTTCATTGTACTTGCTTAGCCAAACCTCCAGCCATAGTTGAACTCAGTCATCTGTCTGTGCCATGTCAGCACTTGTGCCAGTGAACATGACTTGAGAAGTGTCGTGATGACTGCTCTCATTTGAATTTAAAAGCCATGGACCTCCAGAGAGCACTCAGTGCTGTCAGGCAATGACACTGTATTTCTGTATTCCATTTACTTTCCCACTCTCCCCAGAAAAAGGTTTCATGCCTTCTTCCCTTATCTGCCCACCAGTCCTCCTTCTCACTTCATCTCCTACCTCACTGAGAAAATTGAAGCCATCAAAAGAATACTTTTATAGACTTTTAAACCACATCTACCTACCTACTGCCATCTACTACTACCCACTACTTAATATAGTATTCTACTGTAGATGGACTGTCCAGTTTTGTGGATCCATTTGTAAACAAGCTCCTGTCCCCTCTTGCTTATTGGAATCCTCACCACAGCAATTGTCTCATCTCTGTACTACATCATCATTTGCTCCCTATCTGCTAAAACATCCCATCCATATGCAAGCATGCTAGTATTTATCCCATTTTTATTTATCCCAGAATCTCCCTAGTATTTCAACTGCTAGCTTCCTCACTATTTCTCCGCTACCTTTTGTAGTAGAATTCTTTGAAAAAGTTTCCCTAATTCAGTCAGGTATTGCTCCCATCTTCCTTGCAAACTGCCCTTGTTTATGTCACCAGAGCTCTCCATGTTGCCAAATCTAGTGGTTAATTTTCAGCGCTCGGCTTACTTGACCTTATAGCAGATTTGAACATAGTCACGTTCTTTCCTCCTTAGTTTATTTATGTACTTGCCTTTCAGGCTCTGCACTCTTCTTAGTTTTCCTTTTACTTTACTGGTTATACCTTTTCAGTCTCTGTGGATTCTTCTTTCCCTGATTTCTTAATCTGCAAGTGCCCCAGGCCTCTTTCCTTATTTCTCTTGTCTTTTCTCTTTTCTCTCTATACTCACTTGCTTGATGTTACCAAGTTCCATAGTTTTAAATACCACTATGTGCTAATGACTCCCAAAATTATATTTCCAGTACAAACCTCTCTCTGAAATTGTAAACTTAGCTGCCTTTCTGAAATCCTTTTGTTCAGATTTGGATATATGCTAAAGATAGAGTCACTGCTCGCTCCCTTTACTGCTACCATTAGTCTGAACTATCGTCTCTTTCTCAATTAATGTAATAACCTGAAAGATGGTTTTCCTGCTTCCAACCTACACTCTCTTCACAACATAGCAAACAGAATGCTGCTTTAAAAACCTAAGTCATAGGGGTGCTTGGGGGCCTCAGTTGGTTGAGCATCTGACTTTTGATTTCAGTTCAGGTCATGATCCCACAGAATCGAGCCCCATGTTGGGCTCCGTGTTGAGCATGGAGCCTGGTTGAGATTCATTCTCTCTCTCTCTCTCTCTCTCTCTCTCTCTCTCTCTCCCTCCCTCTCTCCCCCCCCCCCCGTCTCCCTCTCTCTCCCTCTCTCTCCCTGCCTCCCTCTCTCCTTCTCTCCCTCTCTCCCCCTCCCTCTCTCTCCCTCTCTTCCCCTCTGCCCTTCTCCCCCATTCATGTGCACTTTCTAAAATAAAATTAAAAAAATTTTTTTTAAGGTAGTAAATGTTACGAGACAAGGAAACAGAATAAGGGGATCAAAAGCCCCCAGGACAAGACTGAAGAGAAAGAAGGACTGGTTATACATTTAAATAAGGTGGTCAAACCCTGGGATCATGACCTGAGCTGAAATCAAAAATTGAATGGTCAACCGAATGAGCCACCCAGGAGCCCCACATTTACTACCTTTTAATGTGGCATATAAATTAGTTATTATGTTTGTTTACCTTTATCAGAGTATAAGCTCCATGAGGTCGGGCATAGTTGTTGAGTAGTGTATCCTAAGCACCCATAATGGCCAGCATGTTGAAGATGTGCGATAGATATTCAATAAATGAATATTAGTAAGCATAGAGATCTATTACAAGAATAACTTCCTTCTTTAAAAGTTATGTTTTTGTTTGCTTTCTTGCTGTCAGCATTAATTATATATTTAATTACCTTAAAAGATTTGGCTTTATGAAAGTTTGTTTTCATAATTTATTCTTTAATGTAAAATGCAGAACTCCTAAAATTCAAGAATACTTATATCAGTAGGATTTTATTACTCTAGTGACTGTAAAATGAGATTTGCGAGACTTTCTTCATAATTATGTTACCAAAGCTGATCTCTTTGCCCTAGCAATACTCTTTTAACGTTCAATTATGTAAATATATTATTATAACAACTGTCAGTTTTATTGCTTTTAATCAAATGCCAGTGCAATTTATGTAGTTAAATAGTTTCTTTGTAATGTGTCATCCCCTATTTTTAAATTTATTTTTAAATACTGAGAGCTTACTATGTGGGCACTATGCTGAGAACTTGTGGGTACCAAGCCAAATCTTTGTATTCTAACAAGAATGTTGATGTCCTGTCAAATACAGTATGAGCCTTGCTCAAGGAAGGAGGCTGTCTGTACTTACGGGACAAAATACTGTTACAGAGATTGGACAAAAAAAAACACCCCACTTTCATGCACATGTGCACACATTTGGTTACTCTGTTCTATATTAGTTGAAGATCAGTAAACATAGTTATGACAGTAGTAAATGTATGTGATGAATTTGTTTACCTAAGGGTGGTTTGATATAATTCTTAGCTTTATAACAAATTATGGTAATTATTTGCTTTACAAAACAATTGGTCACAGGTTTTCTTTAAATAGTTAGCTTTGACTTGATGTAATTATAACTGTTCAGTCTCAATATTGTGAATATAATATACAGTTAATGGCACAAAGAGATTTATTATTTATTCTCACATTATTGATTAGCCTGTGACTTAGTTTTAAAGGAAATTAAGGAATTGAAAAGTGAATTTAAGAGTATGGAAAAATTATTGGTATTGTGGAAATTTATGGTAGAGTGAAGAGCACAGTTGTAATTTTGCAAAAATCAGATACTTATGTATTAATTTTATAACATGAGTAGTGGTTGTAAAAATTATAAATGGCAGAAAGAACTTTATACAGTGGAGAAACCTAACTTGGGAGTCTGGTGAAAACTTTAGTTTTAACATATTTGAAAAACATTATTTGCTGATTTGCTTTTATTTGAAATAACATAGGGTTATGAGAAGGTAGGTATTTTATTTTAAATGTGATTACATAATGTTACTAGTATTTGAATATTGTCTTTTACTTTGCTGGGAAGCATTTAAAAAAACATGTAGAAAGTTTTTGTTAGAACTGTTTCTTTTTAGGGCACGTGGGTGGCTCAGTTGGTTAAGTGTCTGACTTTGGCTTAGGTCATCATCTTGCAATTTGTGAGTTCAAGCCCCACTTTGGGCTGTCACTGCAGAGCCTGCTTCAGATCCTCTGTCCCCTTTTCTCTCTTCCCCTCCCAGGTTCATGCTCTTTTTTTCTCTCTCAAAAATAAACATCAAAAACAAAACTATTTCTTTTTAAGTTTATTTTGAGAGAGAGAGCAAGTATGCATGCACATGCTTATAAGCGGAGGAGGGGCAGAGAGACAGAGGAGAGAGAGAATCCCAAGTAGGCTCCATGCTCTGCTCTGGCCTGACAGGGGGTTCAGTCTCACCTCTGTGAGATCATGACCTGAGCCGAAATCAAGAGTCAGATTCTTAACCTACTGAGCCACCCAGGCACGCCTGCTAGATCTATTTTTTGAGAGTTTTCTATATTTACTTCCATATTTATTCTTTTTTTTTTTTTAGGTTTATTTATTTATTTTGAGAGAGTGAAGGAGAGAGCACGTGTGTGTTGGGAAGGGCAGACAGAGAGAGAGAGAGAGAGAGAGAGAGAGAGAGAGACAATCCCAAGCAGGCTCTGTGCTGCCCCTTGGCTTAAACTCATGACCGGTGAGATCATGACCTGAGCTGAGATCAAGTGCCGGTCACTTAACTGACTGAGCCACCCAGGCATCCTTTAGTTCCATTTTTTAATTTGATCTTTGCAATATGAGGGAGACTATCATTATTCTTTTTTATTGCAAAGAAACTGAAAAAGTGATTAGGTAATTTACCTTAGATTTTACAGTTAGTAAGCAGTTGAACTTGGATTTCAACTTCACTCATCTTACACATTCAGTATAAAAAATGAGTGGAAATGGGTGATTATTATTTCAGTCAGTCTCTATTTTTAGAACAATAGGGCACATATTCTCCCTAAAACCTAAGCTCTTGAGAGTTAGTTTGTCTTCCCTCCCTCACTCTCCCTAATCCTCATTCCCTCCCATAATACTGATACATGGGCTTCAATCCCAGAGATTCTTATTTGTTTAGACATAAGGCCCTGCACATTTTTGTTGTTGACCTTCCCAGGTGATATAAATGTCTACACAGTTAATTATTATTGTTACTACTCTTGTTTTTCTTTTACCTTTCCTTTGGTGCTTTCTGGTTTGGGTCCATACTGACACCCTATTTTTTGTCTCCTTGTATTGGGTTGTCTTCTTTATTCTTATTCCAAGAGTCCTCTTAAAAAAATCCCTTACAACTGGCTCTAGTTCTTTTAGCAGATTCCAGGCTACAGCCCGGGTTGCTGAATCAGGTTTTCTGGGGTTGGGGCCCAGAATCTGAATGTTACAAAACTTCCCATTGATTGTAATGATCAGTCAGGCTTAAGACATTAAAACATCCCTTCACCTGGGATCATAACTTCTTTGAGAGAAGAACAGATGTAGTTCTCTTCTGGCCATACACATTAGTAGCATGTTAACTTAACTTCAATGATAGTAATGATGAAGATATAATTCCTGTAGATAGTACCATCATAATGCTTTTCTTTATAATATTTATATAAAATAGTAGCCCATTATGTTTCATTTTAACAGTCACTGTAAAACTGAGCGCAACTCCAAATCCACCATCATTTTTAGGGAGGAGCAAATATTAGTCATCCTATTTATTTTCTTAATTTTTTCCTTAATTTTCTTGCTTGATTTCTCCTATTGGTCCCTAAAAGAAAGTGAAAGAGGAAGCAGGGTCAAATAGAATTATGGAATATCAGTGCACAGAAGTTTCAATCATGACAAAATGAAAGTAAAGTCTTTTAGACAAGAATGATGTTCTTCTTACATTTTTTTTCCTTTTAAATCCTAGTTGGTTCAGAGGAAATAGTCTGTTGCTAATTTGTGCCATCTTTAAAGAGAGTTTGGGGGGATGGTACTATGGGAACTTTAGTTGGTTCTCTAAGGTGATCCCTTTACATAAAGAGAAATTATCTTTAAATGCTATACTTAATATTTGTGATTTAAAAACAAACTTAATATTTGTGATTTAAAAGCCACCTGGGTGGCTCAGTTGGATAAGCATCTGACGTTGGCCTGGGTCATGATCTCACGGTTTGTGGGTTTGAGCCCCACGTTGGGCTCTGTGCTGACAGCTCAGAGCCTGGATCCTGCCTCTGATTCTGTGTCTCCCTCTCTCTCTCTCTCTCTCTCTCTCTGCTCATCTCCTGCTTGTATTCTGTCACTCTTTCTCTCTCTCAAAATTGAATAAACATTAAAAAAATTAAAAAAAAACATTATGTAATGAATGTAATTTTGGTGAACTAATACTTCTAGGTGCCTAAGAATTTTGGTTGCTTTAACAGTACTAATTAAAAATATGTTTGCATTGGAAAGTCTGGATTTCTTTAGGAATAATTTATAGCATGCCACATGTAATATTTCTTTCCTTTCCAACTGCTTTCTATTATATGCTTAGGGTTTAGATCGCTCCAATTCCTGGGTTAACACTGGTGGTCCAAAAGCTGCCCCATGGGGATCCAACCCCAGTCCAAGTGCAGAGTCAACACAGGTGGTGTTTATATTAGAGGTTTCTTTATTGGCTGCTGATGTTTCCCTTTAGAACGTTACTTTTTAGTACATACTATGATTTCAGTGGCTTGCTTTTTAATCATTAAAAAGTGTGTATTTTTGTTTACTTAGCACATTTTCCCACTACTATGCATGAATACCACCAATTGTACCAGTAATGCTCTCCTTTCCTACTTCCTGTCTTCTTTCCCTTCCCTCCTTGTATACCCTATCAGTATTTCAGTGCCTGCTGCTTATGCAATCAATGGCTTTATAACAGTTTCTACTTTAGGGCTAGTACATCTTTAGTAGGAATTAAAAAAAAAAAAAATTGGTATGGAAAAAACCTGATAGTTTTCCATTGGCTTTTGGTTTAAAGTGTAGCTGTTGTATCATTTTCATTCAGCATTTACTATCTTGTCTTTTTTTTTTTTTTCATAATTACTGACTGGAAATATTGGTAACAAACTGAAATTAAATCTGAACGGTATATAATCCCCATGCTGTAAGATTTAGTACCAGAACCAAACTGAATTTTAACTTATATTGTGTTGCAAAGTATGAAATTTATTTCTAGATTAATTGAACTAGGATTTGCTTACTTAAGTCAAGTTGCTTGATAGCTACTATTGCATGATACCTCAAAATATACTTCTCATCTGTGTGTTGGCTTTGGAGAAAAATGCTCTTGTTCTGGAAGAATGTAATTCCACGGTTAATATCGACAGTGTTTTATATTTGAAGTATATGACAAAACCGAATAGTAGGTTTTGATCCTACTGGAAAGTGGGAGAAACCATTCTGATCTTTTAATTTTCTTTATTGAATATAAAATTCTTGATTTTTTGATCTGAGACCAGTGAGAAGTATGTTTTTACTTTTTGCTTTCTCTTACTAGATGTGTGCATGTGTATAGATCACAGAGATAAAAGTTTCATTCTTTGCAGCACTCTGAATTTATATAGTGGTTAAAATACTCTTTTTACTAAAAATATATAGAAGCCATTTTGATACTTCTAACCTACTGTCATTAAAGCAGCTTAAAATGGTGAAAATTAGATGAAGAATAAAACAGTTGTTGAAAACACAGTAAAATGATTTTAAAAACTGTATGTAATCCTTAAGCTGCAAAGTCATCCACAGCAGACTTTAATGTTATCTCGTCATTCATCCACCTTCACTCCATAGGCTATGGATCGAAGTTGTAATCGTATGTCTTCGCACACAGAGACGTCAAGTTTCTTACAAACATTAACGGGACGCTTACCAACTAAAAAGGTAGATTCATATGAAGACAATCCATATAGGGGGAAAATTCCAACAGTTAAATAGATGTAAGATTTCTTTAAGTAAACCAGTATGTTATAATAATTGCATTTAAATTATTTGTTTAAAAATACCTTTCAGCAAGCTCTGCTTGTCTGATGCCTTTTTTGGGCATACCACTTCAGTGTATGCTCTTTTATGCTATTATAATGTTTATATCTTTGGGATTGACTGTTTGAAATCAAATTTGATCATCAAATTTTAGTACCAAAAAAATGTATCAACTCTGAATTCTGTTTCTGTAACTGCTTCTGTTTTGTGTTTTAAATTTCCAGGGAAAGGAAGATGAGTTAGAAAAATTATCACTCTTAGTAAGATATGTTGATTTGCTTCCCTTATGCACAGTTTTGTTAGTCCTTTTTCATATTGATATACACTATTTTGCAAATGCTTTGTATGCATATCCATTATAAGGCAGGAGATTTCTATGTTTATAAAAAGACTTCAAATACCTGAAAACTTGAAAATTAATGGCTTACATCAAAAGTTAAAATTTTTAAAGGTATTTCCTAAATTGTACCAGCAAAGTTCATGAATGTATTTGCATATGTTGAAATATGTATTTAAGGCACAGACAAGATAGTATTCGTAACTGTGAGTTTTTGGTCTAGTTTCTGTTTGCAGGTACAATTTAGGAGGCTATTTTCCCACCTGTCCTTTTAAAATTACATTTTACTGCAAGATAACATGTAATTTTTTCAGCTGTTCAACATGCCACTGTCTTACATGTATAAACAGCCGTTTCGTTAATGGGTGTCCTCACTGCATCATTGAATGGTTCACATGCCTTATTTTGCTTACTCCCATTATATCTTCATTTGTAATTGCATTATTATTTGGTTTGTGTTATCAGCAGATATGACTTTGATAATAACTTTGGATTTACTTCTGGATAGCTTTTTCATGAGGAGCTGGCTTTGCAGTGGGTGGTTTGCAGTGGCAGCGTTCGGGAGTCAGCTTTGCAACAAGCCTGGTTCTTTTTTGAGTTAATGGTGAGCAACCTACACACACTTTTAATATTGTTTTCCTTAGTTAACAACTTTGTGCTAGCTCATTATTTTCTCCTAAAAATCTTTTTCTAATGCTATGGCATGATTTGACGTGTGTGTCCAAGACAAAATTATGTGTGTTACATCTCTAAATAAACACTGTGGACACTCGGCACAATTGAGGTGGACTTAGGAAGCTCTCGTTAACCACTTTTCTAGAGATGGCTGCAGAAGCAGCTGTCTTTTTAAAGGAAACGTGGTACATTGTTCTTTAGTCTGAATGTGGCTACTATATGATGGCGGTATTATAGACTTCATCCCAAACAGATAAAAAGAGCTTTATAAGGTACTCACTGCTTTTATGGTTAGAAAGCTCTTAGGGAAATGCCAGTTACAGCCAAGAAAAAAGAAAAAAAAGCCCACAACGCTTGTCACTCAATTCAATAAATGGTATTAAAAACAAACGAATTAATATCTTAATAAATATTTGCACACACATAAACACATATATACACAAAAGCAATAAAAATTTACCGAGTGCATACAGTGTGGTGGCACCGCCCCTGTGAGCTGCGTGTTACCCAGGCACAGAGAGATTAAGTTGATGTAGCTTCTAGATAGCAGAACTGTGATTCAAACTCAGGTGTTCAGGCCCTAGGGATCTTCCTGTTCAGCCTCTAGAAAGCTGAAGTCCTTGAAATTTTTCCTTGCAAAAGAGAAATGTGTACAAAAATAAGAAAACAAAACAACAAAAGAATGGAAGAAACAAAAGGAGTTTTCAGAGTATATCATAGGATCATTCTCAGCATTGAATGTTGCCTATATTAGGGATAAGAAGACATTTTTTCTTAAAGATTTACTAATCTACAAAAGAAAATAAATAAGTCAGGGACCCTATGTAAGTGATAGGCAGCTAATTTTGTAATTCTTGTGCTTTTAGTATAAGATCACATTGAAATTTTGACTTATTTTTTGAGTCTTATATGTATGTTCAAATTCTTTAAAATAGTCAAAAGGCTGCAGTTGAAGTCTTGGCTGTGCTATTTACTAATTGTTGAAACTTGGCTTCAATTTCCCTGAATTCTCTATTACTGTTATCACATTGTTGTGTTAAGAATTGATATCCAGAAGCATTTTGTACACATAAATCACTTTGTTAATTTTGATCTAATATCTTGATATTCATATTCAGTCATCAGTAATTCATGTATCCTCACCCTATGTTACTCTATGCTAGAGGCTGAAGACACTGCAGTGAAGTCAATGTGTTTAGGCTGTTAGAGCTGCAGTTGCGGGATATGGAATGTCAAAATGTTGAGTGGTGGAAAGATTTCATTTAAAACAATTTTAAAGAGTGAAATTTTTTTCTGTTGATGTTCATAATTCTTTTCCTGTTGATAGCCAGGAGAATTTTACAGAGGTGATGCAGTGATTGACTTGTACAGTGTGTCCTATTTCTTGGGAGCATACAAAATATTGCAGGGAAATTTTCAAAATACTTGAGGAGCTAAAAGTATTTCGGCTATCTGTTAAATCACTCAGCAATTTGAAAAAATAGCCCTAATGTGATTAGCTGTTAATTACATCCATAAGAAATTAAACTAATGGCTTATTTATTTTTTCAGGTAAAGAGCATGGTGCACCATTTATACTTTAATGATAAACTTGATGCACCAAGGAAAAGTCGTTTTCCAGAACGATTCATGGATGACATTGCTGCTCTTGTCAGCACAATTGCTAGTGATATAGTTTCACGATTTCAGAAGGTAATGATAACTTTTTTTTAAATTGAATCTCTTTCAAGCTCACATTAAACTATCATACTTTTATTTGTTTTTGCTTTTTATTCTGTTTTCCAGGACACAGAAATGGTTGAGAGACTCAACACAAGCCTTGCATTCTTTCTCAACGATCTGCTGTCTGTTATGGATAGAGGATTTGTCTTTAGCCTTATTAAGACCTGCTACAAACAGGTAATGTGTAGTTAGTAATAATTAACAATTAAATACTGTGTTTGTTGTTTCTAGGGTTGCAGCTAAGAGATCTTCAAGAATACATTCATATACTGATGTTTTTAAAAAGCAGTGTATTTTTGTTAGTAAGAAAAAAGTAAATTTCATTTGTTTTATAAGGCTACAGGACAATGGCAAGCTGGTACCTGTGCAGCTGACTTTTTCTTGGGTTATACTGGCCCACTCATGACTCTTCGATTCCCATTCTGAAACAGATCATCAAGTCAGTGGTCTAAATGTAAAGCATCCCCCAAGATGCCATGCAAGAGTAGCAGTTATACTGAATGAACAGCCACGTGAACTTTTTTGTGTATTTACTGGGTGATTTTTAAAGCAGCTTCATTTTGCTTTGTATTCCTTCTAATGTAGACCTAGACATTGTAGAGCTTAGAATCATGGACAGATGTTTACCCAAATCCCCAGTGTCATTCGTTATGTTGTTTTTACTAAACTAAAAACATCATAGGAGTGCCTGGGTGGCTCAGTAGGTTAAGCATCTGACTTTGGGTCAGGTCATGATCTCATTGTTTGTGAATTCAAGTCCCGTGTCAGGCTCTGTGCTGACAGCATGGAGCCTGGAGCCTGCTTCGGATTCTTTGTCTCTCTCTCTCTCTCTCTTTCTCTCTCTCTCTCTCTCTCTCTCTCTCTCTGTCCTTACCCCGCTCACATTCTGTCTCTCAAAAATTAATAAACGTTAAAAAAAAAAAAAGCATCGTGGAACTTTTCCCTGAAAAACTGACTTTAGTTTAAAATTTTTATCAACTGATTAATGAAATGTGCCTTTTGGAAAACATTAGTTATTGGTCCTGACAGGCCATTTGGGTAAGTGAGCTATATAATCATCCTAGAATTACCTTTTAAAGGAAATTTAAAAATATATAGCTCTCTGGGTACTATCCCAGCATTATTGAGTACTTTGAGTCCTGGGGGTGGGGAGTGTGGGACATAGTGTGTGTGTAACATTTCCCAGCTGGTCCACAGTCTCGTTTCTGAGAACTACTTCTTTAGAAATGCTATTTGGCAGTCTAATGTTTAGAATCTTGAAGCTCTGTTCTATTGGATGCGTTTATTGTATGTTTCTTTTAATAGAGAAGTTAAAACTACATGTGGGCACTGACCCACTTCCAAATATTTGTAATAATATGTATTATTGGGGGGGGGGCACCTGGGTGGCTCACTCGGTTAAGTGTTGTTTTAAAAGACACTGCCGGGGCACCTGGGTGGCTCAGTCAGTTGAGCATCTGACTTCAGCTCAGGTCATGACTTCGCGGCTCGTGGATTCAAGCCCTGCATTGGACTCTGTGCTGACAGCTCAGAGCCTGGAGCCTGCTTTGGATTCTGTGTCTCTTCTCTCTCTCTGCACCTCCCCCACTCACACTCTGTCTGTCTCTCAAAAATAAATAAACATTAAAAAAAATTTTAATACGTATTATTTTTACTTTCCCCCCCAAACTTCATGTTCTGTTGCTCCTCAAATCTGTTGTTATTCTTCAAGCATTGACATCCTATATTTGCCAGACATTGAGCCAGACCCTAGGATGCCAGAGCTCCTAAGTCAGTGTATATATGTCTCCTGAGAGTAGCTTATGGTGTAGCTGGGTATATAGACAAATAGGTAATCATCAATATAGAGTAACACAAGGTACTAATTATCCAAAGAATGTATCATTTCTTTCATGGAGCTATTTTGGTGGTAGACTTTTGCTTCATAAAGTGCATCTTTGAGAAGTGGAAATATTAATGCTGTATTGGAAATATAAAGAATGTGGCTTCTGGCCTAGTCAGTGGATTTATAAATCTTAATAGATCTTGTAGTTCCAAAGTTTCTATTCTAGCAGTAACTCTGGGAAAAGCTGATAATGTTTAAACCACAAAATCCAAAAACTGTCCACTGAATACTGTTCTTTAATTCCTTAATCTGTCATTCTGATGCTGGCTTAGAGAAATGGTATATTCAATTGGTGTTCTTTTGTTTATATAATGCTTACAAGGTATCTTCAAAGCTTTATTCATTACCAAATCCAAGTGTCCTCGTGTCCTTGAGACTGGATTTTCTGCGAATTGTCTGCAGCCATGAGCACTATGTTACATTAAACTTGCCCTGCAGCCTGCTTACTCCACCTGCATCACCATCACCTTCTGTTTCTTCTGCAACATCTCAGGTATGCAGAGTGTCTGAAAAAAAATTTTTAAAGCCCATGTTTGTAAGAAAGCATTCTAAACACTGGAAAAAATTATAAGTAACACTATGAATAATAGGTATGTGATAGGCTCCATACTGAATGCTTTAAAAGTATTGATCATTTGCCCTTTAGAGCAGTTCTAGGAGGTAAGTTCTGTTATTCTCATTTTACATATGAAACACATTTTACGTAGGAAATACAGAAAGGTCATTAAATTACCCAAGGCCGAACAGTAATAAGTGGCAAAGCTAGGCTTTGAATCAAGGCACAGGTAGACTTTATTCTAGAACCCAAGTTCTTATCTACTATGTTGTACTCTTAGAGATTTATACACATCCATGTGAGTGAATTCACTTATATAAGCCTTTTTAGATATTTTCACAAGATGGGTTTTCTTGAAGCAGATGCAAGGTTGTCTTGAGCTTGGGATGGAAGATGTTAAATAGGGATCAATACCTGTGAAAGGAAAAAAAGTGAAGCATAATTTAGCAAAGAAAGAAGTCAAACTGCAGTGTAGTCCTGGGAAAGTCCTGCCTACCTCTCTTGTACCTAGGTAACCCAAAGGAAACCAGATGGATGTTCATAGGGTTTTATTGGGTACAACTGACTTCAACAGCTAGTAGTTTCTCTCAAGGCAAAAAAAGGTTGTTGTAGCAATTATTATGTATCTTACCATACAGATGGAGATTAGAGGATTTTGTGGCTTTAGTATCAGAGAAGCCTGGTTCAATCTCAGATGTTTGATAGAAAAAAAATTTTAACTTTATTTACATTGGAAAACATCAGAGAGCACCCACAACTTTTCATTTTACCTTTATGAAAAGTCTTAGGGATTGGCCTATTTTCACATACTCTTTTACCTGGCTAGCATACACTTCTTCCTAGAATGGATAAGGCTAGTGTTTCGCTTTCTTCCCACATCCTCTGCCAAAGATGTGGCCACAGAGTGAAGAACAAATTAATTGTAAGTACTGTTCCTAAAACCTGTAATGAAACACAGTTGTTTATACCTAACTCCCCCCCTTGAACATCTCATTCAGCCAAGAAATTAATAGAATGTCTTCCATTATCTTGTTCCCTACTTTCTTATCTACATATATTTTTCAGATTCTAATGGGTGACAGAGACCTCACTGTTTCTGGGGTAGGGGTAGGCAAGAATAATTTTATATACTTACTAGCAAGATGATTTCTCTATAGAGAAATCTGAAACCTTTTGTTCTGAAAAATATCACATGGATGGTCTTGAATGTGGATTAGAGGGAGATGAGATTGTAAACACTCTTGCCTTGAACTGTGTCTTGGAGGGATGCTATTTGCAGTATTAAAAATCTTTTAAAAAATAATATGTCATTTGGATTGAGTTACTTTTTTCTCCTTCAGGGTATGATACTGAAACATTAAGTGGCTAAAAGAATAAGGGAAAAAAAAAAAACAGTTGGAAAAGTTTCAGTATGAGAAAAGGGAAATTGAAAATAATTAAAAGTGGTTTTTTTTCATCATAGTCTCCTGTACGAAAAATAGGAGCAGTTACTTTTTCCAGTGCGAATAATAGTAATGTAAAATAAACTACCCTACACAAAGTGTATCTCATATTGAGATAATGCTCGTACTGCGTTTGTTGTAATGTTCTGTTTCTAGGATGTTCTGTTGCACAGCTATTATTGTTTTGTCCTACCTCACTCCCAAACAGAGTTCTGGATTTTCCACAAACGTACAAGACCAGAAGATTGCAAATATGTTTGAATTGTCTGTGCCTTTTCGCCAACAGCATTATTTGGCAGGACTTGTGTTAACAGAGCTGGCTGTCATTTTAGACCCTGATGCTGAAGGGTAAGTAGACTAGTTTTTGCCTTGTAGAATATCAGTTTTGGGTAATGGGACAGAAGTATCACACCGATACTTCTAAGAATCAAAAGAATACTCTGCACCACTCGTAATCTACTTCTGTATTTACTAAGTTCCATACCCATGTTATTTTTGTATTTCATTGATTTTAAGAAAGCCATTTTTTCATACTTTATCATCTCCGAATTTGAGGTTTGTCTTGAACTCAGTGGCGTATTGTGGTTTATTTGGTAGCATTTCCCCCCCTTCTTAATGGTTATACAAAATATTTGTGCATATTAGTGGGTTAACTCATAGATTTATTGGTATATACAGTAGACACATTTCAATTGAGGAAAATGGTCTGGTTTTCTATTTGATTCCTTGTACAGAAAATGTGTCATTTTCCATCATACTATATAGCATTTTATTTCAAACTCTGTCCTATAAACAAATGTCTTTAGGTTTTAAGAACTTCCAAAGTTGTGTACACTTCTGTAGAATTTTTGGAAATTGATACAGTAAGGAAAGGGCATATTGTCTGGTGATTTGAATTTATAGAAATAGCTTGAGTATTATGGTGCAGCTTCCCTATAGGGTATTTCTATCTTAATAGTTATTGTTAAAAATTTCCATGATCATTATTCCTTTGGATAATAATTCCTTTTTTATCCTCATAATAGGATCTTTAGGAGTTTTTTTTCTTAATTCTTATTTAAATTCCAGTTAACATACACTGTAATATTAGTTTCAGGTGTACAATATAGTGATTCAACACTTGATACAGCACCCGGTGCTCATCACAACAAGTGCACTCTTTAATCCCCATCACCTCTTCCACCCCTCCCCACACACATCCACTCTCTGGTAACCATCAGTTTGTTGTACAGAGTTAAGAGGCTGGGGTTTTTTTGTTTATCTTTTTATCTTTATTTTTTTTGTTTCATAAATTCCACCTATGTGTGAAATTGTATGTTATTTGTCTTTCTTTGACTTATATCGTGTAGTTTGTTTTTTTTTTTTTTAAGTTTATTTTTGAGAGAGAGAGCATGAGCAGAGGAGGGGCAGAGAGAGAGAAAGAGAGGGAGGGAGAGAGAGAATCCATGGGGCTTAAACTAACAAACCATGAGTTCATGACCTGAGCCAAAATCAAGTGTTGGATGCTTAACCTGAGCAACCCAGGCACCCCTCACTTAGCTTAATACCCTCCAGATCCAGCCATGTTGTTGCAAATGGCAAGATTTCATTCTTTTTTATGGCTAATATGCCAGTGTGTGTGTGTGTGTGTGTGTGTGTGTGTGTGTGTGTGTGTATCTGTCATCTTATTTTTTTTCTTCTCAAAAATATATATTTTTTCAATATATACACACACACGTATATGTATACATATGTATATACATATACGTATGCATATATATATATTCTATATCTTCTTTATCTGTTAATGGATGATTGCTTCGATATCTTGGCTATTGTGAATAGTGCTGCAATAAACACAGAGGTGTATATATCTTTTTGAATTAGTGTTTTCATATTCTATGGGTAAAATCCAGACTTTTTTTTCTTTTCTTTTCTTTTCTTTTCTTTTCTTTTCTTTTCTTTTCTTTTCTTTTCTTTTCTTCTCTTTTTTTTTTTTTGAGAGAGAGAGAGAGAGAGAATGGAGGGGCAGAGGGAAAGGAAAAGAGAGAATTTCAAGCAGGCTTCACTCCCAGTGCAGAGCCTGACACAGGGCTCGATGTCATGACTGTGTGATGACCTCAGCCAAAATCAAGAGCTGGATACTTAACTGACTGAGCCACCCAGGCACCCCAAATCCAAACTTTTAATAATGGTCCTCAAAGTCCTATTTACTTGGCTTTTGTGTACTTCTGCCAGTGTCTTCCCTACCCACATCCTAAAATCTAGCCATCCCGGTCTTTCTTTCTGTTTCTTTAATGTGCCAAAGTCATTCACACCTTAGGGTATTTGCACTTGGTTCTTTTCTCTGCCTGAAGCAGTGCTCACATTACTCTATGACTGTCATGTACCCATTTGCTCTTTGTGATTCTTCAGGTCTCCACTCAAATAGCATCTTCTCAGGCTTTCACTGACCATCCAGGCAAAATTAGAGCCACATTACCTTGCTACAATCATTCTTAAACATGTAGCCCTCTTTTATTTTCTACAAAACACTTATATGAAATTTGCTGCTTAATTTCGGTATTCTCCCGTTAGAGTGTGATTTCATGAGAACATGCACTTGATCTTTCTTTTTCACTACCATCCTTCCAATGCCTTAGAATTGTGTCTAGTACAAAGTGGATGAATACATATGCATAAATAGATATTAATTCAATGAATGAGTGACTAAGAGACTTAGATCCCATCTCTAAATTGTATATTCTTTAATGGTATATAGATAAAATACAGCATACAATGTCTTAGATCCTTGAGAGGAATGCTTTTTTACTTCATTTGCTTACTAATGAGAATAATTTTTTGAGTGGCAATAATATGTTTTAAAACCAAAGAGTTGCTCCCTAGAAACTTTCATTATAGTTAGAAAATCAAGACTGTGAAACCATACACTATGATTAAATGCTAATTTTGTAGCATAGACATAGTTCTATAGAACATGAATACCTTTACTATGCATTTGTGACACTGAATTATTTTCGTGTCTGTGTTTGTTGTTATTCAAACTCTTTAAAAACAGGGACCATGTCTTACCCTAACACGTAGAATAGGATGTTGCAGGTCCTGCATAAACATATATTTAATAGTTGCATATGATTAAGTAATGTAGACATATGGAAAAGCTTCATGAAGATGAGTGGGTTATAGGTGGGTTGAAGTCGGTCTGGTAGCTGCAGACAGCTAAGGAATATGCACCCAGGTTTGGCAGTCATCACTGGTAATGAAAAAATTCACAAGGGAGAACATAAAAAGCAAATGACCAGAATCTGAGATTTGGATGAAATGAGAGAGAGTATGAGGAAGGTTTGGAACTATTTGGAGAAAATATTGAGAAGAAAAAAGATAAGATGACAGTGTCGAGTAGATAACTGGAGAATAAAATCTGAGATATGTCATTTACATGTGTTTCTGGACAGTGTTTAAAACTACACTTTCTGAATAAAAATCTGGAAAGAAGAAAAATCTCCAGCTTGATTTCATATATAGCAATGTAAAGTGGCAGATAAGATTAAGGACTCTGGAGTAAGACTACCTGGTTTCCAATCCCAGCTTTGAAATTGGCTATGTGATCTAAAAAGTGATAAAAGATAGTATATACTGCAGAAGGCAGTGTGCAAGATAGTGTGCTAATAAGTATGTTACATAAACTACGCAGCTTAATTCTCACAGCTGCCTTATGAGGTAGGTAATTACCCTCATAAGTAGGGAAACAAGTTAAATATCTAAAAAATTATTTAGCTATTAAATGATAAAGCTATTACAGTACCATGTGTAAACATTCAAACTGTTAGTTTCAAAAAAAAGGGAGTAGGGGGCTTATATACTTAAATTTAATTTAAATATTAAATATTTAAATTTAATTTAATTTTGTTTAATAAAAGCATACATTTATTTAAATAATTAAAAATCAAATAAATTTTCTAAATTTATTTAAAAATTCCATTTACTAGGAAGTAAGCACATGCTATGGACTGTATATTCAGGAAGTTTATTACTGGGGAAATTATTATAGTAGTTTATTGCGAAGGGATACTATATAAGCTAGAGGAAACTAGTTTTAAGTAAACTTGTATTTTCAACATAGGAAAGTCTCATTTGAAAGAAAGAAGGGAAGAGTTTATGAGGGGGGCATTGAAGCTGTTGAAGAAACATGCGGTTCATTGAACATAATGCAGAAATTTCCTTTTGAGAGAAGATACAACTTTTTCTGAGACAGAAGGAATGATGGAGATACAAAGGTGCAGATGTGTTAAAAGATCTGGCCAGAGCAAATTCGGAATGGTTTTTCTTTACTAAAAGACAGAAGTTGGAGGTAAAGTCTTATCCTCATACTGATGGTGATAGGCTGCAGGGGAGAGAATGAGATGTGACACCACTGCCAGGTGTTACCTTAAGAGTGCCTATGGAAGTTGACCAAATGTTTAATTAGAATAGTTGGCATAGTCAAAGCACCTTTAACATAAAAAGAGGCACAAAAAAAAAAAAAAAAAGTGATGATGAGTATTTTAGCCCAGTTGAAACTGAAGGGATCGGGAAGGTGCAGGGCCTGAATGAGGTAGAATGAGCAAGGAAGTTGACTTTCGAAAGAGACATCAAAGGCAACTCTCGAGCCTATGGACTGCATAATCCATTAAGTAGAGGATTTTTCTATTAGAAAAAGGAAATAAAAGTTTAGTTTTGGTAAATGTAAACTTTTGGTAAAAGATCTAATTTGAAATAAAATTTGAAGCTACTTATGATTTACTTTTTGTTTTTTGTTTTAAAATATAACCAGACTGTTCATATTCAATATGAGTATGCACTAATAAGGAGATAATGTAAAAACACTCAGATTTACTCCTCAGTGAATTTGTTTAGCATTTCTTTTTTCCCTCTATCCTTACTTTATACAGACATTTGTTAATTTTATGAGAAATGTTTTATAGAAAGACATGCAAATATATGGCAAAGTTTAAGTTAAAATTAACTCAGTACCATGACTTACTATTTGCTTTAACGATATTTACTAATCTCTGTGACCTTACTGCTGCTGCTTCTTCTTCATCTTCTTTTTAAAATAGACTGTTTGGATTGCACAAGAAAGTCATCAATATGGTACACAATTTACTATCCAGTCACGACTCAGACCCACGGTACTCTGACCCCCAGATAAAGGCTAGGGTGGCCATGTTGTATCTACCTCTGATTGGCATTATCATGGAAACTGTTCCTCAGCTGTATGACTTTACAGGTACTTAGTATATTTAAAACAAATTTTTAAAGAAAATCTCAGTGTTTAAAAATATTAGAAATAGCTCGAGGATAAAGATCTTATTTTAGGGAAAGAATTATAAGAAAATGTACACTGACATAAGTAAACTATAAATATTTAACCATATTACTGAATAACTTTTGATTATGTGAGAGAATTCACTGCAAACTTTTCTTAACTGGTTCTTAAGATGAATTTTAATGATATAAGACATTTCTGTACCTACCTATTAGAAAATAGGATTTTTGGTATGAGACAATACTGTTCATCTGAAGAAAATATGTAAGAAAACTTGACAGATGTCTACCACCTTCAGTCACAATTTTATTCATATATAAGACTGAAATTAATATTCCCCTGAATATCAAGAATTATGTTTATCATTAATACTGGGTTTATAAGTTGAAGTTCCGTTGCTTTTTAAAACCTAGAACTCACAAAATTTTATTGCTCTTGCTTTCCATATTTAGAATTTATTTGCCCTAAAGGAAATACTGTAGTTGCATTTAAATTAACATTTAACCTGATAAAGTACTTCCAGTTCAATAAAATAAAAACAAACATTTACTAAGTACCTAATACATATTAAGAACTTCAACAGAGCTGGTGATACAAAGATAACCAACTCCATGCCTTTATGGGACTGGTTCTTGAGTGTTCAACCAGTATTTTGATCGCTAAATGGGCTTCTTTTATTTGAAGGCAGAAATGTTTATATTATTATATCTTCTTTTACTAGCAAGTTAAAGTTCTCTACAGAACTACACATTATTGTTGTAGGAATGGGTTAATGTTTAAAATATTGTCTAAAATAAGTAAATCTAATGATAAATACTACATCTTAATAGGTTTTTCCTTTAAAGGGTAATGGAGAATAGGAAAGGAAATTGCATGCTCAGTAACCATTAATTAACCTAAATGGAATTTTATTTATTTATTTTGGGATGATTTTTCCAGAAACTCACAATCAAAGAGGAAGACCAATTTGTATAGCCACTGATGACTATGAAAGTGAGAGCGGAAGCATGATAAGCCAGACAGTTGCCATGGCAATTGCAGGAACATCAGTCCCTCAGCTAACCAGGCCCGGCAGTTTCCTCCTCACATCATCGGTAAGAACAACCCTCCTGCAGAAGTTTTTTCCTGGAAAGACAGATACTTACAAGGATATCCTCTTAAATAACAGGTTATTGTATTAACTGATGCAAAAGTACTGTGAGTTTTATTTGTGGAAACATTAAGGTTCTGCTTATCTTATACTAAGTTGTTTTAAAAATTATTAATACCTCAAGGTTTATGGCATAGAGCTGTGTATTTTGTCATTCAAAATTTGAAAGTTGCCTTATTGTATATAGCCTATTTTCTTTCTTTTCTTTCTTTCTTTTTTAATGTTTGTTTATTTTTGAGAGAGAGGCAGAGCGTGAGCAGGAGCGAAGGCAGAGAGAGAGGGAGACACAGAATCCGAGGCAGGCTCCAGTCTCTGAGCTGTCAGCACACAGCCTGACACAGGGCTTGAACTCATGAACCATGAGATCATGACCTGAGCCAAGGTCAGACGCTTAACCGACTGATCCACCCAGGCGCCCCTATTTTCAAAATCCATTTTATTCTTTATCAACCCTAAGAAATATTCTCACTGTTTAGCAATTGAAAATATTTTTTTTAATCTGTTAAAATTTATCCTGTTTCATGTTTAAGAAAATTGATAGGTTCTCTGCCCCTGTAATTTCCCCCCTTAAGGAACAAAGGATATGGGAGCAGAGAGGAAACAAACAGTAGACCAAGATCAAGTTCTTAAAGTTTCAAATGACGTTCTTTCAGAAAAATGCAATAATACTTATGGAAGCTAGCCTGTTGACTTAGTTTTATTGAGATAATTTACATATCAAAAGATTCATCCATTTTAACTGTACAATTTCATGGTTTTTGATATATTTACAGATGCAGCCATCACTACAATCTAAGTTTAGAATATTTCCCCGTAAAGAACCCCGAGGCCTGTTCTGTAGCCATTCCCTATTTCCTCTCAGCCCTAGGCAGCACCCAGTCTACTTTATATCTATCTAGATTTGCCTATTCTGGACATTTCATGTAAATGGAATTACATACTGTGATCTTCTATGTCTAGCTTTTTTACTAAACATAATATTTTTGTGATTCAGCCATGTTGTAATGTATATCAGCACTTCCTTTTTTTTTGATTGCCAAATAATACTCTTTTGTATTGATATACCAGATTTTCATCCATTTATCAGTCGATGATCATTTGGATCCTTTTCCCTTTTTGACTGTTAGGAATGATGCTACTGTGAACATTTGTATACATGTCTTTGTGTACACGTATGTTTTTGTTTCTGTTAGGTAGATATCTAGAAGTGGATTTGTTGGGTCATCTGGTATCTCTGTGTTTAACATTTTTGGAAACTTCGGAATTTTCAAAGTGGCTGCACCATTTTACATTCTCACCAACAATAAATTAAGATTCCTGTTTCTCATATCCTCACCTACCTTTGCTATCATCTCTTTTTTTTATTATAACCACCTTGGTATAGAGTAGTATCTCACTGTGGTTTTGATTTGCATTTCCCTAATGTCTACTGATGTTGAGCATCTTCGTTTGCTTATTGAGACATCTTTTTCGTATGTCTTATTTAGAGAAAAGTTCATTCATATTCTTTGCCAGTTTAGTATTGTGTTACTTCCTTGTTATTGAGTTAAGAGAATTTTTTTTATATACTGAGTACAAATCCCTTATCAGATATGTGATTTGCAAATATTTTCTCCTGTTCTGTGGATTTTCTATTTGCTTTGTTGATTGTGTCATTTGAAGTGCACAAGTTTTTAATTTTGATGAATTCAATTTATCAACTTTCTTTTATCCCTTGTACTTTATATATTATTTTGTATGTATAACATCAAAAGTACGTGTACAATTAAAGTATAACAATAAAAGAAACAATAATGTACCCACCACCCAACTTCAGAAATAGAACATTGCAAATTCCTTGGAAGTTCCCAGTCTGCCCTCAATCCAATCCCTCCTCTCAGAAGGACCACTGTGCACCATTTTGTTGACCATCCTTTTCACTTTTTAAAACTTTTCTTAGGTGAAATATACTATATATTAAAAATTACATGAATCATAAATGTACAAATTTACAAAACATTGTAAAATGAACACCTTTGTAACCACCTCTCAGGACAAAATATAGAACATTGGCTGCCTTTCAGCCAATTGGATTTTCTTCTCCACCACAGCTATCCACCACGCCACCCTCTATTCTAACTAATTGCTTAATTTTGCTTATCGTTTTACCGTTCAAGTGGGCATCCCTAAATCCTGTAGTTTAATTTTATATTTTTATTATTCATCCATATTATAAAATGTAGCTATAATTTACTGATACGCATTTCTGTATGACATTCAATTGTCTGACTATATATAAAACTATGTACCTTTTTTTTAACTTATTTTATTCTTGGATGCGTGAATGGTTTCTGATTTTGGGTTATTTCAAATAGTAGTCCTATAGATTCCTTTACATGTATCCTGTATGTATATACTTTTATTCAGGATATTTCCTAGGAGTGGAATTTGCTGGGTTATAGAATCTATGTGTATCTTTATTACCAGTATACTTGGGTATTTTCCAAAGGGTTTGTCTCAGTTTATATGTTACCTGTAGTATGAGAGTTCCCATTCCTTCACATGTTCATCAGCATTTAGACTTTTCAGACTTTAGAATTTTTGTCAATCTGTAATTTATAGTTGTATCCCATTTTAGCTTTTGTTTTCCTGAGGGTATGCACTTCTTCATATATATGGGGACAATTTGAATTTTCTCTTTTGAGGTGTCTAGAGTTTTTGCCCAGTTGCCATTTGGTTGTCTGCCGTTGTTTACCATTTGTATGAGTTTTATATGTTCTTGATCAAGCCCGTTATCAATTATAAGTGGCTCAAATACTTCCTTTTTTGTGGCTTGCTTTTATCACACACTGAACAGTGATTTGGTGATTAGAGTTTCTTATTTTAAAATACTTAAGTTTGTCAATCTTTTCCTGTACAGCTAGTGTTTTTTTGTATCTTTAAAATTTTTTCCTATTTCAAGATTATGAAGATATTCCCTGTTATTTTTTTTAACCTGATGAGTTGTTTTTTTTTTTTTTTTTTTTTTTAAGGAGAAAGAGTGAGCGGGGAGGGGCAGACAGAGAGGGAGAGAGAGGATCCCAAGCAGG
Organism: Prionailurus bengalensis; assembly: GCF_016509475.1. Lineage (NCBI taxonomy): Eukaryota > Metazoa > Chordata > Mammalia > Carnivora > Felidae > Prionailurus > Prionailurus bengalensis. Next base: position 51,398,515 of record NC_057345.1, on the reverse strand, counting down.
CTCCGTGCTGTCCGCACAGAGACCATTGAGGGGCTCAAACTCACAAACCATGAGATTATGACCTGAGCCAAAATCAAGAGTCAGACGCTTTAATGGACTGAGCCACCCATGTGCCCCTCCCTGTGTTTTAAATACTTTTTTGTTCTTTCATTTTAATCCTAAAATTTACCTGGAATTTTTTTATGAACAGTAGAATTTAGGGAGCCAGTTTCATTCATTTATTTATATTATACCAAATTCTCTCAACACCATTTATTAAAAGATTATTTTCCTTACTCCTCAGGAGTACTATCTATGTATGGTCTGTCATATAGAAAAAAATCCTCATGCAGGGCACTGTTGTGATGAGTACTGGGTGTTCTATGTAAGTGATGAATCACTAAATTCTACACCTGAAACTAATAATTAAACTATATATTAGCTAGCTGGAATTTAGATAAAAGCTTGAAAAAAAAAAGAAAAAAAATCCTCATGCATATTAAAAAAAATTTCTTGGCTAATTCATGGCCCTTTGCATTTCTACATAAATTTTAGAATTAGCTCATGATGTTTCACTAAAGTAAATAAAAACCGGTGAATCTGTGGGGATTTTGGTTAAGATTGTAATGATTCTGTGGGTTAATTTTGAGGACAATTGATACTTTTACACTACTGAATCTCCTAATCATTGAACATGAAAGGTCTACCTATTATTTAGGCCTTCTTTAATGTCTATAAATATGTACACTTTTATACTTTTCACTAAAAGAGCCCTAGTACATTTTTTGTAGATGTGTTTTTTGGTCCTTGATATTTTTTTACTTTTATAATATTATAAAATTATATAATACATATAATTATATATAATCTTATAAATGTCATATTTTTCAAAAATTATTTTTTCCAACTGTTGGTTACTTTCATGTGGAAATGGAATTGATTTTATACAGTGATGTTTATTTTTAGCAGAATTGCTAAACTAATAACATATGTATAGGCTTTTTTTCTACATACACAGTCCAGTCATCTATGAATAATGGAAGTTTGTTTCTTTCAAGTTTTTCTCATAACTTATTTTATTGGCTAAAACTTCCAGTACAGTTGTTGAATACAAGTGGTGATAACATCCTTAAAGGGGAAACTGGAACACTTCATTCTTAAACGTATGTGATGTAGTTTTGGGGGATTTTTTGTTTTGGATTTTTTTTTTTTTTTAGCCATCCTTTATTACATTATGGATGTTCTCTTCTGTTCCTAGTTTGCTAAGAGTTTTGTTTTTAATTACAAGTAGTTGAATTTTAATCATGCTTTCTTTGCATCCACTGAGACACTCATGTTATTTTGCCTTTTTTGGTTTTTTTTTTAATGTTTATTTTTGAGAGAGACAGAGCACAAGCAGAGAGGCAGAGAGACAGGGAGACACAAAATCCGAAGCAGGCTCTAGACTTCGAGCTGTCAGCACAGAGTCCAATGCGGGGCTCGAACCCACAAACCATGAGATCATGACCTGAACCGAAGTTGGACACTTAACCAACTGAGCCCCCCAGGCACCTGTTATTTTGCTTTTTAATCTTTTACTGAGGCCCCTTTCAATTGATTTTCTAGTATTAAACCTACCTTCAGGTCCTGAATTAAACCCAGCTTTTTTTCACGATTGTGTATTCATGGATTTTATGTGCTGTAATTTAAGATACGTGTATTTATGTTTGTCAGTAAAATTGCTTGTAATGTTTTTCTCATAATGTTCTTTACAAATTTTGGAATCACGGTTAGCTAAGCCAATTTAAATGAGCCAGGGAATTTGCCCTTTTATGCTGTCTGTAGAGACTTGTTTAAAATTGGAGTTATTTCTTCCTGAGTATTTGGGGAAATTGTGGGTGAGGCCATCTGTACTTGGAGTTTTCTTTTTTGAAAGTTTAAAAAGTACTGATTTAATTTCTTTAATGACTCTAAGACTGTTGAAGTTTTCTATTTCCTTTTATACTGGTTTCTGTAAATTTTATTCTAATAGAAATTTATCAAAATCTATTGGCATACAAAATTCAAATATCTTCTATAATCTTTTTAGTGTCTATACCATCTGTAGTAAATATAAATGGTTTCATTTATGTGTCTGATTTTTTTGTACATTTGTCTTAAATCAGTCTCAGTAGAAATTTGTGTATATCTTTAGTCTTTATAAAGAACCAATTTGGGTTCTTTTGAATGTTTATCTTCATTATTTAATGTCTTCTACTTTTTTTGCATTTATAGTTTTCTTTCTCTCACTTCTTGGTGAATGTTTAACTTAATAATTTTCATCCTTTCTTCTTTGGTACATATTTTAAGCCTGTATATTTTCCTTTAATTATTGTTTTAGTTACATGCCACAGTTTATATGTAGCATTTTTATTATTCAGTTCAAAATATATCTGAAGTTCATTATGATTATTTTTGTCTTTTATACCCTAAGTTTTTGTTTTAAAATATCTAGTCATAGGAAAATTTCTCATAATCCTTTGTTTCTGATTTTGACCTGATTTCATGATCAGAGAACTTTGTGTAATTTTTCAGTTTGTTATATTTGTTACAGCTGGTTTCATGGTCTTGTATTTAGTCAGTTTTTGCAAATAGCTCATGTATTTGAAAGTGCATATTCTTTAGTGTATTTCAGTGTTCTGTATTTGTCCATTACACCTGTTATTTCAAATTTGTTAGTCTTCTTGTTTAAACCTTTGTTCTTTTTACTGAATTCTGTCTGCTTATTCTAATATCCCATTAAAATCATGGCTTTTTAATAACTTGTCATTTCCTAAGGATTCATTTCCTTTGAGGCCTTATTATGAAATACCTAATTTTAATTGTTAGTTTTTTGATGGATTGCACCGCTTATCAACATGAATTGTAAGACTTTTTATTTTGCCTTCAAGTCTATTTTGTATTGTATTAGTAGAAGATGTCTATCTTCTAAGATATATATATGAGTTTTTCCATCCTTCTCCTTTCAACATTTTTTTCTTATGTTTTAAATGTTTGAAAATTATGTTTTACATGTGTCTTTTATAATCAACATGTAGTTAGATTTTTGTCTTAAATTTTTAAAATCTAGTCTGTTCATTTTTGTCTTTCACTAGAGTTTTTAAAAGCCACTTAATTTAGGGGCACCTGGGTGGCTCAGTCAGTTAAGCATCCAACTTTGGCTCAGGTCATGATCTCGCTGTTCATGAATTCGAGCCCTGCATTGGGCTCTGTGCTGACAGCTCAGAGCCTGGAGCCTGTGTCAGATTCTGTGTCTCCCTCTCTCTATCCCTCCCCTGTTCTCTCTCTCTCTCTCTCAAAAATAAATAATAAAACATTAAAAAAAATTTTTAGGGTGCCTGGGTGGCTCAGTCGGTTAAGCATACAGCTTCGGCTGAGGTCATGATCTCATGTTCATGGGTTCGAGCCCCTCAATGGGCTCTGTGCTGACAGCTCAAAGCCTGGAGCCTGCTTCAGATTCTGTGTCTCCTCTCTCTCACTCTCCTCCATCCGAGCTCTCTCTCTCTCTCTCTCTCTCTCTCTCTCTCTCAAAACTAAACATTAAAAAAAATTTTTAATAAAATCCACTTAATTTGATATAACTAAATTTAATGTACTTAACATTCTTTAATTTTACTTCATATTGTCCCACCCCGTATGCCTTTTTGTCTCATTTATTGTTTTTTTTTATTATTTTTTTCCTTTCATTCATTTTCCTTGTTCTATTTTTTTCCTTTCTTCTACTTTAGAAGTTATACATTCTGTTTCTTTTTTTCATTGTATTACAAATCACTGTATACTTCCTTAAATTAAATTCCATCTCATTTAATCATTACCCTTACTTTCACATTGGTTATAATAGAAGGATCTTAGAACAGGTTGATTATTTATTTACCTTTCTGCCTACTTAAATGCTATTTTCATGCGTTTTTAATAGTATATATCATTAAACTTCAAGAGACATTATTATTACTTGTATGGCTATATAAATTTAATTATCATTTAAATTTGCACATGTGTTCACCACTGTATTTGCTTTTTTCCCAAATTTGTGACCTTCCATAAGAAATACTGTATCCTTTAGAATTTTCTGTGCTATGGTGATGAACTTTCTGTGTTTCTTTGAAAAATATCTTTATTTGACCTTCATTCTTAAGGTTTTTGTATTTTGTGTTTTTTTGAAATAGCATCTGAGTATCCTGTTTTCTTTCAGCATGCTAAGGGCATTGTCTCCACTGTCTTCTCATTTCCATTACTGCTACTTTTTTATTTTTAAAGTTCATCTATTTATTTTGAGAGAGAGAAAGAATGTAAGTGGAGAGGGGCAGAGAGAGAGAGAATCCCAATCAGGCTCTGGGGAGCTGCATATGGGGCTCAAACTCCAGAATGGTGGAATCATGACCTGAGCCGAAGTCAAGAGTTGGTCACTTAACTGACTCCACCACCCAAACACACTTCAATTACTGCTTTAGCTGCGTCTTGGGCGCTTGGGTGGCTCAATTGGTTAAGCATCTGACTCTTGATTTCAGCTCAGGTCGTAATCTCATGGTTTATGAGATCGAGCCCCACATAGAGCTGTGTGCTGACAGCACGAAGCCTGCTTGGGATTCTCTGTCTCCCTCTCCCTCTCTCTCTCTCTGTCTCTGTCTCTCTGTGTGTGCACCTCCCCAGCTCACTCTTAAGTACGTGTGCTCTGTCTCTCTCTCTCAAAAATAAGTAAATAAACTAAAAAAAAACCCATTCTCTCTCCCTCTGCCCTTTCCCTTACCCTGCTCATGTTTTCTCTCTCTCTCTTAAAAAAAAAAAAAAAAAAAAAGGTGTTGAACTATTGCTTCTTTAAAGATAATCTGTCTCTCCCGCCACCTCTTTTTTATGATATTCTCCTTAGAATTGGTCTTCTGTGGTTTCATTCTGTTGCATCTAGTTTTGAATTTCTTTATGTTTGTTCTGCTTGGTTTTTTTTTTTTTTTTTTTTGGACTTCTTAAATGTGTAGTTCAGGTTCAGCATCTTCAGTTCTATGAAATTCTAGACTATTATCTGCCCAAATATGTCCTCTTCTTCATTCTGTCTCTCCTCTTTTTATATTCCAGTTAAGCTTATGTTAGTCCTCTTTATTGCATCCTCTGTGTCTCTTCTCTTCTTCTGTATAGTCCATCTTGTTGTTAACCTGTTCTTCACACTGGGTTGTTGTTTTTGATCTATCTTCCAGTTTACTAATTCTCTCCTTAATTCTACCTAATATTACTTTAAATCACTCCATTGAGTTCTTAATTTGGTTATTGTGTGATTTGGTTAAGTGAGTTTATGTAGGTGAATTCACTTATATGTGCAAGCATAGTGAACATAGATAAGTGTTTGATTTCTCTCTGGAGCCACCCTTTCTTCTGCATTTGAATCTCAGGCCTGCTACTTACTGCAAAATACCTGTATAGAATACTTCTCGGTGTCTTAGTTTTCTTTGACTATAAGATGTGGTGAGTAATAATATTTATCTTTTTGGATGGGTGCAAGGGATAAATAAGTTATTATGCATAAAGTGTTAAGTACAGTGCCTAGCACAGAGTAAGCATCATAGAAGAGTCGACTGCTATCATTTTTATCATCTAGGATGGAGGGGAGAGTAAGGTAGTAGTTGAGATCATGACTCCAACAGTTAAGTATGTTAAACTTTCCTTTGTCTTTTCTTCTCAACATCGCTTCCAAGGCGTTTTTATTATTAGTTAGTATATTTACTTAACCAAAGCTTAGAATGTAGTATAATGGTAAGGAGTATAAGCTTTGGAGTCTGGTTAACCTGGACTAAAATCTTGGCTTAATCTCTAGCTTTTCATTTCCTTACGTTTAAACTAGAAATAACAGTGATTAATACCATCTCAGAAATCATTGTGAGAGTCAAATGAGAAATGATTAGCACAGTGTCTAGCACATCTCAAATGTTCTGTTTTGTCATCATCATCACCGTTAATTGTCATCCTATATTCTTGTCTGTAAAACTAAGATGATACAACCTGCTTGGTAATACTGTTGGAGGACTAAATGAAATAATGTACAGAAAGAGCTTAGCATGATGATTAGAACAGAGTAAATATGGAATAAATGGTATTGTAGACAAGTTTTTATTCCTAATTTTTCATTTTTTTTTCATTTTTTTCATTTTCACATGCTGTATTACAAGTGCAGATTGAAGACTGAAGATAGCACCTTCACCTTATTTCTCTAAGTGAAAGTGCCTTTTATTTACATATGGTCTAAGACTCTTCCCTTTTGTCAGTGGCCCTTGAGAGGAATCCATGGTTCTTTAAGCCTGATAAACATTTTGTTATTACTATTCTGCTCTATTCTTACACCACTTTATGGAGTCATTTGCTTTTTCTTTTACCATATTATATCAGACATGATGAACATAGATATCTTAGTTTTAATAGTGGATCTGTTATGTTTTTCCCTTGTTTCTTTCAGTGTTTATTGTCTACAGGAAACCCTACCATATAAATTAAAACAATCTTTCAATGCCAGAAAAAGTTATTAAGTTTCAGGACCTGAAGTTTAAGGCTCTATATGACTTATTCAAGTATTGTCTAAATCAAATGGTTCTTTTTAAATATTTGATTTTTTAAGCAATTTTTGTTTTATTACAGTTAGAAGAAAACAGTTGACAACCCCAGAAAAGAAATGGCCATTGATCAGTCTGTCTCATTCTACTGTTCTTTATTTTCAGAGTGGTAGGCAACACACTACCTTTTCAGCAGAATCGAGTCGGAGCCTTTTGATCTGTCTACTTTGGGTTCTCAAGAATGCAGATGAGACAGTTCTACAAAAGTGGTTCACAGATCTCTCAGTCCTACAGCTAAACCGGCTATTAGATTTGCTTTATCTCTGCGTGTCTTGCTTTGAGTACAAAGTAAGTGATCACTATGCCATTGCAGAGAATAATGAGAAAGAAAACATAATGTGGAAAAGGAAGAAGGAAATTTCCTCAATGGCTCTTCTTTGCTAATGTTTAAATTTTAGGGAAAGAAAGTGTTTGAAAGAATGAATAGTTTGACCTTTAAGAAATCAAAAGACATGAGAGCAAAGCTTGAAGAAGCTATTCTTGGGAGCATAGGTGCTAGGCAAGAAATGGTGCGCCGAAGCCGAGGACAGCTTGGTACGTACACATTATCTTCTCCTTCTGGTGAGAATTTTTTCAGTTTCTTTGAAATATTTATTACAGTGGTCATTGTTGCAAATCTTCAGTGATTCGACACTTTTTTTAAAAAAGTGTTTTAAATGAAACTCTGAATTAACTTGAATAACCACATCTCTCTAGGGATTCAAGTTCGAGTCCTGAGTAGGGTGAACATATTTCCTGATTTGTTCTGGACAGTCTCAGTTTATTCCTGTTGTCCTTATGTGATTATGAATAGCATCCCTTATCTTTTAAAATAGATGTTTTAAAAGCAGTTTTAGGTCCATAGCAAAATCGAGCTAACAGTACAGAGATTCCCTGTATACTCCCTAGCACACAGGCATAGCCTTACCTATTATCAACATCCCTCAGCAGAGTGGTGTACTTGTTACAGCTGGTGAACCTGCACTGACGCATCATTATCACCCAAAGTCCATAATTGACACTAGGATTCACTCTTAGTTTCATACTTGCTACATTGCATCACTTCTTACTCTTAAAATAAATTTCCTAGTTTGTACAATGAATTAAAATAGCCTGTATTTCAGGGAAAGATATTGTCCCTCAGCCTCAGGTATCAGGGAGAGAAACAAGTTAGTAGCATTTGAGGCCTGTTTCTACTCCCAGATACTGCTATCCTTTAGCCATATAACCTTGGCCAGGTCACTCCATCTCCTCACTTTCCTTTTTCTTATCCGCTTTTGATTGTTTTGGGAATTTAGAAGGTAGTGTAACTAACTGATCTTTCATCATTGTAGTGACCCACGTGTGTTTAAACATTTTGTAAATTCTGAAGTCACAAATAATGACGTGGCTGAGAGCTCCTTAGGGTCAGGGACATGGCCTAGTCACCTGTATACATGACATATGCTAATAGTTCAATGTATATTTGACTTAAAAGAGGAATGCACATTTACATGAATATTTTTAATGTGTTCTGATAAGCCATAAACATAGTGATCATTTATTCAAGTTAACTTAAATATCTTTTATATGCTATTTATGGTTGGAATTTCATAATAATACAGAATCTTTGCCTTTGGAATTAAGAGCACCGTTTGCTTTTTTTCCCCCACTTTAGTTGTATGCAATGTATAGTGTACTTACAGATTTATTATGTACAACAACCTTCTAAAAAAGAATGAAAATGAGGGACCCCTGGGTAGCTCAATCGGTTAAGTGCCTGACTTCGGCTCAGGTCATGACCTCACTGTTTGTGGGTTCGAGCCCCACTCTGGGCTGTGTGCTGACAGCTAGGAGCCTGGAGCCTGCTTTGGATTCTGTGTCTCCCTCCCTCTCCCCCTCTACCACCGTGTTCTGTCTCTCAAAAATGAATAAACATTTAAAAAATATATATGAAAACGAACTTTTATTTAGTTCATTTATTACCGAAATCTAATGAAGATTATCTTCAACCTTTAAGTTAAAGAAAATAAAACTCACCAGAGGTAAATAACTTGCCTACGATCATAAACTAAGTGACAGAACCAGGCTCTTTTGACTTCCAATGTAGTGTTCTGTATGTTCTACTGCACCTCTTTCTAAAGTTTCTTGTTGGAGAGAGTGGCACTGTTAGTAGTATGTTATGTTTTTAAACCTGTAGCCTTGGGACGGTCATCTTTGTTTGAATGTAGAAATTGAAATTCTATATGTAGAATCTAAAGGAAATAAATGAATAAACTCCTAGATACCTCTGTTAGTGGTGCCCTAGGTGTGGGGGGAGAGGAGGGCAGAGAGGATGGAGGTGTCAAGAGGTACAAATGTCCAGTTATAAAATACTTAAGTACTGGGATGTAATGTATAGCATGGTGACTACAGTTTATACCATATTGTACATTTGAAAGTTACTAAGAGAGTAGGTTTTAAGTTCTCATCATAGGAAAATTATAATATGTGGTAATGGATATTGACTAGATTTAGAGTGGTGATCATTTCATAAATGTATACAGATATTGAATCATATTGTGCACCTGAAACGAATATAATGACATACGTCTGTTGTATCTTAATTTTTAAAAAATTAAAGTTCTTAGAAAAATAAGACCTTTGCAATTCTTATTTGAATTTGGACACCCAAGTTATGTCACCCAATGATAGACATTGGGTGATAAGAGATGAGGGACAATTTCATGGGGGGAAGAAAGTTAATGATAAAAATGTAAATAGATCCCAGATATTTGTTTTGTTAACTGGGTAAATACAGGCATATCTTTTTTGTTTTCTTTTACCAAATTTTTTAAAGATAGAGGTTTCATAATAAAAAAAGAGGTGGGAAGAGAAGGAAAGTGAAGGGAAGGGAGAGAAAGCAGAAGACTTATCCAGACATGTCTTTTATTGTGTAGCATATTTGCTTCTCATTTTTTTTTAAGTTTATTTTGAGAGAGAGAGCACACGCACACAAGTGTGGGGAGGGGTAGAGAGGAGAGGAGAGAGTGAGAATTCCAAGCAGGCTCCATGCTGTCAGCTCAGAGCCCAACTCGAGGCTCAATCCCACAACCCTAGGATCATGACCTAAGCCAAAATCAAGAGTTGGATGCTTAACCAACTGAGCCACCCAGGTGCCTCATTTCTCATTATTTTTAAAATTTCTACTTGGACTCTAAATTTTTACTTTCCTTTTTCTTTGCATTCTCCCAACCAATTTAAAATCTCAGGCTTTTCAAAAAGAAGCATTAGTTTTCTAGTTGAAAGTCTGAAGTCATGGCTAATTCCTTCCTTTAAGTGTAAATCTCTCCACAATTCTCAATACCTTCTTCACTTCTGCTGGATTTGTATGAACCAGTTCTGTCACTGCTGCCCCTTCTGGGAGCCCACAGCATTCTGTCTGCTTTCTATCCCAGAAGCCTTGGATGAAAGCCCTCTTCTTTCTCCTGTCCTGTCTTCTGTGGACCAAATAATAATTCCTAATTGTTTTAGGAATCCTTCTTACTTTGTTTCTATATTAAAGAAAAGCTTATTGAACTTCAGTATTGCCAGACACCTTGTCAACCCTAAACATAAAGGGGTGGACAAAATAGGCATAATCTCCATTCTTAAGTAGCTTACATTCTTGTGATGATAAGTGCTGTGGAGAGAACTAAAGCCAATTAAGAGGAAAGGAAGTATTGGGGAGTTGGGGAAGACCTTTATGTGGAGGTGATGAATGACTGGTCAATGAAAATTTGTGGGAAGCACAGTCACATAAGAGGAACAACCACTATTACAGAGGTCCTAAGTCAGGAGCATATATAGAAAACACACACAAAATAAGTGTGGTGGCATAAGTAGGAGAGAGAGTGTGGTAGGAAATAAGGTCTTATAAGACCGACGTAGGGCCTAATAAGCCATGGTTTAGGTTCAGAGAAAACAGTGTTAGAAAGTTTGCTTATATAAAAGGGCGTTTGGTTTTTTTATATATAATGCAGGTAATATATTTCTGCTATAACTGTTATAAAAAAGTGAAAAAAATTTTTGAGAGAGAGAGAGTCAGAGCGTGAGCAGAGGAGGGGCAGAGAGAGAGGGAGACACAGAATCTGAAGCAGGCTCCAGGCTCCAGACTGGCAGCACAGAACCTGATGTGGGTCTTGAACTCAAGAGCCATGAGATCACGACCTGAGCCGAAGTTGGATGCTTAACTGACAGAGCCACCCGGGCGCCCCATAAAACATTTTTTTTTTTTAATTTTTTTTTTTCAATGTTTATTTATTTTGGGACAGAGAGAGACAGAGCATGAACGGGGGAGGGGCAGAGAGAGAGGGAGACACAGAATCGGAAGCAGTCTCCAGGCTCTGAGCCATCAGCCCAGAGCCCGATGCGGGGCTCGAACTCACGGACCGCGAGATCGTGACCTGGCTGAAGTCGGACGCTTAACCGACTGCGCCACCCAGGCGCCCCTAAAACATTTTTAATAAAGAGTACCATTGTTAGTTTTTGCTACCTGTAGTGAGGATAAAATGGCTGTGTATAAAGTTAACATTGTGCAGTATATCTTATATGTATATTTGCAAATATACATATAGGTGGTCCAAATGAAACAGCACTTTAAAAATGGCTTTGAAATTTATTTGACAGAGAGAAGCCCATCTGGAAGTGCCTTTGGAAGTCAAGAAAATCTGAGGTGGAGAAAGGATATGACTCACTGGCGTCAAAACACTGAGAAGCTTGACAAGTAATATAACGTATTTTATGTTACTGATGGGCTTGTTGGATTTCAAATGCAGGAGGAAAATGGCTAATTTTATTGTTTTATATATATATTAGGTATTCAAATCTTAGACAACAAAATAGGTTTAATTTTTTTGATGTCTATTTGTTTTGAGAGAGCGCATGTGTGTGAGTGGGGGAAGGGCAGAGAGAGAGAGAGAGAGAGAGAGAATCCTAAGCAGGCTCTGTGCTGACAGCCTCAATCCCATGAACTGTGAGATCATGACCAGAGCCAGAATCGAGAGTCGGACCCTTAACCAACTGAGACACCCAGGCGCCCAGTTATATTTAATGTCTAAATTTTATTTTTTTAAAAATTTTTTTTTTCTCAACGTTTTTATTTATTTTTGGGACAGAGAGAGAGCATGAACGAGGAGGGGCAGAGAGAGAGGGAGACACAGAATCGGAAACAGGCTCCAGGCTCTGAGCCATCAGCCCAGAGCCTGACGCAGGGCTCGAACTCACGGACCGCGAGATGGTGACCTGGCTGAAGTCGGACCCTTAACCGACTGCACCACCCAGGCGCCCCTAATGTCTAAATTTTACATTAAAAAATATTTAGGGGGAGAATTTTTCATGTGGTATAGTAAAGCAAAATGTTACCCATTTTGTCTCCAACAACTGTCTCCAAAAATATGCCTTTGAAATACATTCTGCAACAGTTTTTTCATGTAATTTGGGAGTGCACTGAACATATTTCAGGGATCCAAGAATTAGAAAGCTAATCTTTGTCCTTTTGGAGCTTAAAATATAATTAAGAGAAGGAAACACTGCAGGTCTTCTGTTTCTAGCATGGAGGTAAGCTAGGAACACTAATTGACCCCTACTGCCAAAAACAACTAAAAATGCACTTCCTGAGAGCTTGTACCTAATGAGCTGGACCTTCAGTGTAAGGGCCACCAAAAATAATCCCTTCTTACTGCCCATGTGACCTCAGGTAACATTGCTTAGCTTGAAACTTGGCATTAAGTCAAGGGGCTGAAATTTTTGTCTTGAGAATTTGTAATTACAAGTTAGGCCTCAAGGAGCTTGACTGGCCCAGTAAACTTTGAGAATATGATGACAAGCTCATTCAGGTTTGCCTAGTACTACACCCAGTGTTAGCACTGAATGTTCATCCCAGGGAATCCCTCAGTCCTGTCCTAAAGTAAACCAGGCTGCTCAGTCGCGCTACCTGAGGACCATCTTCAGACCAGGCTTTCAAGGATTTTCACAGATAAACTTGCAGAAGTACACAGATAGTAACATCATAGACCATAGGAAACACTGCCTTATGCAAGCCAGTAGAGTGAGAAATCACAGACTTGCTACCATATAGATGAGAGTTTGGATTACCAGAAACTGTCGTAGTCTTTTCAGGCTGTAACAAAATAGAACACAGTGCATTGCTTATAAACAACAGCAATTTATTTCTGACAGTTTTGGAGGCTGGGAATTCCGAGATCATGGCACCTTCAGTTTGATGTCTAGTGAAGGCCCTCATCAGGGTTACAGCAAGAATGCTGTCTTTGGTGGAAGAGCAAGCAGACTCCCTGGGCCTCTTTCATAAAGGCATTAATCCCCATTCATGAGGGCTCTGCCCTGATGACCTAATTACCTTCCAAAGACCCTACCTGCTAATACTATCACCTTGGGCATTATATTTTTAACATGAATTTAGTGATGACACAAATACTCAGACTATAGCAGGTATTGAATACAATATAAATACTGAAAAATTCTTAAACTTTGAGTGTGTCCACTTTTCTCTCCTCCTTGTCTGTTCAAGTCCATTTCTTTATTTTTTCCAGGTGTGTTTTGTTTTTTAGAAATCACAAAGGATAGGGCTGCCAGGTGGCTCAGTCAGTCGAGCATCTGACTCTTGTCTTTGGCTCAGGTCTTGATCTCACGGTTTGTGGGTTCGAGCCCTAAGTGGGGCTCTGCATTGACAGCACAGAGCCTGCTTGGATTCTCTTTCCCTCTCTCTTTGCCCCTTCTCTGCTGGTGTGCACGTGTGCACTCGCTCTCTCTCTTTCTAAATAAATAAATAAACTTAAAAAAAAAAAAAAGAAATCACAAAGCAGTAAGATGCTATGATATTAGTATATTGCTTTCTTTTGCATTTGTGTAATGTGTTTTCTCTGCATGTCTTGCTGTGTTTTAAGGAAGCTTTTTTTTTTTTTGGTGTTTTCCCGATTCTTTTTGTTTAAACCATCATGTTATTGTCAGGTTTTTTCACAAAATCTTGCTGAAATTTTAAGTTTGAACATATATATATTTCCCAACTTAATTCTAACTATGTTGTATTTTCTCCTTTAATTTATAAAATGTAAATTCATGAACTATTCTCCTAAGTGGTAGTAATAAAGATTCAGAGGTTTAAACATCCAGAAACTTTGAAAGTTAACATTTAAAATGTTCTTGTTCTTCCACCTTGATTTATGTGTTTTGTCTATGTAGGTGTAATTGTTTCTATATCTATCTATCTATCTATCTATCTATCACTACTAAAATAAACGTCAATTTTACCCACAAATCATATGGAGCTATTCTTAATATTACTCTTTATATTTTTAATAAATACTAGTCTTTAAGAAAACCACTTTATTGCATCAGTTTGTTTTGTTTCTATTGAGTGATTCTGTCCAGAGTTTGGGGAAGAGTTAAATCACTTTCTGTATCAAAATTGCTATATCAAAAATCTATAGCAAAATTTTTTTCTATTTTTGATAACAAAAATACTGAGAAATTAGGTGACAATTTGGAAAAAAATAAGTACTTTTATCCTAAGTAAATATGTCGAAAATCCTTGAAGGAGTAAGATGAACACTAAACATTTTGAGTATTGCTTTACATGAAGCAGCCCTAAATACAAGCCCACATAGCACCACCTAGTGTCTGTGCCATTGAGAATAAAAAATATGCTCCTGCGTTTGCCACATCTCTGAAAGCTAAACATTTGTTTTCAGTGGTATTGTAGAATTACAATGGGATGTGAAAATCTGTACTGACATGGTTGACAAAATGTAGGGTAAAAGAAAACACTTATAATGTGTAAAATAATTGTCTTTTTATTCTCTTACAAGTTTTCTTTAAGGCAAATACTGACAAATGGTTCCAAGTTTTTTATTTCTATGTATCTTTAAGTCTTTTTTGAATTGTGGATCTATTGGCTCTTTTAAAAGGTAAATATACTTATAATATTTTGTATTAGATCAAGAGCAGAGATTGAGCATGAAGCACTGATTGATGGAAATCTGGCTACTGAAGCAAACCTAATCATTTTGGATACATTAGAGATTGTTGTCCAGGTAAGAACACAAACAAGAAGGATTTAAAGTATAGATTTGGTGAATTGGGGTTGTGCAAAAAACATTTATTGAGCCATAATTCATCTATTTTTAAAATTTATTTTTAAATTGCAGACAGTTTCTGTAACAGAATCCAAAGAGAGCATCCTTGGTGGGGTGCTAAAAGTCCTACTGCATAGCATGGCCTGTAACCAAAGTGCAGTTTATCTACAACACTGTTTCGCTACACAGAGAGCCCTGGTTTCAAAGGTAGGTTATTTTTGTACCTTCAGTCTTGTCCAACTTGGCTTTCTTTCTTTATATTGTCTAAGATCGTTTAACACTCCTTGGTTAATATAGTAAAAATTTTAAGGGGCGCCTGGGTGGCTCAGTCGGTTGAGCTTCTGACTTTGGCTCAGGTCATGATCTCACGGTTTGTGGATTTGTGCCCCACATCAGGCTCTGTGCTGACAGCTCGGAGCCTGGAGCCTGCTTCAGATTCTGTGTCTCCCTCTCTCTCTGCTCCTCCCCTGCTCACATGCTGTCTCTCAAAAATAAATAAAGATTAGAAAATTGAAAAAAAATTTTAATAATAACCTAAGACCCATGATTCTTTTTTGCCTCTCTTCTACTAGTTGCCTTTTCAGTTCTCTCTTATTTGGATCACTTGTAACCAGTTTGGGACTTAAAAAACAGTAGTTTTGGGGGCGCCTGAGTGGTTCAGTCAGTTAAGTGTCTGACTTCGGCTCAGGTCACGATCTCACAGTTTGTGAGTTCGAGCCCTGCGTCGGGCTCTCTGTTGGTGGCTCGGAGCCTGGAGCCTGCTTTGGGTTCTGTGTCTCCCTCTCTCTCTGCCCCTTCCCTGTTCATGCTCTTGTCTCACTCTCTCTCAAAAATAAAAATTAAAAAAAAAGTTTTGTTGTGGAGAAGAGCTTGAAATTAATAACTGATTTAAAATATGGGGCTTTCCTTGTTTTCTCTTAATCTCCTTCTGTCATTAACTTGATTTATTTAAGAATTTAAGGTGTAAGTAGTTCATTCCGTTGACATTAACTTACCCCGTGGATGAATAGGAGGTACTTCCATTTGTTCAACTACTTCAGATATTTATTTCCTATGTTGGTTTTCTGAACGTAGGTATATTCTTAAATCTTGAAGGTATCTATTTCATCATAGTCATCTAATGTGGAATGCAGAGCTGTTAAAACTTGAACCAATGAAAATTACTTATATAGCATTTTATAATAAAACATATTAATAGAATTATTACATGTTGGTTATGGTTACTATATTGTTTTATGCATAGTGTCTAATCTTACTCAGTCCCACAGTCCCGTGTAGATAATACCGTTAGGTCCATTTTATGGATGAGACATTGTCCAACATTACACTACTGGCTAATAAGTGACGTATTCAGTATTCAATCCCAATCTGTCAATATTAGCCGATTAGCAAACATTGCTGAACTGTTTTTTAAAACTGGGCTATACTAACACATCTCTAGTTCAGGCTATGTTAATATATCTCTGGAACTTCCACTGCATCAGTTCAGTGTTGGTGTTTTTGTTTTTGTTTGTCTGTTTACAGTTCCCTGAACTCTTGTTTGAAGAAGAAACAGAGCAGTGTGCTGACTTATGCCTCCGGCTTCTCCGACACTGTAGCAGCAGCATTAGTACAATACGGTCACATGCCAGTGCCTCACTGTACCTACTTATGAGACAGAACTTTGAAATTGGTAATGTAAGTATTTATCTCTGGATTCATAATGAAATATAACTCCTGCAGTGTCTGGTAAATGTGTTTTGTGGGGGAGCATGGAATTTTTTTTTTTTTTTTTTTTTTTTTTGAGACTAATCTTAGACTGTGTTGATATTTCTCATTGGGTGTATATCTTAAAAATCTGAATCTCCAATTTTGCTTCCTGCACTAAAGATAAAATATAGTAGTAAAAATTAGAATATAAATGTATCTTGAGCTTTTGGAAAATTTAATTATTATCATTAAGTAAAAAGAAAATACAGATAAAGAAAATTAAAATCAAAATCAAATCAATTTGATTTGATATTTTATGACTATATACCAGTCTGAAGAATTCCATGTTTTTGGGGGCGCCTGGGTGGCGCAGTCGGTTAAGCGTCCGACTTCAGCCAGGTCACGATCTCGCGGTCCGTGAGTTCGAGCCCCGCGTCGGGCTCTGGGCTGATGGCTCAGAGCCTGGAGCCTGTTTCTGATTCTGTGTTTCCCTCTCTCTCTGCCCCTCCCCCGTTCATGCTCTGTCTCTCTCTGTCCCAAAAATAAATAAACGTTGAAAAAAAAAAAATTAAAAAAAAAAAAAAAGAATTCCATGTTTTTGTTAAAGTATTTTTTGGGGGGGCCGCCTGGGTGGCGCAGTCGGTTAAGCGTCCGACTTCAGCCAGGTCACAATCTAGCGGTCCGTGAGTTCGAGCCCCGCGTCAGGCTCTGGGCTGATGGCTCGGAGCCTGGAGCCTGTTTCTGATTCTGTGTCTCCCTCTCTCTCTCTGCCCCTCCCCCGTTCATGCTCTGTCTCTCTCTGTCCCAAAAATAAATAAAAACGTTGAAAAAAAAAATTTAAAAAAATAAAAATTTTTATAAAAGTATTTTTTTTGATTATATATTCATGTGTTGTATTTTTTTGCAATTTTGAGTCAAACGTTTACATCATTTTTTTTTTACTTATGTGCGTATTTAAGGCCCAGGATTGTCCTTGGAGCACTTTTTATTGGTATCTCATTGATTCTGATATACAGTTTTCCATATTCTTGTTTTGCAGGTATTTTGTAATTTCAGTTTGTACTTTAAAAAAAATTTTTTTTCCTCTTTATTTTTGAGAGAGAGAGAGAGAGAGAGAGAGGGAACGAGTGCACAAGTGGGGGAGGAACAGAGAGAGAGGGAGACACAGAATCTGAAGCAGGCTCCAGGCTCTGAGCTGTCAGCAGAGCCCCACGCAGGGCTCAAACCCACAAACCGCGAGTTCATGACCTGAGCTGAAGTCAGATGCTTAACTGACTGAGCCACCCAGGCCCCAGTTTGTACTTTTAACTGGAAGAGTTGACAGTCCTTTTTGTTACAAAGTTTGGATATTAATTATCAGTTTTATTGCAGTGTGATTATACAACGTAGATACTATGTCTCATTTTTTGTACTGTGGACATGAAATAAATGTTAAGCATTTAAAAAGAAAGGTGTTCTTTATTTCAGAGTATTGAGTTAAATATACCATATTAGTTATATTATTCTATTTTTCTATACCCTTTTTTGGTTTTGGTCCACTTGGACTGAAGGAGATGATTTATAGCCTACACATAGTTTATTTCTCTTTTATTATCTCTATTATCTATTTAGTAAACTGATACTCATAACTGTTATATCTTTTGTTACTTTTTTTGTTTTTTTTTTTGCTTTAATCCTCTTATTGGGCTAACTATTGTCCTTTAGTTGTTTACTCAAGATAGTTCTTGGGAATAGTATTTCTCACATTCTTGATTGTTTAGTGTTTTCTATATTTAAAGGACAGCAAAGATGGTTATGAAATTTTTTGCCTAAGACTGAATTTAAAAAAAGGGTGGTGGTGGGAAAGATCAGTAAAATGTACCAGATAAAGAACACTTAATAGAAAAAAAAGAAAAATATATATACTTGAATATCATCATCTTCTGGCTTTACATATTGTTGTAGAGATATCTGAAGATGACCTGATACTTTCTTCCCTTTTAAATAACTTTTCCCCTCCCAGCTGCTCTAGGGATTCTTTCTTTAGATTTAAAATTAAATACCTTTTTTAGAATGGGTCTTGGTATTGACCAATGTTTGTTAATTTTCTCAGCCACATGATGTCTGCTTTCAATTTATTTCAGAATGTTTTCTTGAATGTAAAATAGAATATTTTCTTCCAGGGTTTAGGGTTTTTCCCAAACAGACATACATATGTTGGATCTGTTTTGCTTTACTTTTTGTCTATCATTTTTCTTTTTCTTTTTTAACACTTCTAAAATTTCCAATTATTGTGGTTCCTTTTCTCAGAATTTCTGTCCTGTAATCCCTTATGTGCTCTCCATGACATCCTTTCTTTCTTTTACCAAATGTCTTTTATCTTTTTTTTTTCAAGTATTGTGAGCTCACATGTAACCTCCTATTTTATGTCCTCTATTTCTGGTTTTTGGTTTTGCCTTGAGTTTCTTATTTATTCTGCCTTTTATTTATTTCTGCTTTCCTTCCTAAAGTTCATATGTTTTTTATTTGAGAGAGAGAGAGTAAATGAGCACACATGCATGCGAGCAGGCAAGAGGGGCAGGTGGAGAAAGAATCTTAAGAAGGCATGGAGCTGATACCTTGACGCTGGGATCATGACCTGAGCCAAAACCAAGAGAGACTTGGATGCTCAACCAACTTAGCCAAGCATGCAACCCCATACTTTTTTTTTTTTTAAGTTTATTTATTTATTTTGAGAGAGAGAGAGAGAGAGAGAGAGAGAGAGAGCATGCACATGAGGGGAGGAGGGGTCAGAGAGAGGGAGGGGGGAAGAGAGAGACTCCCAAGCAGGCTCTGCACTGGTAGAGATGCGGAGCTCGAACACGAACCATGAGATCATGACCTGAGCCAGAGTCAAGAGTCAGACACTTAACCGACTGAGCCACCCAGGAGCCCCTAATTCAATTCTGAGACATGGCTTCGTTTTTTTACTCTGTAGCATATTATTCTTAGCAAAACTCTGTTTTATGTCTTGTTTTAAGGTTTTAAAATAAGATTTTAATATGTATATTTTATTTCTAAAATTTTTGTATAACTATTTGGAATGGTATTTTTTTTTTTTTTTACTTTTTCATTTAGCAAGTAAAAAAAGTATAAACTTTTTTCTTTTAAGCTTTTCTGTATTAAATGCTGACCTGACAATTTCTCTGTTACAGAACTTTGCTAGGGTTAAAATGCAGGTAACCATGTCACTGTCTTCCTTGGTGGGCACATCTCAAAATTTTAATGAGGAATTCTTAAGACGTTCTCTAAAGACTATATTGACTTATGCTGAAGAAGATCTGGAATTGAGGGAAACAACATTTCCTGATCAGGTCAGAAACACTGCTTTCTAAATAATTAACTGAAATAGAATTATAAATAGACAGTTTCTAAATTGTTAAATCAAATTTTGTTTTTTAAAACCTATATTTTTCTTTCAAGCCACGTATCCTAGGCTATAAATAGTGCTGAATCTTTTTGTTTCAATAAGCCATGCTTCCTTCTTGGAAAGGTTGATATCTTTGGTATGTAAGTCTGTGCATTCATAACAAATACAACAAATAGTAGACACCGTATAAATAAATAGGAAACTTTATGATGAAATATTATTCCTACTTATTGATGAAACAGTAATTTGCCTTAAAAAGTAAAGTTTTTACAAACTACGTTTTGGTAGAATCAGAAACATAGGAGAGAATATCCTTTTGTGTTTTCCTCTTGAATCCTGTATATCCCTACATTTATTTCTAGTTCTAGTTCTACTTGTTTCCAGATGAGAAAACTGAAAGAAAAAAAACCCCAAAAAACGAAACCCAGCCAGCTCAGGAATTAGTATAAAGTTTACTACCCTTTACTCACCATACCCCAGCATGCCCGCATTCTTTAGAACTCTATCAGTATCATATTATTTGTTTTGCAATCTTCAGATATTTATCTAAAATATCTTCCAAACTAATGTGGTGACTGTGAATAAATGATAATTAAAGAATGTTTTTTATAAAATTCTCTGCTTCAGGTTCAAGATTTGGTTTTCAATCTCCATATGATTCTTTCTGATACTGTTAAAATGAAGGAACACCAGGAAGATCCTGAAATGTTGATTGATCTAATGTACAGGTATCATTTGTTTGATTCATTTATACCTCGTATAATGGGTTTAAATTGGTAAAAGTTAAAAAAAGAAATACCCTACAATCCAGAAATTGCACTAATAGGTATTTACCCAAAGGATACAAAAATACTAATTTGAAGGGCTACGTGCACCCCAATGTTTATAGCAGCATTATCAACGATAGCCAAATTGTGGAAATAGCCCAAATGTCCATTGACTGATGAATGAATAAAGATGTGGCATATATACACAATGGGATATTACTCAGCCATAAAAAGAACCACAAAAAGACTCTTAACTATAGGGAATAAACTGATAGTTACTGGAGGAAGGATGGGCAGGGGGATGGGTTAAATGGGTGATGGGCATTAAGAGGGGTATTGGTTGTGATGAGCACTGGGTGTTGTATGTAAGTGATGAATCACTAAATTCTTTACCTGAAACTAATATTACACTGTATGGTAACTAACTGGGATTTAAATAAAAAATAAATTGGCAAAACATACAGAAAACATTGGATAAAAAATTAAACATACCAGAATTACTTAAGTCATTTTCTAATGGTGGATCAGATCCCCTGTGTCACTTCTCTGGGAACTATGAATAATTGTTTAGTATATTTATTGATTATCAAAAATGAGGATTTTAAAAAATAATTGATACATATTTAGCACCTTGGGATCATGTGCCCTAGATTTCATGCAGACACCCAAGACCCATATTTTAAATGTAAAAATCAGCCCTTTAGGAAGAAAATACAGTGTATTAATGTTCTAACATTAATTTTCCTGATTTTAAATATGGTTGTGCCTATAACATGATACTTGCAGGAGCACATTTTGAGAAATTTGTAATTCCTGTTTATATCTTGAAAGATGCAAGTAAAACTTTGCCATACGACCCTCTCTTTTTACAGTTTTGGAGTCTTTTAAGACACAAATAAAACAAACATTTTACTTAAAATAAATATGATGCAATGATACTATCTTACAGATCTTTTTTTCTTGACGATGAAATTTCTTTATATTCCCCTAACGAACACGTAAATTCCCATAGCTTTCCCTTACTGATACCATGTCATTTTTTAGTCCCCCTACAAAAAAACATCTATTAACCATTGCATGGGCCTACAGTTACTTCTTTAAACATACTTAAAGACACTTTCATACCATTTGAAAACTTGTCTTAATAGGTTGTGTTCAATAACGGAAACCTCTCTACGTAAACACTAAACAAGCAGTCTAAACTCTCTTCCAGCTTGGGAAACAAATGCTAACTGAAAAGAATTTGTGTTCCAATTAGAATTGCCAAGGGCTACCAGACCTCTCCAGATCTGCGATTGACCTGGTTGCAGAACATGGCTGGCAAACACTCAGAACGCAGCAATCATGCTGAAGCTGCCCAGTGCCTTGTCCACTCCGCAGCCCTTGTTGCTGAGTATTTGAGCATGCTGGAGGACCGCAAATACCTTCCTGTGGGATGTGTAACATTTCAGGTAGGAATCTGCCAGGTTTACATTAAATTGAGGTATGTCCTTCATAGTTTTAACTTTTCTCATTGCTGTTAAGATTCACTCAGCTTATAAGGACAGCATAAAGACTGAAGGTGATGTTTCACAAGATAAATTAACAGTTCTCTGTCACTGTCATGAATACATTTTTAAAGAGTACTCCGTGTTAGTTTTCTTTCCTCATTTTTTTTTTACCTCTAAATATCAGTGCTAAGTAGATTTATTCTCTTTGCCTATACTGCTAGGGGCTTCATAGCATCTATGAAATATACCCAAAATGCTGAGAATCAGAATACAGTAGAAACTCTCAATTGGCTTTTACTTAAGACATCAGATAACCCAACATTCTCCAATACCTGTATAAAATGTGCAGATACCATGGCCCAGAGATGATAGTTTGCTCCCTACTAGGGTTACATACCTCTGACCTACTAGTTGAAATCTTTGCTTACCAGAAGTCAGTTATGCTTTCTTTGCTTTTTTCAAAACCCGTTAATGCCAGATCTGGGAAATTACAAAATTTAATTACATGTTATGTCCTCTGGTGAAATCTGAATGAAGAAAGAAAGTCAGTCATTGTTTCTCTGAAAACTAAGTTAAATGTTTTGCAAAGACTTGATAAAAGTGAGTCTCCACAACAGTCGCTATTGAATTAATTTTGGACCAACTACAAAAGATTGGGGAGAAATCTCCTAGAAATCTAGGATAATTTGATAACCTTTTAAGTTTCAAGTTTTTACTCTGAAGAAACCAGAACTGGAAATCTATTTTTTTTTTTTTTTTAGAGAGAGAGGGAGAGTATGAGCTGGCGAGAGGGGCAGAGGGAAAGAGAGGGGGAGAGAAAGAGAGAATCTTAAACAGGTTCTACACTCAGCATGGCGCCCAGAGAGCAGGGCTTGATCCCACAACCTTGAGATCAGGACTTGAACCACAATCAAGAGTCATATGTTCAACGGACCAAGACACTCAGGCACCCCCAGAACTGGAAATATTATTTTTTTTTTATTTATTTAAAAAAAAAATTTTTTTTTCAACGTTTATTTATTTTTGGGACAGAGAGAGACAGAGCATGAACGGGGGAGAGGCAGAGAGAGAGGGAGACACAGAATCGGAAACAGGCTCCAGGCTCTGAGCCATCAGCCTAGAGTCCGACGCGGGGCTCGAACTCACGGACCGCGAGATCGTGACCTGGCTGAAGTCAGACGCTTAACCGACTGCGCCACCCAGGCGCCCCATAGAACTGGAAATATTAAATGAAGATTGCGTTATTGCTGTCTAGTCAAGAGAGATTACATGAAAATCTGATCTGGAGACCCATACACAAAGAAAAGGCCTGAGATCAACTTCAAAAAAATGTCAGATGAGTCTATCTGCTGTAAATGTTTAGGTTAAAATATTTAAGGTAGTATGTATTATTTCTTTTTTGGAAATAATGGCTGATCCCAGTCTCATTGGGTAAGAGTTTTACCTGAGTTTTTTCATTAACTCAATGTTTGTTAAGCAAGCCAAAACACCATTTCATACTTGAATTTTCCTCTTGGGGAGTTTTGACAAGATCATTGAAGTTAAAAATAAAGACCGTTTAAGTCTCTCGAGATGTCCTGTATCATATTGCTATTTTCCTTAGCCCATGATTTTTCATATTTTTCATTGTCACAGTTTTTATTAATGGAAAAGTTACCTGACAGTAATGGTACCATTTGATTGTCATCTCCAAAATAGAGAAAGATTCTGGAAATTTGTCTTTTATCTTTGCATTGACTACCCACCCCCTTTTTAAACCGAAGCTGCTATTTATATTTCATTTTCAGTTACTTCTTCACACACATCTTTCATGCTAAGAAATTCCATATCTAAAGCCATTTCAACTTTTTCCCCCAGAATATTTCCTCTAATGTTTTAGAAGAATCTGCAGTCTCAGATGACGTGGTATCTCCAGATGAAGAAGGTATCTGCTCTGGAAAGTACTTTACTGAGACAGGACTCGTGGGATTACTGGAACAAGCAGCTGCTTCTTTCTCTATGGTAGATGACTCCTGTTCATTCTCTTTCCCCAGATACATACCTCTGGATTATTAATGACATGTGTATTCTCTCTGCCTGTGACCTGCTCTTCCTGTATGCTAGTTTTCTCCAAGTACCTTAAGAACTGAGAACAGATCTTATCTATAGATTCATCATTGCTTACTCCTTTTTATCTTAATTGTCATATTCTCCAGTATTTTTTGTTTGCTTATTTATGAACCATCACTTAATCTACAACAGATTTTTTTGGAGTTTATAAATCGTTTAGCACCAGACATTTTCTAATACCTTAAAATTAAAAAACAGAACAAAACAGAAAACCTCTGCATGACTTAAGTTCCTGTTCAAGTAGACTAACACGGCTGTAGCTATAGAGCTGGTCTGTTGAATGAAAGGAAGAATCTTCTTTTTAGTATGTCAGATGTTGCCCTGGTGCTCAGGAAAATTATAGCCACTCATCTCATGGGTTGCATAGGGACCCCTATTAGGTAGATGTTAGAGTCCTGGAGCTTACGTATCAGGAACTTTATGAACTATCTCCTAGTTCCCTTGCCTGACCTAATGTCCCATGCTATGTAACCCCAGTCCTTGTCCCTCCCTATCTTTATGTGAAGAATTGAAGCAGTTTTGTTAATCAAATCATTTTTTAACGTTTATTTATTATTGAGAGACAGAGAGCATGAGCATGGAGGGGCAGAGAGAGGGGGAAACACAGAATCTGAAGGAGTCTCCAGGCTCTGAGCTGTTAGCACAGAGCCTGATGTGGGGCTAGACTCACAAACCACAGATTGTGACCTGAGCTGAACTCAGACGCTTAACCGACTGAGCCACCCAGGCACCCATTAGATGGGATGATTATTAAAGAAGGGAAAGATAGTTAGCCAAATCCCTGCTTGCTTTCTTTCATTAAAAAAAAAAATTTTTTTAACATTTATTTGAGAGAAGAGAGAGAGGGGGAGTGCAAACGGGAAAGGGCAGAGAGAGGGAGAGAGAGAGAGAGAGAGAGAGAGAGAGAGAGAATCCCAAGCAGGCCCTGCACTGTCAGCGCAGAGCCCAATGTGGGGCTTGACCTCACGAATTGTGAGATCATGACCTGAGCCCAAATCAAGAGTCAGATGCTTAACTGACTGAGCCACCCAGGCGCCCCAGGACTTTTCGGACATTTCTGCTGAGTATTTAGTGTCCCAGCACCACAGATAAGGAGTCTTGAAGTTCATGTTGGGGGAAGAGGGAAACTTAACGTAATATGCAATGCTGCCCTTCTTCACCATTGTACTGCTATTGGAAATTGGTTATTCTCCTGGCCTTAACCCTAGCTTGCAATGTATTGGCTAAAGGCATCGATTTAGAAGGCATACAACTAGACTTCAAATCCTGCCTCTGCTACCTTAGTAGTTAAATCACTTCAGGCACAAATTACTCAACCTATCAATGATTCATTTTTCTCATCTATTTAAATGCATCTAAGAATAGTACCTATCACGTAGGAGTGTTGTTAGGATTAAATGAGTTAATATATGTAAACTGCTTATCACAATGTCTGGTTCCAAATAAGTATTACTGTTTGCCATTATCATCCTATTCATCATTATTGATGTTTAGAATGAGTTTACATAAATATAATTATTCAGAGACTCTAAGAATGTTAGGTGATTGACCATTTTAAAATTTCCTGTCTGAAAAATAAAATAAAATTTCCTGTGTGAGGCCCTCAACTGTTCTGATTGCTCCCCTGGATCCCTGCTCCTTGAGTTTCATTTTATGTGATCTGAACTAGCAGGGAAAAAATTTTTTTTGCTATTAATGGAATATTTTAATAAATACACACTCTGTGTTTGTGTGTATGTGTGTAATGTTAATAATTCACAGTAGTGCAGTGGCCTGTATTACAGAAGTTCTTTTGTAATAGCATATAATTATGAAATTCACTGTTTTTCAGTGAATCTGTTTAATCTTAATTATAATAATTACTGGGGCATTTTAGTTACACTGTATTTATTTCACTATTATAGTTATATGATTGCATAAATTCCTGTGAACTTTTACTGGAAAATATCAGAACCGTATGTTTATTTCCTTGGGAAAATATGTTTGCTAATTTGTGTGGTAATACGAATTCAGTGGCTCTTGGAAAACATCTCTTTCTTCCTTCACTACAGCCACCAATTCATTATTAAGGACAAGAAAACAGAATAGCAGTATAAACACATTTTGTCCATCACTTTGATTATAGGCAGAGCAACCCTTGGCCAGCCACTGGCTAACTGCCCCCTAGTGGAATAAAATCTGGTAGCTTAGAACCTTCTTACATTTTGTGAAAGATAACTGATATTTTCCCATCGGATATTTCCAGTAAGATTTCCTGTGCCAATTTAATATTTTAGAAATGTAAATAATTTTAGTTTGCCAGGAGGCCACAAGTTATCTGATATCTGTGACCAGTGTAATAATTAATAATTAGATTTCTTTCATTCCACTGCTCAGAATTCTGCAAAAGTTTATATGCCTGTGTAAGTACCGACACATACACACTAGTGAAGTAATTACTGGGTAGATAGCAAAATACTCAGTTTAACTTAAACAGAAATTTAAACTTAACATATGTTAAATACACACACACACACACACACACACACACACACACACCATCCATCCATCCATCCATCCATCTATCCATCCATCTGGAGGAATCAATACGTTGTACAAAATTCTTTTATTAAGAGTTAATAAAATTAAACATTAGTAGTGTTAATTTTTATGTCCTATTGGGAAAGTGTCATTGGTATTGCCTTAGTAGAAATATTGTGAATTCATAAATTGTAATTATTTACTTTCATATCAATGTAACAGAAAACATATAACATTATTTTTATAGGCTGGCATGTATGAAGCAGTAAACGAGGTTTACAAAGTACTTATTCCTATTCATGAAGCTAATCGGGATGCAAAGAAACTATCCACAATTCATGGTAAACTTCAAGAAGCATTCAGCAAAATTGTGCATCAGGTAATGACTGCAATTTCTAGCTTCAGTGTAAATGGAGAAAACTGTCTGAAAGCATTAGTGTTGCTTTGTACTGATGTCAAACTAGATCCAATGAAATGACCATTTTAATCAGATTATAAATGAACAATGTCAAAATGATGGTTCATGGCCAGAGCAGACTCATTAACAAAAAATGAATTTACTTAGAGTAGATAATGATCATCCTAAATTTTCTACACAGTTTTTTTCTTCACTTTTAAAAACTAATTAGTAGTTAGCAAATTTTTTTTAAATCATGAGTTCTTTTTGTTTCACAGTATGGGTTAAAATTATAAATCTGATTTTTACATGGATTTATTTTGCTGCCAAAAATTTTTATATGTAAGGTAGTTTTTTTATTAAATGATATTAAAGTCTAATAAACTAATATTGTTAATGTTTTCAACTCAACGGTAACTGTTTTTCCTAGATGTTCCATTCAATCATCCTTTAATATATTTCTAACATGAAAATAGTATTTAGTGAAAATAATGAATAAAACGGTTATCTTATGTTTATTCGATTATAATAGTATGATTTTAGTACTTGTTTATAGTTCATGGAATCCACATATTATCACCAAAATTAAAATTAGCATAAGCTTGGTTTAAAAAATGAAGTCAACTATTAGCAATTGATTAACAAAAACTGAAATCTGGGCTCTGTTAAAATACTCTGAAATATCTTATTGAGCCTCCTCCTTCCCCATTTTTCCATTCCCTTCTCTGGGCTACCTGTGCTGTTATCTGCTACTACCATCATCTAAGAAGGAAGTAGAGTATTGATTATCTACTTTTGTATTCATTACTAGTCCTGCTGTACCCTCTGTCAGCTTGACCTCTTTCTTGCCATGAACTAAGCTATTCTAGATGAATTGATAGAATCTGAAAAACGTTAATCGTCTTAAAACAGGGCTGCTACACTGTTAAGCCACTATTTTATTATCACTACTAAAACATTGAAGTTGCAGGAGATTTATTAGGATTCATAATGGTAACAGGTGGGTCTTTTTATAATCAGTTGTACATATACTGTCAAAGGAGCCTCATCCCAGCTTCTAGAGCTGTAAAGTGCAAATTACACGGCAGGTCTGGAACACCTGGAGCTGGTAGTTTGCAAGAAATTTTCATATATTTGTATCATAAGCATCTGAGCAAAATTGTGATTTCTGTTCCAGTTTACCCTGGGTAGTTCAGCAAAGCGCAACTCCCTGTAGTTAGAGATCTAATTCAGACACATTCATGAAACAAGCAGCTGTCTCTTTTTCACCAAAATGTGTACTTTCCCTTATTAGAGTTTTTAAAAGATGAAATTTTAACTACTAAGTTTTGAACAAGGAGTTTATAAAATTATCACAGATCTCAAGTGAAAGAATATGGTGTTTAAAATATCCTGCTGTCTTCTATTCGCGGAGAAGAATTTACGATATATGGTACCTTACACTGCTGAAGTTCCTTTTGGCCTTTTTTTGTTCTTTTGAAACAGTTTTTTTTATGACTTGCCCTTTTTTACTTTTTATTATACAGAGTACTGGCTGGGAGGTAGGTAATGTTTTAGTTAGTTAAAGACACTAATAGATTGATTTGATCAGATTTCTTATGCCAATGCTTTGCCCACATGTGCTAGCTGTGGGCATTCTGTTGCTATCTGCTATCAACTGAATTCATTAACCAAAGAAATTTTGTTAAAATCCTGTTAAGTTATTTTAAGCAATTTATTAAGAGGTTGCAGGCAGTGCATGGAAATTCCTATGTTACACTAATGAGATTCTTTGGTAAATGAGCCACTTTGTCATCACTTTAGTTTGTTTTTATCCTTTGAAGCATTTTCTTTCATCAACATTTACACACAGATTTCTTTTTTTAACCATACTGTTTCACCTCATTTTACAGAGGTCGATTTATGTGTTATTGCTCAGAGGTGTAACTAAAAAATACCATATTTCATCTGATCAAAGACGCCATCAATTGTAAGACATACCATTATTTTATATGCCTTTAAGAAAGAAGAAAAAAAAACATATTAAAGCACAACAGCCATCAGTGGAAAGATGAATGCTAACTACAGAGATATTAAAATGTGGGCTCCAAAAAACGTGCGTCTTAGAATTGATGAAATAATGTGTTGATTTGATCTGGAGTCACTTCACCTTGAGTAGAAGCAATACTGAGGAAGGAAATTCACTTTGTCATTTAAATTTTGTTGGCAGAAGGGATAAAGAGACTGAGAGAACATGAAATTTACTTTGACCTCCTGTACTGACAGTTTGATAATTCGTGTTTAATGAAGACTACATATGCTTCCTTTTATGTAGTAGGTAGGCTTGTGAAAAGTTCTATGTGACTCAGATTTTATCTGAAAAAAAGCCAGGAAGAATTGATTGCTGTTGTTTTAAATCTTTCTGGGAAGGAAAGAATTCTATAAACTGTGCCCTACTTTATGTTGACGAGGTAAAGCAAGGTATTAATCAGGTTTATTTTAAGCTAGGTATATTTGGACAGTTGTCTGCTTTGCCTCTCACTTTGAGGTCAGATTTATGTTGGTTCAATAGCGTAGGCTTTCTCTGGTTTTGTACTATAGTCCTTATTTGGGGACCCAAATAGAAAACCTTGGGAGTAAACGTTACTGCTATGTTTCTTTCATTTCTGAATTAGTCCCCACCTTTTGCTTTTCTTCAGATGAAGCCAGTACTTTTACATCTACCTTAATTCTTCAGATTAAATGCATATGATCTTATTAATGTCTAATATATAATTCCTCATTTTTTGTGGCTCAGTGAAGAGATCTAGAAAGAGACTTGCCATGGTTAATCTGTGAGTGGTACAGTTCCTTAGGGATTTCCTAACATGAAATGAAATTAGCTGAAAAGTAGGCATGAGAAAAGACACATTGAAACCTCTGAGCAGTTTATTACTAGTCTGCTTGATGCTAAATCGACCCCTGAAAGGTATAATTTTCACTGGTTATGACATTAATACCATTCTGTCATCATGTTGATTGCATGGTAAAAGTCACACAGACTTTTTTTTGTTTATATTCTTGTCACTGCCTTTCACTGGACTTTTAGCTTTGTAGCTTCTAAAATTGTTGCACGTTTGTTTTTTGCTTTTTCCCTTGTAAAACTTAAATGGATGCTTGCATTTTAAAAATGTGTTTGCTACCATTTGCTGCTTATTTGTTTTGAAATTTCCCTAATTAAAATGCTTTCTGTTTTCTCTTCTCTCTTGCCCCTGGTTGCTGACCCTACTCCCTACTTTTACTATTGTCTATTGTGGTAAGTTCCTATCTTGTGAATATTTTTCTTTTTGACTCTGGGAAAACTTCAGTGATTTCATTTTTTTCTGAAAGCTATGTTTCCTAGCTAATATCCTAGTATTCTCAAAGAACTCTAACTGGTTTAATATCCAGTAAGGATGACTTATACATTGTAGAAAGGCTCTTTGAATTGGTAACTCACTACCTGACTTATAGCCCACTACCTGGGCTTATATATTAGTGTGTTTCATTTCTCATTATGCTGTTTGATTTGGTACAAATTATTTGAGTTGGCAAAGCTTTTGAGGGATGTATGTGTGTGTGTGTGTGTGTGTGTGCGCGCGTGCGCGCGCGTGCGTGTGTGTGTCTGTGTGTAAAAGATAACTCTAAAACTTGACACTTAGCAGTTTGGTAAAATGTTTAATCATGCAAAATAACAAATCATGAACTCTTCATAAATCATGGTGGCTGTTTTCTGCTCTGGCAGTTTCAGTACCTTAATGGCTATGTAGTATTCACTTTTTCCCAAGCCCATTTATTTTTCTTAAAATAATAGGAAATAAAATGTTTTTTAATCATTTCTTTCTTATGACTACATTTTAAAATATTTTTAGAAAAAGAAATACTGAATTTCTATATGGAAATTCTTATACTGATTTCATATTTTGTGTGTGTGTTTCATTTCTAAAAGATATATTTATCCATATGTGCAACAGTGATCAATTTCAGAAGTAGATTAATGCAAGTTTGAATTTTTCAGAATAACCAATCCCCAAACATTGGTTATAGTCATATGACACTTTTCTCAATTTTTTTCTTTTTAATTTTTTAATGTTTATTTATTTTTGAGAGAGACACAGAGCATGAGCGGGAGAAGGGCAGAGAGAGAGGCAGACACAGAACCTGAAGCAGGCTTCAGGCTCTGAGCTGTCAAAACAGCCCAACATGGGGCTCGAATGAACCCATGAACCATTAGATCATGACCTAAGCTGAGGTCGGACACTTAACCTACTGAGCCACCCAGGGACCCCTCAATTTTTTTTCTTAAAAGATAACATTTTTCTTTAAAGGGAATATCACCACCCTAGTAGGTATATCTTATATTCTCCAGAAAGGCTAGAGAAGGTGGGCTTATTAGCTTTGTGAAGCCAAACTCTTCCTGCTGGACCACTAAAGAAAAGTGGGGCACCCTAACTTTTGAGATTGAAGCACGGAAAAGGGCTATGTCTTACCTCTTGTCATTTGGCTGGATAGACATGAATATGAGGCAGTGTTTGGTTTTTATATGCTCAGAAATATTGGCTATAGTTCTGGTGCAGTGGTTTCTGTTGAATTTTTATATGCTTTATGCCATGCTAAAGCTAAGTGAGATAAATTAACTTATCTAAGCAAGTAAAGGTAGAGCAGAATTGGAAACTGCAATATAATGGAGGTGGGGGTAGTCTCTGAAAGAAGGGAATGAAGAAAATTCCAAGAGCATAGTCTTTACCTCTGGAATGTTAAGTCAGATATTAAGAAAGTTAAGGAAAACATAATAGGTAGGAAGAATCTTATCTTCAGGAGGAGATGCCTTTTGGGTAGTTAGTGACTCCCTGATAATTGGTACAGACCCATGACTGAGCACCTGACAGTGCTGTACTGCTGATTGTGTTCTGCCCTTATGCTACTTTTCAGGAGAAAAAGAAAGATATGGACAGCAAATATGTACTGTGTAGGTGATATTAGATGTGATTTCTTTTTCCTGGACTGGCCATGTAATGGTAAAAACTGAACTTCTGATAAGAAATGTAGTAGGATATTTCTTAGAATATGTTCAGTAGGTGAATCACCAACCTGGTTATCATATTAGAGTATGGAAGGAAGGAAATGCAAGCATACAAAAACAACTATGGTAGAGGACAGTGTTGTAACATAGAGAAAGACAAACCATAGGATGGGAGGTATCCAGTAATTCTCAAAAGGCTTACTCAAGGAAATTGTCAAAAATTACCAAGGAAAACATAAGAGAAGTGGAAGATGGCTTAGAGATCATACTGATGTCCTAGTGTTTGTGTATCAGTATATAGGGCATAGGGATTTTTATAGCTTTTTTTTTTTTAAGTTTTTATTTATTTTTGAGAGAGGGAGGTAAGTGCAAGCAGAGGAGGGGTGGAGAGAGAGGAGACACAGAATCTAAAGCAGGCTCCAGGCTCTGAGCTATCAGCACAGAGCCCAACATGGGGCTTGGACCCGCGAATGGTGAGATCATGACCTGAGCCAAAGTCAGACGCCCAGTCAACTGAGCCACCCAGGCGCCCCTGGGATTTTTATATCTTAATTAAGAACTTGGACTTAAGGTGTCAAATATATTGGTCTTTAACTCCCAGCTCCAACACTGAGTAACAGTGTGACCTTGGGCAAATTACTTTTCCTCCTCTATAAAATGAGAGTGAAAAAATGATACCTATCTCATAATTGTGATAAGAATTAACAATGATGCATGTAAAGGGGATAGCCAGTGTATAGCACATAGTAAGTCATTTAAAAACATTAGAGATTATTTTTATTGTTGTTACTATAACATCATCATCATCATCACCGCTACTTATGTTAACACATTTTGGCTAATGAAGTCTAAGAGGTGTTATGTTCCCAAGCTGACATCTATGGCTAAATAAACTGATAAAAAATGTTTGTGCTCTATAAGAGAAATAGATCTGGTAGACGAGGAGGGACAGAAATTACCACTGTATGAAATAGTGGTATGCTTTTCTGGAAATCAATTACCTTGAAGAAATGTAGCAGAAAACAGTTGCATGAGGATAAAAGTTTTAGTAGTGATATTATTATAGAAGTACACAACCAACTCAATAGAATGTTCTTGCTAAATAAAGATAACAAAAGTAGAAAAGATTTGAAATCCATTTGTCATAAGACATCTCAGTCATTAGAGACATGGATAGATGAGTAGATGGATTTCCTTGTCTGGGACATGGTTTCATCCCATGAGATTGTGGAACCAATAAGTAGAACTGCCAAGGAAGAATTAAGTTGGAGTGTGGAAATGATAGGAATCTCAGAAAGAATTCATGGCTGTAAGGAAAAGTAATGCTAGAAAAAAGAGAGGCAAGGCGATAGGAAAGTGGAAAACCAGTGTCATCCTGTGGTCCAGAACGGAGGAGGAAATAAAATGAAGTGAGGTTTTTCCTGAGGAGGAAACTATATGTATAATTATGCTTTCATGAACATGTAGAGTCGATGGTTTTACACTAGGGAACTCTTTGTAAATTGAAGCTAAATTTCCTCAAACTCTTAGTCTTCCTTCTGCTGCTGTTCCCTCTCCAATGCCAGTGCACACACACTCATTCTCAGTTCCAGTAACTCCTTAGAGTTAACTCTGATCTACTCCATTCTACCTCTTGCACACTCCCCTTCAACTGCACTAGCCACCTTCCTGTTCCTCAAACATACTGGGTAGGCTTCTGCCTGGAATGCTTTTCCCCACAGGTCCACATAAATCACTCTCACACCTCCGTCACATCTTTGCTCACATGTCCCCTTTTGGTGAGACCCACCCTGACCACACTGTTTGTCTCTTCTGTTCACTGATTTCCCACAAACATCTAGAACAGTTTGCCGACATATAGTAGGCACTAAATAAATATGTGAATGGATGAGTGGTTTCCCTCACATTCTGTTTTGTGCCTTTCTACGACTTTTCTTTCTTTCTCTCTCTGCTTTCTCTCTCTTCTTTCCTTCCTTCCCACATCCACTTAGCCATTCTTTTGAGTTGTAGAACCCTGTGTGTTACCTCTTTTGAGATCTGACTCCAGCAGGATTAATCT
Organism: Prionailurus bengalensis; assembly: GCF_016509475.1. Classification (NCBI taxonomy): domain Eukaryota; kingdom Metazoa; phylum Chordata; class Mammalia; order Carnivora; family Felidae; genus Prionailurus; species Prionailurus bengalensis. The sequence continues at coordinate 51,364,417 of NC_057345.1, read as the reverse complement.
TTCCTTTCTCAATACCACTTTTTATTACAGCACATGACCATTTTTACTGTAATTATTTTAGTATATCCTTTACTTTCTCGAGAGGCCGAGTCTTTTTATTTTTATTTTTATTTTCATATTACTGAGTATGAATAGTGTCTAACACATTATCAGCACTCAGTACTTTTTTTCCTTGATCTGAATGTCAGTATGAGAAAGTAAATAAGAAGTTTAAGCCTACTAACTAGTTACAAGCTGCATTAATAAAATTCAAGTTTATATGGAGGGAGTCAGTGAGCCCACTAATCCCTGCACTGATCAGATCACATCAGCAATATTGTGTCTATTTCTGGGATTCCACACGTTGAAAGGTGGCATTGAAAAACTGATAAAATGTAAACAGGATAGTAATTTCTATCATATAAAGATGATTGACAACTGGAAAGTTTAGCTAAGGGAAACAAGGCCTAATAGCAGTCTTCACATATTTAAAAAGCCACAATATTAAAGATTTGGAATAGTGGTTGAAGTTGGAAACCTCTGAGAGGAATAGAGCCAGAATAAGAAAACGTTAGTATTTGTGGTTTTTCTTTATTTAATTAATTAATTAATTTTTTAAATGTTTACTTATTTTTGAGAGGGAGAGGCAGCAAGCTAGGCAGGGGCAGAGAGAGAGGGAGACACAGAATCTGAAGCAGGCTCCAAGCTCTGAGCTGTCAGCACAGAGCCCAGTGTGGGGCTCGAACTCATGAACAACGAGATCATGACCTGAGCCAAAGTTGGACGCATAACCGACTGAGCCACCCAGGCGCCCCTAGTATTTGTGGTTTTTAAAAAGTAGTAATGTATATCTACACATGTGTATGACATTTTTGAAACCTAACTATCACAAATCGTTGATTTTCTCAAATGCCATTTTCACTTTCCATGCAGTGCCTTCATTCCTTATGTCAAAATTTGCTGTTATATTATTTTATTGACTTATTGATGGTTTTAATCAGAATTTAATACCTTTTTGTCTACAGAGATTTAATTTGCTATAGAGCTTAATTTTTATGCCTATTAAATTTTGTTTTAATTTTTTTTTTTAACCTTTATTTATTTTTGAGACAGAGAGAGACAGAGCATGAACGAGGGAGGGTCAGAGAGAGAGGGAGACACAGAATCTGAAACAGGCTCCAGGCTCTGAGCAGTCAGCACAGAGCCCGACGCGGGGCTCGAACCCACATACCGCGAGATTGTGACCTGAGCCGAAGTCGGCCGCTTAAATGAGCCACCCAGGCTCCCCTATGCCTATTAAATTTTGAAATAACTGAAAAAAATTTTACTTTTAAAAATTTTTATTGCGGGAGAGAGAGAGAGAGAGAGGGAGTGGGGGAGGGGGGCAGAGGGAGAGAGAGATGTGAGGCTTGATCCCACAACTCTGGGATCAGGACCTGAGCCAAAAACAAGAATCGGATGCTCAACTGACAGAGCAACCCAGGCACCACCTGAAAAGAAACTTTAAATTAAAAACCTCAAGTTTCTTTAGTGCCAAAGACATTTTTTTTCTTCAAAACTGTATTTCTGCTGGGTATAAATATGGGGACATTTTTAGTCACTGTACTTTTTTTTTTTTTGGTATTAAGGATCAGAGTTTTGCTTAATTATCTGTTTAATTTGTGAGTTATTTTACATATCCTTTTGCCTTCCAGTAAGAACTCAATATAGGAAAAATGAGTGTAAGACAGATTAGGCTTAAAGAGAATTCAGAGGTTTCTGAATACTTATGTGTGGCTCTGTATGTAGGCACTACCATAAAATCCTTCTGAAATATCGTTGTAAATAAACTGTAAAGACTGCATAGAAAGCTTCCAAATATTTTATCTTTATTGAAGGAATTTGTTTTCAAATGCACTGTGTAAGAGTTCAGATGATCTTAGTGTACTTTGTACTTGAATGTGTGGTTAATGCATGCAGTAGGTGGTTTGGGGACTTTAGAATAACCAACTCATGTCAAATTTTTCTCTTTTTATCTTTCATTCATGAATTTTCCCCTTTGTATTCCATTTTTAGTTACTCTTCCACGTATAAATATTTTTATTGGCAGAGGGATTCCCCATTGTAAATGTTTTATGTCAGGGCTTCCTGATGGTCTTGACATTTACTGTCTCCTCTGTGCCAGGTGCTATATACCCGGCTTTTAACTTTCATGATCTCATTTATTACATTTGTAAAGAGATTATATATAAAGGTAAATGCTAACTAAAAATATCAGTGTTATTTTTAAATTTAACTTTATTTAGTATGCTGTAATTTCAGAATAATTAAGACACAGTTCATGGTATCCCAAGCATCTTTTCTTACAGTAAGGAAAATAATTTATCTCAGTTGCATAGGGACTTAAAAACACAGACCAATTTGAGGTGGTCACTTGGTACAAACTGTGAAAAACCTATACCATATGTGACTTAGTCACTTGATAAAAGTCCTAATTGCATAACGTTGTTAGAAAAAATGAAAAAGAAAGATTATTTACTTTGTTTTAACTTCATTTGAGAAATAAAATATTGTAATTTTAAATTATTTTTGCAGTTTTTGAGAATTTTGTACCGTAGTAGCAATCTAAACATAATGTAAGAAACAAAAAAAACTTTGTATTAAGGTTTCTTCATTTTCCTACACCTAGGATGGTAAGCGGATGTTTGGCACCTATTTTCGTGTTGGTTTTTATGGAACCAAGTTCGGGGATTTGGATGAACAGGAATTTGTCTACAAGGAGCCTGCAATAACCAAACTTGCGGAGATCTCTCACAGATTGGAGGTGAATGCTGCAGTAGTTTATAAATGCCATCTTTAATTTGTATTTTCTATGATGAATAGACTGTCAGATCCAGATCTAATCATTTAATAAGCCAGATCATGCCAAACTACTCCTTTACAGAATAAAGATTTTTTGATAGGTACAGTAATATGCTTTCTAATCCTTCAAATCTTTTATGGCAACAATAAAATAATATTAACTGCTTCTTTTTGAGGCTCTATTTTCACATCTGTCTTAGAAGGCCCTACACCCTTCAGAATTACTGTGATTTACAGAGAAACGTGTATAGTATCATCTGCACTTTGTAGAAAAAGACATAAGCAGTTACGTAGCAACTAATAATAGAATTGGAATTAGAACCTCAAGAAATTTCTGACCCAAGTGCATTATCTCTTTGGCCTGATTCCCAGGGAGATTCCTTTAGGACTTAAAAGCCTGAAATCACACCCTGAAAACACTTCTTAGAACCCCTTAACCTTCTTTTTCACTCCTTATTCATTTTCACCAAGATGATAAATTTTCATATTAAGAGGTTTACCAATCTTCTCTGCTGTAGTTACTCTTTCCAACCTTTCTTTATTCTTTTTACTCAAAAGGCAGTCCAGGACTAGAAAGCACCGGCATCATCTAGGAGATTGTTTGAAATGTAGAATCTCAGACCCTACCCCAGACCTTCTGAACTCATTCATATGTGGAATTTAAGAAACAAAAAAGATGAAGATAGGGGAAGGGGGGGAAAAAGAGAGGTGGGGGGAGGCAAACCGTAAGAGACATTAACTGTAGAGAACAAACTGAAAGTGGATGGATGATGGTAGGGCACTTGTGGGGCGCTTGGGTGGCTCAGTAGGTTGAGCCATCCGACTTCAGGTCAGGCCATGATCTCGCAGTTTATGAGTTTGAGCCCCACATCGAGCTCTGTGCCGACAGCTCAGAACCTGCAGTCTGCTTCAGATTTTGTGTCTCCCTCTCTCTCTCTGCTCCTCCCCAACTTGTGCTCTATCTCTCTAAAGTAAATAATAAAACATTAAAAAAAAGGGGGGGGGCACTTGTGTTAAGCACCAGGTATTATATGTAAGTGATGAATCACTGAATTCTACTCCTGAAACCAATATTACCCTATATGTTAACTAATGAGAATTGAAATAAAAACTTGGAACAAAAGAAAAAAATTCATCATTTTTAACAAGATCCCTGGGTTATTTCTATTCACATAATAGTTGGAGAAGCAATGTTCTGGGGCTTGTTTTTATTCTCAGCTGATGTTAATTTCTTTACTGTTACATGCTTGTGTTCACCTTCCATAAATTGGCTTAAAGTGTGACTTTTTATTTTTTAAGAGCTAAATAAGTCTTGGGAAATGCTGACATGGTGTCTTCCAAATTTACTCAATCATAAAACTTATCTTTGAGGGAAGAGCAGGGGTTCTCCTTTGAAGATTCAGATTTAATTTTTCCTATTGAATATCTCCATCCATTGCCCATGCTGCTACTCAGTGTTAAATGGCAAAGTTACTACATTCTTGACTGGGCTGACTTTTCAAAATCTAAACCAGTATAAAACTTTCAACAGATCAATGCCTTTATTTCAAAATTCTGGAATATTAAATCATTCATAAAATGAATGCTGGTTCATTGACCCATATCTGTAAGAAGTCAGGCCACATCAAACTCAATAGTAAGATTCTATACATCAAAGATACTGAGTTTCTTTTGTTTCTGCTTTCTGTTCCCTTTTTGTTTTTCTTGAGGACCTCTTATGGAATCCAGTATTTTTATTGGAGAAAATTGTTATTTTATTTTGTGTTAAAGTGAGTGATGGGAATAAAATCAGATTAATAGGCTAAATATAATTTTTGTGAACCTAAATAATTATTTTGTAATTATTCGGATGGTTGTACAAGAACTTAGCCTCATTTTGGTCAGAAGTCTCCCTGAGAGGCTTTCTCTACTCTCTAATGTTAACTTCATGTAAAAGGTTTCTTTTTCTTTATTGTAGGGATTTTATGGAGAAAGATTTGGAGAGGATGTGGTTGAAGTAATCAAGGACTCTAATCCTGTAGACAAGTGTAAATTAGATCCTAACAAGGTATGGTTAATTAGACCAGAATGTACATACGTATATCTCTGAGACTGTGGTTTTGAGGGAGAAGGACTAAATGATGACTTAACAGTGAGAAAATGAAGGGCTTTTTTTCTTTCCTAGGCATACATTCAGATTACCTATGTGGAGCCATACTTTGACACATATGAGATGAAAGACAGAATCACCTATTTTGACAAAAATTATAATCTTCGCCGTTTCATGTACTGTACGCCCTTCACTTTAGATGGCCGTGCCCATGGGGAACTTCATGAACAATTCAAACGGAAGACCATTCTGACTACTTCTCATGCCTTTCCTTATATTAAAACAAGGGTCAATGTCACTCACAAGGAGGAGGTAAGTCCCCAAACAGGGAACTAGGATTAATGAAACCAATACATTGCAGCCATGTGAGAACAGTGTGGATGTAGCATTATGTACTGCCCCTCATGTGTAAACGTACTAGAAGTTTACCCATTTTTGAGTCATTAATTTCAGCTTCTTTTCTTGGTCCCTAGTTTACCCTTGGTTTATGCTTTAAAAGGTTGGCTTTTTTTTTTTTTAAGGCATCCAAAGTTTGGAATTATGTTATTGGACAATAATTTATACTTAGTCTCCACTTTTTAAAAAATTGATTATATATAAAGCTCATTAAATAGTTTTCAGTCAGGACACTGACCTAATGTTATTTCATCCAGATCATCTTAACCCCAATTGAAGTTGCTATTGAAGATATGCAGAAAAAGACTCAGGAGTTGGCATTTGCAACACATCAGGATCCAGCAGACCCCAAAATGCTTCAGATGGTGCTCCAGGGGTCTGTAGGCACAACAGTGAATCAGGTTAGTGCTTTTTGCTAGTACTCTGTAAATTCCGTCATAAATGGAATTGGGAATGATGTCATGATTACGTTTCACAGAGATCACAGGTAAGTGTCAGATCAGGCAGAAAAAGATTTGTGTTAGAAGTGGTTTGCACAAGTCACAAAGGATAAATGAAGATAGACTGAAAAACAAAAATCTTTTTAGTATGATCTGTCACTAAGGTTTTCATGCCTCCTCCTGTACTGCCTGTATTTGTCTACCCATCTGTTCTCAAACATTCTATTAAGAAGGAATTGATTCACTTAAAATGGCCTTTCCTTTAAAATCTTGTACTAAATGAACATGATCTAAAAAGGCCTCATTTTCAGAGCTACGTACATACATGCGAATGCCTGCCCCCTTAGTACTCCCTGGTGTTTCTTCTCCACATCTCCTTCACAGTGAGTCATGAGCAGGAAATAAATAATGTGGATTCGCTTTGAAAGTTTTAATAACATATGTACGTATTATTGTTGTTTTGTCATATGCAGATTAGAAGCCATCCCCATTATCTCCTTGTGATGGGTTCATTCAGCTTCTCTTGCTGATGATTAGGGAATATTCCAGGGTAAGGTAAAATCCAGAAAGGCTTCAAGTAAGATTTCATATTATGTATCTTATATTTTAACCAAAAAGTGCCCTATCAATACTGATACTGCCCTATCCATACCGATTTACTTCAGTACTGAAGTAAATATTTTAACACCTTTACCCCTAAAAACATACATGATTTGGGGGTTTTACTTCCAAAAGGTGTAACAGTCACAAAAGGTCATCTCCAACATCTGACTGCATCCAGGATAAATTATGGAATATAAAAAGTACAAAGCACAATGCTTCTATGAATATGATAGTCAGTCCTTGAACTCCTCTTTTCTTTGAAAAATGCACTAATTTAATTGCAGTACTTAAAAATATAAGATTTGGCATTAAGAGAAGCTGAAAATCAATTGCCAGAATCTGTCTGTGAGAAGTTTTAATATAGGCATAGACGTACATGCATTAAGCTTAAGTGGAACCATCTCATTGCTAAGAAAAAATCATTTGGGTAAATTCTACCTCTGATTTTAGAGAAGACCAAAACACACTTGTTTTATGTTCTTATTTTACAGGGGCCTTTGGAAGTTGCCCAGGTTTTTCTATCTGAAATACCCAGCGATCCAAAACTCTTCAGACATCATAATAAACTACGACTGTGCTTCAAAGATTTTACTAAAAGGTACTCAAGACTTCCTACATAAAGATCCTCACATTTGAGAATGTCCAAACCACAGAATGGTATAAGGTCCTTAAGGGACTGTTCAAAAGAGAGAATCTAGGAAAGCATCTCACAGTGAGAAACAGTTTGTGCGTTACTTCCTGTTCCTTCCGGGCCTCTACGTATCCCCCCGCTACATATCCAATACTCTGTAATGCCATATTTTTTATTTTAAAGATTAGAAGAGCCCAGACTCAAATTTTTTTTTAACTTGAAACTGTTATAGACCATTTAACTATTTAACCTGAGAGTCATTATTTATGGTGAACCTTCAATGGGAAAGTTTTGGTTTCCCTTCCCTCAGGAAACACAGAAGCAACAAACTTGGAAGCAAAAAATTTATGTTCAGATCTTGTCTTTGTAATCGTGTGTCCTATTCCAGGTCACTTAATCTCTATGATCCTTTATTTTCTAGTATATAAAGTGAGGATAATAATATCTGCTTGTGCAAGTTAAGTGAAATAATATATGGGTGTGTCGGGGTCCCCAAGACCACCCCCAGTTTTAACAATTTGCTAGGAGGACTGACAGGACTCAGCATATAGATGTAGTCATGGCTATGATTTGTTGCTGTGAGAAGGGACAAAGTAAAACCTTCAAAGGGAAAAGGCACAGTGAAGTCTTGGGGAATCCAGCTGTAGGCTCCACAATGCTCTCTTAGGGGATTTGCACAGGAGCTCCTGATGCCTCCAGCACTGAGCTGGGATAGCATGTGTGAAATGTTGTCTACCCAGGAAGCTCAGTAGAGACTCAGTGCCAAGACTGTTGCTGGGGGCTGGTCACATAGACACCTTCTCCCTGGTATCTACCAGAATTCCAGACTCACAGAATGAAAGCAGGTATTCAGCATAAGCCATAATGTTTGTGTAAATAGTTTAGGCACATTGAGCCGCTCTTATCTTCTGGGAATGATTACCTCCCAAAGTCCAAATTCCAAGACACTAACCAAGTGCCATCCTTGCAAACAGGCCTTCGAAGGATAGCAGTCTCTGGCCTACAGTTTAACTCTTTTCTGCACAAATAATATTTGGCACATAATAAATAGGTGTTTAGTAAATATTAAATTTTGAAACAGTAGGAAAAACAGTCATTTATCAACTTGATACTGGTTCCTGCTTTACTAACACTGAAAGCAAAATAGAGAGAATGATTAATTTTACATGGTCATGCCAGGGAAGATTGCCCACAGGAGTCGACATTTGATATGGACCTTGGAAGGAAGAATATTAGTTTTCACACAGATACAGGGAGAAAGCGTATACTAAATAGAAGCGAAAAAAAGAAAAACCAGCATGAGCAAAGTTCAGAGTCTCTTCGGAGAAAGGTGAATAGTTTAATGAAGCTGGAACCATAAAATCTGTGAAGAGAGGCAGTCGAATACTGGGTAAGTAGACTGGGATTAGATTGTAAGAGCCTAGTGTACCATTAAGTAAATGACTATCACCTAATAAAGTAGCATCAGAACCCAGTCTTTGACTCCCTGTTGTGCTTTCTCTTATCAAATCATTCATTGAACAGCTTTATCAGGGGTAGAGATAATTTTATCAGTTTTGTCATCAGAAAATTATGAGGAATGCTAACATAATCAAGTATTTTAAGACGGAATTTCCCATGTTCTCATTGCAATAGCTATCATGAATTCCTATCAGTCTCTCCTGCCTGAACATGGTGAATATCTTTTAAAAGACTTCAAAAAGCTTCACTGGAAGTCTGAGATTCCATAATCTGATTAGTGGCCTAGACTCCTTCTAGGTTTGATTTTAGGAAGCAGCAGGAAGCAGCTCCAAGTATATGAAGTAAATGAACTGTGGTAGTGAAAGAAGGAAATCTGCTTTATACCTGTAAAATTGACTAATAGCTGGCATTAGTTTTATTATTAGGAAAGTTTCAAATAACAACCCAAAACACCCTGCTATCTGTCAGCCAGATGGTCTTGGAACAATACATACTTCTTTAGATCATACACATTTAATTATAGACAGATATGGCTTTTCTTGCCGTTATTTGGAATTTTTACATGATTACATTCATATATATCCTCCTCTGTGCATATTGATGATAAGGTAATGAACTTTTGTAGTGTGCAGGTCTCCTTAAGTGTTACCAACTGTAGAGAAGGTTTTCTTCATTTTAAATGACAAAAAGGCAGAAACACCAAACAAACTATAAAATATAAATCTTATCAAGAAAATTATAGCCTTTTTTATTATTTATTATTTTACTAAAGTCATGCTACCTTTTGGGTTACCTTTAATTTTTTATATCAGTATGCATATATATATATATTTATAAAAATTCACTTAAAATATACATAGAATTTTTTGTTTTTCAGTTAAAGTTAAAACTTTCTAATGGTTACTTTATTTCATCAAATGTTTGAATTTAAGCGTGATGTAGTTAGCCAGTGTGTTGGATTTTTTAAAATATTTTTTATTATAGTCGACACAATGTTTCATTAGTTTCAGGTATACAACATGGTGATTTCCTATACCTTATGCTGTGTTCTCTACAAGTGTAGCTACCGTCTGTCACCATATAATGCTGTTACAGTATCATTGACTATGTTCTCTATGCCATTCTCTGTGCCTTTTGTGCCTGTGGCATATTCATTCCGTATCTGGAAGCCTGTACCTCATACTCTCCTTCACCCATTTTGCCCATCTTCCTACTGCACTTAGATCTGATTCTGCTCTTTTGTTGTTGTTGTTCATTTGTTTTTTAGATTCGACATATAAGTGAAGTCATATCATTGTCTTTCTTAGTCTGACTTATTTCACCTAGCATAATATCTCTGAGTCCATCTGTGTTGTCACAGATGGCAAGATCACATGCTTTTCATGGCTGTGTAATGTTCCATTGTTTGTAAATACCATATCTTCCTTATCCATTCATCTATCAGTGGACACTTAGGTTGCTTCCATATCTTGGCTAATGTAAATAATGCTGCCATAAACATAGGGGTGTATATATCTTTTTTAATTAAATGTTTTCATTTACTTTGGGTAAATACCCAGTAGTGGGATTATTGGATCAAATGGTATTTCTGTTTTTAATTTTCTGAGGAGCCTCCATACTATTTTAAGCATGAAATGACTAAGCCAAAGTACACGAACATTTTTACGAGCCCTTAATACATCATGCATTGCAAAAAGTTTCTAAGTATCAAACATGTGCCAAGTATGCAAGTGTACTAATCTCAGCACACCTTGCTTTAAGTAATGCCATTTAGGTAGGGTATCTCTTGTTAATCAGTTTAAATGGTACTTTCGTTTGCATTCTTTTATTCCTAAAACCAGTGAACACTTTTGCATGTGTTTACTTCTTATATTTTGGGATTTATATTTTAAAACTAATTTTCATTAAATCTTAAATGGATTTAATATAATATTTATAACACTTGTTATTAAAGAACAGGGAGAAAAAAAAATCATGTTCCTACCCACCCTGCTTAAGAAATAACATTATCATTGCTTTGAGATCACCTCCTCATATGTTCTTTTCTGATAGCATCTCTACTTTCCTTTAGAGGTAACCACTATCATGAATTTCATATTTATTATTTCCTTTATTGTCTTTATGGTTTCTCATAAATTAATGTATCCTTTAATAATACACTTTCATTTTGCATATTTTTATATAAATGGACAGTGAATATAATTTTTCTGTGACTTGCTGTTTTCAAAGTTTGTGAGATACACCTAAGTTTACTTTATTTTTATATATTACATTGTGTGAATATACCACGATTTATTCATTTTTCTTTTGGTGTATATTTGGTAGTTACCTGTGTTTTTGTTTTGTTTTTGTTACAAAGAGTAATATTCAAATATCCTTCTTTTTCTGAATTGACAACAGATTTTCTAGGAGTTATATACCTAAGAGTAGTGTTGTTGGTTCATAGGTTCAACCTCAACCAGATAATGCCACTTTTTTCCAAAGTGTGTAAGCCATTACACATAAAGGAGCCAGAAAAAGAACAAAGCCCCAAACCAGCAGAAGGAAGGAAATAATAAAGATTAGAGCAGAGATAAATGATATAGAAACTAAAAAAACAAAAACAAAAAAACAACAAAAAAACAATAGAATAGTCAGGGAAAGCAGGAGCTAGTTCTTTGAAAAGATCAACAGAATTGATAAACTTCTAACCAGACTCAGAGAGAGAGAGCCCGCACGTGCAGGAACTTGAATAAGCAAAATCACAAATGAAAGAGGATAAATAACAACCAACACCACAGAAGTATAAACAATACTTCTCTGCTCATGTGCTTTCTCTCGCTCTCAAAACAAAACAACAACAAAATCGCAGGAGAATACTACAAAAAATTATATGCCAACAAATTGGACAACATAGAAGAAATAAATTCCTAGAAACCTATAAACTACCAAAACTGAAGCAAGAAGAAATAGAAAATTTGAATAGACTGGTTACCAGCAACGAAATTGAATCCGTAATCAAAAAACTCCCAACAGGGGCGCCTGGGTGGCGCAGTCGGTTAAGCGTCCGACTTCAGCCAGGTCACGATCTCGCAGTCCGTGAGTTTGAGCCCCGCGTTGGGCTCTGGGCTGATGGCTCAGAGCCTGGAGCCTGTTTCCGATTCTGTGTCTCCCTCTCTCTCTGCCCCTCCCCCGTTCATGCTCTGTCTCTCTCTGTCCCAAAAATAAATGTTGAAAAAAAAAAATTAAAAAAAAAAACTCCCAACAAACAAAAGCCTAGGATTGGACAGCTTCACAGGCGAATTCTACCAAACATTTAATACCTATTCTTCTCAAACAATTCCAAAAACTAGAAGAGGAAGGAAAACTTCCAAATTCATTCTATGAGGCCAATATTACCCTGATACCAAATCCAGATAAAGACACCACAAAAAAAGAGAACTACAAGCCAGTATCTCTGATGAACATAGATGCAAAAATCCTCAACAAAATACTAGCAAAATGAATCCAACAATATGTTTTAAAAAATCCTTCACTGCAATCAAGTGGGATTTATTCCTGGGGTGCAAAGTTGGCTCACTATTCACAAGTCAATCAACATGATACATCACATCAATAAGGAAAAGGATAAAAACCATATCATCATTTCATAGATGGCAGAGAGGGGTGCCTGGGCAGCTCAGCCGGTTAAGTATCCAACTTCGGCTCAGGTCATGAACTCGCATTTTGTGAGTTCGAGCCCCACATCAGGCTCTGTGCTGACAGCTCAGAGCCTGGAGCCTGTTTCAGAATCTGTGTCTCCTTCTCACTCTGCTCCTCCCCTGCTCGCTCTCTCTCTCTCTCTCTCAAAAAAAAAAATAAATAAAAATAAACATTAACAAAATAAAAAAATAGATGGCAGAGAAAGTATTTAACAAAGTACAACATCCATTCATGATAAAAACTTTCTACAAGGTAGGTCTAGAGGGAATGAACATAACTCAACATAATAAAGGCCGTATATGAAAAACCCACAGCATACATCATACTCAATGGGGATAAACTGGAGAGCTTTTCATCTAATATCAGGAACAAGACAAGGATGTCCACTCTCTATTCAACATAGTACTGGAAGTCCTAGCCATAGCATTCTGACAACAAAAAGAAATAAAAGGCATCCAAATTGGCAAGGGAGAAGTAAATCTTTTACTATTTGCAGATGACATAATACTGTATATAGAAAACCCTAAAGACTCCACCAAAAAACTACTAGAACTGATAATTCAGTAAAGTTGTAGGGTAAGAAATCAATGGACAGAAATCTCTTGCATTTTTATACATTAATAATGAAGCAGCAGAAAGAGAAATTGAGAAAGCAATCCCATTCACAGTTGCACCCAAAATAATAAAATACTTAGGAATAAACCAAAGAGTTGAAAGACCTGTACTCTGAAAACTATAAAATACTGGGGCAACTGGGTGTCTCTGTCCATTAAGTGTCCAACTCTTGATTTCAGCTCTGGTCTCACAGTTCATGGGATCAAGCCCCTCATCAGGCTCTCCACCGGCAGCACGGGGCCTGCTTGGGATTCTCTCTCTCTTCCTTTCTGTCTGCCCCTCCCCTGCTTGTGTGTGCTGTCTCTCAAAATAAGCATTTTTTAAAAATCTGTAAAACAGTGATGAAAGAAATTGAAGATGACCTAAAGAAATGGAAAGATGGAATGCTCATGGATTGGAAGAACAAAATTGCTACCCAAAGCATTCTACAGATTTAATGCAATCTCTGTCAAAATACCAACGTTTTTCTTTCTTTTTTATGGTGTTTTTATTTAAGTAATCTCTATACCCAGCATAGGGCGTGAACTCACAATCTCAAGATCAAGAGTTGCTCACTCTTCCAACTGAGCCAGCCAGGCACCTTGCCAACAGCATTTTCTTTTATAAATTTTTTTTTTAACGTTTATTTATTTTTGAGACAGGGAGAGACAGAGCATGAACAGGGGAGGGTCAGAGAGAGGGAGACACAGAATCTGAAGCAGGCTCCAGGCTCTGAGCTGTCAGCACAGAGCCCGACGCGGGGCTAGAACTCACGGACCGCAAGATCATGACCTGAGCTGAAGTCGGCCGCCTAACCGACTGAGCCACCCAGGCGCCCCAACCAACAGCATTTTCCTCAGAACTTTAGAACAAATAATTCTAAAATCTGTATGGAACCATGAAAGACCTGAAATAGTCAAAGCAATCTTGAAAAAGAAAAACAAAACTGGAGGTATCACAATTCCAGACTTAAGTTATATTACAAAGCTCTAGTAATCAGAACAGAATGCGACTGGCACAAAAGTAAACACATAGATCAATGGAACAGAATAGAAAACCCAGAATAAATTCACAATTATATGGTCAATTAATCTTTGACAAAGGAGGAAAGGATATGCAATGGGAAAGTCTCTTTAACAAATGGTGTTGGGATAATTGGACAGCTACATGTGAAAGAATGAAACTAGACCACTTTTTTCACCATACACAAAAATAAACTCAAAATGGACTAAAGGCCTAAATGTGAGACCTGAAACCATATAAATCCTAGAAGAGAGTACAGGCAGTGATTTCTTTGACATCGGTCATAGCAGCTTTTTTCTACCTATGTCTCCTGAAGCAAGGGGAATAAAAGCAAAAGTAAGCTACTGGGACTACATTAAAATTAAAAGCTTCTGCACAGTGAAGGAGACAATCAACAAAAACTAATAGGCAACCTACGAATGGGAGAAGATATTTGCAAGTGACATATCTGATAAAGGGTTAGTATCTAAAATGTATAAAGAGCTAATAAAAGTCAGTACCCCAAAAAACAAATCCAATTTAAAAATGGACAGAACACATAAACAGACATTTCACCAAAGAAGACCTCCAGATGGCCAACTGACACATGAAAAGATGTTCATCATCACTTACCATCAGGGAAATGCAAATCAAAACTACAATGAGGTATCACTTTACACCTTTCAGAATGGAAAAAAAAAAAAAGGCGTTGGCCATGATGTGGAAATAAAGGAACTCTCGCTCAATCTGGGACTGCAAACTGGTGCAACCATTGTGGAAAACAGTATGGAGATTCCTCAAAAAGTTAAAAGTAGAACTACCTTAAGGTCTAATAATTGCACTACTGGATATTTACCCCGAAGATACAAAAACACTGATTCAAAGAGATACATTTTTATTGCAGCATTATTCACAATAGCCAAATTATGGAAGCGGCCCAAGTGTCCATCGATATAAGTGGATAAACAAGACATGGTGTATACATACAGTGGAGTATTTTACAATGGAGTAAAAAAGAAAGCTTGCCACTTAGAACACAAATGGAGCTAGAGATATAATGCCGAGTGAAATAAGTCAGAAAGACAAACACATGTGATTTCACTCATGTGGGATTTAAGGAACAAAACAAATGAGCAAAAGGGAAAAAAAAGATAGGCAGACCAAAAATCAGACTCTTAATAATGAAGAACCAACTGATGGCTACCAGAGGGGAGGAGGATTAAACAGTACATTTACCATGATCAGCACTGAGTAATGTTTAGACTATGTCCAATCACTATGTTGTACACTTGAGACTAATAGAACACTGTATGTTAACTACACTGGAATTAAAATCAAAAACTTTTAACAACTTAAAAAATAAAAACAAAGTAAGCCAAAATTAAATCTCACCAGTAGCGTTTGAGCATTCCTGTTGCTATATAACTTCACCGCTACTTACTGTCTGGCAGTTTGACTTTTACCAATTTAGTGTGAAATAATATGTGATTATGGATTAAATTTGCACTTCTCTTTTTCAAAGAGGTTGAATATCTTGTCGTGTGTTTGTTAGCTATTTCCCTTTCCTGTCTGTAAAGTTACATGTTCCATTTTCCTATTGGATTCTTTTCCTTACTGATTTCTGAGTATTTATATAATCTGGATATATAATATTTTATCATTTGTTAAGTATCACAAATATCTTCTCTGAATTTAGGGTTTAGCACCCCCTTTTTTAAAAAATAAACATTAGTTCTTAAATTTAATGTAGCTAAAGCATTCAGTCCTTTTCTTATGACTGTTGCTTGTTGTGTCTTAAGAAATTACGTTTCCACTGAGTCCATGGTATTCTGTATTAACTTCTAAAACCCAATTTAATGGGATCTCTAAAACTCAATATAGGTTAAAGAAAGGGGAAGAAAGCAAAAAAGGCTTTTTACTTTTTAAAAAAAAATCCACTTGCGGTTGAGTTTTGAGTATGGTTCAAGGTGGGATTAGTTTGATTTTTGTCCATAATAATTGATAATTCTCAATACCACTTATTAAATATGGCATGAATTGGTCAGATTTCTTTTCCATATGGATACCCAGTTGACACAGCACCACTTATTTCAAAGATTGCCCTTTCTCTCCTGCTTTGTGGTGTTATAGGTGCTCATTTTGGTGTGCACTTTATTATCTTCCACAGTTTTGTTTCTCTCTCTTTGAGCCAGTATCATGCTGTCTTAATTACTGCAGCTTTGCAATAAACTTTGATATCTGGCAGAGCAGTTTCTCTCATTTTTTGTTCAAGGACTATTTTTGGCTCTTTTCCTTTTGATGTAGATTAGAGAATCAAATTATCATTCCCACTACCACCCTCCCCCCCCCAAACTAATAATCTGAGTCTGTAGATAAGTTGACAAAGTTGAACTTCTTTATTATAACCGGAGTCTTTCCAGTCCATAAATATGATATAGTTCTCTTTTGTTTTCTTAATATTTTAATTTTCTGTAGAGGCCTTCTGGATCTTGTTTTATTTCTTGGTATTTCACACTTTTATGCTTTTGTGAATGGTATCGTTAGAATTATATTATGTTTGCTGGTATACAGAGTGCAGTTGAATTATATAGTTTTACATGAGGATATTGCCAAACTCACTTGTTAATTCTAAAAAGAATCTTTTTTTCCCTTTTCACAGTAATGTTTAGGACCTCCAGTACTATGTTGAATAGTATCACTTTCTTGTTCCTGATCTAAAAGGAAAGAATGTTCACCATTGAGTATAGTATTTTCTTCAGGTTTTTTTTTTTTTTGTAGATACTTAGGTTAAAGAAGTTCCCACCTATTTGTTATGCTGCATTTTCATCAGGACAAACTTAAAATTTTTATCAAAGGAGTGTAGGGAGCTTGGATGTGTGACATATTAGAAGAATAGTTCTCTGTTGTCTTCTTCAGGAGTTTTGCAGCTGTGTTTATGGGTGAGATTACACTTTTTCCTTTAGAGTCCCAATTAGGTTTTGATATTCCAGCCTTGAAAAGGGAGTTGGAAACTCTTCTCAGAAATACGTCTTTTCCCCCTCTCTACTGTAGAATAATTGTTACAGTGGAATTATCTATCCTTAGGATGTTTAGTAGAATTTGCAGGTTGTTTTCTGTGTGGGCGGATTGTGAGTTGACTTTGAGTTTGTTCTGGGTTTGTTGTTTGTTTGGTTGGTTTTTTTTGAGTTTCTTAACTCTTCCCTTTTAGCCTTTTTAAAAAAAATATATAAGCATTTGAAGCTACACATTCTCCTCTGAAACATCACTTACCTACAATTCTGCCAGTATTGATATGTGTACATTGTTTAACATCCTACTATATTGATATGTTAGGGTCCAGATACGTTTTCTTAAATATCTAAAATAAACTGGACAAAGGATTATTATCAAGAACTACTCATTTAAGAAAGTTATTTGAATACTGTCAAACCACGGTGCCAGAAGCCATTGTTGCTACATAAATGAGGGGGGTTGAATCCCTTAAAGAGCTTTTAGTCTAGCGGTGATGTGGAGAAAAATGACTTAAGATTTAACATTAAGACATATATAATTTTCAATTAAATGAAAACTGAATGGTAGAGTTTAAAAGAACTCACGTTGATACTCCTAAAATCATTGTTGCACTGTATGCTAACTAATTTGGATGTAATTTAAAAAAATAAATAAAATGGTAAGAAAAAAAAAAGAACTCTAGTTGATCATCTGTTTCCTGCCTTAAACCCAAAGCAAGAGAGGATATTTAATATTCAACTGAAAAACTGACCTCATCATGGCGAATATGTATAATAGCATCAAGCCCTCAAACTATGCCAGAAGAAATCTTTTGATAACACACTGTTTTTCCTAGGTGTGAGGATGCATTAAGAAAAAATAAGAGCTTAATTGGGCCAGATCAAAAGGAGTATCAAAGGGAACTGGAGAGAAACTATCATCGCCTTAAAGAGGCCTTACAGCCTCTGATAAACCGAAAGATCCCTCAGTTATACAAGGCAGTATTACCTGTCACCTGCCACAGGTATGCTTATTTATTTTCTATTATTTTGGATATCTTCAGGAAAATGAAATCTGCTTGAATTGTTTTAATAATAATGAATTAGTGTAACTTTATTACATGGTTTCAGATATTGTCTCTTGAGACCTAACAAGTTAAAGTAGCCTATTGTGAATAACCCTCATAATAGAAGTCAGTTCTGTAATTTGAGAATAATAAAGTTGTGTTAGGCACACATACTAACCAAGATACAACATCTAAGTCTGACCTCCTAAGACTATTTCTTTTAAAGTCCTGTTACACTTTGTTATTTTTATGGGAGAATTAAGTAGAATGTGCCAGGAACTGGGTAATTAATTTTCCTCAGCCCTAACAGTAAATAGTAAACAGTATGTTCTTCTAGGTTATATTAGAACTGGTGACCTGGGGCACCTGGGTGGCTCAGTTGGTTAAGCATCTGACTTCAGCTCAGGTCATGATCTCATGGTTCATGAGTTCGAGCCCCGTGTCAGGCTCTGTGCTGACAGTTCAGAGCCTGGAGCCTACTTCAGGTTCTGTCTCTCTGTCTCTGCCC
This sequence comes from Prionailurus bengalensis, assembly GCF_016509475.1. NCBI lineage: Eukaryota > Metazoa > Chordata > Mammalia > Carnivora > Felidae > Prionailurus > Prionailurus bengalensis. The sequence goes on along the minus strand of NC_057345.1, from coordinate 51,346,135 downwards.
TCACCCGCTCATGCTGTCTCTCTCTCTCAAAAATAAATTTAAAAAATTATCTTTAAAACAGGTGACCCCATGGAATATTGAGAGGGTTTCAGTATTTTTCTCCACAAATTGTGACAAATAAAATAATACCTACCTTTAAGAGGTTGTTAATGGAAATTAAATTTTAGGCATGTAGTGCTTTAACATTTTACTTTTTTAGCACCTGAATTCTGGACATGGCATGTTAACTGCCCTTGTTTTGCCTTTTGAAATCCAAATATACATACAACCATTGAATTATTGTGGCATCAGTACTTGACCACCCTTTTCTTTGAACTGATAACAGTAAAGCTCTTAAACTGTACTTAGTTAATAAATTAATATCTGGAAGGCCTCTGAAGTTGCTTATGTGAAAACAATGTTTTGGTATAAATATATACAGCTAAGTCAAACTAGCTATTTGATCATCTGGGAATTTGTCCCTGTTCTTCATTGATCTAATATATTTTTACATCTAGACCTCTGGAAAAAAAAATCAAAGAATGTCTACTAAGTGCCTGCATGTCATGTCCCTGACATGGAGCATTGTTGTAGCTCTACAATAACAGAGGAAGACGGCGGCGGGGTGGGGTGGGAGGGGGGTGTCTTTTTAAAGTTTTTATTTATTTGAGAGAGAGAGAGAGAGAGAGAAAGAGAGAGAGAGAGAGAGAGAGAGAGAGAGAGAAAGCATGGGAGGGCCGGGGAGGGGATGGGGGACAGAGAATCCAAAGCGGGCCTTCTTAAAATCCTATCTCTGGCAAAATATATTTTGCATCCACCATCTTATACTGATCTGTTTCCTCTTGAAATTCTTAGTGGGAAGCAACACCAGTCCCCTTTACTTTGTGCTCCCCCCAGCCCCCAGCCCCCATCTTTTTGGAATTGTTGCCTTCTTGTTGCCTCGACCCACGTCAACTATTCTTAAACTCCTCGGTCTAAGGTCCTGGGAAGAGGGTGCTGGGTCCCTCACATAGTCATGCCATTTGCTAAGGCTAGTCTTGATTTCTTCAGATCTGTAGCCCATTTCAGTGGAAACATTGTGTCCTTTCTATCTGAAGGAGCTTTCCCCTTCACACCATAATCCTGAGTTTTGCCTTCCTCTGCCATCTATTATAGTCAGTCCCCCAAGCTTTTTTAAATGTTTGCAGGCAGTTTTGCATGGGGGGGGGCACTTTTTGGGGATGCTGATGTGGTGAGCAGTGTCTAGCTTTCAAGACTGCTATTTTCCACAGAACCAAACAACCAAGCTTTGAGATTCAAAGCTGAACATGATCTTTTTGTACCTGCCCTCTTCTTTCATGGAGATCATAAGCCTCAGGGTAAACCCTGATGGCAGGAAGGATAAACAAAACAAACCAGTTTCAGATAAAATACATTAAGAGGTATTGAAGAATATTCTCTTCACTCTTAATTTCTTCAGAACTTAGAAAATAGCATTTCCATAGAACTTGAATTTATTTTGCTGATTAACAGAATCTGGAACATTATTGTGCAGTAGGCTTAAAAGATATTAAGATAGTGGTTCCCAAAGTGTGATCTAGAACACAAAGAAGGGGATGGGTTCCTGAGATGCTTTGAGGTTCGTAAATCAAAACTAATTTCATATTAGTAACAAATACTTTTTTCACTCTCATTCTTTCATGAGTATAGTGGAGTTTTCCAGAGACTACATGCAATGTGATATTGTAAAAGATTGAATGCAGAAGCAGATATGAAAATCTAGCCTTTTAATAAGCCAGACATTAGAAGAATGCCATTCTTCTAACATTCTTACGTTATTTTTAATAAACGATGCTATTTATAGTAACATGTAATGGGTTATCTTGTAAAGTAATAATTTAAAATTTTCTTAATTTTAATTTCTAATATGGTAAATATCAATTTAGAACCCACATAAACAACCCTCGATTTTTAAGTGTAAAGACCTAAAACCCAGAAGTTTAAGAACCACTGAATTCTTGAAATTTAACATTTTAAATAAGAAACACCTGCCCTTTTTCCCTTTTAATAATCCCAAATCTTTTTCTGAAATCTCTCCCATTAGTTCCTGTCTTATCACAATATCTAATACACTTATTGGAAAAACGAATAAAGATCAGTGGATTTGGCAAAGTGGTTACTGTAATATACTTTGTAGCAGTGTTTATAAATTAGAATATATAAAGCAGAAATGTATACGATGAACCCATAACTTGAAAGTTAACTTTGATGACAAGGGCACCTGGATGGCTCAGTCAGTTAAGTGTCTGACTTCGGCTCAGGTCTTAGGGTTGGTGGGCTGGAACCCCACAGGGGGCTGACAGCTCGAAGCCTGGAGACTGCTTCGGATTCTGTGTGTTTCTCTCTCTCTCCCTCCCTCACTTGTGCTGTCTCTCTCAAAAATAAACATTAAAACAAAACAAAACAAAAACCTTGGCCAAAAAAAACATTTTTAAGTTTTGGATGATAAAACTTTGAGGTAACTCTGGCAGAAAGAAGTACCGTAAAGCATATTTTAAAGGAATATACTAAAATCGTTTACTTGTATCCTTTCATTTTTCTCTCCAGAGATTCCTTCAGTCGGATGAGCCTGCGCAAAATGGATCTTTGAAATAAATGCACTTGTCTTACTCATTTGAAAAGAGCCATGTATTCAACATTGAGTGTGGAAAGAAGTTAAGATCTACTGAAAGACAAGACTTGGGACTTGGAAATTCTAGCATTAATTTACTACTCATTGAAGAATGCAGTGGCCAAAACATTATCAAATGTAGATCACTGAAGTTTGAGAATCATGGCCATGGTTTCTCATGTTCTGGTAATATGCTGTTATCTTTTTTTAAAGACTCAAAAGTAATGACTCACTATACATTTACTATTATTTATACCATAGCTAATGTTAAATTTATTTACTTTAAGTTTGTATTTTTTAATTTATATTACCATTTATAGATTCATTTTGGAACCATTTTAAATGTAGTAATGCTTATTTTAAAGGTACTATTAAATATGTGAACGTTTACACTAATTTTACTGAGACTTCAAAAATTTTTGTTGACAAAAGCAGAGAATCTTGAGTTGATACAAGAACTTGTTCCAAAACTAGCAAAGTAAAAATGAAATGAAATTGACCTTTTATAGGCCAAAGAGCCCCAAGTTAAATGGATGGGTAGAGACACATATTGATAAGTGGTTTGTGAAATTTTAAAACTGGTTTCTAAGTTATTTTCCATTTAGATACTCAAAAAAGGGATTTAGAACAAATTGCAGAAATAAGTTTCTCTGATGAAACTTTTGTCTATAAATAATGATTAAAAACTGGGATAGCTGCTACCAGTGACAGTAAATCTTTAATCCTCAATCTGATAGAAGTATGCACTTCATGACTCTCAGCAATTAACATGGGAGATTCCTGTGTTTCAGATAAACAAGCTGGTCTTTTCATGAGTTTAGTGAGCTATACTGGTAAGTCAGAAATCTGCTTTAAAGCTGTCTTAGATCACCATAAAAATGACAGAGAGCTAGTGTTTGATTTTAATCTACCAGATGAATGTTATATTTTTTAACACTTGTATAGATTTTACAAAGTATATGTAAAAAGTAAAATTAGCAGTTTTAGTTAAATTAAGAACTAATTTAAAATATAGGACATGAAAAACTAAGGCAAAAATTTTTTTGGAGAATATTTATTTTCAATTACTTGCCAGGTTTATCCAAGAAACTACCGATTAATGATTTTCTGAGGAGTGTTTTGAACAATGTGTTTTTCTTTGTGTCGTTATATATCTTACAGAAAGACATTTTAAATCTATCCCTTTGATCCATAGACCATTGACACGAATCACTTAAAAACTGATCAAATACAGTGCCTTTATTCTTTAGTTGACGTTGAAACAAGAGCACAAAAAATGTCTACTTCTCCTGAGAGCATAGGAGATGGTTGACATCCTTTCTCCAGTTTACCTTTATAACTGGCAATGTTATGTCACATTCATCTTGTCTACACCAATTCAAAGCCTGAATCACAAAAAGATTTTTCAGATGAGTCAACAGTGTTGGACCAAAAGGGTTGTGAACTAAAGGAGTCAGAAAGGCATAACCTCAGAAATACATTTGAGGACAGAGGATCCACATGCACAATAAGTAAAGCCCAGGAGTCAAGAATGGAAATGCGTTAAAACTAAGGTAACAAATACTCTCATCTTTAGGGCAAGGGACGGGGGAGGTATACATATGGCAAAGAATATTAAATAACCTGTAGGTCATTTCTCATTAAGTTATATTATGGAAGAGTTTAAAAGTGTTTCACATGAATCTCAGTGACAGTATCAAGAACCCTAAAATTCCTATGATTTAACTGTCATGCAACACTATTTTCTGATTGAAGAAGAGACTTCCTCCGAGAACACTGATACGATACTGAACACATCCCAACCTTCCATATACTTCAGTTTTCTTAAAATACAACGTTCTCATATCAAGAACTCGTATCAGTAGTTCTTAACATTAACTGTCTCTGGAGTGTGAGAGGCCCAGGCTCTGTCCTAGAACTACTCTATCAGAAGCTTAGGAGTAGTGTTCAGGGCTGTTTCTTTTAAAAAGTTCCATTAGTGATTCTGAATGTAGAGTGAGGGGAGAACCATGACTTTTTGTAACACACCATCTTGTGGAAGAATGTTGAGACATGATTTAACTGTGACTAATTTATTGGTACTTGAAATGGGGGTATCAAAGTGTTATTCTAATAGTATTTGTGTATTTTTTAGAATGGTTTTTAATGTCTTAGCAAGTCATAAGGTAACTGATCATTTGCCAATTTAATATACATTTAAAATGAAAATTTAACCACATTTTTGTGTGTGCCCAAAGCCTCATCTTACGGATTCCATAAAGTATATCTACTTTAAAGGGCAACCAAGAATGCAACAATTTTTACTGTAAACCTCTTTTAAGTATTACAACTTGGATGGACTAAGTTTCTCCTGTTTGAAAAATCTCTTCACCTCCAACTATTATTAAAGGTAATTATGCATGTTTATTCTCTTCTAGGTATGTGTGTATATATACACATATATTATACATATTCTCAAGAGAACTCCACTATATTATAGCAAAAAATATGCAAAACAAATATGAGCAGTTGTACATGTAGTTGTTAAGCAGTTTAAATTTTATTGACCTCCCAGTTTTTAAAAAAAGTTAAATTTAAGGTCACACACCTCTAAATTTGATATACTATATACAGATCGTGCAGAATATGACTATGAAGAGATACAAATTAGTCCATGCCCAAAAAGATTTACTAGAATACAGAATCATTTTCATAAATACATATAAAATTCTTCTCAAGATAGAAGGGGTTTGGCTGTCCAGGTTTTCTGAGACACTTTTCAAAGTGATTCAAGGCACAAAATGTACACTACTGTGAATACACACATATTCCAGACTTTGTGCCTCTAAATACAGCCCATTAAAGATCTGGCTTCATGACTTAAAAAACTAAAGGTACTGAAATGAGATTCTTCTTCTTAGCTGGAAACCCACAGGACCTATAAACATCATATAGATAATTACTCCAAAATATGGAGATACAAATACAAGCACTTTATTTTAAAAAGCAAACACAAAAGATAGATGTGAATTCAAAAGTGTTTAAATGCTTCCATTTGGATAATTCAATTAAGAACCTATACAAGTTTGTTCCCAGAAGCTAATGCATCACTAGTCTCTACTATGGGAAATGAATTCTAAAAATTAACATGGTTTTCAGTAATTCAAATTTCACTATTTATATAAAAACTTTAGAGAGACCAATAATATCCAATAGCTTCAAAAGATAAGCTAGACTCTTTGATGTAATCAACTTTACCAGCTTTTGTCCAGGTCTGTTTAATATATACATAAGGAAAATACTCTATAATTTCTTATAAAATAGCAAGTAAGGAGTAGATGTAGGAGATGTAGAAGGAGAAAGAGAATTCAGAAAGTCCTTCTCTTCAGTAACTTTCACTTCAGAATCATCAAAAAGTAACCACTTTCCCTCATACTCCTTTAAACTTTGCACTACATATGAAATTTTGTTCTCAAATCCACTAAAGTTAAGGCCTGTTTGGTCACTGGATTCCTTGTTTGTATCAACTTCATGAGTCCCATTAGTACTGTTAGTCTCAGAATTTCTGTTTTCAGCAAATGCGGTATTGGCAACTTTATCAGGATTAGATGCTTTGTTGTGCAGCTCATAATCTGCTTTGCTCTTTTGTCCTCCAAGAAGTCCAATAGCTTCTACATTTTTTTTGTTCAGAACTTTGCTTGGCTGTGTATTTCCACTGACTCTAATTGACATTTCTTCATCATAATTTTCAACCACATCCCTTGCTTCCTCCTCATTCAATGGTTCTGGTTTACCTATTTCACACATTTGGTCAATCACAAAATTTCCCTTATCTAGTTCTAAACTGTTAAGGTCAGTGACTTTAACAGAAGCAGTGTAATGCCCACTACTGATGGTAATGCCACTGTGCATCACAACTGCAAATAACCCATAGCTGTCGTTGGTTGGCTTTGTGCTCCATTCTTCTAGTGACAGTTTAAGAGGTGTCAGTAAAGGAGTGTTGATCTTGGAAAGTCCACCACCATAGCAATCAAACCTTTGGAAGGAAAAAAAAAAAAAAAGTTTTCTGCAATTCCACTTTACACATTCAGTTTTACATCCAAATGTGAAACCAAGTAGAAGTCTGAATGAATCCTTAATGTTTAGTGCACACAAGAAATACTGAAATAAGTGCTAATATTCAGCAGTTTCTATGAAGAACATATGGCATGCTCCCTTTTATTTACTTTCCTAATTTTTTAAAAGTTAATGTTTATTTATGAGATAGCACCAGAGGGAGGGGCAGAGAGAGAGGGAGACAGATTCCCTGTCAACATGGGGCTCAAACTCACAAACTGTGAGCTCATGACCTGAGCCAAAATCAAGAGTCGGATGCATAACTTAACCGACTGGGCCACCAAGGTGCCCCTTTAACTTTCCTAATTTTGTACAATGAGAAAGCCAGTGTTTTAAATGCCATTTAACTTCAAAATCCTTTAGTGAGTAATTTTAATGTGACAGCCATCTCTACCAAGATTTGGGGAACAAAAATAAACAGCAAAGAAAAAATCCACTGAAAGAAAACACTGTATGTCTTCTTCTGTAATAATAAAGTGTGTAGAGAGCTACTGGAGGCTCCCGTGCTAACTTCGAACAATTCATTAATATGGGACGGAATAAAATCTACAATGACATGTATACATGTCACAAAGATACTTGAATTTTCAACAGAAGAATCAAAATTCTTCAAAGACTAGTTTGATTCTTGGCTTACCTTAAATATAATTTTGCCTTTTTCACCCCTCAAAAAACCTTGATGTATACAAGATCTGTTTCCTGCTTTAATCACTTCAACTTGAAACTGTATCTAGTAAGGAACGAAGATTAAAAGATGTGGGAAGAACCCTAGACTATGTATTCATACCAAAAGGATTTATATTGATGCATTTTTACAAGTAAACTTAGTAACAAACTTTTCTAAGGTTATCTTTATATTATGCTATTACACTATTTTGTTACTATTATAGTATTTTGAACAAAACTTATAGCAGCTCATTTTTTTTCATATAGCTTTTATTTATAATACTCACTCCAAGCCACTAGCAGCAAAGCACTTCAAATGAATAGTTATAACTTCAGGCATTTTGTCAAACAAAAGACTTCGTTCGGCTTCAGTATAATGATGGCAATTTTCACAGAAATATTTATCTTCTCCTACAATCCTCTCCACTGAAGCAAACTGTGAAATTGCCCATCTCAGGGTCTTCATTTCTGTTTTTGGCTCTGGAGAAACTACATAAGAGAATCCTTTCACTCACAAATGAAAAACCTCTCAGACATGTAAAAATTAAACAAGTTCCATGTTCAAAATTAGCATGCCATTTCATTTGACTAATCCTTCCCAAACAATAAAGACATTTTAGTTTCAGAAACTTAAGTTTATCATCCTCAACAGGACACATATCTTTTAAATATTTATACTTGGCTGGCCAAGTACAAAGTATTTAGGTGACAGGGCCAGCAAAATGATAACCTAGTCTCTGATTCAATGTTAAGACAGACTTTTTAGTTTACACTTTAACGGCTACCTTCCGATATCTGAACAAGCCAGTCTCATGATCACTTCCCATAACGTTTCCCTACTTCTTGTCCTTTTATACTAGACAAAACACTGGCTCAAATATTGTGAACAAAAATATCCTCTGTAGCTCTAAGGCTGAGATACCTAAAACTTAATAAAGCATTTCACTTCCCATTATAACATACTCTACACATCAAAATAAAGATACCATAATCTTCTAAATGTTAATTATTAACAAGTGAATCTATATGAGCAGAAAGATTTTATTATACCAGAGACACTATTTTTTTTCCCGGTAATTATACAAGCTCTTATTAGACTGTGTTTTGTTGAAGAAAACTACTTATTCCATCATCCATACAAGACTCCAATTTTGCTTACTTTCAGAACTCTCCTCTACTTTGGAAAGCTCATCTTCTTGTACTGGCACACTGATGTCCTGAAAATCTTCTCTTCTTTCTGTTAAACTTTCACATTCTAAGCAACGAGTCCTTAATACCAGCTGACCTTGAAATAATTTCTCTACTAGCTCAAAACCAATTTGCTCTGCACCTAAAACAAAAATAGGAAAAATTTTCAGCTCAGCATAGCCCAAATAACCAATATTGTTTCAAGTGTATCATGAATAAAAAGCTGACTTTTAGATCTAAACTTGCTTATTAACATTAAGAGGTGTCTTATTCATGATACATAAATTCCCTGTAAAGATCGTTTTGAAGATGAATTACTGTGGTCTCTAAAAAAGAAAGTCACAATTTTGTCACCTTAAGTCCCTTCCCAAAGAAACTCCTATAGAAACAACCCCAAAATAAGTACGACACTTTTGGTAAAAACCATTAACCACATCAATACTACACATTTTCCCTGAGAGTTGGACACAATTAGGTAGCTATCCAGTTCAACTACAGTAGAACTACTTAGTTCTCTAAAATTGTATTTCATTAAATGCAATTTCTTTCATGAGTTTATTGTCTAGTACTACAGAGGGGGTAAAATAATTCTCTTTCCATTAAAATGTATGGAATTCCCCTCGTTTATAAACCATAAATTAACATTACCTTAAGATTAGTGAGATTTATACACACACATCTGAGCACAGTGGTTAAAACACCACACAGTTCACAGTGTTAAAATTTTCTTACAACTTGAACCACATTTATCTTGCACAGTTCTGCAGCTGTTAATCCTACCTATCAATGTCTAAGAATAAATTATACTGACCTTTGTTTATGGGCTTAACTTCATTAACATTAACGGACTTAACATTATTCCCTGGAGATTCAAGTTCACAACCATTAGTTGTGCTTTCATTTTCACACTTCCCCAAGTCCTCTTCAAGATCATATTCATTTTCTTTCGACTGTCCTTTGGATCCCTGGTTTGTTGTTATTTTCCCCAGACTACAGAATTTAGAAAGAATGCTGGGTTGCTTAGTTGCAGGCTTTAACCAATTTATTTTAACTCTTGATTTCTTTTGTGAGGGTCTTGAACTTTCATTTTCAGAAACATACTTGGGGATTATTTTAGAAGGAATCTCTAATGTATCACCTGTAGCTTTCCTTTTTGATCTGGTTTGTCTCTGGTTCTCTTCCAGTGACTGGTGTTCCTTAGAGGCTTTAATTTTTTTCTTTATGTTACCAAATTCAATGTCATTTTTTCTTTTCCCATTTCCTTTTGTGAGTTTTTCTTTATAGTCTTCAGAATGCCTCATACTGTCCATCTCTGTGGTGTTAATACCACTCATTTCCTCCTTCTGATGAGGTTTTTCTTCTACCTTAGCAGATAATTCTACCACATTTTTTACTTCTTCTTTTTTTAGGAGTTGGCATGTTTCTTGAATGTTTCCCAAAATACACTGTAATACTTCCTGTGCATCATGCTGTAGATATCCTTCATACATAGGGTTGAGTTCCCTATAAATAAAAATTTCCATTTCATCTATTCTAGTTTTCAAGATAGAATATAAAAAACACATCCTTTCTATAGAGAAATTAATTCATTTACAGGGGTATCAAATTATTTTAAAAACCTGAAAACATTTATTCAACTAATTTGAAACTTCTTACCTAAACTTGTAATTAAAAATAAAAACAAATTTTACCTCATATTCATTATCACAAATACTAGTAACAGCTAGTATTTGTATAGTCTACCATGTACCAGGGTTTATTCAAGATGCTTTTTATATTAGATGTAGAACATAATCCTCACAATAACACTATAAGGTAAGTACTGTATCACCATGATTTTACAGATAAGGTAGCTTGCCCAAGGTCAAAGAGATGCAAAGCCAGGACTCAAACCTGCTGTTGGCCACCATGCTATACTGCCCATTAACAAACGTATAACAATTACACCTAGGTCTATTTTTTTTTTTTTTACTGTTACGTAATCTCTACACCCAATGTGGGGCTTGAACTTACAACTCTGAGATCGAGTCACGTGCTCTACCAACTAAGCCAGGCACCCCTCACCTAGGTCTATTCTTTAAAAAGTTATTTAGTTTTAAGATTTACCCTGTAACATTAGGTAAGGCTATTTATATATTGGATAATGTTTCATTTAAGACAATACAAAAAAAAATCTAATCCAGTGAACTAATAGTTACGCAAACACATACAACAAAACTGGAATATTTGGTATTTATAGTTCTTATGCATAATATATTTTGACTAAAAACCTACAATTCCTAATCTGAAATCTCTTAGGACCAAATCTGAGAATTCACTAATTTTCAGATTAAAAAAATACATATGGCATGTAATAAATTTATTTTAACCCAAGGGGCAGTATCCCATAATTAAACATATTACTATTCCTATTTAAAAATGTGTGAGTATTCACATTATAAATAAAAATGAACAAAGACTATTAATAGCCTCATACCAATTCACATCTAATGAATTTAGTACCAAACTTACAAAAAGATTTCTAATTTCCAGAGCCTCTGGGATACCAGTGAGTATAGGATCTGTAGTTTCTATTTTCCTGGCTCTTCACTCCCCCTATTTGTTCCCATATCACTCTCCCCCAAAGAAAGCAGTAAGCTACTAAGTTGGAATCCTAAAATTATAGGCACAATACCTGAGTGTGTTAAGCAGTCGCCTTGGCTGAGTAGCAAGTTCATCAGTGTATTTCTCTGGATTTAAGAGAAAGCTAGCCTGAAGCTGTTCAACTGAAATGATCAAGGACTGTAAACTGCATATGAGTTCATAACTTGCCAAAGAATCTTCTTTACAATTTCCCTGTGAAGAAAGAAACACACAAACCATTATTTTTATTTATGAACAAATTAAGTACCTTCCCCTTTTCTTGTGTTTCACTAGACAATACTAGCTTTGCTAAATTTAATTTCATTCTAACACTAATTCTATAGAGGTATACAAACTTTAAACAATTTTGAGTTTTTGATTATTTTCAATTACAGGGAAGATAATGGTTTTCTGACTGTGTAAATCAAAGGTTGTGAGTGAATTTGAAAACACAATATATAAATAACAGGAGATACAAGGGCATGATAAACTGTGACTGTGATATACAATGTTTATTGGTAAGCAATAAATTAGAGGGCAAGAGAAGACACTGTAAAAGATGATAACCTAGTTAGCTAACCTACAAGAATGGAAAAATTGCCTTTCTTAAAAACACAGGATACTAAGAAATTCCATTTCAGAGAACTAGTCTGTTATCCTCCTCCCAAATCCTGTGTTTCTATTACTTTTTAATTTCTAAGCAAGTTAATTTCCATTACTTTACTTTTTATATATTTTCTGTTCTTTTATTTTTACCTTATCTTTTTGATTGGCTTCATCTTTCAGGGCTTCTTTCTTCCTTGAAATAATGTTAAATAAGTGCTTCACTCCAGATTTAAAACCAGGACAAAAATATAATACCTATAAAAAGTAAGACTGTCTAAGTGTTTACTGAACAAACAACAATGTAACTAAAACCATTAAAGTACTATGTTTTTTGCAGAGCATTTTAAAAATTTTTTCAAAATTTTTATTTGAGAGAGAGCGTGCGAAAAGGGGAAGGAGGGACAGAAGGAAACACAGAATCTGAGCTGTCAGCACAGACCCCGACGTGGGGCTTGAACTCAAGAACCGCAAGATCATGACCTGAGCCAAAGTCAGACAACCGACTGAGCCACCCAGGCACCCCTGTAGCGCATTTTTAAATGTGCATTAGTTAAAATTCTGAAATTAATACTGTGTCAAAAATTGTTTTATATTTCATCATAGTAGCTCACTGTCTTCCCTCACTGGCAGCAAAGCAGTGAGCCTGGGCACATATTGCTAGGACGTAGGGTTCTAGGAGTACAATATAAAACAGAGTTCCAAAGGTTAAAATACACATCACCATAGTACTAGGAATAAGGCAGGAAAACCAAGGATTTGTCATCTTCCAGTTAAACAATGTCAATTCAATTTTGCTAGCCCAATTTTATTTATTACTTTCTCTTACCCCAAAGGAAGCTGGTAACATGCAATTTAGAATCATTACTTTAGTCCATTCTAGTTCATTTACAGTCAAAGGCAAAGACCATATGGACAATTAAAATACTCCACTCTGAAATTCTCAAACATTAAATGTTACATCATGCTTTGCCTACTAAAGCTTTATTATATAGCAAAATCCTCAACTTACCTGAAGTATACTGTTAAGATAACAAGTATTGCCGAGATTATTCAGTCCCACAAATGGTAACAAGTTTTCTCTCTTCTCACAGTTTATAGGTGAGGACTGTGCTGCAGGAACAACTTGATCACTACAAAATATAAGCAGAGAGAGGTATTATGAAGTATAGTATCTTAAAGAAACAGAGTGGAACGAACACTTCCTTAGATACAGTCCTTTCCCAAAAATTGTATGAACTGAGATATGGATTTTATTCAGGTGACACTTTTCTAAGAAATCTATACAGGTGCAAAAATTGCTACATACTCAGAATAAAAGTTTTATAAACACTTTAAAACCATTATACACAACAAGCCTCAATTCCATCCTGAGCTATTAATCCCATTTTAGAGAGTAGAAAATTGAGGGACTGGTACTGTGATGAGTTAAACCTACATAATTTTTAAAAGCAGTCTAACTCTGAACAGAAACCTGGAAATAAGCTATGACAACATCTAGGAGAGGATGCACCACCTAAGAGGTCAGGTTCTGGTAAAAGGAAAGAGTAGATAAAGAGAATTACACAGTTGTCCTTCACTTTAAAACGAATTGTTCAAGTTATTCTTTTACCTTATTTTAACAAATAGTAGGTCCTTACAGAATTTTTATTTTATAGCAGCTAGCTACTACCCTGGCACCTCAAAGTGTTTATAGGCATGAATGCTGGTACACATAAGGTTCACATCTCCTAAACAGATTACTGGGAAATATTAGAAAATTACACATGGGACCAAACCCATTTTAGTCATATAGCAGTGTACCTATGTGTTGAATAGTGAGCTAGTATAGACTCTAATTACAACAACTATATGTAAGTATTCCATTTTGTTCAGATTTCAATCACTAAAGGATTTGCACCAAAAGATTTATTTTTATCTTACTGGCAACTACATACCAATAGGTTTGATAATTCATACACTAGGTTGTCAAGTCTTCTGAACCAAAAAAAAAAAAAAAAAAACCCCAAAATCACGTTATTTCTTTACCCTTACACAGAATGCGTTACATTACAAATAAGTTTAAATTGAAAAATAATTTTAGCCAACAAATATTTCTCCAAGTCAATCTAACTGGCTGACCATCAATGTAAACAGGTTAACATTATGGATGTGATCCTGTGCTGAGCCAGCCAGTTTTGTGGTTTCTAAATTTTTTAACATTTATTTTTGAGAGACAGAGACAGAGCATGAATGGGGAAGGAGCAGAGAGAGAGGGAGACACAGCATCCAAAGCAGGCTCCAGGCTCTGAGCGGTCAGCACAGAGCCCGACACACGGGGCTCGAACTCGTGCACTATGCACCATGCACTGTGAGATCATGACCTGAGCCGAAGTCGGATGCCTAACCGACTGAGCCACCCAGGCGCCCCCCCGCCCCCCCCTTTTTTTGACGATTATTTACAGTTTTGCTGTTTCTACTATACACTGCTAGGTTTGTCTCACTGCTGTGTGTTTTTGCCTCCATAGACTATCAGATCAGAATGGAGGTATCAAAGTTCACTGCTTCTTCACTGATACGGAATTTTAAAAGTACCGAAATATACTTAAGATACATACATTTCAGATCCTCTATATTCAGAAGCCTTTTCTTCATTTTCTTGAGAATCTGTGAAATCCAAGGCTCTCTTAGTTTCCTTTTTCTGAAAAAACTTCAAGGAAAGTCTATTTTTTTTGGATGGGCTACCTTTTGAAAGCCCATTACTTTCACTAGGTATGACACCAGGCATTTTCTCTTCAAATCCCAAGGAGTTGACAAGAATTAACTTATACAAGGATGTTGTAATCACCAATCATATCTGTTAATCACAGAAAAGGTTTCATTATTTTCAATTATCAGCTGTAGGCAGTAAGATCATTAAATTTTGAAAATTTACCAAGGAATGGTACCAATTAGATCTTCACATTTGAAAACCCAATGCTTGATCAATAACAGGCACTCAATGTTTATTGCTTAAACGAAGGAGCTTGTCATTTGTCCTTAACTTTCTTAAACAAAAATATCAGATACTGAATTTTTATTATTTATTAGCCTATGAGATTAAGGGTCACACCACAAAATACCCCCATTTGAGTAGACCTACGGTAAAGCAGTATTGACTAAGAAGTTAATTTTTATTTTAATTTATTCATTCGGAAAACACTGAGCAACAACCATCTCTAATTCTAAAGCACGAGGTAAAAAAGAAAGGGATGAATGGGAAATTAAGAGTGCTGGAAGTGAAGGAGTCTTCCCTCCAAAGCCTTTTCTAGTTATTGATATGAATACATGAAATAGTCTCTAAAAAAGCTTACAGAAAATGTAACTTGCACAAGTCACTATGTTGTACACCAGAAACTAATGTAACATTGTGTCAACTATACTCCAATAAAAAAATATAATTTGGATACAAGCAAAGGCATAGATCTGGTTTTCAATTATACCTAAACATTTGAGTGAAAAGTAGTAAAAGATGCAAAGTTGAGAAGATGGTGCAAAGAACTGCTGCACTTTGTGCTACCAAACTGCTACTGACTAGACACAATATACTGATTTTCCAAAACTTCTTTTAAACTATAAATTTTGTTAAATGCTCCCTTGAGTAGAAAAAAATATTTACCTTTTTTAAACTTTTTTCACTGTTAAAACTTTTGGATGACCCCCCCCCAGCAGTATTTGTGGTATTTATTTTATACACACGTCCTATTTTCTTAAGATATCGGGGGGAGGGGGGAGGGAATTATCTGGGTATTAGAGTACAAAACCTCAGCAATGATTTCAATACAGACACAGTAACAGGATGAACAGAGAAACTAACAAAATTCAAACTCCATCTTTACTAACAAGCATTTCATTTCACTCCACTGTCTCTGATCTGGGAATTCGCAACATTGAACTCGGTTGTGAAACCACACTTTTGAGACTCAACTCAGGAGTAACTGCAAAGTTGACCAATTTCCCCATCCCCCTCCCCAACTCAATTTACCCTCCTAGCCACTTATGGCTACTGATGGAAAGCTATCACGAACGATAAACCAGCCTACGCGAAGTTGTCAGGGATCTCTAAGCATTAACGATTCTCGTAAAAGATTTTTCTTGGGAGCCAATTCTTATAAATGATGTAAAGTGGATTCTCTAAGACACAGAGTAGTAACCGGACTTAAATAAGGAGAAGAAAAAACGACCAAGCAGTTGAAATAACGGATAGATCCTAAGCAATTAAACCCTCCTGGCTCCCTCAAATCACTAACCATTTAACGTTGCTGAAAATACCACATTTTTACCAGATGCCGTATCTTACACCATTTCTTACTCCTGGCTTTATTACTGGAAAAACTAAAACGTTTCTCCTAGAAGTCTAAATCAAATGTCACAGAAAACACAATAAATCGAACATCAGATACTCTTGAACAAATGACAAGATGAACATTCAGTCCCACTAGTTTCAAGTTCTTCCCTTTATAAGACGACAGGACTCAATGCCAGTTTTTCACGAAAAACGTAAAACAAGGATAACATCCTCGACAAAGGCTTAAAAACACGTGGCTTTCTAAATACTTCTGGAAAAATTAAGTTACAGTGCGCGATAAAATTTAGCAATTCCCGACACCGGACAACATTAGTGAAAACATGCTCTCCCTACGCCGCACCTCTAGGAACGAAAAGTGAAAAGGCGAGGCTGTGCTGCCGTCCGTGCCGGTCAGACACAGCCCTGGGTCCTGCGGGAGGCTGGCCGGTGGCGACTCCGGCCCGCACCGCAGCTCCGGGCCCCTCGCCCGCGGAATTGGCCTATTGACGCCCAGCCCGCACCTGCCTCCCCGTGTCCCCGCGGCGGCAGGAGGGGCGCCCCTCCCTGCCACCGGTGCCCAGAGGGCTCGACTGGCAGCTCCGCAAGGGCGCAGCAGCGAAGCGGTCCCGGCGTCTCCCCCCCCCCCACACCCCCCCGCGGATCCGACGCCGGGGTCCTAGGGCGACCCCCTTGGGGGCCGGCCGAACTTGTCTCGGCGCCCAGGGACCGGCCTCTCCTCCCCAGGCCCTCCTTACCTGGTCATGGCCCAAAGCACGGTCCGCGGCGGTGACGCCCCGAGTCCAGCCGGGATGTATGTGGGTGCGACAGGTGAGCCCCTGCCCCGAGCCCGCGGGGGCCCCGACCCAAGGAAAAGCTGCCCGGATTGCCCTCCCCGCAGGGGAGTGACCATTCGCTCTCAAGAGCGGGAACCCGGGCTGCCGCTCGGTCCTGCCCTGCGCCGGCACCAACTACATCCCCGGAGCGGCGCCCGCCCCCGCCCTCCCCCGCCCCGGGATGGCGAGGCGCGCCAGAAGTAGTCCCGCTCGCCAAGCGCCTGAACCGCTAGGGTCTTTCCCACTCCACCACCGAGGGGAACTTGGCGCGTTTTCCTCAGTCTCAGGACCCCCGTGTTTTAGCCTCCGCCCGCGCCAGCACTGCGATTGGAGGTGGCGTCCTTCGAAAGTGCCGGTTCTAGTCTCCACGCTGCAGGGACGCGAAAGGCAAGAGCCGCCTCGCGACCGCCACTCGCCCCCCTGCCACGCACGGGGTCCGGAACCAGCTGGAACGGTAGTTTTCCCAAGATCCTAACGGGTTCTGCAGTTTCAAACAGCGCAGGCAGCGTCAGGGGCAGCTCGCGCGGGTCCTCGCTGAGGGCGCGCGCTAGGTGCTGGAGGCCTGGCTGGCGGGCTCGAGCCTCACACCCTTTTTTTTTTTTTTTTTTAACCATTCGTGCGCGCGAGTTGAGGAAAGGCGTACGGGTCGGGAGACGGGACAGAGAGAAGATGGGACGGACTCCTTCCTCGGGAAGACGACGCTAGGTGCTCAAATCCACCAATCTGTGATGAGCAATCCCCCAAACCTTGTTCCCCACCACCACGCTGAAGGAGCCAATCAGAAGTACCTAGACAAAAGCAAGTGGGTGGGCGGAGGAAGTCCAGCCAATACCAAAAAGAAGACAGGAGGACTCCACCAATCATTGCTGGATATGCAGAGTACCCTTCAGGAGCGGTCCACTCCTTCCGCTCTCATTGGCGTTCGAGTGCGCGCTTTCGCTGCCGACTGTTAAATCTCGCTCCGCGTTTTGTGAATCCTTGGCGGTGGGACGCCTCCGCGGGTGCGGTTTCCGGAGTGAGGCCCTCACAATAAGTCCCGCCCCCTTTTCTTGCGTACACATTCGGGCGGGGTTACTAGGGAGACTAGTTTCGGAAAATGGCTGACGGGTGTGCTTGGTGCTCGGTGCCTGGGCTTTCTGATCGGAATCGCAGCCCCAGCCCCGGGACCATCCAATAGAAACCAGCGCTGTCGTGGATAACAGCGTATTCTCAACCGTATACGGTAGCGCTGAGGCTCCTTCCTCAGCCCTTCCACGCCTCATTTTCTCCCGTTTACTCTTTTCCCTTCCCGGCCAGACAAGGAAACGAAAAGAGCACTTTAGGGCCCAGCTCCGGCTGCGGGTGCTGGAAAGTGTTTCTGCGCGAGCCCTTACTTGGGGCTCAAATGCGGCGAGCCAGGCCTTACCTGATTTTTGCTTCCTTTCGTTAGTATGCTTACCTTAGTGAGGTGACCTCGCAAAGCAAGTTAAGCAGGATAAGTTCAGTTCAAAGGCATTTAATCAAGTTTGTTTTTAGGTGCCTACCAAGTTGCAAGGCATTTTTCAAGGCGCTAGGGACACGGCGTGAATGAAATGCATTCCCTGCTCGAAAGGAGCTTTACATTCTAGAGAGGGGCAGAAGTTAAAATGATAGGACATAATGAGTGGTAGAGAAAGGAGATGGAGAGTGGACAGTTTTAGATACGAGTCTGGAAAGACCTCTTTGAGTTGACATTTGAGCTGAATGAAAGTGGAGTGAGCCTTGGAGGAATCTCAGGGAAGAATGGTTCAGGCAGAGAACAAGTTTTTAAAAGTCCAAGCTTCATATGCATATACTGGAAAGAAGCAAGTAGGCTAGGGTATTTAGAGCAAAATGAGCCTAGATGTGATGACTGTGGGAAATGAGAGTAGTGACATCTGCAGGGCTCTGATTAAGCAGGGTAAGGAGATGGAATTCATTGGATGGTTTTGAACTGGGCAGTGGCATAATTTGTAAAGTGGCTGCTTATGGTGGATAGATTGTTGACCTTCAAACATGCAAGCAGGAAAGGTAGCTAGGAGGCTATTTCAGACTTCCAGGAAATAAATTATTTGGCTTGCAATAAGGTGGCAGTAGAAATGTTAAGAACTGGTAGGATTCTGGATGTATTTGGGGTTTTGTTTTTTTATCCTGAGAGAGATCCAGCAGGGGAAGAGGGAGAGAGAGAGAATCCCAAGCAGGCCCTGTGCCACCAGCACAGAGCTGGATGCAGGACTCCATCCCAGGAACCACAAGATCATGACCTGAGCCAAAAGCAAGGGTCAGATGCCCAAATGATTGAGCCACCCAGGCTCCCCAGTTCAGAATATATTTTGAAGTAGAGTGAACAGGATCCCTTGATAGATTGTAACAAAAAAGAGACAAAAATGACCAGGATTATTTTTTCCCCAAAGCAACTGGATAGTGGTTGGCCCTTGCTAAAATGGGGAACATTAGGTAGCAGTGGGTTTGTTGTGAGGTGACATTGTTCTCACACACTAAAACTCAGATGCCTATTTTAAATAGAAGTTGAGCCAACAGTTAGCAAGGTTGGAGCTGAGGGGAGAATTTAGATCAAGTGATATAAATTTAGGAGTCACCAAATGGTATTTAAAACCACAAGACTGGAAGAAATCACCTAGAGTGGAAATCTTTATCCTAAAACTCTGCAGAGCATTGATGACCATTTCCCTTGCCCAGCCAAGAATCCTAAATCCAAGTAACTGCCTCTTAATTTACCCATCTTAGAATCAACACCCATAGCAAATACTCATTTTAAGAGTGAGATTTTAGGGGCACCTGCGTGGCTCAGTAGGTTAAGCCTCCAACTCTTGGTTTCAGCTCAGGTGAGATCATTATCTCATGGTTGGTGAAATCAAGCCCTACATTGGGCTCTGTGCTGATAGCTTGGGTTTCTCTCCTTCTCCCTCCCTCTCTCTCTCTCTCTCTCTCTCACTGACTCTATCTCAAAAAAAAAAAAAAAAGTGAGACTTTAAAGGTCCTAATCACTGAATTTATACAAAGAACAGTATGACATGTTCATACTGAACATAAAGTTCAAAGTCACTGCCTAAAGAGAAGTTAATGCTGCTATCACTTGGTAAAATAAACTCAAAGTTAGGGTTTGAGCTACTTTCAAGGGATTAATAATTCCTATTTGAGAGCAGAAAAGAAAGCAGCCGAACTCATTTTGAAGCCAGTATAACCCAAAATAGACAAGGACAGAACTAGAAATATAATTATAGGTCAGTCCCTTAGTTTGCCATTGTGTATCATGGACTAGACAATTTCATTCTCTAGTACTAGCAGAATCATTGCTACTTTCAAACTCTACCAGGATAGGTAACCAATTCTAGTTTCCTATTATAATTTTCCTAATTCTAGTTCTCTTTTTTAATTTTTTTAAACGTTTGTTCAATTTTGAAAGAGAGAGAGTGTGTGTGCGAGCAGGGGAGGAGCAGAGAGAGAGGGAGACACAGAATCTGAAGCAGGCTCTAGGCTCTGAGCTGTCAGCACAGAGCCCGACGTGGGGCTCAAACCCACGAACTGCAAGATCATGACCAGAGCCAAAGTCGGACACTCAACCAACTGAGTCACCCAGCCACCCCTTCTCTTAACTGAGATCCTATTGTCTGCAGCCACCATTCTTCCTCTATAATACATAATATGAGTCAAGATTCAGTTGAAGAGAATAGAATCCACTCCCCTGGTATAAGCAAAAAGAGCATTAAATACTGGGAGTGTTGATTAAATAGACTCAGATTAATTTTCAGGAATGAGTCCCAAAGTCTTCACAGAACTGGCCACCAAGGGAAAGATGACTCTTTTATGATCAGGAAATGAAAACTCCTGAACTACATTGCTCCTGCAATACCTAGGAACCACGACCATCAGAAAGCTGCCCGTGTCGATGCTGAGAGAAAGCAAGCATTTCAGCGCCTACAATTACAGAACTTATGCTGTCAGGAGGATAAGAGATGCCTTCAGAGAAAATAAGAATGTAAAGGATCCTGTAGAAATTCAAACCTTAGTGAATAAAGCCAAAAGAGACCTTGAGATAATTCGTCGACAGGTCCACATTGGCCAACTGTATTCGACCGACAAGCTTATTATTGAAAATCAAGAGAGGGGCGCCTGGGTGGCTCAGTCAGTTAAGCGTCCGACTTCAGCCAGGTCATGATCTCGCGGCCCGTGAGTTTGAGCCCCGCGTCAGGCTCTGGGCTGATGGCTCAGAGCCTGGGGCCTGTTTCCGATTCTGTGTCTCCCTCTCTCTCTGCCCCTCCCCCGTTCATGCTCTGTCTCTCTCTGTCCCAAAAATAAATAAATGTTGAAAAAAAAAATTAAAAAAAAAAAAAGAAAATCAAGAGAAACCCAGGACCTAGAGAGCCAGGACCAGCCACCACTGGCAGCTGTGGACCCCACCTTCAGCATCCATTCTGTGCTTGGGATGCGGGCTCCCAACAGACCACAAGTGGCCTCTTTCTTACATCAGCTTAAAATAGCCTCTTGCTCTGCCTGCCCTGTAAGGAGCTGATAAACTGAGTCTGGTTCATTCTTCTTTAGCCTTTAGTGAAAAAGGATGGCTGTCTCCTTGGTTCAAGTGTTCAAATGAAGAGCTGGAGTTCGCTCCCAATACTGCTGTGTATTATTGTGTCTCCTCTGCCCACCCCTTTTTGTATCTCATCCCCGCTTGTATAGAGCACCTCCACACTATGTTTCTTGGTTGACAATAAACAGAATTGTCTGCCTAAGTCACCTGAAAAAAAAAAAAAAAGAAAGCTGCCCGTGTTGCCAACTCCAGAACCACACTACATACACTGTGATCTACTCTTGCACAATACATGTGTTCAGTCCTGAATGTTAGAGCCCACAGTACTAGTGGCTAGATATTGACACCTCTGCTAATGCTGCTCCAGAAATACCAAAACCTCCATAACTGTGCTTGTCAATAGCAAGAGCGGAAGCCCATGGATGCATAGCAGGCTTGGTGTATCTGGCAATATAACTGATGCAAAAATGTAAAAGGTCTCTGATCTTTTTCCTTTCACTCAGTACTATGTGGGAGAAATTACAGCTGTAGTTCTTGACAAGATATAATTTTTAAGCCCAAAGACTCTTATTTCCTGGCTTCCATGTGCAGGGCAACTACCGGACTCTTAATGACAGCTACCTTGGGGGCATCTGAAACAATGGGACTTAACGGGTGGACAGCGTTCTTAATCCCATTTTTGTCAGCCTTGTATGGCTGAACGGCAGGCACATTTCCTTGCAAGACTTTTATTCACAGGCAGTTCCTGTGTGCTTTGACTTAACGGTATAAACGTAGTTGGTATTTTTTCAGCCCTTCCAAATTATAGAACTCTTAATCCACTTAGATTATAGACAGAGTTCCCCTCGTAGGAAAGCTGAATGCCTTTCCATCCCTACTTGCAGATTGACTAGCTCTGGCCTGAGTTACTCTCTCAAAGAACTTTGCTGAAACTGGCAAAAATTTAAAGCCAGCGAATACCAAGTTCTATAAATTTTACCAATTATTTCCCTCATGCTACAAATATCTTGCAACTGGACAGTAAGGGTCACCAGTTTTCCATGTGGCAATATCTGAGTCTTTACCACACATTGCCCTAATGCTTCCACTAAAGTGACAGTTCATTTATTTTAAGGTCATGTAATGTGCTGTAGGAAGTTTCTAGGGCTAAAATTCTGCATCAGATAGGAATAGGTTAATCTATGAGAAACAGAATATTTTTTTAAGTGTCCTTAGCCAAGATGCACATTTATTTCTTCATCACATAAACAGCATGCAGAAGTAGGAAGTCTAAATTAGTGGTGATTCCATGACCATCAGGGACCTAATTTCCTCCATTCTCAACATGTGTGGCTTCTACCTTCTGGTCCAGATGGCTACTTAAGTTCCAGCCATCTTGTCTACATTCTAATAAGCAGAAAAGAGAAAAGGGGAAAGATGATCATGCCTCCTCCCTTGAAAAATACTTCCTGGAAGTTGTACACACCACTCCTGCTTACAACCCATGGGCCAGAACTAACTTTATTCTCTGTGTCTGTATGTCCAGTAAGAGGTCATAACATCAAGGAAGAAGTATACAATTGATATTGGAGGACAAATATTCTCTGCTATGCTTTTCCTTTCCTGATTCAATAAAAGATTTCCCTGAGCGCCTGGGTGGCTCAGTAGGGTAAGCATCTGACTCTTGATGTCGAGATCTTGTGGCTGTGAGATTGAGCCCCACCTCTGGCTCTGCGCTGAGTGTGGCACCTGCTTGGGATTCTATCTCTTCCTGTGCCCCTCTCCCACTCGCTTCCTCTCTCTCTCTCTCTCTCTCTCTCTCTCTCAAAATAAAAAACTTAAAAAAAAAAAAAGATTGCTCCAGGTGGGGGAGCAGAAGATTAAAAAAAAAAAGCGTATTGTTTGGTTCTTTGCAGAAGAGGATGTGCTCGATAACTATGTTTGCCCTAGTAGTAGATATGGACATGATGCCCAGAATACCCTTCAAGGAAGGACTTGCTCCCAAGCTGCGGGGACTATCTCCAATTGTCAGCTCCATCAGGGTCTACTTCAGCTGCAGAGAGAAGCCTTGCCCAAGGTTATGACATTTCCAGGGCAGCCAATATTGGGTGATTGGACAAGACTGGAATAGAAAGGCTCAGCCATTAGGGCCCATCATGGGACACCTCTGATGTATGATATTCACTCTGGAGCTTCTGGGCAGGTTGTTCAAAGCTTTATTACACCTGTATTAGAATTTGACTTCTTTCTCTGCCCAGTCCTGCTTCCTCTCCCTTCCTTCCATATCTTCTATGCTCTGTCCCAGTGTCTGCTTCCCAAGAACCCTACCTGTGATAACTGGTACCAGGATTGGTTGGAAAGAGTAGACAATAAGATGGAATTTGGGAGATGGATTATGGACCACCTGCTGATGAAGCACAGGCAGCCCCTGGCACAAGGTGATAGTCCAACTGGGGTGATATACCAGGTGGAAGGGAACACCAGAGGTGTGACATTTCAGGCATTTGAGATATTGGTAAAAGTAAGAGTGATAAGAATAACAGAACTGGATGGCTATTACTAAGCTCCACTGGTTACAGAAAAATATTGAACAACTGAGGATAGGTAATAGGCAATTGCAAGTGAGGAATGAAAGCCAGAGAACCTCTTTATTGTACACACACAAAAAAGGTCTCATTAGCAGGGAAGGGGTGGAGAATGACAAGCAACAAGACTCAAACTTTAGAGTGGCTAAAATGTGGTTAAATAACCAAAAATGGCAGGTCTGTTGTGCCAAGGTCAGGGCCATGATTGAGAAAATCTAGCATTCCAACACATGGAAGGGACATCTGGGTGGTGCTCCTAAAGATTTTCAATCCTCGGGCTCCTCAGATGCCTAGTGACTATGGCTCACTCCTCCCTACCAAGACCTGTCACTTTCCTGTGCTAGAAGACTTTGCAGAGGCTTCTAACTGGAAGGCAACATGTTTCCCCCTCCCGTAGTAGACCCCCCTCCCCCCCGCCGCCACACGCACACACAAATCTTCTGGCCACTAGGCCTATAATTAGGGCTTATAGCATAACCTAGTTGAGAAGTGCTGTGCCTAATAATGGAGGTAAAGGACTATTCCCCAAAAAAGATGTAAGACCTAACCAGCATGTACCACCAGGAGCTTGGGGACTATGCATGGGACTGGATTCACAGAAGGCTTGATAAAGGAGGCCAGACCATAAAATGGGATAGGGAGAATTCTATTGATGGTGGAGCACTCTCCCAAAATATTTAACATCCTGGCCAGGGTCTCAAGAGTTGTGTGAACTCACTGCTATGATGGCTCCTAGAAGGATGAAAAACAAAAACAAAAACAAAAAACTAAAACAGTGACTTTGACTAAAACTGAAATGCCAGAAGTGCTAGGGCAGGTAGATAGGACATGAAAAGATAAAAAGGCTCAAGGAAGTGAATATGTTAGAATGGATGTGCTATGTACAGCCCAAAGGTTATGATAATTCTGTTCTGAAGGACAGCTCAGAGGCCATTTATCAAGGCCATAAGGAATGCATTGGTTCAAAGGGCAGGAATACCACTCAAAATTTGTGGTGACTCTCTGCAAGTCATGGCTGAAGCTAGTAAAGGCCTCTAGAACCTGGTTCACTGATAGCAATGCATATGCCAGGACCCCAAAGCAGTAGAGGCCAAGTGGTAGTGCTCAATGACCAGAAGCCAGGAAATTACAAGTATTATAATGTGGACCTAACCCACACAGTTATGGAAATGGTTAACAGGACATGGTATCCTTAGGGGCAAAACAGGCAGCCAACAAAGGTCCTATTTAGTTTGTATCAGCAGAAGAAAAAATCAAGGATAATGACCAGGAGAGTAAAATCCTTCATTCAATAAAGTCACCCACTGTTCCTTAATACATTTGCACACCTGAGTTAGTTTATAGACCTGGAATCCACTGACTGAAGAAGGCCTCAGGAGGAAGGACCCTATTACATTTCAAGCATAAATGGTAATGATTTTCCTAGCCCATCCCCAAAGTATCTTTTGTCATTTACCTGGGTAATTGTACCTTGAGGAAATGGGAATACCCAGACATTTCAAGGACTGTTAGACACAGGGTCTGAATTGACACTGATACCCAGAGACCAAAAGCATCATCATGACCCTGTTAGAGTGGGAGCATAGAGGCCAGTTAATAGATGACAAGGTCTGGCTCAGAGTGGGTCCATTGGGTATGTGGTCTCACCCAATGGTCATTTCCCCAGTCCCCAAACTATAATGGGATTCACGTATTTGACAATTGGTACAAACCCCTTGGGATGTTTGCCTGTGAAGTAAAAAAGCCATCATAGTGCAGAATGCCAAGTCGGGGTCTCTGAAATAGCCTCCCCTCCCCAGCCAACCATGGCACCAGAAGTCAAAATAATACTGTATCTCAAGAAGGGATGGCTGAAATTAGGGCCACTCTTAGGAGTTTAAAGGATACAGAGTTGCAGATTCCCATCATAGCTACATTTAACTCGTTATGTGGCCATGCAAAAAATAGATGGTCTCTGAAGGATGACAGCAGATTACTGTAAAGCTCAACCAATTAGTAGGTCTGATGGCAGCTGCCGTGCCAGATGTAGTGCACTTGCTAAAGTAAATTAATACAGCCTCAAGTATTTGGTGCACATCGTTGATTTAGTGAACGCATTCTTTTCTATTCCAATCATAAGAAAGGATCAGAAACAGTTGGCATTCCCACAAAACAGACAAAAGTACACATTTACAGTGTGGCCCGGGGCTATGTTAACATTCCTATCCTGTGTGATAAAAAAAAAACCCGAAAGAGGTCTGCACCTTCTGGATATCCTGAAGCACATCCCATAATCTCTGACATCAATGACTTCCTGCTGATTGGGCAGGATGAGCAAATTATGCTGTAACAATACCGGGAGAATTAAAAGACTAGAAGTGCACATGTGTGGTGGTAGAGTGCAGAGGAATGTGCAGAAGAAAGCTGACTCCTTGCCTTTCGTATCAAGAAGTCAGTAGATAATGGCTGACTGAAAAACCAAGAAGTAGAAATATGAGCATGTTATTTAGATAAGTGGAGGTAAATACCAAAGAATCAGCTTAAAGTTGAAAGTAGTTGCCTTGAGGGAAATGAAGTCTTGTTGGAAGCATTTAACTCTTTAAGTCAGGCACATGTGTAACTTTGAAAAAATTAAAAAACTAATATATATACGATATATATATTAATATATGTATCGTATATATATTATATACATATATTAATATATATTATATATATTATATATAATATACATATTAATATATATTATATATATTATATATTACACACACACACATATTTAAGCACTGTAAGTGAATTATTTACTGATTTCATCTGCTGGGAAAGGAGTAAATACAGCAAATAGGCTCAACAGGAATAGATTATTTGAGATTGGAATGACCGTTCTTGCAACCTCACCTTCTGGGTGCTAGTTAAAAAAAAAAAAAAAAAAAAAAAAAAAAGGCTCAGTATGTGAACATTTGGCTGTAATCCAGCATCTTTAGTAACCACAAAAGGCAACCATCCTCAAAACAGCTAGTAAAACCACTATTCAGTAGTTCAATTTAAATAAATGATTCTTTCCACAAATTAAAGTCTGTTTAAAAGGTAAAATCCACTTGGCTTCAAGATTTAAAATTTTTGTTTCCCAATCTACAGCCCCAGGGTCAGGTGGAATGACTTCCCTTGCCTATTCAGGGAATGCCTTGCTCCACTTCTTTAATGTTTGGTAACAATTTAGTAGAGGAATGTCCGGTAAGGGGGTGGGTGCTGTGTGGGTAGCAGGAAGTCTCACGAGCCTATTTATATTTTACGGAAAGGGAGTCTTGTCTTTCTCATACCATTAAGATTCTCTTATCCTTTGTATATTTAACCCATCCTGAAGAGAGATCTACAGTTAAACTTCAATATTTTTTTCTACTCTGAATAAAGTTTACTTTAATAAAGTACGAAGTACTTGGAGAGGAAATAAATTCCAAGAGAGTATTATTATGAGTATTATTATGGACCCATGGCTTTTTATAGTCTTAACATGTTTTAATTAAGTATAATTCTGATTGGATTTTTGAAGCAAATAAGATTCCTGTTTTAACCCGTGGGGACTCCTTTTAAGCAGGCTTCCAGGTCTCTGAACATTTTTTTAATGTTTATTCATTTTTGAAAGAGAGAGAGAGAGCATGAGTGGGAGGGGCAGAAAGAGAGGGAGACACAGAATCCAAAGCAGTCTCCATGCTCCGAGCTGTCAGCACAGAGCCCGATGAAGGGCTCAAACTCACAAACCACAAGATCATGACCTGAGCCGTAGTCGGATGCTTAACAGACTGAGCCACCCAGGCACTCTGGTGTCTCAACATTTTGAAAGCATCCTTGCCTTCTAGCGATTCCAGGTCCATCTTTAAAAATATTTTCTTGGGGTGCCTGGATGGCGCAGTCGGTTAAGCGTCCGACTTCAGCCAGGTCACGATCTCGCGGTCTGTGAGTTCGAGCCCCGCGTCGGGCTCTGGGCTGATGGCTCAGAGCCTGGAGCCTGTTTCCAATTCTGTGTCTCCCTCTCTCTCTGCCCCTCCCCCGTTCATGCTCTGTCTCTCTCTGTCCCAAAAATAAATAAACGTTGAAAAAAAAAAATTAAAAAAAAAATATTTTCTTACTAACTTGAATGTACTATATAATATGTCGTTTTACCATATTACATGTTTAAAAACCACAATATTATTATAAACCATAATTAAAAAAAATAAATATAAGTAAGTCATAAGTCAGTGTATACTACTTTGCCATTTCATTCTGGGCTTTTAAAAGAGTGCATGTATTTTTCAATCAGAGAAGAATACAGTTGGCTCTAACATGAGGATTGTATGATGATTATCTTTCAGCCTAACTAATTCAGATTTAGATTTTGTGTAGGTCTTGGTACGGAGCCACCCCAAAACTTGGTGGGGTAAAATAACAATTTCTTATTTCTCATGATTCTGTGGGTTGGCTACGTTCCCTTGGAGGATGCATTCAGCTGGGACGGTCACCCGGGAACTGGAATCAGTGGGGCTGACTAGGCTTCCCTCTCCGTCGGATGCTCCTCCTCAAAGAGGTGGCATGAGGCTTCTCCACACAGTCATGGTAAGCAGAGTTCCACGAGGGCAAAACCCAGTGTACAAGCATGTACCAACCCTCTGTCTGTATTACTCCCTTTGGCCAAAGGAAATCCCATGGCCAAACCCAAAGTTAAGGGTTTTCATAAAGGCATGGATATGGGGGAGGAGGGGGGTCCTGAGTCACTGGGGTCATTAATATAACAAATTACTCCAATCTTCCTGTGAATATTATCTTAAAATAGAAGTCCTATCACTCAGGGTGTTAACCTTAAAAAATAAAACTGCTAGTTATTTTATCAGCAAGAATGGTTTTGTCCAGTAATAGCAGAGAATTACAATCTAGAACAAACTAAAGCAAAATCATAGGCAAATCTAGAGAACAAAGGAATGGAACCCTTTTTTTATAGAGGAAAGGGGAAGCTGGGAGGGCTATTATAAGCAAAAAGTCCATTGGAGTAAACTGGGATTTCAAAGTATAGTAGCTTTTCATTGGCTGACTTGTGACAGTCACTCATTGGCCGGGCTGTTGCCGGGGGAGTAAGAAAAACTTTCTTCCTTCTGCTGGGATGGAGTAAAGCAGTATCCACTTGCAAGGTCCCTCTCTCTTCCTGTTGGTTCTGCAGCTGCCAAGGAGTGCCAGTGTGTAAGAGCACTCCCTTTGCTGGCCTCCCAGCTTCATTCTAAATGATATTTCCTATTATTAATTTTCATATTTCACCCTTTTGTTCAAGATCTTTCTTTGAAAGCATCACTGATCAAGAGTTAGATTCTCCATATTTAGTAGTTTTGTCCCTCAGTGCCAAGAAGAATCTTTCCTAGTTGTCATGTCCCATGGCAAAGAAAAGGAGCATAGCAGCTGAAAAACACTGAGGCCACATCTGAGTAACAAGGAAGGTTGAGGGGGAGACCTCTTAGGCACTTCCCATCTATAGTCCATATTTATTAAAACTGTAAGTGTTGGAGATCGTCTCAAAACATCAAACCAGCATCGCCTTATTGGGTACATCATTTAAAAAACTTTTGACATGTGACAAAATACAAAACTTAAAATAATTATATAAAACAGAAGAAGTAGAAGTAACATGAGAATTCCAAATCGTGCATGATGGTTCTACACCAGGACTCTAGGTGTGAAAGTAGCCAACTGAGATATTTATTGGCACTGATTATTATTATTTAGGGGAAAAAGGCTCTCTCATGATGGTAAACCTGTAGTCATGTATGTCTCCTAGAAACCTCTGCCTAAAGCAACCATGAACACAAAATAGTGAATACTGCAAAGGCACACTACAGAATTAACTGAGTGGATTTGGAAGATACGGTACAGGTATAAACAGGAAGCAATAGCTGATGAACTTTTTGCAAAACAGCAAAACTGCAAGAGTGTTTTTGAAAAAGTGTCATCTCAAAAGAACTGTTTGGAACCAAATGTGTTCTCAGTGATATTGTAGAGTTGTAAATTCAGAAACCATGAATTTGGATAAGAATCCAGAGTCAGTTAATGGTTCAGATGAGAAAAGACTTTTTGTGGATTCTAAATTTTCCAAGCCTTCAGAAAAAGCAAGTGAAAATTAATTTGTCATAGGATCATGATGAGGCTATTTCCAAAAGATGGTAAGAGGTTTCTCCCTTTTGTATGAATTTGGAAAAGCAGATAAGAGAATGGTCTTTCCACAAAAGAGACAGAAGCAGCAACAATGAGAAAAAGGTATACAGGCCTGGTCCAGACATCCTGGGAAAGCTGTCCCATCAAATGTCACCTGTTTTGATTCCCAGAAATCTTTACTTTTAGGTCACCAGATGATGTGCAGGTCTAGTCAGGGCTTGTTGCTTTCTTTAGATGTGTCACATGAATCCAAGAGTCTATTTCCCCAATTTTGGTGGCATAAGGGTTGGTTAGAAGTTCCTAATGAAGGCATTTCCAGTGAGGTTGAAGAGAGTCTTTCTGGAGGTGTCTTTTGAAATCTCCATGTTGCCAAGGCATGATGTTTAAGGTTTTCATCTCCTGGGAGTGCACGGTGAAAAGATTGCTCTACCAAAGCATGGTTAGTTTTAATAGAAGAAATTGGGCCTTTACAATATTGAAGTATATCTCCTTTTATCAACTGTGGGTCAAAGGAGGCAGAGGGCAAATGCATTGGATGCCTGTGACTGTCTCAAAGGATGAAAGTCTGTGAGTTCCCAAGGGGGTGGGACTGAGATTTAAAAGGAACAACGGCAATCCTTCTGGCCAATGTATTTTGAGGGTTTCCACAAATTTTCCCAACTGAGTCTTAATAGTGCCATTAGTGTGTTCCACTAACCCTGAGGATTGGTGATGGTATGCACAATAAAAGCATTGTAAAACTGGCCAAACAGCACAGGCTTGTTGAAGCACCTGACTGGTAAAAGGGGTTCCCCGATTGCTATGAAGTTCAAGAGGGGTTCTCCAGGCAGAGGTAATCTTTTCTTCTAAGGTTTTATTTGTAAGTAACCTCTACACCCAATGTGGGGCACAAATTTACAACCCCAGGATCAAGAGTTGCACGCTCTACCAACTGAGCTAGCCAGGCATCCCAGGGGTAATCTTTTCTAACAGAGTTTTAGCAACAAAGGAAGCGTGGCCTGTCTACAAGAGAAAGCTTTGGTCCAGAGAGAAAGCATACAAATTATGACTAAAACATATTTATGTCCATGAGATGGGGAAGCTCTATGAAATCCATTTGTACGAACAAGTTTCTTTGGATTCTGCTTTGGACAGGTTAAACAGCTGAGGTAGGCACTTTTTGTGGCCTTATTAGTATTTCCCCACCAATATTGATTTATAAATGCTATTATTTTGTCAGTAGACGAATGGTTTAATGCATGTTCAGTGCTAGTGGGACTGTTAGAATTTCTGGTAGGGGCTGGATTCTTATTTGGTCCAAACCAGACTTACTAGTTTTCCAATATTGTTTTTCCCTCTCTGGGGCTAATTGTTGGATATCTCTTATTGTCAATTTCTCCAAATTATCATTCCTTTGGACCATAACATAGGTTTGCTTACTGGTTTCATTTGACCTCCAGGGAGATGAGTCTGGAATGCCTAGGAACCTTAGGGATAGCCAGAGAAGTCAGCAAAAGTATGGCATCTAATAAATTCTGGACACAGGAAACATTTTTAATTTTATCCCCATTGGAGGTAAGGAAACCTTGTTGTTTCCATAACATTCCAAAGTCATGAGCTTCCCCAAAGGCATACTGACTATTGGTGTGAATGTTTGCGGGTTTCCCCTTGGTTAAGGTACAAGCTCGAGTCAGGGCATGTAACAACTTGTTGGGCTGAAATAGCCAAAGGTAAAGGTGCTACCACAATGACTTCAAAAGGAGTAGCAATAGCATACCTAGCACAATACTTGCCATTTTCATCCCTTAAATAAGAGCCATCAATAAGTCATGAAAAATCTGCATTGGTTAGAGGAGTTTCCTGTAAATTGCCACAGAGAGTCAAAGGTAATCTCTCAGCATAAGCAGTAACTGAGGGGCTTCATTTGGATCCAAACATTGTCCTTGTTTCAAGATCAGATGCAGTTAAGTACCGAATCTGAGTTTAAGACTGCCAAAAGTTTTCTGTCTTCCGGCGAAGAGGTTTGAGAAGGAGAGCAGAGAAGCAAATCATCTGTGTATTGTAACAAAGTGGAGACTGCAGAAAACTTTCTGTCATCTAAACCAATTTTTAGGGTTTGTGAAAAATAAAGATTCTGCAAGATCCTGGGGCATGACTGTCCAGATGTATTTCTATTCTTCCCAAATGAAAGCAAAAAGATATTGGCTACCCTTATCAGCTGGAATACTAAAAAAAATGCACTGTATGGATGAATTACAGTGAAAAATTTGCTTTCAGTGGGAATGGATGTCAAGAGCGTATGGGGGTCAGGAATAACCGGGGGCCAAGAATAACAGGAGTAACAGGGTTATTTGTTGCTCAGAGGTCCTGGACGAACCTGAAGCCTCAGACATTGGGTTTTCTCACAGATAAAAGTGTGATATTATAGGGACTAGTGTAGAGGATAATGAAGCCCTGAGCCTTGTAATCTTTTATTATGGGCTTGATGTCTTGAAGAGCTTCTTTATTTATAGGGTATTCTGGGGGGGGAGCTTTTGAGGAATTGATGTGAATCTTGATGGGAGGTGCACTGTGGATTCTGCCAATACCAATTCAGGATTTTGCCCATAAAGAGGATGGTAGCTAATCTAATAGGAACAAATAACCAGTGTCCCCAGACTCAGATGTACAGTGTTGTTGGAGATGAAACAAATAAAAAATGTTGAAGGGAATAGGTTAGAGACAGGGATCTGTCGAAGTTTATTAGAGACCCCTGCTATTTGAACTGTTTTTGTATTCTGAGACAGGCGCTGCTTTATAGCAGTGGGGCTGAGCACCAAGTCTGTAGCTCTGGTGTCAATACTGAGAGATTCATTCCCAAACTGGAGAGTGGATTCTGCAAGCTGATTAAGAGAAATTCCCATCCCCCCCACTGGGAATTGGGAGGACATTGGAAAGGCTGGCTGGAGGGCTGAAGGTACCTGGAGCTCTTAAACTGGCAGCAATCTTCGTGTGCCTGAGGGACTCAGTCAGTTAAGCATCCAACTCTTGATCTCGGTTCAGGTCATCATCTCACAGTCCGTGAGTTTGAGCCCTGCACTGGGCTCTGTGCTGACAGCGTGGAGCCTGCTGCTTGGGATTCTGTCTCTTTCTTCTCTCTCTCTGCCACTACCCTTGCTTGTTCTCTCTCTCTCTCTCTCTCTCTCTCTCCCTCAAAATAAATAAATAAGTAAACTTAAAAAATAAAATAAAATAAATTGGTAGCAATGTTTTTTCCCCAACACCCTGGCTCTTTGCAATAATAGCAGAAACTAGGAGGTTTGGGAGCCTTCATTTGCCAGAGTTAAAATTAAGCATTTTAGTGGTCTTTCTCTTAGGTGACTGATTTATCTAGGATATGAGTGAGCCAGTTTATCAAGTTAACTAAATCTGAAATGGGTATAGGTTCCGATTCCATCTTGGTCCTTTTAACTAAAGGAGAAAGATCCTGGTTCAGCCTATTTATAAGCCAAAAGTTAAATGCTACCCAAGTGGATTCAACATCTAAAGGAAGACCAGATTCTTTAAAAACAATTTAGAGTCTTTTGTAATAGCTTTGAACAGGCCCATCAGGCTTTTGTGTTCAATCCTGAAATGTGTTCCAATCAGCAGGCTTAGGAAAAGCTAATATAATTGCTCTGTGGAGATTTCCAGCGAGTATTCTAGCCATCTTGCCAAAAGTTAGGGGTTTGTTTCTCTAAATTCGCTTCAGGATGTTCCCATTGGGTTAGTTCCATCCGATGTTTGGCCTGGTCCTCACCAACAAGCATGTGGGCTAATTGATAGAAATCTGAGAAACCAAGTTGGTGAGTCTGAATAACTGTTAAATTCTTCAGCAAACCTATGGGGGGCCCTCTGTCACTTTAGGAAACCCTTTAACTGTGGTTTGCGATCCAGCCCTAGTCTGGGGGAGATAAAATTTAAGAGTATATTTAGATCCTCAGAAGAGTTAACTTTAAAGAGGCAATTTTTAATAGGTTCAGGAGAGGAGAAAGCAGAGAGAGATTCAGAGGAAAAGAGAAATTTGGCAGAGAGAAAGAGGAAAATGGTGCTGGAGGCAGGGCTTGAGCACAAGGTGGCTGCCATATGTCTGTAGATGAAGATAAGGGAGGGGAAAGGAGGTCTCAGAAGCTATTTTGATTTCTTTCAATTGTTTGTTTGCCTCAGTTAATTTAGAAATAGTATTTTGTTAAGAGGCAAACTTAGAATCCTGAAAAAGTTTGGAAGCTTCAGGTTACCAATTACAATAGGCATCCCATTCAGTTATCTGTTTCTTGCCTGTTTCTTGCATAGTTTTCTAATTCATTTTTTGAATAAAACAAGTCTGGGGAGATTGAAAATTCCCCATAATGGATGTTGGTGTCCCAAATTACTTTTGGTAAAGTTAGTCCATTTAGTTATACATGTGCATGAGGTGGACCATGGTTTTTAGACATAAAACTGGCCAGAGTCCCAGTAAAGGAAAGTGAGGCACCCTCAAAGCATTCTGATGGCTGGGGTTCCATTTCTTGAAGGTTTTTCTCTAAAGCAAAGATAAAAATTCCTAAACAGCAGTTTTAACAGGAACAGCCTAGTTCCAGAAGGAATCAGACCAAAGGTCAGCACAGTTCCAATAGGAACAGCCCAGTGCAGAAAAGGAGTTGGATCAAAGGCCAATACAGTTCTAACTGGCACAGTGCCAACAGAAACAGTCTGATTCTCAAAAGGAGTCAGACTGAAGGTCAAATTAGTACTCCCAGAAAAACAAGGCCTTAACAGAGATCCTGACTAAAGCCTAGAGGACTTGAACACAGAGCAAAGCTGAAAATCCAGGAGAAAACTCACCCTCAAACTCCAGGGTCAGTGAGAAAGCAGTGAGCTCAGTTGGTTCTGTGGGTACTGGTACCTGTTTGCTCACCTGCTTTGGGGCTGTTGGGGGCCTCTCTGGATTGCACTTCATATCACCAGGTAATGTTAACCTGAAAAAACAAAATTGCCAGTTATTTTACCAGCAAAAATAAGTTCATGTGGGAATAGCAGAGAATTGCAATGTGGGATAAGGAAGCTAAGGCAAAACCATAGGCAAACAGGGAGAACAAGAAAAGACTGCTCTTTTATAGAGGAGAGTGGGAACCTGGGAGGGCTGTTACACACAAAGTCCATTGGATTAAACTGGGAGTTCAAAGTATAGGGGCTTTTCATTGGATGAGTTGTGACAGTTTCTCATTGGCTGGGCTGTTGCAGGGGGAGGAGGAAAAACTTTCTTCTTCAGTTGAGATAGGGTAAAGTAGCATCCAAGCGCAAGGTCTTTGGGTCTGCAATTGACAAGGAGTGCTAGGGTGTGAGAGCTCTCCTTGCTGGCCTCCAGATTCCATTCTAAATGAGTTTCCTTGTATTAATTTCCACAAGGGATATATCAGACAGATGACCTAATTTTGATATAGAATTTTATATGAGATTTGGTATAAGTATCCCTTTAACTATAGGGTTTTTAAAATATGCAAATATATATTTCCTAGTATTATTTTTAATCTTTTATTGCAGGCAGTTAATGTTGAACATTTATTTTTATGCTTATTTTTAAAAAATTTTTTCTCCAAGTTTTTATTTCAATTCCAGTTAGTTAAAGTCAGTATAGCATTAATTTCAGATGTAGAATTTAGTGATTCATCACTTACATACAACACCCAGTGCTCATGACAACCAGTGCCCTCCTGAATACCAATCACCCATTTAAACGCCACCCGTCCCTCTCTGGTAACCATCAGTTTGTTGTCTACAGTTAAAAGTTTGTTTTCTGGTTTGCCTCTCTCTCTCTTTTCCCCCTCCATGTTCATCTGCTTTGTTTCTTAAATTCCACATATGAGTAAAATCATATGGCGTTTGTCTTTCTCTGACTGGCTTATTTCACTTAGCATAATACTCTCTATCTCCATCCACGTCATTGTAAATGGCAAGATTTCATTATTTTGATGGCTGAGTAATATTCTAGTGTGTGTGTGTGTGTGTGTGTGTGTGTGTGTGTGTGTACACATACATACCATTTCTTTATCCATTCATCAGTCAATGGGCATTTGGACTTTTTCTGTAATTTGGCTATTGATGATAGTGCTATTTAAACATCTGGGTGCATATATCCCTTCAAATCTGTATTTTTGTGTCCTTTAGGTAAATACCTAATAGTACAACTGTTGCAATGGTAAGGTGGTTCTATTTTTAGCTTTTTGAGGAAACTCCATACTATTTTCCAGACTGGCTGCATCAGTTTGCATTCCCACCAACTGTGTAAGAAAGAGGATCCTCCTTTCTGTGCATCCTCTCAAACACCTGTTGTTTCTTGTGTTGTTAATTTTAGCATTCCAACAGGTGTGGAGTGATATCTCATTGTAGTGTATCTCATTTGTATTTCCCTGATTATGAGTAATGTTGAGCATCTTTTCATGTGTCCATTAACCATCTCTATGTCTTCACTGGAAAAATGTCTATTCATGTCTTCTGCCCATTTATTTATTTTTAAAAAAAGTATTTTAATGCTTATTTATTTATTTTTAAAAGTCTATTTGTTTTTGAGAGACAGGGAGAGATAGAGCACGAGTGGGGGAAAGGTCAGAAAGAGAGGGAGACACAGAGTCCGAAGCAGGCTTCAGGCTCTGAGCTGTCAGCACAGAGCCCGATGTGGGGCTCGAACTCATGGATCGTGAGATCATGACCTGAGCCAAAGTCAGATGCCCAACTGACTGAGCCACCCAGGTGCCCCAATGTTTACTTATTTTTGAGAGAGAGTGAGAGAGACAGTGTGAGCAGGGGAGCGGCAGAGAGAGAGGGAGACACAAAATCCCAAGCAGGCTCCAGGCTCTGAGCTGTCAGGACAGAGCCCGATACAGGTCTCCAACCCATGAACCATGAGATCATGACCTTCGCTTAAGCTGGACGCTTAGCCCACTGAGCCACCCAGGTGTGTCTTCTCCATTTTTAAACTGGATTATCTGTTTTTTGGGTGTTGAATTTGATAAATTCTTTATAGATTTTGGATACTAACCCTTTATCAGATATGTCATTTGCAAATATCTTCTCCCATTCTGTAGGTTGCCTTTTAGTTTTGTTGTTTCTTTCACTATACAGAAACTTTTTATTTTGATGAAGTCCCAATAGTTTATTTTTGCTTTTGTTTCCCTTGCCTGAAGAGACGTATCTAGAAAGAAGGTGCTACTGCTGATGTCAAAGAGGTAACTGCCTGTGATCTACACCTCTAGGATTTTAATGGTTTTCTGTCTCACATTTAGGTCTTTCATCTATTTTGATTTTATATTACAAAGCTATAGTGATCAAGACCGTATGGTATTGGCACAAAAACAGACACATAGATCAATGGAACAGAACAGAAAATCTAGATAACGAACCCACAACTATATGGTCAACTAGTCTTAGACAAAGCAGGAAAGACTATCCAATGGAAAAAAAGAGTCTCTTCAACAAATGATGTTGGGAAACCTGGACAGCAACATGCAAAAGAATAAAACTGGACCACTTCCTTACACTATTTTTTTTTATGTTTAAAAAGTCTTTAAATAAATATAGCTACTTCTTCTACATTCCAATTAAGAATTTTTAAAGGCAATTTAATATTAACATACAATAAAATTAATATTGTCTTTAAGAATCATCATAAACATCACAGTTTAGAAACTACCCATTAAGATTAAAGAAAATACTTTGTACAGGTTTGCATTTTATATTTTCATATGTAATTATAAGAACTAATATAAATGAGAGTGGGTGTGTGAATGATATTATATCTCAACTGTAATATGTTTACTTTACATTTATACTTGTTTAAGTATCATCACAAATATTTTAGTTACTTTAACTTTAGAGAAAAATTCTGAATCTTTGCAAGGAATAAAATAAACTATGTTGGTGTTTCCAATTTTTTATTTTTTTAAGATTTTTTTAATGTTTATTATTTTTTGAGAGAGAGAGAGAGAGAGAGAGAGAGAGCAGGCAGAGAGGGAGACACAGAATCTGAAGTAGGTTCCAGGCTCTGAGATGTCAGCACAGAGCCCACCTTAGGTCTCAAACTCACGAACTGTGAGATCATGACCTGAATGAAAGTCGGATGCGTAATTGACTGAGCCACCCAGGTGCCCCTAAGATTTTATTTTTAGTTTTTGGTGTTTTGTTTTGTTTTGTTTTGTTTTTGAGAGAGAGAGAAAGAGAGGTGCAAGTGGTGGTGGGGAGGGGCAGAGGGAGAGAGAGAATCCCAAGCAGGCTCCATGCTTAATGCAGAGCCTGATGCATGGCTCAATCCCATGACCCTGGGATCATGACTCAAGCTGAAATCAAGAGTTGGACACTCAACTGACTGAGCCATCCAAGCACCCTAATATTTTTTTTAAAAATGTAATGTAATCTCTACTCCCAACATGGGGCTCAAACTCATAACCCTTAATTTGGCCAACATTTCAACAATTGCTAGGGAGAGGATGGAAAAGATAAGAACTGACAACATCTGCATAATCAAAATTTCCCTTATCTCTGGAGGCAAGACAGACACAATTCTATATTGTAAAACTCCCATAAAAGGGATAGTTTTGACATTTTTCCACTTCAGTCTTTTAAGGAAGCTTGAGATAACCTGATATAAGAACCACAAGCACTGTCACCGAGCAGCTATATTTATTAGAAATCCCTCATGTTCCTTGCTCAGACCTTTTAAACAGACATAGTACAAGTTTAGTTAACACAAATTTAGCTAGCATTTGCTTGAAGAAGCAGGATTCCACAGAAGGAAAAACTATGTATCTGGTAGAGCAAGACAAATTTCACGAATTTTCAAAAAATTACCCATCATAGATTTATACCTGCTACATGGTAACTTTTGTTACTGTCCCACACTTCTTCCTTTTCGCCCATTTAGCCTGCTTTCCAGATATTTTTTATTCATTATGAACTATTTGAGAGACATGGAATACACAAGACACGAATATAACTTGTGGCACAATAATAAAATGAGCACCTGTGAAACCACAAACCAACTGAAAAGCTGGGTGTCAGTAGATCTGAAGGTTCCCCATTGGGCCCCTTCCCCATTCCATCCTCCAGCCTTTCTCCCTAGGTAACCACTACTTTGCATTCATTCTCCTCTTATCTTTATAATTCTATCAAATATACATGTGCATTGGGATAACTTATCCCATCATATTTGGTATCAAAGTTTATATAAGTAGTAACATTCTATAGCTTGATTTTTATTTTTCATGTTGGAGGGCTTCAGCTATGTTATTGGATATAGCTGTAGTTGACTCATTTTTTTTTTTTGAGGTTGTGTACTACTCTATTGTGTGACTATGTCACAGTTTATTTATCCATTCTCCTATCAGCGAACATTTGAATGATTTCCAATTTTTTTCCCCTTTAATAGGTACCCATGTATATCTTGTAGTAGACACATGCACCTGTTCATGGTATATGTCAACTTTGCTAGATAATGCCAAACTGTCTTCCAAAGTGTTTATACTAGTGTACTCCTACACAATGTACAAGAATTCCTGGTTCTCTTCATCCTCGCTTGAGACATCCAACACTTGAGACTGTCAAAATTTTTAACTTTAATTTAAAACCAGAAGATATAAAACAGTAACTCATTGGGCACTTGGCTGGCTGAGTGGGTAGAGTGTGTGGCTCTTGACCTTGGGGTTGTGAGTTCAAGTTCCACACTGGATATAGAGATGGCTTAAACAAATAAATTTAAAAAAGAAAAAAAACCCAGTAACTCACTGTGGCTTAAATTTGTATTTTCCTGATAACTAATGAAGCTGAAGAGCTTTTTATGTGCTAGTTTGCCATTGGTATATTTTCTTTTTAAATTTTTTCATGTGTATTTATTTATTTTGAGAGAGAGAGAGAGCGCACAAGGGAGGGGCAGAGAGAGGGAGGGAGAGAGAGAATCCCAAGCAGGATCCATGCTGTCAGTACAGATCCCAACCTGGGGCTTGATCTCATGAATTGTGAGATCATGACCTGAACTGAGGTCAGGAGTCGGATGCTAAACTGACTGAGCCACCCAGGTGTTCCTGTATATTTTCTTTAACAATGTTTCTGTTCAAGTCTTGTGACTATTTTTTTTAATTGGGTTATTTTCTTCTTATTGTTGTAAGACTTCTTATATTCCAGATACAAGTTTTCATCAGATATATTTTGCAAATGTTTGCTTTATGTAGCTTCGCTTTTTAGTTTTTTAACAATGTCTTCTGAAAAACAAAAATTTTTAATTTTGATGAATTCCAATTTATCATTCTTTTTACTTTATGGTTCATACTTTTATTGTTGTATCTAAGAAATTGTTGCCTAACCTAAGGTCAAAAAGACTTTCTCCTATGTTTTCTTCTGGAAATTTTATAATTTCAGCACTTATATTTAGTTCTATTTTTTTTTTAATTTTATTTTTAATTTTTTTTAAAATTTACATCCAAATTAGTTAGCATATGGTGCAACAACGATTTCAGGAGTAGATTCCTTAATGCCCCTTACCCAGTTAACCTATCCCCCCTCCACAACCCCTCCAGTTACCCTCAGTTTGTTCTCCATCTTTATGAGTCTCTGTTTTGTCCCGCTCCCTGTTTTTATATTCTTTTTGTTTCCCTTCCCTTATGTTCATCTGTTTTGTCTCTTAAAGTCCTCATATGAGTGAAGTCATATGATTTTTGTCTTTCTCTGACTAATTTCACTTAGCATAATACCCTCCAGTTCCATCCACGTAGTTGCAAATGGCAAGATTTCATTCTTTTTGATTGCTGAGTAATACTCTATTGTGTGTGTGTGTGTGTGTGTGTGTGAGTGTGTGTGTGTGTGTGTGTGTATATATATATATATATATATATATATATATATATATATATATACATACTACATTTTCTTTACCCATTCGTCCATCGATGGACATTTGGGCTCTTTCCATACTTTGGATATTGTTGATAGTGCTGCTATAAACATGGGGGTGCATGTGTCCCTTTGAAACAGCACACCTGTATCCTATGGATAAATGCCTAGTAGTGCAATTGCTGGGCCGTAGGGTAGTTCTATTTTTAGTTTTTTGAGGGACCTCCATACTGTTTTCCAGAGTGGCTACACCAGCTTGCATTCCCATATTTAGTTCTATTTTCTACTTGAAGTTAACTTTTGGATGTGGTGTGAAATAACAGTTGAGATTATTCAATTTTGTGTATAGATATTCTGGCACCATTTTTTGAAAAGACCATATTTTCTCCTTTGAATTACCCTGGTACCTTGGTTAAAAATCAATTAATTATATACATGTGGCTTTATTTCTTAACTATATATTTTTTTTGCTTCTGAACTCTTAATAAATTCTATTAATTTATATGTCTGAAGATTTTTGCAAATGATATATCTGATAAAGAGTTAGTATCCAAAATATATTGAAAAACTATACAATTCAACACCAAAAAAAAAAAAAACCCCACAAAATAATCCAATTTAAAAATGGGCAAAATACCTGAATAGACATTTTTTCAAAGACATACAAATGGCCAAGAGATATATGAAAATATGTTCAACATTATTCATCATCAGGGAGATGCAAATCAAAACCACAATGATATGTCAGCTTACACTTGTCAGAATGGCTAGTATCAAAAAGACAAGAAATAACAAGTATTAGCCAGGATGTAGAGAAAAAGGAGCGCTTGTGCATTGTTGGTAGGAATGTAAACTGGTGCAGCCACTGTGGAAAACAGGATAGAGGTTCATCAAAAAGTTAAAATTAGGGGCGCCTGGGTGGCGCAGTCGGTTAGGCGTCCGACTTCAGCCAGGTCACGATCTCGTGGTCCATGAGTTCGAGCCCCGCGTCGGGCTCTGGGCTGATGGCTCAGAGCCTGGAGCCTGTTTCCGATTCTGTGTCTCCCTCTCTCTCTGCCCCTCCCCCGTTCATGCTCTGTCTCTCTCTGTCTCAAAAGTGAATAAACGTTAAAAAAAAAATTTTTTAAAAAATAAAAAAAATAATAAAAAAAAAGTTAAAATTAGAAATACCGTATGATCCAATAATTCCAGTGCTGGGTATTTACCCAAAGAAAATGAAAACACTGTTTTGAAAATAGTGCACGCCTATGTTTATTGCAGCATTATTTACACTAGCCAAGATAATGGAAGCAACTAA
Source organism: Prionailurus bengalensis (assembly GCF_016509475.1). Lineage (NCBI taxonomy): Eukaryota > Metazoa > Chordata > Mammalia > Carnivora > Felidae > Prionailurus > Prionailurus bengalensis. The sequence goes on along the minus strand of NC_057345.1, from coordinate 51,303,779 downwards.
AGTGTCCATCAAAAGATGAATGGATAAAGAAGATGTGGTGTATATATACAAGAGGAGGGGGGCTGGGAGGATGGGCAAAATGGGTGAAGGGGAGTGGGAGATACAGGCTTCCAGTTATGGAATAAAAAATGGAAACGAAAGAGAACTCCATAGGGAATATAGTCAATAGTATTATAATAGTATTTTATGGTGACAGATGGTGGTTCCACCTGTGATGAGCATAATATAACCTATAGAGCTGTTGAATCACTATGTTGTACACCTGAAACTAATAGAACATTGTGTGTCAATGTTCAATTAAAAATATATATATACATCTGTCCTTACACAAATACCACACAATCTTGATTATCGTAGCTTTATAGTGAATCTTAAAATCAAGTAGTGTCAGTCCTCTGACTTTGTTCTTCTTCAAAATTATTTGAACTATTCTAGAATTGCTTTGCATTTCCATGTAAATTTGGAATCAAGTGATTGATTTATAAAAACAAAAAAAAAACACTTACGAGATTTACTTTTTCACTCTTTTTATGTTTTGTTTTAATAAATAGATGTTCCCAATTTTAATATGGTCAAATTTATCAGTCTTAATCTTTGTGGTTTATCTTTATGGTTAGCTTTCTTTTTTCTTTTCCTTTTATTTTCAATCTAGTCTTTCCTATCCTGAGGTTAAAAATATTTTTTCCAATATTTTCTTCAAAAAGTTTAAAAGTTTTTTCATTTGGCTTTTAAATAAAGATTTTTTGTGTGTGATCTAAAGTATGAACCCAATTTTATTTTATTTTTTCCATATGGATAAAAAGTTATCCCAGCCCATTTATTAAATAGTCCATCCTTACCCCAGAGATCTGTAGAAACCTCTGTCATATGTCTGTTTACAAATATGAGTCTGTTTACACATTTTCCGGATTAATTACCTGTATAATCACTATAGTTTTGAAATAAGTCTTGATATCTGAGAGAACAAGTATGTCCTATTTTGCTTCAAGAATGTTTTATCTAATTTTAGCTTTTACCCTTCCATGTAAATTTAAGAATCAGATTGTAAAGTTCCGTAAAAACCCAAAGTAGCGTATGTAGGTTCTATTTTTCTCTCTTCTTGAAGCTGGCCTGTCCCTGTGACCTATTTTGCTTGATAGAATGTAGTAGAAGTGATACTTTATAATTTTTAAGACTGATCTCGAAGAGATCTACAGATTCTTTCTTTGTTGTGTGGGACACTCTCAGCACCAAGCCACCCTTAAAGTTAGCCCACCAAGCTGTGTGAATGATGTGTAGCAAGGCAGTGTAGAGTTCTAGTCTTCCAGTCAGCCCTGCCAAGTCATCAGACATGGGAGGGCACCAGTACCATCTGACATGCAACTTCATGAACCAATGTGGAGCAAAAGAACTATCCACCCAAGTTTTGGTCACATTCTTGACCTTCAGAATGTGAACAAATAAAATGGTTGTAGTTTTAAGGCATTGTGTTTGGGGGACACCTGGGTGGTGCAGTCCATCAGGCATCTGACTTCGGCTCAGGTCATGATCTCATGGTTCATGAGTTCAAGCCTCGCGTCGGGCTCTGTGCTGACAGCTCAGAGCCTGGAGCCTGCTTCCGATTCTGTGTCTCCCTCTCTCTGTGCCCCTCCCCCACTCACACCCTGTCTCTCTCTCTCTCTCTCTCTCTCTCTCTCTCTCTCAAAAATAAAGATTAAAAAAAAAAGGCATTGTGTTTGGGAGTAGTTTTTATACAGCAGGTAAAGGCCTAAAGAGTAGTAATGTAGCCAAATATTTGGCAATACTCTCATATGTAGTATATGAAAGATAGATATACTTAATAAACTTGCCTTAACTTTACCTTCTATGTCTCTTAATTTCTTCATATTTTTCATATGCATTTGACCACCATTTCTGCATAATTTCTTCAGTCCTATCTTCCATTTAACCAGTGATCTCTTTAGGTACATCTAGTTTGCTATTTATCTTAGCACTATCTACCCTAGCACTGAGTTTTTCATTTCCTTTGTAATGTTTTCCATTTCCTAAAGTTACATATATATGTGTGTGTGTGTGTTTTATACATACATATGTATATATATATATACAATGTTATATATATATATATATATATATATAAATGTTTTCATCTGTCTGCATATTTGGGTTTTTTTCCCTCTTTACTCATGTCTTAAACTTTATCTTTCATTTACTTAAACATAAAATATTGTTATTTAAAAAAAAACATTTTTTTTTTAGTTTATTCATTTTTGAGAGAGAGAGACGGAGTATGAGCAGGGGAGGGGCAGAGAGAGAGAGGTAGACACAGAATCCAAAGCAGGCTCCAGGCTTAAAGCTGTCAGCACAGAGCCCGACGCGGGGCTCGAACTTGCAAACCACAAGATCATGACCTGAGCTGAAGTCGGATGCTCAACCAACTGAGCCACCCAGGTGCCCCCATAAAATGCTGTTATTTAAAATTTTTCTATCCAGTAATTCCAGTATCTGAAATCTTTTCCAGTCTGGTTCTATTGATTTTTTTTCCTTTTTTGATTGACGCTTGCTCATGGTGGCTTTTTCTTTGTGTCGGATTTTTTGTTTTTTGTCTTTTTAGATTGTAAGCCCACATTTGTCATTACTAGAGCTGCAGGAATATTCTGAGGTATGGGTGGAGGGTTCTTATGGTAGGTAGAATAACGATCTCTCAAAGATGCTGATGTCCTATTGCCTGAAACCTATGAATATATTGTCTTACATGGAAAAAAAAACTTTGCAGACATGATTAAGGTTAAGGACCTTGAAATGAAAAAATTATTCTGGATTGTCCAGTGGACATCATTACATGAGTCCTTATATTGTTTTAAGCCACTGTAATTTGTTACAGCAGCCGTAGAAAACTAATCCGACTTTTTTCCCAAGGAGGATTTCTTCAATTACGCCCAGAGGGACTCCAGACCTGGATCCATATTAAATAATTATTTGGGAGAAGGAGAGGCTTTCAGTTTTTAAGACCTTCAGAATAAATGTAAATTCAGGCCCAAATCATGTGAGAGTCAATTACTAAAATTCTCTTCGGAGACTTTCTGTTTTAAACCTTTTCTCCAAACCCAAACCAAAACCAATTTTCTTTATTCTCAACATTTCTGGAGAAGACTCCCCCCATCCAGCTTCCTTCAACAGTGTTTCCTGTGTCCCAGCTTTACCTAGAGTGGTCTCTACCATCTCCCTGCCTGGGTGGGCCCAAGTCTTTATTCCCAGGTTCCTCTGTGCAGTGACATTGCTACCCTTGGTTCCTGTGCCTTAAGACGCCCGACGACTTCATCATTCACTTCCCTCACTGATTTCATCTTTCCTTTCCCTACTCTCCTTCCAGGCTTTAAATTCCCATTTCATTCCTGATTCTTCTGGTTTCCCTTTCCTTCTTGCAACTCATCTAATCATGTAAAAGAGGGAGACTGAGAGAGTGTGTATATTTGTATTTTGTTGAGTAATTTTGGATGATATCCAGCAGAAAAATTTCAGGATCTCTAGACCTCCATATTGCCAAAATGGTCACATATATCTTCTGAATGCATTCCTTTCTCTCCATCTCCGTGGCCTTAGTTCAGACCGCACTCTCTAATTGCACACCTTCTTGCCAAGTTTCTCCTATTTAGTTTCCTTCCCACTTTGATCCATCCTCTCCATGCCATTAGAGTTGCCTTTTTAACACATCTGTGCACAGTAATGTCCTAATTCCCACACATAGTGTGCAAGCACCACCCCTGACCATGAAGTGAGTTTCCCCCTATTTCTCTAGTTTCATACCCCATCACTTCCCTATTCCCACCCTACACTCCATATAGAGCAAGCTATTGACAGTTTCCTCAGTGGGCTATGCGTGTTCACAAATCTGTCTTTTCTGTACTAATTCCCTTGCTCAGATTCCCTTCTTTGGCTTCTTTTTTCCAATCCCGTCTCCACCTGTTGTTAACCTTGAACACTTCTTAACTTCCACATCCAGTTCAATCTTCTCCTTGGTGAAGATTTGTCTTTTCTCTCCCTTGGACACAATTTGCTCAGCCTTGACTGATTGCTATGTTGCAGGCCCTGTGCTGGCCCAGGGGTTACAAAATAAATAAATAAGACCAAGTTTCACCCTCAATGGACTCATAGTCCAGTGGAAGGACTCACTGAGTTGTGGGGTTAATCATGCCATCTTTCTGTTACCAATGTAAACTGTAGTTACTCCTATTATAACTTTACACTGGGTCTTGAGTTCTTTGTATGCCTAGGTATCTGGGTCTCTTGATGTTTACATTTCCATTCCAGATTACCAAATTGTATTCTGGTTTTATACAAAGGCAGGGGCGTGAATAACTTGTTTAAATATCTTGCTACCTAAGCCCCTTGCTAGCTGTGAGCTCTTTTAGAAAATGAATTCTGTCTGATTTATCTTTGTACACAGGGTAGGCACTTTATAAGTGAATGGACAAATGAATTAGTTCCTTTGTTTTTTAAGATTTTATTTTAAAGTAATCTCTACACCCAACATGGGGCTTGAATTTACAACTTTGAGATCAAGAGTCATGTGCACCACCAACTGAGCCAGCCAGGCACCCAGAATTAGTTCCTCCTCTTCTGACATTCTGTAAATCAACTGTCACTTCTGCAGAATCTCATGCAGAACTAACTGTCCCCTCCTCTCTTTTCTGGTTTTATTTCCTATAGATTTCCATTTTAGCATTTAACATTTGATATTTTAAAACATTTTTTTAACTTTTTAATTTATTTTTGAGAGACAGAGAGAGACAGAGCATGAATGGGGGAGGAGCAGAGAGAGAGGGAGACATAGAAACCAAAGCAGGCTCAAGGCTCCAGGCTGTCAGCACAGAGCTCGACACAGGGCTGGAACCCATGAACTGAGAGATCATGACCTGAGTTGAAGTCGGACACTCAACCAACTGAGCCACCCAGGCACCCCAATAATATTTTTATATTGTTGCTCTCTATTGAGATAATTTTTCAAAACTCTGTATCCCCTTGTGTCAAGTGCCTGGCATAAAGAAAGTGACCGATGAAGGAAGAATTGAAATTTCTTGGTTTAGCTCAAAAATGTAAGCCCATCAAGCTAGTCTTAGAAATGCCAATTACTGAAATCACTCAAAGTTAAAGCAACTTAATTTAAATTTTAAAACTTAAAACCTCTTAAGTAGTTAAAAGATAAAATTTTCTAGTTAAAACTTTCTAGGAGGGGGGATATTTGGCCATTTAACGAATTAACTAGTTGAAAGTAAAAGAGAACTTTTCAAGTTTTAATTTTTTAGCTAGCTAACTGAAATAAGTACCATCTAAGTTTCTTCCATCTGAAGGATCTCTGGGACAAGTAATGTCTTTAAACCAAATCAAGACATTAGGACTATCTGAGAATGCCTTTAAGTTTCTCAGCAGTAGGTGGCGCTCTCTTCATAGTGTTGACTGGTCGCAAACCTGCTGGTTTTCCAAAAGACTTGGGGATGGAAAAGGATGGTCTCCTGCATTCATTACATATGCTGAGGGAAGAATATGTAATTGTTATGAGAATTAAAGAGTAAGTATTGTATTAAAGAATAAGTATTGTTAATATTTTGTCCAATTTCTCTTGGTTAGTACTCCGGACACTTTAGCAAGTTTCTTTGCCTGAGTGGCTTAATCAGAAGGTAAGAATGGTAATTTAGCAGGATGTGAGGTCACATTTACTTTTTAAAAAGTTATTTAGGGGCACCTGGGGAGCTCAGTAGATTGGGTGTCTGATTCTTGATTTTGGCTCAGGTCAGGATCCCAGGGACATGGGATCAAGCCCATGGTAGGCTCCACGTTGAGTGTGTAACCTGCTTGAGAGTCTCTCTGTCTCCCTCTGCCCCTCTCCCCTGCTCATGTGCTCTCTCTCTCTAAAAATAATTTAAAGAAAACTTATTCATTTGAGTAATCTTTACACCCGACGTGGGGCTCGAACCCATGACCCCAAGATCAAGAGTCATATGCTCTCTGAACTGAGCCAGTCAGGCATCCCATGATGTGAAATCATTTAATGGAACATTTGAAAGTTTGGAATTAGGTGGAGTTGAAATTCTATAAAATGGGAGATATTAATACTACTTCACTCTTTTTTTTTAATTTTTTTTAACTTTTTTTTTTTTTTTTTTTTTTGAGACAGAGAGAGACAGAGGATGAAGGGGGCAGGGGCAGAGAGAGAAGGAGACACAGACTCGGAAGCAGGCTCCAGGCCCTGAGCCATCAGCCCAGAGCCCGACACGGGGCTCCAACTCACGGACTGTGAGATCGTGACCTGAGCTGAAGTCGGACGCTTAACCCCCAGGCACCCCTACTTCACTCTATTTTTAAAGCTAATGTTTGTTGAGCGCTTACTGTGTACCAGGCACTAGATTTAACCCTTCACGTGGATTATGCATTTAATCATCACCACAATCCTACGAGGTAGGAGTTTGTCAGTTAAAAACTTCTTAGAGGTGCGTAGGTGGCTCTGTCAGTTGAACAACCAACTCTTGATTTCAGCTTGGGTCATGATCCCAGGGTTGTGGGATGGAGCCCCCTGTGGGGATCCCCACTGAGCATGGATCCTGCTTAAGATTCTCTCTTTCAGGGCACCTACTCAGTGAGTAGAACATCTGATCTTTTTTCTTCTTTTTTTGAGAGAGAGAGAGAGACAGACAGACAGCGTGTGCACGCAAGCAGGTGAGGGGCAGAGAGGGGGACAGAAGATCCAAAGTGGGCTCTGTGCTGACATCAGAGAGCCTGATGTGGGCTTGAACTCACAAACTGTGAGATCATGACCTGAGCTGAAGACAGACACCCAACTGATTGAGTCACCCAGGTACCAGTAGCGTCTGACTCTTGATCTCAGCTCAGGCCTTGGACTCCACTCTGGGCATGGAGCCCACTTAAAAACAAAACAAAACAAAATAAAACAAAAACTAATCCTTCCTCAAAATCCTACAACCCCCATAGGTTCTGCCCTTGCCTATCCTTCACAGAAAAACTTCTTAATACTTACTGTCCCTGTCTCCTCACCCCCTCTCATAATTCAATGTGAGCCCTTCAATGTGGCTTCCACCCACATCACTCCAACAAAACAGCTTTCTCTAAGGTAATTCACAACATCCATGTTTTCATTCCATGCTGAACCTTGTTGTAACACTCTCTTCTCTTGACTCTGATGGACCCACGATGCATGGATTTTCAGCAAGTGAGTAAAGGTGGGTTATAAATGCTGCTGTTTTATTGAAAGAAAGGGAAAGACTTGGTGATCCTTAGTTCCTTTTCTTTCAGTCCTTCCTTAATCATCAGTAAGGTGAGGGTGAAGAGTGTTGGCAGAATGTGTGTCTATCATGAAGTAAAATAAAGCCAGTTAAGCTAGTTTTATGCAGTATTTCCACTGTTCCGGTAAGAACAAAATACATATTCATATATGAGCTATGAAATCTGAATTGAGTAATTTCAGTGATTCCACAAAGGAGTTAAAAGTTCTTAAATTTGCATTTAAAACTGTCATTGCACAATATAAAGATGAATGGTAAAATTCACGCTAATAATTTAAAACTTTAATATTTCTTTACTCAGAATGACATTAAATGGCAAATTAAAAACACCACGACAAGTTGAGAGAGGGACCTTGGAATAAAGCGTATTACACTTTTAATATCTTTTAGAGTATGTTATTCTTACTTTTTGAACAAGGGGCCTTGCATTTTTATTTTGCACCAGCCTTCAAATCATAGAGCCGGCTCTGTTCACAGCACTGACTCAGGAGTGCTCAAATGTAGCTTCAGTTTCCATAACTCAGTTTGATATCTGACTCTGAACCCCTATTGTGCCTGATGCAAAAACTCGATTGCTCCCATTCAGGGAAATTCAGTTCAATTCAGTAATTTCTTTGTCAGCCTAAGGTTCAGAATTCAGATTTGGGCTCCGTCCATCCCAGAACCGTCTCCTTTGTCCCCCTAGGTTGGCATGTAAGCATAGAGGGAAGGAGGTTTCTGGTTTGTCGTCATCCTTGGCCAGCACCTGCTGCAGATGTCAGTCTGTAGTGTCATCTTTCTTTATCAGTGTCTATGTCTACTGCAATTGATAATCACATGCATGAGATAATGACAACTGAATTGAGGCTCTTTTCTAAGTTCCTGATTTATTTCACTCATTTACTCTACACAATAATCCTATAAGGTAGGAACTATTATTACATCCATTTTATAGGTGAGAAACCAAGGCAAAGAGAGGTTAGGCAAATTGCCCAAGGTCACACAGCTCGGAAGTAGCAGATACACTGGTTCCAGAACCTATTGTCTTAAATATACACTGGACTACGTCTCTCAGCCTCGTGTTCCCCAAAGGCCCTACTTGGTCATGATAAATGTTTTTGGTTTTTGTTTTGTTTCAGTAATACAGTGTTAAATTTGATTTACAATTTTTTAATTCAATTTTTAAAATTTATAAGAGAGATTTGCCTATAATTTTATATTTTGATTTGAGTATCAAAGTTATACTAGTCTCATAAAATGAGTTGGGTAGCATTCCCTCTTTTTCTAGTCTGTGAAATAATTTATTAAAGCTTTTTTGCATGAAGTTTTACAAGAGCTTGGCAGGTAAGCTGTTTGGGCTGGTGGATTTTGAGTGTGGAGAGACCTATTTAACTAGTTTCCACCAAGCACACATTGAGTGCTAGACTTGAGGCTCCTGCAGGGAGCACTGACTGGCATCTGGCCCCTAATGTCAAAGGTACAGAGTGCAGGTAGCAGAGGTGAGGCAGTGAGGTTTCTGCTGGAGCCACTCCATGATGTGGTTCGGCATTTTTCCTGGTTGTAGGGGGCCCTGAACACTTTGCTGCTGATTATGTGCTATACAAGCCTGGCACTCTGGCCCTCCTGGAGAATCAAGGAACTACCTAATGTCTCATTAGTTCTCTTCTGTTCAAATTAGCTTGGGTAGATTCTGTTGTCTGCAACTAAGGATAAACTTTAGGACATAATACATGGTCAGCTTTTGTATATTTATGCTCTATTTATTTACTACTAGTTTTTAGTTCACTTGAGCACTCATGTCTGATAAGAGTATATTAAAATATAACATGTACAATATTGAAGAAGAAGAAGAAATCTGGAGGATTGACACTACTCAACTACAGGACATACTATAAAGCTACAGTAATCATGTCAGTGCAGTATTGGTCCCCCCCCCCCCCAGAAAAAAAAAAAAAGATCAACAGAACAGGATAGAGAGTGCAGAGGCGTCTGGGTCCAACTCTTGATTTTGGCTCAGGTCATGATCTCATGGTCTTGGGATCAGCCCTGCATTGGGGTCTACACCCAGCATGGAGCCTTGTTGGGATTCCCTCTCCCCCTCTCCCTCTGGCCCTTGCTCACACTTACTCTCTCTGTCAAAAAAAAAAAAAAAAAAAAAGAATAGAGAGAGCTCAGAAATAGACCCACATAAATATAGTAAGATGATCTTTCACAAAAGAGCAAAGAGAAAACTATGCAGCAAAATAGATATTTCAGCAAATGATTAACAACTGGACATCTACATGCAAAAAAAAAAAAAAAAAAGAATCTAGACTCAGACTTCCTTATACTCTTCACAAGACTGACCTCAAAATGGACTAGAGACTTAAATGTAAAATGCAAAACTATAAAACTCCTAGAAGATAACATAGGAGAAAACCTAGAAGACCTTGGGTTCGGTGATGACTTTTTCAAGGCAATGTCAAAAGCAAGATCCATGAAAGAAAGAATTAAGTCGGATTTCATTAAAATAAAATTTTTTTCTCTGCAACAGAATGAAAAGACAGCCACAGACTGGGAGAAAACCTTTGCAAAAGACACATTTGATAAAGGACTGTTACCCAAAGTATACAAAGAACTTTTAAAGGTCAACAATAAGAATACAAACAACTGATTTTTTAAAAATGGGCCAAAGACCTCAAGAGACACCCCACCAAAGGAGCTACACAAATGACAAGTCAACATATGAAAAGATGCTCCACATCATATATCATTAAGGAAATGCAAATTAAAACAATAGGATATCTCTACATACCTGTTAGAATGGCCCAAATCCAGAACACTGGCAACACCAAAATGCTGGTGAGGATGTGGAGTAACAGAAATTCTCATTCATTTCTGGTAGGATTGCAAAATGGTATATTCACTTTAGAAGACAGTTTGGTGGCTTTTTTTTTCACAAACAAACTCCTACCATACAATCCAGTGGTCATGCTTCTTATTATTTACTAAGTTGAAAATTTATGACCACCCAAAAACCTGCACACAATTGCCCAAACTTGGAAGCAACCAAGATGTCCTTCAGTAGGTGAATGAACAAGCTATGGCACATCCAGTCAGTGGAAAATTATCCACCATTAAAAAGGAAAGAGCCGGGGCGCCTGGGTGGCGCAGTCGGTTAAGCATCCGACTTCAGCCAGGTCACGATCTCGCGGTCCGTGAGTTCGAGCCCCGCGTCGGGCTCTGGGCTGATGGCTCAGAGCCTGGAGCCTGTTTCCGATTCTGTGTCTGCCTCTCTCTCTGCCCCTCCCCCGTTCATGCTCTGTCTCTCTCTGTCCCAAAAATAAATAAACGTTGAAAAAAGAATTAAAAAAAAAAAAAAAAGGAAAGAGCCGTCAAGCCATGAAAAGACATCAAGCAAACTTAAGTGTATATTACTAAGTGAAAGAAGCCAATCTGAAAAGGCAACATATTGCACAATTCCAGCTATATTCTGGAAAAGGCAAAACTATGGAAATAGTGAAAAGACCAGTGGTTGCCAGGGGTTAGGGAAGAGTGCAAGATGAACAGGGGGAGTACAGAGGACTTTGAGGGCAGTGAAATTACCCTGTATGATACCATTACGGGGGATACAGGTCATTATACATTTGTCCAAACCCATAGAATGTACACCACCAAGAGTGAACCTTAAACTATGGACTCCAGGTGATAATAATGTGTCAGTGTAGGTTCACTGATCAGAAAAAATGTACCACTTCGGTTGGGAATGTTGATAATGGGGAGGCTATGCATGTGTGGGGGCAGAGGGTATATGGGAAAACTGTATACTTTTTTTTTAAATTTTTTAATGTTTATTTATTCTTGAGAGAGAGAGAGTTCAAGCAGGGAAGGCACAAAGAAAGGAGACACAGAATCCGAAGCAGGCTCCAGGCCCCGAGCTGCCAGCACAGAGCTTGATGTGAGACTGGAACTCATGAACCATGAGACCATGACCCAAGCCGAAGTTGGACACCCACCTGCCTGTGCCCCCCCAGGGGCCCCAAAACTGTATACTTTCTATTCAATTTCTCTGTGAACTTAAAACTTCCCTTAAAAATGAAGTCTATTTAAATATATACACATATTTATACAACATACTATGTTAATAAGTTCATTTAAGAACATGATTTTGGGGGAGGAAAATTATTCCTTTTATTATTTAGGTACTGCCCTTCTTTGTCACTACTTATTACTTTCAGCCCCAAATTCTTTTTTATCTAATGAAATTTTGCTACACTGGCTTTTTCTTTATTACTATTTATATTAGTTAGAATTAAGTTCAGCTGCAAAGAACTGAGAACCAAAACAGCAGTAGCCAACCTGAGAGATTTTCTTCCTCTGTTACGTGGAAGTCCTGAGATGGGCAGCTGGGAGGTGACACAGTGGCTCTGTTTCACATGCCCCTGGGAACGTAGGTGTTCCAGCCTCACTACTCAGCCATCCACAGGGCCTGGCTCTCATCTGCCAGATCCTCCCCCATGGCATTAGAAGCGTTGTCAGCATAATTTAAGCAGGAACGCTCACTCTAGCAGGGAGATCATCCCCCTGTGAGATCAGCCCTGGCTGTTTTCAAGATAGTGTCTGGGCCCTTTATCACCCTCAGTTGTACATCCCAGCTCTCCCTCTAATATCCAACTCACACCATTCAAGTCCACTTGTTCCATCTATGTCTGACATGGTCAGTCCTGCCCCCTCTACTCTCCACGAGCACACAACTGTGCCATCTTCTCTTGAGCCCAACCTTCCTTCCCTCCCTCTTTTTCATTGTTTATTTGAGAGAGAGAGCGAGCATGTGTGTGAGCACGGGGGGGGGGGGGGGGGGGGGGGGGGGGGGGGGGGGGGGGGGGGGGGGGGGGGGGGGGGAGAAGCAGAGGAAGAGAAAGAGAGAGAATCTTAAGCAGGCTTCATGCAGTGCAGAGCCCGATGCTGGGCTTGATCTCATGACTGTAGGATCATATCTGAGCTGAAATCAAGAGTCAGAAGCTCAATCCACTGAGACACACAGGCACCCTTACCACCCTATTTCTTTTTTAATAATGTTTTATTTATTTATTTTTGAGAGAGAGAGCAGGGAAGGGGCAAAGAGAGAGGGAGCAGAGAACCCTAAGCAGGTTCCATGCTGCCAGCACAAAGTCCAGTGCAGGGTTTGAACCCACAAACTTCGAGATCATGATCTGAGCTGAAATCAAGCCCAACCAACTGAGCCAACCAGGTACCCCAAAAGTAGTCATTTCTCACCGTCCCCAATTTCCTCTCCTTCTGTTCACCCCCAAGCCCACTCCACTCAGGCTTTGTCCCAGGTCACCACTGAAACCTCTTCCTCTTTGTTAAACCCGGGGGGTGGAAGGGATCCATAGTCTTATCTGCTGGTAGATCGGGCTCCTCTGGGGCCGGAGCAGCAAGGCTTTCCTCCATGGGACCAGCAGGGGAGGAGAACCTGCCTGACCTTCCCATACACATCAGTGTTCGTCCTGCCAGGGTCATTTGGTTTTACTGACATCAAATCTTACCAGTTAATTTTTAGAAGTTACACGGCAGGGCCTGTGCTTCTGACTGCCCACAGGGCTGCAGGGATGGAGACCATTGTTAGTGAACTCACCTGTCGTTGTCTCTCCAGAAAATATGCACACTGATGTGGTGACCTCAGCTGCAAACACTCCAGGGAAGCCCAGCCTTCTGGGAGGCTCCTCCTCCAGCCCAGGTGATGGAATCTAGGCTAAGCTGGGGGCAGAGGAAGGGGAGATGGGAAGGAAAGACTAATCATTCTCACCAATCTCTCTCACAGATAGTACAACATTTAAGAGGGCTCGACACTTTCAGATCCTGTTCACTTGAAATCTGCAATAATCTGAGCACGAGCATTGTGATCTTCTCTTTGCAGGCTCTGCTCTTTAAAAGCATTCATCAAGTAAAATGATAGTTGTCCAGCTGGAACCCCTTAAAACCCACTCTTTACCTCAATCAGTCCTGACCCAGATTCTGGGATCGCTCCCGGCTTCAGGTATGAGGACTCTAAGGAGCTTTTGCCGGAACTCTAATTGCCTAAGAAAACAGTTCTGAGTCCTAAGCCTGACCTTCATGACCCTTTGTTGCTTGAGTACTAGCTCTGTGCTAGGCTAAGTGTTAGGGGCTGGGATACAAATGTTAAGACATGCTTTCCTGTCCTGTCCTCCCCCAAACACAGCCTCATGGATATGCAAAGAAAGTGCCACGTGCAATGATAGGCAAATGCACAGAATATATTATTTGCCAGAGAGGAGGGCCTATGTTTGGACCTTGGAGGCTCCTCCTCTCCCCCCCAAATGCACACCTTTGTTCCAGCAGGTTTGGTCTCTCTGGAGGACATTCTCCTTAGCTTGTGGATGGTGGCCTTCTCGCTGTGTCCTCACATGGCCTTTCTTGTTGCATGTGTGTATCTAGTATCTTATCTCTCTGTGTTCTACTAATCTCTTCTTATAAGGACACCAGTTAAAAGCCACCTGAGTCCATTGCACATGCTGCAGAAGAGTCCTAAGAAATACTTGTATTGGGTCAATGAGTAGTATGTATAAGTCTACATATATGAACTGTGGGTTAGGACCTCCCCTAATGACAGCATTTTACTTTAAATACCTCTTGAAAGGTCCTATCTCTAAATATAGTCACATTCTGAAGTACTGAAGGTTAGGGCTTTGACATATGCATTTTAGGGGGAGGGAGACATAGTTCAGCCATAATAGCGCTCAACAGAGATTTTTAAAAAAATGAATGAATAAAGCTTTAGATATTAACAGATTAATTAGATATCCCCTAGATAAATTTATATTAATAGGCTTCTAAAAAATTCCCCCAATAGTATCTTCCAGGAAGAATAAAGGTATAGCAATGAGGAGAAAAACACATAAACCCACATGATGTAAGGTTAATGACATAATCACTTACCATCTGTATTTGCAGAAATCTTCAAGACTTAAAATGACATTGGTTGAATTCATCCTTACTGAAGCATAATCCACCTTACATTTAATTCTCTCTATAGGTTTGATAAACCATGGGGAGCCCCCATATCAGTCACTGGATGTATTTCAGAGGCTTTATGTTTTCCTGTGGAATGTAAATGTTGCCTTTTGATTACAAGCTCACATGGTTCCCTGTGTGGTCATTTAGTTTTTTGGAACTGGTTAATCAACTTAGACTCATCTAAATTAAAAATCAAATTCTGTAGTGAAAGGGTTATTCATCTAGGGTAGACCCAAAGGTGGTGGGCAGGTCATTTTTTTAACAAAATATTCCTCAGGAGCTGGACTTCATGTATCAGCTCTTAGCATTCCAGTATTACAAAATACATTTCTACTGTCCTTCCAAAGTTCACTTTATAGTTCCATAGCTTACATAGAAAACATGCTGGCTCTATGTTCTATCACAGTTCATATACGTAGACTTATACATACTACTCATGGGCCCAATACAAGTATTTCTTAGGACTCTTCTGCAGCATGTGGGATGGACTCAGGTGGCCTTTGAGCCTACCCACTTCATTCATTCTGAAAGCAACACCCTCCAGAAGGCTATGGGTTCCAGTCATCACACTCTTGTTCTACTTTAGACCCTGCTGAAAAGTAGTGTCATGGTGGGGGCACAGTGAGGGGAGGGTAGTAAATACAGCAGTCACATGGGCCTGTGAGTTCATAAGGATTCTATCATAAAACAAGGTACAGTATATAATTTCCCACCAAAACCTTCTCAGCCTCCTGAGACTAATTCCATCAGGCACAGCTAGCAGTTTTCCACAGTCCATAGGTGGGCTTGGACAGGAACCACTGGAATAGGCCTCATTCACCAATGAGTCAGGCCATCAAGACCCCTGAGGTTATAGTGCTCCAAGAAGAAACTTACCGCCCACCCTATGTCTGCCACCAGAATAGTACCCAAAACTGGGCTTTTTGCTAAGAAATTTTAGCATCCTAAGGGGCCTTCAGCTGGAGCTTCCAGTTTCTCATTCCGTTCAATTTCTACCAGGAAAAATACCAGGACATTCTAAGGATTTCCATAGATAAGAGATACACCCTTTTAAAGAAAGTAAATTCCACGGTTGTAAATGGTAAATAATACACATGAGCAAGGGCTGGCAGGCCAAATTTGCCTGCTGTCTATTTTTATAAGTAAAGTCTTTTTGGGAACACAACTATGTTTATTCATCCATGAATTGCCTTTTGCTTCTTTTGTACCACAAACGCTAAGTCAAGAGTTATGACAGAGACCAAGTGTCCCACAAAGCTTAAAATATTTACTATCTGGACCTTGACAGACGAAGTTTGCTGACCTCTGTGATTTGAGCACACCTTGACCTCCTTCTTCTAACAAGTAATGGATTCAAGCTGCCCAATGTTTTACCCCAGGGCTCCCAGCTTTGCCTTCGGCAGCTGATTATATGCAATTATTCTCAATTTTTACTACAATATTTTTTAAAGTGGCAGTATAATTGGTTATTAGGGTCCTCAGGACACACTCACAGAATGCACAACTTATAATGGAAGGAAACCATTCACTAGCACTAAGAAATTTGCTCCAGGCAACTGCTAAGAATACAATGAGTCTCATCACTAAGTTGGTCTGGAAGCATGTACAACCCATCTCTCATCTTATGGTCGGGTGAAATTCATATACAATTTTTTCCTCTATCTCTGGTTTTTATAGATGTGGACAACTAATAATAGGTAACCCTGGGGTACCTTGGTTTTACCTCCGCTTCCTGGGCCATGACTATTGAAGGGTCCTGAAAGGAGGCTGGTTTTGTAGGAATTATTTTTCCAATCATGAACACAATAGAAGACAATCCACTTTACCATCCAACTTAAATTTTAATTATCAAATAAAATATATTAAAAAGTATATTATGAGGAGACCAATAATAGAAACCAACTTTCTCTAGAGCAATATTTTCCTCAATCTTTTTGTTGTTGTTGTTGTTGTTGTTGTTATTGCCTTTCTAAGGAATCTTTTTTTGACAAATTTTCCAAATCACTCTCCACTCCATAAAATTTTAATATCATAAATATACTGTATATCTATTTATGTAGTATGCCCTTTGGAGAACAATGGTTATTATGATATCTAAGATTTTATCACTCCCATTTGAGAACACATGCTCTATCTAGAAAAATTGTCTAAGAAACTGGGAATCCAGGGAAACAATTATCCAACATAACATCATCATTTTTAATCCATCATCCCATTTTTTTAATCTGGCTTTAGGAATGTAGTTGATACTGTGGCTCCCTTCTTGGGCCAAAGTGCCCCTACACTTACCCCTTTTGGGTGATTTGCCAGGGACTGGTGTGGGCTCAGACCACCATGTATATAGTAGGAGCTAGACTTACTGTCAGAGCACCATTAACAGCTTATCAAGTCTTTGTTCACTTAACTACACCTTGAGTTCTTGCCAACTACTTTTGTTTACTGGATATACTTGACTCATTACCAGTTAAAAAATACTGAGGGTTGATCAGGGGTTGGGGTTAATACAATATGATTGAGAACATTCCCTGTATGAAATTGAGGCTATAAAGTTTTGTCAGGAAAAAAATCAGAACTGGCACATACTCCAAAGCAGTTTCCTTGAGGTCACCTCTTCATCAGTCTAGTACTCTTAACCCTAAAGTAGAGTTAATCCAGCATAAGAGCTCTTGTGGTAAACGTAGAAAGGAACCAGTCTAGAGGTGAGTAGGAGGACAGAGACTCAGGAGAGATGTAACCAAGAAAAAATAAAGTATGTAAATTACCTCATGTGTTTGACCATCTTGAGAGATTTATACTTCAGTCCCAAAGTTTGAATATGAAATAGTGATGTTTATCTAGAAAACTAAAAAAACAAAACCAAAGCAAATACTAACTTAACAGAAAACAAAAAGCTGTATAATAAAGTAATCATAATACACTGCATTCTTCAACTTGGAATAATACATAGTTTTATTATGTTAACACTGAGTTAGGGTGGGGTATATTTTTGTTCTTAGTATTTCCATTTCCTAATTTCTTCCTCCAAGAATACTTGAATATGTCATTTAGCACTTGTTGATATTTCTCATATAGAAATTATATAGACTGGCCATTTACTCCAACCCCCACCCTATGAATCACCATGATCATTTAACTAATGCTATCATGGGTGAGCTAGAAGCCTGGGTCTTTCTCCCTGAAAGAGGACCCTTCCTCATATCAAGAACACAACTGCACTGGAACTGGGTATCAGCCCATAAAGAAAGATAGCTATCCCCATCACTGAGACACCCTATGATGTTTCTCATAGTCTATATGTGAATGAGCAACACTGAAACTTCCAGATTTGAAAATGAGATTTCCCACAGTAAAATAGTGTCGCTCAATTGGGGTTGGGGTGGGGAGCTGATGTCTCATCAGGATTTTTCTTTCAAACTGGGGTTTTAGGAGCTTGAAAGAATTATTTCAATATTTTCTTACCACATGTATTAGTTTCCCATGTTGCTGCTATACCAATTGAGTAAAAACACAGTGGCTTAAATTAACACAAATTGGTTACCTTACAGTTCTGGAGGTCAAAAGTCTGAAATCACTTCCAGGAGGCTAAAGAAAAGGTATCATCAGGTATTATTCCTCCTGGAGGCTGTAGGTGAGAATTCTTGCCCTTCTACCTACTACAGGCTACCCATGTTTCTTGGCTTGTGCCCCTCCCCGCCCCCCCCCCCCCCCCCCCCCCCCCCCCCCCCCCCCCGCTTTCATGTTCAAAACCAGCAACTGTATCACTTTGATCCCTGATTCCATTGTCACATTTTCCTTTTCTCTGACATTTCTGCCTTCCTCTTATAAGGACCCATGTGATTACAGTGGGCCCACCCACCTGGATAATCCAGAATAACCTCCCCAATTTACGATCCTTAATTTAATCACATCTGCAAAGTGCCTTTTGTTTTGTTTTGTTTTTTTAAACATTTTTTGATGTTTATTTATTTTTGAGAGAGAGAGAGACAGAACATGAGCGGGAAAAGGGCAGAGAGAGAGGGAGACACGGAATCTGAAGCAGGCTCCAGGCTCCGAGCTGTCAGCACAAAGCCTGACGCAGGCCTCAAACTCATGAACTGCGAGATCATGACCTGAGCCAAAGTTGGATGCTTAACCAACTGAGCCATCCAGGCACCCCAACAAAGTGCCTTTTATTGTGTGAGGTAACACATTCACAGATCAGGTGGATTAAGACATGGACATCTTTTAGGGCTGATTATTCTGCCTTCCACACTGCAGGCGTCAGGTAGATTCTGGTGGTGAGAGTTGAAAAGAGTGGCATCAAATGGAGAGGTATGACCACTACTATCTCACCCCAGGTCTAGAAAAAAATACTCAGGTCAACTGTGGCCCAGGGTTGCCTTCACAGTCTGTCCCCCACAAACAGTTCCAACCCAGGTATTTGGATGCCATTCATGACCTACCTGTGTCCTCACTTGACCCAAGGAGATTTGTTAGACTAGTAATTTCACCATCTCCGCAGACCTTCAGTTCTCCCAATAAACTTCTGGAGCTTTGCCTCAGCCTGTTCAGCATACCATAGAGAGTCTGACCTGGAAGACAGGGACATTTAACTTGGCACTTACCTTATGACACCCTCACTTTTTTTTTTTAATGTGTAAGGATGTTCATTGCAAGATTATTTACAATAGTAGAAGAACCCCAGCAACAACCTAAATATCCATCAATAGGGGACCAGTTAAGTAAAATATAGTACAAAGGAAAAGCCACATACAGTCACTAAAAAGAACATGGTAAGTCTATAAGTGCTACTATAGAAAGCAATCCGAAATGCTATTAAATTAAAAGAAAGCTAGATACAGATCACAAAAAGGTCATTATACACACAACTTTTATTTTATTTATTTAAAAATTTTTAAAATGTGTATTTATTTTTCAGAGAGAGAGAGACAGAGCATGAGCAGGTGAAGGGCAGAGAGAGGGAGACACAGAATCTGAAGTAGCCTCCAGGCTCTGAACTGTCAACACAGAGCCCAACACGGGGCTTGAACTCATGAACTGTGAGATCATGGGCTGAGCGAAGTCAGGCGCTTAACTGACTGAGCCACCCAGGTGCCCCTACACACAACTTTTAACATGAGCATCCATAATACTTTGTAATTTATAGAAACTTTATATCCATTATCCATCAATTATAGCTCCTTTCTCTCCAGATCGCAGCCTCTTTCTCTATCAGCTTTTTCTCTTGGCAGGTAGAACGTGTTCCAGAGTAGCATTCCCCAGCCCTTTTGATGGCATGGCACAGATAAATGACAGTGTTTGCATGACATGCTGAGGATGAATTAGATGAGGTTGCACATGCCAGAAGCACCCTGTGGTGGGGGAACTCCAGGGCCCAAGCTGGAGCGGAGGGGAGAAGTGATCAGTATAGGTGTACTATAGCCCATTCCTAGTATGCTGGTATACTGTGTAGGAGTGTTTCCTCAAGAGTCCTGGCAGCTGAAGCCTTGGGCTGCTCATAGAAGGGATTGGCCTGGGAGGGAGGTAAAAGGGGAATCTTGTCCTGGCACATTCTGGGTCAGTGGGAAAGACAGGGCAGCATCAAAGGAGGAGTTGAGGGGAGGGATCTGAGGTTTTGAGTTCAGGCAAGGCAGGTTCCGGACCTTGGGAAGAGAAGCCAGCTGCATCCCTTTCCAGGGATTGCAGACAAGATGATGCTTGGGGACCATTAGGTTTTGTCCTAAGATGAGCAACTTCTGCCAAGATGAAGCATGGGAAAAGTGACACCCTCACCTTCTTAAACTTCACCCTCTAAGCCTGCATTTACTGTGGGCTGTCCAGAGTTAAAAAGCCTCATTCTCCTACTGGTGGACTGCTTGAAATCAGGGCATCCTGTGCTACCCAAGCTAGATCATCCTTATCCCCTAGATAGCTTCAGGGTCCCCAGGGCTCCACCTGGGGAAGGCAAAGCGAGCCACAGGGGAAGAGGGCCAGGCAACCTCCCTTGCTCACCCTCCACACAGAATCCTATCTCCTCTCCTTGCTTGGCTTTTATTTTTGTGTTCTAGAGAATTCTTTGCTGGAGAGCTCCCAGGGTGGAGAGAACACTTGCTTTTGAGTAAAGTTAGAAGTGTTGCATAATGAACTGGATAGTTTTATTTCTGAATTAGACTGTGTCCTACTGGCTTTAAGAGTGATCAAAAAACTCTTTGAGTTTGCAAGAACTATAAGAAGAATGTCTCCCACTGAATCCACTTAAAGGGAAGGTAGCATACCAAACGAACTCGCATTCTGATTACATGCCACAAGGAAGGCTTGTCTTGTTCAGCATACCGAACACACAAGTTTCCTTTATGAGGGCTCGGTGTGAATAAATTTCAAGTGATTATTGATAAATAGTTCACCCACCTACAGACCCCCTAAATATTCTCTATTATTTCTCTTTTAACACTATTTTAAAATTTCTCCTTTTTATGCCTGTTGGGAAATGTACTGGAAACCTACTTCAAGTGACTTCCCCTTCCAAATAGCAACCCCCCCTTCTCTCCCCATTCAGGCCACTTGATCACTTTAGTGGGTACAAGGAATAGATTTGGAACTGGAAAGATTTCTTCTTTGGGAAACAATTGGCTAGTGTGGGGGCACAGACCATCTGGGCTCAGTACAGAGGCAGCTTTCTTCCAAGAAGAATGCTGAGCACACAGACACCATGACCCTTGCTGTTCCAGTCCTTGTTAGGATTCTCTGTTCCAGGCTGTTCCAGGGTCCTGTAATGGAACCTACAGGTCATCCTTGTTCTGTGACCACTGACTGGAGACTGACTCTTTGTGGCAGCTTTGCATCTTCAGACTGGGGCCTGGCATTATTTCCCACTACCCACCTCAGCCTGGCCAGGGAGCAGGAAGATCCCTGAGTATGTGACTATTTAGGGGGTCTGTAGGTGGGTGAACTATTTATCAATAATCACTTGAAATTTATTCACACTGAGCCCTCATAAAGGAAATTTGTGTGTTCGGTATGCTGAATAAGACAAGGCAGAAAGGAACAGAACCAAGGAAGTCATCTCTTATTTAGGAAGCAATGCTGTGTTCCAGGCATTGTGCTGGGTGCTTGGCATACTCACTGCAATTTCGCTGAATATTCTCAACAGTCCCACGAGGTGGGTGTTACTATCCTCATTTTGTAATGAGACTAACGTTCTAAATTGTCAGCGTTCAAGTAGGAAACAGATGGCATACTAAAGGGGGTTAACTGGAGAAAGTTTAAGGAATGGACTATTTACAGAGGTGTGAACAGAGGTAAGGGAAGTAACAAGAGATAATGAAGCCTTAGAGATTAGCAACTGTTGGAAGCCATTATCACCCCTGGCTCTAAAGGGAAAGGAAGGAGAAAGTTACTCAGAACTTGAGACAGCTGGAACTGAAAGGTGGTCAAAACACTGTACAACAAGGCAGGGAATTGGAGGGTTGGGAGGGGGATTAGTACCCTGCCTTCTCTTCTCCCACTGCTCTGACCCAATGGTTTTCCACCACTGCTTCCCATTGGCCAAACTTAACTGGAAGCCAGAGAGCAGGGATGCCTGGATGGATGCAGTCTATAGAGGTCAGCTTCTTGAGGGGCAAATGGAAACCAGCCAGCACATGTTCTGAGAGATTAAGTAATTTAATCAAATCTTGAGCTGAAATTTAACCCTTGGTCTCCCTGAATTCAGATTACCACACTGCTGTCCACCCATTGTCTACATTATCAAGAATAGCAGCTAGATATTGGAAGGAAACATAGAGAAGGAAATTAAATTTGAGCTCAGAGACAAGCTGTCCAAAGTATACTCCAAACACTAGACTTTTGTTGCCAAAAAGTTTGACAAAATCTATATATCTCCAGTTAGAACTCCAAAATGCATTTTAGCATATTGAAGACTCTGAGAAGTAATTAAACCTAATTATTTTTCTCTCTTTTCTCCAACTCAGTTGACCATAAGAACTTTCTTGTTCATGTAACACCAATTACATAACACAGATTTTGTATTCTTAGAAACGCACTTGGGGAATTACTGCCTTCAACAATGTGGGGTGTTGGTGAAGGTAAATGTAGCTCCAGTGTGGAAGATGGATTTGAAGAGGCCAGTGTGGGAGACGAGCAGACCAAATAGAAGACTACTCCAGTAATCCAAGCAAGAAAAGGATGGGAACTTGTGAAGCTGCAACAGGAAGGAAAGAAGAGCAGGTTTCTTTTCTTTTCTTTCTTTTTTTTTTTTTTTTTTGGTGTCCCATATGGGGAGTAAAAGGAGTAGGTTTCTTTATGGTGATTGGGTGAATGGCAATATTATCCACCTGGAAGAGAAATCAGACAGGGTGTGTAGGCCAATTTCATACACATTGAGCATAGGGTGCTTGGGGATAAACAGAGATGTTTTAGTTGGAAATTGGGGATGCAAAATTAAGGTTTTGGAAAATGGTTGCTGCTCAGGTACACATTTAAAAGCCATCAACATCTGAGTGACGCTTAAAGCCTGGAGAGTGGTTGGCATCCCCCCAGTTGAGAAAGCAGAACAGAGGGTCTAATGTGGCTTCAGGGTATGAGGGAACCTCTTGAAATTACTTAAAGTATGGTGAATCCATGAATATAGGCATTTTTTTTTCCAAGTTAGAGTGTCCCATAGCTTTTAGCATCTTTTCAAAGGTATCCTTAAAAAAAAAAAGAAATTTGGGTCACGTGGGTGGCTCAGTCAGTTAAGTGTCCAACTTCAGCTCAGGTCATGGCCCCGTGTTGACAGTGAAGAGCCTGGAGCCTGCTTCAAATTGTGTGTCCCCCTCTCTCTCTGTCCCTTCCCCACTCACACTCTGTTTCTCTCTCTCTCTCAAAAATAAACATGAAAAAAAAATTTTTTTAAAGAAAAAAGAAAAAGAGAAGTTTAAGAACCATTGTTGTAGAATGAGAAGAGAGAAGAATTAAGGGTGGAATCTACAAGGAGAGTCACCAAACAAGTCTGATGCTTGTTGGCCAAGCAGTGGGATAAATGCAGGGTGCATGGGCCATGGATCCAGAATGGAAGGAAAAGTGAGCCATTTCCAATGTACAGTCCGTCGCAGAAATAATCCTTTCAGTTCAACAATTAGGAGGTTATTGGTGGCCTTATCAAGAGCAGTGTCAATAAGGTGTTGGGTGGGTGAGGATACAGAGTGGAATAGTGAGTGGCTTGGAAGGAAGTAGAAGTCATGAGAAAAGACAGACTCCTTTAAGATGACTGGGGCCAAGATAAGACCAAGATTTAGTGCTTCTATTGGTTTGAGAATGAGAGCAATAAAAGCAGTTTGGTATTCAGGGCCTTACCTGAAGACACTGTAATAAAAGGAAAAATGCATACCACATGCTTAAAACAATTTCTCTGGGTGAATAATAAATATAACTCATGAAACCCAACACATACATCCCTGCAAAAGCAGCAAGTGGAAGTAGAGAGACTAGGTCACAGTAAGGATAAATGTTGAAGATCAGAGTCAAGAGGGTTTGCGTCTGACCTGAGCATCCAGGTGAATGGTGGTGTCTTTTACAGAGTTGGGAAAGACTGGGATAAGAGTATGAGGGGTAGTGAGGTGCCTGGGTAGCTCAGTTGGTTGAGCATTCGACTCTTGATTTTGGTTCAGGTCATGATCTCTGGGTTGTGAGACCCAGCCCCACACTGAGCCCCATACTGAGCATGGAACCTGCTTAAGATTCTCTCTCTCTCCCTCTGCCCCTCTCCTCCACTTGCTCATGCTCTCTCTAAAATACAAAAAAAAAAAAAAAAGAGCATTAGGGGTGGAAAGCGAGAGTTCCATTCTGAATAGATATACAGTAAAACCTTGAACTGAAAGTAACTTGTTCTGCAGGTGTTCAGCAAGACGAGCAAACATATCTAATAAATTTTAACTTGATAAACGAGTGATGTCTTGCAATACAAGTCGTATGTGATGCTGAACGTCACATGATCACAACTGAGCCAATGGTTCTCTTTCTCTCTCTTGCTGCAGGATTGTGGGTGACTGTCTCCCAAGCTCGAATGCTCAGTCTCAGGCCACAGTGTTGGGCAGAAATCAGATTTTTCAGAACATTGAAAGGTGACCACACCTGGCACTAGAATATTTTTTGTCACTTCAAAGCACCTATGGACAGTTTTTGCTTTTCCATACAAGAGTAAGCTTATGAATGCTTTGCTTCATTCTAGGTCAGGCTGCCTGTAGATATGGACACTTTCCTGTGCTGCCTTATTGCCAGTTACGTTAAATACAGTATATGACAAGAGTTTATTAATAGTGTACTGTAGTCAACATCCGTGCAAGCATATACAATGGCCCCCTTGCAGAAAAAGGTTGAAAAGAAAGGTGGTAAGAAGAGGGAGATGCTTAAGAAGGAAATCATTGAGAAGTACCAATGAAGTATGTGAGTGGCCAAAATTGCAAGATTTTATAAGAAATCTATTGACCATTTGCACAATATTAAAGAAGAAAGAAGAAGTAAGGGGGCTAGATGCAGCAAAAGGAGTCACGAGAATATCAAAGCAACGGCCATGTGTTCTGGAAGATGCAGAAAAGTAGCTTCTGGCTTGGATAAACGAGAAGCAACTAGCAGGTGATACTGTGACAGAGAACTTTATCTGTGACAAGACAAAGGCCTTGTACACCGACCTCATAAGTAAACTGCCAGGTACATCAACAGAAAACGAAGAAGGCTTCAAGGCAAGCAGGGGATGGTTTGATAACTTTCAGAGGAGAAGTGGCATCCCTAGTGTTGTGAGGCATGGAGAGGCTGTGAGTTTGGATGCTAAGGCAGCTGAGGCATTCACTACCGAGTTCCAGAAGCTCATGGTTTCCAAGTGTTACCTGCTGGAGCAAGTTTTAACTGCGATGAGATGGGACTTTTTTTGAAAAAAGATGCTAAAGAGGACCTACATTATAGAAGAAGAGAATGCAATACCTAGTCACAAGCCCATGAATGACCATCTCACCCTCTTGTGCTAATGCAAGTGGGGATTTCAAAGTCAAGCTCCTGCTCATGTATCATTCCAAGAATCCAGGAGCCTTCAAGAAATGCAAGGTGCAGAAGAGCCAGTTAAATGTGATGTGGAGTTCCCAACAGCAAGGCTTGGGTCACCGTATCTTATCTGTTGAGTGGATCAACAAGGTCTTTGGTCCTGCAGTGAAGAAATAACTTTAACAAAAGAATCTGCTACTCAAAGCCTTACTGGTTATTGATAATGCTCCTGTTCATCCTCCAGGCTTTGAGGACGACTTACTGGAGGAATTCGAGTCCACTAAGGTCAAGTTCCTTCCTCCCAATACTACTCCAATCCTCCAGACCATGGATCAGCAGGTCATTTCAAACTTTAAAAAGTTTTACACCAAAGCACTATTTCAACAATGCTTCGAGGAGACTGAAGGAACAAACCTCTGAGAGTTTTGGAAAAAATCATTTCCACATCATGACCTGCCTCAAGATCATCGATAAAGCTTGGGATGGGGTCACCAAGAGAACCCTCCATTCTGCCTGAGAAAGCTATGGCCTGATTGTGTTCTTGGACATGACTTAGAAAGGCTTTCTTGCAAACAGGAGCTGCCAGTTGTCGATGAAATTGTGTCCATGGGGAAGGCCATGGGACTGGAGGTTGATAAGGAGGACATTCAAGAGCTGGTGGAGGAACATGGCCAGGAGCTGACCACCAACGAGCATCACGAGCAACAGCAAGAGGTTATGGAGATCTCATCTCCAGAGGAGGAGGAGAAAAAGGCACAGGAATCCTTCACTTCAAATGAGATTATGGAGAGGTGTAAAATGTAGGAAACTGCAAAATTTTGTAGAAAAGCACCACTCAAATAAATCTGTAGCAGTGCAAGCAATGAATCTGTTTAATAACAATGCAATGCACTTTTCTTTGAAATCCTCAAAAGGAGGCAAAATCAAATGTCACTGGATAAGTTCCTTGTTAAAGTTGCATGAAAAGAAAGATTCCACTGAGCCAATACATAGCAGTGATTTCATTAGTGATAGTGAAAGTTGTCCTACATAATAACCCTCTCTCCTGTCTCCCTCACACCAGCCATGAAGGTTTTCAAAGATAAGTGCAGGTTAATTTGTTTCCTTTTCCTTTATGTTTTGTACTTTATTTATTACTTTGTAGTATATTGCAGTATTATATTCATTTTCATATGAATATTTTTGGGTTGTGGAATGAATCACCTGAGTTTCCATTATTTCGTATAGGGAAATTCACTTTAATATACAGTGCTTTGGATTATAAGCATGTTTCCAGAACAAATTATGCTCACAAACCAAGATTTTACCGTGTGTGTGTGTATGTGTGTGTGTATTTTTTTAATCTGACTGATTTTTTTTTCCGCAGCTTCATTGAGATCTAATTGACATATAATATTGTGTAAGTTTAAGATGTACAATGTGATGATTTGATATACACATATATTGCAAAGTGATTACCATAATAAGGTTAGTTAACATATCTATCACCTCACATAGTTACCTGTGTGTGTATGTGTTTAGAACTTTTTTTTTTTTAATGTTTATTTATTTTTGAGACAGAGAGAGACACAGCATGAGCAGGGAAGGGGCAGAGAGAGAGGGAGACACAGAATGTGAAGCAGGCTCCAGGCTCTGAGCTGTCAGCACAGAGCCCGACGCGCGGCTCAAACCCACGAACTGTGAGACCGTGACCCGAGCCGAAGTCAGACGCTCAACCGACTGAGCCACCCAGGTGCCCCGAGAACTTTTAAGATCTATTCTTTTCTCTTTTAGCTACTTTTAAGTATACAATACAGTTTTGTTGACTATAATCACTATGCTCTACATTAGATCCCCAGAACTTATTCATCTTATAAGGGAGATCTTACAGTATTTGTCTCTCCCAACTGACTTATTTTACTTAGCATAATGTCCTCAATCCACAAAGATACCTTGGTTAATTTCCTCCCACTTTTGAAAAGTACAATTTATCACTGTTACATGTCACAAATGTAACAACTTTCCTTTCTTTATCTCTTTGGTTCATTGAGCACGATTTACCCTCATTCCAGTTAAATTTACCCTCATTTCCCTCCTAACCCAGCCAAGAGAGTTCAGAGATTCCCAAACAGATTCTCAGCTCCTGGATCTCAGAAAGGCCCCAAGCTGAAATAATTTGGTGATAATAGACACCAGAAGCTTTTCTCTACTCCTGTTAACGTGCTCCCTTTAAGAGGCCTAACAAAAATTATTTAACTGAGTAGAAATGGTCCTCTGAGTAACTCTGGTGGTTGTGGACATAAGCCACCCAGATCCTCTTCCAGGAAGGGCTTGTTGCCTCAGTTGATGGAAGTGCTTTCAGCAGACCATTCTTGATGTCTTCAGAGATTGCTTCAGTTTTGGAAAAATGCCTCCTCCCAAGTTATGCCCTTCCACGGGTAGCCCACATCCAATATGGGGTCGCCTGGCCATTTTGACTCAGTGCAGGACAACTCAGAGGCCAATTCAACCCTGGAGTTCCCAGTGGGTGTCAGGTGAGACAGTTGGAGGTGAAACAAGTTGTCGTCTCCTTCTGCCCATCCCAGTTTCCTTCCTGTCCCTTCCACAGGCGTTGATCCTCAATATACATCTGCATCTATATTCCATCTTGGAGTCTGATTCCTGAAGAACCCGAATGGCAACAGTAATCACACACTGAAATGCCTGGCTTCATCAGCAACTGAGCTGCTTCACTGAGGCATTAATCATTCATGTCTCTGACTAGTAGATCAAAATCCTGAGGCTGTCTTGGAAAATTTTCATGTGGCCTATACTTCAAAGAAATTGACTCTTTTTTTTTTTTTTTTTTTGGCCTGTGATAATATCAGCATAATAGTTGATCCTAGGCCCTTAGGTTTAGCTGGATTCGTGTCAGAGCATCCTAAACCTGAAACGTGATCCCAGACCAGAAATAACTTCTCCTGCTTCTCTTCCTTGCAAGTATTTTCACCTTCAGGAGACGTATCAATGTTGGCAAGTTCTTCACTCATCAGCTCATGGATGTGGGCCCAACAATTCCATTGACCTAGCAGTGCCTTTATGAATACCAGTTTGCCTTTAAGAGAAATTCTAGGCCTCTCACATACATTTGCATATTATTCCACATTGCCAAAAATTTCACACTGAGTGAATCTGAAGTGCAAATCATTCCAAGTCTTGTTGCAGCTGCCATATTTTTCCTACAACTGGGTGGTGAGACACAACAGGCATCCGGGTTCTTAGTAACCAAGAATGGGAAATGCTATGGCTAGTCTATTGAGTGTAGTGTCTTTACTGCTTTAATTTTAGTGAAGATGAATATTTATAAGGGCTTTGTGGCTTTGTTCATTATTTGGGTCCCTTTTCACACAAGATCTTCTATTCTTCAATCATGAATTCCACTAACAAAGAGTTTCCATGGTCAAAGAGGAAATAATAAATAAATCTTGATGATACTTTTCATTTGCAGATGTTTTCATAAATGATCTTTACCATAGAGCCAAGGTTTTTGTTTTTGTTTTTCTCAAATGGCACCTTCCAATATCATATGGTTGTTGGAAGGACCAAATGAGATGCTACAGGTAACGCCCTTGTCGCAGAGCCTGGCACATAGTGAGTGCTGAATGAATATTGGCTGGAAGCAGAATGCACCATGGTTAAACCACTCTGGAGTTGGAGTACTTGAGGGTGAACCCCACTTCTATCCCTCTATCTTTATGAACTTGAGCAAGTTCCCTCTCTGTCCCTCAGTTGTCTGTCTCATCTGTAAAACTGAGAAAACGATAGTTCCACCTCATGGGGTTGTTGTACAGATCAAAACATTTCCATTAATGAACATCAGAAACATACGCTTGCGTAAGTTAACATGTAAAACACACTAAAAAGTACTTAGCACACTGGAAACATTATTTAAATATTCACTTTTATTACGAGGAACAATTCTGGATAATAGGCTGAAATGATAAAATGACTTTATCAGAATATGCATTAAAAGCATTTATTTAAAGTATTCCTAATCTGTATCATACTGCCGAAGTTTTGCTGTTATGTACAGTTAACACTGATGCTTACCATGTCCCAGGTACTCTGCCGAACACTTTCTAAACATTGCCTTATTTAATCCTCTCAGCAGGTTTAATCCTCATCAACAGATGAGGAAACTCAGACACAGCAAATAAGTGACTTGCCCACAGCCTGTCCAACTCCAGAACTCACACACCAGTCCGTTATACCTCCCACAATAGCCTGAAGCTATTGCTAACAAAAACACATGTAATAGAATGCTAAAAATAAACACGGTCTCTGAGAAGGGAGCCAATAATTGAGACGACAACCTGGGATAAAATAGTTATTGCATTAAGCATTAATTTAGAGCTAGGCTTTCCAGCAACCAAGGCAAAATGGAAAACATAATGTGTCACATGGTATCTAATTTTTAAAAACAAGCCATGCTCTCCCATACCTCACTCTGAACCTGGTGCACTCCTACTCATTTTGTCATCAATGCGTGCATGGTGTGTATTCTATTTCTTACTCTGCCCTCAGGCCCAACGTGGATTTTGAAGACAGGGTAGCCTAATGCAGCATTTCCCAAACTTTGATCAGAAAAAAATCTTTGTTGGCAGCACATCTGTTACCTTCTCCAGAACAATGTTCCTGAAGACAACTGATCTACATTATATAGGTAGATGTAGGTGAATAAACTCTGGCCAAGGTCCAAGATAAGGGAAATAATCCTTGTGTTGTGCTTTCATCTTGCTTTCAATTGTAAATGTTTTTCTGTAAACAGGCCTTCTGACTCATTAGGGTTCTTTGTACAAGAAGGTATGTTTACATTTCAAAGTCTTATATCTCCCAATAAAGCCAAGTTCTGAAAACATCTTTTGCTTTGAAAAAGACCTTTCTGAGATCATAAAGCCCAACAAATACAATGAATTAAAAAGTTCTCTCTTACCATGGAATTAGCCACAAGAGACCCATAAATGCTAATGTATATAATCTTCTTTGTCTATGAACCCTTTGGGCAAATACATAACTAACATTTTAAAGAAAAACATATGGTTATCTATAGGTGGGTGTGTTCATGGGTAGTAACTGTAGGGTATGTGTCCTTCAGGAATATTAATTGCCAGCTGGGGACTTGGATAAATCACTTTTCCTATGCATCTCAATCTGCCCTCTGAAAAATGAGGGTGTTGAATTACAATGTTTTTAAAACTTCCCTAAAGATAAGAATCCCTGGGGGTAGTGTTTAATACTGAGATTACTAAACCTTCTGCTGAGAGCATGATTAAATGGATCTAAGCTGCATAGTTATTTATTTTTTATTTGTTTGCATGCTTTTTTGGTTTTAAAATGTTTATTTATTTTTGAGAGAGAGCGAAAGCAGGGGAGGGGCAGAGAGAGAGACAGAGAGAGAGCGAGAGAGACCAAGTCAGAGAATCTGAAGCAGGCTCTGAGCTGTCAGCGCAGAGCCCAAGGTGGGCTCAGACTCACAAACCATGAGATCATGACCTGATCAATCATGATCGATGCTTAACCGACTGAGTCACCCGGGCACCCCTCATTTGTTTGTTTTTTAAATATTTCTTAAAAAAACTATTCTTATTTTTGGGAGAGCACAAGTTGGGGAGGGGCAGAGAGGGAGACCGAGGATCCGAAGCAGATTTGAAGCAGACAGGCTGACAACAGCTTGCCAGACATGGGGCTAGAACTCATGAACCACAAGATCATGACTAGAGCCAAAGTCTGACACTCAACTGACTGAGCCACCCAGGTGGCCCTCATTTGTTTGTTTTTAAATAAAGGCTCTAGCTCCTTCTCCAGGAAAGCTGAAAACCTGGTTAGATGACTCAGGGACTTTTCAACTCTGCCATTCTGTAGTTGTACAATTCGGTGAGGCAGGAGACCTGCCAGCCTCTCACCAGAAGTTACAGTAGTTAAGATCAGACCTTTGGAAATTTCTTTTTCTTAGGTTCTCCCCATGATAAAGTGGCACCTGGAGTTTGTATGGGATAGACACCTACTTCTCCTAAGATAATAAGCCCCATGAGAAATGACAAACCCTAGTTGATTTTGCTTTACTAACTCTTCTGATGTGTTCTCCCAAATAAGTGTCCCACACAGGGTCCCAGTATCTGTCCTCCTCCCAGACCTCAGATTGATAACTTGCAGCATCCAGAAATTATTTCAGAACCTCCTCATCCACAAATGGCTCCCAAGGTAAGAAGAGAGGTGACCTGAAATCAAACCCCAAACTCCTACAAACACCAAGTCCGGTCACTCACTCTTGCTTTTCTTTTTTTTTTTTTTTTAATTTTTTTTTTTTTCCAACGTTTATTTATTTTTGGGACAGAGCGAGACAGAGCATGAACGGGGGAGGGGCAGAGAGAGAAGGAGACACAGAATCGGAAACAGGCTCCAGGCTCTGAGCCATCAGCCCAGAGCCTGACGCGGGGCTCGAACTCGCGGACCGCGAGATCGTGACCTGGCTGAAGTCGGACGCTTAACCGACTGCGCCACCCAGGGGCCCCACTCTTGCTTTTCTGAGAGCCAGCTGGTTCCTCTGAGACTGAAAAGAACCATCTCTGGGAGCAGGTTTTCCAAACAACCCTTCAAAATAATTGAAGATAAAACAATAAAAAGTCCCTGTGCTCCTAAACACAATCATTTCAATTTCAATTTTTAAAATGTAAATTGCACCTGCCCCTGCTCAAATCAATGAATTCTGTGGGGGAAGCAAGCAGCATCATATTCTGTCCCCAGAAGACCTTGGAATCCTTTTCTCTGAACATCCTTAAAAATAGTATTGATCAGAGTGAAAGAAAATAATTAATACTGGCAAAAGGAAACACAGATGTGAGACTGATGAGGTTAAGTAAAAACCCTTAAGTCTTGAATTTGAAATGAAAGTATCAATATGAACTCATGTTACATTTTATTAAAAAAAAAGTATTTCCTGGCTTTGTCCATGGAAAAAGCCTAGAAACAAATAATCAACCCAATAAAATGAGCCCACGTAGTAGTCAGAATGTGTTCTCTGAATCTTAATTTTCTACCAAAAGGAACCAGGACTCTGTGGAGAAATGGCTGATCCAAATTTAGAACAGAAAAGAAAATCCTAAGATGAGCCTGGACTGTGCTACCATACTAGAAAGCACAAGGTTTGTGTCAGAAGGACTCAGGGGTTGACTTGATGAAGTTGCCTCTGCTAAGAGATGGAACAATTTGAACATTAAGAAGAAGAATAACTGCAATGTATTGAAACCATCAAAGGTATTTTAAAAAATCTATGAATTTATCATAATACATTTAAATTTTCATTTGTAAACAAAACAAAACAAAACAAAACAAAAAACATGCACGGGTCCTATTTGCAGGATACTAGGGAACCAACTTATTATTTTGAAAAATAGTAAAAAAAAAAAAAAGAAAGAAAGAAAGAAAAAAAAAGAACTAAGCACTCAGCCCCTTTCCTATACAATCTGCATTTTTTTTTAAATTTTTTTTTCAACATTTATTTATTTTTGGGACAGAGAGAGACAGAGCATGAACGGGGGAGGGGCAGAGAGAGAGGGAGACACAGAATCGGAAACAGGCTCCAGGCTCTGAGCCATCAGCCCAGAGCCTGACGCGGGGCTCGAACTCACGGACCGCGAGATCGTGACCTGGCTGAAGTCGGACGCTTAACCGACTGCGCCACCCAGGCGCCCCTACAATCTGCATTTTAACCAAGTAGTAAATCAGAAGTTTCTCCTTATAAAATATTTCCGCTAAATACATCATAAGGAATGATAATTTGACTACCACCAACTTACACTTTCTTATATAATCATTATCAATAGCTGCTAATATCACAAAAAAGAGACAACCAGCCATTATGCACCTGCTGATGGAAATTCACACCGCCTCTGATGGATTCTTGCCAAAAAACTCAAACTGGATTAAGTCTCTAGATCTGACTACAAATTTACAGGACGTACAGGAGTCAGAGAAAGATAAAATCAGCCAAATACAGACTATATGGAAAACTCTCTAAGACACTAACCCAGTCTCTCCAATGAATAAATTGCAAGGAAAAGAAAAGAAAAGAAAAAGGAGGAAGGAGTGACCTTTAGATTAAAATAGACTTAAATGTATCATCTGTACAATACATAGATTTTATTTGGGTTTTGACTATAACCAAAAATAATAAACAATTATGAGACAATCAGGGAATTTGAACACAAACCGAATACATAATGATATTAAGTGTTAATTTTTTAAAGTGTAGGAATGATTCTGGTTATGTAAAAAATAGTTCTTATATTTTATTTATTTTTTTTCAACGTTTATTTTTATTTTTGGGACAGAGAGAGACAGAGCATGAACGGGGGAGGGGCAGAGAGAGAGGGAGACACAGAATCGGAAACAGGCTCCAGGCTCTGAGCCATCAGCCCAGAGCCTGACGCGGGCCTCAAACTCACGGACCGCTAGATCGTGACCTGGCTGAAGTCGGACGCTTAACCGACTGCGCCACCCAGGCGCCCCAGTTCTTATATTTTAAAGATACATACATACTTGTGGGAAAAATGATCCAGTGGTGAGATTTGCTTCACCTAGTTTGAGTTAGTGGAGGGTATCGAGGAAACTAGATAGGTTATGAGCTGGTCATTGTTAAGTTGAATGATGGTTATATGGGGGCTCATTATACTATTGTCTCCACTTTTGTATACAGTAAAATTTTTCCATAAAAAAAAGGATTGAGGAGCCTGAGTGGCTGAGTTTGTTAAGCGTCTGACTTCAGCTCAGGTCATGATCTCACAGTTCGTGGGTTTGAGCCCGCATCGAGCTCTGGGCTGACGTCTCAGAGCCTGGAGCCTGCTTCAGATTCTGTGTCTCTCTCTCTCTCTGCCCCTCTCTCTCTGCCCCTCACCCACTAATGCTCTGTCTCTCTCTCCTTCAAAAATAAACATTAAAAAAAATTAAAAAAAAAAAAAGGATTGAATATTCCCTCTCTTGGAAGGATTCACTTTGCACATTCTTGAAGGTGGCCAAGGAAGTCCACCTTTGTTCCCATTCCTATGGAATGAAGTATGCATGGAGGTGGCAGAAGTGGGAGGATCCTGCTGTATTCCTCACACCGGATCAAGGTCTTTAAATGAAAGTGAATTGAGAGGTGTCTGGCTGGCTTAGTCAATAGAGCATGTGACTCTTGATCCCAGGGTCATGAGTTTTACCCCATGTTGGGTGTAGAAATTACTTAAAAATAAAATCTTTAAAAATAAATGAATCAATAAACATTTAAAAGTAACTTTTTTCAATATTAAATTATTGCACAGTTGTAGATCTCCTGACTGGCTGGGTTAGTGGAGCATGTAACCCTTGATCTTGGGGTTGTAGAAGCAAGTCCCACATTGGGTGTAGAGATTACTTAAAAATCAAATTAAAAAAAATGATTTCACAGTTGTTTGAGGTTGGGATGGAGGCCACAGAGGACGATGATGTCAGACTCCAGAACACAAAATTTTTTTCCTCTGTCTTCATTTAAAACTCAGCCCATCTTAACATTTCCTTCTGAGACCAGAAGTATGATCCTGGGCTCTTGGCCAGAACTTCTCCCCCTTTTCAAGACTGGCCTCTTGCCTCTCATTTCTTTTAAGAATGGGGAAGAAAGAGCAGAAAAACCTGGAAAACATTATGTACCTTTGACAAAAATAAAACCCAAACATATTATGTCAATTTCTCATAGACACTGTCACCAGAACCTCATGTTATTTTCAGATATGTGGAAGAATCTTTTGTTAGACACTCAGTTGAGTACAGCAGGGGGAAAACAGGATATACTGTAACTAGGTTGTAAATAGATTTCAATCCCTTGGGCCACTCTGCCTTTAATTCTTAATGCCCTGCCCCGTAATGGAATGACAGGGCCAATAGCCTAGATTTCAGAGGTTTAAACAATTCCCTTCACACAGTCCTGGAATTCCTTATGTGCACAAAGTAAATAGAAACAAAACCAGATTTGTGACAAATGACTTTTTTTATACTTGAAATAAAACAAGCTTTTTTTTTTTCTGTACAGAAATAGTAACAGATCCAAACAGTCACCCAAATTGTTTTCCTCACTTGCTGAGTGTGTATCTTTGTTCTGCATACTGGTTCCTGTTCCCTGGTGCCCTTTTCATTAATTTGCTGGTGGATTTGAACCCAATTTGATTCCTATTCTTTCCATAAAACCTTCCATCTCTCCTGAGAACCAATGTCTTGGCTGAGGAAGGAGTAGTTAAAAGCAAAAATAAGTTAATACCAGACAAAAAGCATTGAGTAAAGCATGGTAAACTTTCTTCATGCCTTCTTTCTTTTAATACCTACATATCCCTTGGAGGTGGCTGCTCTTATTTTCTTCATTTCACAGATGAAGAAACTGAAGCTTTAAGGGGTTACAGCTAGTAAGAGGCTGAGCTGTGACTTGAACAAATTTTTGCTTTGCTCTAATGTTCAAGCCTATAATCACCATGATAAACCTCTTTTATCAGGAAGCTTTGGAAGGACTTAGATATTTATGTTAAAAGGAGCAGAACCTTGCAGGGAAGATGCCAAGGCAGCAAGACATAGAAAGAAAAGGTGCAGGCTGCCACATATGGTTTGGCATACTGTGCACTACGCAAGTCCAGGGGGCGCCATTCATATTACAGTTTATGGGAACGGTGCCCTTGAAGTTGTGTTGGCCACTACCTCCATGGCCACGTGCCATAAATGGGAATGGGCTTTGAAGTTTAAATGTGCTCTCATGATCTTTGAGCTTGGGTAAATAAGTGGCTTCACTTCTCTAAACTTCAACTTCATCACAAGCAAACTGGAGTTGCCAATAAACACAGAACAGGCAATATTGCTAAGATGTCCGCTACCTCAGTGGCTATTACAGAGGTCATGCATGCACAGTTTATGTGTACCATACCCAGAGAGCTACTACTCCTAGAGTGCTCTTCCTGGGTATAGAAGGTCATTTTGAATTGGTTTTGGTCAACTGCTAGCTCCTTCTCCTTCTGAACCTCTAAATGCACAAGGGCTGAGAGGTCAGTATTCGGGCATCTCTTTTACCTATCCTCATCCTCAAGTTTATCTCATCTTGGCCCACAGCTCAAATGCCATCCAGATACAACTCCAAAATTTTATCTCCATCCCTATCCTCTCCTTGAGCCCCAGATTATGCATCTATATAGACATCCCCACTTGGGTATCTAATAGGAACCTGAAGCTCAATACAATGTAAAATATACACATGAGCAACAATAAACAAGTTGGACTACATCAAAGAATCCTGCACAACACAAGAAATGATCAACAAAATGTAAGGCAACCTATGGAATGGGAGAAAATATTTGCAAATCGTGTATCTGAAAATGGGTTAATATCTAGATATATAAGGAACTCACACAACTCAATAGCAAACTCAATAATAATAATCCAATTAAAATCAGCAAAGGATCTAAACAGACATTATTCCAAAAGAGACATACAAATGGCTAACAGGTATATGAAAATGTACTCAACATCACTAATCATCAGGAAAATGCAAATCAAAAGCACAAGATATCACCTCACACGTTAGAATAGCTATTATCAAAAAGCAGATAACAAGCGATAGCAAGGATTGGGAAAAAAGAGAAACCTTGGATACTATTGGTGGAAATGTAAATTGGTGCAGCCTCTATGGAAAACAGTGCGGAAGTTCCTCAAAAAATTAAAAATAGGTATATACCGTATGATCCAGCAATCTCACTTGTGGGCATATAGCTGAAGAAAATGAAATCAGTATTTCAAAAATATATCTTCACCCCTATGCTCAAGTATATTCATAACAGCCCAGACATGGAAACAACCTAAGTGTTGTTTAAGGAATGGATAAGGAAAATGAACAACATTTGGTCACAAAAAGAGAAAACCCTGCCATTTGCAATAACATAGATGACACTCCACTGAATTATTTTGGAGCACATCCTAGACAGGATATTTTATCTGTAAATATTTCAGAACGCATGTCTAAATTATAAAGAATCAAAACCCCCTCAATAACGTTAGCACATCTAAAACATGAGTAATAACTTCTGAATTTTATCAAACACCATCAGTAGTCGCTATGGGTTCCCCTACAGTCGAAAAAAAGCTATTTTTTTCTAAAAATATTTTTTGACAATTTGCTGACTGCATCCTCATCACACCCTTTAACATGCTCCCTTTCCCTTGTTTCTGTAACAGATGAAGAGGCTTGATCAGAATCAAGTTTGAGTTACTTATTTTACTTTTCTGGCAAAACTACTTTATAGGTGGTGGTGTGTGCTTCCACTGTGAGCTTTGTTATATCTAAATTGTCTCCTTTTTGTGATGTTAATAAGTGTTGATGACCACTGCGTACATTACAGTAATTCATTAGGGATTGCAGAATGGGGATCCTCCAACTCTATTGTTCCTTCTAATAGTAGCTGAAATGCCTGGGTGAAGAGAAGCTTCGCATCGACAGTTTGTACAATTAATACATACATTTGAATATTTGGAGTAAATTCCTTTTAAAAAGAGTAGGATACATTTTTGATTCTTTTCTTTAGTTTACCAGTTTTCAAAATACTCAGATGGTTCCCCAGTATCTTTTCAAGTAATCTAAGCAGTCATCAAATAACTATGTTTTAAAGTCACTTTGGAAGTTTTCATATGATCGCGCCTTCAACTCTGCATACTTAGGTTCAAGTGCATCATTTGGTCTTATTTTCTTCAAGTATAGCAAAGTAGAGACAAGTATGTAGATAATGCTACCATTTACCCAAGAATGATATTGGTGTGTGTGTGTGTGTACATATATATAAATTCTTGGAAGAATAAACGACACAAAAAGGGGAAGGATGAAATAACATCGAAAAGAATAAAGTCTAGGTTTTTATAGATTTTACTTTAGAACCAAGCTTACATTATGTAATTATAAAACAAAATTAAATTACATAAAAAGCAATCCCTAAAACTCAAAAGCATATAACTGTTTAAAACTATGTTTTTATGAGGCTCCTGGTGGCTCAGTGGGTTGAGCACCTGACTCTTGATTTCGGGTCAGGTCCTGATTCCAGGAACATGGGATCAAGCCCAGAGTCAGGCTCTGGGATGAGCGTGGAGCTTACTTAAGATTCTCTCTCTCCCTCTGCCCCTCTCCCCTGCTCATGTTCTCTCTCTCTCTCTAAAATAAGAGATCAAATAAGAGCCGAAATTAAGAGTCAGACGTCCAACCAACTGAGACACCCAGAAGCTCCAAAAGAACACAGCTTTTGGAAGTTGCTTTTCCACTTCACAGCAGGAAGTTCTCAGCAAGTTACTTACTAAGCCTCAATTGATTCATCTCTAAAATTGGGATAATTATAGCAACTCCCTCACTGAGTTAATTTGAAAATTAAATCACCCACATTAAATATACTTAGCATAGTGCCTGGCACAAAACAAGTATCCCAAAGTATGTTAGCTATAATTTAATATTATTATTAAACCTTGGAACAGAATAATTTGGAAGCAAGTATCCATTTTACATAAAGATTCTCCCTGAGATCCTTCTCAATACAGAGATCCTCCAAGATATTTAAATATTTCATTTACAAAAATGTAGCTTTTCAGAAATGGGTCTATTATAGTCTTTATTGGCCAAGCACAGAGAATCTGCTGAGAGCTGGAACTTGAAGGTGGCATTAATTTCACCTCACTCCAGTGAAGGAGAGTCAGTGTTCACTGACTCAGTGTTCACTAAGGAATTTTCTGCCTCTTTGAGCACAGAAAAACGTCTAGAACTCCACACACAAAAGAGTAGGGCTTTGGGGGAAAGTGAGACTCGATTAGGCCAAGGCCTTTGGTGAGAGGAAAGCCTTTTGAACCAGTCTTTCTTCTGACCTGTTTCTGCTCCCTTACTTACATACTCATGACCATTGCCCCTTCCCATCATGAATCTGAGGGGGTCATCCTGTGGTTGGTAGGGATGTTCCTGAGAGCCATTCCTAATCCAGGATATGTCTTGAGTAACTATACACCAAAGTGAATTTGAACCACATAGAATGTCCCATTCAACCCAGACTACATGGGTTTAGACCCAACACACTCTTTACCTGGATCCTAATGCAGTGGAAAGAGACAATAGCCTTAACCAATTTCAGTTACAATACTGTGCTTTTGTGAATTTATAAAAACATATGGCTCTATAAACACATTGTTGGGGATCCGCCCAGGGCCTTTGGAAGGGCGTCTGCAAATGAGGGACCATGTGGCTTAAGCCTTGTCAGCTTCATAGTAAATCTGCCTCTGCTTATCAGGAAGCTCAGTTTTCAGAAGGATTTTCTGGGAAATCCTTTTATAGAACTGCACCTCATTTCTCAATTTATTAGTCTGTGGGATGAGGTATTTCCGTGTCCAGTTTTCTAAAAATGGAGTGATGCCTGCATTTAAGAGCTAAAAGCTATGCGTGGTGGCTGATGGGGATGAAGGGGTGCCAGCGCCAGATGCTTCCAGAATAGTTTTGAGGGTGCAACAGCCATGGTGGAGGGCCAGGTCTTAGCAAGGAGGCAGCGCTGTAGGGAAAAGATGCACCCCAGACACAGGTTGGGGGATCACTATAGGGACCACAGCAGTTAACAGGGAAAAGGATGGCAGAAGAGCAATGATGCCTCCCACCCCCCCACCCCTCACCTCACCCCACTCCCTTGCCAGGAAGCTATAATTACACTGGATGGGGTTAGCTGGAGAATTTTGGATGCATTCCCATTATGGTCTTATTGATATCCCCTGTTATCATGCCTCGGGCCCCTGGCCAGGAGAAGCACCTGGT
Organism: Prionailurus bengalensis; assembly: GCF_016509475.1. Lineage (NCBI taxonomy): Eukaryota > Metazoa > Chordata > Mammalia > Carnivora > Felidae > Prionailurus > Prionailurus bengalensis. The sequence goes on along the minus strand of NC_057345.1, from coordinate 51,263,687 downwards.
CTAATTTTATTTATCACTAGATCCTTAATATCCTCTGGGAGTGTCAGGATTCTTCATTCCAAAGACTGCACGAATGAAGAGTATTATTGCAAATTACTCATCTCAGACTTGAGCCCAGCCTTCTGTTTTGCATTTTTACAAATGGCTAAAAGGTTAGCTCAGGTTGGACCAGTTAGAATCATACCATTCTAAGTTTCACCTAAGGTTAAAGGTAGCAGCTTTCAAAACTCATGATCTCAGAATATCAGGAAGTGACTAATGAATTAATTGGAAGTTATTATTAGAATTAATGAAGCTTTCAGAATTGCCCTTGTGAGCCCTGTAACAAACTCCTTTTTGTTCGAATTTCAAGAAAGTCACACAGAACATGGCTCAAAGTTCCTTAGATGCCTATCTCTGTAATGAACAGGAGGTCTGAAAATGTGCCCCTCTTCTACAACAGACTTTATTGCTTTTCAAGATGGAAAGATTTTTAGCTTACAGAAAAACACCCACTATCACTTCCCTCTTTAATTCCTAGCACTCCAACAGAAACACACAGTGAAGCAACAAGTCAGCTGAGTGGACTCTTAATGGCCTCCTGAGGTTGCAGCTCTGTTGTAGGACAGAAAGGACATTCAGATAGACAAAGTGAGATTTCATCTGTCTTTCACAACGAAGGAATGAAGTGCAGTCTGCGCATGACTTTGTGAAGTACACGTGTTGTTGCAGGAATGATCACATAATAATTACATTTATGCAATTATTTGTACAATAATTGTTTTCTCTACTAGATTGAAAACTTCATGTGGGCAAAACTGAATTTCCTGAATTTCATGCGGGCAAGTTTACCTCTGTCCTCAGACTCTAGCACAAAATGGACACCAAAAATAAACATTGAACAAGCACTATCAAGGTCCCAAAGAGTGATTTTAAAAAAGATATAACTGGGGCACCTGAGTGGCTCAGTCAGTTAAGTGTCTGACTTTGGCTCAGGGCATGATCTCACGGTTCGTGGGTTCGAGCCCCGTGCCGGGCTCTGTGCTGACAGCTTGGAGCCTGGAGCCTGCTTCAGATTCTGTGTGTCTCTCTCTGCCTCTCCCTCCCTCACACACTCTGTCTCTCTATCAAAAATTAATAGACATTAAAAAAAAATACATAACTGAGACTCACATTTTTTAAAAAGCCCAATAATTTTTAGGGAAGAAAATGTATTAGTTTTCAATAACTTTTCATTTTGCAATAATTTCAAACTTACTGAAAAGTATTTTTTTTAACTTTTTTATTTGGAGAGAGAGAGAGCAGGAGAGGGGCAGAGAGAGAGAGAGTGAGAGAGAGAATCCTAAGCAGGCTCCATGCTGTCAGCACAGAGTGTGATGCTGGGCTTGACCCCACAAACTGTGAGATCATGGCCTGAGTAGAAATCAAGAGTTGGATGTTTAACTGACTGAGCCACACGGGTGACCCACAACTTACAGAAAAGTTTAAAAGTTATATAAAGAAATCCTGGGTGCTCCTCATCCAAATTCCCCAAATTTTAACATTTGCCACATTTGCTTTAATACATATATTGAAGAGTAAGTTGCAGACATGCTGCCTTTCATCTTTGAATACTTCAATGTGTAATTCCTAAGAACAAGAACATTCTCTTATATAACTATCACACAATTATCAAAATTAGAAGATTAATAGTAAGATATTATTATTCAATCTGTAGACAGTATTAACCATTTGCTCATTAATTTACTATGCCCTATAGAGTAAAAAAAAAAGAAAAAAGTAATTTTTAAGGATCCAATCAAGGATTACACATTGCATTATAATATTTCTTTAATCTCCTACCATCTAAAATATTTCCTCAGTCTTTCTTAGTCTTTCATGACCTTGACATTTTTGAAGAGGATAGGCCAATTATTTTGTAGGAGGTCCTTCAACTCAGGTTGATCAGATGTTCCTCCATGATTAAGTTCAGATTTTGCATCTTTGGCAGGATCACCAGATACATGATGTTGTGTCTTTTGCAGTACATAATATATCAAGAGGCACAGATGATAGTTTGTTCCATTCCTAAGGATGTTAACCTTGATCACTTGAATAAGGTGGTGTTTACCAGCCTTTTCCACTGTAAAGTTACTATTATCCCCTTTTCAATTCCCCTTTGTTGTTAGTATTTTGTGGAAAGATACTTTGAGGTCATATAAATATCCTGTTCCTCATCAAAGTTTCAACAGCTAGCTCTTGCATCCATTGATAATTTTTGTTGGAATTATTACTGTGACACTTGCTAAATAGTGATTGTCTAACTCCACCATTCACTCTACATTTGTTTTTTGGCATTCTACTATTAGAAAATTGTTCCCTTTCCCCTTTATTTAACTGATGTATTTATTTATATGAACATGGGCTTGAATTATTGTCTTCGGCATTGGGGTTGTAATCTGTTAATATCCTTATTTGTTTGATGTGCATATCCTCCCAGATTCAATTGGCTCCCATATTCTTTTGACATGAGCGGTTACTTCTGAGCAGTAATAACATCATGCTCCAGGCTCAACCTGAACCTTTTATGCCTAGCCCTGAAATCAGTCATTTTCTCAGGAGCCCAGGTTCCTTTAAGTGGAGAATGGTCTCAGATTCACTTTTAAAATAAAATAAAAACAAAACAGAGAACACACAACTACTCAATAAATGTAATAAATAGTTAAAACATATTCTGATCTATGCCATTTCCAGTTAAACAAAAGAGACACAAAGTTAGTTGGCATAAAAACAGACACTCAGATCAATGGAACAGAATAGAGAACCCAGAAATGGACACATAAATGTCTCGCCAACTAATGGCAGGAGAGAATATCCAATGGAATAAAGACAGTCTCTTCAGCAAGTGGTGCTGGGAAAAACTGGATAGTGATATGCAGAAAAATGAACCTGGACCACTTTCTTACACCATACACAAAAATAAACTCAAAATGAATGAAACACCTAAATGTAAGATGGGAAGCCATCAAAATCCCCAAGGAGAAAGCAGGCAAAAACCTCTTTGATCTTGGTGGCAGTAACTTCTTACTCAACACGTCTCCAGAAGCAAGAGAAACAAAAGTGAAAATGAACTACTGGGACATCATCAAAATAAAAAGCTTCTGCACAGTGAAGGAAACAATCAGCAAAACTAAAAGGCAACCAACAGAATGGGAGAAGATATTTGCAAATGACATATTGGATAAAGGTTTAGTATCCAAATCTGTAAAGAGCTTATTAAACTCAATACCCAAAAAACAAATAATCCAGTGAAGAAATGGGCAGAGGACATGAATAGACACTTCTCCAAAGAAGACATCCAGATGGCCAACCGACACATGAAAAAATGCTCCACATCACTCATCATCAGGGAAATACAAATCACAACCACAATGAGATACCACCTCACACCTGTCAGAATGGCTAACATTAACAACTCAGGCAACAACAGATGTTGGTGAGGATGCAGAGAAAGAGGATCTCTTTTGCATTGTTGGTGGGAATGCAAGCTGGTACAGCCACTCTGGAAAACAGCATGGAGGTTCCTCAAAAAACTAAAAATAGAACTACCGTACGACCCAGCAATTGCACTACTAGGCATTTATCCATGGGATACAGGTGTGCTGTTTCAAAGGGACACATGCACGCCCATGTTTATAGCAGCACTATCGACAATAGCCAAAGTATGGAAAGAGCCCAAATGTCCACTGATGGATGAATGGATAAAGAAGATGTGGTATACATATACAATGGAGTATTACTTGGCAATCAAAAAGAATGAAATCTTGCCATTTGCAACTACATGGATGGAACTAGAGGGTATTATGCTAAGCAAAATTAGTCAGTCAGAGAAAGACAAAAATCATATGACTTCACTCATATGAGGACTTTAAGAGACAAAACAGATGGACACAAGGGAAGGGAAGCAAAAATAATATAAAAACAGGGAGGGGGACAAAACAGAGGAGACTCTTAAATATGGAGAACAAACAGAGGGTTACTGGAGGGGTTGTGGGAGGGGGAGATGGGCTAAATGGGTAAGGGGCATTAAGAAATCTACTCCTGAAATCACTGTTGCACTATATGCTAATGAACTTGGATATAAATTAAAAAATAAAAAATAAAATTAAAAAAGAGACAAAAAGTAAGATTCAATATGCAGTGTAGTATGGGTTTGGATATATGCAAATATCTACATAAAACAGAATAGAGCTACAATAAATAGATCTAGCCATATATCAGACTTCCAAATATAATAAAGGATCATTACACTGGACTATTCAATTAATGATATTAATGGTTTTTTAAATATTAAAAGTAATCAACTTAGTTCCTTCTCACAATTAAAAAAAAAAGCTCTGTATATTAAAGCTTTACTTATGAAAACAAAATTAGAAGAAACTTTAGAAAAATAGTTTTAGGATAGACCTACTGCACAGTTTCCTAAATAAACACAAAGTACACACAAGTTAATAATTGTTACATCTTTTTGGTAGACTCTTCATTATCATGCATTGATCCACCTGTCATTATCAAATTCTGCATCTCAAAGCCCACCTTATCCAACAGTCATATTTGTACCACAGCTTGCTTTTGATTGGTATATTTGCAGTATGTCTTCCTCTGCCCCTTTATGTTCATTTTCTATCAGTTTGTTGAGGCCTGACTCCTGCAAGCAGCATGTATCTACATCTTTATTTTTTGTATTTTTTACATAGGCTCCCAATGTGGGGCTTGAAATCACAACTCTGGGATCAAGAGTCAGATGCTCTACTGACTGAGCCAGCCAGGTGCCCCCAACCCCTGCATCTTAAACTTATCACCATCTATTTTTGGTTAATATTGACTTACTTCTGACAAAAAATAGCATCTTTGCTCCAGCAAAGCTCCATTTCCTCCCACTTCCTTTGTGCTTTTGTTTTCCCATCTGTATTATATCTGTATAAGCTCAGTAACACCTGGTTATAAATATTGCTTTAAACACACAATTGGATTTGATTTATTGTCTGATGTCATTCTCTTTCAGCATGGCAGATTTCCTTCAGTATTTATTTAGGCAGATCTTCTAACAATGAATCATCTCAATTTTTGTTTATGTGGAGATGTTTTGATTTACCTTCATTTCAGAAGGATAGTTTTGCTGGATGTAGAAGTGTTAAGAATGGTTTCCCTGGAAATTTAATTCTTCACTTTCTTGTTTGCATGTTGAATATGTCATTCCACTGCTTTCTGGCCTCTGTTTTTTCTCATAAGAAGTCAGCCATTAACAGTACTTTTGTTTCCACCCATACATAATGAGTTGTTTTACTGCTGTCAAAAATTTATCTCTTAGGGAATGCCTGGGTGGCTCAGTCAATCAAGCGTCTGACTCTTGATTTCGGCTTAGGTCATGATCTCACAGTTCATGGGTGTGAGCCCCACACTGGGCTCCATGCTGAAGGCATACAGGGCCTTTTTGGAATTCTCTCTCTCCTCTCTCTCTGCCCCTCCCACCACAAAGCCTGCCACCATTACCTACTCCAAAGACACTTGCAAAACTGTAAATGAGGAATAAAAATATGACTAAAGCTATCTTTTCTGATGCTTTATAAATGTTAATAATTACCTTAGTGTTTTTTATGCTATAGAGCATTTTCTATAGTCTATGGGGTCCCCTAAGTTGCAGCATCATATTGGGGCCAGTCATAGAGTACAAAGAAAAACAAATTGAGTAGTTTAAACATAGATATAATGACTTAATGGACTTTAAAGTCCAAAAATTGTTTGTTATGGCTTTTCAAACTAGAAATGAAAAAGCTATGGAAGTGCCTTATAAGGTAAGCTATCATATTTTCATTGGCGGAAATATACACACAATAGCAGAGGGACTAATAAAACCTTGTGTAGTTCACATTGCTGAATGCCTGCTAGATGAAAAGTCAGTGAAAGAAATCACAGAAATCATCTTTGAATGATTCAGTAACTCAAAGTAAAGATTTAGCTGCAAACAAAAAGACTGAGTTAGTATCTCCTCTGTAGAACTGAACTGTTGTCTTCAAAAAAACAAAAAAAACAAAAAACAAATCTAGGGATGCCTCGGTGGTTCAGTTGGTTAAATGTGTGACTCTTGACCTCAGTTCAGGTCATGATCCCTTGGTCATGAGATTGAGACCTACCTAGGGGTTCAGGGCTCCATGTTGACAGCGTGGAGACTACTTGGGATTCTCTCTCCCGCTCTCTGGCTGTCCCCAGTTCATGCTCTCTCTCTCAAAATAAATAAATGAACTATTAAAAAAAAGCCCACAAACCTACATATATACTTAGACTTGCAGTTTTGCTTGTATTCTGGTTCAGCACCAACTAATCATCAGAGATCTTCCTTTATGTGAATACAATAAACACAAGCGGTATTGAAATTTTCAAAGCATTAAGTAACATTTTGAGTTGCTTGGTTTATCCTGTAAAAACTGTGTTGACATTTGTCTTGATGGTATAAAAGCAATGGTGGGTAAGAGGGCTGGTGCTTTAGCATGAATCACAGAGATATGATGCCAAACTATTCTGGTAGTCATTAGATTCTTCACAAGTACTTTCTGGGAAAAAAAAATTTTTACTGAAGAAGATCCTTAATGAAGCAGCACAAATTATTACTTTTATAAATTCACATCCCTTGAGTATGCATATTTTTAATATTCTGTATTGAATGGGAAGTACACATAAAGCATTTGTGCTGCATACCAAAGGATAACTGTCTAGAGGAAAAGCACTGTTGCAATTGTTTGAAATGAGAGGTGACCTAGCTTCTTTACTTACAGAACACCATTTGAAAGAATGACTGACAGGGGCGCCTGGGTGGCGCAGTCGGTTAAGCGTCCGACTTCAGCCAGGTCACGATCTCGCGGTCCGTGAGTTCGAGCCCCGCGTCGGGCTCTGGGCTGATGGCTCAGAGCCTGGAGCCTGTTTCCGATTCTGTGTCTCCCTCTCTCTCTGCCCCTCCCCCGTTCATGCTCTGTCTCTCTCTGTCCCAAAAATAAGTAAACGTTGAAAAAAAAATTAAAAAAAAAAAAAAGAATGACTGACAGACCAACTTTGATTATTCAGACTTGAGTATCTGGCAGACATTTTATTTTTAATGTTTATTTATTTTTGAGAGAGAGAGACAGAGCATGAGCAGAGAGAGAGACAAACACACACAGACTCCAAAGCTGGCTCCAGGCTCCAAGGTGTCAGCACAGAGCCCGACGCAGGGCTTGAACTTGAACTCACGAACCGCGAGATCATTACCTGACCTGAAGTCAGACACTTAACCAACTGAACCACCCAGGCGCCACAGACATTTTCTAAAAAATGAACAAAGTGAGCCTATTTGACAGGAGAAATGTGTGCTCTTTTGATAAAATAAAATTCAAGCCTTGCTGCAAAACTTAAAATTTTGGGAAATTTTGTATCTGCCCCTGTGAACTTGACAGCTTCCTATTACTTAAAGACTTCAGATGAGATCAATGGTGATGCTAATATACGCGATTTAAAAAAAATCTTGTGTATAGATCTTCCTCGACTTACAATGGGGTTATGTCTTGATGAAGTAAATGTACGTTGAAAATATCATAGGTCAAAAATGCACTTAATAGACCGGACCTCCCGAACATCACTGCTTAGCCAAGCCTATCTTAAACTTAGTCACAACACTTACATTAGCCTACACTTAGACAAAATCAGCTAACACAAAACCTGCTTTATAACGAAATATTGAACCTCTCATGTAATGTATTGAATGCTGTACCGAAAATGAACAGAATGGTTACATAGGTACAGAATGTGTGTAAGAGCATTGATTGTTTACCTTCATGATTGCCTGGCTGCCTGGGAGCTGTGCTCACTGCCGTTGCCCAGCGTCACCAGAGAGAATCATAATATGTTGCCAGCCCAGAAAAAGATCGAAATTCAAAATTCAAAGTATGGTTTCTACTGAATGTGTATCGTTTTCATAATTGCTCGGTGGAGATAACCAGCGAGTGTTCTAGCATCTTGTTAAAAGTTAGGGGTTTGTTTCTCTCAATCCCACTCAGCATATTCCCTTCTGGCTAGTTTCATCCAACGTTCAGCCTGGTCCTCAACCACACGCATGTGGACTGATATAAATCTATGAAACTAGGTTACTAGGTTTGAATAACTGTGTTAAATTCTTTAGCAAACTTATGAGGTCCTCAGTCACATTCGGAAACTCTTTATAGCTTGTAATTCAACGTTTATTTAGATCCTCAGAAAACTCAACTTTAAAGAGACAGGTTTTAATAGGGTCAGGGGAGGAGGGAGTGGGGAGTGATCAGGAAGAAAAGGGAAGTTCAGCAGAAAGAGGAAAATGGTGCTGCAGGCAGGGTCTGATCACAAGGTGGCTGCCATATGTCTGCAGACAAAAAAGACTGAGGGGGAAAGAGGCCTCAGAAGCCATTTTGACTCCTTTCAGTTGTTTGTTTTCCTCAGTTAATTTAGAAATAGTACCTTGCAGAACACCTGCGTGGCTCAGTTGGTTAAGCCTCTGAGTTTGGCTCAGGTCATGAGCTGGTGGTTCACAGTTCACGAGTTCGAGCCCTGCATTGGGCTCTCTGATCCTGCTTCAGATCCTCTGTCCCCCTTCATCTCTGCCTGTCTCCCGCTCATGTGTGCACACACTCTCTCTTTCTCTCTCTCAAATGTAAACACACATTTAAAAAAAATTTTTTTACAAAAGAAATAGTATTTTGCAAAGAAGCAAACTTAGAATCCTGAAAACATCTGAAAGCCTCAAGATTTTATTTTATTTATTTATTTTTTTAAAGCTTAAAAAAATTTTTTTTTCAACGTTTATTTATTTTTGGGACAGAGAGAGACAGAGCATGAACGGGGGAGGGGCAGAGAGAGAGGGAGACACAGAATCGGAAACAGGCTCCAGGCTCTGAGCCATCAGCCCAGAGCCTGACGCGGGCTCGAACTCCCGGACCGAGAGATCGTGACCTGGCTGAAGTCGGACGGTCAACTGACTGCGCCACCCAAGCGCCCCTGAAAGCCTCAAGATTTTAAATAGGCATCCCATTCAGTTTTTTCCCCCTTTTCTTCTAAGAAGCCTTGGCTTTCTAATTTGAGTAAAACAAGTTTTGGGAGATCAAAAGTTCCCCATAATGGATGTTGGTGCCTAAATTACTCTGGTTAAGTTAGTCCATTTAGTTATACATGTGTATGAGGGGGACCATAGGTTTTAGACATAAAACTGGCCAGAGTCCCAGTAAGGGAAGTGGGGCACGCTCAAAGCATTTTGATGACTGGGATTCCATTTCTTGGACGTTTTTCTCTAAAGCAAAGAAAAATTCCTAAACCCCACAGTTTTAACAGGAACAGGCTGGTTCCAGAAGGAATCAGACCAAAGGCCAGCACAGTTCCAATGGGAACAGTTCAATCCCAAAAGGGAGTCAGACTGAAGGCCAACACACTTCCAATTGGCACAGCCCCAGCGGGAGCAGTTTGATACTGAAAAGGAATCAGACCGACGGCCAAACAAGTACTCTCAGAGAGAAAACCAATCAAACAGGGCCTTAAAACAGATCCTGAATAAAGCTTGGAGAACTCAGACACAAATTGTGGAGCTTGAAATCCAGGAGGAAACTTACCCTCCAACTCCAGGGTCAGCGAGAAAGCAGTGGTTCCTGTTGGCTTGGTGGGTATCGACCCTGTTTGCTCACCAGCCTTGGGGCTGTTGGGTGTCCTCCTTGGATCCCACTTCTAAGCACTAAGTAATGTTAACCTGAAAAAACAAAACTACCAGTTATTTTACCAGCAAAAAAGCTTTATTTGGAATAGCAGAGAATTGCAACATGGGACAAGCAAGTTGGGGCAGAACCATACCAGAGGATCGCTGGTTTATAGAGGAAAGGGGGCATTCGGGAAGGCTGTTATAAACAAAAAATTCCAATGGATTAAACTGGGAGTTCAAAGTATAATTGTTTTTCATTGGCTGAGTTGTGACAGGCTCTCAGTGGCTGGTCTGTTGCGGTGGGGGTTTGGGGGGCAGGGAATGGTAGGTTAGTACCCACAGGCAAGGAAGGTCCTCTCTTCCTGCTGAGTCTATAATTGACCTCAAGGGGTAGTGTTCCAGAGCTCCCCTATCCATCCTAAATGAGGTTTCCTTTTATTAATTTTTATAATATAGTTTAAAATCCACATTGCAACTAACCTTTAAGAAATTATCACTATTGGGGCACCTGGGTAGTTCAGTCAGTTAAGCATCAACTCTTGACCTGATCTCATGGTCGGTGAGATTGAGTCCTGCTTTGGGCTCTGTGCTGACAGCATGGAGCCTGCTTGGGATTCTCTCTCTCCCTGCTTCTCTCTCTGAGCCCACCCCCACTTCTCTCTCTCAAAATAAATAAACGATAAAAAAAAGAAATGATCACTTATCAAATTTTTGTGTAATATCAAAGAAAAATACCCTCAATTATCTGAAAAGTCTATTAAAATACTCCTCCATTTTCCAACTACTTATCTGTATCTGCAGGAGTTTTCATGATATACTTCAACCAGAACTATATATTGTAACAATTTGAATGCAGAAGCATATACGAGAATCCAGCCGTCTTCTCTTTGACCAAACATGAAAAAGTTTTACAAATATGTAAAATGGTTTCTTTTCTCATTAACATTTTTTTAGGCCTGGGAAATACAGTTCTTTTCCATAAAAAATGTTATTTATGTTAACATACAATCCAGGAGGAAACTTACCCAAACAATAGGCTCATTGTTACTTTTAAAAAGAAATACACTGGAAATATGTTTTAAATTTCCCAATTAATTTTAATATAATAAATACAAGTGGATATGACCTATATATAAACACTAGCTCCTTAGGGTCTTCAATTTTCAAGAGTTTAAAGGAGTCTTGAGACCAAAAACTCTTGCGAACAACTAGATTTGAGTAAGGAGGGCAGAGGAGTTTTGGAGTTTGGAGAGACAAGAAGAGGTGTGAGATAATTCTGGTAACATAGCAGAGTGAGAAAGTAACTGGCCTGGATAATGTAGTAGGATCATCCACTAAAGGCCCATTCACGGTTACAAATCACAAATGTAAAGTGAGACCAGACAGCCTGGTGGTGTGGTTTTCTCCAGCTACATTCAAGGGTATAGTGCAGGTGTGCAGCAGGTGAAGGCTTGGATTTACCGTAGTTTGCCTTTGTCAACCTGGTGAAAAAAAAGGAAGACTAGGGTAAGGGAGTTTGGTGCACAAAGGACTGATTATGATGAGATACTGTGGAATCTAATCTGGGCAGAAGAATGAGAAAGGTGAGCATAGTGAAAAATGGGAGAAATAATGAATTGTAGGCGCTAATAATGTGGCTGAATTGTTGGAAGTGGAGCTCTAGGTGGAGTAAGCTTGAAGAATGGGGTGGGGGGGTGGTGGTTGTCCAAGAGTGGGATGCTTACAATTTAGATCAGAGAGAGAGAGGGTATAGTTACCATTTATGGGTTTAGCATATGACAATTGGAATGGGTAGCTGAGGTAGAATGGAGGACAAGGTCACAGGAGAAGAGGGGATGGAGCTTGGGAGGACTATCTCCACTCAGGGATGATATTAGCTGGTAGGATCTGTATGTCCATTCCAGTTGTTAAAATGTTGACATTGTTTCATACCAGTTGGCTAATGACCACTGCCTGAGACCCCCAACGCTCCTCCATTGCCTTCGGCCACCATGGCTCCTGCCCCGGGACCCATGACCTCCCCATGGCAATCAAAGTATAAGACCTGGCTTACGCTGAGGCCCTCCAGGGGAACAACTTTGCTTCTGACTGGTCTCTGCCTATGCTTTACCTGAAGTCACCACTGTCAAGAATCGAGATAGGCATACTATTGGAGAGAGTAACGATGAACATGGACTAAAATCTTCAAGGAGTAAAGACCAAAGACCCAGGGACCTAAAGACACCTGCCTGCAATATAAAGTGAATGCTACTGTCTGATTCTGTGAGCTTTAATGCTGGAGATTTTCATAGAGGAGAGAGGAATAAAGATCTGTAACTGGAAAAAAAAAGGAGGAAGCAGACACCTAGCTGGCTTCTGTGCCCAATGGTAGGAGGAGGGTGGGGGAGAAAGCAACTACCACTTGTGAGGGTCACAGAAGGAGCAGGGTCCTCAAGAAGGGGACTTTCAGAGAAGAGTTTGAGGGTGGAGAGAGGTGGCTCTTTATCCTATCAGACCCAACAGATATTATGTAATGCCCCTTTACTATCCTGAAATGGAATTCATAGACAATATAACGTGTGCTTAACCATGATTTTTAGGGGCGCCTGGGTGGCTCGGCTGGTTAAGCGACTGACTTCGGCTCAGGTCATGATCTCATGGTTCCATGAGTTCGAGCCCTGTGTCGGGCTCTGTGCTGACAGCTCAGAGCCTGGAGCCTGCTTCAGATTCTGTGTCTCCCTCTCTCTTTGCCCCTCCCCCACTCACACTCTGTCTCTCTCTCAAAAATAAATAAATATTTTTTAAAAATATTTTTAAAAACCATGGTTTTTAAAACTGAATCTAATGCCTGAGTGACATATAAAGGGAAAATAAAAGTACGATATTATTTAACTAAGTAACATGTATCTCAACATGTAAAAGCTTGGGAATCCCCTCAATCAGGTTAGGATAAAGTGGTATGCTTACCGAATCACCATGGATGATGGACACCCACAGATGCAAATTGATAGTGTTGTATTGATTCATGATGCAAACACCTTTAGCTGCTTTGCCATTAGTAATGTGATTTTTTCCAAAATGATAAATAACTCCTGGTAAAGTTTCAAATATAATAAAGTACAATCTTCTCTTAATTTACATCATCCCTGAAATCCTTTTTTTTTTTTTAATGTTTATTTTTGAGATAGAGAGAGACAGAGCATCAGCGGGGGAGATGCAGAGAGAGAGGGAGACACAGAATCTGAAGCTGAGCTGTCAGCACAGAGCCCGACACAGGGCTCAAACTCATGGAACCATGAGATCATGACCTGAGCCGAAGTCAGACGCTCAACCAACTGAGCCACTCAGGCGCCCCAACAATCTTGAAAAATTCAACATCCTTGGGCCCTACCCACTCAATTCCAATAGTGCTTTGCAACTACCCTAATAATTTTTTTAAATTTTTTTTTTTCAACGTTTTTATTTTAGGGACAGAGAGAGACAGAGCATGAACGGGGGAGGGGCAGAGAGAGAGGGAGACACAGAATTGGAAACAGGCTCCAGGCTCCGAGCCATCAGCCCAGAGCCCGACGCGGGGCTCGAACTCACGGACCGCAAGATCGTGACCTGGCTGAAGTCGGACGCTTAACCGACTGCGCCACCCAGGCGCCCCGCAACTACCCTAATAATTTAAAATATTCCCACAAATTTCCAGAACTGTCCCTAAGGATCAGCGTCATTCCTGCTGACTTTCCTGATACAGGGGATTTTTCGAATGACCATTATGTGGTGCAAGGTGTTTGGCCTTGAAAAGGTAGATGTTGGGGTTAGTTGGGGAGGAGAACCTCTGAGCTGCTCGGGATGCATGGCCTCTGTTCTGGATGGGCTGGCAATCTGGTGAGCAGGTAAGAGTTAGAGGAGTCTAAGAGCACCGAAAATAATAGTTATATAAAGGTAAGGTTTTGTTTTACTTTTATAATACAAGAAAAGACAGGAAGACTCACAACAGCAACACTTTTAACAGGAAAAATCAATCTCATGGGTTTTATAAGCATTCCCTTCTCAATTCAGTTTTTTAAATATGTAACAGACACTTTTCTATATGGAAAGAGTTACTTGCAGTTGCTTGCTTTTCATGGATATTCAATTTAATAAAATTATAAGTTTAAAACACAGCTTTTCTTAAGCTTTTAAGCTCAGTTTCACTTGTCCTTTAATTAAAATTCAGTTAAGTTTAACAGATCCTATTTCCTTAAACAATTAACTCATTTAACTATCATGGTTAATTAAATCCCCTTAAATGTTTTAAATTATAAGCCCAAATTTAATATACTTGATTCTCTCAAGCAAGACACTCAACAAGGCTGGTCCATTGATAAGATAAAGAAAATCTTCTTTAACATGGAAACTCTAGTTTCAAACCTAAGGTGCCTAAAAAGACCTTGAAACGTTTCCATCTTTTAGACAAATACTGTTTACAAAATTAGACAAATCTTCATGCATTTTAAAAGTAACATCTCCAATTAAAATCATACAATTAATATGTCAGATTTTCTTAAATGGTTCAAACACCATAAATAACCATTATACATGATTTTTCATGATGGTTATAAAACTTATTCCTAGACCTCACATGAAAGTATTAATCTCAAGGGCTCAATTTTACTTTATTCATCTCTGTACTTGATTAGAAAATCTCCCAAGTAGCCAAGTCACTTGACAACTGCAGGGAGCAGGTTACCATCTCGGGCCAACTGAGTGCCCTGGCCAAAGACTGGGGTCAAGATCCAGGTTTTGAAGTCAGAGGTTCTGGCCTGCAACTTGGACGGTACTTCTGGGCTGATGCTACTCAAGACTCAGGCTCATCTCCCTAAACTTGTCTTAAGATCATGGAGGTTTAAATCCCTAAGTTTTCTTTTCTTTTTTTTTTTTTAAGTTTGTTTGTTTGTTTGTTTGTTTTTGAGAGAGAAAGAGAGGCAGGAAGAAACAGCATGTATAAGCAGGGGAGGGGAAAAAGAGGAGGAGGGAGAGAATCCCAAGCAGGCTCTCTGCTTTCAATGCTGAGCCTCACGTGAGGTTGGATCTCACAAACCATGAGATCATGACCTGAGTTGAGATCAAGAGTGTGATGCTTAACCAACTGAGCCACCCAGGCAACCCTAAATCCCCAAATTTTCTTTCTTTTAAAAAAAATTTTTTTAATGTTTATTTATTTTTGAGAGAGAGACAGACAGACAGAGTATGAGTGATTGAGGGACAGAGAGGGAACACAGAATCCAAAGTAAGCTCCAGGTTCTGGGCTGACAGCACAGAGCCGCAGGGGCGCTTGAACTCATGAACCTGGAGACCTGAGTTGAAGTCAGAGGCTTAACTGAGCCACCCAGGTGCCCCATAAATCCCCAAATTTTTTTACGATTTGGATCATGAGTCATGAGAAGTTATTGTACTTAGTCAAATGTTAAAATCTTTACTGTAACTTCTTCGATGCCTCTTTATTGCCTGGTAGGATTCCATGCTCTTCACCTATTTTATTTCCTTACTTGTCTTGCTGGTCTAATTTTTTTAGAATGTTTATTTATTTTTGAGAGACAGAAGTGGGGGGAGGGGCTGAAAGAGGGGGGGACAGAGGATCTGAAGCGGGCTATACGCTGACAGCAGCAAGCCCAATTTGGGGCTTAGACTCCAGAACTGTGAGATAATGACTTCAGCCGAAGTTGGAGGCTCAACCGACTGAGCCACCCAGTGCCCCTTGCTGATCTAATTTTTATAATCATTCTATTGACATCCCTCCTGTGTTCCACACCTGAATCCTGTATGATTTAACACAGCTCCTGAATTGTTTAAATTCATTCATTCAACTAAAATCTATTGAGCCCCTCCTTAGTTCCAGATACTATTCTAGGCCCTGGAAATACAATATAGAAAACAAAATAGAAAAACAAACAATGCTAGCCTCATGGAACTTTCTTTCTAGTGAGACCATGACCTTCTCACCATCTTGAGCTACCACTTTGAGTCAGAAACTATGTCACTGAAAACCTTGGCTGGCTCAGGGCCAAGCATATAACAATACAATAGTAATAGCTAATATTTTTGAGAGCTTACTGAGAATCCAGCATGCTTCTAAAGGCTTTGCTTGTGTTTTTCATGTAATCCTTACAACAGACCAATGTTGGGAGGTGGCTGGTTTACAGATAAGGAAGGAGGTACACCAATGTTCAGTCATTTGCCTACGTCCCATAATTTGTAAGTAACAGGGCAGGAATTTTCTGGCCAATATACGTACATATGTATATACATGTATACATTTATTTATTTATTTTGAGAGAGAGGGAGAGAGAGATAATCCCAAGCAGGCTCCATACGCCAACGTGGGGCTTGAACTCATGAACCGTGAGATCATGACCTGAGCTAAAATCAAGAGTAGGATGCTTAACCAACTGAGCCACACAGCACCTCGGCTCATATTTAATGGTTATGCCACACTGCCTCCTAGAGCAGTGTGAAAATGTTTGGGGGAAAAAAAAAGTCCATGTGAAATTCTTGTGGTCCTAACCAGCTGGTTACCTTGGTGTGTGTTGACAAACCACCCGTTTATCTCCCCCTCCTCCCCCGACCTCATGTCTTTCTTCTGCTCTAACTGGTGTGTCTGTTGATGTTTTATTTATAAAATATTCTTAATTTAAACCAACTGAACACCAGGTGTCCAGAGCCAGATTCTATCAGGAAACTTGCCTTACATTTGCAAGCAGGAAAATGGGATTAGATTAAACCAAAAGGGAAAAATTGTGTGGTGTCTTCAATTCATCTCCACCTACGCCTGCCACGGCTGATCATGTGCAGACCAGAGGCAACAGATGCCCTACTGGGAAAGCCACAGGGCCTGAATGTTTGCACGTCAGCCATCATTTGCAAAAGTAGACAGATTCAGCCTCACTCAGATTGCTGGCAATTTCATGAGGAGCCTTCAGCAGGGGCCAAGAAATTTCTCTCTCTTCAGAATGCTTTCTGAGCAGAGGGCATCAGCCAGGGTGAGATAGAATAGGCAAAACATGATTCAGGAGTGCCAGATGATGGCCCTAGTGCAGACACCTTTTTGGAACACTCTGGTATTGCTTAAATGCCAGTGTGATTGTTCAGGAGTCTCTTTTTTATTTTTTTATTTTTTAATTTTTTTTTTTAACATTTATTTATTTTTGAGACAGAGAGAGACAGAGCATGAATGGGGGAGGGTCAGAGAGAGGGAGATACAGAATCTGAAACAGGCTCCAGGCTCTGAGCTGTCAGCACACAGCCCGACTCGGGGCTCGAACTCACGGACTGCGAGGTCATGACCTGAGCTGAAGTCAGCCGCTCAACCGACTGAGCCACCCAGGCGGCCCTGGGAGTCTCTTTTTTAAAAAATCCCTTGTTTTTGATCATCATTAAACAAAACCATTGCAAGAAAGAGCCCTTTTCATGTTTTTGTAGTATTGGCTTAAAGCAAAACTATAAATCTTATGTTTCCCATCCAATAGTTAAGTCTCAATAACACTAAAATGATTTTGATAAAGAGATAAGGACAAATAAGATGATAGACGTTCAGGCCATTGTGATTTGAACACTGAAAAATATCATGAAGGCTTTCGTGTCGGCAAATGTGAACAGAACAGTCCTTGACTGCTTACCACCTACCATCTATAGAAGGTAGGACCAGATTCAGATGTATGTGACAGAAAATCCCAAAATACCAGTGGCTCAGACAATGGAGACTGTTGGAATAATGGCCTTCAACAAACCACTCCTCAGTAATTTGCCTTTGGGTGACTGGCACAGACCAATGGGACATTAGCACGTGACACAAATGGAGGTTTGAAAAGCACTTTCATATCGGCATTTGCCTTCTCTTTTTTCGGATCCTGAGACCACCATGTGAAAAAGCTTAGGCTAACCTACTCTAGGATAAGATCAGATGGAACAAACAGGAGCCATCCCCACTGAGGCCCCCTAGACCAACCAGACATGTAAAGCCCACCTAGACCATCCAGTTCCGGGCAATCCTCCAGCCACACAGGTGATCTGTAGAATCTGGAGCTAAATAAGACGATTGTTGTTTTAAGCCACTAGGTTTAAAGTAGCTTGTTATGCAGCAAAAGCTAACAAGTGCATACAATATAGAAACTTCTTTTTTTCTCTCCCTCATAAATGAGACATATGAAGCCCAGGGATGGTATAGTATTCCACTCAGTCATGGACTTCTTCCATCTTGCTTTAACTTCATGATCCAGAAGGGTTGCTGGATCTCCAGCTGGTGCAGTTTAATTTCTAGCTAGCAGGAAGCAGGGTAGGGGGAGTGATGGAAGAAAAGTAAGTTCCTTCTCTTTCTAAACACCCACCAGAAGTTTTACATACCACATATGCTTATATCTCATTGACCCAAACTTAGTCATGTGGCCATAGCCAGTAATAAGAGAGATTAGGAAACGTAGTCTTATTTCTAGGAGCCATTAGCCCAGCTAAAAATCTGAATGTTTTGTTTTGTTTTGTTTTGTTTTGTTTTGTTTTGTTTTGTACTAAAGAAGGGAAATGGCTCTCTCTGAAAAATATCAGCCCCTCCCCAACTCGTGGTCTGTCTCTCTTTCTCCCCAAAATAAATAACCATTAAAAAAAATGTTTAAGGGGTACCTGGGTGGCTCAGTCAGTTAAGGTCCGACTTCAGCTCATGATCTCATGGTTCACGGTTTTAAGCCCCGTGTCGGGCTCTGTGCTGACAGCTGGGAGCCTGGAGGCTGCTTCGGATTCTCCCTCTCTCTCCTGCTCCTGCTCTCTCTCTCTCTCAAAAATAAATAAAACATTTTTGGGGCGCCTGGGTGGCGCAGTCGGTTAAGCGTCCGACTTCAGCCAGGTCACGATCTCGCGGCCCGTGAGTTCGAGCCCCGCGTCAGGCTCTGGGCTGATGGCTCGGAGCCTGGAGCCTGTTTCCGATTCTGTGTCTCCCTCTCTCTCTGCCCCTCCCCTGTTCATGCTCTGTCTCTCTCTGTCCCAAAAATAAATAAAAGTTGAAAAAAAAAAATAAAACATTTTTAAAAATAAAAGAAAAAGAAGAAGGGAGATGGAATTTGGGGAGAAAGAAGCAGCTTTGGCCTAATTTTTCCCTGCTGTGAACTCCCACCATGAGTTCACTCCCTGTGTGAACACCACACAGGCCTTTACTCATCTTTGAATCTGCATCACTCCGCAGATATTCAATAATGTCTGCGGCGTGTTGCCAAGTGAATGGACAGTTTGTTCCTCAGACCACTGAAAGGGCACTCACCAATTTAGGAATTGTACCCCACCTTCAGCAGGGGGTTGGCGTCACCCTACTATGAGTGACTACAATACATCTTATTAGAGAGGCTTCAGAAGGTAGTAAGAAACCATGAGCCTTAAAGTAAGAATCTTGTCTCTGTCGCTTATTTCCTGGGTGACACTGGGCAAAGTGCCTGCCCTCCTGTATCCTTGTCTGTAAAGTGAAAAGAAAAATTGTGAACTTAATGGGGAGTTAATTCTTTCTTTTTTTTAACTGTTTTTATTTATTTATTGAAAGAGAGAGAGGGCGAGGGAAGGAGGGGCAGAGAGAGAGAAAGAGGGGGAGAGGGAGAGGGAGAGGGAGAGGGAGAGGGAGAGGGAGAGGGAGAGGGGGAGAGAGAGATAGAGAGAGAGAGAGAGAGAGAGAATCCCAAGTAGGCGCTGTGCTAACAGCTCAATCTCATGAACTATGAGACCATGACCTGAGCTGAAATCAAGAGTCAGACACTTAACTGACTGAGCCACCCAGGTGTCCCAACGGGGAGTTAATTCTTCACAGGTACAGGTTTTGGAAATAGATAGCGGTGATGATTGTACAACATTGTGAATGGAATTACTGCCACGGAAATGCCTTCAAAATAGTTTAGAGGGGGGCGCCTGAGTGGCTCAGTCTGTTAAGCATCAGACTCTTGATTTTAGCTCAGGTCTGGATCTTGCAGTTTGTGAGATTGAGCCCCACGTCAGGCTCTGCACTGACATTGCAGAGCTGGCTTAGGATTCTCTCTCTCTTCCCCTTTCTCTGCCCCTCCCCCATTCATTCTCTCTCTCTCTCTCTCTCTCTCTCTCTCTCTCTCTCTCTCTCTCTCAAAATAAACAAACTTAAAGAAAAATGGTTTAGAGGATTCCTACCTCACAACCTTGCCATATTTCTGTGTGTGCTTCATGTGCATTTATAGAAGAACATGACAAGGGATAATTTAGGAAGGCAAAAGAAAAAACAATCACAAAAGGGTGGTCTGGGATGGGGTGAGGGGACGAATGGCAGTGGTTGGAAGTCAGTAATTACATCTTCCAGGAATGCTTGAGTCTTGTAACCAGAACCCTCTGTGGTCTCTTGGCAACACGCGGACTGTACAGAGAAATGCCCGATATGCAGAATTAGTGATGCGGTAGTTCTCTGGTGGCCTTCTGTGCAGAATTGTTAGTGCTTATGTTTGCAAACTCTCAAAAACTTTAAAATCGAGCTAGGTGAGACAGAGTTCATGCCATCTGGTCGGGACTGGTCATTCAACTCCAGTTCAATCAACATTTAACGAGCACCTTTGTGCAGTCATTAGGCTATTAATAAATATTCTGGTTCTTGCCTCAGGACATAACGTCAAATTTCATTTCCCTACTGCCTTAGATTTGACAAATGAAAGAGCAGAAGTAACATGTGTCATGCTGGGCAAAAGTATTCTCCTTCCCCTTTCCTGCCTCAGTGATTGCAGAAGCACACGATAAGATGAAACCTCTGTCACCTGTGTCTGAGTGACCACACTGAGCCATACCTGCCACCCCACACTAAGCCTGTAGCATGAGGGAGGAGAAAACTTCTGTGTGTTACGTCACGGACATTTTGACATTGTTTCCTACTGCAGTATTACTTTGCCTAACCTCAATAATGCTATGTGTCTCACCCTGGACTAAGTGGGTGTTTATTTATAGAGACTAAACTCTAGAGCTAGGGAGCCTGAGTGTTAATCTGGGTTAGCTACTTTCTCACTGTGTGATCTTGGACTAATAAATAAACTTATCTGTGCCTATTTCTCACATTTTTTTTTAAATTTTAGAGAGAGAGAGAGAGCAAGAGCACAATTGGGGTTGGGGGTAAGGGGGAGAGGGGGAGAGGGGGAGAGGGAGAGAGGGAGAGAGAAAGAATCTTAATCAGGTGCCACACTCAGCGCAGAGCCTGACGCTCTGTCCCGTGATCTGAGCTGAAATCAAGAATCGGACGCTCAAGTGACTGAGCCACCGAGGTGCCCCCCTATTTCTCACATTAGAAGGTGAGGAAAATAATGGAAACCATCTCATAGGATTTTCATGAGGATTGAACTAGATGAGCAATATACCCCAGCACATAGTAAGTTTTCAAAAATGTTGGACAGTGATGATCTCATTTAATTTTCAAAAGAACTCTATGTAAGATTTGTTGTTTTTCAAGCCTTTGAGATCTTGGTACTGTTACTGCAGCATAACCAGACCCCAAGCACACAAATAATAAAACAAAGTTTTGAGATTAGAATCCAGCATTGACCCATGAGTCCACTCTGTGGGCAAACTTCTGTCCCTGGAAGCTGTTCAGCTCAGTGTGTAGCTACTTCTCATCTATCCTCAGCTGCTCTCTAGAGGGTTCATTCACTTACTCACCTTCCCCAGTGACCAAACCCATGCAAAAGATCCCCCTGGGGAAGACAGTCAGAGCTAAGCCACCTTCCTGGTCCCTCAGTCAGAGACTGTCCTGCTCTCCTGCCTAAAAAGCCATCCAGGAATCAGACCCTTAGATATGGGATCCATTTGATGTCCTCTTGTACCACACTCACCTCTTAGTCTGTCAAAGCCAAATTATTTATTCAAACAACTTTTTAAGGGGTGGGGATAGGGGCAGAGGGAGAGGGAGAGAGAGAATCTTAAGCAGGCTCCACCCCCAGTGTGGAGCCTGACATGAGGCTCCATCTCATGACCATGAGAGCATGGCTTGAGCCAAAACAGAGTCAGTTGCTTAACCAACTGAGCCACCCAGGCACCCCAAATATTTTTTTAAAGAAATAATTTGTGCACAAGATAAAAATATTTCAAAGACACAAAAGGATATAGAGAGATGTCTGTTTCACGCTGTTCCCCAGAGGCAACGAAGGTGGGTTTTAAAATCAGTTCCTTGTTTCTTTCTCCAGCTGTACCATCACGGGGAATGCACTTCTGGGGCGAATATCCTTCCTGCTTGGTGGCTGCACCCACTGCTCTCTCACCAGCAACATCCTCCTCCTGCCCTTCTAATCCCGCACATCCTGCTATGTCTATTCAAGCCACTTTCTCTAGGAAGAAGTTTTTAGCAATTCCAGCTGTTTCTCATCTCTCTTCTTCCTGACAACAGTCCCATATCTGGACATTTTGTCATATCCAGTTGATCAGGTGCTAGTTTCTAGTGGCTTGGTGTGGGCCACCCTCACTTCCCCAACCAGCCTGAAGGCTGATTATCCATCTCCGTGGCTTCCACTACCACCTACACCCCGATGACTCCCAAATCCACTCTCCTGAGTTTCAGACATATTTCCAGTTGAAACTGGCTTCTTCCCTGTTGTCCTGAACTGAATTTGTGCTTCTTTCCCTTAACTTACCCTACTTCTCAACGTTTTTTATTTATTTTTGGGACAGAGAGAGACAGAGCATGAATGGGGGAGGGGCAGACAGAGAGGGAGACACAGAATCGGAAACAGGCTCCAGGCTCCGAGCCATCAGCCCAGAGCCCGACGCGGGGCT
This sequence comes from Prionailurus bengalensis, assembly GCF_016509475.1. Classification (NCBI taxonomy): domain Eukaryota; kingdom Metazoa; phylum Chordata; class Mammalia; order Carnivora; family Felidae; genus Prionailurus; species Prionailurus bengalensis. The sequence continues at coordinate 51,241,237 of NC_057345.1, read as the reverse complement.
CGAACTCACGGACCGCGAGATCATGACCTGGCTGAAGTCGGACGCTTAACCGACTGCGCCACCCAGGCGCCCCTTACCCTACTTCTCGAATCTCCTCTCTCAATGAATGGCATGAATACCTGTTTCGTCATCTGAACTTGAAACTCCCTGCCACCCCCACAGCCACCATTCCCCTACACCCCTGACATTCCTGCAAGGTGACCACCTGCCATTCCCCAGACAGAAGCTTCACTTTCATGCCTTTGTTCCTTCTATTCCCTTGACTTCCCTCTCTCCTGCTCTCCTCTGCCCACCCCTAGCCAGACTCCATAGTCCAGCACAAATGTCATCTTCTTCGTGAGACCTTCCCTCCACCTCTAACCCTGACCTCTGCTCCTGGACAGTATTGACTACTCTTTCCTCTGTGCCCCCATATTTGTGTTCTTGCTGCACATGCATCAAAACAATGGTTGTACCCACCTGAGTGGGAGCAGACATCACTCATTCGTTTAACATTCCCAGTGCCAAAACTGGGAGGTGACAGATATTCAATCTATGTCTATTAGACACACAAATGAATGAATGAGTGAATGCACGAATTAGATGCTGTATAACTTTTAAATGTGTAGACAACGGGATTGTAATGTATACTCTTTAAGGGATCTTGAAGTGGAAACATTCTATTATTTGAGCTCCTCAGTGTCTCTAACAGTCAGCCCCTTTTCTTCCCACTCCCCTTCCATCTTTCCTTTCTTCCTCGTTCTTTCATTCAAATAGCTATTGAGAATTCCCTATGTGCCAGGTCCTGGGCAGGACACTGGGGGAACCAAGGGTAATAAGGAATCTTGTCTGCTTTCAAGAAGGTCACATCTTGGTATCACAATCCAAGATTTCAAGATAATATACAAAGCTATAATAATCAAAACAGTATGGTACTAGCACAAAAAACAGACACATAGCTCAACAGAACAGAATAAAGCACCCAGAAATCCAAGCTTATATGGTCAATTAATCCACAACAAAGGAGACAAGAATATACAATAGAGAAAAGACAGTCTCTTCAACAAATGGTGCTGGGAAGACTGGATGGCTTCAGGCAAAAGAATAAAGCTGGACCATTTTCTTATACCAGATACAAAAATGAATTCAAAATAGATTATAGATCTAAACATGAGACCTGCAACCATAAACTCCTAGAAGAAAGCATAGGTAGCAATTTCTTTGACATCAGCTTTAGTAACATTTTTTTTCTACCTATGTCTCCTCAGGCAATGGAAATGAAAGCAAAAATAAATTGTTGGGACTACATCAAAATAAAAACCTCTTGAACAGTGAAGGAAACCATTAATAGGACAAAAAGACAACCTACTGAATGGGAGAAGATATTTCCAAATGATGCATCTGATAAGGGGCTAATATCCAAATATACAAAAAATGTATACAACTCAATGCCAACCCCCCCAAATATCCAATTTTTAAAAGAGAAGATGTCCTGAATATACATTTTTCTAAAGAAGACATACAGATGGCTAACAGACATGAGAAAAGATACTCAACATCACTTGTCATAAGGGAAACACAAATCAAACTACAATGAGATATCATCTTACATCTGTCAGAATGGTTAATATCAAAAAGACAAGAAATAACAAGTGTTGGCAAGGATACAGAAAAAAAGGACCCTATTGGTGGGAATGTATACAGGTGCAGCCACTGTGGAAACAGTACCAAGGTTCCTAAAAATCATAAAAATAGAATTACCATATGATCTAGTAACTCCACTACTGGGTAACAAAGCAAATGAAACACCAGTTCAAAAAGACATGTGTAACTCTATGCCTATTGTAGCATTCTTTACAATAGTCAAAATATGGAAGCAACCTAAGTGTCCATTGATAGATGAATGGATAAAGAAGATGTGGCGTATATACATATACAATGGAATATTACTCAGACACAAAAAAGAATGAGGTCTTGCCATTTGCAACAACACGCATGGACCTAGAGGTCCAGTTATGGAATGAATAAGTCATAGGACAAAAGGCACAGCATAGGGAATATAGTCAATGGTATTGTAGTAGCATTGAATGGGGACAGATGGTAGCTATACTGGTGGTGAGCATTACATAATAGATGGTGGGGTGCCTGGGTGGCTCAGCTGGTTAAGTGTCCAGCTTCGGCTCAAGTCATGATCTCACGGTTTGTGGGTTCAAGCCCCGCATTGGGCTCTGCGCTGACAGCTTGAAGCCTGAAGCCTGCTTTGGATTCTGTGTCTCCCTCTCTCTCTCTTCCCTCCCCACACTCTCTTTCTCTCTCTCCAGAATAAGTAAACATTAAAAAAAAATTAAAAAACAAAAACAAACAAAATAATGCATAGAGTTGTCAAACCACAATGTTTTACACCTGACACTAATATGACATTGTGTGTCAACTATACTTCAAATAAAAAAAATACAAATTTTTTTTTTATGTTTATTCATTTTTGAAAGAGAGAGACAGAGCACAGGCAAGGGTGGGGCGGAGAGAGAGGGGGACACAGAATCTGAGGCAGGCTCCAGGCTCTGAGCTGTCAGCACAGGGCCTGATGTGGGGCTCGAACTCACAAACCGTGAGATCATGACCTGAGCTGAAGTCGGACGCTCAACTGACTGAGCCACCCAGGTGCCCCAAAATAATACAAATTTTAAAAAACTTTTTAAAGAAACTCACAGCTTAGTGGTGGGGGGAGGGGCAGGAATGTTTAATTCAAATATCAGATACCACTTCCCCTTTCAGAGGACAGCTTTCCTTATATATAATATATATATACATATATGTATATATATTATTATTTTTATTTTTAATGGTTTTTTTTTTTTTGAGAGAGAGAGCATGAGCAGGGGAAGGACAGAGAGAGAAACACAGAATCTGAAGCAGGCTCTAGGCTCATGAGCTGTGAAATCATGACCTGAGCTTAACTGACTGAGCCACCTAGGTGCCCCCAGAGAATAGCTTTCTTTAACTTACAGGCCAACAGGACTGGTCCTGCTGTCTCTCTCTGGTTTGTCCACTATGACTAGTATCATGCATATTTCCTCGGTTCTCCCACTTCCTCTGTGGGCCCCCCTCTTTATTTCTGGTCACTACTTGAAACTCTGAGTGATGGTCACCTGATAAAATGGACCTTCCCCACTGGTACCAGGAAGAAGATTGAGAGGCACAGGCTCCCTTCCTTGACTACCAGGTCTCCTAGGTCTTTCTGACGCTACCTTCCACACGGCACAGGTAGGTATATATGACTTCCACCACAGGAAGGTTGGAACAACTTAGACCTGGGGACCCTTAGACTGGGACCCTTCACAGAGTGGATCTCCTGGTAAGCACTCCCTACTTGTAATCTGGTTCCCTTTCCGTTGGGTTTGTATCTTCTCCCCCAAGCACTATCCATCTGAATCAACATCCATCCACTTTTCTAAGAAGAGCTATTTTCCCACCTTTAAGGAAAGATATCAATCACTGAACTCATTTATCCACCCCCTTTTCTCCCCAAGCAATGCCCTGAATCTGAGTTATTTACGTCTAGGTAAGGCCACAGGGTTCCGACCAATAGCCATCAAGACTCAAGAACCATCTGGGGAATGAGGGGGTTCCAGTTTCCATAGTCAAGGACAAGTAAGGGTCCTCCAGGTTAGATTGCCTTTTCCACATTCTACCAGGATGAGCTTTAGTCCTCCTCAGCCATTTCATTAGTGGTCTGGCTAAATTAAGTAAATACATGTTTCTTGATGACAGACAGTATTTTTTGGATGCATGATAGTCATTGCAAAAACTTATTACAGGAGAGAGTTCTGTAACTGCCAGAATGCCTTGCCCATCTCTGTAGTCAGTGAGCCCCATTACTGTCCAGAGCAGAGCAGGACTCAGTTCCTTCTCTGCACAGGGGACAATCCGTTTAATAAAGGAACAATGATTCCTCCTAGGGACTGCTCCCAATGTTACTCCAGGAAAAACATGCCTATGTATGTTCGTTGTTGAAAGTGAGGCACCATGTACAGTAAGAACACGTAGGTGGTGCTCAATTATTGACTGTTCTCAATCTCAGTAAATGATATCACCAGGTACCCAGTTGCTTAGGTCAAAAATCTTGACCCCTTCTACCCCCCTCCCACACTCCATATCCAATTCATAAGTAAATCTTGTTTGCTCTATCTTCAGAACACATTCCCAATTTGACCACTTTAATCTACTGCCACCATTATCCTGTGATATTTTCTATATTTCACTTACCATCTACCATTATATTGTAAATCTACAGGTGATCTTCATCATTTGTGGATTCTGTCTTTGTGAGTCCATCTACTTGTTAAAATTCACTTATGATCCTAAAATCAATTCTTATGGTCCTTTCATGGTCATTCAGAGACACCCATAGAAAGATGAAAAATTTGACTCACCTGATGAACTCATTCCCAGCTGAGGTCAAACAAGGCAACTCTCTGTCTTCTTGTTTCAGCTCTTAGAAGCAAAGGTCTTTTTTATGGTCTATTTAGTGCCATGTTTTCACACATTTGTGCCTTTTCTTGGTGATTTTACTGTTTAAAATGGTGCCCGAGCATGGTGCTGAAGTGCTGTCTAGTGTTAAGTGTAAGAAGGCTGTGGTGTGCCTTATGGAGAAAATATGTGTGTTAGATAAACTTCACTCAGGCCTATAGTTATAGTCTCAGTGCTGTTAGCCATGAGTGCAATGTTAGCAAATTAACAGTATATATTAAATAAGCTGTCTTTAAACAGACACACACATAAAACAAGGTTATACATTGATCGTTGGATGAAAGCAATTGCTGAAATTAAACAGTTCCTGAGCATAAGCAAAAAATTATAATAGGATTAGCAGTATCTGTGATGATCACAATAGAAAACAAAGATATTTTCTAATCACACTACAGTTGTAGAAATTTTGAAATATAGTTTTATACTCATAGTACTTTGAATTATTTTGCTCACCACCAGAGATCATTATTTGAATGTGTTAATAAGGGAACATTTCTGCACCACACATTTTAATGATTATATTGAGCATAATTGATTTCCTTTGAAATCTTGTGGTTTTATTTTCTGCATTTAAGACATTAAACATTAAAACATTTTCAGAAGAGATCCATAAGGCCTCTCCAGCCTATCAATGAAATCCATGGCACAAAAGAGTTTAAGAACCTAGCTTCAGGTCAAGGCCATATTTAGGTAACACATCTAGGATCATGAAACTACTTAGAACTGGGATCCACACCCAAATCTGCCTGCAAGCATCACCACAGAAGGACCTCCCTCTACAAAGACTCCTCTGTGCATCCCCTCAGACATCTGGAAGAGTACTTGGCAGAAAGTTTCCAATGGATTCCATAAAGCATATCCATGTGCAGAGCGTCTCACAGGGGGCTGGAGGGCATCATTCTTCCAAGTGTGGCCCAAAAGCTGTTACTGATCAAAGATGAGAAAAGTAAGAAATTGAGAGTGAGGGTTTAGAAATCTTTTTAGAAATATGAAACTAACAATAAAATAACCAAGGCTTGTATTTTCTTTGTGTTTTTTTAAAACTTTCAGTTTATTTTACAAAATCATCAGTCTGCAGTGGGTTGGAAATTTACAAAGACTAAACAAACAAACAGACAAACAAATACTAGTTTCTTCTCCACACAAGAGTTTGAGAACCACTATTGTGGGGGGGGGGGTGCAGTGGGCAGAAATGGGGAAAGAGACACGGATACAAAGGGGCAAATGCTCTGACAAAATGATGGACACAGAAGCACATCAGACTAGCAGAACTGGGGAAGGCAGAGGGAGGAGGAAGCATTTTTTAAAGTTCTTTTTTTTAAGGTTTATTTATTTATTTTTGAGAGACAGCACAAGTGGGGAGGGGCAGAGAGCAAGAGAGAGAGAGAAAGTCCCAAGCAGGCTCCACACTGTCAGCACAGAGCCCGATGCGGGAACTCATGAACCATGAGATCACGACCTGAGCTGAGGTCAGACATTTAACCGACTGAGCCCCCCAGGTGCCCTGAGGAGGAAGCATTTGAGCTGTGTTTTGACCAATGTCTATAGGTGGAGACGATGCATTTCTGGGTATTCCAGGCAATGGGCCCAGCAGGAACTAAGGCAAGGAGTGTAGAACACAAGGTGCATCAGAGAAGGTGGCCATCAGGAAAGAAGGGGCAAATGGCTGTGTGTATCTTCAGTGAGTGGGGACACAATACTCATGGCTTTTGAAACATGGTGGGGATTTGGAGCTTTTCAATAGGCCATAAAGAGCCATGGATCTATTTTGAACAGGAAAGGAAATAATCATACTTAAGTTTTAAATGATAGTATTTGTTGAGCCAAACTAAATTTAAAAAATTCTCAGGCACTGACTCTTTCAGCGGAGAGAATTTGCTTCTTTCATCAGAATGTACAACTACACAGAGATTGATTTCCATGCCTGGATGAACACATGCAAGGATGTGCATGAATGAGGATTGCTCTGGAAAACCTATTTGCCTCTTTTCTCCTGTCCTGTCCTCTCCTCTCTTCTGTCTTATTTTCTCTTTCCTCTCTTACTGTATCTCACTTAGCACTTGGAGCTACTAGCCAGCCACATGTGGTCACTGAGCCCTTGAAATAGAGCTTCTGTGGCCAAGGAACTGAACTGTAAATTTTATTTAATTTTAATTAATTTAAATTTAAATAGCCACATGTGGGTATTGGCTACTATATTGGATAGTGCAGGGACTTACTACAATGAAGACAGGGAAGGAAAATCTAGATGCCACTAAGTCTTTTTAAAAATTTTTTAACATTCTTCTCCTCTCCTCCTCCTCCTCCTCCTCTTCCTCCTCCTCCTCCTTCTTCTTCTTCTTCTTCTTCTTCTTCTTCTTCTTTTTGAGAGACAGAGAGAGATAGGGTGTGGGCAGGGGAGAGAGGCAGCAAGAGAGGGAGACACAGAATCTGAAGCAGGCTCCAGTCTCTGAGCTGTCAGCACAGATCCTGATGCGGGGCTCGAACCCACAAGCCATGAAATCATGATTTGAGTCGAAGTTGGATGCTCAATCAACTGAGCCACTGCTACGAAGTCTTCAGACAGGGTGTCATGGCATATTTGGTTAACAAGAGTAGTCACAGAAGAATGAAGATGGAAATGAATCTTTCTGCTTTTAACCCAGATATGTATGTTCTAGCCTATCTGTGTCCAATGAGCCTCTTGGAAAGAGGACATCAAACTCAGGACCCTAAGCTCGATGTACTACTTTAGACAGGTCACTGCTAGGGGAAGGGCAAGAACTAATGTCCACTGAGCATTAACAAAACACCAGGTATGGGGTGTTAAACATGTTTGCAGATTACTACATTTGAACGTTGCACAAACCCATAAAATAGCATTTTTATTCCTATGTTACAGATGAGGAAAAAGCAGATCAGAGAGGCAAGCAATTTGTCCAAACCACCCAGGTTGCGAGGTATAGAGCAGGTATTTAGATATTTAGAGCCAGTTCTAAGGCCAAAACTCTTCCCACTGCACCTCTGGGCTTCCCTAAACTCTCCTAAACATCTATTCCTTCCCTTCTTGCCCCCCAGTGAGACAGGATGATGAAGAAAACCTAATAAAGGTTAGGAAGGTCCCAACATGTTGACAGGGCAAACATGTTGAGTGTGCACAAGGGAGGAAGGTGATATTTTCTGAGAATACAAACAGGGCACAGTGTTCTGAGATGGTTCTGCACTCTAACTGATATTGAAAATACTTTAAATTTTCCATTTAAGTTATGCCTGAGGCTGGGCCTGTTTCAATCATGTAAAAACCAATATCAGTTTGGAAAGGTTATCACAGCCTTGCCGATTCCAGTCAACATTAAAAATGCAAATGTTTAGTATTTAAATATAGCCTTTGGCCACCAGCATCCAGGACATCAGGTAAACCACAGTGGGCAGCCATCTCCCACTGAGGGCTTGGCTGGCCCACTGAAAGGAAGCGAAGGATGTGCCTAAAAGTCTGCTTTGTACAAGGCTGATGGAAGCACTTTCAGCCCCATGGAAGTCTGGGTCCTCAGAGGTCATCCAGTTGGTGTTGCTGAATCAGATATCCATTCAGTGTGGGGCAGAGACCCCGTCAATCTTATTTGTCTTTGTCTTCCCAGTACCTATCCCAGTGCCTGCTTCATAGGAAGAGCTCATAGAGATACTAATTGGAGAGATGAATTAATTCATCTCTCATCTTTTATGGGTTAACCTATTATATTGCAGGCACTGTGCTAGGCCTGTAAGTTCACACAGAAACAAGCCATTTGGGGAAATCAATCTCAAGGAATTTGCCATCTAAGAAGTGTGGTAAGATATGCAAATAAATAATAACAACATAAAATAGTATTAAGTGAACCTTACCATAAGTATTAATTCTGGAGGTCTCTCAACAGGTGTTTGAAAATGGGCCAGATGAAGAGTGCCTGTGAGGCCAGACATCGAGATTCTGGGTGTTCTGAGACATGGAGTAACTGGGCAGTGAGATCAGCAATGGGAGGTTCGTGGAAGAGGTGCCAAGAAGCACTCCTGAGGTGGGTTCATGTCCTTGGTGGTCTCCTCCACTCAGACTGTAGGCTGTCTGAGAGCTGGCCTGTGTCTTATTCAGCTCTGCACTCCAGTACCTCACATGAGGTCTGACACATAGTAAGAAGCAACATATGCTGAATAAATGAATGAATAAATGAAGGAATATTAGGAATCCATAAGGGATCATACGAAGAAGCATTTATTGAGAGTTTAGTAGGCACCAAACATTTAATAGATACCTTCTTAGTTAATTATAAGAATCAGGGTGCAGCTAGGAGACAGAAACCACATCAGCTACTTGAACAGAGGCAGTTGAACGTAAAGGATTGTAAACAGGGTATAAAGTTGCTAACTGGGCAACTGGAAGGGTAAAATGAGAACTATCAAGTATAACAGAGATAGCAACTGCAGAAAGCAGCTGTCACCCTAGGGATAAGGGACCACGGGGGCGGGGAGGGGGGAGTTACAACTGTTAAAAGTTAGAGGCTTAGTAGAGAGACCCTGGGAGCTGAAACTCAGGCAAGGGAGCAGGGGACCCTGCCAGACTGGTGCTGGTATCTCTGATTGGATGTGATGAAGCGAATTCTTTGTTGGAAACTACAAACCGGCTTTGGCTACTGCAATGGGAAGGCCTTGCTGCTGCCAGGAAGAAGGAGCATTGCTGGGGTGATGCTCACAGCCACCCCTCTAAGATTCAAGACCCAGTTCAGATGTCATCTCCCCTGAGAAGCCTTCTTGATCTCTTTCTGGAGATAGGAAGCCCACAGGAAGCACACAGGAAGGACAGAAGTCTTATCTTCCTCCTCCAGCTGTGTGGCCCCCTCCAGCACCACCACTGGCAGAACTTAAGAGGGAGCCAGCTGGACCAGCAGAAATGTGATTTGCAGAGACCCAGGCCCATCATCACAAAGCAGAGCACAGAAGGGTTTTGGAGCTGGGATGCCATGGTGTCCTAACCATACAGGAATCTTCCCATCAGTGCTGTGATGCAGATACTGCTACTACCCCATTATATAGATGAGGAAAACAAGGGTCTAGACAAGTCAAAGTGACTTGCCTAATAAGTTGATGTGGCAGCTCTCTGAGGTGAAGCCAAGTTGGTCAGTTCTTGATGACAATAGTCTACCAAGCTTCCTTCACACTTTTATGTTAAGAAGGTATCAGGGGATAGAACAGATTTGAAGCTCCAGTGCTGCTGGGTTGGCAGCTGGGGGTGAGATGGGGTGGGGGGGTCAGGTGTCACCTATAAGAGCAGGGAAGCAGGCATGGGGAAGTCCTGACAAATATCTCCCAGTGTGCCACTTGAATCTCTCACTTTACTGTCCTTTAAGATAGTTGAGATCTTTATTACTTGATCAAAAATTAGCCACCTAACAAACTCCTCCACATCTCAGAGATCTGAGACCCAGCTCAGATGCCACCTCCCCTGAGAAGACTCTGCAATCTCTACAGAGCCAGCCATGCTCCCACACGGTGCCCCCAGGGGACTTGGTGCAGAGTTTACTTGTCTATATGCCACACTAGATTGTGGGCTACCTGCGGGCAGGCCTGGGTCTATCTAGGCTCTGCCTGGCACATGGTAGGCATGCAACGTCTAGTGATAATGACAAAGCTTTGTTTCTTCCAGAAGCGTACTTCTTGTGGGAGCACAAGCAACTTGAGGACCATGTTTTCTGACTCATTCTCTGCTTTCCAGGAGTTCTTGGTCTAGTGCTGAAGACATATTGAAAAAACACCCAAAAGCAAACCCCTCCTGGTTGAGGCCTTCACCTCCCGCCTTTTCCAAACCATTCTTCTCCCTTCACTCAAGATGGAAATGTAATCATCAGAAATCCCTGCTAAATCCTTCCAAAGGCCTCCTGCTCTTAGGATAAAGACTAACTCCTCAACTTTTCCCCCTGTGTCCTCTGCCATCTGTCCCCTGTCCCTCTTCAGTCTTGCATCTCATGGCTCCCCATTCCTCTCCTGCCTCCTTCTACTCCACCCGCCAACTACGGAACCTCTGCAGTTTCCAACTCACCAAGCTCTTTGCACCTTGGTCATTGCAGGTGGCGTTTCCTCTACCCAGAACCCTCTCTTCTTGCTCCCTTTGCCAGAGTCACTCTGGCCTATCTTTTAGATCTCAGCCGCTGAGTCACTTCCGCCAAGAGGCTATTGGCAGGGTAACTTGATGCTCTGAAAGCAAGGTGCTCCTGATCATGCCTTTTATCCTCCAAATTGTAATGGCCTGCATTTGCTCAGAAGAGTGATCTTCTTGGCACACGGCAGATGCTTTGTAGAACATACTTGAATAAATTAAAAACTACAAACAAAAAACTAAGAGAGATCTCTCCAAGGGAGTTTGTAAGTCATAGGCTGCCTGAAACATGATGAAATAACTCCCAGTGTCAAGGTGCCTGATGAAAAGAGGACCTCTGGAATGGGGGGAAGGGCTCTGGACCTGGAGGCAGATAAGGGCTGGAGCCCCAGCAATCTGGGAGGAACGAGCTTGATGTTATCTTATTTTCTTCATCTCTATGATAGACAGTGTAGGGGAGGCAAAAAACTTTTCTTCTACCCTCCTAGGTGCTACAGCTTAGGTCCAGGAAATTAAACTGACAAAAGATAGATTAGTAAGAGAAAAAAAGAGTCTATGAGTGTTCTCAGCATGAATACATGTGGGAAAAACTCAGTGATGAGTGATTCAAAGGGGTGACTAGAGTTTGGGGTATATATAGCATCTTAATGAAGGACAATAAATTTGTAGAGCAGTGATAAGATGAAGAAAGAAAGGTTTAAGCTTGTAGGGGCTGCAAGTTGTAGGTAGGTAAATATATGGGGAAAACAATGGAAGATAAGGGTTATTTGAGCTTGTGTGTTAAGTAGATACCTCTTGGTGCCATCTCAGAACTGCTGAGAGTCTAGAGTTATCTCTTGCAATTAAGAGTTTAAGAGTTTGTCCTCCTGGGTCCTCCTCTTCCTGGTACAGGAGAGGGAAATGCCTTTACAAATGGAAATTTATGTTCTGCTCTTTTAGGCAAATAGGGGGTAAAGGCAGAGTGCTTTTTTGGTGTCTGCTATTTCTCAATTGTCTTCAGCTCAAGATAATGCTTATGATAAAGTGGCATACTTAGGGGTGGCACATTCTGATCCCTTACAGTCTAAAGATGCCTGTCCTTCCCGTCACATAGGGTTGTGATGGGATGGCGCATGTGGGAACTCTGTGCAAACTGTAAAGTGCTGTGCAAATGTCAGGCATAACCATTTCCATAATGATAATCTCCGGGAGACAATCTCGGGTTGCGGCCTTGCCAGTTTTAGTCACAGCAGTCCAAACACTGGCCTCAAGCTTTCTAGCTCCTTCTCCCCCAGGGCCAGGCAGGGACTGCTTGCAAAAAACACATCAAAGCTCCAACTGAGGATTTTTATAGTTCAATGTTGCATGAGCTTCCTTCTTGGGAAATAGAGCCTGGAGGAAAGGTGAGGAAGCTAATCTAAACTTCCTGTTCCTCAGCCCCCACCCCCCATGGCTGGCTCCTTTAAGACTAAGTCTGCAGGCTGCTCCTGACTTTTGTTTGCAGGAGTCCTGGGCCACCAATCTCTAGTTTCTCCCTGGGACTTCCCTACTGTTCTCTGTGGAAACCTGAGAGACACATCTAATAAAAAGAACCCAGGGGCGTCTGGGTGGCTCAGTCGGTTGAGCGTCCACCTCTTGATTTCGGCTCAGATCATAATCCCAGGGTTGGCTCAGGTCATGATCCCAGAGTCGTGAGATCAAGCACCCTGTGGGTCTCTGTGCTGAGTATGGAACCTGCTTAAGATTCTCTCTCTCTCTCTCTCTCTCTCTCTCTCTCTCTCTCTCTCTCTTTCTCTCTCTCTCTCTCCCCCCCCCTCTTTCTCTCTCTCCCTCTGCTCCTCTTCCCCACTTGTGCTCTCATTCTCTCTAAAAAAAGAATAAATAAAAAGGACCCAGTGCACTCCCATCATCTTAGGTCCTCAGAGCAATAAATCAAAGGACAGAGTTCATTGAACCTGATTCAGCCACAAGAATGGACATTCCAAAGAATTAAAATCTTCCTAAAAGTGACTCCTTAACAAAGGACATCCATAGAATAAACATTAATGCACCTACTATATGTCAGGTGATAAACATATTTTGCATTACTTAAATCTTACATCAGCCAACCCCATTTTATGGATGAGTAAGTAAATTAGGGCTTAAAAAGGTTTTAGTTAGGGGCGCCTGGGTGGCTCGACTGGCTAAGCGTCTAACTCTTGATTTCGGCTCAGGTTGTGATCTTGTGGTTCGTGGGACTGAGTCCTGTGTCAGGATCGAAGCTGACAGCACAGAGCCTGCTTGGGATTCTCTCTCTCCCTCTCTTGCTGTCCTTCCCCACCTCCCAATAAATGGTAGAGAGAAGTAGGGGGAGTGGGGATAGAAATGGGTAAAGGCGAGGGCGCCTGGGTGGCTCAGTGAGTTGAGCGTCCAGCTCTTGATTTCAGCTCAGGTTATGATCCCAGGGTTGTGGCTCCCTGCTGAGCACGGAGCTTGCTCAGGATTCTCTCTTTCTCCCTCTGTCCCTGTCCACTGTTTGTGCTCTCTCTAAAATAAAATTTTAAAGAAAAAGAAAGAAAGAAAGAAAGAAAGAAAGAAAGAAAGAAAGAAAGAAAGAAAGAAAGAAAGAAAAAGGGGTAAGAGTGGAAGACCCAAAGCAGCCTGTGGGCAGATTTTCTTTTCTTGACACATCCTAAGGAAGGATACAGAAGGAAAATATATTCCTTAGATTGCTTCACAATGAGAGAGAGAGAGAGAGAGAGAGAGAGAGAGTGCATGTGCATGTACCCACATGCTTGTGTGGACAGGGATGCTTGTGTGTGGGTGTGGGTGAGGTGCTGTGCGTGTGTTTGTATGTGGGGGAGAGTAGTCGTGGGGTATGGATGTGTGGGAGGGTATGGGAAGTGTGGGTATGAGGGTTTGCAGATGTGGGTAGGTAGATGGAGGCGGGGAGGGCCTGGAGGGGGAGTGAGTGTGGGGTTGTAGGTAGGTAGATGGGGATTGGGGGAGCGTGTGAGGAAGGAAGTGTGCAGAGTTGTAGGTGTGTATCCGTATAATCACACGGAGGGGCTGGGCCTCAGTAAATGCATAAAATCACATACGTCTAAGCACTGTTAATAAACTCTTCCTCACTGGGGATTTATAAAGAAGTTTCTTTTCCATTATTCACTCATTCATTTTCCTATCATCAACACTGACCTACAGTGAGAAAAACAAGTTAATATCCCTGAAGAACTTACAATCTTGAGAGAAGATAAGACATGGATGAGTTTCATAACAATAATGAACACATTTGCTGCACGCCAGACACTGTTCGGAGCACTTTCCGTGTGTAGTATCTAATTAACTGCTCATAACCACCTTACCAGATAGGTCCTACTGTGACTCTCATTTAGCAAATGAAGGAAACTGAGGTTTGGAGTAATTGGCCCAAGGTCATGCAGCTTGTGGGTGAAGCTCAGATTCCAATGCCTGCAGCCTGGCTCCTGAAATTGCTCTTAAGTATCCCATTAAGTCGACACCATCTGTTCCCGGCTGACCTACAAGGAAGGGCTAAGCTTGTGTCCCTTATAAGGACTGGTTGCCAGGGAGCAACCACCTAGCAAGATGCTTGGTGCTCTAGTACCTGTGAGCACCTAACTTATTGCCCTAGATCCACAGCCGTCTGGGCCCAAACTCTTCACCCATTCCCCTCCCTACATCTCCTACCATTTCTACTTCTCATGTCACCCCAAGACTAGGCAGAGAGGGGTACAGGGAGGAGACCAGTGTAAATTTAAGGGCTCTTCCCTCTCCCTCTCCCTGACTGCCAGCTTCCTCACCAGATGTGGGGTAGGGGTACTGGTCCTGTGGTATTCTTTTTTTTTTTTTTTTTTTTTTTTTTTTTTTGAGAGAGAGAGAGCAAGTGGGGAGAGGCAGTGAGAGAGGGAGAGAAAATCCCAAGCAGGCTCTGCTCTGTCATTGCAGAGCCTGATGCAGGGCTCGAACCACAAACCATGAGATCATATCCTGAGCCCAAACCAAGAGTCAAACACTTAACCAACTGAGCCACCCAGGTGCCCTGCCCCAGTCCTGTGGTATTCTTTAGCTCAAAGTCCTCCCTCCTTTGACCCTGGAGGGCAATGCCCATGATAGCACCTGCAATGGAGTGGCTGGGGCTTGGATGCATGGAGAGATCTGACTTTAGTCCTCGGGGTCATAATAACATCTCTGCCCATGGAGCTCTTGCCAGGGAGCAGAACAGGCTCCAGTGCTTTAGGTACATTATCTCTTTCAGTTTAGTTCTCATGGCAGCCACACGAGGCAAGGATTAGTAGCCCCCTTTACAGATAAGAAAACCAAGGCTGAGTGAGGCCAAACGGTCAGATCAAGCAGTGATGCTGGGAGGACAGATATGTCTACACCTCAGAGCCCATGCTCCAGGCCATGCCGCCATGCTGGGCAGGCTTTTCCTCTTCACACTTGAGTTCAAAGCAGAGTGGAAAGCTGATCCTGACTCTCCCTTGCCAGGTAGCAGAGTTGAAAGGGTGGTGGTGGACTGCAGGGACAGATGCTGGGGTAGGTCAAGTCTACTAGCCTGAGAGTCCAGGGAGTTTCCTGGGAAATAACTCACCCCCAGGTAATCAAATGGGGGCAGTACAGAGGAAGAACTGCCATGTCTCCTTAACTTTGCCCCAACCTGTCAGACCCCCTCATGGTCTTGTGTGGGGTCCTAGGGAAAGTGACCTGTGGGTACAATTGAAAGAGCAGGTGCTGGGGTGCCTGGGTGGCTCAGACAGTTAATTGTCCAACTTTGGCTCAAATCATGATTTCCCAGTTCAGAGCCCCACATCAGGGTCTGTGCTGAGTTCAGACCTTGCAGCTTGCTTTGGGTTCTGTGTCTGCCTCTCTCTCTGTCCCTCCCCTACTCTCTCTCTCTCTCTCTCTCTCTCTCTCAGCATTAAAAAAAAATTAAAAAAAAAAAAAAAGAAAGAGCAGGTTCATACATCTCCACCCCCGCCATTGGAGGATGGAGCAAGGAGACCCCCCTTTGACAGTAGGTAACAAGAAGAGAGAAGAACCCTCCCCCTCTGGTTGTTCCTTAAATCAGGGCTTAGGTGTACTGGGCTTGATGTGCTGAGAGGATCAGCAGAGTCAACACTGGGGTCAGGGGACACAGTGACAACTACAAAAATGCAAGTGCCAGAGGTGGTGGTGGGGAGGGGGGAGCAGGAACAGAAGAAGATAGCAGAGGTCGTCTGGCAGCAGACTGGATTCACGGTTAACACAGGAGGCACTATTTGGGGATCTCCCAGAGAGACAGACACTTTGGTGGGGGGCACAGTTTGAAGAACGGGAGTGCAGTAGTGGAGTGACAGCATGCCTATGGTAAGTTATCATTTCCAGCAGTTAAAACCCTGATTCATAAAGGCTCCAAAAGGCTCTATTCCTGCCTCAGGGCCAGTGGGGGTTTTAGAAGTATATTACAAATGTTGGCCATTGTCCTTCATAAAGGAACAATTCAACCAATAGCCCTGGCTGAAAGGGGGAGGTACATTCCTCAGCAGGGTTGTGTCCCTCTCTGGGCTGTCCCATACAGCAGGGGAAGTCATCTGAGCCAACTCAGGCCTGCCGGTGACCTATGACCTACGGCCCAGCACAAAAAGGGAGCTGGGCCAATCAGATTCCCACCTCAGGAATTTGAACCAAGAAATGCTGAGACATGCAGGCAGTTAGCAGCTGGGCTGGAGGCCACAGGAATGCACTGGAAGGTTCTATCCAGTGGAGTCAGAGCTGCAGGGCCACAAGAGGAGGAGAGATCTGGAGCAAGCAGAGAACTGGCTTTGCAGAGGTGAGCAGAGAGAAGTGAGACTCTGGGAAAGACAGAGAAAAGCTGCAACAGAGAAGGAAACCACATAGAAGCACCCAGGCACCTTCATCCCTGCCCCAGTCCTACTCCACCTCACTCCTTTTCTCCTGAGGGATCGAGTGGCTCTCTGTTCCTGGAAGCCAGAGTGTCTGACAGACTAGGAGGTGGCCTCCCTGCAGGATGGTAGTGGGGATTCTGGGTAACAGGAGACCCGACCTTCAGTCCACGGTGGCTTTGTAGGTTACAACAAGGACACTGAAAAACTGCGTAAGCAAGGTGGAGAGTCCTTGCATGATGATCAGCTGTCTCCCAGCCACATTTGAAGCAATGCAAGAAGAATTTGACTTTGAAACACCTGTGCACATCTAAATCATGTCTCTGGAAGGAAGGCAGTGCTGTGGGGTGGTTCCTTAACTGTGCTTGGGAGCTAAATGGCCTCAAAGCCCACCTTCTCTTTCTAACTGCGGGAATTAGGACCAAATGTACTCTTCTAAGTCTCAGTTTCCACATCTCTAAAGTGGGGCTACAACCGAGGCTCCTCCCTCAGGTTGTTGGGTGTGTTACGGGTGATGCCTTGGCTTGGGTAAATCCTTCCTTAAGCTGCTGTGTATGCGGTATAAAAACCCCTCCTTGAAGGGCGAGAGGTGGAATTAGAGGTTGAGGAATCTGCCTGTAGAATTTTCTACCTGCAATGGCCAGTGTTGGGCTGCCTGCTGACAAGAGCACACCCCTTCTCTTTGTCACCCTTGGGGATTCTATGGGAAAACAGACTTTCAGAGTCACCCTGGCCTCAGACAGGCCTTACTTAACCAGGCTTATTAATAGAAGCATGTCCATTTCTGTCTTAAAATAGCCACAGAAAGTTATTTAACATGAGCTTCCAGGTGGGTGGTCAGATAGCTTTTTGTCTTCCTCTTAGGAGAGTTCAAGAACTCTCATATTTTTCTGTTTCATTTATAGCCAAATAGTCATAACAGGAAGATCCATTGCTCTGTGGAACTTCCTGAGTCAAGGATGTCCAGGCTATTTGAGGGGGTCCCAGAGTCAAGTGCCACTCCTACCCGACCCCACACCTCTCTTTATAGTGTCCTTGGCAGACAGTCATCCACCAGGCATATAGCCTCCTAGCTCCAATGGGAGGGGCTCGCCGGGGGAGGAGCCTCATGGGGGGGGGGGGCTCTCTGGGGAAAGGGTCACAGCACTTGGGGGTATAAGGACCTAATTCAGTCTTTTGCCTCTGTTCTAATACTTTAAGCCATGAAGCATCCCTCCCAGGAAGCAAAAAGTCCCTTTCCTAACCTCAAACCCACACAACCCCTGCCATCACCATTTCTTTCCCTCCCTGCATTTCCTACTCACTCTCCTCCCAAACCCTACTCAGGCATTACACCCTACTGAACCCTCCTCCATCCACTGTGAAAGCTCACATCACTTTTGTCTTAACAAGTCGTCACTTCCTCTGTGGCTTTTCAGGGGAAAGTGGTTCACCCTCTACGACCCATTCCCCACACTTCTGAAGTAGAAATAGTGGCTGGATTGTTCCGGCTCTGCGTTGTCACTCTGCACTACTGCTTGTCCACACTCAGGTCTTTCTTTAAGCCTCATGCCATCCAACCGCTCTCTCCCTGAGCACTGAAAACTGCCCAAAGCTCATTCACTGAATCATTCATGGCCTGGCTCTCAGTCTTCCTCTCCAGCTCCAGTTCTGCATCACCCTGAGATTCCAATGCCTAGGCAGACAGCTGACTAGACTGCTACTTCTTGTATCTTAACTCCGAGGGTCTTCACCTTCACTCTACTTTAGCCACCAATCCCAGTCTCCACCCTGGATCTTGTCATGACCCAGGACTGGGTCATCTAGATTCCAGCCATGTCCTTTATGGGTGCATTCTCCTTCCTTCTAAAGCTCTCTTGACCTCATACCTGTGACACCTGCACTTTGATCTCCAAGAGACCCCAGCCCTTTGGTCCTTCTGTTTCCTTCAGTCTGTCAGTCCTCCTGGCTGGAAGTCTAGACCTACAGGTGATCATGAACTGCATTCACACCAACACCATCATTTCTCTTGTCTGCTATCCTGCTATGCCTTCCTCCCCCAACAAATCCCATTAATTTTTCTTCCAGTCTCAGTGGAGACTGTTCATTCTAGCTCTTCAACCTGTGACTTACCCCTCCCCTGCTGACTCCTCTGTTGTAATCTCACTTCTCTGCTTCAACTCCCCCACTCCTCTGATACTTTTCTCTTATTCTGTTAACATGTCTAGGTTACTCCCTCTGACAAGATCCCTCCTAAGACCCTTTATATCACTCTCCAGTTTGGCTTCCCCCCACTATAGTCTATTCATGTGTGACCCCCTTCCTTACCTCCTACATGTTCCCCCACCTAATGTATTCTGGCCTCTGTCCTGACCGCTCCATGGAAACTGCTTTCCCTCAAGTCATTGTTCTAGGTACTATTACTGTGTAATAAATTACGAATTATCCCAAACTTAGTGGCATAAGACAATCATTTTATTATGCTCATGCATAATAAAGGATAAGTTTATTATGGTAAACATGGAGGGGCAAACATGACCTCCCTGTGTAGTTTGGCTTCCTTGCAGCATGGCACCTTCAAGGTAGTCTGGTTTCTTACATGGTATGCTCTTTGACTTCTCCCAGGGTTCCAGTTACCAACTATGTACCATCAGCTCCCAGATCTATCCCACCACTGTCCTCTCTCTAAGCATCAGACTGTAGACCCATCAGCCTGGTGGATGTGTCCAAAGATACATCAGTTTCAGCATGAACGAAGTTAAACTCACCATCTTCCATTCTAAACCGGCTCCTCTCCTGGTATTCTTTCTCTCTTTTAGGGATACCTAGTTGACCAAACTTTGACTCTTTCCTTTTTCCTCATTCCTTACATCTAATTATTTACCAAGTCATGCTCTTTCTATCTCTGAAACATTTCTACGAATTTTACTTATCACTTTACAAATGAAAAGATTAAGGATCAGAGAGGTTGTTAATTCCCAAGACTAAACAGCTCTCATGTATTTATTTTTTTACATGTGGATCAAACATGTAATGAGTATAATTACATTCTAGGAGCTGAAACAAAAAGGCTTGTAAAACATGGCCCCTGGTCCCTTTCATGGCAGAGATAGGCAAGTAAGCAGATTACTATAAGGTCTAACAAATGCTGTGATAGTGGGACACGCTGGGTACAACAGGGGCAATTAGTCCATCCTGGGGTGGGAGGAAGAGAAGGTGGGGGTTCTACTGCTGTGTAACAAATTACTCCAAATTTGGCTGCTTAAAACAACAAACGTGTATTAGCTCACAGTTTCTGTGGGTCAGAAATCTGGGTAGAGTTCAGTTGGCTTCTCTTGCTCAAGGTCTCACAAGGCTGAAGTCAAAATATGTAGGACTACAGTCACCTCAATGCTTGACTTAGTCGGGGGGTTCACTCTGAAGCACACTCACTTACTGTTGGCAGACCTCACGTTCTCACTGGCTGTTGGCCAAACACATCTGTTTCTTGCCCCTTGCATTGGGCTAATCAGAACAAGGTATCTGACATCTTTCAGAACAAGGGTTCTGACAGACAGAGAGTGAGAATAAGGGAAGAAGAGAGGGAGCCCAAGCTGGAAGTATGTCTTTTTGCAAACCTAATCTGGTAAGTGATAGCATATCACTTTTGCCATGTTCTACTTGTGAGAAGTGAATCACTAGGCCCAGTCCACATTCAAGGGGGCAGGGTTGCATAGGACATGAATGCAAGGAGGAAGGGACCACTGGGGGCCATCTCACAGACAGTTTGTCACAGTGGTCAGGTGGTACCTGAACAAGATTCAGAAAGAGTTAGCTAGATGAAGAGCCATGTAGGACCATCCTGGGCAGAGAACAGTATGTGTGAAATAACCCAAAAGTGAAAGAGAGAGACAGAGAGACTGAAGTTGGAAGAACTGTATGCTCAGGAAGGTGGGGCCTGTGTCTCCCAACTTCATATCAAATTCTCGCTTAACATGTTCTTGTCCACACTGTGATTTAACCAAGTTTTAAACAGTTAATCAACAGAGACTACGTCACATATACAACAAAGCTTCATTACATAAAAAGATAAAGAAACTGAACTTACAATCTCTTTCCTTTTTATAAAGCCTCAAAATTGCTCAGAATGCTTTTCCAGTGGAGCACATTTCTAAATCATTACACATGTGAAAGGCATGACTAGTATTTCCAGTTATCAGTGGGCGGAGATGAACTGACACTTTGGAATGTATTTATTTAATTTTTAAATAAAATTTTACATCGAACTATTACACAGAAAAGCACACACATAAAGCACAATTCAATGAATTTTTACAAAGTAACATAGTCGTCTAAATATTACTCAGATTTAAAAAATAGAACTTTGTCACCTCCCAAATCTCTCTTGTGCCACCTCCAAAGATATCCACTATCCTGATTTCTATCATCAGAGAGTAGTTCTTCCTCTGTTTAAAGTTTATCAAATGGAGGCATCCAGTCTATTTTTTTCTTTTTTTTCAGTCTATTTTTTTGCATTTAGTACTCATCACTCAGTTTTGTGAAAGTCTTCCATATTAGTTTTTTTTATATAATTTTTTAAAAGTAGGCTCCACACCCAACATGGGGCTTGAAGTAACAACCCTGAGATCAAGAATTGCACGCTCTATGGACTGAGCCAACCAAATTGTTTTACGTAGCAGTGGTTGTTTCATTTTCACTGCTGTGTAGTATTCCATTGTATGACTTAACCACAGTTTACCCATTCTACACCAGACAAATTTAAATGGTTTTCAGTTTGGGGAAATTATGAATAGCCATTACCATTCATGATTATGCACTATCATGCACATATGCACACATTTTTATTGGGTCTGTGCCTAGGAGTGGAATTGCTGAATCATGAGTATACACATATTTAGTAGCTCCTGACACGAGGTGGTTGTACCAGTTTACACTCCAGGAACAATGTTTATGAGTTCCATTTGCTCTACATCTTTGACAACACTTTGTATTATTGACATTTTTACTGTAAGCTATTCTAAAGAGTGTGCAGTGATACCTTATTGAGATTTAAATTGCATTTCCCTAGTAACTAATGATGTTGAGCACTTTTTCATAGCATTGACCTTTCTAATATCTTCTTTTGTGAAGTGTTTGTTTAAATGTTTGTTCATTTCCCTATTGGATTGTTTCTTCTTATTCCCTTACAGACATTCATTATATATTGTATTAGTTTCCTAGGGAAGCCATAACAAAACACCACAAACTGGGTGTCTTAGACAACAGAAGTGTATCTTCTCACAGTTCTGGAGTCTAGAAGTCTGAGATCATGGTGTCAGGAGAGTGGGTTCCTTCCGAGGGCTATGGGAAAATATCTGTTCTATACTTCTCTCCTAGCATCTGGGTGGTTTGCTGGCAATCTTTGGCACTCCTTGGCTTGTAGATCTCTGCCTTCATCTTCACATAGCATTCTCCCTGTGTTTCTGTATCCAATTCTCTCCTTTTATAAGGATACCAGTCACATTGGACTAGGAGTCCACCCTACTCCAGTATGACTCCATCTCAACTAATTATATCTGCTGTGATCCTATTTCCAAATAAGGTTACATTCTAAGGTACTAGGGATTAAGACTCCAACATACGAACTTTGAGGAAGGGCACAATTCAACCCATAACATATATGTTTTGAAAACATCTCCCAGTCTATGATTTGCTGTTACACAATTAATGGTGTTGTGATAGATGAAAGATGACCATAATTTCTTTTTCACTCTCCCCATTGAGAGTTGGTGTTTATTACTCTCTCCCTCAGAATGTAGGCTTGCCCTGTGACTGCTTAACCAATAAAACATGCTGAGAGTGCTGCCGTACAAGTTCTGGGCCTAGCCTTTGAGAGATTGGGCAGTTTCCACTTCTTGTCTCTTAGAAGACTTGCTTTTGAGACACCAGTCTGAGAAGCCTTAGCCATATGGAGAGGCCATGTGTAGGTACTCCCAAGTTAGGAGCCCTGGCTGGACTCCCAGTCAATAACCAGCATTGACTAGCCAGCCATTGGAAAGAACCATCTTGGACATTGCAGCCTAAATGATCTTTACATGACTCAACTCCACCCAGCATCATCTCATGGAGCAGCAGATCTGTCCAGCTGAGCCCAATCAACCCACGGAATGAGAAGAGGGAATAAAATGTTTGTTGTTTATGTCAATAAGCTTTTTTTTATGTCGATAAATTTTAATGAACAGAATAAAATACTTATTTTACCGTATTCCAAATATATCAATTTTTTTTTTTTTAGGTTTAGTGCTTCTGATGTCTTGTTCAAGAAATATTTGTTTCCTTCTAGGACATGAGTTTTTACCCATATTATTTTCTTTTTTTTTTTTTTCAACGTTTATTTATTTTTGGGACAGAGAGAGACAGAGCATGAACGGGGGAGGGGCAGAGAGAGAGGGAGACACAGAATCGGAAACAGGCTCCAGGCTCTGAGCCATCAGCCCAGAGCCCGACGCGGGGCTCGAACTCACGGACCTCGAGATCGTGACCTGGCTGAAGCCGGACGCTCAACCGACTGCGCCACCCAGGCGCCCCACCCATATTATTTTCTAGAGGAGTATTACCTTTCACATTTTAATCTGCATTACCTAAATAATTTTTGTGTATGATACAACATAGTGGGGGCATATTCCTTTTGAATTTAATGATAATGATAACTTTTTAAAATCTAGAATTAAGAGTGCACTACAAGACACCAATAGAGTAGTAAATTAACATCACAAGTAAAAGAAACCTTGAAACGTCCATAATTATTTTACCTATCTGCTATCCCATCACTTCCCAATAGGTCTCAAGACAATGGAGATTTAGTTATTCATTCATAAAACATTTATTGAGAGCCAGGATTTACATTTATATGTGCCAGTTTCTGAACTAGGTGCTGAAATTCACCCAATGAGATGTAGGCTTCTCTTCATGTAATTACAATCTTGTGGGGAAAATGGGCTATAACACATAATTTAAATTGTGTTGAATGTTTTTAAAGAAAAGCAGAGATGCTTGGGAGTGGAGCCCGAGAACTCGTAGTCCTGGGGTTTGGGATACATCAGAGAGACTCCTTGCAGAAGTGATATTTAAGCTGAGATTCATGGGATGGATATTAATTATTTAAAGGAAGAATTGGAGGGTGGGAAATTCCAGGAGGAGGCAAACACAGTATGTGCGGAAAACCCTAAGCAGGAAAGAACCCAGTGTGATACAGGAACTAAGAGGAATCTTGTGGCCAGAAGAGAGAGGATAACGGGGACACAAGTTGAGCCTGGAGAGGTAGAAAGGGGCTAGACTTATAAGCCTTCTTAAAAGAATCCAGACTTTATCCCAAGAGCAGTGGGATGCCTTTGATGGGTTGTAAGCAAGGGAGGGGCATGGCCGGATATGTGCTTTTTGAAGATCACTAAGGCTTATAATACAAGGTAGAACATGAGCAACGTCTGACATAGGCTTCAAAGTGCCATGGTGATCCTAAGGATGGAGAAATTCCATTGTCTGAGTTATCAGGAAGGCCTTCATGGAGGAATTACTGTTTCACAGCTGAATCATTCACACATGGGAAGACAGGGTGTGTGTGTGTGTGTGTGTGTGTGTGTGTGCGCGTGTGTTGGGAGTCCGAGAAGGAAGTATCCAGGCATAGGAAGTAGCCTGCACTCAGTCACACAGCTAGATACGTATGGGACATGTTTAGAGAAGGGCTAACTGTCCAGTCTGGCTGGAAGATAATGGGAAAGAAACCTGGAAGGATAGGCTGTAGGCATGAAGAACCCGGAAGGTATACATGCATACATACATGTACAGCCCATTCTCATAATGTGTGGAGCTGTGTTGGTGAATTCACTTACTTGCTAACATTTACTTGTAACCCCCAAAATCAACACTTGCAGTACTTTTGTTGTCATTTGTTGGACACGTGCAGGGTGATGAAAATTTTGAGTCACCTAGTGTATGTTTCCAGCTGAGGTTGAACAAGGTGACCCTCTGCCTTCTTGTTTCAGCTCTCATGCTGTAAATAAGTGCCCCTTTTGTGGTCTACTTAGCAGTACTTTTTTGCATTTTTGTGTTTTTTGTAGGTGATTTCACTGTTTAGCATTTTATTTTTTGTTTATTTTTGAGAGAAAGAGAGAGAGGGGGAGGAAGAACACAAGCGGGGGAAGGGGCAGAAGGAGAGAGAGAAAGAAATCTCAAGCAGGCTCCATGCTCAGTGTGAAACCTAACGCAGGGCTCAGTCCCAAAACCCTAGGATCATGACCTGAGCCAAAATCAAAAGTTGGATGCTCAATTGACTGAAGACCCCAGGGGCCCCCAGGGGATTTCATTGCTTAAAATAGCCCTAAAACATAGTGCTGAAGTGCTACCTACTGTTTGTTCTAAGTGCAAGAACAGTTCTACCTACTGTTCTATGTGCCTTACGGAGAAAATACATATATTAAATAACCTTCATTCAGGTGTGAGTTACAGTGCTGGTGGCCATTAGCTCAATGTTAATGAATCAACAATGTACATGACGAGGATTACGGAGTACACTTGTGATGAGCACTGGGTGAGGCATCACTATATTATACACTTGCAACTAATATTATACTGCATGTTAACTAACTGGGATTTAAATAAAAACTTTAAGAAATAAAATACATAAAAGTATAATGTATATATGGTTTTTAAACAAAACATAAAATGAAATTATATATTGATCAGTGGATGAAAATGTGCCCAGAGGCTTGTAGGAACGTAACCCTGTATTTTCCCCTGGGAGCAATCGTTCAGTATTAGCAATTTCAGTGTTTGTGGTCATTTTACAGGAGTACTGGGAATAATGAGAATTGGCTGTATCTATGCACATATTTCCCCCCGCCAGAAAGCTGGTTGTTAAACATTACCCACCCACGACTGATGGAGGCAGACCCTGCAGGAGCTTGCCACACTGTGGAGGTGGCAGTTAACCACATTCTCACAGCTGGGCAGTCTTTTCTTGAAGCTGGATCTGAGTGACACATCTCCATGTTAGCAGCAATTTCGAAACTCTCAATTAGAAGGGGGTTCAGGCGTCGGAGTCACTATGACCCAAGTTTGAATCCCAGCTCCCCGATTTACTAGCTGTGTGTCCTCAGGCAAGTAACACTGTTAGCCTTGATGGAAGAATAGTGGCCATTAGAGAGTTTTATTGTGAGTCCCCAAGAGATCGTGATGTAAAATGCTTGACTCAGTGCCTGGCACATACATAGATGGTGAATACTTGTTAATCCAGCAAAGGATGGGAGCAAGGAGGCCCTCTATTCTCTGCCTGCTGCTCAGTCCTTTGATTACAGAGCTTCAGGATACAGCAGTGTTGGGGCCAGTCATTCTAAATCAGCTTTTCAGACTCTGTCTGAAAGGTCCAGGCTGAGTCTTGCAGTGGAGATGCCCAAACTGGAGATTCTAGAGGACCTGCTGCCTACAAGGGGTCCTCTCTTTCCAGTCTAACTCTTGTTGCTCTCCTCTTATGGAAAAATAGGAACTTTCTAGCTGGTATATCTGTGTCTGTGGCTTCTGGTTTTGTGGGGGTAGAAGGGGTGTGTCTATTTGCTTGGTCCATTTTTCATCCTGTTTCTCGATACCCTAATCTGGGATTCAGAAGCCCTGACTGCCCCAATTCAGACCTTGCTTCCTCTGACTCAGCTTTACCCTCAAGATACAGCTTCATCTCTGAGTCATCAGGCTGAGCTTTCGAGGACAGCAGTCTGGCACTCCCGCTCTGTCTTCCCAGGAAAGGTGCTATGTCTCCACACCCCAGTGCCAGTCCCATGCCTAACTTGGCTCACAACACTCAGAAACAAAGAAACGGCTTCTTAATGAGTTTGGAGGACACAGAGAAAAAAGGCTCTAGGACCAGGAGTCAGAATGCTGGGTTCTGTTCCAGCTCTATCAATTAGCTTGCACAACCTTGAGCTAGTCATGGAAGCCTCCTGAACTGAGATTTCCTCCTTCATAAACATAAATGGTAATCCTTGTGGGGTCTACCCCACAGGGACATTGGGAGGCCTAAGTGAAATAGTGTGAAGCGCCTCCAAACTCGAAGGCACATACTCCCGTTCCATGGGCTGGATACGGTCCATAAACTCATTTCATTTTGCTTGAACAACACTGACTTAGACTTCAAGTGTTCAGCATTTTTAAAATGAGTTATCAACAAATTGGTCAGCTGAGCAACCAACTCTTGATTTTGGCTCAGGTCATGATCCCAGTGTCATGGGATTGAGCTCTGCATGGGGCTCCACGCTGAGTGTGGAGTCTGCTTGAAATTGTATCTCTTTCCCTCTGCCCCTCTTCCCTGTGCACGTGCGCTCTCTCTCTCTCAAATCAATCAATAAATAAAAATTAAAAGATTTCCAAATTAAAAAAAATGGGAGGCTTCACTTAAATATCTGGATGTACAGGTTCTCTTTAAAAATGAGAAGATCTTGAGGCGCCTGGGTGGCTCGGTCGGTTAAGTGTCCGACTTCGGCTCAGGTCATGATCTCACGGTCCGTGATTTGGAGCCCCGCGTCGGGCTCTGTGCTGCCAGCTCAGAGCCTGGAGCCTGTTTCAGATTCTGTGTCTCCTTCTCTCTCTGCCCCTCCCCCGTTCATGCTCTGTCTCTCTCTGTCTCAAAAATAAATAAACATTAAAAAAAAAAAACAACCAGCTGGATTCTTAAAAAAAAAAAAAGAGAAGATCTGGCCATGTTAACTCCTTGCTCTTGTGAAAAGGAGAAAAAAAAGAATAAAGAGAGACCTCACTAAAGTGGACTCTGGCATGCTAGAAGGGGAGGCTGTTAGGGAGAGCCTTACCACTCAATGTCAATGCCTCACCCTTAACAGAAGAATCTCGACAGGAAAAAATCATCAATTACACGCCCCCACGGGGAAAGATATACTCTGCATCTCTTATAAGAAATACACCACCCTTGCAACTCAGCCGTTGGTTATCGCCCTGAACTCTTCCTTCTCTCCACTGGACTTTTGTTTAAAACAACCCAACACAACTTCCTCCTTCTTTATAAAATAATGTTCCTCTCTTTCATTTATTGGACTTGCCTATGGGTTTGCTGTATATTACTTGTCCTGGATTGAAATTCTCTGCTACTCCCAATTAAACCCATTTTTGCTGATAGAAGAACTGGCAGTTTTATTTTATTTTATTTATTTATTTATTTTTTAACATTTATTTATTTTTGGGACAGAGAGAGACAGAGCATGAACGGGGGAGGGGCAGAGAGAGAGGGAGACACAGAATCGGAAACAGGCTCCAGGGTCTGAGCCATCAGCCCAGAGCCTGACGCGGGGCTCCAACTCACGGGCCGCAAGATCGTGACCTGGCTGAAGTCGGACGCTTAACCGACTGCGCCACCCAGGCGCCCCTGGCAGTTTTATTTTAAAGGTTAACACCTTAAATGGCAACAACGCACTAGAGCTGAGTGGCATCAGCCCCTTCACTTGGGCAGGAGCCTAGAGCTACCTTCAAGCTCACCACAGTCCCCACTACTCCCTATTACTTCCCAGTACTAAGGCCAAGCCTCTGTTGCCACTTATTGTGGCTCTTGGACTATTAATTTGCTCTTAGTGGAGCCCTACTAGAAGCAACCCTTTATAATAACCATGTTCCCATCAAAACGGGGAAATGAAAGTCCCAGAACTTGTCCCTTGCCAAAATTCTCTCCCCCTTCAGGGTCTTCATGTCAAAAGTGCAACCCCTTTGGTTCAGCTTTACCGTGTGCCAACTGGCTCTTTGGAAGGGGTGTGAGCTGAGCCAGAGCTGGGATCTAGAGTCCCGCAGTCTCTACATCGACCCCTTCCATGCCTGTTTGTCCTCATCTATAAAATGGAGCAGTGCCACCTTTTTTTGTCCTAGGTTGCTTGTGCACAACGTACGGCCCTTCGTGCGCTGATCAGTCACGGTGAGTGACTGAAATGTAAGTGGTTGGAACTGATAAAAAGCATTGTGGGTAATGGCAGAGTGAAGTGAGTGGGGTAAAGCAATGGCTGGGAAAGAAAAAAGCGAGTGGAAAAATAAATGACTTAGGGGAGATGAAAATTCCGTTACATCCATCCCCACCCTGCCTCTTCCACCTCTGCAATGAGAAAGTCCCACTAGGGATGGACATCACCTCACTATACTCAGGATTCTGGTACTAATACTGGGTTCTGCTCCTGGCTTGGGCAAGCTTTACCTTGCGCGATGGTGTCCTCCCATCTGTAAGGACAAAAATGCCCCAACAGTTGGTTACTGTGGTGGTGAAGATTAACTGACATAAATGTACGTGAAAGCACTTTGGAAATCTGCAAAGCACTATACACAGTTAGGAGGTTTCGGGTCTCTTTGCAAAAAGTTTTTCCTCCAAACTCTGTCCAAGGCTAAGACCCTCCCCTCGGTTTCGCAATGCTGCCCCTTCCCACACACCAAAGCCCGCGCCGCGTCAGGAGTCTTTTTTCTTCCCCTAGCGAAGGCGGGGACTCGGGTGGTGTTGGCAGCCGGCGACGCCGGCCGCGCCTGGCCAGTCCCGCATCGGCCGCGGTGGGTGTGCCCCACTGGGTGTGCGCCCCGGGCCCAGGCCCAGCCCGCCGGCGAGAGGGCGCCCGAGGGTGTGCGCGCCCTGGGCGACCAGAGTGCGCCAGCCCGGGGGTGCGCGCCCCGGACCGGGACTGTGCACCCGGAGGCTGCGTGCGCCCCGAAGCCGGGGTGTGCGCCGGCCCCAGGCACAGCCGGCCGCCTCCCTCCGGACTTCTGCGGCGCGCCAAGGTAAGGCTCTCTGCGACCCCAGCGCGCGCCGCGCGTTGAGTGGGGCGTGCCAGCACCCTGACCCGCGCGACCCGGGTGTTGGCCCCGGCGCTCGGCCACTCTTCTCTGGCTCCGCAGCCCGCCTCGTCTCCTCCCCGCGCCGCGTTCCCGGCTCCCCTTAAGACACAGGCTGCGGCAGCCTGGGCCGACCTGGCGCCCCTGCCTGGGGTCCGCGACAGAGCGGGGAGGGGGCTGCCGGGGCTGCGCGGGCTACCCAAGGGCGGGCGTCGCTCCCCTTCCCGCCCTGACCGGCTCCCCGAGTCCCAGCGCTGGCCCGGGAAGAGACCGGTGGGGAGGGGGAGGCCGCGTTGTCCTTGCGGCTCGGGTGGTGCAGCCCCCGCCCAGAGCTTCCGAGCGGGGCGCTGCGGTCCAGGATCCAGATTGCGGGACTGGGCGCCCTGCCGCCAGCTCCCAGGGCGACCTGGAATCGAGCTCTTAATCTTCTATCTTTCGCAAAAGCCGGCCCCCCAGTGTCTACCCTGGTATCCCTCGGCTCCTGGCTGAACTTTCCAGAGCTCGCGTTGGGCCACGACCTTGGGTGGAGGCAATGGGGCCGCCCCGGGGGAGGAGGGGCGGGTGCACAGGCAGCCTAGGGCGCTTTCGCTCAGCTGTGGGCCACCTGGTGAGATTCCCTCCTTCTCATCGCTCCCTTGAGGTCAAACCTTTGACCCCAAGTACTTTGTCCCTGTAGAGTCGCCAGTAACTTAGCACGGGAGGTGGAGAGGAGAGCCCAGGGCCGCTAAGCCTGGTCTAAATAAGTGCTTGCTCTGAGCATCTGCTAGGGCTGCAAGAACCAGGGGTTTCAGTTCTCGAGAGATAGGGTGCAGGCTGGGAGAGCTAGGAAGAGGCATTTTCCAGGAAAAGGAAGAGGAGATTCCCCCCTTCCTCAGGATGACCCTCCAAAGCCTGGGCAAAGTCCTGTTGACCATGTCCAGTCAGATGCAGCCAGTGACCAGGTTGAGGCCTGGGGAGAAAGCATCTTGAATTAAACACAGAAGCTGCCTGGGTAAAACCAAATGTGGGTTCTTTCGAACCTTTCAAGACATGACGCAGAAGAACACAGAGCTACACATGGAATCACAGCAGATTCCACTCTGATATTGCCTTTTCACCCTAATCCTCCTGCCCATGTCCAAAACTCCTCCTCCCCGGACCATAAGGTGAGTTCTGGGGAATGTTTAAAGGACACTGAGAATGGGGGATGGCTCAGGGTCCATTTGGTCAACAAGTACTTGCTCTGTGCCAGGCACGAGGCAAAGTAGTGGAACACAGAAATGAAGAAAATCGGCACTGTCTGGCCTTATGAAGCTTGCAGTCCAGTGGCCAAGACCGACATGAATCAAATCACTCAAATACAGAGTTACAAACAGTGCTGACTTCTTTGAAAGGAAAGGATTAGATACTGTGATTCTGTGATAGGTACAGTCGTTGCTCAGTCAGAGGCTCACAGGAGTTAATTAGTTGAAGAGGATGGAAGCACAGCATGTGGGAAGGCCCTGAGGCCAGTAGCAGAGACCATTAGAAGGACTGAAAGACTGTTTACCAAGTGATGACCAGGGACCCATAATATGGACATGCCCTTACTTTAGCATCCCATTGCCTGGGCCAATCATTAATTTTCTTTCTCAGCCGTAATAACAGGCAGCTGGAATCCCCCAGGCTGGGAGGACAGAGAGATAAACTGTCAGGCGGGTGCCAGGCCCGTCCTCACGCACGCACTTACTACCTACCAGCACCTTGGTCAGACAGCCCATGTCCACCCAGAGCGCCAAGGGGCAATAGTTCTTTCCTCCAGCTATTCCCAGTTGCCCACTGTGCTCACAACTTAACCAAGGCCCCTGCCCAACATTTAGGAAGATTCATGTTGGAAGCGGTGGCTCATCCTGAGACTTTTAAAGCTAGAGTGAACTCACTGTCTACAATCCTAAAATTCTTTAGGATGGCTTACGTGGCATTTCCTAATCTGGACCCTTCTGCCTTCCCTGCCCCATTTCTGGTTCTACCACTCCCCCATCTCCCCACCACTGCAACCCCCTCCCCCCCATGAGCACCCTCTAGGTTTTACTCACAATTACACTTCAAACTGTTCCTGGAACACACATCGTCTTTGCACATGCTGTCTTTTGTCTAAAATAGTGTTCCTACATGTTCAGCCAGTGAGTGTTCAGCCAGTGAGTGCACAGCCAGCTTTCAACTTCAACATTAATTTTTTAAAAAATGTTTCTACGTATTTTTGAGAGACAGACAGAGAGACAGAGTGGGAGCACGGGAGGGGCAGAGAGAGAGGGAGACACAGAATCCGAAGCAGGCTCCGGGCTCCGAGCTGTCAGCACAGAGCCGGACGTGGCACTAGAACTCATACATCACGAGATCATGACCTGAGCCAAAGTCTGACACTAACCTACTGAGCCACCCAGGCAGGCGCCCCTCAACTTCAACATTAAATGTAAGGTTTCCACCACCACCAGCACCGCCAGTGCCATCACAGAAGGCCTTTCCTGATCAGGTCAATGCTGCCTCGTCTGTCTTTTTGAAGCTCCCTGGACATGCTTCCGTCACAGAGAGTATAAACTGCACTGAACATCAGAAAAGGAGGACTCTTCTGTCATATTTGTGTTTCAAGTCTAGCACATTGAAGGTGTTCAGTAAATGCTTATTGGATAAAAATGGTCCAGGCTAGTATTTCTTAACTTTCTTTTTAGGGAGGGGAAGGAGGGTTACATATTATATCTTGGAAATTCTGATGACAATTATGGATACTATACTCACCTCCAAATGCCTGTAACCTAAAGCATCTTATATACAATATCACATGATTCACAGCCCTCCCGCCTCCCACTGACCCCATTTCCAGAACTTTGGACAGGAAGCAGAGGCCCAGGGAGGTGCAGCAACTGCCTAAGCACCTACAGCTGGTTAACAGCATGCCATCCCCCTTCAGTGTCCCACCCCCCGCACCTCCTCCCAACCCCCAGCTCTTGACTCCCCGGCCAGGGCTCCCTCCAGCTCTGTCTGCTTCTCTTAGCCAAATAGCCTCCTTTCATCCCTGGCACCTTGTGAAGGCCACTATTTATGGCTGGAAGATGGATATTTTGGTTTTGCTTCAGTTCAGTAGCAGCCTAAGGTGTGACAGGGAGAAAAATCTTATTATGGGCAGAGTTGACAATTAGGAAGATAGATGGGCCATCTCCCTGGCCTGTTTGCTGCCCCTTGCCTGCAATGTTATTACATCTGTTTTAGCTGGAGGAGGGTCACGTGTGCTTCACAGTTATCTTCCGGGCCCTGGACTGAGTTGTCTGGGCCAGGTTTGGAAACCCTCTGGATGGGATCATTGAGATCTGGGACCTAGCTCTTGGTCTTGTCAAAGGCTTCTTCCCTATAGAGCAGGCTTGGGAATGGATGAAGAGAATGGGGTTCTTGCTTCCTGCCCTTGGAGCTCTTGCCGGCCTGCTTCCTGCTTTCTGCAACAAAACATCTATTTCAGGTTATTGGGCCAATCAGTACCTTATCTGTGGATCAGGATTTTCACTCATTCAGTAATTCACTCACTCATCAAAACTGCACTGAGTCTCTGCTTTGTATTAGGCACTGTGCTGATTCCAGTTTATGAGGAAGGATCACAGAGTGTGAGCCAATGATAGAAGGCTCTGCTCTGTGGGGGACAAGGAAGGGATAACTCATTCTAATTCAACCCAAACCTTAGGAGGTGTGGTAGGGAGGACAGTTAGGACCTCTTAATGCTGAGAATGTGCCTTTTTTTTTTTTTTAAGTTTATTTATTTATTTTGAGAGAGATGGAGAGAGAAAGAGAGAACGGAGGAGGGGCAGAGGGAGAGGGGGACAGAAGATCTGAAGCAGGCTCTGCATTGACAGCAGAGAGTCCGATGTGGGGCTCGAACTCACGAACCGTGAGATCATCATCTGAGCGGAAGTCGGACACTTAACCACCCAGGCAACCCTGTACTCACTTCTAAAACTCTGGTCTCCTGCAAGTTATGTCATCTCTGAGGACTGAATTTTCTTAACTGCAAAATGGGTGTGCTAGCAATCTTGTCTTGTTTATCTCTGGGCAGTCATGCAGATAGTTCTCACATCTCAGATGGCAGATCCACTCACTGCTTCACGGGAAACAGGAGCACTTACACTATAATAATGGCCTGTCTGTGTGTCAAGCTCTGGCACATGTAATTCTCTCAGTAATCCTCCAGACAGTTGTAGTCATAACCCCAGACGTACAGATGAGGAAAATGAGGCTCAGAGAGGTTAAATGACTTGCCCAGGGCATGGAACTAATCAATGATAAGACTGAGATTGACAGATCTGTCTCTGCATATCAGATGGCCAACCACTTTGTGCTGGTCTGTATCCGTTTGTGGAAAGAGGTGTGGGCTTGAAGGCTAGGGCATGCTGGGATCGGAGCCGATATCTGCTGCCAACCAACTGTGTGATCTACAGCTAGATCCCTAACCTCTCTGTGCCTAGGAATGTTAATCTCCCAGACCCAGAGTTTAGACTAAGAGGCTTCTACTA
This sequence comes from Prionailurus bengalensis, assembly GCF_016509475.1. Taxonomy (NCBI): domain Eukaryota; kingdom Metazoa; phylum Chordata; class Mammalia; order Carnivora; family Felidae; genus Prionailurus; species Prionailurus bengalensis. Next base: position 51,207,437 of record NC_057345.1, on the reverse strand, counting down.
GGCCTTCTGTGAACAGTTTCCAGTCTATATGGATAATATTTCAAAGTAGGATTCAAGGAAAGAAGAGGCCCTCCCACTAAAAATAGGCCTGTCGCAGTTTCTAGGATAAAATAAATGCTGCCTCAAGATTTCAAGTAGATGGTTAATGTGATATGCAGGCAGTTACAGATTGGTGGTGTCTGAGAAGCTGGCTGAATGTTCCTTCTCCAAGGGAAAGAAGTGTATTTTCAAAAGGAATGTCTCGCTGTCTTGCCCAAGCCCTGGGGCCTGGGCCCTGCCCCTCACATAGCTTTCTGGGGACACAGGCATTGTGGGAGAAAATCTGAATTCTCATCTGCCCTCCCCCCCCATTATTTTTCTCTCAAAGTAAATAAAACTTACTGGCTGGATATATATCTATCTTTCATGTGGCTGTGGTTTTGCCCCCTTTGCGTGGAAGTAGCCTTTGTTGTCTCCTTTGGTATGTATTTCTTCTAATTTGTTGCTCTGACGTTAAGTGACAAGGGGGCAGAGAAATATGGCACTGGGGAGAATATGCTCCACGCAAAGATAAAAGAGCAGCCTTTGGTGCAGATTCCCCTCCGCAGCCTGGTTTTTGCCCAGCAGCCAGAGATGCCAACTCTCAGTGAAATTGATTTTGGTTTTCATAGCAGGGTACCAGGCGGCTGGGCTGTGTGTTTCCAGGTGCTGTGCTCATCTCCATTCCTCACCACTCCACCCCCTTTGGCCCTGGTAATGCAGCCATCCTACGCTTGGGGAAGGGTTTAGAAGACAGGAATGTCAACTTGGGTGAAAACAACCTAATATGGTCAGGGTCTTTATTATTAGGCACCATACTGAGTGTGTGGGGAGGTGGGGTCATTTTATCAGTAATGTTTAAGTTTTATTTTTTTTAATGTTTTATTTTTGAGGGAGACAGAGCACAAGCAGAGGAGGGGCAGAGAGAGAGGGGAACAGAGGACCTGAAGGGGGCTCTGTGCTGACAGCAGACAGCGAGATGTGGGGCTCAAACCCACAAATTGAGAGATCATGACCTGAGCTAAAGTCAGATGCTTAACCGACTGAGCCACCCAGGTGCCCTCCCCCCCTTTTTTTTTTAATGTTTAGTAATATTTAAGTTTTTTTTTTTTAATTTTTTTTTCAACGTTTTTATTTATTTTTGGGACAGAGAGAGACAGAGCATGAACGGGGGAGGGGCAGAGAGAGAGGGAGACACAGAATCGGAAACAGGCTCCAGGCTCCGAGCCATCAGCCCAGAGCCTGACGCGGGGCTCGAACTCACGGACCGCGAGATCGTGACCTGGCTGAAGTCGGTCGCTCAACCAACTGCGCCACCCAGGCGCCCCAATATTTAAGTTTTTTAAGAGATTGATTTTGTGTATCATTTGTGTGATTTTATTTATTTCTTTTTTTAAGTTTATTTATTTGAGAGACAGAGTGCATGTGCAAGTGGGGGAGGGACAGAGAGAGAGGGAGACACAGAATCTGAAGCAGGCTCCAGGCTCTGAGCTGTCAGCACAGAGCCCGATGTGGGGCTCGAACTTATGAACCTTGAGATTGAAGTTGGACACTTAACTGACTGAGCCACCCAGATGCCCTTCATTTATGGGATTTTAAATAAATAAGTAATGAAGGCTATCACCCCTCTTCTCCTCCTCCTAAAAAAAAAAAAAATACGGAGGAGGGTCAGAGAAGGGAAATGGCTTCACCACATGCTGGCCCTGTGAGCCTGAGCAAATGACTCGTGTTTACTGAACTTGAACTTTCTCATCTTTAAAATGCTGTTGTTCATACTGGCTCTTCTGATACAGAAAACAGAGATTCCCTAAAGCTGATTCGAATGAATAGGAGGGGAGCTGTCAAATGCAGCACTGATATTTAAGAACAGTCCTGAATGGAAGCCAGGCACCCTCGAGGCTGGGTGGAGGAGGTTCTGAGTTCGAGGCTATTCCACCAGTACAGCTGGTGCCATGGGCTCCACTCAGCACCTGCCCACCCCACCCTCAGCCTACTATCAGAGGGACCTCTCCTTTGTCACTCAGTACAAGTTCCAGGAAGGATCCTGTTGTCTGAGCTCAGTTCTCAGAACACTGAGGCTCTCTTTCTGGGCCATGTCTTGGCTGGTCCCTGGCCAGCCTGGGCACGGGTTGCTATGGAGGCAGGCATCTTCTCTGGGCCAATCAGATGGCCCAGTCCTCCCAATCAGAGGAGGCTCATGTGTACAGAACGTGACCTTTTGGGGCAGGAAGGCCTGTGGGTGGAGATTCCTGGAGAAAGAAGTGAGGGTGAGCTGGAAGTCCAGGATATGCCAAGTACAAAGACTCACGGAGATCTAAGGACCTAACATTCTTAACTTGGGATTAACGGCCCCAAGGAGCTCATGTGTAGAATTCAGTTTGTAAACGTGGTTGGGAGAAAAAAGATAACATCTTTATTTGGCATTTTCTTTGATTATGTGGGTTGTAGGCAACAAACCATAGTGTATTTGCAGTACCTGGGAAGTTGTCACCGATAGAAATCACCAATCTTTTCTATTTAAAAAAATTTTTTTTAGTGTTTTATTTTTGAGAGAGAGACAGAGTGTGAGTGGGGGAGGGGCAGAGAGAGGGAGACACAGAATGGAAGCAGGCTCCAGGCTCTGGGCGGTCAGTACAGGGCCTGATTCAGGGCTCAAACCCATGAACCATGAGATCACGACCTGAGCTGAAGTCGGCCACTTAACCGACTGAGCCACCCAGGCGCCCCTAGAAATCACCAATCTTTTCATATCACATTTGAACTGCTGCAGATAACTATTATTTATGCCTGTTGCAGCTTTGAAATTACAGCCGTTATTACACCCAGTGTTAAAGCTTGTTATTTAATGCATTAATAAAGAACGTATGTTACTATATTACATTCATTTTTTAATTTAAAAAACATTTTTTTAACATTTATTTATTATTGAGAGGCAGAGAGAGACAAAGTATGAGCATGGGAGGGCAGAGAGAGGGAGACACAGAATGCAAACAAGCTCCAGGCTCTGAGCTGTCAGCACAGAGCCCAATGCAGGGCTTGAACTCACAAACCGGGAGATGGTGACCTGAGCCGAAGTCGGACGCTCAACCGACTGAGCCACCCAGGCACCTCTTTTTAAAAAAATTTTTTTTTAAATTTTTTTTCAATGTTTATTTATTTTTGGGACAGAGAGAGACAGAGCATGAATGGGGGAGGGGCAGAGAGAGAGGGAGACACAGAATCGGAAACAGGCTCCAGGCTCTGAGCCATCAGCCCAGAGCCTGACGTGGGGCTCGAACTCACAGACCGCGAGATCGTGACCTGGCTGAAGTCGGACGCTTAACCGACTGCGCCACCCAGGCGCCCCTAAAAAAATTTTTTTAATGTTTATTTATTATTGAGAAACAGAGAGACACAGAGCATGAGCATGGGACGGGCAGAGAGAGAGGGTCATTTTTTAATTTTAATAATTATATGTCAATATAATTGAGTTTCTTTGTAGTCAAGCTGTACATTTTATTTTCAATATTTGAAAATGTTCTGAGAAAGGGTCAATTGTCTTCATTAGTCTGCTAAAGGGGTGCAAAAAGACTCTCTGACAGGAAGTCAGTAAACTTTAGTTCCCAATTTCCCACACTCCCTAACCATAATCTTTCATATACTCATCTCTCTCTGTGTAATTAGTGCCAGGCATTCTTGGGCAGTAGTAAATTTCATTTACTAGTTTGGCATATTTGCAAGAGCACATAATTTGCAGTTTGGGTAGAAGGTTTTGATGTATATCCAGAGGTTAATTTACAAATTGCAGGCACTCATGGGCAACTGGTTAGATGATTCCTATCAGCCCACAAACCCACCAGCTCATATGTTGATTGCTTGGTCCATCCCATGCAAACAAGTCCATTGAAACAGTCACAGAATGGACCGTTGTATTCTTGAGAGGTTAAGGAGCTTATAGGCTAATTGATGAATCACTTGATCAAATGCAAACTAGAGTCCTTAGGAAAGAGAAGGAGCACTGGGGGAAGAGGCTTTGAAGTGGGTTCTGCAAGGGAGGGAATGCAAAGGAAGCAGACAGGAGGAAGGAGGGAGTTAGGATGTAGGGGGACTGGCCAGATGTTGATTTTGAGGAGGAAGCATGGAGAGAGGGGAGCCCACTGGGGTACATTAGAATACTGGTTGGTTTTTTGCTATCTTTTATTGAATGTTTAATATGTGCCTGACCCATGCCAAGCCCCTTAAATATAGTTCTTCAGTCTTTACCAACTACCTGATAAGGTGTGACTATTATTATTCCCATTGTATTGAGTGAGAAAACTGAAGCTCTAAGAGGTTAAATACATGCTCTAGGTCACAGAGGGATTAAGCGGTGGAGCCAGGAGCTCAGCCCAGATTTGGCTAATTTCAGAACCCAGTGCTCTCAAAAACCACTATATACAACCACAGAAGAGTCTGTTTGGAAAAACTATGGCTGCCATTTTGTTTCAGTAAGAAAGTGCTTACTGCCCTTCCTTGTCTTTCCCATTGTATTCTCCAGCCTTTTGCCTGTTCTCACACCTCCTCCCTTTCCCTCTTTACCCTTGCTCCTCTCACAGACACACACGCTACATCAGTGAGGATAAAAATAGAGAGCAAAAGCTGTGAGGTCAAGCAGGACCGGGTTCTAACACTGGCTCTGACACCTGGCTAATACCATGCCGAGCCTCAGTTTCTATCTGTGAAAAGGAGGTAATGATGCCTTCTTCATAAATTGGCATGACCCCTCTAGTGCTTCAGTACCATTTTGGATAGTTGTTTCCATTTGGGTGACTCCAACCTCTACACTGGGTGATGATGGTCCCTGTCTCTTTGCCACATGGGCTTCTCTGGGAGGGCTTCCTTGAACCCCTCAAACCTGGCCGATGGGCAGCAGGCATCACTACTTATAGCTGTCAGCTCTGGCCTGTGGGGAGAATTCAGGAGTGGTACTTGTGAGGCTGTCCCCTCTAGCTAGAAGCTCCCTCTCCCCATCCCTTGGGCCACGTCTGGTCTGGCCTGGAGAGCCCTGATAAAAGCAAATGAACAGTATCCTTCGATCCCCTTTTCAGGACCAATCTTGGCACTTGTTCTAGGTCCCATCACCTAGAGCTTGTCTCTGGGAAACCTCCCTGGTTACCTACACCACCCCTCTCGTCTTACAGATGAGGACCAGCAAGGGCAGGTGTCAAGCCCTGGTGGCACAGGGAGTGACCTGGGGTGAGAACCCAGGCCTCCTGCAGTAGCTCCTTGCCCGGCCCTCACACTAACACTGAGAGTGTCTCTTCCACGTTGTTAAGCAGGCTACTATTTTTGGGTGAGGGGACATCCGTGGAGCACCTGAAATTACCTTCTGCTTCTTCTTCCTTGCCCCACACTTGTGCCTGCCTCGGGGCTGGCCTTCTCTGACCTAATCTTCTCTCTCACTCTACCCCCAAGTCCTTGGCCTTGCCAGCTGCTGAATGGAGCCCCGTGTTAGCCAGGCCCCTGGGTGGCCGCCTTCGGGTGATGCCTGGTGTTGCCAAAAGGCTCCTGCCCTGAGAATTCTGCCCACTGGCAGGGCTGAGGCCTGAAATTCCTGGCATTGGAGTCATTCCTTTGATTACTTTGTCTTCTCTAAAGAGCTATTGTTAAAATGCTAGCATGTTACCCTGAAGGGGTGAGCCTTTTAACTCACCACTGTGGCCTAGTCTGGAAGACTGGAATGGCCTGGGCCTTTGTTAACTCATATCACCGCCCTGTCCCTCAGTTTCTTATCTGTAAAATGGGGATAATAAGAAATTGCATTGTAGGGTTACCCCAAGAATGAAATGAGATAGTGCACTTAAAGCACTGGGCACATGATAAGTACTCAATAAAATTAGTTATTTTTTTTCCCTTCTTTCATTCTAAGGCAGTAGATTATTTATTTTTTTTAAAAAAACTTTTTGAACGTTTTTATTTATTTCTGAGAGAGAGACAGAAACAGAGACAGGCCGCGAGTGGGGGAGGGGCAGAGAGCAAGGGAGACGCAGAATCTGAAGCAGGCTCCAGGCTCTGAGCTGTCAGCACAGAGCCAGACACGGGGCCTGAACCCATGAACCATGAGATCATGAACTGAGCTGAAGTCGGATGCTCAGCCGAATGAGCCACCCAGGCGCCCCTAAGGCAGTAGATTATTTGGTCAGTTCTCTGGTTTAAGTCCTAGTTCTTATCAGTTTTGGGTGGTTTTTTTGTTGTTGTTTATTTAAGTAATGTGGTCTCCTTTTAAGGTTTTTTTTTTTTCCCCCTAATTATAAAATGGCTTTGAACTTTATCTTCTTGTCTTTAAAATGGGGTAAAAGATCCTATCTTAACTGGTTCATTGAGAATTTACTGAGCTAAAGTACCTGCGGATGCCAGGCCTGCCAGGTCTACTCAGTGAGAGCCTGGTATTCTGTAATCCTAGAGGCAGGGATCGGAAGCACCTGGGGGTTGGGGGGAGGTTCTGGGTGGGTCACTAAGTGAGATGGGAGACAAAGAGGGAGGAGAAGGGGGAGCAAAGGGGACCCTGCTCCTCCACCCCAGCTGCTTGAATGTGGAGTCTAGGTCTCAGGGGACCTGGGAATGCTATCCCAGCTCTGGAACAGGATGGATCCTGTGACCTTTCCCCAGATCTTTGGACTTCTAGGCTTGTACTCGGAGGTTCCGAATTCCCTGGAGGAATGGCGTCCTTGGCCTCCCTCCCGGCTTGACTTTGGTGGAATGGTGGTGACGAGACCAGTGTTTTCCTTAACCCCCTGATCTCACGGTGGCTGTCAGTAGGTGCTGTAAACTGCTCCTTTGAGAGGGCAGTTAGGCTTTTGAAAACGTCAACCCAGGCTAGAGTCTCTGCAGTTTCTCCTGAAACCAAGATGGTTCTCTTTGGCCTGGGTCAGGGAGAGGGTGTAGGAGCAGGAACATCCTGGCCCAGCCTCCTGGCCTGTGAACGAGGAGGGGCTGTGTTGAGTGGCAGTGTCACAGGAGTTTTCTAGCAATCCACAGAGCAGAAAGCCTCACTTCCAGGGTTCTCTGAAGGAAGATACTCCTCTCTCCCTTGTCTACCCTGGGCAGTGAGGATTGTAGTCTGTCCTTCTCCCTGCACTGGCCCGCTGTGAGCTTCTCCAGTGTGCTTTCCTTCCAGCCTCTGGGGAAGGCTGATCCCCAACATCATCCGTCATAACGGAAGTTATCCTTCCAAAGCAGAGACTCATTGGTACAGAAAATCACTTTCCCTGAGGCTGGAAGCCAGGAGCAAAGAACAGAGGTGAATGCTGATTCCTGGGACCTTGACACCAAGCAGCAAGCTGCCACCTGCTGGCCCCACTCTGGTGGGGAGGGAGTATGAAGGGGGTATAACTCAAGCTTTCCCATGTATCTGCTTTTGGACTGCAAAGGAGACAGCATCAATTCCAGCCCAGAAGTGGGGCTCGGAACCATGCGCTTTATTATACCTAACATTTGTTGATTACCTGTGGGCTATTACTATCCCTTATTCTCTCCATCCCTTTTTCTTCCCTCTCTCCCTCCCTCATTCCTTCCCTCTCTTTCTGCCATCCATCAAATACGTACTGATCACTTACCCTGGACCAGGCACTCTGCTAGGAAGGGAGCTTATAGTCCCAACAGAAGAAACAAAGAATCAGATAGCTAATTATGTTTGATGAGTGCTCTGACAGATGTTCTTACAGGGTGCTATGGGAGCACAGAAGTGTGGGGAGCAGGGGGACCAGTCCAGACTGGTGTGTGGAGAAGGGAAGATGCTGGTAGGTAAAACTGTCTTGGTTGAGTAGGAGTTACCAGACGGAGAAGGAAGGAGGAGGAGGATTCTGGATAGCAGGAACAGACAGAGGTGTAGAAGATGGGCAGGGAGACAGTATATATGGGAAGCTCAGGGCGATCACTTAGTCACTGAGTTTTGGTTTTCTGTCCTGTAAAATGAGGATAATAGTACCAAGGTCATAGCTGGCACACACACAAAAACATCCTTCCTTTTTACCAATTTATGATCTACCAGAAAGACTTAAACATGCAGAAATAATGGCAACGAGAGGCAGAATGTGAAAAGTGCCAAAATCAATGGAAATGCAGTGGAAGGGAAGTAGCTTTTGGAAGAAAGCTTTAGACGATGGACAATGTTAACTGAGATTAATATTTAGGATTAGGAAGAGCTGGTACCATTTAGGCAGATCCTTGAAGGATGGAAAAGACACTGGTAGAGAACTCAGGAAAGGGCATCTAAAAGGTTGGTGCGTTGCAAACCCAGGCACAGAGGTGCTCGGGCACAGGGCACTGTGAGGGTGAGGTTGTGAGGGGCAGAGGAGCTGGGGACGAGCCTGGAAAGGTGGGCCGAGGTCACATCAATGCCCAGCTAGTGGGCACATGGGCAGCACTGGGCCTGCATGTGGGTTTTATTTGATCTCCATAGTGCTTACAAAAAGAAAGAAGATTTATGTAAACATTTAAAAAGCAGATTTTACATAAATCCACATTCCAGCTTCTTTTGGAAAAAGGCAGGACTGGCGACACCAGCCGTGAGTTAATCCTCACATAGCAGCACCCCCCAGAAGGTCAATGGTGGACATTCAGATATCATGGCTGCCCGAAGTGGCAGATTGATAACCCACCAGCCAACTAGCTTGCCTGGTACCTCTGCCATTCAACTCAGTCTCAGATTCATTCAGCGTGTTCAGAAAGCTCCTGCTGAAGTGCTAATTAATTACATGGGAAGAGAAAGAAAATTCTAAATCCTTAACTTTGTATTCCTTCATCAGATGAGGGAATGAATTCTACTGCTCGGGAAAACTTTAATTATGGAGTAATGGTTAGGTGGGGGCAATGGGAAGCCTAATGCATGATGGCTTGGGAAGGAAACTCTCAGAAGTGAAAGATGGGAGCAGACACTTGAAAAGATGGAGATGTTGGGGCCCTGCGGTGAGTCATTTTGACCACTTCACTCAGCCATGGCGACTGGTGTCTTTGCTGGAAGGACCAAACACCTGTCTTTGGCGAGTATTTATTGCATTGTAAGACATTACTACCTTACTTTATTAACGTTTTAAGCTTAAAAAAAAAATTGGACTCTTGAAGGACAAGGTGTTTGTGTGTTTTTAAATTGATAAACTAATGGAAAAGAAAAATTTCCCATTTTATTTATTTAAATTAAATTTATTTTATTTTATTTTTTTCTTATTTATGTTTGAGACAGAGAGAGACAGAGCATGAGCAGAGAGAGAGGGAGACACAGAATCTGAAGCAGGCTCCAGGCTTTGAGCTGTCAGCACAGAGCCCAACACAGGGCTCGAACTCACAGACCGTGAGATCATGACCTGAGCTGAAGTTGGACGCTTAACCGACTGAGCCACCCAGGTGCCCCTTATTTTTTATTTTTTAAAATTTACATCCAAATTAGTTAGCATATAGTGCAACAATGATTTCAGGAGTAGATTCCTTAGTGCCCCTTACCCATTTATCCCATCCCCCCTCCCACAACCCCTCCCGTAACCCTCCGTTTGTTCTCCATATTTATGAGTCTCTTCTGTTTTGTCCCCCTCCCTGTTTTTATATTCTTTTTGTTTCCCTTCCCTTATGTTCCTCTGTTTTGTCTCTTAAAGTCCTTATATGAGTGAAGTCATATGATTTTTGTCTTTCTCTCATTTCACTTAGCATAATACCCTCCAGTTCCATCCATGTAGTTACAAATGGCAGGATTTCATTCTTTTTGATTGCTGAGTAATACTCCATTGTGTGTATGTATATATATATATATATATATATACACCACATCTTCTTTATCCATTCATCCATCGATGGACATTTGGGCTCTTTCTATACTTCAGCTATTGTTGATAGTGCTGCTATAAACATGGGGGTACATGTGTCCCTTCAAAACAGCACACCTGTATCCTGTGGATAAATGACTAGTAGTGCAATTGCTGGGTTGTAGGGTAGTTCTATTTTTAGTTTTTTGAGGAACCTTCATACTGTTTTCCAGAGTGGCTGCACCAACTTGCATTGCCACCAACAATGCAAAAGAGATCCTCTTTCTCTGCATCTTCACCAACATCTGTTGTTGCCTGAATTGTTTAGCCATTCTGACAGGTGTAAGGTGGTATCTCATTGTGGTTGTGATTTGTATTTTCCTGATGATGAGTGATGTGGAGCATTTTTTCATGTGTCGGTTGGCCATCTGGATATCTTCTCTGGAGAAGTGTCTATTCATGTCTTTTGCCCATTTCTTCACTGGATTATTTGTTTTTTGGGTGTTGAGTTTGATAAGCTCTTTATAGATTTTGGATACTAACCCTTTATCTGATATGTCATTTGCAAATATCTGCTCCCATTCTCTTGGTTACCTTTTAGTTTTGCTGATTGTTACCTTCACTGTGCAGAAGCTTTTAATTTTGATGAGGTCCCAGTAGTTCATTTTTGCTTTTGTTTCCCTTGCCTCTGGAGATGTGTTGAGTAAGAAGTTGCTGCGGCCAAGATCAAAGAAGTTTTTGCCTGCTTTCTTCTCAAGGATTTTGGTGGCTTCCTGTCTTACATTTAGGTCTTTCATCCATTTTGAGTTTATTTTTGTGTATGGTATAAGAAAGTGGTCCAGGTTCATTCTTCTGCATGTCGCTGACCAGTTTTCCCTTTCCCATTTAAAAAATAATCTTTAGAGTGTGGGTGTGTGTGTGTGAGTGGGTGGTCTTTTGCAATTTGAAAGGTTCAATAAACCCTATTGGAAAAATTTTTTATTAAAAATTATTTAAAAAACCATGCCAATGAGTGGCAAACATCTAAAATAATATAGAAACACATGAAAGGGAAAACTCTGAATTGATAAGAATTGGTGGTTGGAGTTTATGGGACAGTTTGGAGTGTATTGTTTTAGACTTGGCACTACACCTATATGAGTTATAACTATATCCTTATTAGATGTAGGTATAAATTCATATATATATAATCTGGATAGAAACTTTTTTTTTAAGTTTATTTATTTATTTTGAGAGAGAGCTTGAGCTTGAGTTGGGGACAGGGAGAAAGAGGAGGAGAGAAAATCCCAAACAGGCTCCACATTGTCAGCATGGAGCTTGATGTGGGGCTCGAACTCACAAACTGTGAGATCAAGACCTGAGCAGAAATCCAGAGTTGGATGCTTAACCGACTGAGCCTCCCAGGCACCCCTATTTATTTATTTACTTTGAGAGAGAGAAAGCATGTGTGAGGGAGGGGCAGAGAGATAATCCCAAGCAGGCTCCACACTGTGAGCACAGAGCCTGACACAGGGCTCGAACTCACTCAACGTGAGATCATGACCCGAGGTGAAACCCAGAGTTGGAGGCTTAACTGACTGAGCCACCCAGGTGCCTCTAGATAGAAACTTTTTTATTAAAACAAATTTCTTTTAATGTTTATTTTTGAGACACACACACACACACACACATACACATGTGAATGGGGGAAGAGCAGAAACAGAGGGAGACACAGAATCTGGAGCAGGCTCCAGGCTCTGAGCTGTCAGCACAGAGCCCGACACGGGGCTTGAACCTGTGAACTGCAAGATCATGACCTGAGCTGGTTGGACACTCAACCAACTGAGCCACCCAGGCACCCTGATGACACTTCTTTAAAAGTTTTTTTTGAGAGAGAGTGAAAGTGAGTGCACATGCACAGGCGCGAGAGCAGGCGAGGGGCAGAGAGAGAGGGAGAGAGAGAATCCCAAGCAGCTTCCGTCCTGCTGTCAGTGCAGAGCCTGACTCGGGGCTCAATCTCTGGAACCGTAATCAAGAGTTGGACGCTTAACTGACTGAGCCACTCAGGCGCCCCTGGATAGGAATTTTTTTAAATAAAAATGAGGTTTTACATACTATTCTGCTGTTTTTCTCCTAATACTCTATCTTGAATATTGAAGGTCATTACATCACTTCTATGCATATGTAAAGAGAGTCTGTGATGAGCCTCTGTTTACTCCTCTATAAAATGGGGATAACAATTCCTTTCTTCAAAGGTTAAGATGAGAGTTAAATACAATGCAAATGTGCTTGGCACAGCTTATTGGATACTAGGTGATACAGCCCACTACATCACTGAGAAAAAGCAAACCCTGCTTACATCTTGCATTCTTTGGATGGAATTGGGGGAAGGGGAGTGTGAATTACAACTTTTCACAGTGGATTTTTATTTATTTATTTTTAATGTTTTTATTTATTTTTGAGAGAGAGGGAGAGGGAGAGGGGCAGAGAGGGGGACAGAGGATCTGAAGCAGGTTCTGCGCTCACGGTGCAGAGCCCAATGTGGGGCTCAAACCCATGAACCATGAGATCATGACCTGAGGCGAAGTTGGACATTTAACCAACTGAGCCACCCAGGCGCCCCTTCACAATGGATTTTAAAAATCCTTTTTTCAGTGCTGAGTAACATTGAAATCTCAAGCTGATGCATTCAGGTTTTGATTAGGACTTTTTCTCTGGACTTACTTTTATTTATTCAGCTGCGGGAAAATTCCTGAAGCCAGGTATGTGGATAGGAAGGTATGTCTGATAGGAAGGCTGTGACCTGTGCCTGCCCTTCATGGGGGTGCCTCTTGCCAGAGGGGAAAGTCAGCCCTTCTCAGTACAAGGGGAGATTCAAACCTCCTCTTTGAACACATCCCCTTCCTGCTACCTACTTGTCTTTTTTCACATCTCTCCTTCCCCTTCCAGCTCTGGACTATACCCATGCCATGTCCTCCCTTCCTTCCTATAGTCTCCCCTTAACACCTCTTACTTGTGTAAACCCCAACCCTGGATTAAACTTTACTGTCCCCTTTCTCTGATCTTGCCTTGCAACTGATGGATTCATTTTAAATCCATGCCCTTTAACCTCTGCGGCTGCTTGGCCTCCTTCATGTTTATCTCCGTTGTGTCTCATCCAGTCTCCCCGTTAACTGCTGTAAACCTCGTCTGCTGTCCTCTGGCCTCCAATCCATTCGTAGGCTCTCCCTCCTAGCACTCGATCTGTTTCCTGCCTTCCTGGGAAGGCGGAGGTCCTGTGGCTTGAACTCTCCCTGCCCCCCCACCTCATGATTTCTCCCCATCTTTGCTGTCCTCTCCCTTGCCAGAGCGCAGCCTTAACAACCTTCCCTTCCCGCCTCCAGAAACACTCTCCTTCAAACTGGCTGTGGACTCTGGAGCCAGAACTTCTGGCTTCAAATCTCAGCTCCTCCTACTGCTAACTTGGGGGAGTTACTTAGCCTCTCTGGGCCCACTTTCTTCATTGCACAATATGACTAATAAAATCGCCTCACTGCTATGGTTGTGGGGAAGGTGGCATTTAACTCTGCTGCTTGTGTTAGCAGTGCCTGGATACGCATCGGTTTTTATGCCCCTTCTCTTCCTTGCATCTCTGTCCATCCGTCACCTTGGCTTCTCCCCCTTGGCCTGCAGGCATGCTCACCTTCCTGCGAGCTCACCTTACCCCTCCTATGAGCTGCTGTCCGTTTCTCTCCGGGATTCCACTGAAGCATCAAAGCAGAGCCCCACCTGCGGCTTCTGCCATCTTGTCAACCCTTGGCATCTTCCCTCACTCCTCTGAGACTGAGCCCGAGCTCACTGTTTCCTCAAGATTTACCCACTTTGGATTTCTGGGCCACACGCCACCCTGGTTTTTCTTCCTCGTCGGCTTCCCAAATGTGACTTTCTTCAGGAGTTTCCCTTACACTCCTCCTCTGCTAGCTCTTGCTTCCCACCCCCAGTACCCACATGAATCTGCACCTCTAATCTTTGGGTCTCTCCCCTGTCCCGGGCCCACGTTTTCCACTATCTGCTGGGCCACACTCTCCGGGTGAACCCCTCTCTGTGGGTGAACCCCTAGTCAGGCACTCGGCATGCCCAAGGATGAACGCCCGTTCCCTTATTCCCAAATCTTTTTTCCCTCCTGATCTTTCTAACTCACTGGTTGTCCCTACCACTCTAGTTACCCAGGTTTGAAAGGCTGGGGCAGCTGACCCCTCCCTCTCCTTCCTGATCCAGTGCTTGAACGGAGTAAGTGTTCAGCAAACAAAGGGTGAATAACCAATGGATCCCACAGGTTGCCAAGTCCTGCTGTTTTCTTTCCTTCTTTCTCTCTCACTCAATCCCTTTCAACTCCTACTGCAGCCACTGTGATAGACATTTTATATACTTCACCCCAGTGAATCTGTATAACCTGGTAAGGAGGAAATTGTATTTTTCCCGTTTTACACGGGTGTGGACACCATGGCTGGGGGGTTTAGGGAACTTGCCAAACACAAAACGGGTAAGCGGCAGAGCTGGGATTTGAACTCGGACCCACCTTCCTCCAAGTCCACACTCTAATCTTCATGCTGTCCTCTAGCAGTTCTAGTATCAGGCTATGCTGTAAGCACTGAGTAAGCACTGAAGCTGAATACTGTGCATGTACATGAACACATTTCTCTTGTGCCTATATCGGTTGTGTGTTGGTGTTCTATTTGCCCTACCGCTACCCAAACTCATCGCTGGTTGATTTCAGAGTCTGTTCTTGACCCTTGGTATTCGCTCCTGAAAGGCTTAACTGAGCCCAAGTCCCTGCTGTGAAACGCAAGGGCCCAGAAGTAGGACTGTGAACGTATTTTCAGGTAGGGCATGTGTTTCCCTTCCTCTGGGTCTCAGTCTCCTCATCTGTACAATGAGAGAGTTGAACCAGTTAATTACAAAGCCTGTCTGACTCTTAGGCTCCGTGAATCAGCTTCACGGTTCTGCCTACCGGGGCCTACTGTGTGCTCAGCACATGAGAGGTATTGGTGGGCAATGCACACAGACCATAAGAGGCATTGCCCTGGCTGTCAAGGAGATGACAGAGTTATTATGGGAGACAAAGCAAACATTTAGGAAACTGCCAACAATGTAAGACATTATGTAATTATGCCTCCAATCTCAGATTATATACATTTGTGATGGTTCAATAAAGGAGAAGAAAAGCTTTTGCTCTCTTAAAAGAAAAACATGCATAAAACGAGCAGTTAGTGAAAAGCATTACGTCTGGCCAGACCTCTTGTCAGAACTGCTATATTCTTTCCTCTCGAAATCATTTGTTCGTTCTGTAAATACTTATTGTCCACTAACGGCCACGCTCTGGGGACACTACCCCCAGCCACTACACCTCCCCCGCCTCACTCACTGCAGTCGGAGTTCTATCCAACACCCAGCTTTCATCTGGTTCCTGCCCTGCTGTAGAACCTTTGCTGGTTTCCTACTCTCTACGGAATAAACTGAGCTGACCTCCAGCCTCGCCCTTCCCATCCTCTGCCCCCTCCCTGCAACCTGGGCCTGGTTTGCTGGCCATTCCCCAAGCCCATCAAACATACTTTCATGTCTGAGTTAGAAAGCTGCTTCCTCCATCTGCCCGGCGAGCTTTTATTCATCCTTCAAAGCCCAGCTCAAATGCCATGGCTGCAATGCTCTTGCGGTCCTTCGTAATACCTTCGGCCGCCTCTGTGACACTGTATGGCCTTGTTTCGGTCTCTGCCTTTATTTTATTTTTTTTAATTTCTTTAATGTTTATTTATTTTTGAGAGACAGAGAGAGACAAAGCATGAGCGGGAGAGGGGCAGAGAGAGAGGGAGGCACAGAATCCAAAGCAGGCTCCAGGCTCTGAGCTGTCAGCACAGAGCCCCACACGGGGCTCGAACTCACAAACTACGAGACCATGACCTGAGCCAAAGTCAGACGCTTAGCTGACTGAGCCACCCAGGTGCTGCACTCTGCCTCCCATTTTGGAATGTGAGTTCCTTAAGGGATCTTTATTCCCTGTCTTATTCACTTGTGAATCCCCAGAACCTAGCCCTGTGCCTGAACAATGATTTCTCATTATTGGTTGACTGAACACCATCTGTAGAGGCTGATCTTTGAATAGGAAAGGCTCCCCTTGCTTCCCTCAAGCTGCTGGGCTCTTTCATTTCATGCCTTGGGGCCCCGAGAAGGTGACAGGATGATTGAGAAAGCATCACTGTCTCTTGTCTCCACACAGTAGTGGGGAGACTCAGCCAAAAGGGCCTCACTTTGGCCCTGGAGGGAGGATTTTAGAAACAGCGGTGGAAACCACACGTGGCAGAGGGCTGTGGTGAAGGAGGCATTTGTGTTGGGCTTGGCAGGCAGGGGGTTCTGGGCTCCAGAGCACAAGTGGGTAAGTATGCTGGGCAGGCTCCGTGCTGCACACACCCGCTGAGGGGCTGGGCCCCAAATGCCTTCTGGTCTGGGAAGAAAAGGAGGCATTGTGTGGTCTGGCTGGGCTCCAAGGGAAATATTCCTGTTGTTCTTCTATTTTAAACTGCTCTCTTTTTAAAGAAGGAAAGTCCAGAAGTGAAAATTTCTCTCCCACTCCAACACATCCTGCCCACCAATTTCAAATCAGTTGCTGCTTTGAAAATATTAATGAATCTGTTACTCCATCGGTTCATTCATTCAATTACTGTATCTTTAAGGAGCACTGCTATGGGTCAGTCTATACGAGGCATCAGGGAGCCAATCCTTGTCCTTCTAATTAACTAATTAATTTATTTTTATTTGGAGAGAGAGAGAGAGAGAGAGAGAGAGAGAGAGAGAGAGAGAGAGAGAATCTTAAGCAGGCTCTATGCTCAGTGCAGAGCCCAGCTCAGGGCTTGATCCCACAACTCTAGATCATGACCTGAGCCGAAATCAAGAGTCGGATGGTCAACTGAATGAGCTACTGAGGCATCCCTTCTCATCCCTTTTAGATTCTATTCCTGATTGCTATGTGCCCATATCCTTGTGGAACACGGCCCCACTGCTTCTGTCAGCCCTGATGTCCCCTCTGCTGGTCGGCATTCCAACTTCAAGGACTCCATTTGCCCGTGCCTGTTCTCTGCCTCTGCAACCAGACCTGTATTGTACCTCCTTGCCGAGACCTAAGTTACAGCCTGCCACCCTTCCCTTGACTCAGCCCTTGCAGACAAGTGTGGACAGAGCCATGCCTCAGTCTGGGCAGTTAGAAACTTAGGCAGGAAGACCCACATTCAACCCTAGCTCTGCCATTCACTTTCTTTGTGACTTGGACCAAGTTACTAAGCTATCTGGGCTCTGGCTTCCCAGTCTGCAAACCAGAACAAATAATACCTGACGTTGTACACAGATACACAGAATCTTTGGGAGAAGGAAAAGACAGTAGAGTACCACTTGACACACTGCCTACAATACCATAGGCAACTCTCGATAAATAATAACAAAGAACAATTATTGAGCACTTACTAGTTGCTTCCTTCCCTCAGAAATAACAGCAACCACAGCTTCTGTTTGAGTGTTTTCTACATGCCAAGTGCTCTGTTAGGTATAGGCATGTTGCCATCTGAACAGCCTTATAAAGTAGATGGTACTATTTTATGCCCTTTCAAAGCTCAAGGAAAGTGGCTCAAAGAGGTAGAGTGACATGGCCAAGGTCACAAAGCTTTATAAGCATGGGAGCTGGGGATCGTGCCAAGGTCTGTTGGACTCCCCCACTCCCATCCCTTCTCAACCACAGACACCCATCATGTGCCTGGCTTCTTGGTTCTGGAACCAGCCTCATCAGCATCTCCTGAGAAGTTGTTGGAAATGCAGATTCTCAGACCCCACCCCACACCTACTGAATCAGCATCTGCCTTGGACGAGATCTGCAGGAGGTGTATATGCACAATCCAGTTTGAGATGCACTGAACTATAGTTCACAAAATGTTTTTTAAAGTAGGGTAGGTCAGGACTTCTCAACTCTAGCACACATAAAAATCACCTGGAGGGCTTGCTAAAACAGAGATTCCTGCCCCAGTGGTTCTGATTTTGTATCTACTGTTTGTTCCATTCCTATTTATTATTTTTACTTCAGGGGTCCCTCTGAGTAGGTATAGTGGATTTGAGTGGGATCCTGGCAAACTCCTGGCTCAGGCCTTAGCACCAGATGGCTCGTGATTTATAGCTGCTGGAGCCGTTAGGGGAAATCTGGGCTGGACTGGGTCCTCAGTCACCGATGGTAGCATCCCCCTACTTTGGGGGAAACTGGCCCACTGGCAGGGAGGTGCATCTCTCCCCCAAGTTATACCAGGCAGGACCCATGGATTCCTGCATCAGCCACTGCAGTGCCTCACCCCCCCTCCCTTCACCATGCCTAGGTGAAGAACAGAGAAGCAAATTTAATTTGTAACTTAAAACCCTTGTATCTGGCCTGACAATATGTGTTTCTAATATAAATTTTGACAGAAGGCTAGATCTGCAAAGAGCATTTGCTCTGAAACTTGTATTGGTGTAACTTGACCATTGCTATCTGGCTAAAAAGCAATTAAACACCTCAAGACTCTTCAGAGCTTTCAAAGATTATTTGAAGAGTAAGTGTGTTGTATTGATTAAATAATTTTAAGTTAATTAGAAAGTCACTGCATTTCCCAGCTTATTCCTTTGCAAACAAATTTATCTTATTTATAGACCTACTGCATGCCAAATAATGTTGTTTATATTTTCATAATCATGTGATACTTAAGGAGCATGGCTGGTGATGCAATTTAATGCTAAGATTCTTTCACTTGCCTAAATCTTTCTGTTTCCTTCCTTTTGTATTTAATCACGACTGGCAACTTGTTTCATAGATAGTCACAGAACTAGAGTCTTTAAGCCAGAGAACACTGTGATCAAGAGCTTGGTCAGACACACTTCAATCTGAGTTCCAGGGCTGCCATTTACTAGCTTTGTGCCCTGAACCCATCATCTGTGAAAAGGATATAAGAGCACCTATGTCATATGGTCAATGTGAAATTAAATAAGTGATCATTTGTACAATATCAGATAATGTCTGACTAATAACAGTTATTATTTATAATAATAACAGTATAATTATTCATGACAATGACGATGCCTCAGTTTTCTAATGGGTGGGACGGGGACTAAAACATATAAGCATGTGAGTATTCAAAACTTCTTTGCCTGTGGAGACTTCAAGTAATTCCCTTCTAAGAAAATTTCTGGCATAGTTTTCTTGGCTCTTGCCCCAATTATACAGATTGGGGTCACCCAGTGATGAGAAAGCACTGGACAAATGGAGCCAATATTGGGATTCCTGGTGATGAGGGGAGAGAGAGACTGGCAGAGGATGGGTAAGTAGAGCCCAGAGGTGAGGGAGGTGAATGAGCTGATGAGCCAGGTGGAAGAGTTCAGGTATGAGATGATGGGAAACAGAGCACCCGGCTGCTGGAGCAGTTGCTTTGCTGGAAGTAGATAATGAGAATAGGAGAGACAGGAAAGGAAAATTTTAAGACTTTGTCTTGTGCTAAGAATGCACTTCCCCTTTGGTGTTTTCTCTAGAGACTGCAGTGAAGGTTTGGACTGCCTCCAATTCATTTTTTCCTGCTTAACTGTTGTTTCATTGAACACAACCATTGAGCTGAGGCTGAGCCATGAGGTGGCCATCTTTACCGGGTTTATGGGGAAGTCATGACAGTGCTGTTCCAGTGCTGAGTGTGGACGAGTAGAGGACTCATTCAGAGGAAGTGCTTAACAGGTGTTGGTGACTGTTCTGTCATTAAGCATCATACTTTTCCTGTAGCCAGAGGCTGCAAGCAAAGGTCACCAATAGGATTTAGCACCTGCTCTCTGGCACTCTTCACCACAATAATGCCATTATCCCATGTTTAAACTGGGGACCGCCAGCCACATCGTTTTTAAAGAAACCATTCATTTGATAGCCTCCAATACCACACTGCAGACCACTGCCTTCGGCATGAGGTTTATAAAGGAAAGCACTCGATCAGGAGTCTAGAAAATAGAATCTGACCTTCACCCTGCTGTGTGGTGTGGACAAGTCAATGAACCTGTTTCCTCATTGGTAAAGAAGATGATGTCCCAGGTCCTTTTTGTTTCTCTGCTCCCAGCTGTAGACGATCAGCAGGAGGGATTTAGCACCTGCCATCTGCAAGGCCCTAGGCGCCTAGAAGCATGACCTAGAAGCATGAAAGCATGCTTAAAGCAGACCTAGAAGCATGAAAGAGGGACCTTGCCTTAAAAAAGGCCCCATAATTGAGCTGGATCTTTATTGTGTTTGTTGTTAGAGTTAATGAACAAGTCTGCCTGTGCTGTGCTCCAAATGCCCAACCATTTTGTTTCATCTTTGAGCTGCAGTGGGGTGATAACAAATATGGGATGTGAATTTTGGACACACCTTTTTTTTACTGACTTTATCCACATTAAAACAAAACAAAACAAAACAAAACCCAAACCAGAACAGTATATGACCTTTCTTTGTACCGCTGATGAAGCACTGGCAATAAATCCCATCTTCTTCAAGGACAAGTTGAAGATGATAGAAGTTTCTGTCATTGCCTCTCTCTGGTTCATGTCTGATGATGCCCAACCTTTATCCAGCTGTATGCCACTGAAGCTGGATGCTCATCCTTGTCTGACCCCCATCACATACGCCTGCTTTTCCTTACACTGTGCCTGCTAGAGGGGCAGGCGGGGTCTTGTGAAATAATAAAAAGTCTTTCAACTTGCCTGAAAAATCTGGAAACATCACTGGTTCCACCCAGGTGTCTGGAGATTACTTATCAGGCTCAGTTTGGTTTAACTGACTTTCTTGAATGTGCAGGCTGTGCCAAGATAAATTTTCCTCCCAACCCAGAAGGCAGATGCCACAGCCCACGCAAGCCCTAAAGTGTCTGCACCTGCGACCCATGTTCTGCAGCCAGGCAGAAGTCTGTGAAGGTTTCCGCTGGATTCTGACCAGGGACAATGATGCTGAGAGTGGGGGCCGCCCAGAGAGGGTGGGTGCTGGAGGGTGTGTCTGTGCCTACCCTGGAGACGCTTTCACTGAGGTGACCCAGGAGGGAGGAGGTGAGGTTGAATTCCTTGGTTTACTCCAAGTGGTGGTTCCCAAGCTCTTTTGACTGTGGCCCAACCTGGCTAAGCAAAAAACCTTGTGGCTCACTGAGCCCACTGGCTCCTACTTTCTAATGGGAAAGAATCTGTAATAACAAAGGATGAAAGGGGAAGAGAAAAGTAATCAACATGGTCATGCAGCAAATACTCAGGACAAAACAATCAACTGAAACTCCAGAAAGTAGGGTTTGGGTGCCTCTGTTGGTTAAGCATCCGACTCTTGATTTCAACCCAGGTCACGATCTCATGGTTCATGGGTTCCAGCCCCGCATCAGGTTCTGCACTGACAGTGTGGAGCCTGCTTGGGATTCTCTCTCTCCCTCTCTCTCTGCCCCTCACCCACACTCTGTCTCCCTCTCTCTCAAAATAAACATTTGAAAAAAAACCCAAACAAACAAAAAAGAAACTCCAGAAAGCAATCTACAAGCAATATAAATTAACAGAAAAGAAAGTAATTAAAACCCAAACCAATGCTGACGCTGCATTGTAGCAGTCAAGGGTCATAGTTGCAAACAAACAACAGAACCAGGCTTATGGAGAGCTTATGTAGAAGAGGAATGTATTAAAAGATGTTGAGTCACTCCACCACACTCTCCAGAATCACTTGCCTGCAGCCCTTCCTTTTCCAGGACACTTTCTTCCAACCTGAGGTCTGGCCTGCGTGCCTCTCTACCTGCTGAGCGCAGGTCCCATGACTGAGTCCTAACTATAAAGGAGTCTGGCACTGCAAATTCTGGTTGCAGCCTTGGGGAGGTGCGACTCTTAAGGAAGGAAATAACCCAAGCATAGGAAGGGTGTTCACAAAGTGCTGGCTAGCCCAAAAAAGCAACAAATATCTTCTGTATTAACAACAAAGCACCCTCCTGAGAATTGCGGGAATTTCAGCTGTTGGCCTGTGTGCATACATGGGAGTTTGGCAGTGCTATTCTGTGATGGCTGGAGGTCACACTTCTTTGTGGAACAGAGAATTAATGTTCTCGGGAAAGTCTTGTAGTGAACTAATTTTTGTTTATGAATGCCAAGGCTTATTAACTCTCAATAACTCACTTATGTTTCTAGCTCCTTATAAAAATGAAATCCCACGTATGGGGTTTCTTTTCTTTTTGGGATGATGAAAATGTTCTAAAATGAGATTGTGGTCTTTTCAACAACTGGTGCTAGGAAAACTGAATGTTCATAAGTAAAAGAATAAAGCCAGACCTTAATCTTAAACCACAAAGAAAAATGACCTCGAAGTAGATCAAAGTCCTAAACTTAAAAGCTAAAACTAAAACTTGTAGAAGAAAACATTGAGGAAAATCTTCATGACAGTGAATTTGGCAACAATTTCATGGGTATGATACCAAAGCACAGAAAATATAGACAAATCCGACTTCATCAAAATCAATAACCTTTGTACATCAAAGGACAATATCAAGAAAGCAAAAAGACACCCTACAGAATGGGAGAAAATACATGCAAATCACATAGTTGATAAGTTGTTAATATCCAGAAAGAACTTTTACCACTCAACAATGACAAAAAACAAACAATTTTGCCAATTCAAAATGGGCAAAGGACTTGAATAGACATTTCTGTAAAGAAGGTATACTAATGGCCAAGAAGCACATAAAAAAGATGCTCAACAATCATCGTCAGTAGGGAAATGAAAACCAAAACCACAAGGAGATAACACGTCACACCTACTAAACTTACTAGGATAGCTGTAATAACTTTTTTTTTAATGGAAAACAAAAAAAAAAAACCCACAAATGTTGGTGAAGATATGGAGAAATTGGAACCTTTATGCATTGTTGGTAGGAATGTAAAATGGTGCCGCTTCCTTAGAAAACAGTTTGGTGGTTCTTCAAAATATTAAAAATAGAATTACCATATGACGCAGCAGTTTCATTCTTACAGGAAAGCAGGGACTTAAACATACATTTGTATACCAGTGTTCATAGAAGCATTATTCACAACAGCCAAAAGATCGAAGCAACCCAAGTGTCAGTTGATGGAAGAATGGATACACAAAATATGCTACCTATATACAAGGAATAATATTCAACCATAAAAAGAAATGAAATTTTGATATATGCTAAACCTTGGATGGACCCTGGAAACATGCTAAATGAAAGAAACCAGACACAGAAGGACAAATATTGTATGATCCCATATATATGAGGTACCTAGAATAGGCAAATTCATAGAGACAGAAAGTAGATGTTACCAGGGCAAGAGGGAGTGGGGAGTTATTGTTTAGTGGGTTACAGAGTTTATGATGGAGATAAAAAATTGGGGGCATAGTGGTGATGGTGACAGAACATTGTGAATGTATTTAACGCCATTGAATTCTACATTTGCAAATGGCTAAAATGGTAAATTTTATCTTATGTATATGTATTTTAGCACACTTTTAAAAATCAGGTTGTGGCAATGTTTGCATAATTCTGAGTATACTACAATTGTTGAATTGCCCAATGTATATAAGTAAATTATACGGTATGTAGATTACATAACAAATAAAGCTGTTTAAGAAAAATCCTTTCCAGCTCTGACAGTTTCTATGATCCATCCATTTATTCGCGTGTTAGTTGAGTTCCTATCATATCCACTGTTAGGAATAGGGTGATTAATAAATCAAACACAATCTGTGCCCTTCCCTCACTTAAAACATTGTGGGTTTACAAAGTAATCCTAGCTAACATTTATTGATTGTTTATTATATACAGAGCATTGGTACAAGCACTTTACATACGTATCTCACACGGTCCTCACAACCATGGACTGAACTGAACAGGAAAATTTGCTCAAGGTCACATAGCCAGGATTTAAACCTGGTCTGTCTTACCTCAAAGCCTGTGCTCTTAACCATTCATCATCATATGTGTCAACTGGGTTCCAGCCACCTGGAATTGGGGTCTTCCTGGAGACCTGCCCTGAGGCCTCCCTGACAGGCTGCCTGATCTGGAAGCACGGCCGAGAGAGCTAAAGATGACATGGAATGACCTCCAGGAGGGAGTGAGTTTGGAAAATAAGGCCTAAGTCAAGGGAATTTTGCACAGCCATTTACAGTAATCGTTATAAAACAGGTATGACTGTATTTTTTAAATGGTTAAGTGATAGAATTTTAAATATAAAATTGAATTCACACTTGAATTTATACTATTATGTTAATAGCTAACATATTTACTATAAGTTGAACACAGACTGTATACCAGTCTGTGTTCTAAGTGGTTGACCTATATCATCATCTTTAATCCTCCATGACATGTAGGGTATATTACTATTCCTGTTTTTACAAGTGAGGCAGCTAAGGCACAGAGAGGTTAAGCCATGTGTTCAAGGTTACACAGGGAGTGGCGGACCTGGGATTCTAGCCATGGCTTCTTGACTTGGAGCCCAGACTCTTAACCACCATAGTACTTGCTCTTTTATTATGTTAAGATACACAGGGTGCCGGGTAGTTCAGTGGGTTAAGCATCCAACTTCAGCTCAGGTCATGATCTCCCGGTTCCTGAGTTCGAGCCCTGCCTTGGGCTCTGTGCTGACCGCTCAGAGCCTGGAGCCTGCTTTGGATTCTGTGTCTCTCGTCTCTCTCCACACCTCCCCTGCTCGCCTTCTGTCTCTCTCAAAAATAAATAAATAATAAAATAAAATTATGTTAGGATATGCAAAGTAGTTGGACATGAAACTAGTTTTTATCGAGATGGTAGGATAATGATGGTTTCCCCCCTTTTTTCCCCACAAATGATTTTTTTTATTTTCTAAGAATATATCATAATAGTGATTTTTTTTTATACCACGAAAAGAAATCTCATGTCACTTTCATCTTCTTACTTCATCGTTTTATCTGGCTGTATTTGCTTTGGAAGTTGCTGTGCGTGTGCACACACTAAGCCAGCGCCATGGAACAGGTGGACAGCGTAGCGGGAGATGCCGGCAGGTGTTGGAGGCGCGGCTCCTGTGTGGTTGCAGCTGCCCCGACTGCTGCCATCTTCCAGGGAGGTGTGTCCCCTTCTCATCACATGCTTACCAACACTGACGCTCTTTCTTTCTTTTTAAAATTTTTTAAAAGTTTATTTATTTTTTTGGAGAGAGAGAGAGCACAAGCTGGGGAGCGGCAGAGAGAAGGAGAGACAGAATCTCAAGCAGGCCTCACACCATCAGCGCAGAGCCCGATGTGGGGCTCAAACTCACAAAACCGTGAGATCAGACCTGAGCCGTGATCAAGAGTCAGACACTCAGCCAACTGCACCACCACCCCGACGATCTTTCTTTAAAAACAGTTTTTTCCCTACCCTATGACCCAGCAATAGCACTGCTAGGAATTTACCCAAGGGATACAGGAGTACTGATGCAGAGGGGCACTTGTACCCCAATGTTTATAGTAGCACTCTCAACAATAGCCGAATTGTGGAAAGAGCCTAAATGTCCATCAACTGATGAATGGATAAAGAAATTGTGGTTTATATACACAATGGAGTACTACGTGGCAATGAGAAAGAACGAAATATGGCCCTTTGTAGCAACGTGGATGGAACTGGAGAGTGTGATGCTAAGTGAAATAAGCCATACAGAGAAAGACAGATACCATATGTGTTCACTCTTATGTGGATCCTGAGAAACTTAACAGAAACCCATGGGGGAGGGGAAGGGAAAAAAAAAAAAAAGAGGTTAGAATGGGAGAGAGCCAAAGCATAAGAGACTGTTAAAAACTGAGAACAAACTGAGGGTTGATGGGGGGTGGGAGGGAGGGGAGGGTGGGTGATGGGTATTGAGGAGGGCACCTTTTGGGATGAGCACTGGGTGTTGTATGGAAACCAATTTGACAATAAATTTCATATATTGAAAAAAAACAAAAACAAAAACAAAAAAAACCAGTTTTTTTCCCTAACTTGTAAGTCGTTGTCATACCATGGTTAACAGCGGTGCATAAACTGAATTTGACTCTTGGTGCAGATAGTCTTGGTACCTGGGCAACGAACTGCCCTGAGCCTCGGACAATGGAAATAACAGTACCACCTTATAGGGTTATTGTGAAAATTAAATTGGATGTTGTTTGGAATGGACCTACGGTGCCTGGCACAGTGTAGGGTAAACAAAGAGTATGGCATTTTGATGTTATCTTTCTCCTTTTTAATTCATGTGGTTAAACATCTTTCGAATATTAGCCGTGAGTACTTCTTCTTTTCTGAATTGCCTGCTCGTGCCTTTTCCTCATTTGTCTCTTGGTGTCTTGATTTTATAGTGCGTTTGGGTGAAGGACTGAGAGCATTCCGGGAGGGTCTTTTCCCTGTGGCCCCGATGCCTTCCATTTTCCCTAGGGAACGTTTCTCACTGGTTAGTGAAGACTCCTCTCTCCTCGAAATTGGCACTGTTCCCTTCCTGAGAAATTCTCCTCTGCTTTAAAGGGTCAGTCTTTACAACCGCTGATTCCCCCTGGACAGCTGCACCTGCAGGTCTCACGGGCATGATTTCTTTCTCCATCCGTTTAAGTTGTGTTCCATCAGAGTGGCCATAGTCAGAACCCGCGTGCTCAGAGAGGCTCTGTTTCAGCAGCATGTGTACCTAACCAGTATGCTCCAACTCGGCCCCTGTCATCACACAGGCTGCCAAGTAGCTGACCTTCCTGAGCAAAGTGCAAAAGCCTAAGGGACTTCTTAGATAAAAGGCACATTCTTAAGATAGTTTCATCTCCTTTTCTTTTTGCCTACATGTCCATCTTGCCTCACGTGGAGAGTCCACTCTTTTCCCATCATGGGGCAGACAGGACCTAGGCCACAGAAGTTGGATGTTTCTAAACTGCAAAAGGAGTCAGTCTCCCCTCAGCCAAATGATTCTTGCCAGAAAAGTTCTTGTGGATAAATGTGTTTGGTGTGGGGGATTCTCTGGATGGCTTGGTGGGAACATAAAGTTGGCTACTGATCTTAAGACCTATGTCTGGGTGAGGCATAGGGGTGGGGGCATGCCGGTATCCCATGGCCCAGAGGCCCTGGAGGGGGGCCTCCCCAAAGAAGCACAACCCCCTAGAGAGTTGTGGAGCTTTCCCATGAAGACCTTCCCTAAATGCGAAGTCACCCTCTGCGTGGACAGAACCAGCACTGAAGCTTCCATCAGGCTGTTAGACTGCGAGACAGAAAATCTGGGTTTGAGTCGAGGCTTTGCCTTTTGTTAGCTTTGTAACCTGGGGAATGAGCTTTGTGTCCTCATCTGGACAATGGAGGGTAACGACCCTGGTTCTGCTCACCTCCCTGCTTGACTCTGGAGTGAAATGAGCAAAGTGGGCAAGTTAGAAAGGCATAAAAGACAAGAATCTCTCCTCCTCTTAGAGACATGGCGGTCAGCACAGTGTCTGTCCCAGCATCTCATGTGGAGGCCAGAGAAATGAAAGGGCTCCTTGTCTCCAGAAAGAGGTCTGAAGAAGAAGAAACTAGATTCGGAGTATGTGCCTTTTCCTGTGGGTCTTCTGTCCTGGCATCTGAGCCAAGCAGTGGCACTGCTGGGGGCCTAGTATTTCCTTCCCTCAGTCTGCCGTCTTTTTAAAGGTTTTTTTTTTTTTTAACATTTATTTTGAGAGAGAGAGAGTGCACATGTGAGCAGGGGAGGGGCAGAGAGAGAGGAATAGAGAATCCCAAGCAGGCTCTGTATGCACACTGTCAGCACAGAGCCTGATGTGGGGCTCAATCTCACAAACCATGAGATCATGACCTGAACCAAAATCAAGACTCGGACGCTTAACCGACTGAGCCACACAGGTGCCCCTCTGCCATCTTTTTTAATCTGGTAAGAAGCTTGGAGTCAGCTAGAGAAGCAGAAATGCTGCCTTGGTACTGAAGGGAGTATCTGGAGGGGTCACCTGTGTTTATTTTTTATTTTTTTACTAAAATTTTTTTAATGTTTATTTATTTTTGAAAGAGAAAGACAGTGTGAGCAAGGGGAGGGGCAGAAAGAGAGGGAGACGCAGAATCCGAAGTAGGCTCCAGGCTCCAAGCTGTCAGCACAGAACCCAATGCGGGGCTCAAACTCACGACCTGCAGGATCATGACCTGAGCCGAAGTCGGACACTCAACCAACTGAGCCACCCAGACACCCCCACCTGTGTTTAGAATGGTCAGTATTGTGGATAAGTTCAGTTTCACAAACCTGACATGGCCTCTAGCCTGTGATGCTGGTCAGGGACACTAACGCAGAAGCAGCAATTAGAATTCAGGTGATACTGGCTGCGGTAGAAAGCAGACAGGAACAGTGGAAGCAGGAAGGATAGCCACTGCTCTTCAGGGGATGCTGAGTGGAGCTTGGTGGATAGGCAGGGACTGGCCAGTGGTCCGGGTAGAATGGTGGATCTTGAAAGAAAAGTACAGTTCTGGAAATAAGCCTCTCATCTCCATACTGGATAAGGAAGAATTTCTCCCTGGGAGAGCAAATATGAATGCTTATCTCCAACACATAGATGAATCAGAGGGGAAGAATAGGTGGCTGGAAAGTCGTGGGACCCAGTGAAATGGAGAGCTTTTTTTTCCACTCTGTCCTGCTGAAATGGCATGCGCCTCTAGCCATTCTCTGGCCAATTTGGAGAGGATGGTCAATGATCATTTTTTTTAAAAATTTATTTGTTTATTTTGAGAGACAGAGCAAACAGGGGAGGGGCAGAGAGAGAGGAAGATCGAGGATCCCAAGCAGGCTCCATGCTGTCAGTACAGAGCCTGATGTGGGGCTTGAACTCATGAACCATGAGATCATGACCTGAGCCAAAATCAAGAGTTGGACGCTCAACCAACTGAGCCACGCAGGCGCCCCAATCAATGATCATTTTAATCTATCAAAGAGGCTGTTTGCTCCTTAGTATATTTTTCCATGTGACCTCAGAGTTCAAGGCATATTTCTGACTTTGTTTTTATTCTGATGGTTTGTTCTGTGTACTCAGTTAACACAGAAATCCTTTCAGCAGTTGAGAAAGGTGAATGCTGGTGTTCCACAGCCTTGTCCATCACATCCACCTGTGCCCTTCCATAAGTCTCTTAACCTTCCTCTTGAACAAGATGCTCTAGAATACAAAGCAAGTAAGGAAAATAAGGAGCGTGATCCAGTGTAGTAGGAAAAACACAGAATTCCACCCCCAAAATATTAATTTTAATTCGGATTCACTCCGAGGTGAGCCAAGAGAAGTCACTTCCATGTCTGTCTCATTTTCTTCGCCTGTACAATGGGGATGCTCATCCCATCTGGCTGCCTCAAGCTAGTTTGAGGATAAATGGGATTCAGAATGTTTAGTGCTTTCCAAGTGTATTGGGCTGGATGCAGGCAGCATTTCAGGGTGACACTCAGCTCTGGCATCAATTTCAGCGTGGGTTAGACAGGAATCTGCCCTGGTCTTTGAAGCGCATCTCGACAGGCAGTGTCTGTGAAGGTCAGAGCTGCTTTGACATGTCTTACCGATAGAGCTTCATTTCCTAGGGCACACTCATGTGGCTAGGGCGCACGGAAGGTAAAGGGGATAAGGTCCCCATAATCTCCTGCATACAGGAGCCCAGATGCTCTCCTGGCTCCTTTTGACACCTACCCCACTGTGTCTCCTTCAGGTCCAGTAGTGGTGCTGGATTTAGAGAGCGTGGAGCCCCTGAGCCTGAGCCTCACACCTGCCTCTGCTCCAAAGAGCTGTGGCTGCAGTGGGCTGGCTGAGACTCTTCACAGCACCTGCCTGGGACACTCTGAGACCGTCCTCCTCCACAGCTGCCTTCTCCCGGGCTCCTGAGCCTGCCCTTCTGAACTCACTGGTCCGTGCCGCAGTTAGAAGCCCTGCCCGGAGCTGGATCCTTATAGTAGGTATTTTCCTTTCTCTTTCTGCCAGAATAGGATGCATTTTGGTCCTGGGGCATCAGACTGGTAGAGTGGCAGGAAGCAGAAGCTGCCAGTCTGGTCCTGGGATCTCACTGATCATCATATCTTCCTGCTCTGCCCCAATAGACTTCGAGTCACAGATCCAGGCAGCTGGCAGTCTAGGGATTGCTTGCGGAAGCTTTGTATGGTTGTGGGACCCCAGGAGGTGGGTGGGGGAGGAAGTTTCTAAAGCAGAGCTTAGAAGAAAGAGATGCACCACTGGAGGGTTTCAGCTCCTAAGGACAATCCCTGTGTCCTCATTAGGAACAATTTTATTAATGAGCCACCCAAGCTGCAGGAAGAGAGAAGGAAAGCATAATTAATTATGACCCCTAAGAGAAGCGCTTAGAGTCGGGGCAGTCAGAGGAGGAAGGTGTGTGCTGCGTGTGAGTCTTTAGATGTGGCCGCAGCTCTGGGAACTAACTTTGCAGTTGAAGGATTGGAGCTTTCCTCTTTGTGCAAGATCGGGTATCAGCTTATTGAGCATTGAATTCCTGCCTGACCCTGCTCCCCTCTTCCCGGGAGTGAAAAGGAAGTCAGTATTTGCTTTTCCAGCAAGGTCACGGATCACCTGACCAAATCCTTTAACAGCTGGGAAGCCAGTGCTGCTGTGCTGAACTCATGAGCCATCAGCTCTGGTCCAGCAGCCAGAACCTCGCTTTCCGCAGGGAGACGACTTCTCTCGCTCCAGGTTATGGCAAGGGGAGGATGCCAGGGGAAGGTAATGTGGTTACAGCTTTCCTCCCGACAATTTTCTCTTCCCGAAGCTCCAGATTCAGCTGCTGCATTGCAGGGAAAAATGACAGACACTTGCCGAAAAATGTGAGACCGGAGTTAATGAGGTTGTGTTAATGTGTCATTTATTGAGAATGAGTTATCTCTTTGTTTCCTGAGTCGGCGGGAAGGGAGCTGGCTGGAGAACTCCATAGGCAGAATCTTTTTTAGGAGTGCATCTCACCTCCCCGGGTGTTTGGGCTTCAGTGCTCTCGCTCTCAATGTTAAGTAGTACTGTCAGATGCCTCCTGCTTCTCAGCACAGGGGACATTTACACTTGAAGGCATGGGGCCCTGGAATGGGGAAACAGGAAGCTCTCGTCTTTTTGGCAGGATTCGTAAGAGGTACGGGTAATTTTTTTTCCCCTCTTTTGGAAAGAGTGCTTTGTCTTTGCAAGTGATTGTGCAGGGATTGACAGGGTTGCTGTTTGGTGCACTACCTTGCTAAATATTTGACTTTGTAAGGTTGAATTCTCCAAGAATCATCGTGGCAGTACGGCTGTGCTTTGAGCCAAGGTTTCTTTTCAAGGAAATCCAAGGTGCTATTTATTTTGGCATGCGGCCTGTCCTAGGATGAAATACGGCATTTTTATGATTGCAGAATAAAGAGAGGTTTGAAGAGAATAAAAGTGCAGAACTAGGTTTCAGTTTCAGGACTAAGTAAAGGAAGGTTTCTTTGTATTTGGATTCGAGGTTAGGAATGAGACTGTAAATGGCATCATAAAAGGAATAAATGTGGGTAGGGAGAAGGTGTAAGTATACACGGCAGGAGTCGGGCTGACTAGGGGAAATCAGACTGTTTCTTCTAATGTGGCCTCGTAGTTACACAGGGACTGTCAGACTGACTGCCTCTGTGGTGAATTTTGAACGGGCAGCCTCAGTCTCCATCTCTTCACTACCCACTGGCTTTGAGAGGCAGTGTGGAGTGATGGAGTGACACAAACTGTCCTACCCCTAATTTACTGGGAACTTTGGATTGGCCACTTAGCCTCATTGGGCCTTCGATTCCTCATTTGTAACTTGGAGATGATACCATGAACTGAGTGTCTACCATACGTTAGGTTGTGAGGGTGTGGAGGTGGGGGTGAAGGGCACAGAAATGAGTCCTGCAGGAATTCTGACCTTCACAAGCTTGTAGAATAGGAGGGGAGAAGAGCTAGAGACAGACAAATCTATATACACTCGAAACATAAAGCTATATATACTCGAAACATCTAGAATGTGATGAGCTAATGAGAGGGCATTCTTGATCCTGGGATAAGCCATAAACAAATGAAAAGTTACATAACGGGACCAGGCATTATACGGTTCTGAATATCAAAGATACAACTTAACGGCATCGAGTAATAAACTGCTTTATGTCAGAATTGTTAATGCTTTAGAAGGTTGCAAAATTCCATTTGAAAGGGGAATTCTGTCCAACAAGGCTAATTTTCATATTCAGTTGTGTTGCAAAGTAGCATGTGTTGATGCGGCAATTATTCTTCCATTCCACTCACCTAACCAACCACATGAAATATACATCCTCAGCTAAAATCTAAGATGTTCACCATAAGGACGATGGGCCGAGTACAGAAGTCTGGGGTGGGTGGAGGCCGGCAGCGGCATGATGTGGGCATGACAGTTCTCTCCTTTCCTTCCTGTGTCTAGCCCTTTCGAGTGCAAGCTTGCTATGCCCTCTTCTTCAGAGTGTTGGGGTGTCAGCTCCATTTGATTTCTGTAACCTTGGAATGATTAATTTTAGCAAAATTCAAGTTTAAGAGAACTATTAGAAGTCTCCGTAGAGTTCTTTTTAGTGAAATTTGATCTAATGTGTGCTGCATAATTATTTGAAGCCCTAGGATCTGATACATCAAGGGCTGAGTCCTAACTCAAACCAAAGCTGGTGAGTGTGACTGAACTCTCCGACGGGATGGTGGGTTTGTGCTGAAGGTCCTTCTGCACCCAGGTGGCCCCCTCTTGCTTAGGAGGAGCCTTGTTGTGTGGTGTCCAGTCCTAGAGAAGGAGATCACACACACCTTTGGCCAAGAGACCTTACAAGAGAGCGGTCTCCTTATCCGTGTCCAGAAGGCGTTTTGTGCATACTTGTGAGAGAAGCAGAGAAGCATCCAAGTCAGGAACATCTCCCCTCACAGAGAGAGCTAGGGATTGGTCACAGCATTAGGGCTGGGCAAAGGTTTATTTTTTATTTATTTATTTTTTTTTTTAAATTTTTTTTTTCAACGTTTATTTATTTTTGGGACAGAGAGAGACAGAGCATGAACGGGGGAGGGGCAGAGAGAGAGGGAGACACAGAATCAGAAACAGGCTCCAGGCTCTGAGCCATCAGCCCAGAGCCCGACGCGGGGCTCGAACTCACGGACCGCGAGATCGTGACCTGGCTGAAGTCGGACGCTCAACCGACTGCGCCACCCAGGCGCCCCTGGGCAAAGGTTTATAAATCACTTCTGTTCCCAGGACACGACTGGAGTTGGCTAGATTTGAGGGCAAATCCTGTTCTAACACCTGTTTGTTATGGGACTTTGGCAGGCCTGTAAACCCTCTCAGCCTCAGTCTCCCTATCTGAAAAGTGGGGACCATAATAATAATGTCCTTGGGGCTATGGTGACGACTGCATGAGATAATTCGAGCATGTCAGGTGCTCTGACACTTGCCTGTTGCTCAGTAAAGCTGTGGGGTAGAAGGAAGGAGGAGGGGGAAACCATGATGATGATGGAGAGACAGGCTGAGGGGCCATGCCTAGGGTTTGTGTCCTCACGCTTTCTTCCCTAGGCTTCACCTCACAGCTGCCAAGCCTTTCCTGCCCTCCAGCATCTGGGAGGCTCCCCCACCAACTGTGGACCTGTGGCATTGAGATCAGTGGCAGTGTCCTCTGTCTAGAAACCCTTTCTTTTCTTTTTTTAAAAAAATTATATTTATTGGGGCGCCTGGGTGGCTCAGTCGGTTAAGCGTCTGACTTTGACTCAGGTCATGATCTCACGGTTTGTGAGTTTGAGCCCCGCATTGGGCTCTGTGCTGACAGCTCAGAGCCTGGAACCTGCTTTGGATTCTGTCTCTCCCTCTCCCTCTGCCCCTCCCCTGCTCATGCTCTGTCTCTGTCTCTCAATAATAAATAAAAATGTTAAAAATTTTTTTTTAATTTAAATTTAAAAATTTTAAAATATAGGGGGCGCCTGGGTGGCGCAGTCGGTTAAGCGTCCGACTTCAGCCAGGTCACGATCTCGCCGTCTGCGAGTTCGAGCCCCGCGTCAGGCTCTGGACTGATGGCTCAGAGCCTGGAGCCTGTTTCTGATTCTGTGTCTCCCTCTCTCTCTGCCCTTCCCCCGTTCATGCTCTGTCTCTCTCTGTCCCAAAAATAAATAAACTTTGAAAAAAAAAAATTTTTTAAATATATATATGTTTTTTAATTGAGATCATTGAAACATAACTGACATAATATTGTGTTAGTTTTAGGTGTACAACATGACTTGATATTTGTATTTATTGTTAAATGGCTTCTACAATAAGTCCAGTTAACATCCGTTAACCGTAACCATAGTTACAAACTGTGTAACACCATAGTTACATAGCTACAACTATGTGAAATATGATGAGAACTTTTAAAAAATTCCTGCATAGTAGGGGTGCCTGGGTGGCTAAATCGGGTAAGCGTCTGACTCTTGATTTCAGCTCAGATCATGATCTCAGGTTCATGGGATTGAGCCCCACGTTAGGCTCTGCACTGTCAGTATGGAGCCTGCTTGGGATTCTCTCTCTCCCTCTCTCTCTGCCCCTCCCCTGCTTGTTCTCTCTCTCTCTCTCAAAATAAATAAATAAACATTTTTAAAAAATTCCTGTATAGTTAACATACAGCATTATGTCAGTTTCAGGTGTATATTATGATTCAACCATTCTATACATTACTCAGTGCTATCATAAGTGTACTGTTAATTCCCTTCACCTATTTCACCCATCTCCCCACCCACCTCCTTTAATCATCAGTTCTCTATAGGTAAGAGTCT
This sequence comes from Prionailurus bengalensis, assembly GCF_016509475.1. NCBI lineage: Eukaryota > Metazoa > Chordata > Mammalia > Carnivora > Felidae > Prionailurus > Prionailurus bengalensis. The sequence continues at coordinate 51,172,919 of NC_057345.1, read as the reverse complement.
GGGTTTTGTTTGTTTGTTTGTTTTTTAATAAAAAATTTTCTTAAGTTTATTTATTTTGAGAGAGATAGAGAATATGTGCACATGCGCAAGGGAGGGGCAGAGAGAGCGAGCGAGAGAGAGCATCCCAAGCAGGTTCCATGCTGTCAGTGCAGAGGCCGATGTGAGGCTCAAACTCATGAACCATCATATCATGACCTGAGCCGCAATCAAGAGTCAGATGCTTAACCAACTGAGCCACCCAGGTGGCCCTTGTCTCTTGTTTTCTTTTTGTTTTCTTTCTTAAATTCCACATATTAGGGAAATTATATGGTATTTGTCTTTCTCTGACTGACTTATTTCAGCTAACATAATACCTTCTAGACCTATCTATGTTGTTGCAAATGGTAAGATTTCATTCTTTTTTATGGCTGAGTAATATTCCATTATATATATGTGTGTGTATTGATATATATATATATATATATATATATATATATATATATATATCACACTTACAATGATAGGTTTTAAGATCTACTCTCTTAACAACTTCTAAATACGCAGTACAGTGTTATTAACTATAGTCCCCATGCAGCACATTATATCCCTATGACATATTTATCTTCTAACTAGAAATTTGTACCTTTTGACCACTGTCACCCATTTCACCAACCATCCCCACCCTGCCTCTGACAGCCACCAATCTGTTCTCTGTATCTATGGAATCAGGTTTTTTTAGATTCCACAAACAAGTGAGATCATATGGTATTTGTGTTTCTCTATTTCACTTAGCATAATGCCCTCAAGATCCATCCATAATTGTCACAAATGGCCAAGACTTACTTCTTTGTCATGGCTGAGCAATATTTCATTGTATATATGTATACACCACTTCATTTTTTTTTTTAATTTTTAACGTTTATTTTTGGGAAAGAGAGAGAAGACAGAGCTTGAGCAGGGGAAGGGCAGAGAGACAGGGAGACACAGAATCTGACACAGGCTCCAGGCTCTGAGCTGTCAGCACAGAGCCTGACATGGGACTCGAACACACAAATTGTGAGATCATGACCTGAGCCGAAACCAAGAGTCGGATGCTTAACTGACTGAGCCAGCCAGGTGCCCATATACCACACTTCCTTTATCCTTTCATCCGCTGATGGACACGTAGGTGATTTCAGAACCTTTTCTTTCTAGCAAGGGTGACCCTCCCTTGCCCAGGTTAGAACCTTCTAGGTCTCTCCACCTTCTGCCTGGTTAGCAGGACACTTGCCCTTCTTATCCCCAGTTTCTCTCTACTCCAGCTCTCTACCACCCCCAGACTCAAGTACTTATCGTCCCGAGGTAGGTGAGGTACTTTGTGTCAGCATTCCCTCTGCAGAGAGTGTGTCTGCACATAGAAACCCGGCCCGCCCTTCTAGAGGGCTCACTCTTCTACAGGGAAAGGTCCCTCTGGCAGCTGCATGGAAGGTAGTTTGGAGTGCTCACAGAAAAGAGGACACATGAAAATCTTCCAGGCAAACTTTAGACTTCCTCTCATTTGGTGGGCCTCACATTTCCCAGCCCTCTTCTCCAGTTTACTTGTTTGCTCACCTTCATTCCATCCTGGATTGTTGGAGGCCACCCCTCATCCATCTGTCACTCCCAGTTTCCCTCAATCCTCCCCTCATCCCTGGTATGCTTTTCTGGTCTCGAATTCATTGTCAAACACATTGGAATTCCTGAAACAACTCCGCTTCCACTGCTGAGGTGTCACAGATAATTCATTGTTATGATGTGTGTGGAGTTACAATCATAAAAAGACAATTTTCCTAGGTGATTTATTATAATGGGGGTAGGCGCCAGGTTGTTTACCATTCAAAGAAAGAGTCCAGGGAATGGATTAAAACTTTGGGGAGAATTTATGATTAAACATCAAGGTATCCTAATTCAAAGTCAGGACAGTTTTCTGCTTGAATAGTTTCTGATGTCTTTGGACCACCCAGCTTGAACTTCCCTTGTCCTGCCTGTGGTTAGAAATCACTTCTAAGTATCCGCTCCTACTCAGTACTTGCAATGATCTCGCCCCTGTTTTGAATCTGATTGGGACGTCACGGATCATTTATAGATACTCTGATTCCAGTATTAAAAATAAATGGATTATAATTCTTTTACCATAACGGAGGGGGGGTTGATTACAGCTTTTGATGTTATGGAAGGAACACCGTGATAGTTGTCAGAGCCCTGGGTCTGGCTCCAGCTCTGTCACTAGAATGCTGAGAGGTCCTGCACAGAGCAATTAGCTACTTTAAAGTTTGTTGATTTATTTATTTATTTTGAGAGAGAGAGAAGGAGAGGACCCCAAGCAGACTCCGTGCTGTCAGCGCAGAGCCTGACATGGGGCTCACAATTCATGAACAGTGACATCATGACTTGAGCCGAAATCAAGAGTTAGACTCGTTAACTGACTGAGCCACCCAGGAGCCCTGAGAGCAATTGACTTCTGAGCCTCAGTTTCTTCATCTGTCAAGAGAGTGGGTTGGGCCAAATGCTTCCTTTGTTGTTAACCATTGCTAACATCCTGTGAAGTCATGCCCAGGATTGGACACACTGGAGGAGGGAGTGTGAAGCTCATGGGTATCCCTGGGAGAAATGCAGGGATAGGAGATCTTTGGTGTTATGTTGCCTCCATACTTATTCTAGCTGTAGGTAATAAGACTCCACTTTCCTGTCCTTCCTTTTAGGACTCTCCAACGAGTTTTACAGACTTCCTGGATGAAGAGTGCCTGAGAGACTGACAGTCTGCGTTCCCTAAGATGGAGAAGACAGATGGTAGGCAGGCCGCTCTGTACTCCCTGGTCTAAAGCGAGTACTTGGGTTGGAAAGGGATTGCCTTCACAGATCCTGGAAATAGCCTAAGGGAGACCCACAAGAGACATTCCCCAAATAGGCAGTGCTGGGAGACCCCAACCATGTATTTCAGGTATGAACAACAGAAGGTGGTAGAGGATGAAAAGTTTCACGTCTGTGTCACACTTGTGTAATTTTTGGACAGTTTTCTCACCTCTTCCAAGCATGGAGAAGGGAGCAGGATGCCCTCACCCGTTACCCTCATTTTTTTTTTTTAATGTTTGTTTCTGTTTGAGAGAGAGAGACACAGACAGAGTGTGAGCGCGGGAGAGGCAGAGAGGGAGACACAGAATCCGAAGCAGGCTCCAGGCTCTGAACTGTCAGCACAGAGCCCAACGTGGGGCTCAAACCCATGAACCATGAGATCATGCCCTGAGCCAAAGTCAGACACTTCACCAACTGAGCCACCCAGGTGCCCCTTGTTACCCTCATTTTAAGGATAAGGAACTTGATGTCTGAGAAAGAGGCACAATATGGTGAAAGAGCCTTCATTCATACCTGGGTGACTCTCCCTGTCATTTAACTCCTCTGAGTCTCAGTCCCCTCATGTATCAGTTAACTTTGCTGTGTCACAAACCAGTCAAAAATTTATTGACTTAAAATAAAGACATTGACTATTTCCCAAAATATTCTGTGGGTTGTCTGGACCATTGTTCTACTCTGATATTTGATATGTGCTGGGCTTATTCATGTGTTTGTGGTCTTCTGGGTGACTTGGCCGGATGATTTAGAATGGACATATTTACATCGCTGGTGGTTGACTCCATGTCACCTGGGGCACAGGTAATGATTTGGCCATGTGTTTCTCATCATCCAGCAGGCTAGCTGGGGCTTATTCACACAGTGGCCGAAGCACAGCAAGCACAGCAAGAACGGACAAACCCCAGGGGCACCTGGGTGGCTCAGTCGGTTAAGTGTCCAACTTCGGCTCAAGTCATGACCTTACAGTTTGTGAGTTCGAGCCCCACATCAGGCTCTGTGCTGACAGCTTGGAGCCTGGAGCCTGCTTCAGATTCTGTGTCTACCTCTCTCTCTGACCCTCCCCTACTCACACTCTGTCTCTGACTGTCTCTCTCAAGAATAAGTAAACATTAAAAAAAAATTTTTTTAAAGAACAGACACACCTCAAGGTGCCAGCAATTTTCAAGTCTCTGCATTTGTCACATTTGCTGTTGACCCACTGGTCAAAGCAAGTCACAAGGCCAAGCTCAGGGTCAGTGTGGGAGGGGAGTGTCCAAGAGTGGGGTATGATTGTGGCTGTTTTTACAAACGGTCTACTGCCCCTCAGCTATAAGCAGGTATAAATACCTACTTCATAGGGTTGGTAAAAGGCTAACTGAGATAATGCATGCAAAGTTGTTAAGTAATAACTATCTTGCACAACAAATGTCTTCATAAATATTCCCTTCTTCCCCTGTCCAGGAAACATGCTCAAGGTTATAGAGGAGATCCGGATCTCCTGACTTTCTAATGAAATGCTTTTTCCAGATCACAAATGTCAGGAAACAGGAGTGCCTATAATCCCCCTGAATCACATGACCTTTAACCAGCACAGGACTTAGGGACCAGACGGCAACTCCAGCCCTGCCTCTTCCTTCTTTCCAAATGTAGTCACCGTATATGTCAAGAGTCTGCCTTTCTCCCCAGAGAGCTGCCTTTTCAGTGCATCCATGGAAGTGGTCCCACAGAACACCAGCTAATTCTCTTAATGCCCTGGGGGCCTGTCATTCCTGCCTGCCTCATCTGTCCCGGCTCAGCAACCGCCCCCCCCCCCCCCCCCCCCCGCTGTGCTCCACGTGATTACCCACAACTAGCTCAACAAAGGCACCCCTCCCTCGGGCACAACCACCTCACAAAATAAAGGCTGAAGAGGGAAAAAGCTTGGTCGCTGTCTTAAGCCTTCTGAAGAGGCTGGCTCATTAAATCTCCCTTCCTTCTGGCTGTGTTTTGGGTCACTTTCTCTATAGTTTTTGTTTTTCCTATTTCCTTCAGAAAACCAATATAGGCTTTTGGACTTTTCTTCCTCACTTTAAATATCTCTGATTGATTAGCTCACCTGCTGCACTTCACTGTGTTCCTCAAAATAACCACTGTGGCATCTCCCCCCTTCCCTAGTCCCCTTCCGATCCCCTTTCTTGCATCTGTGCGTGTCTTAGGCTCACAACTGTTTGCGGGTCATTTCCAAGGGTCTAGTGATCTGGCATGCTTTCAGACTCTGTAGGGAATCCTAGGTAGCTCTGAGGCTATATATCTTACTTTTTTCTTCTCCCCTGACTCCTTTTCCCAGTTTCCCCAGAATTATCTTCTTGGACTCTTGAGGCTGTCATTCTAACACAAAGCTAAATATTCCAAGGAATGAGCACACCTTCAGCAGATCCTCCCCTGCCTCACTCAGCACCAGCCTATCTTGCCTTTCTCAAGTCCCTGCGCTGTGTTCTTTCTACGGCATTCATGCTAACAACCGCAGTGACTCTGTAAGTTAGGTATTATTATCACCACGTTACAAATGGAGAAACTGAGGCATCAGGAAATTAAATAATTAAGTAATGTTCCCAGAAGTAGGAAATGACAGAGCCAGGATTCAAATCCAGCCAGTTTGGCTATGTGTTCATTTATCCGATCTGAAGCTCATTTTGAGCAGAGACGGTCCTCTTAATTAATTCTTGCCCTGGCCCAATGCCTGGAATTCTGAGGTCCTGCATACCTGTCACCAGGTAGAATTAAGAAGAGCAGGGCCAAATGTGAGCACAGGTCTGCTGGCATATTGGATCAACTCCCTCATACAAGGTCCAGCATTCCTATTACATTGGGAGAAGGAGAAGGAACACAGTGGTGGGTGGCAGGTGGAGCAGGTGTGTGTGTGTGTGTGTGTGTGTGTGTGTGTGTGTGTGTGTGAGAGAGAGAGAGAGAGAGAGAGAGAGAGAGAGAGAGAGATAACCCATAGGGCTAGTTTAGGAAAGCACCTATTAAATCTATCATCCTGGATGGCTGCTCAGTCTCCAGACTCCTTTGGTTTCCTTCCATCTCCCTTGTGGAAGATTTTGCCTTCGAATCTGCTGTTTCTTATTTGATGCTATTATTGTATTTGTGCTCTGGACCTGCTCCCAGAGGCCACTGGGTAAATCAGCCTCAATTGAATTGAGGCAATAAGCAGATAAATAATGCAGCCTCTCCTTTAGGAGAGTTCCTTGCCTTCTGGGTCATAAATCTGCTCTGTACTTAACTTTAGACAAATACCTCCTCTCTGATTTGGTCTGTCCCTGTAATCCAGGAGGCTGCAGGGCCGACCAGTAGGCTTAAGAGTACAGCCAAGTGTAGCCTGGAAAACTAACAGAAAAGCAATAGCTCTCAGTTACTGAAACTACGAGTGTGCCTCTTTGGGAAAGCAGGTTGGTAAAACATTGTGTGTGGGTGAATGGGAACTTATTTAGTATGGGGGGGGGGGAGGGTTGAGACGTATTTACTCCTCATTGCCTGAAGTTCAGGTCCCTGCCACAGAAATGGTAGAATCCAACGAAGACCATCCTGTGGGTGAGCACCAGTGCCTCCTTCTGTTCCTTGCTATGGTTGTGACTTAACTGTGTAAAGCCTATGGCTTTACTGAGCCCACTAGGCTTGATTGTGTCAGTGTGCACACCATGAACCTTTGCGTGTCTAGTTGATTTCATTTAGTTCTTTGGAGGTAACTGTACTTCTCTAAACACAGAGGGCCACCTGAAAAGCATGTGACACTGGCCAAAAGGAGAGATCAGACGAGCAAGTGGGAAGAACTCAGGCCCAATATGTCATCACATGTGGGGAGAAAGCAGCCCCCCAGAAGCTACCCCAGGTAGCACCATCAACTGCACCCTTTTTCTTTAACTTGTCCCTTTCCCTTCATTCCTTTCTCTTACCTTGACCATGTCAGCCTTTAGCTTCTCTTACCTTGACCATGTCAGCAGGCTCCCAAATGGTCTTGAGGCATTTGGTTTGTCCTTTTTGCAGTCCTCTGTGAAGATACTCTTTGAGAAGCCACAGTTGATTACCTGCAGAGTGAAGTCAAGGCTTGTTGGTGTGCATGTGAACTGCTCCAAGATCTGGTTCTTGCTGACTTTTCCACTTGTCTCTTCCTACTCTTCTCTACCTCACTTGGAGCTCCAGCCACATCAACTGTATTTACAGAACCCAAGAACACTATGACATTGCACACCTCCATGCCTTTGCACATTCTCCGACGTGTATCTAGAATCTGTGCTATTTATTGCTGCATAACAAACACCCCAAAACTTAGTGGCGTAAAACAAGAATGTATAATTAACACAGCTTAGCTGAGTGGTCCTCACTCAGAGTGCCTCACTGTCACTGAAGTCAGATGATGGCTGAGACTGGAGTCATCTGAGGGCTCTTTTATTCATGCCTGGCACCTGGGCTAGCATGGCTAGAACAGCTTGGGCTGGCTAAGCACGTCTCACCCTCTTTCCCCATCTCTTCCGTGTGGGGCTGTTAGGGCTTCCGCACAGTATGGCAGTCTCAGGGAAGATGGACTTCGTATGTGGCATCTGCCTTTCCACTGAGTGTGCATTCTAACAGACCCAGGTGGAACTCCAGGCTTTAACCTTGGAATTCCCTCAGCATCATTTCTACCATATTATTTTGGTCAAAGCAGTCACAGGCCAGCTCAGATTCAAAGGGGTGGAGAAACAGACTCTGCCTCTCATGTGGGATTCCCTTGCCTGTATGGAGGGTGGGAAGTGATGGTGGCCATCTTGGAGATAAACAGCTACAATGTCTTTCACCCTCTTGTTCTCCTGGTAAATTCCTGTTTGTTCATTTTATGTCAGTCTTAGGTCACTTTTGTGAAGTCATCCCTTTCCTACCAAGGCAGAATTAACCTCCAAGCCTAAGAAAAGTACTTTTTAAAAGTTTATTTGCTTTTATAATTAAAAAAAATTAATGTTTATTTATTTTTTGTGAGCAAGAGACAGACTGAGCATGTGTGGGGGAGGGGCAGAGACAAGAAGGAGACACAGAATCCGAAGCAGGCTCCAGGCTCTAAGCTGCCAGCACAAAGGCCAACGCAGGGCTTGAACTCACAGACTGCAAGATCATGACCTGAACTGAAGTCAGATGCTTAACCAACTGAGCCACCCAGGTGCCCCTAAGTTTGTCCCCTTCTGTGCACCCAGGCAAATTCATTTCCATTATGAGGCATTGGTTTTCTATGTTTTGTGTTTCCACAAAGATAATAACTACAATATTGAGCACGTGTTGAGTGTTTATTATCATGCAAAGCACTTTATAAATATTAATTAATCAGTTCTCACAGTAATCTCATCTTGCTATTGATATTCCCATTTTATAGATGATGAGACATAGAGAGGCTAAGTCATTTCCCTAAGGGTCAAAATACAGACCAGGCTTTTGAACCTGCATTCTTGATCTCTGTGCTGTCCATTAAGGTTCTCTCCTGAGCTAAGCAATTTTGGAGCATGTTTAGCAGAATGTTAGGGGTGTTACATGAGAACAGACGATTTAACCTGAAGAAGTCCTTATGGATGCAAATAGTTGAAGGACTGACTTGTTCTCAGCATTCACTGCTGGAGTCAAGAAAATCAATGGTGCTTTGGTGTGATGAACTTTGTCATCACAATGTCCCCTGATAGTCTGGGCTGCCCTGAAAAGTCATGTGTCCCACCCCTCTCAGAGGATGTACACCAATGTTCCTTTTGATATGGCCCTTTTTCCTTACTAGCTTTTATCCAGTCTATGAAGAATATGGTATTTCCTCACCTGACATGAGCTTTTGAAAGTGAAGCACTTTTACTCATGTTTGTAAAGCACTAAACAGTTTTCAGGTGGAAAAGAGCAGGAGCTGTACATGACTACATGTTCCAACTCTCTCTGATCCTCCTGTATCTGAAGGCTGACACATATGAGGTAGCTTAAATAATACAGAAGACACAACTCCTTGATATCTCTGGCTTCGGCAAGCTTTACTAGTATCTATTTGAATAATGCAAGGTTCTTTCTTAATGTTGAGGCAGTTGTATATTTTATCCTTCAAAACCTTCAGTATTCATAATTTCCAATTAGTACCCTGATCCGGCAAATTCCTGGCCACTTCAGTTCAGCAGTTACCATGACTCAGAACCAGAAAAACAGTATAAGACTATTTTATTTTGCTGGTCTGTGGGCAGATTCCACAGCAGTAACTGAGATGAATACTGCAAATTGGAAACTATTTCCTCTACCTATTTCCTTGCAGACATTGGCTAAGTACACACTGATTTAATAACCTGGACTCTCAGCATGGCCGGAAGATTGTGAGAATCTCAGCTTTAATTTAGAGGCTGGGACATTTAGAAGAACTCTCATGTGAGAGCCTTAAGTCTAAATCACACATATTCGGCTTCACCACCCTGCAATTCTTATTAACATTGTGCTTCTTTTTTACATGTCTCCCAGCCAAAGACCAGTCCTCTCAGGGAGAGGAAGAGAAAGACCCTCCAAAGAGCCACCCCTACTCTGTGGAGACCCCATATGGCTTTCATTTAGACCTGGACTTCCTCAAGTACGTGGATGACATTGAGAAGGGAAACACCATCAAAAGGATTCCTATCCACAGAAGAGCCAAGCAGGCCAAGTTTAGCACTTTGCCCCGAAACTTCAGCCTTCCTGACAGCAGGGCTCGCCCCCATGCTGCTCTTCCCCACCAAAACTGGTCCCCAGTGGTGCCAAGGAAGGTGCCGCTGGGGACAGAGGAGCGAGCCCAGTCGTTGCCACCTGGTGAACATGTGCAAGCCTCCACCAGCGGGAGTGACGTGAGCTACCACAGGAAGGCCCTGCTGGCGGAGACAGCCAGACATTTGGAGGCTGCAGCCCCCAGGGAGGCTGAGCTGGCCTCCGGGAGTGGACGGCCCCAGCTCTTGAGGGCATCCAGCATGCCAGCCACACTGCTGCAAAACAGGGCCTCTGAGGACCCAAGCCTAAACTCAGGTCCCCCCACACCTCCTGCCCTCCCTCCCCTTCATGGTGAAGGCAATGTCTGTGATGGCACCTTTGGCCCTGCAGATGGATTTGCGGGCTTTCAAAACTCCACCCCACGAGCAACAACTCAACCCAAAGTCAGAGAGTTTGGGGACCTGGTGCCAGGGATTCCAGAGCTGGTCCAGGAAGGCGCTGAGCCTCCAGAGGATGCAGATGATGAGGAGGCTCCAAATCACCTCTCTTTCCCAAGTCCTCCCTTCTCATCCCAGGATGCACTGATAGTTCTCGAGGATGAAGAAGATGAACACAAAACCCAAGAAGCAGAGGTAGTGGTCACCCCTGGATCCCCAACACCAAGTCCCCCACCTCTGCCATCACCCATCCCTGAGAACGAGTTCCCCCTAGAAGAAATAGAGCTCAACATCAGCGAGATCCCACCCCCACCACCTGTGGAGATAGACGTGAGAAGCATTGGCGTCCGGGTCACGGAGGAAAGCCTGGGCCTCCCCACGATGGATCCCGTCAGCATCTCCAGCCTGAAGCAACAGCTGTCTGCCCTTGAGGGTGAGCTATCTGGAAGAACTGAGGAACTGGCCCAGGTCAGAGCTGCCCTCCAGCAGCAGGAGGAGGAAATCAAGGCTAGAGGGCAGAGGATTCAAGAACTAGAGTGCACTGTAGCTCAACTGGCAGATAAGCTTAGCCATGAGAACGCCAAAGATGCTCAGGGCCAGACTGATGCTGTGGTCAACACTGACCCCCTCCATGGACTCTTGACCAGGGAGTTGTGTGACAAGAGCATTGAGGTCAACCTTCTGGGCAGCACAGGATCTGAAAGCTGGAGGGCTGGAGGAGAGGAGAATGGGCTCTTATGGGGGCAGGACAGCCACAAACCGGGGGATCGGAGCCCAGCAGAATTCATGCCACCATCTCAGCTCTCACTGCCACAAGGACCCGAGATGGTCCTCACGCCCTCTTTACATAGCTGCCTATCCACTGAGCTGAGGATCGAAGAAACAGGCTCTGAGCTTGAGGGGGACCCTCAGGTGGGAGCCAAGGGTCTGGGCAAGGGACCAGGAGGCTCTCCATGGAGCAGTGATAGAAAGACTCCCCCGGCAGGGAGGGAGGAGGCCAGTTCAGAGCTGCCAGGGAAGGAGCGCCCAGGGAGGCCACCAAGTTCACCAACAGATGCCACTATTGGGCAATATGTTAAGAAGATCCAGGAACTCCTGCAGGAGCAATGGAGCTGCCTGGAGCACGGGTACCCGGAGCTGGCCAGTGCCATCAAGCAGCCTGCCTCCAAGCTCAGCAGCATCCAGAGCCAGCTACTCAGCTCCCTCAACCTGCTGCTGTCTGCCTACTCGGCCCATGCTCCACCCCGGAAGGAGCCCCCGGCCCCCGCCTCCTCTCCACCGATGGGTAAATACTGGTCCCGGACACAGGGAACCATTTCTCCTCTACCTGGCGAGTCAAAGGGAAAAGGGATTTTAATTGCATGCATATATATGTATTTTTAAAAGGTTTAAGCAGCTCGGGGAACCCAGTGGAATAAAAACCCATCTATGTAACAGTGGAGGCTCTGTGCCCCTACTCTTGTCCTTGCTCTAAGGTTGGGCCTGACTGCAGGCTGTGCAGGCCTGTACAGTTGTGCAGATAGCACAGGGCACAAAGATGCCGGCCAGGGAAGTTAAACGGGAGCTGAAATTCAGCCCACACTCACTCGCCAAGTCTGCAGCACTGTGTCCAGCCAGAGGGGTGCCTGTTTCTCATTTGCATGGCGCAAAGGCAATGTCTAGGGCAAGAATGGCCCTGACTATGTGTACTCTAAACCTCAGCCTGCCTTCGCTGTTTCCTGGGCTCTTGCATTCCTGTGGTCCTCTCTGGTTCTTGCACAATAGAGGTTTTCTCTAGCCTGGTTTTGAAGGAGCATGATGTTGAGATCGGAAATATTTCACTGAATACTTTGTGTGTGTGTGTGTGTGTGTGTGTGTGTGTGTGTGTGTGTGTAAGAGAGAGATTGAATGATACATGTGGAAGTCGACCCTTTGGCTGAGCACACTTCCTCTTGTAAGAGATCACACACTTTTCTGTTGCATAAAGTGGAACCATATTTTGCTTTGCTCAACGAGTGGGGCCGCAAGTCTGCTTCCTGCCGCAGATCACAAACTGGCTGCTTTTTCCTGATGTCGGTGCTATTTCCAGTCTTGCCCATTGGAAAATGCCTCCCATAACTGTGAGCACAGCAAAAGAAACCATGTTCTCGTTCACGTGTCGCTCTACCTGCCCTGCATCGCAGGTGTCAACTGGCTTGTGAGCCAGGAAAGACCACTGAGGTGCCCTCCGGCAGAGGTGGGTGTTGGAGCAGAGGTCATGTGAATGGACCATTCTGCCATTCACTGAGCAAGTCTGAGCCTCAGATTTCCCTCCCATAAAACAGGGATGATAATGGCACACACACCACATGGCTCTTCTGGAAGAGTGCCACTAATTCCACTCCATCATCCACACTCAGAAAGGCTTTGTGGACAGGGACAGGTCAGCTGGTGTTGACCAGAAGGCCAGGCCTCCTCAAAGACCTTCACAATATTTGATTTACATTATCTAGTGCTCTGTCCCTTTCTACCCCCTCACATACCTTCAGTGTGTATCCGCTCAAAGCAAGAGTACCGGTTTTGCTGCATTCTGGGGCATCCCCAAGATCATTCTAACCTGTGATGTTGTGTCTGCCTAGAGATCTCCCCGTCGACCAGCCTTAAGTCCATAATGAAAAAGAAAGACTATGGCTTCCGTGCAGGAGGTAATGGGACCAAAAAGAACCTTCAGTTTGTTGGGGTTAACGGTGGGTAAGCATCGCTCGTGAAGCCCAGACTGCCCCCTCCACACTTCCCATCCCGCTGTTGTCCTTAGTGCTCTCTTTTCCTAGGGGGAAGCATCTGGTTCTCATTTTTCTTCAAGGGAATTAATAGCCCTTTAAAACTCCATCTTGGGTTTGCATGTGTTTGGCTCCTTGCCAGCTGTGGTGGTCTGTCGGATCCCGTGCTTTTAATGTCTCGGTGTTGGTGCCCCCGGGCCAGGATTCCAGGTGGCTTCTGGGAATTTGGGGAGCACATGGGCCCTTTACAGAAGACATTTAACCTGCACAACAAACACTGAAACCAGGACAAACTCTTAGTTTGTTGAACTTCAAATTTCATCCATTTAGGTTTTTTTCTTCCTTTTAACTAACTTACTGCAAACCAATCCAACATCTTTTAGTGTGAAGAAAAGCAACCAATGCCTATTGACTCAGAACATGAATCAAACCTTATATATTCTAGAGAGTAAATCAGCAGCTTTAGAATATTTTCTTTTTTTTTTTTAATTTTATTTTTTGAGAAAGAGTATGAGTGGGGTAGGGTCAGAGAGAAAGGGAGAGAGACAGAATCCCAAGCAGGCTCCAAACTGCCAGCACAGAGCCCGACTCAGACCTCAAATTCACAAAACAGTGAGATCCAAGAGTCGGACACTTAATGGACTGAGCCACTGGTGTCTCAGACGCCCCTGGATTCAGAGTATTTTCTAGACCAGTCATCCAACAAACATTTATTAAATGTCGACAAATGTATTAGGTGTCAGTCATAAAAAAAGTGAAATAAATCATGGTCCCTGCCCTGAGCTCATAGTTTGGACAGGGCAGGGAGAAGACAAGAAGTAAAGAGAAAATGCTGATATGCTGAGATGTGTAGAGGAAGAAGTGTAGGCCTAAAGGAGGGGCACATGACCCAGCCAGTGGTGGCCCCAAAGGGGTCGGAACCCCTGCTTAATTCAGGTCAGATCAGAAGGAAGACACCAGGTTCAAATAAGAGCGATGGCACTGTTGCAGGTTCTGCAAGGAAAACGTCAGATATAAGGAAATGGGATGTCATAGGAGGCTGCCGTTCTCATTGCCACTAACGTCAGCTTTCGCTGCCGTTTTCAGCTTTCGCCAGCTCATGCACAGGAAAGGAGAATCAGCCTAATCTCAAAGTCTAAAAGCAGGTTCTCTCTCTCCCCTTCTGAAATGCCCCTGACAGTGCCTGCCCTGTGCCCAAACCTGGAAGTCAATCTTGCAGCTAGAGCTTGCCTCAGTGTCTGCCATTGGCTCCTGTCTCTCTTCCCTAAAATGTGCCAAGTTGGGCCCATGCTGGGGCCCTTGCATTTGCTATCTGTCCTTCCATCCATCTCCCCCACCTCTTAAAGTGCTCCTGTCCCAGATATTCTTCAGTATTTGTCACTTTAGTCCAATGTTTCTCAACCTTGGCTGCACCTTGGAAACCCTGGGGGAGCCTTCAAAATACCAACGTCTGAGTCCCCTCCCTGAAAACGCCAGTTTAATTAGTCTGGGGTGCAGCACAGATATTGGGAATTGATATCCCCTCAAGTGATTATAATGTGCAGCCAGGGTGAAAAAAACTTCTGCTCTAATTAATGTAGCCCCTCCTCCCATTACTCAATCCCATGGTCCTTTATTATCTTACTCATTGTTCTTATCACTATGTAATTATACTGTTTACACGTTTACTTTCTGTTGTTTTCCTATTAGAATATAAACTCAATTAGGACAGGTACTTTGGTATAGCATTTACAACAGTGTGTGACACATAGTAGGTGCTCAATAAATTTCTGTTGAATGAATGAACTGACATCCAGGTGAAGTCTTTATGGAAGCAACTGTAAGACAAGAACAGCTTGGTAAATGTAGTATGTCCCCTACTCCCTTAATCACAAAAGTAAAAGGTGGTTCCAAGCACAATAGAAGAAATATCTGGTTTAAACAAGACAGAATGTGAACACGCCAAGGAGCAGGCTGGGTTTGCAAATCCAGTGAGCACAGAGGCCTTCCATAGGGGCCATCATTCAGAGAAAGGGCATGAGGGGGTTCTGTGGAAGCCGTGGCCACTGGTCTCCCCTGGTCTCTGTGGCAGTGTCCAATGGCCCCAGCACCTGAAATCTTCATCCTAACTGCAGCATCCTCTTTCGGGGTCTCCTGTTGACTATCAGCAGAAGGATCGATAACTCTTCCAGGACTTCTCTTCATGGTCTGTGGTCTGTCACCTCAGTGGAGTTGCACATAATTGAATATAAGGATCACTCCTGGGGAGGAGGGGCCACAAGTCAAGGGGCCCGTGCCCTTGCTTTTGCTGTTGCAAGTAATAGCTAAAACAGGCTGCAGCCAGGAAAGGCAGATGCTGGGTTCAGGTACCCTGACTGTTCAGGTTTCCCATGGAACCCTGCTGGGAGTAGATACAGATGGGTCCCTCCTTTCAGAGGTCAGCTGGGCTAGAACAGGGGAGCTAAAGGGAAGCCTCATAATCACCTGGAGACGTGATGATTTCTCATTCAACTCAGAGGATCCAGGGTGGGAGTGGGGATGTTTGCCTAGATCTAGGCCCCTCTCTAGACAACACGTTAGGATTCCCGAAAAAATGCTTCTGTGAGAATCTTGGATTGCTTGTCTGAATCCTCCAAATGCATTGGCCAATTAGGGTATGGGCTATTTACATGTTCACTACAAAGAGCTCAGTTAATTATCTTTTCTCCCAAAATGGCCTCTGGTGTTAAAGCCACAGCTCTTAACCACATCTTTCTCTGACATAAGGTTCCTGGGAGTCCCCTCACCCGGGTCTGCAGGTATAGAGAATGGAGATGTGGTTTAGCAAACTGGGAATTATTATCTGAAGCCCACCTGGTTCTTATATGTGTTGACCTGGGCACCGGGTAGGAAGCACAGAATGAGTGACCTTTGTCTTGTTCTCCAGCTATGAGACCACCTCAAGCGAGGAGACCAGCGGTGAGGACAGCTCCCCGGAAGACTTGTCTGACAGCGAGGCCGAGAAGAAATGTGATGGCACAGAACACAAGCGGGGCAAGGAGGCCCACCCTGGCTGCAAGGCCGGGCAGGGCATCCCAGAGGGCACCAGCACCTCAGGCCAGGACGGTGGGCCTCCTGAAGACCTCCCCCATCCCAAGGCTGAGAGGTGGGTCAGATGGGCACGGATGGGAGCACTGATCCTCCGAGAAAGAGCAAGGGCATTTCTTCACCCTTTTATTCCATTATTTGTTCATTTGTTCATCTTTCTCTCCGTTCACCAGATTTACTGAGTTTCTAATCTATGCTAGGCACAGACGTAACTCCTGCCTTCATGGGATATCCTGTCATAGAGCTCTACATGCAAAGCTAACATGGTCCCAGCACTAGAAATGCGAAGGACTTTACATGTACTATCTTAGATAATCCTTCTAATTATCCTGCAAGGTAGAAATTATTATAATCCCAACTTTACAGATGTGGAGACAGAGGCTTAGAGAAGTTAAGTGACGCAGCTAGCAGAGCAGGGATTCTGACCCAGATCTTTTCTGATTCTTACCCATATGCTTTTCTGCCTCTCCCGTTGGCCATGTTGACATAACCCTGTCTTTGAAAGAGATGCGAGGTCATGTCACATGATGAAAAGAGTACTGTCTTTGGAGTTGGACACACTTGGATTCAAATCCTATGTCTGCCACAGGGTCACTTTACACAAGGCACCTAAACTGTGGTTGCCTCAGTTTCCTCATTTGGAATAATGTGGATAACAGCCACCTGATAGGTTTGACCTGAGGACTGGATGAGAAAAAATATGTAAAATGCCTAGCACAGTGCCTGCCACACAGTAGGCTCTCAAGAAATAGTGGAAATAAGGATAGTAAGTACCATAATCATCACTACCACACCCAGCCAGGGGTAGCGACGAGCAGTGAGTGGGATCTGACTGCTAAGTGGGTACACAGGGCTGCTCCAACATGGCAGCACTATAAAGACGTGATGAGGGTAGAGCTTCCTGGTGACCAATACCATTAAGTCCTACCCTGGGATGGTCTGTCTGCCCTTATACTAACACGGGAAGAGTGCTCATCATTGAGTGCATCCCAGCTTAACTGATTTTCATTTTATTGACTCTGTTAGCATTGATGGTACCCTTCATGAAAGAACAACCTGACAAAATTTGCTAGTATGGATTGGGTTCTTTGGGTTTTTCAAGTCACTGAGGCAGAAAATGTTTTAGCCAAAGTCAGGAAGACAGCCCTTCCTTTCCCGGCATGTCAGGAATTGCAGTTAGGCCCATGGCCCCCAGAATGCTTTGGTGATCTACTCCCTCCTCCTGAAAACAGCAGGATTAAAAGGGCAATGTGCTTGACTCACTCTTCAGAAGAGTTCAGAAGCCAAGCCTCATTGTGGGAGGCTGTATTCAGTGTAATATCCCTTGTCCTGGGAAGTTGCTTAGTGTGGGTGTTTCAGCTGCTGAGAAGCGAAAGTCAAGGTAGGGGATTACTTTCTTTTTTATTAATATGAAGACATATATATATATATGTATTTTATTTTCCTCTTTAGATATAAGCCTTCAGAAGAATTCCTCAGTGCATGCCGGGCATTGAGCCAACATCTGCCAGAAAGTGGGGCCACCACCGACCAACTCTTGGTACTGTGATTTTTCACTGTCATGGAAGGATGTCCGTGCTGTTTAAGCTGTTAGTTCCAGCTCGGTGACTTTGGTCTCCCGCCTGAGGCGGCAGTGTGGGTGTGCACGGAGTCCCTTTCCTCTGGGTGCCTTCATTTGCCCAAACTCTGCCGCCTAGGTGATGGGTTATGCTGGGAGAGGGGAACCGATGCATTTGCACCAGGAAGCAGCCTGGTGCTCGGAGGCACTACCGAGGGTTATCAGGCGCTGCACCTGAATGTCAGGTGTACAACAATCAACAAAACAAAACTGTGTGGCTTAGGCTCAAAATCACCTCACAATTGCTGTGGGCAGAGTGAAGAGCGTGTGGAATGGGAACCGGGATTCTAGTCCCAAGACCTCTGTGAGATCTTGAGCAAGTCAGTTCACCTCATTAATAAAATGAAGGTGGGCGGTGGGCAGCATGTTTCATTACCCTCAAGCCCTGGTATTTAATTCTGTAGTCTATACTGTTTTTCTTGACGTGTACCTATGGGTTGAGAGACCAAAAGCAAGAAAATATATCTGTTGGCACCTTAACACCTTCATGGCCCACAGAGATGTAAACAGATAACCATTGGGTTCTACTTTTACTCAAGAAATACTGGCACAGACACATTTTCCCAAGTCATGAGAGCCAGCTGGTAAGCCCCAGTGTGTAACAACCCATAAGCATTTTAGAGCCCATTTTGTTCTCCCTTGCAGAAGAGGCTTAGGGGTAAAAAATGATCGATTCAGCCCAACCCATCTTGATTATTCTATCTCAGCTGATTTGGCAAACAACTGTTCCCAGATTGTTAAAAAAACAGTGTGTGATGTGGATGGATGTTGATCAAAACTCCTGTTACTTATTCTGAGTTACAGAATAAGTAGTTCTGAATGAATTACAGAACTAAGCTGTATGTTCCTTAATATTAGGATCTTTCTCCAGATTCTCCTGAAGATTCCACAGGAAAGGGAGATATTCTGATATATAAAAAATGTTTCAGCCACAAAAGAATCCACTGTTTCTGCCTAGAAGACATAGGGTAACCTGGATGGCTCAGTTGGTAGAACATGCAACCCTTGATCTTGGGGTCGTGAGTTCAAGCCCCACACTGGGCATAGAGTTTACTTAAAAATAAAGTAAATAAGAAACAGAAAAAGAAAAGTGACGGAGGATGTGCAAACCTGACACCACACCCATGTTAGGTTCAAAGTACCCCCGACCCCAACCCCACCTTCGACACAAAGCAGGTTGTACAAAGACCTCACTGTGTACAGCCAGGGACAGGTTAGGGACCCAGCCCTCTTTTCAGCCACATTTTATAGTTGAGACAGGAAGGTTCAAAATGACTACATGACTTCCAAGGTCATACAACTGAGCCAGGACTTAAGCCTGGCTACATTGGCTTAAGTGACTCCAACTCCAGTCCCTTTCCAGAATGAGTGTGAAGTCACATCCCCATGGTTTCTCCTCCCCCTTACATAAATAACTTAAACATGTTCTATTTTAAACATGTAGGTCATGTAACACAGAGAATCGATGTCATTTATGTCTGGAATTCTCCTCATCGATGGTTCCAAAGGAGCTAAATACTGCAGATAGTGAGGTCCTGCCATGGGTTGTTAAATCATTTTCTCTGAAGGTTCTAGCAAAGCTTAAAAGCCAAAAATAATTCAAGCACAGCTGTTTGGGTTTTATTTTCTAGCATAAATTGGCCATGTTGTTGATCTTAGCTTTCAGCATGCATTTTTCCCATTAGTAAAATGTTGTGACTTGCTAGTTATGGCTATTGAAAACACACAAAAGTCCTGATAGAGTCTGGGCTAAGGTCAATATTGGCTGGTTATATGAAAGACAGGGCCTCAGTTATCCCGTGCATACAAGGGACGCAAGCTAAACTTACAGTAGATTCAAACTGTCACCTAGGACACTGTCACCAGTTATTGTTTGCTCTCCCAGTCCTCTTTCTACCTCACATGGGGGGCTCATCACACAGGTGCAAACTCAACCCCACTAGCTCTGATCCCTCCAGGAGTAAGTCACATGGAGTTACAGGGAGCTGAAGGGATAGCTGTGAAGCATCCAAAGCTGACTTTTCCTAGTGGGAAGGAACACCCCAGCTGGAGCACCCCAGGCCAGGTAATCTCCTGGAACTGGAATCTGTTGGTATTTCAGAGGCAGAGCCTGAACACCATCAGTCAAGAGTGGTTCCGCGTCTCCAGCCGGAAGTCGTCTAGCCCTGCTGTGGTGGCGGCCTACCTCCGTGGGGTCCAGCCCCACTCCCCACACTTCCTGAAGCTGCTTGTGAACATGGCAGATGGCAACGGGAACACGGCTCTTCACTATAGCGTGTCTCACTCCAACTTCTCTGTGGTGAAGCTGCTGCTGGAGACAGGTCAGAAACAGGTGCATCTGCACAGCCCGGGTCCCTCCTTGAAGGGCAACTTTTGTAGCCACTTCCTTCCAGGGAGGTGATGCTTCACTGTCCTGAGTTCCTCCTGTATTCTAGGAAGTGGACTAGACCACCGTGCCTTTGTTATGTCACTTATTCTTCACAACGCTCTTGTGATGTAGGTATTACTACCCTCACGTTGCTGTGTGGGACAACATCAAGTGGCCTAGGAGTGATGGCGTGGACAGGTGGGTGATGGGGCTGACTGAAGGCATGTCCAGGTCCCGTGTCATCTAGGAGTTCAGGAAGGCTGTATGTGGGATATCTAGGAGAGTATCTATAGGAGATTTAACACCCCAAATCATCCTCCGCAGAGTAGGCCCTCTACTAAGCCCCTGGCAAATGAGGTCTCACTTAATCCCCGTAACTCCTGTCAATAGGGATGATTACTCCGATTTTTTATAAGTGATGCAAGTGATGCTCAGAAAAGTCAATAGGCTTTTGTGTGATCCCAAGATCACATAATGACTAAGTGTGCTGCTGGGGTTTAAAATTGATACAACTGACTTGTTCTTCCCATTCCTGGCATCCAGGAATTAGAGCACATGCTAGATCTGTAAACCTTATGTAGGAGGCTAGAGGAGGAGTTTAAGTGGGCATCGGGGAGTCTCAGTTCTAGATCCAACAGCTTTCCCCCAACTTGGATCTTATCCACCCTGCCTTAAATTCCTCCCACGGCTTTCCATGTCTCTTAAGATGAAAGGCAACTTCCTCAGCCTGGCCTTCAGAAATTCGAGAAGGCCTGACTGCTGCCTGCATTTGCTCCCTCGGCCACCACCATGCATTCTCTTTCCATCCACTCCAGTCAGATGGCCTCAAACTCACCATGCTCATTCCCTCCTTTTCTCTTTCTATCTGAACCCTTTTCCCTAAACCCTTATCTCATGACTGGCTCCTTCTCATCATTCCAATACTCCAAAGTTCCCTTAAGAAGCCTTGAAACTTTTTACTGGAATGAATAGGTGATGGACCTAATGACAGCCTAAAATTCTTTCCGCTTTCCACATCATCAGAGGAAGATAAATTCCCAACTCTGACATTGAGCCAATTTTACTAGATTTCAGTTCTTCATGGATTCATGGATACCACAAAAAGGGTAGCTCAACTGAGAAAGGCACATAATTCAATGGAACATGCCCCTGTGCGTGAAGAATCCAAAGACTGGAAATGTAGAGCCCTCATCTTCAAGTAGCTCAGACTTGCAGCCTGTTAGAAGTTCTCCAGGTGGGCCAGGCCAGAGAACAGACGCCCTAAGCTTTGGTTGTTGTGCACTTCTGCTGGTGTGGACTGAGAATCCATTCAGTTCTCACCAACCCTAAAGTGATCTGGAAGCTTTCTGTTTAACTTACTGATAGAGCTAAATAGCCATAAGCACAAAGAATGAAGATTTGCTGGAGAACGGGCTGAAGGTACCATTACTTTCCCTCAATGTAGAAGGGCTGTTGAGGGCCTTCTACTTAGGCTCCGAAACTTAGGCTCCCATCCCAGGCAGTTGTGAAGCATCCAGAAAGCACACTACAAACCGTAAGGGGCTACACTGAAGTGACTTGTCATTTTTGAGAATGGAGCCAGCGGGTGCACCTCTACCACCTTAGTCTTTTGTGATCCTTTATTTTTTTATTTTTTTATTTTTTTAGTATTTATTCATTTTTGAGAGACAGAGAGAGAGAGAGAGAGAACGAGCATTAGCAGGGGAGGGGCAGAGAGAGAGGGAGACACAGAATCCGAAGCAGGCTCCAGGCTCTGAGCTGTCAGCACAGAGCCCGACGTGGGGCTTGAACTCACGAACCATGAGATCATGACCTGAGCCGCAGTCAGACACTTAACCGACTAAGCTACCCAGGCACCCCATGTGATCCATCCTTTATTTTGCCAGAACGCTGCTGCAGGGGAGAAAGCTTGTTGAACTGGAGCGTGCTCAGTCATGAGTCTTTCTTCTTGACTCCAGAGAGGGTTGGCTTTACTCCCTAGGGGCTGCTCAGAAGAATTTGCTGTGAAAGCCCTGGGTGAAGCCCCTTTCTGAATCCCTGAGGAGGAGTCAGTCCTTACTCTGCTGAGCTACAAGTCATGTTCCTGAAGAGAGTAAAGAGAACTGTAACCTGAGGACTGTTTACACCTCTTAAAAGCAAACACAAGATAGTCAAGAGGTAAAAATAAAAAAGTCATTAACAAGGCAATGCAGATATTCCCATCTTTATCAAGGCCAAGTTGTGAGGCAATGTGTGGAGTTAGATTCAGCTTTCATAGCCCAGCTGGTCATGACAGTGGTCAGAGGGGCTTACTGATGATAAATGGACCAGACTGATTTTTTTGTATCCACTGGCATCCTGGCATCACAATGGCACATTTCTGAAAAATTGTTTGAGGTGGGGTGGAGCGAACGTCAAACAAATATGGTTTTTTTACCCCAAGTACAGAACTTGTAAATAAGTCACCCTAATTGTAGGTTTATGCATTTTTTCATAAACCATATTTGTTACAATGAATAGCTAAGTCTTCATGAGCAAGTAGCAAGGATACAGAAATAAGAATACTATACTAGTGAAACAGTAAGTGCTTACTGACTGTTTACAATGTGCTAGGTACTGTTCTAAGTTCTTTTGATATATTAACTCATTAAATTTCATGGTAACCCCATAGGTTCTATTATTATCCCCATTCTACAGAGGAAATGCTAAGAAAAACTAAATGACTTGATCTATAGAGATAGTTTTTTTATTGTCCAAAAGAGATACATAGCTTTTTTGGATAAGCAACAGTATGGGAAAGATTTTGTTTTCCACATGGTATTGCCCTTAGGAAGTGGGACTGTGGGCCATCTGGATGGCTCAGTCGGTGAAGCGTCTGACTTCGGCTCAGGTCGTGATCTCACAGTTCGTGAGTTCAAGCCTCAAGTCAGGCTCTGTGTTGACAGCTCAGAGCCTGGAGCCTGCTTCAGATTCTGTGTCTCCCTCTCTCTCTCTGCCCCTTCCCCACTCATTCTCATTTTCTCTCTCTCTCTCTCTCCCTCTTTCTCTCAAAAATAAATAAACATTTTAAAAAATTTATGAAATAAATTAAAAAAAAGAAGTGGGATCATTTATACAATAGGTAAGAAGCTGATGACCTATGTCACCTTTGGTGCAGCGAGATATGAATGCATACCCCCAGGGTTACAAAGCAGATATTTCCTTTGAGTTCTCAACTAATACCTTAAGTATTTAAATATTTAAAATGTGATATTTTTCATTCTACTTTGAAATGTATATTCTTAATTGCTTTAACCCAAATGTGTATGGAGGCCTCCCCCCTCCCCGATTTTTCAAATAAGATGCTTATTCCTGGAAAGATTTCCTGTGGTGTTTTTCATGCCACCTGGCACACTGCCCAACATATCACTAGGCCTTTGGAAAAGACATGAAAACGCTGCCACCAACTTAAGAGTTGTACACAGACCTAGAGTAAAGCCTAAAATGACAGTTGTGGCTGATGGGTGGCCAGGTGAGCGGTGGGTGAGAGCCAGACTTACCTGAGCTCTGGTCTCATTTCATCTTCACTCGGGCAGTTTATGAAGCTTCACCGACCTTCAGTAAAATGGGACCCTCATCTGTAAAATGGGAATCATGTCATGTGCTCTGCTTTAGGAAACAGTCCTGGTCATTTTACCCCTTGGCCATCTCTGACTCTACTACCTTGTTGGACCTTTCTTGCTGAGTAGCTTCAGGAAACTTGTAAAGAAAACTAGCCACTTTTAAAGGCTGCTAAAAATGTAAACACTGACTCCACCACTGGGAAAAGATCGCTCTGCTCCATGGCCTTTTAACTAGCAGGGAGTGCCCTGTTGAACTGTGCTCTGCTAAAGCAGAAGCTCACTCCTGCCCCCTCCCGCGCCCCCACCCCCCTCAAACCCGGGAGCTATCCCAGTGCCTACTGCTCCCCCTGCAGGTGTCTGCAATGTTGACCATCAGAACAAAGCCGGCTACACTGCCGTGATGATCACTCCCTTGGCTTCTGCAGAGACCGATGAAGACATGGCTGTCGTCTGGAAGCTCTTAAGAGAAGGAAATGTGAACATCCAAGCTACTCAGGTAAGAGGTGTGAACGTGATCCCCTCTTTAATAAATATGGGTACCTCTCAGTTTTATTCTGCCAGTGGGGTGAAAAATTGCATGTAGATCCCTGTAGAGTTTTTAACCCAAGAAGGCTGGGCCCTCCAAATGGCATCCGTCCAAAGCCTGTACATTTGGTTTCCTCAAAAGCTTCTGAGACCCAGACAGGCTAGGACAGAGGTCAGTGAGCTTGTAATCTGTGTCCTGGTCTGAAACTGGGCAAAGTCCATCTGGACCAGACTTCTTGAACAGTTAGCACCAGCAGGACATGAAAATGCTGAAAGGCATTTGTTGGTTGTGTAGAAAGCCTCTGCAGGTGATCAACCTCCATCATGAATTAGAAAGCAGTTCAAAGGGTTAGCATGTCTCTGTTTAGCTTCTGGGCCCCTCTACTTGAGAGGATATCATAGGGGCATGGTCCTTATCCCGAAGGGCTTTGAGTTAGACAAGGCTCCATATGGAACAATGGGAACTCCTCAAAAGACCACTTACCCATCTTTGACCAATATGAGAACAACAGAATGCATGCAACTCTCTTTCTCCCCAGAGTGATCAGAGATGTAGCTTAACTATCAAGAACTGTGAAGGGTCTGAGATTGTACTCTACTTTAATGCTAACAAGTTAGCATGCTACAGTGTTATGGATGCTGGCAGAAGACATGAAACTCCTGTGCCAGAGATGGACAGTGTATTACTCACAGCAGGAAGAGCAGCCATGGCATCGGTATTTACACCAGTTCCCTGAGCCCCAATACCCAATTCCCACAGGTGTGAGGAGGGTCAGATCCCTGTACATGGAGTAGGTTGTATTACTGGAAAGGAACCCTGAGCTTAGGGAACCTGAATCTTTTATATTGGATAGCGAGTATGTTTGCCCTTTGTTTTGGAGAAGACGCTATCTCTTTCTTCCAAGGCTGTTCACTATACAAGCATCTTTAAAAAGACAGTCTAGGGGTGCTTGGATGGCTCAGTCAGTTAAGCATCTGACTCTTGATCTCAGCTCAGGTCTGGATCTCAGGGTTGTGACTTCAAGGCCCGCACTGGGCTCCACGCTGGGTGTGGAGCCTACTTAAAAAATAAAATAAAGCAAAAAATAAAAAGACAGTCTAGAACAACAGAGCAGATAGTGTCTCACTCACAAAGTATGCAAAAAACTTAGAGACCCATAAGAAAGTGCCTCCCAACAATATATTTAACTCCCTTGTCCCCCCAACCCCCAGAAAGTGACTGCAGACAGTAGCCTACCCAGATAGCAAAGTCACTTTGCACACTTTATCTAATAGTGATCCTATTGATGGCAAGGAACAGACATTTGTAGATCACTTTCTGTTTTTCAAAGTATTTTCACCTAGAGCTCCTACCCCATGGGATTTAAGAAAGCTGCTTTCATTTTAAAATGTTTGCCATAAATATGTTAATTTTTTTCTAAATTGGCCCTCTTTTAAGAAGGGATGCTCATCAAAATCAAAATCAATGCCCTTTTTTTTATAGATGCTCTAGGAGAGCATGGGTCTCATCCCAGGTTGCTAAGGAGGGAAAGGAATTCATAACTGCCACTGCTCCCTTCAGCTCCCTCCAGGGCTTTTACATATTTCAGCTGCATATGAGCTGCAGGTACCAGGTAAATAGTGAATTAGGAGGCTGGGAGTCTCCTAGGCTAAGCTGTTTATTTCTCTTTGTATCTCCAGGATCAGCACCGTGCCTGGCATATAGCAGCACTCTGTAAATATCGTTGAATTAAATTGTATTGAACTGGACCAGGAGGGAGGTGAGGAAGGCAGGGGCCCCAAGCCAGGCATAGGGACAGACAAGAGGACAATCTACATAAGTCATCTGGCTTTAATACCACTTGGAGAGAGGGGTCTCCATGGAAATCTCCTGATCTAGTTAGGCCAGTAAAGAAAGAACCATTACTTCAGGGCTGAGTATAAGCAAACCAAAAGGCAAACAAGGCTTCTCTGGAAAGATCTATCTGGGTGCCAGAGAAATGGAGAACCAGGATACCTAAGAATACAATCCCACATACTGGGTATTTGTCACACATTATCGCTTATGCTCATAACAACAATAATAGCTAACACATGCACAGCACTTGTAAAGCACATGAGTCTCAGAACAGCCCCATGAGGCAGGTAATATTGTTGAGCATTCCCATTTCACTAGATCAGGAGAAGCCATTGAGAGGTTAACTCAATTCACATAGATAATAGTTAACTCAATTCACATAGATAATAAGTGACACAGCCAGGGTTTTCCTGATTGCAAACCTCCTTTCTTTTCTC
This sequence comes from Prionailurus bengalensis, assembly GCF_016509475.1. NCBI lineage: Eukaryota > Metazoa > Chordata > Mammalia > Carnivora > Felidae > Prionailurus > Prionailurus bengalensis. The sequence continues at coordinate 51,146,787 of NC_057345.1, read as the reverse complement.
TAAGTCCCAAAGTTCTGGGCAGGGAAGCATAATCCATCAGTGACCACAGACCGGCCCTTAATCAGTGAGCAAACATATCAGCAAACATGTCCTCAGCACTTTTTACATGTAGGACTTGGTGCTGAGAGCCACAGGGATCTGAAAGGAGGGAAAACATAGTCCTTGCCTCATTCTTACAACCTTAAAAAAGCCTGGTGTCCAGTGAGAGACAAGCCTGACCTACCTGGAACCCAGGAGAACCATAAGGGAAAAATATAATCAGGTCATTTAATAGGACTATGTACATAAAGGAAAATCTATGAGAAATAAATGGCCCATTTATAATCAGCAAAATTGCTACCATACGTTGTTCTATTTACACCCTTTATTTCACTGGATTCCCACAAAAGCCCTGTGAGGTACACAGGACAGATTATGATGATAATTTTTAAGAAAAGAAAAAGGCAAGATTCAGGGAATACAAGTGACAGGGCCAGAGCCACACACTAGCAAATAGGAGAACCAGGGCTTGGACTCACTTTCTGACTCAAGGCCACTGCCACATGCACTAATGATTACAGGGATGTGAACAGTTGTCAATGCCAGGGTACTTGGCTGGCTCAAGTCAGAAGAGTATGCAACTCTTGATCTTGGGGTTGTGAGTTGGAGCCCCATGTTGGGTGTAGAGATTATTTAAATCAGTAAAAAAAAAAAAAACAAAAAACCTTTAAAAAAAAGTTTAAATGGTGATAGATTAGCAATGACCATAGGACCATGAGGGCAGAGATCTTGTCAAGACAAGAGGGTTCTAGGTATCACTGAACTGAAAATACCAGGGGTGTTCTGAGTAGACCAAGCCTTCCTGCAGGAAGTTAGGCCAAGGCAGAGATTAAAAAACCACAGTACAGAAGCATTCAACCCTTCATTTACTCTATCATTCCATGTTTATCGGCATGTACTTGGTGCCAGGCACTGGGGAGACAGAGATGAAAAAGGCTTAGTCCCTGCCATCAAAAATTTCACAGTCCATGAGGAGAGAGATTGACAGGTTGCAATAACAAGTGGTAAGTGCTGTGTTGTGTATCCCGTGCCTGGGGTGTTAGCAGAGGGCTCTAGCGAGGATGTGGCATTTGACTAGTGTTTTGGCAAAGCAGAAGTTTGCCAGGTGGAGAAGGATGTGTCCATTACCAGGGGCAGGAAGAGATTCAGATTCAATGGTCATTTTCTGGAACCTTCTTGCCCAAGCATACCCAGGCTGGAGAGGGGATCCTCACCATTCCCCTGTGCTCTGTGTGGCAGGGAGGCCAGACTGCCCTGATGCTGGGAGTCAGCCATGACAGGGAGGACATGGTCCAGGCATTGCTCAACTGCCAGGCAGATGTCAACCTGCAGGACCACGAGGGATCGTCGGCCCTCATGCTGGCCTGTCACCACGGCAACGCCGACATGGTGCGGCTGCTCCTGGCACACCCGGCCTGCGACAGCAGCCTGACCGACAAGGTGAGACTTCCAGGCAATTAACAAGTAGGTGTTTCACTTCCCTTCCCGAAAAGTGCCTGCCCAGCCAGTAGAATTCAAGGAAGCACATGTCAGAAGCAATGGAATCAACCTCATAGCGCTGTTATGGGACTTAAATGAGATGATCTGTAGTAAATGCGGGGAGCCTTGGAGCTGGGAACCCCCAAATCCTAACCTTTCACACCATCCTGAGGAAATGTGCCCAGGCCTGGCCTTGGCCCTGAACTGGTCACAGCAACAACCGCATTTGGGCTTTGGAGCAGCACCTTGGACAAGGGAGCTCTGCTGCCCACGGGGACTTGAAAGGCTGGGGAGGAACCAAGTGCAAATTATGTCCACTCTCTGACAGTGATACACCTTACAGGGTGGTGCATATCATCAACCGGCCGGCTCGAGGTCACATTGCCAGGCACATGCTTCTTAAATAAACGTCTTTATAAGGTGATGGCGATGATGATCACAAAGATGATGGTGGTGACGGCTGGTGTGATAACAATGATGGTGGCCGGCATGTCTCTAGGGCTTGCTCAGTGCCCAGTACTGCACTAAGCATTTACCGAGGATCACGTTATTGAAACCCCACAACAACCTTATGAGGTTTGTCTCTGTTGACGCCACCCATTTGCTTGTAAGGAAACAGAGGCACTGAGTGGTTAAGTAACATACCCCAAATCACACAGCTAGTACAACCCAGCTCCATCAAACTCCTTAGAGTACTGTCAGGAGCCAAACCCTTTCCATGCGCTATCTCACTAATCCTCTCGATAATCTAGTGACGTGGATACTTTGATCCCCATTTTCACTGATAAAGAAACAGAGGCTTAGAGAGTTTATGTAGCTGTCATAAGGTCACAAGCTTCTGGTTCTTGGAGGAAGGACTCAAGCCCAGGTTCGACTTCAGTGTCCTTATTGTTGGAACTATAATGCTTTACACAGACTTGTCTATACTTTCTTAACACCCACAGTTTGAAGGGAAAAAGGCCTGGAAAGGGGAAGAGTCCCTCCCCTGCCCAAGGACAGCCCCCCTCACTGGGCCACATCTGAACTACCTGAGATTGTTCCATCAGTGACTCAAGCTGCTGGGTCCCTCACACCACACCCAAGAAGCTCACACCCTGGTCCAGTGTCTTTAGGTCCCCTGAGCCCCAACTCTACCCTACTTGTGGCCCACTCACCTGCTCCCTGCTTGGGTCACACCCCAATTTCCCAAAGGTGACTTGGGTGAGACATTTCATAGGGACAAGGGGACTGCTGACTGAGGCCCTACCAAGCACCAAGCCCTGTTCCTCCAGGTTTACCCTGAAGGGTGAGGTCCAGCCCTTGTCATGGTCACCATACTGTTTCAATGGGCACATATCCTATGGAGACTTAGACGCAGGTTTGGATGACTTAATAATTTCCTTGGAAAACTGAGAGATAATTCATGTCCTAAAATCAGTTTCTCTTATCCTACCACCATTTAAAGGTTGATATAAATGTGGAACCCCCAGAATAGCCAGCAAGCACTTTCTCTAGGTTTAGAAGGTAATTTGAGAAATTGGTCACCCAGCCCCTTGGGGGCTGATCAAGAGATGAGAAAGAGGAGGTGGTGAGGACTGGTCTCTGGATCCCGAGGCTTACCCTTTGAAGGGCTTACTCTGGCAATGGGTGCCTCCAAAGCACCCATCGAGTTGAAAGCTTCTTTTAAGGCAGAGAGTATACCTTGCTCATTTTTGCCTGATACATAGTAGGTTCTGTCATATCGAAAGACAACCCAACTACCACCACACACACACACACACACACACACACACACACACACACACACACACACACGTGCTGGCTGCCTGAGCCCATCCCATTTCTTCAGGCCTTCAGTGTTGCCCAGCAGGAACTTGCCAAGCCAGGTTCCCACTAGAGCTACACACTGTTGCCTTGTTCCCAGGGCTCCGGCAGAGGCATTTGAGGGATTCACCCACCCCAGGTGTTCTCACTGGCCACACTTTATGAGCTGAATTGGGTCCCTCACTCTCCAGGTCTGCAAGTGAGAAGCCCACAGATACAGGCTGTCATCTCCAGATGGGCCCTCTTCAAAGGTGCATGGGTCCCCTGGGACTGGCCCGTGGCTCTTTCCCATAATAACAGTAATCACACCATCTTTGTGCTTACAGAGAACCTCAGGGTTGACAGTGCCACAATGAAAACCAGAGCACAGGGCCTACAAAAACCCAGGTGCCTCTCTTCAATCGAAACTACGCAGGTGCTTTAGAAAACCCCCCCTGCTTAAAATCTTTGCTTTGTTCCCAACTCGCCCAACCTAGGAACATACTCATTAGGAGTTAGGCTGCTCAGGCTCTTCATCAACTTGAAATGAATACCTCTCGGTTATCGTCCAGCATTCCCTCTTTCAGCAGTGCTTACTGGGTGCAGACCAAAGGGCAGGCACTGAGCCAGGTGCTGGGATATTCTTTCTGGGCCAGTAGCCACAGGTCAGATCTAGAGTCTGACCTGGCGGAGAAAGATTTATCAAACGGCGCCAGATACCAACTTACAAATGGTGGTAAAAGGAAGGTACAGTCATGAGGCCTTTTCAGAGAAAGAAGCTGTTATGTTTTGTGAAGCCCATGAACATCCTTCGGGGTCCTGCTGAAACGCCACTTCCTTCCTCTGCTTTCCCCATCCCTACACACACACACACACGCACACGCACACACACACCATATACACACAGAGCACCATCCTCTTCTCTGATCTGTGTTCCTCTTTCAACTTGTTTGGCTCTTTGCCATGCATTATAGTGATTTACAGGTGTGTGGAGCCCTGATGGGAGCTGGACTCCATCCTGGTGAAGACTGAAGAGCTTTAGGCTGAGGGTGAATACCTCCCACCTGCTTCCAGGGATTTTCACATTTTAGGAAGTAAAATTCCACCCATATACAATGGAGCAGAGAACAGTCCAGTGGGGTCTTGGGTGCCCCCCCCAATATGCTAAATCCATGAGTATTTACGAAGCAGAGTATAAAAATATTCACACTAACTGGGCTACATAAGGGTCACAGATAGCCTCACATCGGGTTTTGTCTCCTAATTTACTTGGAGGCAAATGAATTACCATAAAAGTGGTTTGGGAGCTGTTGAGATATCAGAATTCCAGAATGGGATTGAGCCATTCATACAAGAACATGGCTGCCATCGCAGAGCTTAGCTTAGCATCCATTGCATTGAGTTGGCCTTCCCCGCCACTCTCTGTAGAGAATGGCCCATGTTGTTGGCTGAGAGCCCTTCTGAATACAGCTTCTTTACAGAGTGGGCCTGGCAGCTTCCTGCATTATTGCAGCAGTGTAAAAAGCACTGTGGTATCATGTATCAGGTGTAAAAATGGGTATGTCCTTTTATGCTGTAAGCCCACTTCTCTAAGAGTTGGTCCTTAAGAAACAGGTAGAATTGGGGAAATACTGTCTGCACTATATTTATAGTGGTGAAGACCTAGAAATGTAAGTCTCCAATAGAAAGGAAACAGTTCATTAACTTATGGAATATTAACACAGCCAATAAGAAAAATTTTAAGAAGAGGGAAAAATCTTGTAGTGTGCCATGGTATGTTAAAAATAAAAGCAGACTGGGGGGGGTGCCTGGGTGGCTCAGTCAGTTAAGCATCTGACTTCAGCTCGGGTCATAATCTCTCAGGTCCTGAGTGAGAGCCCTGAGTCAGGCTCTGTGCTGACAGAGCAGAGCCTGTTTGGGATTCTGTCTGTCTGTCTCTCTGTCTCTCTCTCTGCCCCTCCTCCATACACTCTATCTCAAAAATAAATAAACATTTAAAAAATAAAGTAAAACGAAAGCAGATTCAAAATTGATATATACTATCATTCCTCTATGTAAAAACCAACGACAAATTCGCACAGGAGAAAAGACTGGAGGGAAACATACCAAAATGCTAACTTTCATTAAGGTCTGGGCAATGGAAAAATGGAAGAGTTATTTTCTTTCCTCTATTTTCCAATTTAAAAAAGAAGTATTAAAAACCATGTGGGAAAACAAGCAAACAAACCATGTGACACTTCTTATTTCCATCGGCACAGATTTTCCAGAAGTGAATGATGTTTCTGTGGAAGGGGACCCATTTTTCGTGAGCCTCATGCCATTCTAATCTCCACCTCTCCTAGGGTCACTGGATGCTTGGAATAGACTTCAATGTCCCATGCCTACCCGGTCCTTCCAACTCACCCTTCTCTGGGGCAGGAGGCAGACACGATAAAATTGTTTCTCCTTTTCTTTCTTCCCTGTAGGCTGGCCGAACAGCTCTGTCCATCGTTCTGAAATCACCCGCCCATGTGGAAATTGCAGGGCTTCTGCGGGCCCACGCAGAGCAGGGCAGGTCCCTGGGGCCGTAGGGGCTACAGAAGAATTGGCAGCTGGGAACAAAAGACTCCTTCTCTGGACTCCTTCTTAGCCCTTGGAGAGGGCATGGGTCAAAGCCAGAGGGCCGCCCTTCAAGAGAAGAAACTATGTCAAATATGCACATACATTCCTGTTATATAATTCTGCTCATTAGAACGCTTTGTAGTTTTTGCCTTAGGCCAAGCTCCAAAACTACGCAGGCTGCAGAGCAGGGTATAAGATGCAGGTTGCATTGGTGTTGTCTAAAAATCCCCAACATCTTCAGCCTTGAATTCCTCATGACTCTATCCTTTGTAGCACCATGTAGCGAGCAGACAGGCAGGAGCACATTAGCAAAGCAATACTTTTTACATGGAATTTTAAAGTGCACCATCTTTTTTGTTTTTTTAATCAGTTACATGAATATGTCTCATTGAATATGCATGTCTAGAGAGGATTGGGCGGGGAGGGGAGGGGGATTTGGGGGGAGGTGGATTTAAGCAGCCACTCTGGCAATCATTCTCTAGAGGACCCTAGGAGAATCACCATACTGACAGCTGAAACTGAACAAACCCCATCCGGGGCCTTTGTTTGGCTAGGGTTGATACAGAAATCTTAAATTCAGGCAAAGTAGAAAGAGCATATTGGTATCAATGCCAGGTATACAGTCTTGACCATTTCTGAGTCATTAAGTGGCCCCAATTTGCACCAGGGAAATTGGAATTAATTAGGAAATCCAATCCAGTGAAGCACACCACATGTATTTAGGCAGAGCCTAGTTACATCAGCTATTCTGAATCTATGAAAGAAACAAATAGGAATGAGCATCCTCCTGGGGACAGGCTGTTGTCATCTAGAAGCCACCACATAACCTCTAGAGCCATATCCATGGCCTCATGGGAGTCCTGGCTCCTTTCCCCTCATAGACCTTGAGTGAACTCTGAGCCCTCATGAGGCGCTGAGGTTTCTGAGGCTCCTGGTTGCAAAACCTGTCACTTTGGACTGCAGCAGGAGTGTGGGAGCTGAGCAGGGCATGGCCCTCTCTGGGCTCACTCCTCTCTCCACTAGACAGACAGTTCTCTCTTAAACTTCCATAATCCCAGGGGCCCATATGTGCATGGCTTCTATTCAGTAACTCACACAAAGTTATCTATGAATTTGTTCTTAAAGTCTCCTATGCAAAAAAAAAAAAAAAATCCTCTTTGTATAAAAAGAAAAGACATCGAAGTTTGGTGAGTCTCACATTGGAATATCAAAACCTCTAGTTCTCATTTTGACTCAGATGTCAATTTGCTTGTTGTCCCTTGGGAGAGTCATGAAACCTCCTTGAACCCTAGTTTCATCATCTCCCAAAAAGGAAATTATCATACAACCTATCTCCTGGGGGTGTTATACAAGGAACAGCTGATGGAAGTTTGGGAATCAAATTTGTAACCCATACTGACTGTCTACAGAAATGGCGCAGCAAACTTCTATACGCTGTTGGGATTCATGAGCATCTCAAAGTCCCAGAGCAGGACACTGATGTGTGACAGTGTTGCTCAGAGGTAGAGAGAATGGAGCAAATAATGAGCTAAAAATACTTTAAGTGGGTTTACGTTGACCTGAAAGCACATTTTAAGGGCAAAAACCCACCTTAAAAAAATGTTCCAGCCCAGTGCTTCTCAAACTTTGATATGCATACAATCACCTGCAGGTCTTGTTAGAATGAAGTAGGTCTGAGGGGAAGGGAGCTGAGAGTCTACATTTCTAACCAGTTCTCAGGGGATGCTGATGTTCCTGGGCCACACCACACTTGGAGTATCAAGGCTCCGGCCTGGCCTGACTGTTTATATATTAAAATGCTGCCCCTCAATCTTTTGTCTCAAAGGTATTTCTTTGCATTTCTCTAGTCTTGGTTCTTGGAATTTGCACTGTGGGTCTTATTCGCTATTGAAGTTCTGCAGACAGCAGGAGGGGTTCCATGTCCTATGTTGCCAAGTTAGAGTCTATTTCCGTATCTCACATTAGGGTGGCAAATTTCATTTGGGTCACGTTACCTTTTAATGATCTCATTTGAGTCCAGCTATTAAGCACAGCTTATATACCAGAGAAGGGTTTGAAGCCATTGAATTACTATCCAAAAAGCTTTGTCCACCCTTTCTCAGATTTTTAGTATGTTTCTCCTCATCTTGAGTTTGGAATGTGAACACATGATCTCCCTCCTTATAACTATTCCATTCTATTGGAATGTCTGAGCCCAGAACATGGTGAGATTGAACAAGCACAGCCTGCCTCCCTGTCATTGTCTCTCAGTTCCAGAACTCATTCAACAAACATCTATTGAAACCAGCCAGGTACCTGACACTGTTCCTGGTGCTGGCTTTTATTTATGTATTTTAGTCATTTCAGCTTTATTATTCTTGTTGTTGAAGTACAGTCGACATAAAATGTTTTATTAGTTTTAGGTATACAGTTTTTTACTTAATTAATTTTGTTTATTCTTATTTTTTTGTTTTTATTTTTGAGAGAGAGAGCATGAGCTGGGAAGGGACAGAGGAAGAGGGAGAGAGAGAATCTTAAGCAGGCTTTGTGCCCAGTGCAGAGCCCAAAGCGGGTCTCGATCTCACAATCATGAGCTCATGATCAGAGCCAAAATCAAGTCAGATGCTTAATCGACTGAGCCACCTAGGCGCTCCCAACATGTTAATTCTATACGTTACTCAGTGTTGACCACAGTGTAGTCACCATCTGCCACCATATGACATTATTACAATATTACTGACTACATTCCCTATGCTGTACTTTCCATCTCCGCGACTTATTTATTGTATAACTATAAGTTTGTACCACTTAGTCCCCTTCGTCTGTTTTGCCCATCCCTCCTCAACAGCATTCATCATCAGGGAAATGCAAGTCGAAGCCACAATGAGTTATTACACCAGTCAGAATGGCTAGTAACAAAAAGACAAGTGTTGACAAGGACGTAGAGTAAAGGGAACCCTCAGGCTCTGTTAGTAGGAATATAAACTGGTGCGGCCATTATGGAAAATAATATGGAGATTTCTCAAAAAATTAAAAAGGAAATACTATATAATCCAGTAATTCCACTACTGCACATTTGCCCAAAGAAAACAAAAACATTAACTCAAAAAGATATATGCATTGGCACTGGCTTTAGTCACGTCTAAAAAAAAGGTATCTAAGGTCACCGTGATCCCAAACCCAGGTTTCCAAAAACATTAAGCCAAGTCTCCACTGATTAATAGACTGGTCAAATGTCTGACAGCACAACCTCCAAGCAACATATATCAGCCTTACTGGGGACAGAAATTAAGCTCAGGCCTGGAGAGAGGCCCCTAGACACCTTAGCTTCCCTCACTGACTTCATGGAGCTTCCAACCTGCTTTTGGAAGACAGGACACATGCACCAACAGTAAGAAATAAGACCAGGAAATATAGTTTATTCTACAAATATTTCAGGAGTGCCCACTGTGTGCAGGCAGTGGGTTCACATTCGAGATCTATAGTTCAGGTTTCCACTTAACCATCTACTTGGGAAAACAGAATGGTGAGAAGGAAGAAAGCCCAGAATACTACAAGTCTTAAGAACTGCTCTTAGGAATTCAAGGAAGGCTTCCTGAAGGAAGAGGTATCTGAACTAAAAGAGTAAATGGATTCAAGATTAATGGGGGGCATCTGGGTGGCTCAGTCAGGTAAGCATCCAATTTCGGCTCAGGTCATGATCTCACAGTTCATGGGTTCAGGCCCCGGGTTGGACTCTGTGCTGACAGCTCAGAATGTGAAGCCTGCTTTGGATTCTGTGTCTCCCTCTCTCTCTGCCCCTCCCTCACTCGCACTCTGTCTCTCTGTATCTGTCTAAAAAATAAACATTAAAAAAAAAAAAAAGTGGATGTTTGCCAAAAAAGGAAGAGAAGTGAGAAGTGAGGAGAGCCCAGAGTGCACCAGGCACAGATCAGCACTGCTGAGGCTGAAAGATGGGACTGCAGGCATATGGGGACCTTCAAGCAGTTCAACAGGACTTTCATGTGGAGCTTGAGTGAGATGCTGAGATCAAAGGGTAGGTTTGGAAGAGAGGAGACTGACAATACATGAGGACAGATGATAAAGAGCTAAAGGGGCTTTGTTCAAAAGGCAGTGGAGAGCTACTGAAAAACAGATTGATTGACAGCTAAGAAATTCATTTTTCTAACCCTCCTTTAACACAGATTTATCAGGTACCTCCCCTCATCCAAGCACTGTGTTTGGGGCTGGGGACATACTGGACAAGTTAGATACAGAATTTAGTTTCGCAGAAAAGAAAGACAAACCAGTCATTCTGACACAGCATGATGCATGTTGCAACTGGGAAAGTACAAGGTGCTATGGGGACACATAGGTGGGACCCTCGGCCTCATCTGAGGGTGGGGAGGGGGCCCAAGAAGGCTTCCTGGAATATTTAAGCTATCTGAAGTATGGAAAGGTAGAGCCATGCAGAGGAGCAGAGGAAGAAGCATGCATAAAACCTCAAGGTGAGAAAGAACCCTGATTTGGAGCATTAAAAGAACTTCAGGGTTCATGGAGTAGAAAAAAGAAAGAATTGCAAGATGAGGCCAGAGAAAAGGCCACTGTAACAAATTTGAACTTGGAGGCACTAGGAAAGCAGGAAGTGACACTCAGATTTACATTTTAGAAAAGCACTTCAGTTTTTGGGCATGAGTGACAATTATTCAATGAACATCTGTGGTCTACCTACTCTAGGTCCTAGGCTCCAGAGTTAATGGTTTGGTGGAGGAAACAGACATAGGTTGATGACTGTGCAAAAGGATGCGTAGCAGATGTCAGAACAGTGCTGTGGAGGCTGACTGTGCCGGAAGGAGTTAAGGAAGCCTCACAGAAGAGGGGGCTTTTCTGCTAAGCCATAAGGATGTGTAGGAGTTTGGGCATTTTAGATAGAACAGCAGCCATAAAGATGTGGCATAGGAAAGAGCATGGCCTGTCTAGGCGATGGAAGGAATTCCAGAATGACTTCAGTTTGGGTTACACTATGGGAGTGCCCAGAGAGAAGATATAAGAAGGTCCGTAGACACATCCCACTTGTATGTTTGACATTAGGAATTTCAACTTGAGCCTGCACCTTGAGAAGGAATCACAAATTCCTTTGAGAATCTGAAGCTCTCTTCAGAAAAATACACATATGTGCAAAATTTGCATGTAAGTCCCAGGATTCAAAAATTGGCAGTTAAAATCTCACTGCTATAAGCAATAATAATAACAATAAATAAATAAGTAAATAAAATAAAATAAAATAAAATAAAATAAAATAAAATAAAATAAAATAAAATAAAATAAAATAAAATAAAATTTAACTGCTATAAGCAGTGGGGAGCTGGGTATGATTTGCACTTGAGAATGATCACAGGGGGAACCTGGAGAGAGACTAGAAGCAAGATCAGTTAGAAGGTTCTTGGGAGATGCTAGGTATAAAGCTCTAAAAGCCTGGCCTGTGATGACATCAGTGGGGATAAAGAATAGGGCCCTATGAGAAAGGCATCAGGAGTGGGATGTGTCAGGATGTTCTGACAAACTGAATGGTGGAGAGGGGTCAAAAGTGAGTGACAGGAAAATGGTGATTCCATTGTCCCCAGTATCTACTCTTCCCCTCCTCCTTAGTAAAAGAATCCTCAATTTTTATCTGGACACATCATCACCCAGAATACTCCATCTCCCAGCCTCCTTGCAGCTTGATGTGGTCATGTAACTAAGTTCTGGCTAATGAGATGTAAGTAAAGTGATGTGTGCACACCCTGGCTCCTGCATTTAAAGGGAAGGGAAATACATTTCCCCCTTCCCACTGGCAGGACTGTGCTGGTAATTCATCTTGATCCATAAAGATAAGGCCAATACCCTAGGGTTCACAGGGTGGCAAGTCAGAAAGAGCTTAGACCCTCCAACACTGTAAAGCCATCAGCTCTGCTCTGGATTATTTATTCCCCATTTATATGTGAGCACAAAATAATCCTTTTACTTGTTAAAGCCATTGTACATTTGGATCTCTGTTGCAGTAGGAACTGGACAAATGCACTCAGCACTTCATGACAGGCTCAAGGGTCTAGTGCTGTGGGTAGTGGATTTCAGGAGGGAAAAGCTTGGCAAGGCTCTTGGAGCATCCTTTCAATGGCTAGATACAATGGATATGTCTTCACGGTACAGGACCCTGCTCCATGTCCACAGTGACATCACCCAGCCCACAAGGCCTGGCAGAAGGGGAGGTCTTGTGTCACCCCGGGAGACTCCTGAACACAGGCTCTGTATCATAAGGTAGCCAGTCCTTAAGCAAGACAGTGCCTATGAACTGGTCCGGCATGGAAATATGGGCAGGACTAGGGAATGTTCTGAGAAAATTGAATAAAGAAACATGGAACAGCAGAGTTTCATGCAACAACAGTGGGTTATGGCTGGGAAGTAAAAAGAGAGAGAGGCCATGAGGTGGAATGAGGCATAAGGAGAGAGAATCCACATGCACAGAGTCAAGTATGAGATATCAGGAACTATGGGCTGAGAAAAGGAGAACAAAGAAAAGGGTAAGTCTATCAGGTACATGCCTTGGGACTGCCTGCTAGGTGTCCCTTCCCATCTGGCATCCACATGACCATGGCAGGAGCTGCCGAGTTCCTACAAGAAAACCTGGCCTCTTGGCCATTGAAGAATGGACACTGGCCACTACGTGGGCCAATTAGGCCCTCTCCCAGGAATTCTGGAGCTGGGATTTAGGAGATACAGTCTCCTGGTTGTCTCAGTTAACACCTGCAGATCTCAGAAACTACTAGTGGCCAGGTGCAGCCCTGTGGATTGAGGAACAAAAGTGACTGACTCTTCAGCCAGAAAGACTGAAGTAAACAGACTTCTTGGCTTCCCCAGGGCAATCCCTGCTCCCTCCTGAAGACCCCAACAGATACCCACACTTCAATGCCATAGTTACCCTACTTGTTTCCTATGCCCAGTCTCCTCTCTGGCCTCTGTAGCATGGTGTCTGGAATCAGCTATCACAGGTATTGAATTCCAGCTGGACTATTTGGTCACTCAGGCTCTTATTCTATAAACTGGGGATAATAGCTTCCCCTCTGTTCTTGTAAGTGGTTAATTGAAGTATCCACATAGTGCTTGGCCCTTGTGGCAGAACTCAATACACAGTAGAGCACTTCCCCCTTCCCCTGGCCACTTCAACCTTTCCCCCTAGACCTAGCCTCATAAAAATGGCAGCTTGCCTTCACTAATTACTTAGAACTACCCAGGCATCAGTCTTAAAGGTGTTATATGAAATCATCTATTCTTCACAATAATCCTGTGTAGGTATTGATATTATTCCTGTTGTACATATGAAGAAACCAAAGCACAGAGAGGTTATATAACTCTTCCAAGACCACACAGCTAGTAAATACGAGATCTGGGATTTCAAGCCAAGGAATTCTGGCTCAGTGATCATACACCATTGCCCGCCATATTTCCGGAGCGCTTCTGGCTTCCTTGCCAGTGACCCAGGCTGGGGAGGGGTGCCCAGCAGCAGGGGGTAGACACAGCTGAGGAAACAAAGCTGCTGCAGGGAGCCAGCATTTAGTCAGTGGCTGACTTGCAGGTCCTACTGGGTGGCCCCAGGACAGAGTAGACCAACAGGCAGAGAGCTGGGGATCAGAACAGCTCAGGGGTGAGGATTCCCATGTATTCAACATTCCTGGGGAAGAAAGCAGCCTTCTGCCCAGGAAGCAGATAGACTGAACCCCACACTGACTAAACTGCCCTTTCGTAGGTAATTCCTTACTGTTCCAAATCCATTCCTTTACTCTCATCCCCATCCTGGAGAAAGATGGGTCTGGACCAGAGGGAGCCCAGCCAGTGTCTGAGGGGGGTTGCACCTGCCTTCCTCCTGCCTCACTTCCCCCTCCCATACCCCACCCTGCTCCCATGCTCAGTGAAGACCAGGTAACAGCTCTGAGGCCTTTGCTCTGAAGCAAACAGAACCGTCCCATTGTTCACTGGGAGGTAGGGGAGACATTCTCTAATCCCCTCCTGCCTTAGAAGTAACGAAATTTCCATTCTTCTCCAGAAGGGAAAACTACAGGAAGAAACTAGATGCCCTCCTCCACAATCCCAGCAGATCCAGAGCAGGACTGGGGTAAAGCTCAGATTCTGGTCTCCATTCTGCCTGCCTATGGAGTGGGATCACGCTGGTCTGTCTTCCACCCTTTAGTGGCTCAGAAGAGCAGGCCTGGCCCTGAGGGGAGTGGGGGGGGGGGGGATGGGGGCTGAGGTTCTGAACACCAATCCTCATGTGTGTAGGGGTGTGGTTTCCCCACATCCAGGCAATTCTTGGGCACCAGCTGGGTGACCTACCATTCAGCTCAACTCTGACACTATGCCCCTGGAGATAGCATCAGATTCCATAGATTAAAGGCTCCAACCTCCAAGACTGCCCCTTCACACTTCACACGCCAGCCACAAACCCAGGCTGTCACCTGTGCTTCCTACACACTGGCTATAGATTAGAGGTTCCAGTGACCCCCTCCTTGGGCTCAAGTAATTTGCTAGAAGAGCTCACAGAACTCAGAGAAACATTTAACTTATTACATTGTTACTAGTGACCAAGGCATGAGAGCCCCTGGCTCTGGAGGCCCCAAAGGTTTGTCCACTCTCAGCTGACAAAATCTAGAGACAAGTGCTGGTCAAATAAGAACGTTTATTCCAGTAAGACCCACATCAGGAAGACAGTGGACTAACACCCCAAGAACTGTCTTCAAGATGCTGAGAATACTTCTAAGTTTATGTAGGAAATATATGGAACAAAGATTGGTGGGTATATGCAGCTAAACAGCAAAGGTTGGGTTGATCACTGTCATGGGGTGAATTATGGGGGGTACGGTGGCATCAGAACAGTCATTATTGCTTGGGGAGTTAGTTTTGGTGCCCATTACAGGATATTTTGCCTGCTGGGTCCCTTGCTGAAGTTAACAGATAAGCAGGAGGGAAAAAAATAAGCGATTAAGAGGAACAGGTTAAAGGCAAATGGAGTCAGTCAGGGCAATGACTGGGTCCTCCTTTGAATCCCCATGTCAAGTCACCATTCCATTTCAACGGAAGGAGAAGGGATGACGGTCATGTCTTCTGTAAACTACTTCCTGCTGATCAGGGATGACGTAGGGATGTCGGGATGGAAGACTTTGACAGGGTAGGAGACCTTTGTTTCTTGGGTTCCTTCTGAGATGGACAGCAATCTTCCATGGGGGTTCTCACCCACTTACACGTTGTGAGTCCTGACAAAAGTCACTGTCTGGAGGTGCCTTCCTAATACAGGTGTGATGAATCCGTGGCTTGACGCCTGCAAGTTTTGAAGTAGGGCTAGTTAGCATCTCGTGAGGACCTGTCCATTTTTCAGTTAACTGATCTTCTGGTCCTTGGTTCTTCCAAGGTCCTTGGTTCTTTAGTAGGACCCACTCTCCTGGCTGAAAAAGGGGGCAGTGTCTGCTCAGGAAATGGTTTGATCTTAGAAAAGACGAACTCGTGTGTAGATGTCAAAATTTGATTCAGCTGCTGCACATATTATTTAATTCTATTTTTATGTTCTAGAAAGGGGAAAACACCCCTTTACTCAAGTCGAAAGGGTTTCGCATATATCGTCTCATAAGGGCTCAGTGGGAGCCCTACTTCCAGAGGCCACCCTTATACAGAGCATGGCAACAAGAAGTGGCTTTTCCCAAGTCAGGCGAGTCTCTTGGCACATTTTAGCAAGGGCTTTCTTTAAAGTATGGTTCATTTTTTTCTGTTTTACCTGTTGATGAGGTGGAGGGGAATGATTCCTAACCACAAATTGTTTAAGAAGTACTATTCTACATAATGTCATTGCACATAGCACATTGCATTTTATCTGTTTACGTCTCTCTTTCATACTAAGCTGTGGACTGAGGGCAAGTAGGGAGACTTCATATTTCTTCACCTTTTAATTCCCATTGTGTAGCTTCTGACCTGACAGAGTAGACAATAATAAACTGAATTAATATGTAGGCCCATGCTGGATCACCTAGGACTACGCACGGTGAACATAAGACCAAGGCCTTTGTCCTACTGGACCAGAAACGCTCTAACCCAAATCCCCTTTGTCCGAAGTCAGAATCAGTTCCAGAACTTGGGGAGAGGTTGGGATGACAGATGAGATTGTTACATGCTGCCTTCTTCAAAGGACCACCAGAGCTACATGTTGATACGACAAGGCTGAATTCCTTTTCTCAGTAAGACTTCATCTTAGTAGCATCCTAGAGAGGGGAGAGCCAAGTGGGAAGTCTATGAGGTTTTGGAGTCTGGGTTAAGGCAATTCAGCAGGGTTTTTTTGTTTCTGGTTTGTTTTTAAAAGTTTATTTATTTATTTTGAGAGGGCACACATGCGAGTGGGGGGGGAACAGAGAGAAAGAATCCCAAGCAGGCTCCTCGAGGTCACCACACACTGTGAGATCGTGACCTGAGCCAAAATCAAGAGCTGGACTCTTAACCGACTGAGCCACCGAAGCACCCCCAACAGTTCTTTTAATAAAGCATTTGATTAGGAACACAATATGATAATTTAAGATTGGTGTCCATAGCAAGGAGAGCATTTTTAAGGTAAGGGGTTCAAAAAATCTTGGGAATTAAAATTGTCATTTGATTGAACAATTTAATGATCATTTAAATATTTTTTTTGGGGGGGGGCACCTGGATGTGTCAGTCAGTTGAACACCCAATTCTTTTTAAAAAAAATTTTTTTTCAACGTTTATTTATTTTTGGGACAGAGAGAGACAGAGCATGAACAGGGGAGGGGCAGAGAGAGAGGGAGACACAGAATCGGAAACAGGCTCCAGGCTCCGAGCCATCAGCCCAGAGCCCGACGCGGGGCTCGAACTCACGGACCGCGAGATCGTGACCTGGCTGAAGTCGGACGCTCAACCGACTGCGCCACCCAGGCGCCCGGAACACCCAATTCTTGATTTCAGCTCAGGTCATGATCTCATGGTTCATGAGATCGAGCACTGCTTTGGGCTCTGTGGACAGCAAGAAGCCCACTTGGGATTCTCTCTCTCATCTCTCATCTCTCTCTCTCTCTCTCTCTCTCTCTCTGCCCCTTCTCCCATTCATGCTCTTTCTCTCACAATAAATAAGTAAATAAACTTTAAAAAATAGGTTTTTTTAAAACTTTGAGGAATAAATTATTTCAACTTTTATCTTCTGGGCCAGTTTCCTGAAATAGTTAATGTATATTGATGAAGACAGTGGAATGGGAACATCATATTAATGCAGATAGTGGCTGTGTGGGTGTAGAAGGTTTCAACTCTCAGGAGTCAGGTGGCCAACTGAGGGAGAAGAGAGCTGGGGAGGTTCAGAGCTGATGTGCCCAGACACCTATCAGTTTCTCATCACGATGCTATAAAATAATCCTGCAACAGGAAACTCTCATCCCTCTTAATACGATTGATTTTTAGTCACTGGTCCCATTGGAAGCCATTTGGTCTTTCTCTTCCACCTTCCGTCTCCCTCTGTTGCTTGACTCCATCATTAGGCTGGAATAACTGCTTAAAATCTTCTCACCCAGAGCCTGCCATGGTTTGTGTGAGCATTTGCCAGTGGGCAAGTCACATATGACTGCACTGGTGACCTTTTCCATGCCCCTCCTGGTCTGTGTGCAGTCTGGAAGCAGGATGCCTGCCCTGAAGCTTCCGAAGCGATTATGCTATTGCAGACATCAGGCAAAATGAGCAAGCCCCGCAGGGGTGAGTACTGATGTGTGGTAGAAAGGTCAAGTAATGCAGCACACAGCCTCTGCTGGAGAGACACAGACGCATCTGGCCCAGACAAGGAAACCTAATCTAATTTCCAAACAGGAAGAACACAGTTCCCTGGGATGAAACACCAGGACTGATATGCCTAGAAGCTTATTGGGAATGGGAGGTAGGGGATGACTAACATTTACTGAGGGCCCGTACAGCAGTTGTTACACAGCATTTCATGGAAAAGCTTAGCATATACACAATCTTTATCAATAGAATAGTATTTTCAATACCCTAGGAAAGAACTCGGTTTATAGGAAATCTATAGCAAACTTTCTCTCTGAAATGAGGGAAGCATTCCCTGTTTGTTTGTTTTGAATCCAGCTGCCCTCTCTTTGATATTATCCAAATGAAGGAACCGGTCGGCAAGGTCGGCAATTTCTCCTGGATGTGTGCTACCCAGTAGGTGAGGTGGGAGCTGACCTCCCCCCAGCCTCAGCCACATCAACAATCCTCTCATCTCATTTGTTAATTGTGAATAAAATAAAAAGATCTGAAGGAGTGAAAAGCCCATTCTTTCTGGAACCTACATCCCATCAAGTGCCGCTCTGTGATACATATTTACTCATTTAGAATTGAGAATGAGGGGTTACTTAAAAAAAATAAATATTTGGGGTGCCTGGCTGGCTCAGTCAGTAGAGCATGGGACTCTTGATCTTTAGGTCATGAGTTCAAGCCCCACGATGGGCACAGAGTTTACTTTTAAAAAATAAAATGTAGAATTGGAAATAAGGGAAGCCTTCTTTCCTTCCTTCACTCATTGTAGCTCTGTCACCTGCTTTTAGGACCCTGATCTCTCTGGTTCTCCTCCTTCAGACCTCCAACTCAGGCTTCTCTTTTTGCTTTTTGTTTAAAATGGAAAGTTTATTTGCTCAGTACAAAAATAGGATGCAAGGACGGTCATGACAAATATACAGAAACATGTAGATCAAAATAAAACTATAATTTAGTTTAAACAAAGGGAAACATATTAAAATGTTATGACAACATATTCCCAAGAGGTTTTTTTCTTCAGTTAATTTAACTATACATTTCAATAAAATAAAAGGTAAAGGATTAAGGGGAAGTTAGCTTGTGAATTTTTCTTAAAAATAAAACTCCAACTCTATCAATCCATGCCAGTTAAACACTATAGCTAAAATTTGCAAATAAATGCAAAAGGAGACGAAGGAGTTATTTACCTTTTGTGCTTGAATAATCCAGAGGAAAATGGTTACCACAACTACAGCAGGCAAACCGGTAAGACTGACCAAACTAGAACACAGTGTTGTACTAAATTTCAGTCTCAAATCCTGCTAAATGCTCATCATTAGTATGGCACATTTTAATCCATGATATGCTTTAATACCTAGACAGATCCCAATCTGTCTAGGAAGCACATAGATACTACTGTTGCTTTGTTTGTTTTTAAATATATATACATATTTAAAAAGCCAGGTATACTTCCACATACAAAGGCAGGTTTTCCCCAGGAGGAATTTACAGGCAGTAGTCTGGGGTGCAACATGAGGCTGGGTCATGTTGCAACACCATGAGGTCCTGGGTCAAACTGAAGGAAGGAGTATTTTATCTTTTTTATTTTGTTTTATTTTTTGAAATGTTTATTTTTGAGAGACGGAGAGAGCACGCACATCAATGGGGGAGGGGCAGAGAGAGAGGGGAACAGAGGATCAGAAGCAGGCTCTGGGCTGACAGCAGAGATCGTGAGGTCATGACCTGAGTGGAAGTCAGATGCTCAACCAAATGAGCCACTCAGGTGCCCAAGGAAGGAGTATTTTAAAGCGTCATCTAATTCCATGACAGCAGCCTGGTTCCCACAACGATAACAGTAACTGGGAGCACTAAAATTGGTAACCACATTCTAATCATGACACCAATTGTATCCCTCCATTACAAGCTGGTGAGCTCGAGAAGCCAGTGTGAGGCCATTCCCGTGGTTAAGTGTTTCAGAAAAGTCTTATCCACATGTGTAGCCAGCACCACATAGTGAAATACCCCACCCACCACAATCATCTGGATCTGACCACTACACATCACACATTGGGCCCTCATGTGGAACTTCCCGTAAAGGATCCAAGTCTCTTATACGACCCAGCACATCTCGGTATGGAGAGAGGCCACTGTGGAGGCAGAATATCTGTCCATCTACTAAAGTTGTAAGTAGAAGATAATCAGATAGATCTGTAACATATTTCCAAACATCGGCATTTCTATACTTTCACAGACATTCATTATAAAAGCCATATACTTGGGTAATTTCGCAGCTTTTGTGGTTTCCTCTCAATATTGTAATGTGTTCTGAGTAATACGCCTTTAAGGCCACAAGGAGAGTCACAGTCTCCACTGAATAATAGCCTCTGTCTACACAGTCGCCCATGAACAGACAGTTTGTACCTGGTGATTTTCCACCAGTTCTGAAGAGTTCAGTAAGCTCAAGAAATTGACCATGCACATCTCCGACACGGTAACAGAACAACAAACCTCTTGCACATTTTATTCTTTTGTTAAGATTTCCTTAGCCTTTTTGCACAGCATCTGTACTTGGTTCTGTTAAGCTGTTTACACACATGCAGCTCTTTGGTGAATGCCTAGCTGTCCATGGCTGCCTGAACCCCTTCCCCCGTTTCCTTCCCCCTACCCGCCCCCCAACCCTGAGTGCCCCATCGCTGCCACCAGCTCCTGGGGAGGTGGGGGGGGGGGGTGGTGAGGAAGGAGTCTCAGAGCATTTACCCCACCCAAGGCCAGCTGGGGGGAGGGGTGCTAGCCTACCCAGACCTGCCCTGTTGCTTCTGTGTCCACCTCCTGGGAGGGAGTGAGTGAAGGGTGTGGGGAGGTCAGGATGACTTTGGCCCAGGTCTTTCACTGACCACCAGGTGTCTTCCCACCACCCCCTCACCCCCACCCCCACCAGCCTCTACCCATAGGCTCCTCTTTTTTTAAGTTCTTTTTAAAGGCTTCATTCTCTGGCCAACACAAACATGAAAAGATGCTCAACATTACTCATCATCAGGGAAATGCAAGTCAAAACTATTATGAGATATCACCTCACACCTATCAGAATGGCTAAAATCAACAACACAAGAAATAAGTATCAGTGAGGATGCAGAGAAAAAGGAACCCTCCTGCACTCTTGGTGGGAATGCAAACTGGTGCAGCCACTGTAGGAAACAGCATGGAGGCTCCTCAAAACATTAAAAATAGTTGATCCAGTAATTGCACTACTGGGCATTTACTGAAGAAATACAAGAACACTAATTCAAAGGGATACATGCACCCCTATGTTTACTGTGGCATTATCTACAATAGTCAAATTATGAAAGCAGCCCAAATGCCCATGAATTGATGAATGGATAAAGATGTGGTGAATATATACATAATAGAATATTACTGAGCCATAAAAAAGAATGAAATCTTGCTATTTGCAATAACATGGATGGAGCTAGAGAGTAAAATGCTAAGCAAAGTCAGTGAGAGAAAGACAAATGCCATATGAGTTTACTCATCTGTGGAATTTAAGAAATAAAACAAATGGGGCGCCTGGGTGGCTCAGTCGGTTAAGCGTCCGACTTCAGCTCAGGTCACGAACTCGCGGTCCGTGAGTTCGAGCCCCGCGTCGGGCTCTGGGCTGATGGCTCAGAGCCTGGAGTCTGTTTCCGATTCTGTGTCTCCCTCTTTCTCTTCCCCTCCCCCGTTCATGCTCTGTCTCTCTCTGTCTCAAAAATAAATAAACTTAAAAAAAATTTAAAAAAATAAAAAAAAAAGAAATAAAACAAATGAAGAAAGGAAGGATAAGAGAGACACAAGCTAAGAAAGACACTCTTAACCCTGGAGAATAAACTGATGGTTACCAGAAGGGAGGGGGGGATGGGGATGGGTCAAATAGGTGAAGGGGATTAAGGAGGGCACTTGTGGAGATGAGCACTGGATAATGTATAGAATTGTCAAGTCACTACAGTGCACACCTGAAACTAATATAACACTATCAACCACACTGGAATTAAAATTAAAAACTTAAAAAAAAAAAAAAAAGGTTTCATCTTCAACGCTTTTCCCCT
This sequence comes from Prionailurus bengalensis, assembly GCF_016509475.1. Classification (NCBI taxonomy): domain Eukaryota; kingdom Metazoa; phylum Chordata; class Mammalia; order Carnivora; family Felidae; genus Prionailurus; species Prionailurus bengalensis. The sequence goes on along the minus strand of NC_057345.1, from coordinate 51,125,050 downwards.
TTCTCCTCAGAATCCTCAGGACTCCAATGTTACTTTCATCCAAATCATTTCCACTCCTAACACCTTTTCCTGACCCACCTGGCTTTGGGTAATGACTATGCTGGAGTGCCTGACACCCTACGCTATTGACTGTGTCCAACACCCTGATCCAGGCACCTGCCTGAATTCCTTCTGATCTCAGGGCATGCAACTCTAAACAAGGGCTCCCACTGCCTACAGAATTTCTCTAAACTCTAGCCCTGGATTCAAGATCCGGTTTGGTCTGGCTTCCAAACAGCCATCACTACCTTGCTTGACATACCCTCTAGCTCAACACCACCTCTATGCTTTTCTGGCCTCTGAGAACTTGCTTACAATGTTTTGTCTGCTATTACCCAAGAAATCTTTTCGTGCCCAATTTCTGCACGTTCAGATCTCACCCAAGGTTCTCATTTAGTCCTTTAGGTTTGAGGTAGCAAAACACACTGAAGTAAGTAAATCCCAAAAGGCCATCTCCAGTGGGTGTGGTATCCTGGAGGTCAATACATGGCACGTATCACTACCTCGGAGGAAAATCCCGTTATACAGTAACTGCTGGTAACAGAAAAAAATACACGAAGAGTCACCTATTCCAAGAAGATAGAAAAACAATAAAATAAACCCAAAGAAAGTAAAATAAGGATAGCAGTAAAATTAAAATCAGAAATCAATGATTACAAAAACAAAAAATGAGTTTATAAGTCAAAAAGCTGAATCGCTGAACATACGGGTGTGCTAGCTAGCTTTACAGAAGAAGCAGGGAAAAGAACACAAAAACACAAAATTAGGATAAAGGGAAACTTGTTAGCGAAAATACAGATCAGTAGGAGACATTATATACCACTATAACTTAATACATTTGAAAGTCTGAACGAAATTGATGATCTTTCATGAAACTACATATTCCCAAAACTGGGTTGGAAACACATGGAAACCCTAAACAATAACACATAGAAATAAACACAATTCTCCTCCAATCAGCCCCAGATCATTTCACATGTGAACCTTTCAAATACTGAATGAACAGATTTTTTGATGCTGTTTAAACTATTCAAGAGCACAGAGAAGTAAAGGAAATACCTTAACTCATTTTACAAAACTGACAAATGACTGATCTGAGAACCTAATAAAGACAAAACTGCAGACAATTTTACTTGTAAAGTTGAAAAAATTTAAGAATATACACACACAAACCACATATAAATTGTATATATCAAATCAAGCCAGCCGTACATTAAATAACACACCAAGTAAAGTTCATTTCAGGAATCAAGGAATCAAGGATGGTCTCATATTAAGAAATTTAGTAATATAAATTAATCTTAAGTAAGTCAGAGACTTTACTATCAAAAATGCATTCACTGGGGTGCCTGGGTGGCTCAGTCGGTTAAGCGTCTGACTTCGGCTCAGGTCATGATCTCACGGTCCGTGAGTTCGAGCCCCGCGTTGGGCTCTGTGCTGACAGCTCAGAGCCTGGAGTCCGTTTCAGATTCTGTGTCTCCCTCTCTCTCTGCCCGTCCCCTGTTCATGCTCTGTCTCTGTCTCAAAAATAAATAAACGTTAAAAAAAAATAAAAAAAATGCATTCATTAAGATTTGTACACCTATTCCTCCTTATAAGCTTCTTAATAAAATGAAAATAGAGGTTCTCGGCTGGCTCTGTCAGCAGAGCATGTGACTCTCGATCTCGGGGTTGTGGGTTGCAGCCCCACATTGGCTGTAGAGATTACTTAAAAATAAAATCTTTAGGAGAACCTGGATGGCTCAGTGGGTTGAGCGTCCAACTTTGGCTCAGGTCATGATCTCGTGGTCTGTGAGTTCGAGGCCTGTGTCAGGCTCTGTGCTGACAGCTCAGAGCCTGGAACCTGCTTCGGATTCTGTGTCTCCCTCTCTCTCTGCCCCTCCCCCGCTCATGCTCTGTCTCTGTCAAAAATAAAATAACATTAAAAAAATTATTATAAAAAAAATAAAATCTTTAAGGGGTGCCTGGGTGGCCGAGTGTCTGACTCTTGATTTCAGCTAAGATTGAGATCCCCAGGTTGTGAGATAGAGTCCTGTGTCAGGCTCTGCACTGAACGTGGAGACTACTTGAGACTCATATTCTCTCTCTCTCTCTCTCTCTCTTTCTCTCTCCCCCCCATCTCTCTCCTAAATAATAAACAAAATCTTTCTGAAAAAAAAAAAAAAGAAAATGAAAGGTATTCCTTTATCTTAGTGAAAGTATTTCTCAAAACCAAAGCCAGGATGTGTTTAAAATGCTAAAACACCAGAAACATTTCTGATCAAGTCAGATTCAACAGAGGGCCTAATACTAACAGTGTTATTGAATATTATTCTAGAAGCTCCTGCCAATAGAAAAGGACCGAATTAAAATGTGTAATTAATAGAAAGGAGGTTGCAAAATTGTCATTATTTACAAAGCATATGATTGCACATCAAAAAAACAAAAACAAAAGCAAAACACCAGCTTAAGCCTACTAGAAAAATAAAAGTGAGCAAAGAGATTATTTTAAAAATTAACAAAGTGGCACCTGGGTAGTTCAGTTGGTTGGGTGCCTAACTCTTGATTTCAGCTCAGGTTATGATGAGCCCTGCGTCAGGCTCCTTGCTAATAGCATGGAGCCTGCTTGGGATCCTCTCTCTCCATCTTCCCCTCCCTTGCTCATGCTCTCTTTCTCTCAAAATAAATAAACTTAAAAAAAAAAAAAAAGAACCTGAGCAAAGGCAACCAAATGGAGTTGCCCCAAATGGAGACCTCCACAAAGTCATGTAACGACAAAGTTCTTGAATAAGTAGGATATATGTGAAGAACTCCAATGCCATTAAGTACAATTCACATACTTAAATGGGAGAACTCCTTCCTAAAGTAAAGCTACTAGAAAAATCTAAAAGAGATGTTAAAGTAAATACACTTCAGATATTTGAAGGAAGAAAGAATAGCAGAATTAACCATAAATAGGACGCAGGTGATTCTCTTACCAGCCATGACTCAAGCCATTAAGTTTTCCAGCCTCACCTGCTCTGCCAGAATCTGTTCTCTGACTGCCTCCTCTGGCACACAAAGGGGACAACAGGCTGCAGTGACTTTACTTGAAGCCAATCTGATTTTTGTTTCTACACCTGGCTCCAAGAGACGGACTCAAGGCTAGGAAGGAGAGAAAGGCAGCAACACAGGGAAGCCTCGGGAGAAGATGATCACATGGGGGCAGGGACAAGTCACTGCCCAAGAAAAGTAAGCACTTCCCCAAACACCTTTTAAGACACTTAAAATTTTTTCATGTGGAATATAAAGAAATCAGGTGGGGAGTGTAGGTAAGAGTGTGGACTCTTCATTTTCAGGACCCACTGTTTTTTAAGGGCTTGTCTAGGAAACGGATAGCTTATTAGACCCCTCTTGGCTGGCAGGCTTTTGGTGAGCCAATGGACTATTACCTGCTATCTCAGCCACGTGCCACCTTGGGACCAATCCTTACCTAAGTCAGCATTTAAAAAGCTACAGCCTGGGTGCCTGGATGGTGGCTCAGTTGGTGTAGAATCTGACTTCGGCTCAGGTCATGATCTTGTAGTTTGTGGGTTCAGGCCCATGTTGGGATCTGTGCTGACAGCTCAGAGCCTGGAGCCTGCTTCAGATTCTGTGTCTCCCTCTCTCTCAAGAATAAATAAACATTAAAAAAATAAAAATAATTAAAAAAAAAAAAAAGGCTACAGCCAAGGGGCACCTGGCTGGGTCAGTCAGGAGAGAATGTGACTCTTGATCTGTGGGGGTTGTGAGTTCTGGCCCCACATTGCGGGTAAAAGTTATTTTAGAAAAAAAAAAAAAAAAAAGAAAAAAAACTCCAGTCAAGCACCCTGCTGTCTACAAGGGACCATCAGTTTTCCAGGTTTCGCCAATGTGGTCTTTCAATTACCTGTCTCCAGGCTGGGGCTGAAGAGAGCTTCCTGGAGGAGGTGATACTAACTGCTAAGTGGAAGGAATTTCCAGGTGACATTGGGGAGGAGGGCTTTGAAGTTCCTGGGAGCAGCCTATGGACAAGGCAAAGGAAGAATGCAGTGTGTTCTTAGAGCTGCCAGTCCAGAGAGGATGGATGGGGAAGTGTAATGAGAGAAGACAGAAACCAGTGACAATCCCTTTAAAATTTTTGTTGCCTTGATTTAATTTTTTAAACCTTTATCTATTATTGAGAGACAGAGAAACAGAGCATGAGCAGGGGAGGGGCAGAGAGAGGAGGAGACACAGAATCCGAAGCAGGTTCCAGGCTCTGAGCTGTTAGCACAGAACCCAACGAACTCACAAACCGTGAGATCATGACCCGACGCTCAACTGAGCCACCCAGGCGCCCCTACCTTGATTTAATTTTTAAACTTGTTTTCACTGTCTTTTGAGCACGTACAGTTTTTTAAATTAAAAATTTCCTAATTAGAATATAAACTCTTGAATGGCAGAGAGTTTGACATATATCTTTCCTCCCAGCAGAGTCCTATCTTCATCTGGAGAGACCTACTGCCAGATGACAGTGCTCAAATCCAGAATCCCTGGAAGCATCAACAGGCAATGATGATTAAAACCCCTAAAGACCCATAAGCTTTCTGCCCCTGGTGCACCTAGGCTCTGCTTGGAACACAGATTCTTCTGTTCCTAAACCCCTTAGCAGAGGTGGGAGGGGCTCTGGTGCTGGAGGGGCAGGACCACACCCTCCTTACTCTGGGTGAGACAGCAAGGATCTTGCTTTTGAGCCTCACTTCTTTCTTTCTTTAATTGTTCTTTATTGTTGTTGGGAGTCTTTTCTTAAAGCTTATTTTATTCTGAAAGAGAGAGAGAGAGAGAGAGAGAGAGAGAGAAATGTGAGCAGGGGAGGAGCAGAGAGGAGGCTCCACCCTGTCAGCCCAAAGCCCAACAAGGGGCTCAAAACTACAAACTGTGAGATTATGACCTGAGCCAAAATCAAGAGTCAGATGGTCAACTGACTCAGCCACCCAGGCACCCGGAGACTCACTACTTTCATCAAGTTGTTGCTATGTTAATTTTTTAACAGTTTGCTTGCAAAGTTAATAATTTTTCAAGTAATGGATCGGCGGGGGGGGGGGGGGGGGGGGGGGGAGGGAGTCCACATGTTCTCAGGAACAATTTAATTTCATGTTTTAATTTGGAGCCAGTAAGAAAAAAAAAAAAAGCCTAATATAAGCATCTTCTATGTTTCTGCCTCAGTATGAGAGCTGCTTCTGTCTTGGCATGCTGGGGGAAGGCAGGCTCCCCAGTGGGTTTGAAGAGAAATACCATGTGAGAATCAGGTCTCCTAAAGACAGGCAGAATTCTAGAGAGCCTGTTCTGGAGTGGGTAGGACGACGGTAATCATGCTGTGAACAACGATTAAATTCCAAAAGAACAACTTTGTAGATATGGCTATATTAATGTTTTTCATTTCACTGGCTTTGCAGCTTTGTAATTCAGATATAAGTCTGTCTCCATTTCCTACTTGTAGAAGAGCCGTAAACCCAAGGAGTTTAATGTGCACAAAGCCCAGTATAAGTAATTAGATAACAGAAACTTTTGTAACAGAATTTTTTTTCTTTAGAAGTCAGGCAAATCTGTGAGGCTTTGGCCTTCAAGGAGGGATGGTGCTGCTGCTGGGACCTCGTGCAATCTGTCAGTTTCAGGGCCTGAGTGGGGACAGTGTGTCCCCATCCATATACAGCTGAGGTGGTAGGCTGCCAACAGTTATCTCCAGGACAGCCTATTACAAATGTTACCGCTAAAGACATTTTGGTTAGCCCTCCCACTGTTCTATGCAATAGGGAGACTGGATAACTTTGCCTCTCTGATTTGCAAATCCAGATTTTGTTTGGAGATCATGTTAGAATGGAAGAAAAAGGATGGCTGCTGATCTCATTAACTGCAGATGGGACAGGGCAGTTTTTTCCAGATGAACTGTACTCAGAAGATTCATACTTTTCAGGAAATCATGCACCCATTGAAAAAGAAGACTAAAATCATGAAAGCAGGCAAGAAATTTCAGGTAAGTGATTCAGGTCGCTATCTTTATAGTACCCACATGAATGTTCAAAGTATAACAGGTTCTCTGGAGTAGATAAGAGTGCTTTTTATTAAGTAATCTCTACAGTCATTGTGGGACTCCAACTTATGGCCCTGAGATCAAGAGTCACATGCTCTTCTGACTGAGCCAGCCAGGGACCCCTGGGGATACCTGCTTATTTAGATGTTGGTCTATTTATAGTTCTGATGAAAACTGGAGATCATCTAGGCTTGCTTGAAACTTCAACTTTGTGCCTGTAAAGGTTACAGTAGTCTTTTATGTTTCAAATGTATTATCTAGTACTCTTGCTTACTCTTTTTAATTTAATGTTTGTTTATTTTTGAGAGATGGAGACAGAGAGTGAGCAGACAAGGGGCAGAGAGAGAGGGAGACACAGAATCCGAAGCAGGCTCCAGGCTCCGAGCTGTTAGCACAGAGCCCAACGCGGGTCTCAAATTCACAAACCAAGAGATCATGACCTGAGCGGAAGTCGGAAGCTCAACCAACTGAGCCACCCAGGCGCCTTATTGCTTACTCTACTCTCTAAACCTTACAGTATGCTATAAGGATTAATGATCTTGTTACCAAACAAGAAAGAAAATTTCACAAGGGTTTTCCACATCTGATTTGTTATATTATCTCAAAAGTTTAAATAAGATGATCTACTGCCATTGTTCTTCTAACTGTCCAGTATATTACAATTCCACTGGTGTGCTTGGGAGGGTGAATAATTCTTTGGACTTTTTGCTAGAGTTATGGTGTCATCATGATTAAGTGGTGAACAGCAGACGGTGATAAGCTTCAAGTGATAATGTCGTTATTTTTTTTGCTATGTCTTTAGCTTTGATGATTAAAAAACGAATTCTGTGTAAAACCAAAAGTGATAAAGAAGAGAAACAGAGAAGGAAGTCATGCAGTATCTTAATCAAGACTGGGCAACACTGGAGTAGTAAATCTGTTTAGCAGTTCAAGGTCCCAAGGTTTTTGTACTTCCTTTGAAGAACTTGAGTTGACACAGTGTGTGGCTTTGACATCATGGACCAAAATACTCCTTTACCTTGGGATGGCAGGTGCAGCAAATCTGCATGACTCCTCAAAAAACTTCCCTGAATCTGGAAATCATCAGCTTAAACTACAAAGTTTGGCCTTGGCCTTCAAAGTGAAAACCTTGAAAGAAAGGACTGTATGAAGAATCAAGCCTGCACAGTTGGTAAGAATGTTCCATAGTGCATCACCTGGATGCATTCTATTGCTTCTAACTCTGTGTTGGTTGAACTCTCTGTCCTTTTCTTTATATTAATCATTTTCTTTTTAAGGAGAGAAAGTGTGTGAGTGGGGTAGAGGGGCAGAGGAAGGGAGCAAGAGAGAGAGAATCTTAAGTAGGCTCTATACTCAGCATGGAGCCTGATGCAGGACTTGATCCCACAACCCTGAGGTCATAACCTGAGCCAAAATCAAGAGTCAGATGTTCAACTGATTAAGCCACCTAGGAGACCCCAATTATTTTTGAGACATAATTGACATATAACACTGTGTAGAAGTTTAAGGTATACATCATTTTGTCTTTTTTTTTTTAATGTTTGTTTATTTTGAGAGAGAGACAGAGCATTAGTGGGGGCAGGGCAGAGAGAGAGGGAGACACAGAATCTGAAGCAGGCACCAGGCTCTGAGCTGTCAGCACAGAGCCAGATGCAGGGCTTGGACTCACGAGCTGTGTAATCATGACCTGAGCTGAAGTCAGACACTCAACTGACTGAGCCACCCAGGTGCCCCTATTTTGTCCGCTTAATCTTAAAACTTATACCTTTGTTTCTATTCTTTACCTCTGACTAAAGGTAAAAATAATTTTTCTGGACTAAATTTGTATCTTGTTTAATGAGGTCTTCTTCTTCCCCCTAAGTTTTAGCTACCTCCTTCTTTATCCTAGGATCTTCTCCTTTAATTCCATTTTTAAAAAATTCACCACCAAAGTCTCTGAGCATAGTTTTGATCAGGACATTCCCCTAAATGTAACCCTTCAAAAACTCCCAGGTTTCAGTAAATCAGAATGGCTCACCTCTAACTCTAGAGCAAGAGTACAAAGGGAGGCCCACACATCCTACCTGAACATTTAAAAATTATAAGCCTAGCAAAGTACTAACAAATATGCCTTCATAAGGACATAGCATGCCACGTTCTAGTTCAGAATTCTCAGGCCTGTCCGAGTTCCATACCAGGTCGTGGGACAGGAGAATCACCTCTGGGCCACTGCCAAACGCATCCTCCTACCTGCTGTGCATTCTTTGGAGGGTTTGGAGGGTTCTTATTATATACAGGTGGACATCCAGACTCATCCACACCTCTCCCCAAACAACTACACTCCATCAGTCCATGCCCAGCTTTAGGGCCCAAGCATATGCATACCGGCTATCTGTTTTTAGGTTAGGTAGGTAAGAGGTGCTGGAAAACCCTAGTATAGGGCTCCAAGCTGTTTAGCTAGGAAATTCGGGGAGCTTGGCTAGAAGGTAGGGGGAGGGGGAAGGCTCTCTGAGCAGGCTCCTCCCTTAGCTTCTTGGACTCCTTTTGTGGGTTGGGGTGAAGGGAAGGTCCCCACTGCACAGGGATTAGAATTAGGGGGAGTTTAAGGGCAGTGGTGGCCTCAAAATTTGTTTGTAAACACACTAGGTCCTCTCCACACTTCTTCCCTAGAAGTGTGCTCTGCTCTAAACACAAACTAAAATGAAACCCAGAAGAGCAAGGAGACATAAATATAGCCCTAAAGTGAAATAGAAAAGGAGAGTAAAAGAAGGGAATTAAACTACATTAAGAATAAGAAAAAGGTAAATATTGGTAAAAGAAATGAAACAAAAAAATTAAAGTTTATTTATTTTGAGAGAGTGCGTATGCACAAGTGGGTGAGAGGCAGAGAGAGGAAGAGAATCCCAAGCAGACTGACAGCACAGAGCTCCGTGCAGAGCCCAATGCGGGGCTCGATCCCACGAACCGTCAGATCATGACCTGAACCAAAACCAAGAGTAGGTCAACCAACTGAGTAGGCCTCAACCAACTGAGGCACCTAGGCACCCCAAAACAAAAATTTTTAATAAATTTTAGAAACCCTAAAGGAAATATGATGAAGGCTATTTAATGTAAATGAGACAAAGGCTAAAACCAACGGAAGTTAAAAACATGAAACTAGAGGAGATAAAAGATTTAGTGGGTAGAAAGAGGCCCAGTTCTTCAACAAGGCAGGGAAATGTGAGAGAACAAGTCCTTAAAGATGTACACTTAAAAAAAAATCACAAGCTACAAGTAGATAAATAGGTAGGGAGCCTCATCCTAATACCCCGTGACATAATGCAACCAGGTTTGTATTCTCACTAGAATTTTGAAAGTTACATAGGTACCACTTTTTTCCTATTGTAATGTGTTTTCAATTACATCCTTTGTTGGCAGCCAGAGGTGAGCTGGCCCTTGGAGTTGAGACAGCTGAAACCGCGAACACGGTTTTTGGAAGGAATATGGATAATATTTAGCAAAAGCCATAAAATGACCATGCTCTTTGATCCACTCATTCCAGTCCTGCTAGACAGTCCTACGGCAGGAGTCCTATAGGGCTGAAAAAAGGGAATGTTCCAATCTTAAAAACTTCCAATTCTATGCTTACGCTGACTACAAAAGTAAAACCAAAATGTCCAAAGGCAGGAGAAAGATGTAACAAATGATGGTATATTTGTCTGAGGAATCATGCAACAACTAAAATGATGATTACTAAGACTTTTAATGAAAAGATATCATTTAAGGGACACAAGCAGAAAATAAAAATCATTGTACTCTAAAATTGCACAGGGTATGCAAATCACCTTATATTTTAATTTTTACAAAATGTTCATTTTTTATTTTTGTATGAGAGAGACACAGAGCACAAACAGGGGAGGGGCAGAGAGAGGGAGACACAGAATCCAAAAGCAGGCTCCAGGCTCCGAGCTGTCAGCACAGAGCCCGATGCGGGGCTTGAACCCACAAACTGCGAGATCATGCCCTGAGCTGAAGTCTGGCATTTAACTGACAGAGCCACCCAGGTGCCCCTACAAATCACTTTTTAAAAAATCATTGCTCTAAGGGAGCCTGGAGCATCTGACTCTTGATTTGGCTCAGTCATTTCTTGGCTCAGTCGAAATCATGATCTCGCAGTTTATGAGGTCAAGCCCCGTATTAGGCTCTGAGCTGACAGTGCAGAGTCTGCTTGGGATTCTCTCTCCCTCCAGTGTTCTCTCTCAAAATAAATAAACTTAAATAAAAACAAACAAACAAAAAACCCAAAACCAATGTTCTAACAGCTGTGATGTTTCAGTGATAAATGATGGGTAACTTCCCCTTCCTTCCCTTTCACAAGTAAGATGCAGGTACCCTCAGCTTATCACAGAATCCCAAGACCTCTAAATTGTCACCTTCTGATTCTGCTTCCCAGGCACTGTCCTTAGGCTTAGGAACATTTGTCATCCCTGTCTGGCTTGGAGGCTGCACTGTGCAGCTCAGAGTACTCTAAGGCAACAAATATCAGATTATTCACTTTTAGCAGCTTGAATTTATTCTTCAGACTTGAGTGGGGGATCTGCATGCACTGATCTGACCCTAAAAACTGGCAAAAGGAAAACATCACGTTCCTTATTAACCTTGTGCAAATTTACCAAGAAATTGTAACTTCTCCCCTCTAATTCCAAAACTGGCTGTGGCTGTTATCTATTATTTCTTGACTTCTTCCACGTCTCATCTTAAGTCTATTTCCTACGATGAACCTTCCAAGGCTTCTCAATCCCCTTTCTGCAGGTTCCCAGACAACACAGTACACTTCCCCTTATATATAACTCACAATTCTTTCTTTAATGCCTGGCTTTCCCACTGAGACCACAAACTCTACACAGTCAGAGAATGTCTGTTTTAGCATAAAGATGTTCAGAATCTTGGTATTGAGTTCATATCTTCCCTTGTGAGAAGAGATGGTCATCTCAGTCTCTAACAGCCTGGCCTGTGCAGTCTGCCTGGGGGAGATTACCACATACTTCCAAAGAAAAACTAACAATGAAATAAAAGTCAAAAACGTGGATTTTTTTTAGAAGAGCTTTAGGCTTGAGCCACAAGGAAGAAATAGGAATTCTCTGCGGGAGTCAAGTCCTCTTCAGTGTTGGGTTTTCCAGGCTGTTCTATCTACCTGGAAGCCCTTCTTTTTGTCTTTGCCCATCTAACTTCTAGGACCTTCAGGCTTAGTATGGGTATCACCTCCTTTAAGTCTTTGACTTCCCAGACTATGCAGATTTGCAGGGAGCAATTAGTTTCTGAGAATGGCTGGAAACCACTCAAGGTTTGTTGCAAAGAATTTGTTGATCCACTGGTACCTTCTAACTCTCTTCATATGCTAACCTTACAGAGACAAGGACAGGATGTGGGTAGGGATTTAGTCCCTAGGGTGTTCACACTTCTTTAAAAATCTGGACGCAATTAGGAACATAAATGGTACAGCCACTATGTAACACAATACCAAACCTCCTGAAAAAATTAAAAATTACCATATGATCCAGCAAGTCCACTTCTGGGTATTTATCCATAAGAACTCAAAGCAGAATCTTAAGAGATATTTATACACTCATGTTCATTACAGCATTATTCACAATAGCCAAGAGGTATGAACAACCCAAATGTCCACGAACAGATGGATAAAGGAAATGTGGTTATATACACACAATGGAATGTCACACAGCCTTAAAAAAAAATGAGATCCTATCACGTTACAACATGGATGAATTTCGAGAATATTATACTAAGTAAGCCAGTCATCAAAGGACATATACTGATGATGTCACTCACGAGAGATCTAAAGTAGTCAAAATCAGGAGTGCCCTGGTGGCTTAGTCAGTTAAGTGGCTGACTTCGGCTCAGGTCATCGTCTCAGTTTGTGAGTTCGAGCCCCACGTCGGGCCCTGTGCTGACAGCTCAGAGCCTGGAGCCTGCTTCAGATTTTGTGTCTCCCTCTCTCTCTGCCCCTCCCCCACTTGCACTTGGTCTCTAAAAAATAAAAGAAAAAAGAAAAATAAAAAAAAAAGTAGTCAAATCATAAAAACAAAGTAGAAAGCTGTTGCTGGGGGAAAGGGAAGAGGGAATTAATATACACAGAGTTTTAGTTTTGCAAGATAAAGTTCTAGAGATGTTGCACAACATGAATGCACTTAACACTAAACTGTACACCTAAAAATGTTTAAGATGGTAAATTTAATGTTATGTGATTGTGACCACAATTAAAAATAAATTAGGGTGTCTGGGTGGCTTAGTTGGTTAGATTGTATTATGTTAAATTAAAGCAGTCAGAGAAAAGACAAATACCATAGGATTTCACTCATATATATCATGACCTGAGCCAAAACCAAGAGTCAGAAGCTTAACCAACTGAGCCACCCAGGCACCTCGGGAAGGGAATTCTTAAAATACTTTAAAAGCATGAAACAGAAGGCAAAAACAATTATTAGTTTGATTACATAAAATAGTAAGGATTTCTACTCAAAGAGGATACAACAGCCAAAATTAACAAATGAGTAATGAACTGGGAGAATGTATTTGTACCCTCCAAAAATATGAGGTTACTATCCAGACATACAAAGAGGGTCTTGTAAATCAACAATCAAAAGAGCCTTGAGTGCCTGGCTGGCTCAGTCTGAGAGCATGTGACTCTTGATCTTGAGATTGTGAGTTCAAGCCCCATGTTGGGTGTAGAGATTACTTAAGGGGAAAAAGAAGCGCGGGGGGGGGGGGGTCATTGATAAAAGAACAAAGCTTATGAATCAGCAATAGAGGGTGAAATCTAAATGACTAAAAATATAGGAACAGTTAGCTTCTCAAGTTCAGTAATTAGAGAAATACAGATCTTCAACAATGGGATACTATTTTACATCCATTATGTTGGGAAAAATTAGAAAAGTTGAGTGAGAGGTTACCTGGGTAGCTTAGTCCGTTAAGCATCCAACTGTATTTATTTATTTACTTCTTTCAGAGAGCTAGAGAGAGCGAGCAAAGAGCACCAGCATGAGTGGGGGAGGTGCAGAGAGGGAAACAGAATATCTGAAGCAGGCTCCAGGCTCTGAGCTGTCAGCAGAGCCCAACTTGGGACTTGAACTCAAACCACGAGATCATGACCTGAGCCAAAGTCAAGACACTTAACTGAGTCATCTAGGTGCCCCCGGTGCCCCAAGCATCCAACTCTTGATTCTGGCTCAGGTTATGAAGTGACAGTTTGTGAGACTGAGCCTGGCATTGGGCTCGAGCTGATAGCGTGGAGTCTGTGGACTCTCTCTCAGCGTGGATTCTCTCTCTCTTCTCTGTCCCTCCCCTGCTCACACTCTCTTACTCTCAAGATAAACTTAAAAAACAAGATGTAGAAGTGGGAACTCCAGTCAAATATACAAATAGCCAAAGTACTTATGACAACAGAACTCTGACCAACAACTTCTATAGCAATTAGCCTGGGAAGCCAAACCACCTTTGCAGCAACTGGCCCAGGATGGTCAGACTTGGTCAAGGACTACCAAATTCCCTATGTTGGTTCCCATTTCCAACTTGGAACCAACCAGAGAAGCCATGTATGTTCCCCAAAACCCGAACATAAGATGCCCTGTTTGTAGTTAGCTTCCCATGCCAATAACTTTCAGTAGGAGCATATGGAGCCTTCCCTTTAACAATGTAAAGCTCTTCCACTCCCAGCTGACTTTGAGTCTGCGAAATACTGGCCATGGAGGCTGACTACTTTATCATAGCTAGGTCTGAATGAATACCACAGGTTTGTTTTCATCCAGGTGGTCTTCACCTATTTTCACAAAATAGAACCATTGTGAAGAGCAACCTGGCAATACTGAGAGGAATTAATCATAAGCTCACTTCAGGAGCCAACAGGTACTTTTTGAGGTCCATACGGGGTCAGAGACGAAGATGTTCATAAGCAGCATTGTTGCAGGGTGGGGTGGGGGGTTGGAGCAGCCTGGGTGTCCCCCACTAGACAAAGTGATAAAGTAGTGTGGATAAATACTGTAAAATTCATTAGAAATCTTGAGTCTTATGTACATACCAATATATACATCTTTTAAAAAATATATAAGATCCAAAGCATAATTCCTTTCACATAAATTAGAAACACCATCACTCACAAAAGGACATACTTTAGAAGAAAAACATCAGTGAACTATAGGACTATATTAGTGGGTGGGAACCCTTTCCAGGGAAGGGAACGTAGGAACGAGGGCCAGATAAAAGGGAAAATACAAGAGGTTTTGTAGACTTGATAGAGTAGCAAGGACTAAAGGATATTACCAACGGTGTTTATTTTTTTAATAAAGTTTATTTTGAGAGAGAGCGCACATGTGCACCAGCACGAGCACAAGGAGCAGAGGGGCAGAGAGGGAAAGACAGAATCCCAAGCAGGCTCCTCACTGTCAATGCAGAGCCCAATGCGGGGCTTTAACTCACAAACCACAAGATGATGACCTGAACTGAGATCAAGAGGCAGACACTTAGCGTAGGACTTTGGCTTATGTCGTGATCCTTGTGGTTCCTGAGTTTGAGCCCCACATTGGGCTCGCTGCTCTCACCAGAGCCTGCTTTGGATTCTGTGTCCCCCTCTCTGCCCCTCCCCTGCTTTTGCTCTCAAAAAAATTTAAGTAATCTCTACACCCAACTTGGGGCTCAAACTTACAATTCAGAGATCGAGTTGCATGTTCTACCAACTGAGCCAGCCAGGGGCCCCCTACTGTCTACTCTTGTCTAAAAATTCTTATCCCTCCACACACCAGTGGAAAAAGCAACTTAAATACTATTCCCAAGTGAATCCCACAACAAAGGGGGTTTTGACCTTGTAGGTGTAGGTCAAAGTAAGCATCCAAGTTGGAGAGGATTACCTAACAGGCTTGTCTCTCAATCTGGTCATTAAAAGTATATCAGCATCAGCAGAATTGCTCCTTGACCTATAATTCTCCACCCTCACATGTCTACAGAAACAGGTTATTAGTCTAAAAGAAAGCAGTGCATGGGTGTCAAACGGGGTTCACAAACACTATATAAAGTTTCCTGGGGCTGCCATAACAAACTATAACAAAGTAGGTGGCTTAAAACAAAAATACACAATTCTAGAGACCAGAAGTCTGAAACTAGAGTATTGACAGGATCATGCTCCCTCCAAAGGATCTAGGGAAGAATCCTTCCTTGTGACTTAACCCTAGTTATGCAAGATGTTTTACCACTGGGGAAGAAGGGTGAAAGGTACATGGGACAGTACTATTTTCTCAACATCCTGTATCATTTCACAAGCAGAGCAAAAAAGTACTTTTAGTTTTACAAAAGTAAAGAAAAACTAGGAGGGGCACATGGATAGCTCAGTCGGTTAAGCATCAGACTTCGGCTCAGGTCGTGATCTCGCGGTTGAGTTTAAACCCTGCATCAGGCTCTCTGCTGTCGGCACAGACCTGCTTCAGATCCTGTAACCCTCCCTCTCTTCCCCTCCCCCACTCATGCTCTTTCAAAAATAAATGAACATTAAAAACAGAAAGCTGGGATTAAAAACCCTGTTAGCCAGTAATAGCAATACAATGCAGCAAAGTATGATAATGGAGTACCTACGATTAATATCTTCAGTTTTCCCACCCACATGCTCACAACATAACTGGAAATGGACTCCTGTGGTACTCATTCTAAAAACTGGGGTGGGGCGAGTGCCTTGGCTGGCTCAGTCGGTGGAGCATGTGACTCCTGATCTTGGGGTTGTAACTTCAAGCCCCACACTGAGTGTACAGATTACTTAAAATAAAATCTTAAATAAATAAAAATAAAAAATGGAGGGCAACCAGCCTTACTTTAGATCTATTGGCCGCAAAGAAGGATTTCCCATCTACTGAGGTGTATCATGTTGGGCACAAATATCACCTTGCAGAATCTTACAAGACACCCACGAGGAAAGAATGAACCCAGGTACAGATGAAAGAACTGAACTCAAGAAGCATTAGTAACTTGCCTGGGGTCACACAGTAAAATTAGAACTCCAAGCCAGGTGTACTGAGGCCAGGGCATTTGAAATAGCAATCAGTTTGCAGAAAGGCCCATGAAGGCCAGAGTCAGAAGGACTGAACTGAGAAAAGAAGTGTATTTCAAAAGCTGGACCTTTTTTTTTTTTTTGTAAACTGAATATACTAAATAAGCCCTTGACACAAAAGCCATAAAATGATTACATCAGTCTCTTAATTTCTTCAGTTATCAATACATTACAAATCATTTTTTTTTTAATTTTTTTTTCAACGTTTATTTATTTTTGGGACAGAGAGAGACAGAGCATGAACGGGGGAGGGGCAGAGAGAGAGGGACACACAGAATCGGAAACAGGCTCCAGGCTCTGAGCCATTAGCCCAGAGCCCGACGCGGGGCTCGAACTCCCGGACCGCGAGATCGTGACCTGGCTGAAGTCGGACGCTTAACCGACTGCGCCACCCAGGCGCCCCCATTTTTTTTTATTCTAGACTAACAATTGACAATACATTTGACCTCTCCCTTGGATGGGTTTATGTAATAAAATGTAAAATTTAATTACATTAATGACAAAATAGATTAGAAAGTGTAAAATAGAAAACATAAGCAAATGAAGCATATTCAAAGGAAAAACATTTAATATAAAGATTCAAGATTGACATCATGACATTAAAATTGAATATCCTTCTCAAAAGTTCAACTTTTCCATCTTTTTCCTATTTAACTTCTGTCATCTTTTTTCCAGTGCTTTTCTATTACTTTTACCCCACCTCTTCCTATCTGGTTACAAACAGATTCCATCCCTCTCCCCGGTAGTTTAGAAAAGTCTACTCCTATGCAAGCTACAATGATTAACACCATTTGAAAACACCCTTTAACTATGCCAACAAAGTAACCTTCCCTTCCCCTACTCCCCAAATACACTGTTTGAGGTCCATCCTCCTGGGTAGAAATGTGGCATTTTATTTTCAACCTTTCCTTATTGATTTTTGCTGTGGGAGGAAGGTAATATATATTGTGTACATGTATTTATAGTCATCCTAGGATGCTAAAGTAGATCCTCCAGTAATTCTTGCAACGAGGGTATGCAAGAAATAAACTTTGTGAATTCTTCAGTATCAAAAAATGTCTTTGTTTTACCTTCAAAACTGAATGCCAATTTGGCCGGGTATAGGATTTTAGGTGTAAAGCCTTTTGCTTGCAGAACTTTTATGATATTGCTCCATTTACTTCTAGCATCTAGAGTATCCAATGATAAGTCTGCTGTCAATCTGATTCTTGTTCCTCTATAGGTTATCTCTCTTCTCTTTCTGGAAGCCTTTATGATCTTTTCTTTATCATTGGAATTCCCAAATTTCACCAAGATGTGTCTAGGAGTGAGTCTCTTCTCATCAATCTTACTAGGTATTCGGTAAGCACTAACAATCTCAAGACTTGAATCCTTTAGCTCTGGAAAGTTTTCTTCAATGAGCTCCTTCATTATTTCCTCTGCTCCATTTTCTTTATTATCTTTTTCTGGAATTCCTATCAAACGGATATTGGAGCTTCTGGATCTATCTTCTATGTCTCTTGACCTTTCTCTATTTATTATCTGTTTGGCCATTTGCATTGTATCCTTAGAGAATTCTTCAATATGATCTTCTAGATTGTCCATTCTCTCTTCAAGTATGTCTATTCTGCTATTGAGAACATCTATTGAGTTTTTTATTTCCAAGACTTCTGGAAGGTAACTTTTAATATTTGCAACCTCCTCCTGGATCTCTCTGAAGTTGTTAATTATACTTCTTCTAAAGTTTTCTTCTGTCTCTTGTATTAAGTCTGTTTTAGATGTTTGCTCACCTGTTTGTAGAGTTTTCTGTCTCTCTTTCTCTGTTTCCCTTGAAAATCTGGAGATTCCTGATGGAGTACTTGATTTTGTACATAAATGCCTTTTCTGCTCATCAGAACTTCTCTCCAGTGATTTTGAGGGAGAGGCAAAACACCAAGTTGGACAAACTGTCCCAACTCCCTGGTTTCTAGGTGTAGCTGTTTCTTCTTTATTCTGGGTTTTTTGTAATATCTGGTGTTTCACTAGTTTTTCCTTCTCAAAGTTGGGAGCCAAATAATTATAGGCAATTTCTTTAGGTCCGTATGAGGCCTCTTTTCTCTCAACTGGGGAGGCAGGCTTTACATTTTCTACTTCAGAGTCCTCTCCTTCCTCCCACGATAGGACTACTTCCATTTCCCACTCTGAACCTTCTTCCTCCTCTGGCTCAGAATCTTCTACCTCTTTAATTAGAACAATTTCCAAGCCATTACTGGTTTTTTCCTCAACTCCACATTTTGTATTTACCAAAGAATGACACTGAAAGGTTGAATCCTGTTTCTCAGATAATGCTGAAGCCTCCTCTTCTTCTTCCTCCTGCAGCCCTGAAGCCTCTTCTTCCTCATCCAGCTCTGAGGTCTCTTCTCCCTCCTCCTCCATCCCTGAAGCCTCTTCTTCCTCATCCAGCTCTGAGGTCTCTCCTCCCTCCCCTTCCAACTCTGAGGCCTCTTCCTCCTCTTCTGTCTCCCACTCTGAAGATTCTTCCTCCTGGGTCTCTAAGTTCTTCACCTCCTGTGGCTCAGCAACCTTAACCTCTTTAACAAATAGAAAGCTCAAGCCATCACCAACATCTCCCCCAGCTCCATGCTTTGAATCTAGTAGAGTTTTTCCCTGAAAGAAAAAAATTGAATGAATAAATAAGTAGTATCATGTGCCTTTTAATGGAATTAATGCTTTCACTGTCTAAATTTAATTTTGACTGCCATTTTAACAATTATCAAATAAATAGCTGGAAAATTATTTAGGTAATACTTTTTCTTGAATGCCTAAGTCCCCAAACAAGTCAAGTTTACTCTATGATTATCCCATCACACCTGCAATCTGTGTAGCACTTGCAACAAATTTCCATCAGGTCATGTTTACTATGTTCCTTCTATATTCCCAATACTTAAGTGTTTTGTGCCTGACTGACTCTCAAGAACAACTTGTATTTGTGAATGTCTGAGTATATGCAGGAAGTATGGTAATGAGACTCTGCGATCTAATTTCAGGAATATTATCAACCCACACCCCCCACTCACATTTACTTTTCTCCCAAAGAAACAAAAGTAAATTTAATATTTCTTAAAGATCCCACTTTCAAGTTCTAGCCACATTGTTCAAAAGGAAAGCATGCTTTGGTTAAGAGTACAACCTCCTAAATCCAGCTGTCACATTTGCTACTGGTGCCTCAACTTGCCCTCTAGAACAGCATCTAATGTAATGTACTACTTCGGATTATTGTGGAGGGTTAAATAGGACAGCCTAGGTACTCAAGACAATGTCTCCAATATAAAAGTTAACCCTTAACATTTCTTGAAACCCTGTACTTGCCTCTGAATATTCCGTTTAATGCTCCTTGTTACAAAAGGCTCTTCTTCCCTATTTGGGGTTGGTTGATAGATATTTGTCCTTCAACCTTCCCAGACTGTTTAGAACAGGTTAGTTGCCTCATCTGTGCAAATCTCCAGGGAATAATTTCTAGGATTAAATGCTGATTCTCAAATAAAGAATTTGTTGATCCAAGTGTATTTCCTAATTCTAGACTGTCATTTTGCAAAGATGTTATACTAAAAAATGTTGAGAGGGCAGGGAAATTAGGTACTCTTTTGAGAACCCAGCAAAAATACTGGCTTAAGCTACAGACCTCTGAAGATACAAATAAATAGAAAGATATTCTGTGCTCATGGATTGGGAGAATTGGTATTGTTAAATGTTTATACTACCCAAGGCAATTAGCAGATTCAATGTGATCTCTATCAAAATTCCAGTGGCATTTTTCATAGAACAATTCTAAAACTAGTATGGAACCACAAAGGACCCAATACCCAAAGCAATCTTAAAAAGAAACAAAGCAGGAGGCATCACGCCCTAGTTTCAAACTATATTACAAAGCTATAGTAATCAAAACAGTATGGTATATGGTATTGTCATAAAAACAGACTCATAGATCAATGTAAACAGAGAGCCTAGAAATAAACTCACACATATATGGTCAACTAATTTATGGACAAATGACCCAAGAACATGCAATGAGGACAGTCTCTTCAATAAGTGGTGCCAGGAAAAATGGAGAGTCACATGCAAAAGAATGAAACTAGATTACTATGTTATACCATACACAAAAATAAGACATACACATCCAAGATTAAAGAGAGAGAGAGAGACAGAGAGAGAGAGAGAGAGAGAGAGAGAGAGGGAATCTCTACAGTATACTACAGGCATTACCTTTCAAGATTGGGATTATGAAAAATATTCAGAAAATACAGTGTTTTCAATGAAACCAATAAACATGGGAATATACTCTAATACAATGTAAGAAACAAAAACCTTTATACATGAAATGGATAATTGCTAAATACTAATATTAATGAACACTCTGATAGGCTTTAGTAAAATAGATTTGCATTTCGCTGAATGTTAATAAAGAGGACTTAGCAGGACTACTTTATACATTGAAATTTCAACCTAATTATACCTGATACTTTTTTTCATAATCCTATTGCTTGAGGGCTTTTAATTGAACTTATTTATTTCTATTCTTCCTCCTACTGTTTTAAAAGCCACTATTCTAGTGTTTATCCTTAAATACATAACATATATATAAATTCATTTTCTTTCAATGTCTATAATAAATATGTACAATCTCTTCTCAGAGCAACTCAAATCTTTTTAACCTATTGCAAGCTTTCAATGCCACCCATTAAAAGAAAAAGAGCCTTTAAGTCATTACTTTTAATGTCATGCTTTTCCTTTTAAGGAATTCTTTCTTTTTAAGTATTTGTGAGAAAGAGAGACAGCGTGATCTGGGAAGGAGCAGAGAAAAGAGGGAGACACAGAATCCAAAGCAGACTCCAGGCCCCAAGCTGTCAGCTCAGAGCCCAACACAGGGCTGGAACTCACCAACCGTGAAATCATAACCTGGGCTGAAGTCAGACACTTAACTGACTGAGCCACGCAGGCGCCCCTTTAAGAAATTATTTCTTAAAAATTGGTTTAAACTTCAGAATAACTTTACCAACTATTCTACTTCATACATAAACTCCAAAGATCTATATATACTTACCACTTTTTCTCGAATCCCGTATCTTCTTCCTCCTTTCTTTATTTTTTCACTTTGTGGGAGTATATCCTTCAGTAATTCTTTCATAAGCGGTTTTTGGCTAGTAAAATTGCTGAGGCTTTGAATATCTGAAAAGGTCCTTACTTCACCATCACACTTAAATGCTAATTTAACTTGACATAGAACTTGAGGTTCAAAATCATTTTCCCTCAGAATGTTGAAGACATTACTCCATTGCTTACCGATGTCCAGTGTTGCCGATGAAAAGTCTGCTGCCAACCTAAGTACTGCTCCTTCATCTTCTCTGGAGGTTTTTAGAATCTTCACTTTATTATTGTTTAAATTCTGAGGAATTTTTTCCTTTCTTTTTGCTTTGACCACTCCACCCTCTCCAATCTCTTCCATATGGATCCTACTATCTCCCCAAGTGTTATCTATATTGCTTATGGCTTCTTCCATACTTTCCATGACTTTGTAATTTTGTGACTCCTCATAGGACAATTCCTTACCTTGGTTAGTACTGTACTCTTCAGCTTGGTCTAATCTGCTACTTGGCTCATTTATTTCTTTTCTTTTAAAAGTCAAATTTTCAATATCCTCAACTATTTTAGAGTTTGCTCCTTCTATGTTTTCTACCAATCCTTTATTTTGTGTGGCTAAACCTTTTATTTGTTGGCACTCCTTTTTGGTACTGGAGTTCTTTGGATTTTTCACTTCAGGTATTTTACTTTCTACTCCTAAAATTTCCTTTAGGTCATTTTTAAGAGAGTCCCTTATCTCTTCAACCATTAAATCCAGATTTTCCATCAAGCCTTTAAACTTCATCAGCACAACTGCTGACATGTCTTTGCATTTTAAATCTAATACCTGAGCCATTTCCTGGTCAGTTTCTATCAACTGAATTCTTTCCCTATGAGTGATATTTTCCTGCTTCCTTGCAAGTCTATCAATTTCTGACTGTATAAGGGACATTGTGGACACGTTTTTATTTTCCTGAAGAGTAATTTTTGTTCTTGAAGGTCTGCTAGACTCCCCCAAACTCAAATATCTTTAAAAAGATTATCTGAAATACAAAAAAAAAAAAAAAAAAGTAACTTGTTTACTTAACAATTATTTTGAGAAGCACAACGACCAAGAATATAAACGTGGTTATTAAGTAAACTGAGTACTCCACAATTTAATATAAAGGGTAAACCATAGGTTACATAGGGTAACACATGGGTATATGCACATAAACAACAAAAAAAATCAGAATTCAAAATTCATACAATATGATTAATACCCCATTCAAGTAAAGATTTGAATGCCATAAATCAACCAATAATGATGGAAATCGGCCAGTTTCCCATACTATTAACTTTGCTGCCTATGTTCGCTGTCAAGATCAAACAGATTACAGGAAAATAAACATTATTAAAACAGAGTGCACCAGGGGCACCTGGGTGGCTCAGCAGGTTGAGCATCCCAACTTTGGCCCAGGCCATGATCTCACAGTTCATGAGTTCGAGCCCCATCATCAGACTTGCTGTTGTCAGTGCAGAGCCCACTGGGGACCCTAGATCCCCACCCCTCTCTCTGCCCCTCCCCTGCTCGCACTCTCAAAAATAATCATTTTTTAAAAAGAGTGCACCATACCAAATTTTTAACGCTTAAGGTGACTTGGATGGAATCATAATGGAAAAACAGAAGGCCCTTTTTTGATTGCAGAGAAAGTTAACATTAAGAATTTTTCTTAAAACCAGCTTAAGTCAATTAAGAGTATTACTTCCCAGAATGCAAATATTAATACCTGAGGGGAACAGAATAACTAAAATCCATGCCTACTCCCACGTCACAGAGGCCCTGGACCTTTGCTTGAGGAGACTCAATTAGGCTGTTCATTTATGTTTTTAATCATTCAACCCTGCTGTCCTGACCCTGCATGGTGGAAAGGGAGAAACCACTCCCATCCCTTCATCCCTTAATTAACAGGGATGAGAAATGGCTATGGACAATAGACACACTTTGGACAACAGCTGGGATGCCTGTTCCTTAATCTTTTCCTCTGCAAAGCCTAGTAGGTATTCGTTTGAGTGGACTACTGTTACACTAAAAATTGTACCACATGCTGATTCATCACTGCTGTCAAGACCCAAACTGCTTGAACTTACAGGTATGAAAAGAAAAATTAGACCCCCTTCAAGAGGATTCAGCAACTTCATGGAAGGGGACTAAGGTAAATAAACAAAACTAGTAGCTATTATTGAAGCATATGAACAGAAGAGAAAGGGGAAATAGGACTCATGAGTGTTGGCCATACCTTTGAGGAACAGAACCAGAAAACCTTCCAAGCATCTAATGGAAGGAGGATACAAACCACATATAGTAATAGAAAACTTCTCTGGACTGGAGTCATGTGATTGAAAAAAACAAAAATCACTAGATCTGGGGCAAGGTTAATAAAAGATGCATATCCATCTATATATAATCCTGGTAAAACTTCTGAATGCAGACATGAGCCATCCAAGTTCCCAGACATTCAATCACATTTATTGAGCAGACTATATGCTATGGATAGCAAAGGAAAAAGATGTTGAGTAAAAATGGACATGGAACCTCCCCTACAAGGGGGTGAACATCTAGGGAGAAATAAATATCAAATGGCAACTGTGCCAACTTACAAAGTAAGGGTCGAGGGTCATGAGTGTCTATACCAGGTGTCAGCTGACATATTCAGGGAGATCCAGGAAGGCTTCCCTGCAAAAGTAGCTCACACTGAATCTGAGAAGTGAGCAGCAGCTACATGGCAAAGAATGGAAGAAAGTACATTCCAGAAGCAAGGCTGGAGCAAGCATCTGCTGAAGGGGAACATATAGCAGGGAAGGGGCATAGAGAGAGGGAGAAAGAGGATCCAAACAGAGCTCCACGCTGACAGCTGAAATCCTGATGCAGGGCGTGAACTCGGGAACTGCAAGATCATGACCCAAGCGAAGTAGGACACTCAACCAACTGAGCCACCGAGGCACCCCAAGGAAAAAAAAACAAAACAGGTTTTAAAGGAAGAGCAAATTTCGTTTAACATATCAAGCTTGAGGTGCTCTTGAAATAGAGAATGAGATAAGTGGTTCTAAAACCTAACCTACCCTAGTTTCTGCTCTGCAAGATACACTTTTGTGAATCATCTGCCCATAGGCAGTTAATTCCATAGCTAACAAACAATCCAGAAAGGAAAAAAAAAAACAAAACTCAAATTAACCTGAGACAAGATGAGATGACAAGCCACATACTGGGGAAAAATATTTGCAAAAGAGACATCTGATAAAGGATTGCTATTCAAAACAGACAAAGGACTCTTAAATCTCAGTAAAAGTAAAATGAACCGGATTAAAAATGGACAAAAGAACCAAAGAGACACCTCACCAGGGAAGATACACAGATAGCAAGTCAGCATATGGAAAGATGTCATCAGGTAAATGCAAATTAAAATGAGGTACCACTACATGTCTATTAGAAGGGCCAAATCCAAAATAACTAACATCAGGTGCTGGTAAGAATGTGGAGTAACAGCAACACTCATTTCACTGCTTATGGAAATGAAACAATGACACAGCTACTTTGGAAGACAGTTTGGGAGGTGCTTCAAAACGGAACATATTTTTACCATCGTGTTCCCTGGTATTTACACAAAGGAGTGGAAAATTTATATCCATACAAAAACCTGCATACTGAGGTTTAGAGCGGCTTTATTCAGAACTGCCAAAACTGAGAAGCAACCAAGGTATTTTACAGTAGTTGGATAAACTGGGGTATATCCAAACAATGCAGTATTATTCAGGGCCAAAAAGGGATGCGTTACTAAGACATTTAGACAACATGGAGGAAACTAAATTGCAAATTTACCAAGTCAAAGAAGCCAACCTGAAAAGGCTATGTACTACAGGATTCCAATTACATGACATTCTATAAAAGGCAAAAGTATAGAGACAGAAAAAACATCAGTTGTTCTCAGGGATTGAGGGGAGGAAGATGAATAGGCAGAGCACAGAGGATTTTTAGGAGTGAAACTATTCTGTATGATAGTGGCAGACACAGGCCATGTACTTGTCAAAACTCACAGAAACTCATAGAAAATTCACTCACCAAGAGTGAACCCTAATGCAAACTACGGACGGATAATGATACATGAATGTAAATTTACTGGCTGTAACAAATGTACCACTTGGTGTGGGATGATGAGGCAGGGGCCATGCAGGTGTGAACCTAAAACTGTTCCAAAAATTAAGTTTATTAGTTAAAAAAAAAAAAAAATAGCATGAAACATCTTGCCCACAATGATGAAGCTTAAAAAAAATAACTTTGAAGACTACTACAAAAGGGCTGTGACAATCATAGGGGGCGGCGCCTGGGTGGCTCAGTGGGTTAGGGGTCTGATTTCAGCTCAGGTCATGATCTCATGGTTTGGGAGTTCGAACCCCACATCAGGCTGTACTGACAGCTAAGCGCCTGGAGACTACACTTCGGATTCTGTGTCTCCCTCTCTCTCTGACCCACTCATGCTCTCTCTCTCAAAAATAAACACTAAGGGGCGCCTGGGTGGCTCAGTCGGTTGAGCGGCCGACTTTGGCTCAGGTCACGATCTCGTGGTCTGTGAGTTCGAGCCCTGCGTCAGGCTCTGGGCTGATGGCTCAGAGCCTGGAGCCTGTTTCAGATTCTGTGTCTCCCTCTCTCTGACCCTCCCCCGTTCATGCTCTGTCTCTCTCTGTCTCAAAAATAAATAAACATTAAAAAAAAAAATTAAAAAAAAAATAAAAGAAAAATTTCTGTGTATGGAATTCAAATACTAAAGGATACAGATATTTAAATTCCAAAATAACTCGCTCAAAAACTGAAGGAAATTTAAAAATACTGAATGTCAGTAATAACTACTTATAGTAGGTAGTGAAAATGGTGCTTTGAAGGAAATTTAGACTTTAAAATATTAAAAAAAGTAGAAAGGATGAAATGGAGTTAAACTGCTAGATAAAGAATGAAATAGACCCCAAAAGTTGAAAACACTTAACCTCTGATGACAACTGACCAACCTAGAGAGAAAAGGCACAAATAAATACACTGTAAAGAAAAAGGGGGATACAACAGCAAATGAAGCATAGTTCAAACACAGGATTATTATTAAACTTTCACAATTAAATTTGAAAAGTGAGAAGCAATTTTTACCTTATTGGTACCCAAAGTCTTCTAAAGATCAGGAAAAAGGAAGTTTTTTTTTTAAGTTTATTTATTTTTTTTATTTTTTTTAATTTATTTTGAGAGACAGGACATGTACATGCAGGCACATGAGCAGGGGAGGGGCTGAGAGAGGGAGAGAATCCCAAGACCAACATGGGGCTTGAACTCAGGAAATATGAGGTCATGGCCTGAGCCTAAACCAAGATGCTTAAGTCAGATGCTTAACTGACTGAGCCAACCATGTGTCCCTACCCCACCCAGAGCATGCAACTCTTGATCCCAGGGTCATTGTTGACAGCCCATGTTGGGCATGGAGCTTATGGAAAAAAAACCCAAAAAAACAGAACAACAAAAATGTAGGGCACTTGGTGGCTCAGGGTTGGGTTGCTTGAGCATCCCACTCTGGATTTCAGCTCAGGTCATGATCCCAGGGTTGTGGGATAGAGCCTTGCGCCTGGCTCCGCGCTCAGTGTGGAGCCTGCTTAAGATTCTCTCTCCTCTCCTCTGTCAGTTCTCCTCTCCCCCACTTGCACTCTCTTTAAAAAAACAAAACAGGGGCGCCTGGGTGGCGCAGTCGGTTAAGCGTCCGACTTCAGCCAGGTCACGATCTCGCGGTCTGTGAGTTCGAGCCCCGCGTCAGGCTCTGGGTTGATGGCTCAGAGCCTGGAGCCTGTTTCCGATTCTGTGTCTCCCTCTCTCTCTGCCCCTCCCCCGCTCATGCTCTGTCTCTCTCTGTCCCCAAAAAAATAAACGTTGAAAAAAAAATAAATAAAATAAAATAAATAAATAAAAAAACAAAACAAAAACAAACAAAACCCAGCACTGTAAGAGTTTAAAACAAATAATTTATGAATGTAAGTCACTACATTAACTATTCAAAAAAATATATTAGTTGCAAAAAACCTTACACTTAGCATTCACTTAAAGTACAAACAACAGGAGGTCAAAGGAAAAATGTATACTAAACACCTTCATTAGTTCAGAGAAAAGGTCAAAAAAATAAATGTAAGGATGACTACAAATACAAAAAATGATAAAAATTAGTTATACACATTTCATCCCTCCTAATGACAAACTGGAAAACCGAACACCAGGCATTACACCTGAAGCTAATCAAAGCAACTCTGAGGAATCAGCCGTAAAGTCCACCGGGGAGGACTTTCCACAAGGCTTCAATAGAGGGACTTAATCTAGTTTAGGAGGCCAAGGGAACTGCGTGTCCCCTTATCTGGATCTGGATCTGGGTTGAACAAAGCAATGTAGAAAAGCAGGAAACTTTGTTTTTGAAGAGCAGAAAATTTTGAATACAGATAGAGCATTAAACAATCCTAAGGAATAGGAATTTTATTAGTTGTGATAGTATGGTGGTTATTTAAGAAATGCCATTTTTAAAGAGATAGATGATAATTCAAAGAAAACCACAGGCCCAAAATGGCAGCACTTAGGTTAAGGCCCCAAGTCAGTAAACTAAGACTTAATACCTACTAACTGCAGTTTCAACCCAGAAACGTAACCTTTAAGAGGCCAATCGGGAATTTTCTGGTCAGCACCAATAATCTGTCACATGAGCCCACTCCGTCCCCCAAGGACAAGGAGATAATCCACCCTTTTGTCCCCAGATGAAGGGGACCTCACCTGAATCCTTTTTCTGTGTAGGACTTCCTTGTCCTGCCTTTAAAAACCTTTCCTCTTCTCCAGACCTTTGGTGCTCCCCACTATTTGCTAGAAAGGATGTAGACCCATTCATGAATCATTTAATAAAATTGTTTGAATTTTTTGTTTTAAAAATACTTAAGTTTAGGAGTGCCTGGGTGGCTCAGTCAACGTAAGTGACGGAGCCTGCTTGGAATTCTCACTCTTCCTCTCTTTTTGCCCCTCTTTTGCGTGTGCCCTCTCTCAAAATAAATAAACTTTAAAAAAAGTAAGAAAGAAAAGAAAAAAATACTTAATTAAAAAAATAATAAATAAAAATACTTAAAAAATTTTTTAATGTTTATTTATTCTTGAGACAGAGACAGCATGAACAGGGGAGGAGCAGAGAGAGGGGGAGACACAGAATCTGAAACAGACTCCAGGCTCTGAGCGGTCAGCACAGAGCCCGACGTGGGGCTTTAACTGATGAACTGTGAGACCATGACCTGAGCCGAAGTCAGATGCTTAACAGACTGAGCCACCCAGGCGCCCCAAATACTTAAAAATTTTTAACTGAAGTACTGTTGATAAAATATTATGGTAGTTCAGGTGTACAAATAGTGATCTGACAATTATATAATATGATGATATGCTCCCACAATGTTGAATACAGTTACACAACAATACTGAAGTTTTTAAAGGTGAAACGACACGTCAGGGATTTACTTTAAAATGCTTCAGCATGGGACACCTGGGTGGCTCAGTCAGTTAAGCATCCAACTTCAGGTCATGATCTCACAGTTTGTGAGTTCAAGCTCTGTTGCTGACAGCTTAGATCCTGGAGCCTGCTTCAGATTCTGTCTTCCTCTCTCTCTGCCCCTCCTCCGCGCACACTCTCTAATAAATTAATAAATAAATAAACACATACATACATACATACAATACTTGAGCAAAAAAAAGTTAAAAGAATAGATGACACAAATGGGGAAGACACCTGTTCTTGAATCTAGGTAATGGGTATGAGCTTATTCTTGTATGCTTGGATGTGCTAACATTTTTTTTTCAAGATTTTAAAAATTTTAAGTAATCTCTACATCCAACATGGGGCTTGAAGATCAAAAGTTATACACTCCAGGGACTGAGCCAGCCAGGAGACCGTTCTGACATTTTTAACACGGAAAGTCATTAAGGAAAACCAGAGGTCTCCCAGCTGAAACACAGACTGCTCTGTATGTCCTACAAAAGATACTATCAGAACAAAACCTCAAAGAAAACTGAAAATAAGGCCAAGGTTGTACAAACAAATGCACAAAAATTAAAGCACAAAGGTAATAGAGACCAAATAAAGCATTACCCAGGACAAAAGTATGAAATTAAGCGAAGAACATTTTTCACTTATGATAATCCAAAACAAATTATCTGTGCCCCAAACAACGTGGCTAAGCACAACAATGTGGCCAAGTCATAACCAAGAAAAGGAAAGTCAAAAGGAGGAGATAAAGGTAGAAATTTAAAAGGGCAAAAAATAAAACCAAAAGCCAAGTAAAAATTTTCCTTAGAGACACAAAGTGCGAGAAACTAAGCATGAGGAATGATCCAGTATAAGGATTTTAAAAAGCTGGTTTCCGGGCACCTGGGTGGCTCAGTCCTTTGAGGGACTTTGGCTCAGGTTGTGATCTCAGTTTGTAAGTCGAACCCTGCAAACGGGCTCTGTGCTGACAGCTCAGAGCCTGGAGCCTGCTTCAGATTCTCTTTCTCTGCCCCTCCCCCGTTCACACTCTGCCATTCTCTCTCTCAAAAATAAAAACATTAAAAAAAATTTTTTTAAGCTGGTTTACAAATGCATGGTAATAAAAAAATATAAAGGAAATAAATGATATCCTAGCAAAACTTTTAAATAATCAGTGGCGTGGGGCGCCTGGGTGGCTCAGTCGGTTGAGCATCCGACTTCAGCTCAGGTCATGATCTCGCGGTCCGTGAGTTCGAGCCACGCGTCGGGCCTCTGTGCTGACAGCTCAGAGCCTGGAGCCTGTTTCAGGTTCTGTGTCTCCCTCTCTCTGACCCTCCCCCGTTCATGCTCTCTGTCTCAAAAATAAATAAACGTTAAAAAAAAATTTTTTTTTTTTTTAAATAATCGGTGGTGCATGGCTGGCCCAGTTGGTAGAGCAGGAGACTCTTTTGAGTTCTAGCCCCACATTGGAGGTAGAAATTATTTAAGTAAATAAATAAACTTGAAACAAAGAAACAACAACAAAAAAAATTTTAAATAATCAAATATTGATCCACAAAGTAAAAACCAAACACAAACCCTTCATCACATCAGTATTCTCAAGAAAAAAAAAAGTCAATAAAACATTCAATATTTTAAAAGGATCCATATCCAGAAGTTTCCATTGAATATACAGAACAATTCTAATTAAATAGTTCTGAACTGCAAAGTAATTCACAGAAGAGGAAGTAACAATTCTAAACCGCCACAAAAGATCATTAATGTTTCTTATATTAAAATTTTATATAAAATAAGCTAAAATAAACAAAAAGAGGGAATACAAAGAAATACCAAATATTTGAAAAGGTGCCCAACCCCAGAAGCTGGAGAGATAATAATAAAAAGAAGTGATCTCTTTTATCTATCTGGAGTGGGAATAGTTACAACTTTTCAGGAAATTGGAAAACCTATTAAAAATCAAATAGAATACACATAACTCTCTCCTTGAGAACCTAGGCCAGGAATACAACTACCTGTACTTAAGAATACAAAGACAAAAGGTTTAGCACTGAACCTTTTGTGACAAAAGCCCAGAAAGCAATGCCTTTTAGTAGGAGGATTGAACCAAGGAAGGTCTACCACAAAATGGAATTATAAGCAGCTCTTACAGAGTACATTTAGAGACCTAACACACCAGTTGGAATGTCCCTGATACGTTAAAAAAAAAAAAAACCAAACTGCAGAAAACACATATAGTACAATTTCATTTTTGTAAACACACACAAAACCACAGAAATGAGAATGAACAGTAAATGTGAAAATATGGTCAATTTTATGAATCAGGAAAATGCAAAACACAACAGATTCTAGTGTTTTAAAAAATGGATTTTAGCCAGTGCTGGGGCAAATGTCCACCACTTCACCTTGAAAGGGGAACTGGGAATTATCAGAACCTTTTGGGTAATTAAAAATGGGAAAAGTATAATGCCATTTAGAGAAAGTTCTAGTCAGTCTTTTCCTTTATTCTTCTGCCCTGCACTCAGAAAAAACCCCAGATACTTGTACGTAGTTTAGAAATGGTAAACCAAACTCTGCGTGGCCACAGAGATTGGCGTGGGGAGCATAAACTGTTCTTTTTCTAGCTAAAAGGAAATCGATAGTATAGCAGCAAATTCAGAAAATTAAAAAAAAAAAAAAAAAAAAAAAGAAACCACTAAGAACCAGCAGCCCATTTTGAAAATTCACTACAGGAAATGCAAGTTGATAATAAACATATGAAAAGAAGGCAGCTAAGGCCAAGGAAGTGCAAACCAAAACAAGCTGGTCCATCCAGGAGATTAAGGGAAACTGTATTCATCCTCCCCCCACCCATTGCCTTGGGGTGTGAATTGCTAAAGATTTCTCGCCCTTCCTAACAGGTTCCAGTTTCCATAGCGAGCCCTCGAGTGGATCTTCAAGTTCCTTAAAACATAAATCCAAACTCACAGCTGCACTGATTATAAGCCTCCAAAGTTTTCCTACACTAAACCCCTCTTCAGGACAGTCCAACCTGACCTGAAACCTGGCAAGTCTGCTCCAGCCTCACTGTTTGCAGATCCTGATTTCCACCCTGATTAGGGATTCTGAACCCAGGGCGGATAGAATTTCAGGATGTCTAGGATCTTGGGTAGGAAAGAGAACACATATTTATCCTCGTTATCACTGACAGGAATTTAGTTATCAAAATAACAAATGCGAGATGCAGAATATGTGACCTTTTTTTTAATGTTGATTTATTCTTGAGTGAGAGAGACAGAGTGCAAGCGGGGGAGGGGCAGAGAAAGAGAGAGACACACAAAATCCAAACCAGGCTCCAGGCTTTGAGCTGTCAGCACAGAGCCCATGCAGGACTCGCACTCACAAACCCGGAGATCATGACCTGAGCCCAAGTCGGACGCTCAAGCGACTGAGCCACCCAGGTGCGCAGAGAACATGTGATCTTCTTAACCTATTTAACAAAATCAAGTGGCAGGTCTAAAGTACTTTTTAATCCGACATAATGAGTGTAAAACTGTTTCACGAGACACCTTCAACACAGGAAAATACCTGCGATCGCGAGCGGTGACAAAATCTCAGATTCCGTTCCTCAGGGCAGACAACCACAGCCCCAGGCGAAGGATCCCTCGCCTACCCCATCTGCAGCCAAGATTCACAGCTCATTGGTCCAAAGGTCAACTGCCCAATTCACTCTAAACTACTCACAGGCACTCTTGCCCTCCACTTCCGCAGCTACCCAGCTGCTCAACCGCCAAGTCTCAGCTGCTTACCCAGTGAAGGCCGTTCACCTGGAAGAAAGTTCTCTGCAGAACAGGGCTTGGTCTTCTGCACAGCTGTCTCCGTGCCTAGGGTTCAAACAAAGTCCACCATACGGAATTTAAGTTTAAGGTTTAATATGTAGAGAAGCACCCCATTTTGTACGTACAGGGGAAAAAAAGGCTCTTCTCTAGCTGTGTTTGCTTAGATTCATAGGATCACAGAAGTATGCAAAGATACAAAGTTATTAATGTCCGAGAGAGGACCTGAGGAGAGGACAGAAGGGAAGGGAAAGATCCAGAGCCACAACTGAGGAGGTAACCAGAGGCACAGGGAAAGAGGGTGGTTGTTTCTTTGTGCTAGTTGGGGTCGATTTTCTAAGACATTTTGGCAGTAAACATATATTCCTTTTGACGTTTGAGAAAGAATTCAGTCATTTCTCCCAATCAAGGAAAGGCCGAAACCGTCGTCGTCTTTAAATCCATTTCCTGGGGCGCCTGGGTGGCTCAGTCGGTTAAGCGGCCGACCTCGGCTCAGGTCATGATCTCGCGGTTTCTGAGTTCGAGCCCGGTGTCGGGCTCCGTGCTGCCAGCTCAGACCCTGGAGCCTGTTTCAGATTCTGTGTCTCTCTGCACCTCCCCTGCTCATGCTCTGTCTCTCAATAAATAAATGTTAAAAAAATTTTTTTAAATAAATAAATCTATTTCCTTTACTTCTACAGTTTATGGGGAATACTGTGAAGAAATGGGTTGGAGATTTAAGCTCAAAGCCTCGCATCTAGGAAGTGAGGACACATGGGACATCCAGGTCCGCCTGGTCTCAAAGCTCTCACTCATTCCATTGCTCCCCCAAAAATACCAAGTAAATTTGCACCTCCCCCACCATTCTTTTGAAGGCAGTACTTAAATACTGCCTGGCGTCCTTGACTGTATTTTCTCCTCCTGGCACTGTTATTTCTACCTTTTGTTAAAAAAGTTTATTATTATCATTTTTAGCAATCTCTACGCCCAAGGTAGGCGCGAACTCAAGGCCCCCGAGATCGAGAGTCGCATACTCTTTTCACTGAGCAGGCCAGGGCCCCTGGCACCGCTTTTCAATGTCCCTACTTTTGGGGGTAAAGGACTCTCGGGAAGGTGCCTCTCTCACCAGCCGGTGCGGGGCAAAGCAGGTAGCAAAGCGAGAGGGTCCCAGGAGGGGCCCTGGTCCCCACATCTGTCAGCCTTACCTGGAGAAGGGATCCAGCCTGAGGGCGCACACGCGTGCCAGAGAAGGAGGCAGGACGGACTCAGCACTTTTTGCCAGCTCCTCCCCTCCCCGTGCGGAGTTTGCAAGTCCCTAGGCCCAATCCCCTCGCAACCTGCACTGCCTCGCCCCCTCCCCTGGACACCTCCTCCAGTCCTGAAGCGCCTGCTGACTTCCCATTGCTGGCCGCCACCTGAGCTCCAGCCTCCGGCTCCGCGAGGAAGGTGCCCCACCCCACCCCCACTGACGCCCTCCGCACGCAACCTCCCACCCCGCCCCACCCCCACCCAGTCTCCACCTCCTCCAAACCCGCCCCGACTCCAGGTTTGCATCTCAATAAGGTCGGCGCTAATTGCCCAGTTTACTCAGGCTGTAACCCCAGGGGTCATTCTCCATTCCTCTCTTTTCTTCAATGCCCACCCCCCCTCTTTCTTTTTAATGCCCACACCCTTGAATCTGTCCACTTCTGTCCCTCTCCTTGGCTGCAGCGGAGTCGGAACCCGCCACCTCTCCCTTGTCTGTTGGTCTCTGCAGTCCGTCTCCACACCATCCCTTTGTGGCTTTCCATTTCCGGTAGAATAACATTTCTAACTTCTCACCCCATCCTGACCCCTCTTTAACTGTTGTCTTAGTTCTACTCCCCAGAACAGAACCCGTCTCCTACACTGAAATTCTTGCCTCAGGGCCTTGGCACTAGCTATTTCCTTTGTGAGTTATTTTTTCCAGTTCTTTTCATGCTCAGGACTCAGGTCCATGTTAACTCCTCTAAGAGGCCTCCCAGACCACCCTTTCTGAGGGAGTCACACACCCTCTCATATCACCCTCGTTATTTGGTTCCCAGTTACCAGAAATTTCAACGAATCCATTCAACTCAAATTTCGTGTTTTCTTGGAATGTGTCCCTTCCACTTCCCCACTAGAATATAGACTACAAGGACAAGAATCTTACCTTTTGTTCACTGATTTACCTACTGTACCTCGACGGATGGCAAGTATGTACTCAGCTCTCCTGGGGAATGAGGAACGGAGCAGACTTGCCCAATGAGACTGGTGGTACTCACAGGGCAGCTAACCATTGACGGTCTCCAGAATGAAGGGGGGTGGGGGGGACCAGGAGTTCAGGGAGCTGTACTGAGTTGGAGACTCTGGGGTCCTGTCCTGGGTGGATGCGCTCCCCAGGCGTGACTTACAAGATTCAGATGGAGGTTGACCCAATCAAGGTTATATAGCTAATAAGCAGTGAAGTCTCGATATCCAGCACTGCCCCCTAAATGTGTGTGGGATACTGGAAAAGCACTGTTAACCTCAAAATAAAGAGCCACAGTGAGAGGCAGAGGGATGTTTACGTGGGACCAAAGAATTGCAATTCCGGGAGCAGAGACTGAGGTAAATGTGCAGAGTGTCCTGATTGTAGGGTGAAAGCAAGGGAGGGGGAAGGGAGCAATACCCTAATTGAAGAAAAGAAAAACAAGGTGTTTTGGGGTTTTTTTTAAATGGGTGTTTTGGGGCACCTGGGTGGCTCAGTCAGTTAAGTGTCCGACTTCAGCTCAGGTCATGATCTCACGGTCCATGAGTTCAACCCCGCATCGGGCTCTGTGCTGACAGCTCAGAGCCCGGAGCCTGTTTCAGATTCTGTGTCTCCCTCTCTCTCTGCCCCTCCCCTGTTCATGCTCTGTCTCTCTCTGTCTCAAAATAAATAAACGTTAAAAAAAATTTTTTTTAAATGGGTGTTTTAACAGCTAAGCTACTCTGGGTTATACATTGACTATAGATTCTATCTTCAGAAAGTCCACAACCATCAGGCTTGTGATCAGGACGTTTGTCCTGCTAAGTTCTCAGACAATTGCTTCAAATAATTGCTATACTGCCCAGTCCAGAGGTTTTGGCCCAGTTACACCAAAGGCAGGTGTGCTATCTCTCTCTGTATTTCTTTTTTTATTTAAGTTTATTTATTTTGAGAGAAAAAGAGAGAGAATGAGTAGGGAGGGGCAGATAGAGAGGGAGAGACAGAGAATCCCAAGCAGGCTCCGAACTGTCCATGCAGAGCCCAATGAGGGGCTCGAACTCACAAATCTTGAGATCCTGACCTGAGCCAAAACTCAGTCGGATGGTTAACTGACTGAGCCATCCAGGCACCCTTCCATATTTTTAAATGGCTCCAGTCATGTCAATTTTTCACAGTATGTAGTCTTTTTAAAAAACTCCTTCTGCCTCTCTGGCATTATTAATAAAATCACTCAAATGGAAAAAATTAAAATCAAATAGTACAATCAAGTGTTTGAATGTAAGTTGCAGTTTAGGTCAAATACATGAGCTGGAGTAGCATGCTGAGTGACAGGGTAGGGATGCGGTCAGCCGTATTCTGAATGATGGAAACCAGACCAGACAAATGGCCTTGTTTCTTTAACAAATAAATATCAAGGGGAAAAGAAAGGCGGGTTGGGGGGCAAAGATTAAATGTCAATCTTTAAATCATTAAAAGAAACTTAAACAACATATTATAAGGAAGAAAAATTCTTCCTCTGCCCTTCAAGCTCTTCAAGCTAGACTGAGAATTCAGTTTACATGAGACAGGTCAACAGGAGAAAGTGCCAGTTTATTACGTGTGTACAGAGGCCCAATAATGAAATGAGACCTAAGAAATGACCCAGGCAGGCAGAGTTTGTACTTTTTAGACACAGAGACAATTAATTTGTGAGGAATTGGTGGGATAAAGAAAAGGGATGCTTGGGAGCTTTAATGTGTAAAGGCTTTTTTTGTTTGGGGTGTGTGTGTGTGTGTGTGTGTGTGTGTGTGTTTTGTTTTTTAGGTTCGAAGCCAATAAAGGGCTTGAACTCCTGACCCTGAGATCAAGTGTTGCATACTCTACCCACCCAGCCAGCCACACCCCCCCTCAATTAGTAAGGATTTCAAGTGGGATCTGGGCTCACATAGATGAGGGAAAAAGTAACAAGTTTTGTTTCTAAGCTCTGGTAGCTTTAAAGTTCTTGGTGGGGGTAGGGAGGACGCACTTGGGTGGCTCAGCCAGTTAAGCGTCTGACCTCGGTTCAGGTCACGATCTCTGGGCTTGTGAGTTCCAGCCCAGAGTCAGGCTCTGAGCCTGGAGCCTGCTTCAGGTTCTGTGTCTCCCTTTCTCTCTCCACCCCTTCCGCGCTCATGCTCTTTCTCTCTCAATAACAAATAAACATCAAATAAAGAGAAATATTTTTAATTTAAAGTTCTTCGGGGATAAGGATGTCTTTTTACTTCTTAGTAAAGGGAGAGTACCTTTCATTGTGGAGATTTGTTTCCTGCTTTCGGCGGGACCGAGGCACGAGTCAGTGTTCTGTCATAGTGGCCCGTTTGGGTGGCCTGCCCGTGGCCCTACAATACCGATTGCATTAACTGAATGCCGCCTGTGTGGAGCTTGTTAGGATCCTGGCTCCAATAATTTGAAGAGTACACAAAACAGGAAACAAAAAGGAAACCCTGAACACTGTATACGTGATATTAAGAGATTAACTGCCACTTGCATTAAGCATAATAAAGGGACTGTGATTAGGTGTTGAAAGGAGTAAAACCTCCCAGCCCTGTGTGCTGGCAGTTTTGGGGGGGGGGGGGGAATATTTGAGCCTTGAGCCCTGAGTTTAATAGGCCAATCAAGGCCTATTTATTGTAAAGGTGGAGTTGCTGTTGGTTGCCCTGGAGGACACGGTTGCCAGCTGGAGGCTGCTGCCTCTGGGGTTTGCAGGGACATTCCAGAGGGCACGTGGGCTTGAATAGTTGGGGTTTTTTATGGTAACAGAGTACTTTATTTGGGGCACCTGGGTGGCCCAGTCGGTTAAGCATCGGACTCTTGATTTGGCTCAGGTCATGATCTCAAGGTTCGTGGGTTTGAGCCCCATGTTGGGCTCTGTGCTGCTCCCAGGGCAGAGGCCGCTTGAGATTCTCTCCCTCTCTCTCTGCCCCCTCCTGCTCTCTCTCAAAATAACTAAACTTTTAAAAAATGTATACTGCTTTATTTATTCTGTCCAGTAATATTTGAGAACACTAACAATATTAATGGAACTTAATCTGAGAGAAGTTCAACTTACATTTTGTTTTACATCTCAATACATTTCAATAAGAGAGACAGCCAAAATAATTATGGTCAAAATTACCATGTCAAAAACTTATGAATGCTTAGCGTTACTATGTCTACATTCAGTTTTTGGTGTAAAACTCCTTGGCTGTAAGAAAGAACACTTGGTGCACTCCACTGACTGGAATATTTCCTAATATTTCCAATATTCCAGGAAGTTGGATGGCTTCCTCTTGGCATTTCTTTTATGATTGTATGAATGGAGTGGAGAGGTACTCAGCATGTTAATCCTAAAAACAAGCACACAGCTGATTCCTATAGTTATAAGGAGACACACAGGAAATGCAGCTGCCTAGCGTTTTTGAGGCCAAGAGATTAAGTGTAAGAAGTTTAGCTGAGGGCCGCCTGGGTGGCTAAGTAGGCTAAGCGTCCAACTCTTGGTTTCATCTCAGGCCATGATCTCAGAGCATGTGAGTTCGGGTCCCTCATCAGGCTCCGCACTGACAGCATGGAGCCTGCTTGGGATTCTCTGTCTCCCTCTCTCAGCTCCTTCCCCACGTGCTCTCTATCTCGCTGTCTCTCAAAATAAATAAATAAACACACACACACACACACACACAAAAGTTCAACCTAGCTTCAGGAATTAAAGACCATGCCAGAAATAGTATGAAACCCAAGTCGGGGGGTTAAGAAAACCTCCAGACATGTACAAATCACTCTTACTGGCAATGGTGGCAGTGAATTTTCTGCCATTTCCCCTGTGATTTTGGACAGTCTCAGGGCTGGGTCCTCTGCACAAGTGCCCACCTGATAGCTGCAGGCAGGTGAGGGAAGGCCATGGCATCGTGGTCACCTGACCCACACTTTGTGGTGTGCCTGAATAATTTCTTTTTTTTAATTCTTTTTTAAATTTATGTTTGAGAGAGACGGAGACCTGTGAGCAGGGAAGGGGCGGAGAGAGAGGATCCCAAGCAGGCTCTGAGCTGTCAGCACAGAGCTCCAGGCAGGGCTCGAACTCACTAAACCATGAGATCATGACCTGAGCTGAGATCAAAAGTCGGATGCTTAATTGACTAAGTCACCCAGGTGCCCGACGCCTGAATAGTTTTAAGACAAACTACTCAGGAGGTTTGGGCAAATAGGGTGAGTTTTGTGCTGGGCTCCTTGCCTGACACCAGTTCATATGGAGTCTGCCCAGCTCTTTAGACTTGACTTACCTGTCAGGTTAGAAGATTTTGCCTGGTTCTAGTTGGATTACCAAGCTGACACCCTGCCACCTGCCAGGACAACCCTAAACCTGAAAGGAAAGGTGTTCTTGGACCTGTAGCAGAATGCTGAAGGAAATGAGCCTGGAGTTCTCTGGCTGAAACACAGCCCTGACATTTATTCTGCTTGGAATGCCTTTCCTCACCCAAATTCTACCCTCCTTTCTAGGTCAATCAACTCATTTGTCAAAAAAGTTTTAGGTTTATTTATTTTGAGAGAAAGAGAGAGAGAGAGAGAGCATGGGGGAGAGCCAGAGGGAGAGGAAGAGAGAGAATCCCAAGCAGGCTTCATGCTGTTAGCCTGGAGCCCAATGCAGGGCTTAAGCCCTAACCAAGAGTCAGACACTCAACCGAGCCACCCAGACGCCCCTCATTTGTCAAATATTTATTGTGTATGTGCTATGTGCCAAGCACTGCTCTAACAAAGTTTTGCTTTGATGACACTTCCTCTAAGAAGTACCTTATTGGACTCCATAGCGTCAGTTAGGATCCGAGTCCCAGCATCCTGGGACTTGTGCTATTCAGCCACTCATCACTGTGCACAGTCATTGTGTTCTTGGAATGCAGTAATGCTCACTCAGAAGAGCTGGTTCCAGATTCGGGTTGTTGGGTTAAGACGACCACTCTACCAGCTGTGTGATTTCAAGTAAGTTAGTTACCCTCTCTGAGCTACTTTTTAAGAATCTACTAAGTAGGCAAAATAATACCTATTTCATGGTGTTGGGAGAATTTGAGATAATTCAGTTAAAGTACCTTTCCCAGTGCTTAGAATTCAGTAATACATGCACATTGCAACAAGTCTGTTAAATACAAGAAAGTATAGGGAAGCCAAGATACCTCCAACAACCTGTTTACATTCTTTCAGATTTTTCTACACATACATGTACTTACATAAAATATGAACCTCTTACATCAGTGACCTTACCTTGTTTGGGGATTTTGATGAGATTTGAGTTAAATATAAAAAAGCAATTGGGAAAGAATTATGCATAATTGAAGCTCTCCAGCAATGAAGATGAGATCTCATCAGGCAATTTACTTAACCTCTTTATACCTCTGTTTCCCGTAAAACTAGAAATACTATGGTACCTACCTCACAGGTTGTGGATTAAATGGAGTAAGACATGATGGGGCGCCTGGGTGGCTGAGTCGGTTACGCCTCTGACTTCAGCTCAGGTTATGAAATTGCAGTTCGTGGATTTGAAGCCAGAGTTGGGCTCTGTGCTGACAGGTCAGAGCCTGGAGCCTGCTTCGGATTTTGTGTCTCCCTTTCTCTCTGCCCCTTCCCTGCTCACACTCTGTCTCTGTCTCTCTCTCTCTCAAATAAATAAACATTAAAAAAATGGAGTGAAACATGCAAAAGTTTTTAGAATAGTGCCTCAGGCATGGTAAGTCTCAAATATTTGCTATTAATGTTATTAATTTCATCATTTGTTTAAATGCTTGGCAGGTTCCCCCCCCCCCAATAAGTCCTACATATTTTTTTGTTAACGTTTTTTCTGGGTAATAATTATTGTCATTGCAATTGTGAATGTATTTCCCCCCCAAGTCTCTTGTTGATATGTGGGAGAGGGGTGGCTGATATCCTACTGCTAATAGCTCATGGCGTAGCATCTGTTGGGATAGCTAGATCTTCTAAACAGATTAATTTCAACATAACGTGTTAATTGAAAAGATAAAGCCAAGCAGTGAGTTCTAGGAATGGTAGAGAAGGCTCGGCCAAACTTGCAGGGGAAGGTCTGCACAAGGTTTGTTGGAAGCTGTGATAGGGGACTGCGTCTTGAAGGATAAGGCATTTTGCACAACTTGAGGGTGCTGGAGGGTGCTGGGTTCCCATAACTGCTTGCCTCTTCCTCAGTGGAGGTGCCAAGGTGGGAGGCTCTGCCCCCAGCTCCCACTGATGCTAGGACTCCAAAAGAAGAGAGCTGGCGAAGTGGAATCAATAGCCTAGGGTGTCTGTTGTGTCCATCTCTACATGCCCTGGAACTAGAGACCCTCTCCCTTTCCTTTTCCTAAATTTGTTCTAAATTCCACAGTGACCACCCTATTCTGGCCCTGACTTTGTAGCCAAAAAACCCCCAAGGGATTGGTTACAGCTCTCCTTTAGGGTGTAGTACTATTCTCACACACATCTCCCAATCTAATCTTTCTTTGGCGGAGAGTGGTTTCTATGGAGACAGGATACCTAATCCTACCTGTTATTAAAGATTCTAGTTTCTTGTTTCTCATCACAATTTCAGGGTGGGGATACCCCTCTGGCTTTCTGTAATGAGAGCAAAATATTTCTTCCGAACAAGATTTCCCTCTAACTGCGTATGAATCGGGTAAATGGGAAACCCGCGCCATCTTCTGGCCACGAGTGGGAGTACCTTTCTTAAGACCCATTGTTCTTTAATATGAAATGCAGGTTTTTCTCTTCTTTCCTAGTTGCTAAATCGGAGGTTCTGCGAACTTCAGCGTGTGTTCAGCGAAGGCTCACCTGAGCTAGGTTAATGCAGATTCTGATTCCTAAGTGTGCATCTGCCTGTACCAGGATTCTGACGTAAACTGTTCAGGGATCACACACTCTCAGAAACAGTAACAATGATGGGAGGAAGGCCAAAATGTGAAACGAATAACGGTTTTTAAAAATTGTTTTCTAATTAAAAAATAAAACACTTCTGAGGCGCCCGACTGGCTCAGGCCGTAAACCATGTGACTCGATATCGGGGTTGTGAGTTCAAGCCCCACACTGTGTGTAGAGCTTACTTGAAATCTTAAAAAAAAAAAAAAAAAAAAAAAAAAGATGGGGCACCTGGGTGGCTCAGTCAGTTAAGCATCAGACTTCGGCTCAGGTCACGATCTCACTGTCCATGGGTTCGAGCCCCGCATCAGGCTCTGTGCTGACCACTCAGAGCCTGGAGCCTGTTTCGGATTCTGTGTCTCCCTCTTTCTCTGACCCTCCCCCGTTCATGCTCTGTCTCTCTCTGTCTCAAAAATAAATAAATGTTAAAAAAAAATTTAAAAAAAAAAAAAAAGAAAGAAAGAAAAAGAGAGGTACCTAGGTGGCTCAGTTGATGAGTGTCTGACTCTTGGTTTTGGCTCAGGTCATGATCCCAGGGTCGCGGGAACAAGCCCTGAGTTGGGTTCTGTGCTGAGCGTGGAGTCTGCTTAAGATATTCTCTCTCTCTCTCTCTCTCTCTCTCTCTCTCTCTCTCTCTCTCAGGGTGCCTGGGTGACTCAGTCAAGCGTTAGACTTTGACTCAGGTCATGATCTCACAGTTCATGGGTTTGTGCCCCATGTCAGGCTCTGTGCTGCCAGCTCAGAGCCTGCAGCCTGCTTCAAATTCTGTGTCTCCCTCTCTGCCCCTCCCCCGGCTCGTGCTCTGTCTTTCTCAAAAATAAATAAACATTTAACTAATTAACAGCAACAACAAATAAGATTCTCTCTCTCTCTCTCTCTCTCTCTCTCTCTCTCTCTCTTTCTCTGGGGTGTCTAGGTACCTCAGTCAGTTCAAGCGTCCGACTCTCGAGTTCAGCTCAGGTCATGATCTGACAGCGTGAGATTGAGCCCTGTGTCTGGCTCTGCACTGACAGCACAGAGCCTGCTTGGGATTTTCTCTCTCTGTCTCTATCTGCCCCTCCCCTGCTCATGCTTGCTCTCTCTCTCAAAATAAATAAACTTAAAAAAAAATGAAAATTAAAATCACATATAATCCCAAGAAAAGCACCATTTTATAATCTTTTTTCCTTTTTTTTTTCAGTTTTGTGTCTGCGGTGCAAAATTTTCTTTGAAAATATGCATCATTGGGGCACCTGGGTGACTCTGTCGGTTAAGCGGCCGACTTCGGCTCGGGTCATGATCTCGCAGTCCCTGAGTTTGAGCCCCGTGTAGGGCTCTGTGCTGACTGCTCAGAGCCTGGAGCCTGTTTCAGATTCTGTGTCTCCATCTCTCTCTGCTCCTCCCCTGTTCATGCTCTGTCTCTGTCTCAAAAATAAATAAACGTTAAAAAAAAAAAAAAAAGAAAATATGCATCATTTTCCTTTGGGTGGCTGTAAGCCATGTGGTATCTAACCTTGCCCATGGTTACTGGTGGACCTCTGGGTCATTTTAACTTTGTAAATAATAGTATAGTATCGGTATGACCATCCATTTACATTAATCTTTGCGTATGATTTTTTTTTTAAATTTTTTTTCAACGTTTATTTATTTTTGGGACAGAGAGAGACAGAGCATGAACGGGGGAGGGGCAGAGAGAGAGGGAGACACAGAATCGGAAGCAGGCTCCAGGCTCTGAGCCATCAGCCCAGAGCCCGACGCGGGGCTCAACTCACGGACCGCGAGATCGTGACCTGGCTGAAGTCGGACGCTTAACCGACTGCGCCACCCAGGCGCCCCCAGATTGATTCTTGATAATATTGCCAGTTCATTGTATCTTCTTTCAGTACATTAGCAAGAACTTCCAAAGCATGGAATTGCATAGATGAAAGGAGTCAATTCTTCTACAAACATAATAGTCTCCAATTCGAATAAGAGACTATCCTTCCAAATGTTTAATGGAATTTTACAAACCATGAAGTATTTCCTCTCTAGGTACACTTTCTTCTGTTCTTTGTTTCCCTTTCTCCTTTTCCTCCAAGCTAAAAAACAAGTTTGGATTTTGATGATTTGTTATTCACTATTAGCCTAATTTTATTTTTATTTATTTATTTATTTTTATTTTATTATTTTTTAAATTGTTTTAATGTTTATTTTTGAGAGAGAGAGAAACATAGTGTGAGCGGGGGAGGGATAGAGAGAGAGGGAGACACAGAATCTGAAGCAGGCTCCAGGCTCTGAGCCTTCAGCACAGAGTCTGACGTGGGGCTCGAACTCACAAACTGTGAGGTCATGACCTGAGCCGAAGTCAGCCGCTTAACCGACTGAGCCACCCAGGCGCCCCCAGCCTAATTTTAATAAAGAGGTTGGAATAACAGGAGAGTATGAGGAGAAAAAATAATATACATTTTTTCGTAATGAAATATGTAATATACCAAGTTCAGTCCAACCTTATTGAGTGCTAACTTGGTCAGGCACTATGTTAGGCCTCATGGGATGAAGTAAGTGGTGATCTAATTCATGACCTAGAGAGGGACATAGGTATGAAAATAATTATAAAAAGTGATGGATGCACTCATAAAACGAGGCTTAAAGTATAGATATAGTAATAATAGGTAATTCACTTCACTTTCCTATGTTATGTGATCCTATGAAGTTGGTTAGGTATTAGTCTTATCATCATCATTCCCATTTTACAGATGGGAATACTAACGCACAGAGTAACTCACCTAAAGTCCTAAGAGCCCGATTTGAACCTAGGTGTTCCTGCTCCAGAGTCCATGCACATAACCACTAAACAATCATGTCTTTCTGTAATACCAAGCAGGGAAGGATTACAGCTCTCGAGGATCAAGAAGGATTTTTTAAAAATTAAAACTTACAACTAGTGTTAATTGAGCATCTATTAAATGGCAAGCAGTGGGCAAGGAGTTGGATATACAGGAGTGAAAAAGATAGTCACAGTCCATGCCTTCATTAAGCTTCCAATCTAGTAGAGGAGCCATACAGCGAAAAAAAAAAAAAAAAACCCCAAATGAATACATAATTATATACTTTACATATATATATTTATATATATATTTATACTTATATAAATATTTATATATATAAATAAATATATATATATATACACACACACACACACACACAATAAAATGATAAGACTTCCCCAGAGTAAGGGACCTGGAAGGGAGTCCCTGG
This sequence comes from Prionailurus bengalensis, assembly GCF_016509475.1. Classification (NCBI taxonomy): domain Eukaryota; kingdom Metazoa; phylum Chordata; class Mammalia; order Carnivora; family Felidae; genus Prionailurus; species Prionailurus bengalensis. The sequence goes on along the minus strand of NC_057345.1, from coordinate 51,080,160 downwards.
TAGGGGAAACACTTAAGGACTGAAATCCATGCCCCAGCCCCCAAAACCTAAACATCTCTAACTTACTACTCAGTGTCCAAGGGCCAGGCAAACGGATGCAGTCTGGGTCATGGAAAAGCGGGGATTTCAAGGCAGTGGAACGTGGTCACAGGACCAAAACACCAACAGCTAGCTACAAGGATGATGTTTACCTTCCTGTACTGTTAACAACCTGGCCTGGTGGGAGCACCAACATTCTGAGCCTTTGCCCGCTTTGGAGGTCACACAAGCTTTGGCTGCAGCCCGGACTCCTCTGCCAGCCCTCACTTCTCCATCTGGTTTCTGGAAGACATCGGGAAGACTCAGCTAAATGAACATTTTGTTTTCCCCTTGCTGGCTCAGCCTGGGATTGCCGAGACCAGGGACTCGCAACGTCTCTCGTGCGCCCCCGCGCGGCCATCTGCGAACTTGCAGGCTGCCGCTGCCTGCGGAGTGGCTGCCCCGAGTCCGAAGGGAGCAAGTTTGGCGCAGGTGGCTGGGGTTTTCATTTCTAGCCTCTCCTGGTGGAAGGGAATCAACCTGCTGTTGAAGCACGTGGCCTGTCTTCATAAGCGTGCAGCAAACCAAACACCTGGCAAACCTCCCTGGTTAGAATCCTCTTATGGCGGCAGAAAACCAGCGATCAAAGGAGGGTTTGAAAGAGGGAGTAATTATGTTTCCGTTATGGACATGAAACTCCAAGGCTGGGGAGAGAAGTCCTAGTGGTGTTTCCAGCGAGCCCTTGAGCTCTGGCTCAGATCCTTAAGCCATATTTTATTGATGCAGCTTTGCCTTCTCAAACGATCACAAATAATGGCTTCATGAAGCCTGCTCTGTGGCTGAGGGGCTTTCAGGTAAGGAAATCATCTACTCACTAGTCCGACGCTAAGGGGAATGAGATGCAGGTAGGCGCTGGTGTGGTCCTCTAATCCCCCAAGGAAACAGGGACGCCACTCCCACCCTTATGCAATGGCCCGAAACAAGTGTGTTGTGGCCTTCCCATTCCTGAAAACAACACGTTTTCAGTTTAATTCATGAGTCAGAACGGGGCTATCTGGCCTGCATTCTATTTGACAGCCAGAAAAGGAAGTCTGTCTGAGAGCAGATGGGGAAGTGGTTTACAGAGATGATGCAAAGCCTGCCTGCACCTGCTGTGTGATGCTGAGCAGGTTTCTAACTTACCTGGTTCTTAGTTTCCCCTTCTGTAAACAATAGGGACAATAATACCGATCCTGAAGTATTGTGAAGATTCATTAAGTTCCCTACCCGCCCCCCCCCCTTTTTTTCATTATGGAAAATTTCAAACATACAGCAAAGTTGAGAATTTAACAGAGAACATCCACCAACAAGATTCTGTCATTAACACTTTATAAGACTTGTTTTACAACACCTCCTATCCATCCTTTTAAAAATGTATTTCAAAGTAAATTGCAGAGTGATTTGTAAAATAAATTGTATTTGGGGCACCTGACCTAGTCAATCTGAAAAGCATGTGATGCTTGATCTCGGGGTCATGAGTTCGAGCCCCACATTGGGTGTAGAGATTACTAAAAAAATAAACTTAAGCAAAAAAATTGTATTTGGCACTGTGCCTGGCCACATATTTTAATTCAATAAATATTTGAATAGTTATTCTGTGCCAGGAACTAGGCTAAGTGCTGGGGATACAAAAGTGAGAAAGACATTGTTTTTGTCCTTAAGATATTCAGAATTTGGAGCAAACCAGAGGCAAGTTAACAGATACCTCTTCTCCCACCATCTAGTTAACATTCTAAGGGAAGCTCAGGGTGTCCAGAAGCCGTGGAGAGAGACTTATCGGGGTCTGTGGAGTCAGAAAGCTTCCCTGAGGAAGTGGCATTTAAATGGGTACTTTCAGGGCGCCTGGGTGGCTCGGTTGGTTAAGCGTCCGACTTCGGCTCAGGTCATGATCTCGCGGTCTGTGAGTTCGAGCCCCGAGTTGGGCTCTGGGCTGATGGCTCAGAGCCTGGAACCTGCTTTGGATTCTGTGTCTCCCTCTCTCTCTGCCCCTCCCCTGTTCATGCTCTGTCTCTCTCTGTCTCAAAAATAAATAAACGTTAAAAAAAAATTAAAAAAAAAATAAATGGGTCCTTTCTTATAGTCCATGAATGCTGCTATATACGTGGTGTGCACATAACTAGCTTTACTCTATACCCCAGGGGAGGTAAGCCAACACTAGAGGTGCACCCCAATCAAGAATCTATGTCCAAAGATGGATAATTGGCAATGGAAAGACCATATGCTCCTGGGATGGCTTTAACTTTCATCAAAAATGAAAGGGTGCATTAATTACCTGATGGGTGATTTTTAAATGCATGAAATCAATGTGTTCGAAATCTGTTGTTGGTAGAAAGATGAAAGAGGCACTCCTCCCCCTTTGCTTCAATAGGGTCTAATGATCTAAAGGCCAACACCTTCAGGGAATCCTGCTAGGTCTGGAACAATCAGTTCTGCCTTCCCCCTCCCACCTCCAGCCCGCCCCCTCAGGAAGCATTATTTATCTGATGGGACAGAAAGTATGGATGTTGTTGCAGTTGCCTTGGGAGTGGAACTTTTTAAACCAGGTGTTTGTGGAAGGACCCAAAACAATTGTTCTTAACTCTGGCCACCTGTTAGAATCCCCTGGGGAACTTAAAAAAAAAAACAAAAAACCCTTGAGTCTCACCTTCCCTCTCAGCAGTCCCCATGTAATTGGTCTGGGGTGTGGCCTAAGCTTTGGGCATTTAAAATAGCCTCAGGTGATTTTAATGTGCAGCCAAGGTAGTGGCCTAAAAAGACAGATTGGGCAGCTCACTGAGCTTTCTGGACAGGTGGGGGCTGTGTGTTGTGCTGCGAACACATGTTTATATAGGCGGCTGACGACTTGCTCTGGATCCAACACAGCTCAGCAAGGCAGCGAGGGAGGAGGCCTGTATTCCTGTCTGCCTTTAACTTGTCGGAGGCCACTGGTATCTATCAAAAGAGCTTGGCGATTGTAGGGGCGCCTGGGTGGCTCGGTTGGTTAAGCATCTGACTCTTGGATTCAGCACAAGTCATGATCTCATATTTCTTGAGTTCGAGCCCACATCGGGCTCTGCGCTGATAGGGCGGAGCCTGCTTGGGATTCTCTCTCTCTCTCTCTCTCTCTCTCTCTCTCTCTCTCTCTCTCCCCCCCCCCCACCTCTGCCACTACCCTGCTGGCGCTGTCTCTGTCAACATAAATAAGTAAACTTAAAAAAAAAAAAAAACTTGGCGATTGTAAATGACCACAGATAGGAAGGAAAAGAGAGTGCTCTAACCTTGTGACTCTCTAACTTCTCTATGTATCAGAGTCACCCAGAGAGCCTGTTAAAACATAGATTTCTGGGGTGCCTGGGTGGCTCAGTTGGTTAAGCCCAACTCTTGATTTCAGCTCAGGTCATGATCTCCCGGTTCCTGAGATGGAGCCCTGACAGCATGGAGCCTGCTTGGGATTCTGTCTCCCTGTCTCCCTGCCTCTCCCCTGCTTGTTCTCTCTCTCTTGAAATAAATAAAGAAACTTTAAAAAACAAGAAACACAGATTTCTGGGTCCTGCCTCCAAGATTGCAATTGCGTTGGTCTAGGGCAGAGCATACATTTGCATTTCTCCTGGGCGATGCTGCTGGATGTTGCTGAAGCTGGTCTGATTACACCTGGAACAGCATTTCATCTGTGTTAATGAACAATCTGGGCAAATTCCTAAGGGTGAGAGAGGATGAGAGAGCTGGGCTTTTCCTTGGAAGTATTTTGTGACACGAGGGTTAATATGACTGCCAGAGACTTAGATGGAAGCTAAACATGAAGTGCTTCAAACACATGCTGAGTTTGGACTTTACTCTGAGTGCAGTGAGAAGCCACCTAATTAGGCCTACAAGTACCTGGGGGCCCCTGGGTGGTGGCATGGCAGAGGCCAGGTCTCAGTTGGCTGCTCCTGGGGGACCTGGGGAGGGGGTAGTGGTGATGGTGACTGCCCCACAGCTGAGGACACCAGAGCGGGCAGGAGGCTGGAAGAAGGGTGACAAGAACAGAGGCACTTCCATGTTTACCCTAAGGCAAGGCCGTCCCTAAAGGAGTTGCAATCCAAAGTCCCATGATGTCTGGGATAGTTAATGTTGTATGTTAACTTTGAGGGTGCTTTTGGATAACACTGACAATTTAAATCAGTAGACTTAGCAGATTGCTCTCGGTAATATGGGTAGGCCTCATCTAATCAGTTGAAAAGAATAAAAAGACTAGCCTTCTTGAGCAAGAGGAAATTCTCTGAACTTCATCTGCACTGTTGACTCTCCTGGGTTATGAGCCTGCCAGACTACGCTGCGGATTTTGGGCTTGCCAGCTTTCGTCATTGTATGATCTGGTTCCCAATCTTTAAAATCAGATAAATCATATTCCTCAGGATATGGGGACCATTGGAACCTATTTTCAAACAGCTATCCTGAAGTTCCCAGGAAAAGAAATCATAGCTCTGGCCTTGAGGGGAGTTAAATACCAGCAGCAGCCCCACCTTTACTCCACCATTTCTTCGGTTCTCCCAGGAGAGGAAAGCTAGGCACGTGACCAGTCAAGCCATCAGGCAGTTGACTGTGCACCTGTCATCAATTATGGCTACCTTGAGAAGAAGAATGCATAAAGCAGAGGGTATAGGGGAAGTCCTTCCTTGGAAATTCTTCCCAGGATGTGGAGATATATGGGGAGTTGATAGACCAGCTCTTTTTTTTTTTTTTGTCAACAGCTAAAAGGTCTATTTTTCTTTGTTTTCTAGGCTTTGTCTTGAAAGTGCCTTGTGTTGTGGAGCTAAGTTAGGGAGAACTGAAATAAGCTTTAAAAATTTAGGCAAATTTAGAAGCCGTGTGTGGGTGCGCTACAAGAGTGCTAAATTGATGAATCCCACTGAGGTTTACTGAGGATCTAGAAAGAGAATCAGAGAAATTTTTGCTCCTGTGTAACTTCGCCCACCAGGAGTCCTACTATTTAGCAGTAACATCTCAGGGCCCAAGACCAAAGCTACTTATTTTCTCCTTTAAGTGACTGGAAATAGAAATGCTATTCAGGAGGGGTGGAAGTGAGCCTTTGACACATGCATGTGCATGCATGTGCGCGCGCGCACACACACACACACACACACACACACACACACACACACACTACTCTTCCAAACTTCAGTTTGTATTGGCATTGTGCAGTGAAATGTTTATTTTTTAGTCTTTTTACTTTTAATTTAGAGACAGAGAGCAAGAGCATGGGAGGGGTGGCAGGAGAGGGGGGAGGAGGGGAGAGAGAGAGAGAGAGAGAGAGGGAGAGAGAGATGGGGGAAGGGAGAGAGGGAGAGAGAGAATCGTAAGCTGACGTGGGGCTCATGGGGCTTGATCCTATGACCCTGGGATCATGACCTGAGCTGAAAGCAAGAGTCACAGGCTCAACCAACTAAGCCACCCAGGTACCCCTCTTTCAGTCTTTACTTAAATATAGAGAATCTGACAATTCTCTGTCAAAAACTTTGCACTGGGATGGCAAAATTGTAATTATTACCCAAATTAAAAATGTTGTGTTTAGGGGTGACTGGGTGGCTCATATGGTTAAGCATCTGACTTTGGCTTGGGTCATGATCTCACCAGAGCTCACTGGGTTTGAGCTCTGTGCAGACAGCTCAGACTCTGGAGCCTGCTTCAAATAGTGTCTCCCTCTCTCTGCCCCTTCCCTGCTCACGTTTGGTCTCTCTCAAAAATAAACATTAAAAATTAAAAAAAAAATGTCATGTCCAAAAGTCTATTCAGATTGACTTTAAATAGAAACATATAAGTATAAATAAAAATATATAATGGAGTAGGAACTTGGAGCTAAAAAAGACGGACTGACCCAGAGGATTCCCTAAGCATGGGACCTCCAGTATTTGACAAGTATACGGGATAGAATTAACATGATGAATCTGACCTAATCTGTTTTTAGAGTCTCATCATCTGGGGGAGGAGGCCGACTTCTTTGACAACAGATGGGCGGGAAGGTGTGTGGCTGGGTTAAAAGAGCAGGGGTCGGCAATTCCGAATCTCTGGAATGAAGGTGTGTGCCAGGTGAAAATTCCTTGCCAAAGGGCTGCTGGTACTTGAAGTGCCTTGCCTGGTTCTGGAGGCAGGAGAGCAAACCCACGGAATGCATCTAACTCCCCATCCCGGCAGCATAGTTGATGGTGGAAGCCTTGGTTTCCGTTCAGTTGTGGCTTTTTATTAGCACAGGCTCCAGTTCCTCAGGAGCCTCAGGCTCACACCATTAGAATCAGTGACACATGTCGCTAACTGATTTGGGGCAAAAGTTCTGAACTAAGCCACCATCAGAAACATGTTTTTTCAAGGTCATTGATTGAAATCAAATCATCAGCATAAATGTCTAATTTCAGGCCACTTCCATATATAGGAAAAGAGGTTTATTGCTAATGTTTATGTAATACTTAACTATGAGCCAGGCACCTCTACCACGGTCTAGACTTGGACTTTACTCATTATAGTACTTAGAAACTTCCCATCTCCACCCCTTTCTAACTGGAGAAACTAAAGCAAGGGGTAATTAAATAGCTTGGACAACGTCACAAAGCTAGTGAGTCAGGATTCAAACTCAAGAGGATGCCAGGACTTGCCCTCTGGATTATCAGACTGGCTCTTTTATAAAGCATCTATTTTAGGAGTGCCTGGGTGGCTCAGTCGGTTAAACGTCCGACTTTTAAAAAACATTTTTAGTGTTTATTTATTTTTGAGAGAGTGAGTGAGTGAGCAGGGGAGGGGCAGAGAGAGGGAGAGAGAACCCCAAGCAGGCTCCTTGCTCTCAGCACAGAGCCTGATGGGGGGGCTCAAACCATGAACCATGAGATCACAACCCGAGCCAAAACAAAGAGTCTGATGCTCAACTGAGCCACCCAGGTGCCCCTAAACATCTTACTCTTGATCTCAGCTCAGGTCTTGATCTCAGTGCTGTGAGTTCAAGCCCCATGTTGGGCTCCATGCTGGGCATGAAGCCTACTTAAAAAAAAAAAAAAAAAATATATATATATATATATATATATATAGAGAGAGAGAGAGAGAGAGAGAGAGAGAGAGAGAGAGAGAGAGAGAAAGAGTGATGGGGTAGGGGAGAGAACACCTATTCTAACACCTGGCAACATACTTGCCATGAGATAGCTATTAATGGATCCCAGATTTTAATAGTACTGGAAAACTTTGTGAAAAGTTAGATTCCCCCCGGCCACGCCCCGCCCTTTAGGGAACAAAGAGGCTGAAGAAAAAGCCAAATCAGATGCACAAATTGCACTTTTTCATATATAATAAGACTCTATTTGCTCTCTAGGCAACTATACTTATTTATAATCTTTGGAAACAACTTACACATACATTCAGCAGTTTCATGTTTCCTGATTTACTTCCCTCTCATGCTAGAACCCCAATTACTATACTTAGATTTCCCAAATGATGAGGACAAAACAATATATGTACTATGGCAGAACCACTTTCTTCAAAACATTCCCATCTTCGTGGCCTCTTGGCTTGTCAGTAAGTTCTGATGCAAAGAAGCATTTTTGGCAAGGCAATTACTTAGAGACGGAACCAGTTATGAGAATTTTGGTCAATTTACTGCAGTAAGGAATATAGAGCACAATTCTTGTATCAGTAGACTTCTAATGGCATGACCTAAGAGGATTATGTGTGAGACACAACAACAGTATATTATTTCAAAATGTATATTTAACGGCCATTCCATCAAAATCAAGCAGAATCACATTTCAAAAGTATTCCACGAAGTCTTATGTGTGGGTGTGTGTATGCACACACGTACTTTTTATTTTAAGGTGCATTTTCAAGTTTTATTTGGGCTTCATTTCTTCTTGGCTGCCTCAGGGGTTCTTACAGGTACAATTAGCATAGAACTTCTGAGGCCTGTAGCTTCCTGTGCACTGAAAGACAAGATCCTCATAACACTGCACATCTTGGATACATTAGAAATTCCACAAGCCATATGTAACTTCAGAAAACTCAATGCCAGTCATGAAAGACATTTTCAACATAAGATTTAGGCACTCTATACTTTGGAATAGCCATAAAATATTCCAACAAGAGTTAATGCACTTTGTGATTACATCTACTCAAAGATAAGTCTCAATTAAAATCTGTAATTATTAAATAACATTTTAAATTAGAGCCCATTACATGTTGACAATTACTGTGGACCATTCGCAGCATAGTGTTTTAGTTCAAAGATGCTACAATACTTCAATTAGTGATCCTGGTACCCCTCTTTTATGGTACATTTTTTACAGAAGAACCTAAACTATTCACTGATAAGCAGCTCCCCCATTTTCCTGTGAATACCTACATAAGAATGCCCCTATTCAACTTTAAAGGTATTTTTGTATTTTCTGCTGTAGTTGCTTTGTTAGCGTGTAAAACTTCGGCAGATGGGGGGCTTCCTGACGATCAGGAAACATTAGCCAAGTACCCATCACTGATTCTCAGGCTGAGTTCATTTCCACCGTCACTTTGCGGCTAAGCATGTTGCTCTATCCCTATGTTCCTACAGATTGTACTGCTAGCTTGACCGGTATGGGGCCAAGGGGAAGGATACTCAAATTTGTCACTCTACTTTGCACAAGTCCAAGGCCACCCAGGCCACATCTGACTTACGATCTCTACAGTGTGGTTGTCAGGCTTCCACCTCGTCTTCTGAAGACTGAAGGGTGGGAATGATGCCTGCCTACTGAGATGCCATTAACTCCAGATGAACTTCCTGGACTTGAAGGTAATTTAGCATGGTTAGAATTCAGAACATGGATGCTAATTTTTCCTGCTGAGAATAAGGTGCTTTTTCTCAGTGGTATACATTTATTTAGCTAAGAAAACAATTAGAAAGCCTTCCAGAGTTTTCACATTACAGTGTGCATATTGATTCATCATAATCACCAATGACTAGTTTATAAAGATCCACCAGGGAAACGAATTTGAGACTTACTTGACTATAAGTCGTGCAGAAAAGAGCACAGTAATTTCCCATAGGAGAACTGGGTATTTTATCATGGGGATCAATGGTAAGTTAATTATACTACTAATGTTTTCTGCCATACTTGAAGAGACAATTAGCATACATAAATCATGAGTGAGATGACAAGTTGCTTAATGTTTGTTTCTGTTCATCAGATGCCAAGTGAGCTTGCTGTTAAGCCTCTGAGTGAGGAGGAATGGGCAGAGAAGGGCACAAGGAATGAGGGGTTGTTAACTACGGTTTCAGCAAATATAATCAGAACCAGCTACTACTAGTGGATAAACATGGATGTTAGATGCATATCAGAGAAGACTCATTCGAGTTTTGGAAATTAACCCCACCAAGAGGTGACGGTTGATTTGGGAAATTCACACGAAATCTAGCTTCCTCTCCTGAGCAGAGAGGGTGAGATGGGAAATGAAAGCGGATTCTAGTGGAGGCTGCTTTTCATCCTCTCTCAGGGCTTCATCTTCCTATGGATATTCTACAATACCTATCTTGAGATTAGGACCCGAGGCTCATGACAGCACAGTTAAGGTTACAGTCCCTTTCTGGTGTTTTAGAATGGCCACAGCTTGCTCATGAGTGACACCTTCCAGGGTCTCGCCATTAACGGCTAAAATCTGATCGCCTCGCTTCAACCGGCCGTCATCTGCAGCTGCTCCCTACAAACAAGAAACATTCCAGTTTAGTCCAGGACCACGCAGTTAACAAATAATATTAATATTAGGGTGTGTTTATCAAAAGAGTAACTTTAAAAACTACCAGTTAAAGTTATTTCTAGGTAATGTTTTTAAACTAAGAAAATTAAGAATGTAGGATGTGTTATTTGAATAATGGTTGAATAGTAACCATAATTATTCACTGTTTAAATAACATACTAGTAGAAATGTACTGACATTCACATTTCTTTTAATACGAGTAGGACCTTATTTCAATATTCCATACTGAATGGAATTTGAATGTCATATTCATGAATACCTAATATACTGACAAAGGCAGAACTGAATCTGGTGTTAAGTCTTATTGCCAGCACCATCATGATATAGGGTTCCCGTTGCATTATTAAGGTATCTTCCCTGCAGTGATTGGCCAAAAATGAGTGTAGCCTTGGGGCATCTGCTGGCTCAGTCAGAAGAGCATGAGACTCTTGATCTCGGGTTTGTGAGTTTGAGCCCCGTGTTGGGTGTAGAGATTACTCAAATAACTAAAAAAAAGATGTAGCCTCTAGATGGGGTGAATTGTATAGTATGTGAATTCTATCTCAGTAAAGCTGTTCTATATATAAATACACAAAGTGTAGCATCTCTGAAGTTTTGCAATATCATATTCAAAAGCTTCAGCTTATCTTTGATCATTTAGGGTTCTAAATGACTACTTTCATTATACATTCAGTCATGCATGGCTCCTCAAAATTGCACAAAGCAAGTGAAACTTGGGCTTTTTTAAATTCTAAAGCCAAGTACCTAAAAATACCATGATATTACTAGAAATACTTTGGATGGATAAGGAAAGAAAAAACCTAGGAAAAGATTTGTAGGAGGCTTTCTCCTTCTGTTGGGGTAACTGTGAAAATCCCTTAAAACATTAGTGCTGGAAGAATCCTCTAAATGATGTTGAAGTGCTGGGGAAAATAATTAAGGCCCACAGGCACCCCTGTCCTGACTCACTCAGAAACCAAACTAAGAGGCACTAACTAATGCTTCAGAGACTGGTGTCTACCTGCAGCATGGAGGTCCTGAGGTGATGGGTGAATTATCTAGACTGTCAAAACCGTGGAAAGGGTGGAATTCTGGTAAAGGTATAATAAAGAATATTCAAAACCATGTCTGTACTGGGGGGAAATACCAAAATTAAATAAATTGTAACTTCATTCAAATCTTTTTTTTCTTTTACGAAAGTGTGTTAACTGCAACACAGACAAGATTAAACAACTTGTGGATAAAATCAGAATTACTTAGCAAACTTGATTTTATTAAATGTTACAGGCTAAGATTTGAGGGCTTTAGGAAACCTCAGATATCTGTGTAATTTTTTTTTAAAGCATGTTAAGTTTTTCAAGTTTTCATTTTCAGTAATGCAAAACAGGATGACATTTCAATTTTCTGCGATTTGTACATTCTTTAACAAAAATTTTTTAATGTTTATTCATTTTTGAGAGTGAGCAAGTGTACGTGCACAAGTGGGGGAGGGGCAGAGAGAGAGGAAGACAGCATTTGAAGCAGGCTCCATGCTCTGAGCTGTCAGCACGGAGCCTGATTTGGGGCTTGAACCCATGAACCATGAGATCATGACCTAAGCCAAAGTCGAGTCGGACCCTCAACTGACTGAGCTACCCAGGAAACTCCCAAATTTATTTCTTAGTTGAGGAAGAGAAGTATTAAAAGAAGCTTAGGGACACTAACAAGGTCACATAAAAACTCATGCCCTGTGGGCATCCGAGATTCAGAAACTGGAGAAGACAAACATTTTTAAGAATATATGTTCATTGTTGAAAAACAGGGAAAACATACAGCTATCGTTTCTATAGCTTCCAGATTCCTATGGGGGAAATGTTTAGCTTAGCATCAAAATTCATTTTTATGATGGACTTCAACATTTAAAAAAAAGAAAAAACTTGGGGCGCCTGGGTGGCTCAGTCGGTAAGCATCCGACTTCAGCTCGGGTCATGATCTCGTGGTTTGTGAGTTCACGCCCCGCATCAGGCTCTGTGTTGACAGCTCGGACGGAGCCTGGAGCCTGCTTCGGATTCTGTGTCTCCCTCTCTCTCTGCTCCTCCCCCACTCACACTCTGTCTCTCTCTCAAAAATGACTAAACATTAAAAAAAAAAATTAAAAAAAAAAAAAGAAAAAATTGGGGCACCGGGGTGGCTCAGTCGGTTAAGTGTCTGACTCTTGATTGGCTCAGATCACGATCTCATGGTTTGTGGGATTGAGATCCGTGTCGGACTCTGAGCTGGCAGTGTGGCCTGCTTGGGATTCTCTCTCTCTGCCCTTCCCCTGCTGGTTCTCTCTCTCAAAATAAATTTAAAAAAAAAAGAGAGAAAAACTCTTTTGCCAGATTTTGGTTTACTGATTGTCTAAAGAAAACTTAAATTTGGATATACTGGTTTCACTCTAACACATGAAAAAAGAAAAAGCCATCAAATGAGATTGAATTATAATAAACTCTATGGAACTAATAATTGTTTGCACTAGAATATTCTTTTATTGAGACTGAACTAAGTAGGCCATTAGCTAAGGCTTTAGAACTTTTTCTTTTTTTAATTGGGCTTCTCAGATTTAGCTGTGCCTTACTTTACAAACAAGGGTCTATTCCTTAAAAATAAAACATACCAGGGATGTTCAATATTTCCTACTATGTTACTACTTGCATAGCTGCTTTCTAAATGGCATCTTCAGTGAGGGTCTTTGAAAAGAGATTCTGTGGGAGCTGCAGCACATTCATTATCCCCCACTGCTTTGTCCCACTGTGATTTGATGGTAGTTTCTTTTCAAAAACCCACCAGCAATGCACGGCCATTTCATCCTCCACTGTATGTTCTGGTGACCCGACAAAAGGTGCCTGGCCCTGGCTCACTACCTAGGAGTTGTCTAGATGGGCGTGGCTGGTGTGGCCTTCTAACTCTGGACTGCAGGTCAAAAGACCTGAGAAGCTAACCAGTCCTCTGATCTACCTACAGTTACGAAGTGAACAGGGAATTACAAACATTCTGGAAGGGCTTTACAGAGAGGCAAAGGCGGGGAAGTAGATTGTGTTTTACACTATTCTTATCTATATAGTGGCTCTTTTAAAAGCAGAGTATAGGGGCGCCTGGGTGGCTCTGTTAGGTGTCCAACTCTTGGTTTTGGCTCAGGTTGTGATCTCACGGTTTTGTGAGTTCGAGCCCTGCATTGGGTTCTGTGCTGGCGGTGCAGAGCCTGCTTGGGATTCTCTCTCTCTCCCTCTCTCTCTGTCCCTCCCCCATGCTCTCTCGCAAAAATAAATAAACTTAAAAAAATAAAAGCAAAGTATAATAATGCACCCAAAGAATAATTATCACAATTACTTACGGTGTTGCCTTAGGAAAAGGAGGGTCTCTCAGTGGCTTACCACCTTGGGAATTATTAGACTGGGGCAGCACCACTATCCAGAATGTTTCTGATCTGCTTTCCCTCTTCCCTTTTGCCCATCACCAGGTCAACAGATGTGTGTGTTTGGGAATAACATGTCTCCTTAATAGGCACCCTAGCAAATTGGAAACAGGTGGGTAAATCTGCAGCTACCTAATGTGTTCCAAAAGGAAATGCCAAATGACTTAAGGATTATGTCAGGTCATGGTTAGGCTCAATTAACAGGTGCTAAGAGCCGCACAGGTAAAAGTAAACTTGTTATTTAGTGTAGAGTATAGCTTTCTAGAAAGAGAATCTACCTTATTTATTCTCTTAAAGACCTTTATTTCTTTAGGAAAGAGCAGTAGGAGGCCATCGGATCAATTAATAAAAAAAGACTGTCATAAAACCAATGAAGAGTAAAATTGTACTATTAATACTAAGTCCTTTTCCGAGATCTTCAGAATTGACAATAAAATTGAATTCCAACTTTAAAAGTCACAATAAAGTTAAAAGTAACTTATCTAAGAGCCATCTAGAGGCAGCAGTTGGAATGGACACCATGACCTATGTATCAAGTAGGATGTATTGGAATATTTAATTCCTGAAAAACACTATTATCCAGCTGGAGTCTAATTTAGTGGGCTGATGGTGCAAGTACTCAGCAGAGGGCTGGAAGAGAGAGACAGCAACTTAAGGTAAAGGGTCCTGAGATTTCTGGTGATGTATGGCCATTAATGCTGCACTGACCCGAGGCTTGTGCAGAGCTTTCTGCCACGGCCCTGTGCGGTCATCTTTCCTTGAAGGAGAAAGCCAAACTTTTGTTCTAGCCTGGAATAACACTTCCAAGGCCAGCTTCCAAAGAGCCCTGCACTGCTCCTTATGTTGTGTTGTTGAAAGAAGACAATCTGTAAAATCGACTTTTGTAGATTTTTTTTTTTTTTCACTAGTCTGCTGTGGGAATGTCCTACACAAGGTGAAAATGCAATGAGCATACAAGCACACACCCAGGTATAGCTAAAAGTAAGCAAAGCAAAGCACTTAAAAAAAAAATCTCACCTAGGTTAAAAAAAAAAAAAGTACAGTAAAAAGGAAAAAAATACCTTTGCAAATATAGTCTTGACATAAATTGGCAGGTCTCCATGGGGACTTCCATAACCCCCTACAATACTAAACCCCAATCCTTCAGAGCCTTTCTCCAAAGTAATAATCTTAGGTGGAGGTGTTCTGAAAACACAATGCACGCTGTTTAATTCAAGAATAGATATTGAGAGGGAATTTCATTTTAATGGAAGAACACAGATTTGAGAGAGACTTTCATACTGCGAAACTATGAAGGCCAGTTTATCAAATCAAACTCTCAGAGAGCAATCAGAAACTGATTTTTACATTTCTGTGTCATGCAGGACTAATGGCCGATGTCTTAATGACTTGATGTCTTAAGGGGTGTTCTCTTTCATAAAAGTCACTGTTTTTTAGTGAAAAAGAAAGTCAGGATGCCGAGGTTGTTAAAGCAGCCGTCTGTATGCTTGGCTTTTAACTTTTACGCTTACTGTGCTTACTGTTTAAAGCTGAATGAAACGGTCTCCATATCCTTGAAGAATGTGCATGGGGACAGAGAGGTGGGGTATCACCTTTGCTTAGTGGCAGACCACCAGTCTACAGGTGGGCTTCTCTCCAGAACAGGTGATGGCAGCCCAATGGCTCAGTCAACTGCCGCTCCTTTTCTGCCTGAATAACACCTCACCTACCACTTCCACCTAGGGAACCGGGGTGGGAACTCCTTCTTCAAAGCCCATCTCCAGTGTGATGCTTTCCTGACTCCCTTGGGAGAATTAGCCAATCCTCCTCTGTGCTCCCTTTGCACTTGGTCCAGATTTCTAGGATAGCACTTGTCATTAAGATGGCGTGATCGCTTAGCCATCTTTCTCTTCCACCAGACCATGAACTCCTCACGTCTCTGTCATCTGAGTATTCCCAGCAGTATGCACTGTGCATGTCACCAACTCAGGATCATGACCATGTATGTGAGAAGTGGAGTCCAGGAGAGAAGAAAGAAGCCAAGGAGAAGCAAAATGGGTAAGGGCAATCTGTTTCAAATGGATAATTTAGATTTTCAAAGTTTCGTCCAGTGTGGAAGTCTTCTCTCTTAGAAACAACATGGCTAAAAATTAAATTATCTACGTGGGCTCAGGTAGTTTAAGCTTATCTAATGCCACTTTCTTCTTCCCAAATGCCTTTGTCCAAAGGGTAGAAACCTGAAGGAACTCCGGTACCCCAGACCCTGCCATCTTATTTGTAGGAGGTTCATTTTTGTATCGTGGCAGCCTCACCTGTTTTGTGGCAGCATGTGTGTGTGGGACACAGAGCCACGTGATACAAACTCAGCCACTCGTGTATTTAGAGAATTTTGCAAAACTGGGATATAAGCAACCTTTGAATATGCTATTCTGTCTAACTAGAGTATTCTTCCCTCTCTCCCGCCTCAATTTTGCCTGGCTTTTCTTAGGGTTGATTTTCAGCTGGTTCACACCAATAGGGGTGTTTATTGATGTACTTACTGGTTGTTTCCAGCAGGCAACCCCTAGTAATTGCTGAATGTCCATGCCATATAAAGTGCTAACTGTTTTGAATGCCACTCCTGCTTATTCCAATTCTTTCAAAACTAAGCTGAAGCATCAGTGCGTCCAAGTGTACCCCCTAATTGAGCTGTGCCACCCTGTCATGGTTTCACAGGACCCGGTGCTTACTTATCTCTCCCATGGAACTCAGCTCCCCTATGCTTATCAACTCTTACAAACATGGATTCAGGGGCCTGGTTTTCTAATTCTCTGGCAGTTCCTTGAGGACTGGGGCAATGCCTTCACTTATGTTTCAAAGTTTGAATCTCCCAAACCCCATCCAGGACAGTGTCTGACCTTAGGCAGGTGCTCAATAAATATCTGCTGAATGGATGATAAATTATCGCCTAGGGCCAAATGGTAATGACGTCATGGGTAAGGCTCTACATTTCATGACTTTGGGGCCTTGTAAGTATTCTTAGTAATGGCCCACTGGCCAGATGTGAATTTGATTCATGTTACCTCTTGCAAACACAGCCGCCCATTTCTAAGCATATTGAAATGGGAATCTAGATGTCCAAAGTATTGTTTTAGAGCTGGGCCCTGGGAGCCACCAAATCATTAGAGACCTTCATAATTGTGCTTCTTCACTACTAGAGACCTGTTTTCAGGGGGAGAGGGAGGAATGCAGTTCCACTCATCAGATGGAGTTTACCTCCATTTATCTCACATTTTCAATTAGTTTTAATTTACTTTTATATAGAAGACTAATAAAAAAATCTCCAAATGTTAACAGTGGTTGGATTATAAGTAATTTATAAATTCTTTTATGCTAGGGGCCCCTGGGTGGCTCAGTCGGCTAAGTGTCCAAGTTTGGCTCAGGTCATGATCTTGCAGTTTGTGGGTTCGAGCCCCACATTGGGCTCTGTGCTGACAGCTCAGAGCCTGGAGCCTGCTTCAGATGCTGTGTCTCCCTCTCTGCTGCTCCCCTGCTCGTGCTCTGCCTCTCTTTCTCTCAAAAATAAACATTAAAAAAAGAAAAAAGTTCTTTTATGCTAGTGGTTCCCAACTTGCCAGGAGCTGTGAAATTATACCAAAGGAACCAAGATTATAAGGGCATCTCTGTACTTCCATAGGGACATCAAATGATGCTAAAAATGCACTAACTACTCTTCCTATAAGGGCCCTGATTTTTTTTTTTTGGAAATGGCCATTATAACTTAAAAATGTGCTAATTTTGTGTATTTGTCACATTTTAATAGCATGCATTTATTACTTTCATAAGACAAAAGTAAAATGAGTTAAGATTAATATCCTTTCCTTAAGAAAAACAATCTCAAAGATGTCACGTAAGCTGTGAACTACCAGGAAAAAGTTGGAAATGGTGGTGATCATCAGATCTTTCTAATGAACGATTCAGATCAGTCAACAAGCATTTACTGAGCACATACCGGTGACCAGGCACTGGCAGTACCGAGAGCATTAACTTCAGGCGACATTTCTCCAAGTATGGATCCTCGGCCTATGGGTAGCAAAAGTGCCCTGGGGAACCCACTGTAGCCCACCTAGTCAGAATCTCTGAGAATGGGGTAAGAGAAATTAGCATTTTTAAATATGCTCCTTAGGTATTTAATACACACATTCTAGTTTGAGAAACACTGCTTTAACGAACAATTTTAACCGCGATGACTGGTTTTAATGAAGAATGCCAGGAGTTGTAACAGTAAGATTTAACCTCAGAACAAATTTTAGCTTAGAAAACATAGTTCTTTGCATAATAAAGCAGGGTGCACCCAGGTTGTAAATATGGGATTTCTTAGGGAAGAAGTCACCATGTCAAAGTGACCAGATGTAGTGTGTGTGCAGGCCCCGTGACAGCAGTCTGTTAAGAAGTCCTATGTGAAGCAAAGCCTGGTGAGATATCAGGAAACCTTGGTGTGTTTCTGGAGATTCTCTAGGAGTTAGAAAAGGTAATATGTACTTCCCCCCTCCTCTTCCTTAGAGAGCACTCTAGATTCTGGAAAAGGTCTCACTGAGCCTTGCCCACACATGTAATAGGCACTCTGCATCTAGAATACTCACTCAGTGTCTTCTGGATGGTGTTCAGCCGTGGGAGAACCAAGATGGTAGCTCGCAGACATGTTTTCAAGCTGAGTTGCTATGGCGCTTATATTGGTATCTGCTACAACCTGGGGGAAAAATCAGAACAAGAAAATCCACTGTAAATCAGGAAAGAATTGGAGAAACCATACCATATTCAATGGTTGGTTCTCATCCTCATGTTATTCAGACTCTCTGCAGCATTTGACACAAATGGATTATTCTCTCAAATGATTTTCTTCATTTGGCTTCCATAACACCATACTTTACTGGTTTCCTTTCTACCTGCTGGCCATTCCTTCATACATCCTAAGCCTCTATTAGAGTGCCACAGGGCTCAGTCCTTAAATTTCTTATCTCTTCCATCTAAACATCCCCTTAGTTATCGCCTCTTATCTCATCTCATCCCACTTGATAACTTAAATACTATCTATGTAATGATAATTCCTGCATCTGCAGCACCACCTCTTACCTCTAGATTTATATGTCCAATCACCAATTAGTGGGATGTCCAACACCGACCTTTATTCCCATAACCCTCCTCATCTCAGGTAATGGCCACTTCATTCTGTCAGTTTCGGCAAATGCCTTGGTATCATCCTTGACTACTCTTTCCCTCACAACCTGCGTTCAGTCCTCATAAAGTGCTGTTGGTCTTCCTACAGAATCATCTCTTGCCTGGAGTTTTACAAAAGCCCCCTTGCTTGTGTCCTTGCTTCTGCCCCTCCCCCACTCAGTCCGTAGCAGCTAGAATGGTCCTGTTAAAACACAGCAGATTATTTCACTCTGCTTAAAACTTAAAGCAGAGGAAACCCAACTCCCTAGGATCACAAGCTCAAGTCCTTACTATGATCTACAAGGTCATCTGCAGGTGACCTACCCAGTTATGTCTCTGCCTTCAGCTCTTAACATTTTCCTCTGCATTCACTGGGTTCCAGCCACACTGGCCTCCGTGCTGTTCCTCTAACGGGCCAGAGGCATCTCCACCTCAGCGCTTGGCAAGTGGAACATTCTGCGTTCAGTGTCTGCATGGCTAGCTCCTTTACTTCCCTCAGGACCTTGGAGACTGTAACTAAAATTTCTATGCCAACACCCAGCCCAACATTTCATACCCTCCTTTGCTTTCTGATTCTTTTGTTTTGAAGAACAAAACAGAGGTCACATGCAAAGACAATAATACTCTCTAATAAACTATATATTTTTTAACCTTATTTATTGATTCCCTGTCAAGTCATATGAGAATATGAGAGCAGGAAGCCTGTCCATTTCATTCACTACTGTATCCTCACTATGTTCAACAGTACCTGGCTTATAGATGTTCAATTAATATTTGGTGACTGAAAGAAAATCTGACTCCCTATTATTTTTTTAGATGGTTCCAGACAAAAGTATAGTACATGACATGTAAACACTTTATGTATTTATGTAATCTTGCAAATATTATGTATTTATGTAATCTTGCAAATAGTATTCAAGAGAAATATGGTATAGCTCCAACAGCTCATACTAGGACTGAGGTTCAATGAGTTCAGTTTCTGTCATTTAAATGGTGCTGTGCCTGAGTTTCAGCTTGCTCATCTGTTGAATGGGAATCAGAAAAGCCTGCCTTGTATGCTAAGCCTGGAGGTGTCTTCCACCTCTACGAGTTATCAGAGCTTCTTTCTCAGGAGCTCCTGGGCTACCCCTGCTTCTGATCAGTGGTTCTTCTTCTAGGGTATAATACTCAGTGCACAAGAATAGAGTGCAATGCAAAGAACTGGATTTGACTGCAGTTTCAGAATAAGCCAACAGAGGGCATGGCTGCCTAAATTGCTAAACTTAGCTGTATCTGTTAATGGAGTTTTTAGAACAAGGAAAGCAATAGGCCAGTCCTGGCAGAGTGAGAACACATTTTGGTGAAGTATCCTATTCTGGGGAAAACATGGCTGTGTGCAAGTTATGGAATCTTCTGGAAATACCATCCTATACAGAATGTCTGAATGAACTGGGCAAATATTTAGGATAAGAGAAAGAGGAAGAAACAGATTCTCCTTGACCACAAGAGCCCCTCTACTTTCCAACAGCCTTTTTTTTTTTACTCTCCCCACAGCAAGTGTATTGGAGAAATTGTCTTTGCATGTGACCTCTGTAATTCTAACCTACACCATCTTCATGAACTACTCCATTCCAGCAGCTATCCCTAAACTTCCATTCCAGCAGCCACCAGACCTAAACTTCTGTGACCCACTTTCTGGCTTTCCCCATGCTGCTGGGGCCCACTTTTCTACCTCTTGGCTATTCTATTGGCCCCTGTGGCTCAGTCCTGTACCCCCTTCCCACATGCACACTCAGGGTCTAGGTGACAATGTATATATTCTCGTAGCTTTAAATGGCAACAAGGTGCTGACAGTTCCCAGCCTAGTCGGCTATATCCACTTGCCAATTCACCATCTGCATTTTAACAACTCAAAGGCTTATTATGATTAACACAAATTCAAACTCTTGATCCAATAACCATTTTTCAATGAATTTGAAAAATTCTTAGTAAATGGCACCTCTGGCTACCTAATTAGAAATGCACTAGGTGGAATATTGAAAGTACTTGATTTCTGGCTGGTGACGACTGTCCAACTAGAAAAGATGCCAGGATGCTAACCACACAGGTACTGTCTCTGAATATCAACCTGATACATCCGTCTCTCACCTGCCATATGCAACCCACCACCAAGTCCTCTGGATCCTACCTCTAAAGTACTTCTCAAATCTGTTTTCTTTTCACCTCTGTGGTGACCATCCTAATCAATTCATCATCACCAACTGCCTTTTAACCAGCATCCCCAGTCATCCTCTTTCAATCTCTTCTATACAACAGCCAGTTATCTTTTTTAACATAAAGTGGATAATGGCACTCCCCTGCTTAAAACCTTCCAGTGGTCTCTCTTTGTCCTCAGAATAAAATCCAGACTTCCTAATTATAAACACAAAGGTCCTCCCCTAGGAGGTCCTGCTCCTCTAATCCCATTATCTCCTTCCACTCCTTTATTTGCTCCAGTTCTCTCTGTCCAGAATCCCCACCCCTCCCCCTACCCTACCAAGAAAAGCCAGTTGGCCTGGTGTTCACTTAAAAGTCACTTTCCGTATACAAGCCTTCTTTACCACCAGTGTTTTAATTTCTCCTGCTTTCCTCTCCATAAGAAGTTTTTCTTACAAATTGCAATGAGACATATTTGTGTGACTGTTAACAGGTCTTTCTCCCTCAATCACAGGATTCATGAGGATAAGGACTGCTTCTCAGTATTAACATGCCTGGCACATAACAGTTGTGTAATGAGTATTTGTGGAGTGAATGAACCCAAAACCTTCCTAAGGAATAGGGATTATGGGACTCAATCTTCTGAATTTCCACGGAACAGAGTGAGACTGATGGAGGTTACAAGCAGATTGGTTTTGGGTCCTGTTAAAGAGGAAAAAAAAAATCTAATAAGGTAGTTACAGAATGGAATGGCACAGCTTGTTAGGTTATGAGCATCTTGCCAAAGCAAGCATTCAAATAGAGGTTCAAAATCTATCAATTCGGGACATAGTAAAGGAGATTCCTATACTTGGTGGGAATTTGGACTTGTACTCTCAGTTGACCGTGAAACAATCCACCCATTATGGGGCTAAGGAAGAAAGTCAGTAAAATACTATTTTTTCTTCTTTTAAGTAGGCTTTATGCCCAACTTAAAGACTTTAAGTCATGACCTTGAACTCATGAGTCTGAGATCAAGAGTCAGATGTTCCACCAAGGTAGCTGGTCAGGTACCACAAATACTGTTTTTTCTAAGGTACCTTCAAAAGCCAAGCTTTGATGGCAACCTGATCCTTTATTTGCTCATTTGCTAATATATAACAGCACCACAACTAATGAATATAAACTGAGCACTTACTTTATGCTAAACACTCTCCTGAGTCCCTACGGACTCAGGTAGGTACCACTATTGTTTCCATATGTTGGGCAGAGGAACCTGGAGCAGAGAGATTAAGTAACTTTCTCAAGGTCAGTTAAGGAGTGAAAGTTGGATTCACTTCCATTTCATTTTATTCTAGAATCTTGGGCAGTGTGAGGGTATAAACATGGTCTTGGACCCTCACACCAGGCAATCTGACTCACAGTGCATATGATTAAGTAAACTCTAGATATGGTGTCAAGGAGGAAGAGGGGCAGAGAGATAGTTGAACAAGCAGTTGCAAATAGAGCAGATCATCTGGATGTGTGGTTGGCAACAGGTGGAAAAATGTCCTCACCCTCACAGGATACTATATGAAGAGGGCTCAGGGCGTGGGAGACATATGCCCATGGATATTCCAGAAGGACAGTTTTTTTAACTTTTAGAAAGAGAATACCCTTTCAAGAGTCCACGAAATCAACCGTGTAAGTTGTGAAACCAAAGTCACAGTTCTATTTGGGTAAAAATTAATTTTTTTTAATCTAGCTAGAGAAGATAAAAACACTTCTAACAGCACCACTGTACAGAAAAACTCACATCCCTCCAAATCTGAAGGCCTCTTGCTCAATGCCAACCCTGAAATAAAAAGGCCACTCCCAGCCACTGATAATACTAAATCCTAGAGAATTACCTAGGATCCTTGCAGCTGTGCAAGCTCCTATTTTGTAGGAGTGGAAGCCAAGAAGCTAGTGGGAAATGTGAAGGATTTTCACTGACAGCAGTCTTTTGTAGGAAGGCAAGGAGAGAATAAACTCATCACCCTCAGAAAGACTTTATAGGCCCAAGGCATTTGCATTAACCATCGTGGTCTCAGAGTTGATTGGTCTTCCCAGGGATTGATTTAGGAAAGACCATAATCTGATCTTGGAAAGGTATGTATGTTCAGCTGGGTACAAGTCCAAGGAGATGTGGCCTATGAGTGTTCAGCGCAGCCTCTGAAGTGCTCTTCCCTCATCAACATCAGGGACCAAATGGCATGGAGGTAAGGCTGGGAAAGGTCTATTTACACTTTCTGAAGAAGGGCAAAGGCAAACAGACTAATGGGAAGTTTACTCATTTTTTTTTTTAAAGTAAATCTTCAACTCCTGGGGACAAACTTCTGTCGTAGGTTCTGAGGATAGAACCAGGAGCATAGGAAACCAAGGGAGAGCAAATGTGTTCCCTCCCTCCAACAAACAGGCTTACAGTTGATGTGATCTAGTGTAGGGGACAGATATGAACACATGGCTCAATGTGGAGAGACGAGAGGGGAAAGATAGGGCTCCTGGGTAAGGCAATGAAGGCTTTGAGGTCCTTAGATGATAGGTATTAAAGTCTATACAACCTGAATATATGGTTCAAGAGCTGTGGTGTCTGGGGTCCTTGGACCTGGCTAGGGCCAGCTCCAACTCTTAAGATCTCCACCCTATCGTCTGCCTTTTTACATTCCTCACATCAGCAACCTCTTGCCTCATCCCTCATCCCCTCAGGACTGGAGATGTAGTAGATGTCCTCCTTGCTTCCCAGTCACCCTTCAAAACCATTTACTTGGTTCAAAACCTATGGGCCCTTCAAGATTATGTCCTCTTTACTGTTGCACATAGTGCTGCTACATGCATCTTGAGTGGTCCTTTAAGATAATCAGATATGGAACTGCTGGGTGATGGGTATTCACAGAGTAGATTTAATAGGTCTTCTGAAGCTGCCAAGTGGTTGCAGCAGTGTTTCAACTCTCACCAGGTTTAATGAAAGTACTTCATTTCCTCACCTTTTCCCCAGCCTTGTTATGATCAAACATTTAATAAGTGCCTACCTGAGGAGATGGAGACCACTGGTCTAATGGAAGAAGAGGAGGAAATCCCTGCACTTGAGGAGGGGGAGTCGTGTGAAATGAAAGAGGATGAGGAAGTCACTCTACCTGAGAGGAAGGCTTGTGAAATGAAGAATCGGGAAGAAGCCCTATCCTCTGAGCCTAATGAAAAAGCAGAGACCTTTCAATCAGTGGAAGAGGAAGAACCAATAAGGATGTTTCCCCCTCCGACTGCCCTTGTGCCTCATAATGTGTTTCCCCCTCCAACTGCCCTTGCCTCTCACAATGTGTTTCCCCCTCCGACTGCCCTTGCCCCTCACAACGTGTTCCCCTCTCCGACTGCCCTTGCCCCTCACAATGTGTTTCCCCCGCCAAATGGATTTCCTAATCAAACTGTATTTCCTCCTCCAAGAGGGTTTCCTCTTCAATACTCATTTCCTTCTTAAATTTTGTCTCTTCCTCAAACCCCTTTACTGTAGGAAAGTATTTACTCTGATATGCTCTCATGCCTTGGCTTTCTGTGGCATTTAATAATTTAGGTTAAAAGCAAAACTAAATTCAGTCAGAATTGTATTTTCTATATTAGAGTGATGTATGTTAAAAAAAAGAATGATGTATGTTTAATACTTTTTAATTGAGTAATAAAGCACAAAGTTTTATTGCATGAACCCTAGGATGAGTACTTTTCCTTAAAAATAGGTTTGCGGGGTGGGGAGGATTGTTTTGGAGAATTGAGAAATTGAAATATTTTCCAGATAAGTAGGATATAACAATGTACAAAAGCTTGAGCTCCTTGCTTAGAACTTCCCTGGGCCGCTGATACCGTACAGGAATAAGATTAGCCCTTAGATTTGTTAGGACTCAAATCTTGCCGTACAAATACAAACTTGGCACTCACACCCAACCTGGATCCTAGATCCATAGGGTAGATATGCTGAAAACCGACATGAAGGCTATCAAGTTAGGGTGATCTCTGAGAAAGCTGATATCTTCAGATGGGGCACAGAACAGAAGAACAAGAAAAGCTTGTCTTGGGACACCTCGGTGGCTCAGTCGGTTAAGCATCTGACTCTTGATCTCAGCCCAAGTCTTGATCTCAGGGTTGTGAATTCAAACCCTGCACTGGGCTCCATGTTGGGCATGAAGCGTACTTAAAAATATAAAGACACAAAACTTGCCTTGTCCCATGACTGGTATTTGGTGTAACTTAATGAAGTAGGAAGCACATCTGCTTCAAGTCTTTATTTAGGATCTAATGACACTGATTCCAGTGACATCAGAATATATTGATTTCAATGTATCTGTTTTAAAAATATAATGGTTTGAACTGTCAAATGTTTTAAGTTTGGAGTAAAATAAGGGGCAAAGTGACTTCTGGTCACATCATATCTGGTGGCACACACCTCAGGTGCCACAAGGAAAACCACTCCGTTTCCAGGGTTTTAGAGACGTTAGCATCTACTGACTTAACGCCTGTGTTATTATAATGAAAGTAATAAAACGCCACTTATTTAATGCTTACCATTGGCATCCACGGTTTTTATTAACATTACACCTCATCTAATCCTCACGGCAACGTTGGAAGAAAGGAGCTACGATCCCTATGTAGAGAAAACTCAAGAGTTAAGCGAGAGGACCCAAACACACAACTCTCTGACGCTAAAGCCTATGTGTTCTACAGAATTTCCACTGGTCTTCATTTCAACTTTCAAACCTTTAGCTCTTTGTCCTTTTCCTGGAGCTTACCACCCCCTTCCTGGCATCATGTGGTCACATCAGGCCCTCCATAGATCAGCTGGTTACATATTAGAAACACCTGGGAAGCCTCAACCTCTCTCCATGCCGCATCTCAGACCAATTGAATTCACGTGGTAGACCCGGGAGCCAGTAATGGAATCAGTGATTTTACTGTGCAACCAAGGTTAAGAACCACTCACAAACCATTCCTTTAATGATACTCACAGGTGCCTTTAGATGCTTGCCCTGTACCCTCTATCACACACCTTTTCCGTTCCCAACCCAATCCATCTTTCTCCTCTAGTAGAATTTTTCTGGACAGATTGGGACTGTGATTAGTTCTCTATAAGTTCATGTCTTTTAACTTGATCAGCATAGCTCAGCAACCCAGTCAATATGACCAACGCTTACTAGGCATATACTCTAGGCCGGGCCAGGTGCTAGAAGCACAGTCATTATTTTGAATAAATTCATGCTCTGGGGGGCGGGGGGAATGACCCCCAGGCATTCCCTATTCTCCAACTTTCTGGTTTCTAAAGAAAGGATTTCACAAGATCTATAAAGAGGGGATGAAGGTGGGGTGCCATGGATATTCCAGGCGTTGAGAAGAACGTGCTTTACTCTAAATAATGCACAGCTCCAGTGAGTCTCAGACTGGTCTCTGAACTAGCAGCAGTATCACTGCAATGATCATCGCCATTAGAAAATTTGTTTCTTTTAAAGATTTTAAGTAATCTCTACACCCAACGCAGGGCTAGGACTTACAAGCCTGAGAGCAAGAGTCTCTTGCTCTACGGACTGAGCCAGCCAGGTGGCTCTTCACTGCAAATTTTTTCATCTTCTTTTTCAGAGGTAACATCATCCTTACCTTCTCTTTTCTATCTCCTTTGCCCCCAACTACTCCCTTGCCCTCTATTGACTTGCCACCAACTCTGAAAGAAAATCAATTTCTTTAAAGATTGCCAGTGATTTATCTGCCAGTTTAGTGACTTTTCCAGTTTTATTTACTTCTGCTTCATTGGTAAGTGTGCCATTCTTCAAATTCCTTTCTCCTTTAGTGTCTAGAACCTGTATTCTTGACTCCTGGCTCTTTTCTATTTTATTCTTCCAGCATATTTCTTCTTGGGTGCACAGGATAAAAAACTAAATAGTATGGCACATGATAAAAAAATTAACAGTCTTCACTCTCTAGATACACACTAAACTTATCAATTCTGGAGGTATATACAAGCTAAGTAACATGCTTATAAGCCTATATTAAAATTTATCATCTTATTGATGTCTTATCAACTCCCTATTTTGACAGATGAAATATTCCAACAGATGAAAATTTAACTTGCCAAACTCTTCCACTTTTATATTATCTAAAGTTCTACTTGTTGCCTGTGTTTCTTTTTCAATTTTTTTTTAATGTTTATTTTTGAGAGAGAGAAACAGAGTGCAAGTGGGGGAGGGGGAGAGACAGAGGGAGACAGAAACTGAAGCCGGCTCCAGGCTCTGAGCTGTCAGCACAGAGCCTATCATGGGGCTCGAACTCATGAGCTGTGACATCATGACCTGAGCCGAAGTCGGGCACTTAACGAACTGAGCCAGCCAAGTGCCCCATCTTTTTAATAGTTATTTTAGAAAGAGACTCTCAAGCAGGCTCTACGCTCAGCATGGAGCCCAACACAGGGCTCGATCTAATAACCATGGGATCATGACCTGAGCCGATATCAAATGTTGGATGTTCAACCGAGTCACCCAGGTGCCCTCCTGTGGCTCTTTAAATATACTTAAACCTGGTGCCGGGAGAATGGGACAGCAACATGCAGAAGAATGAAACTAGACCACTTTCTCACACCATTCACAAAAATAAACTCAAAATGGATAAAGAACCTGAATGTGAGACAGGAAATCATCAAAACCCTAGAGGAGAAAGCAGGAAAAGACCTCTCTGACCTCAGCCATAACAATCTCTTACTTGACACATCCCCAAAGGCAAGGGAATTAAAAACAAAAATGAACTATTGGGACCTCATGAAGATAAAAAGCTTCTGCACAGCAAAGGAAACAACCAACAAAACTAAAAGGCAACCAACGGAATGGGAAAAGATATTTGCAAATGACATATCAGACAAAGGGCTAGTATCCAAAATCTATAAAGCACTCACCAAACTCCACACCCGAAAAACAAATAATCCAGTGAAGAAATGGGCAGAAAACATGAATAGACACTTCTCTAAAGAAGACATCCAGATGGCCAATAGGCACATGAAAAGATGCTCAACATCACTCCTCATCAGGGAAACACAAATCAAAACCACACTCAGATATCACCTCACGCCAGTCAGAGTGGCTAAAATGAACAAATCAGGAGACTATAGATGCTGGAGAGGATGTGGAGAAATGGGAACCCTCTTGCATTGTTGGTGGGAATGCAAACTGGTGTAGCCGCTCTGGAAAACAGTGTGGAGGTTTCTCAAAAAATTAAAAATAGATCTACCCTATGATCCAGCAATAGCACTGTTAGGAATTTACCCAAGGGATACAGGAATGCTGATGCATAGGGGCACTTGTACCCCAATGTTTACAGCAGCACTTTCAACAATAGACAAATTATGGAAAGAGCCTAAATATCCAGCAACTGATGAATGGATAAAGAAATTGTGGTTTACATACACAATGGAATATTACTTGGCAATGAGAAAGAATGAAATACGGCCTTTTGTAGCAACGTGGATGGAACTGGAGAGTGTGATGCTAAGTGAGATAAGCCATACAGAGAAAGACAGATACCATATGCTTTCACTCTTATGTGGATCCTGAGAAACTTAACAGAAGACCATGGGGGAGGGGAAGGAAAAAAAAAAGTTAGAGAGGGAGGGAGCCAAACCATAAGAGACTCTTAAAAACTGAGACTAAACTGAGGGTTGATGGGGGGTGTGGGGGGGTGGGTGATGGGTATTGAGGAGGGCACCTGTTGGGATGAGCACTGGGTGTTGTATGGAAACCAATCTGAAAATAAATTTCATATAAAAAATATATACTTAAACCTCTGTGGTTCTAATCATTTCCAACCATCTCTTTTCTTTTCATTTTAACATTAAAGATTTACTTCTCATATTTTCCTCCCCACTAATACATACCAAATACCCAAGATACTATTATTTCATGCATTATGATGTTTGGTTATATTAATTATTATGACTTACAATGTTTATGTAAATGTTGTTTATACTGAGTCAGCTACTGTAGTGTGATTACATTTCCTTTTCTTGGTACAAGTTTATTTTCTCCAAAGTTAGTAATGATCTCACTTTAATTTTTATATATTTATCACTAATTAAGCCCCAAATTTCCCCAGTAATTCCAAACTTCCAATTTAGTTAAACAGATAAGATAATCCATCTGTTCCTCTTCCTTCCTTTTGATTCAGTGGCATCTCAGTCTCTTCTCCCCCTGCTCCAATTTGGGCAAGTTGTTCTCTGTGCCTGCCATACAGCTGTCCTGGGACTTCCATGTTCTTCAGCACTGAATCCATGGGCTTCCCTCTTTCTTAGTTTTCTTATTTTCTTACTTGCTTTTTTGCTGGAGTACATCCTAAAGTAAGTTTCTCAGAAACACACTGCTGAAAAAGAGGTGCCATTTGAATCTCTTGTTCTTTTGTAAGTAGCTTATACTTTTCTCTTTGAAAGTTTTAGAAGCGGGGCACCTGGGTGGCTCAGTCAGTTAAGCGTCCAGCTTCAACTCAGGTCATGATCTCACGGTTTGTGGGTTCAAGCCCTGCATTTGCGCTCCATGCCGATGGCTCAGAGCCTGGAGCCTGCTTCAGATTCTGTGTCTCTCTCTTTCCCTGCCCCTCCCCTGCTTGTGCCTTGTCTCTCTCTCTCTTTCTCTCTCAAAAATAAATAAACATTAAAAAAAAAGTTTTAGAAGGTATATAGATACTATACTTACTTATCCTGCTTACTATTTAATGGACTTTAAGCTAAGATTTCTTTCTTTCTTATTTTTCTGTTTTTTCTTTTTGCAACTCCTATTGGTTGGATATTAGATCTCCTGAATTAATCCCATGTGTTACTTTTTCTCTTCCATTTTCAACTGAGAGTTCAAAAAGAAGCCACTGTTTTCTTTTTTTTTTAATTAAAACTTTTTTAAAAGTTTATTTACTTATTTTGAGAGAGAGAGAGAGAGAGAGATCCTGATTGGGGTAGGGGCAGAGGGAGGGAAAGAGAAAGAGAGAGAGAAAGAGAGAGAAAGAGAGAGAAAGAGAGAGAAAGAGAGAGAAAGAGAGAGAAAGAGAGAGAGAGAGAGAGAGAGAGAATACCAAGCAGGCTCTGCATTGTCAGCACAGAGCCTGATGCAGGGCTTGAACTCACAAACCATGAGATTATGACCTGAGCTGAAATCAAGAGTCAGATGCTTAACCCACTAAGCCACCCAGGCACCCCTGTTTTCTCTATATTAATAAATATGACATCTCTCTCTTTCTCTCTTTCTTTCTCCCAACCAGCAGTTGGGCCCTCTTAAGCAATTATCTTGTGTTCTGGAGAATGTCCTCAAAGGACTACTTCCCAAACTACTTTGTAGACAGACCCTCAATGAATCTCCCTGATTTCAGACTCTCTTCTCCTGCCTTCTATACTTGCTGTTGACTCTAAGCCTTTGTCCTGTCTTGTCACCACTGTTTTCATTCGCTTATTCAGCCAATATCTATGATGTATGTAATGTGCCAGGCAGTGGGGATGGCGACACTGAAAAGCCTCAGATGGCTTTATTTACCCAGTTCCCAGCAATGACGTCTCCCTGAACATTGGCCAGTATTTCCTCTGCCTGCTGGCCATCTCCACTTGGACGTCTCAAACTACAAATGTTCTCTCCTCTCCCAGAATACTCCTCCTACATCCTCTAGTCTAGTTAGTGTTACCTCAATCCACCCATTCTGCTACACTCTCAAATATTTGTAAAATATCTTAAAGGACCCAGAAGAAGCCTCACAAGTTCCTTAAGTGATAAAAGTCCCTGATATGCTCTTTTTATCTTCTGTGGTCTCAAAGAAAGATACATATATGTTTCCTGGCAGAGAGTCTGGGTTATCTGATTTTGTCCAAAAAAGGCTTTATGGTCATTCTACAGACAAAGGAGCTTAACCAGACAAGCTCTCAGACTACAAAAGCAAATATAATTGACCCCTCGTAGCCACATCGATCTCCACTGACCAATCTATGACTGATAATAAGAAATCATCAGACTTTAAGGGCAGAAATGTCTACCTCCTTATTACACCCAGAGATAGCAATTTATGTGTAGAGAGAAGCTTCTGGAAGTGTTGGTCATCTCTTCCACTCTTTCCCCTTCTCTACCCTGCAGTCTGCTGACCTTAATCTTTCCTGTGCAACCAGCAGTTGCTGACTGCTTTGCATGATACACCAACAGTAAGTCTTTTCCACATCATCAGACACAATTACCTGACCTTCCCTACTCTTCTGCCAATGGGCTGGCTCACCTGATGATAAAAATAGTTACCTAGTGCCAAGTCAGCTGTAATAACTATATTGCTGGTACTACATGCACATTGTTTTAATTAAGGCAAGTACACTATGTAACTGTAAGGCATTTGATGCAGGACATAAGAATTTTCTGGATTTTGTGTCTAATGCCTTTGGCAGCACATATGTTCCATACCCATAACTGTGTAGATTATAACTGTAAAAATCCCAAAGGATTCCATTAAGCTTTTAATAGCACATGGTAGAAAATAACACTACCAACTAATGTGATTAATGCAAGAGAACATTTTAAAACCAAATGTCATTTTCTTAAAGTACAGAAATAGGAAAAATGAGGAACTCCCTCAAAGGTGTGTTAATAGGGGTAATTTGGCAGAGTGAAGTGTTAATTCTGCATGGGAGAGCTTGAGTTCATTTTCATTTAAGTTACTTTTACAGTTAATGTTACAATTTTGCACCGTCTTCTCATTTCTTTGTGAAGAAGGTAGAGCTGAACAAATTATGTCAATGTATGGAAATATCGATAATACCAGTTTTGCTAAGGGAGACTTTTTTTTTGTCTTGACGTAGTTATTACTTGAAATAACTTCCTTTTAAAGTTCTGTGTGACGAATGGTCCCCAGTCTCAGATGGAGGAGTTGCACTTGTAGGCCTCTAGGGGTCAGCATAACTCGAAGGAAGAGCAAGACTGTGCAGGCTCTGACCATGACGGAGGTGGGTAGAAGGAGGAATGTGACACGACAGCCTAACTTCCACTGAAAGTGAGGACAAGGAGTAGAGGGCAAGCTCACTTGACAGCCAGTGCCCATAGTGTTTTGATTTGTGTTCAGTAGAAACTCAGGGACCCAGATCACTGAGTAATATTTTGCCTATCACATAAACTCCCTTGAAACTACTGACAGTATTAAAAAAAATGTTTATATTTGAGAGAAAGAGAGAGGGGGAACACAAGCATGTAGGGGCAGAGAGAGAGAATCCCAAGTGGGTTCTGCGCTGTCAGCGCAGAGCCCAACGTGGGGCTCAAACTCATGAACCATGAGATCGTGATCTGAGCCAATATGAAGAGTTGGATGCTTAACCGATTGAGTCACCCAGGCACCCTACTGACAGTATTTTGATGATCCCCTGCTTACATGCTGCAGCTCATTTACTTTTGTAACATCTTTTTTGGCCCTTTGGATTTAGACCACTGAGATGGGAGAGTTAAGCACCACAAATTTGTTCTCCTCAGTATAATGGCTTTCCAGTTTGAAACAACAATAATTGTTATTAAAGATTTTATTTTTAAGTAATCTCTATACCCAACGTGGGGCTCGAACTTACAACCCAGAGATCAAGAGTTGCCTGCTCTCATCAAAACCCTAGAGGAGAAAGCAGGAAAAGACCTCTCTGACCTCAGCCGTAACAATCTCTTACTCGACACATCCCCAAAGGCAAGGGAATTAAAAGCAAAAATGAATTACTGGGACCTTATGAAGATAAAAAGCTTCTGCACAGCAAAGGAAACAACCAACAAAACTAAAAGGCAACCAACGGAATGGGAAAAGATATTTGCAAATGACATATCAGACAAAGGGCTAGTATCCAAAATCTATAAAGCACTCACCAAACTCCACACCCGAAAAACAAATAATCCAGTGAAGAAATGGGCAGAAAACATGAATAGACACTTCTCTAAAGAAGATATCCGGATGGCCAATAGGCACATGAAAAGATGTTCAACGTCGCTCCTTATCAGGGAAATACAAATCAAAACCACACTCAGATATCACCTCACGCCAGTCAGAGTGGCCAAAATGAACAAATCAGGAGACTATAGATGCTGGAGAGGATGTGGAGAAATGGGAACCCTCTTGCACTGTTGGTGGGAATGCAAATTGGTGTAGCCGCTCTGGAAAGCAGTGTGGAGGTTCCTCAGAAAATTAAAAATAGATCTACCCTATGATCCAGCAATAGCACTGCTAGGAATTTACCCAAGGGATACAGGAGTACTGATGCATAGGGGCACTTGTACCCCAATGTTTATAGCAGCACTCTCAACAATAGCCAAATTGTGGAAAGAGCCTAAATGTCCATCAACTGATGAATGGATAAAGAAATTGTGGTTTATATACACAATGGAATACTACGTGACAATGAGAAAGAATGAAATATGGCCTTTTGTAGCAACGTGGATGGAACTGGAGAGTGTGATGCTAAGTGAAATAAGCCATACAGAGAAAGACAGATACCATATGATTTCACTCTTATGTGGATCTTGAGAAACTTAACAGAAACCCATGGGGGAGGGGAAGGAAAAAAAAAAAAGAGGTTAGAGTGGGAGAGAGCCAAAGCATAAGAAACTCTTAAAAAGTGAGAACAAACTGAGCGTTGATGGGGGGTGGGAGGGAGGGGAGGGTGGGTGATGGGTATTGAGGAGGGCACCTTTTGGGATGAGCACTGGGTGTTGTATGGAAACCAATTTGACAATAAATTTCATATATTGGAAAAATAAATAAATAAAATTAAAAAAAAAAAAAAAAAGAGTTGCCTGCTCTACTGACTCCAGCCAGGAGCCCCTGAAATTATTAAAAAAAAAAAAATTTTTTTTAATGTTTATTTTTGAGAGAGAGAGAGAGAGAGAGAGAGAGAGCAAGTGGGGGAGGGACACAGAGAGAGGAAGTCACAGAATTGAAAGCAGGCTCCAGGCTCTGAGCTGTCAGCACAGAGCCCAATGCGGGGCTTGAACCCATGAACTGTGAGATCATGACCTGAGCTGAAGTCTGATGCTTAACCGACTGAGCCAGCCAGGCACCCCTTGAAATTATTATTTTAAGGCTAGAATGATCTGAGGGGCTGGCTAGCCCTCTCTCTAAGGTGCTAAATGGTGGGTTTTATTCTTTTTACCTGTAAACCGTTCACTACTACCTACAGAAGTGTGGTGATTTTAATCATACGTTTTGGGGGAAATTCATTAGCAAAACTCACTGCAGTATCCTGCCTCTCAGTGCACCATATCAATCTCAGAGACATGTGAGGTGCTGAAATAGGAGAGGTAATTAACAGCATACCTCTTTCTTACTTCCTGGTATATTTCTTTGTGCATCTGGACGGGACTCTGGGGGACCACAGTTGATAAATAATTGTCTGCCTTAGTTGATGACAACCATACAGTGGGAATTTAACCGTGTTGGCAATCATTTATGCTAAGGGAAAAAGAGCATTGTATTTTTTCTTTCCTTTAAGAAAGGAGTGGAGGAAACAGTGCTTGGGCAGTTGGGTAACAGTTTTTGGGCATAAGAAAAGAAATCATTTCCCATTCCTCACAAACTTTGATTTACAAAAGAACGCTGGAAGCTAAAAGCCTTGTTGATTTATCATGTGAAGCAAAGAGTAATTTTTCTCCCCTTGTTATGCTTTCATATAATCATGCTCACTGCCTGTATGGGTGGCATTAAAGAATTTCTGAATAAAAATAATAATTTCTTGCTCTCAACCTTCATAATTCACATCAGCAAGCACCCTGCTGGGCGGTGATGCCTACTGCCAGTGACGCTCAATCTTTTTTTGCACGCCACTTATCTGCCTCGTGCAGCTGCGTGCTCCATTGATCGCAATACCTGCAGGATAATGCGCCCGTAGGCGTTCTTCAGCAGATTAACCACATCCGCGTGAGACAGCCCATCCAAAGGTTGCCCATTAATGCTGACAATCCGATCTCCAACCTGGAAGTACAAAAGTGGAAGAAAATCACTATCATTAAGAAAAATTAAATTTGAGAAGAATGCTTAAAATTCTTTGTAAGTCATATTTCCCATTTGTGGCTATTGTGAAGGTTCCGTGTTTCTACTGTGTATGCATGTTCCAGAAACATGAGGAATTTTTATGGCTTTCCCCAAATACAGACCAATCAGAGAAACAAGAAGGGGGCCAGATTTGATCCTGAGAAGGCACGGCAGGCCACTTTTGTATTTTGGCAATGGTGGTGTTGTATACGTCCACTCGCCAGTAATAGTGGGGTGTACAAATTAACTGTTCAGTAAAGCTCTAATGAGGAGGCCAGATATTTTCTCTTTTATTTTTTTACCTAAGTTAAGATGGAGGGGCAATGGGGGGGGGGGGGAAACATAAGAGCATTAATTCTGGTTGAAGGACGATTCTCAGGTCAAATCTCTCGCGGGGGAAAATTAATTTTGGGTGGAATGGAGTGCTAAAAATGGTATCGGAGGCTCTGAAAAAGGGCTGCAATTTCTTCTTTCATCAAGAAGCTTTGATACGAACAATAATATTTTTATATGCCCAGGGGCTTAATGAATTTTAGGTGTAAACTTTCTCCAATGCATTTTGCCCTCCATGTGGGTCTCTGTTGGAATTCCAACTTTAAACAAAGTGCCCATGGCTGCACCTTCGTCTCCTTCCACATGCTGTTAGCACTTCACCATTCCCCTTTTGTTTACCTTAAGCTTCTGTGTACGTGCAGCCACACCACTGGCCTGAATCATGGCAATAAATATTGGGATATCTCCTAAGGGACTTCCTTTTCCTCCAGCAATACTGATTCCAAGGGCATCGCTGAGCTCCTAAAAAAGAAGGACAACACCATGTTCCTATATTTAATAAGAAAACCCCACAACCTGGTTGCCCCCAGATAGCTGTTGCACAAAATCCGTCCGTGCTGCAGGAGGCCAGGGAAACACAGGAGTTAAACGCAGTGCCTTTGGAGTCCGAAACACCTGTGTTTCAGTTCTAGCACTTACTTAGCTTGGGGGGAGGGATCTCAATGCAGTTCCTTAAGCTCTTAGAGCTTCTGTCTTTATATGTTGGTTTGAGGATTACAGGAGATGATATAGTGCAGTCTTGGCCTACAGAAAAGGCTCGGTAAAAGGCAACGGTAGGAGCACAAACAACAAAAAAATACAAAACAACCCTATGTTACTGCTCAGTTTAGTGGCCAATTTTGATGCAGACTTGGCAAGTATGATCTCATATGGTGTTTATGATTAAACTGCCACACATATCATGCTCTTCTGGGTGTGAACAAACACACTTGGCTCTCAAAGAGCCGCACGGCTGCATCACAATAAAGGATCTGAGAGGACACCCGCTGCAGGGACAGCCGAGTTTGCGGAGAGAAGTAAGATGTGACTGAAAGTGTTCGCTAGGATCACTGGGTGAGGCAGCCTGGTTCACGCGGACCCCGGTGAAGGGATCCTGGCTGCAGTCCAGGCGTTCCCCATATTTGCTGCACAGGGTTACTATTTTAAAAATCACTCAAAGAATGAATGATGAGTTCCAGTTTCAGCCTGGTCGCGTTGCACGGCCGTGGCATCCCTCTCCTGCTGACTCATTACAGTGAACAACTCTATCAAACACGGAAACAACTACCTGAGGTTTCTGAAAAGTAAAGAAACTCAAACAAATTGTGGTGGAGGGCCAAAACTTGGAGAAAAAACGTAAGGGGTGGATTTCTCAGCTGTTTTCCTGGCAGCTTGGTCCTGAGGGTGAGCCCCAGTCAAGGAGCTGTAAAGGTGGAGTCACTCTCTCTGGTATTAACACCTATCTTGCCCCATTTTACCTCTTCTGGCCACCAGAGCCAGAGAAACCAGGCAAGGGAGCGCCTGGTGGCTGGAGAATAAGGGAAGAAAACTAGAGTAGAGAGAGCCTGAGAGAGGGATCTAATCCAATAAGAGGGATCACACAGACTTCTCAGGCTCCATTCTAAGCTTCACACGTGCAGGACAGACCGACACGGAACCGAACTGGGATGTCAACCGTCACTCACATTCTGAGCTGGAATGGGTTGATCGTCTGCTAAAGCATAAATATCAACACTCTTCAGAGTCTGTATAGCGTAACGTTTATGAGTTCCAGGGTAAAATCCTAAATTACTCAGTCTGCAAAGAACCATTTTCTATGAGACCAATTTTTTTAAGGGCTTTAAAATATGTAGAACAGTTGAAAGTAAAAATTATAACATTGTTTGGTGGGGTTCTCAATTCTTCTAAATGTAAACATATGACATCTATGGCATAAATGTTAGTGGTATGGTTGTGGAAAAGGGACCTATATGGTAGCAGGGTTTCTACAGTTTTAATTGATCATTTAAAAATATATACCACTTAGTGAGCTTCAATTTTACCTCATAAAGTTGGAAAAAGGGAAAAGAACAACAAGAAAAACCATGTATGAAAGAACTTTATTTAAATTTTTTTTTTTTTAATTTTGAGAGAGAGTGCATGCACGAGCAGCCATGTGAGTGGGGGAAGGGCAGAGAGTGAGAGTGAGAGAGAGAAAGAATCTCAGGCCAGCTCTACACTGTCAGTGCAAAGCCCGACTTGATGTAGGGCTCATTTTCACGAACTTTGAGATCATGACCTGAGTCGAGATCAAGAGTCCGATGCTTACCCGACTAAGCCACCCAGGTGCCCCTGAAAGAACTTTAAAAACTCATGTCACAGGGGCACCTGGGTGGCTCAGTCCTGTCAGTGTCAGACTCTTGATCTCAGCTCAGGTCATGATCATCTGATTCATGAGATCCAGCCCCATGTTGGGCTCTGTGCTGACAACACAGACCGTGCTTGGGATTCT
This sequence comes from Prionailurus bengalensis, assembly GCF_016509475.1. Lineage (NCBI taxonomy): Eukaryota > Metazoa > Chordata > Mammalia > Carnivora > Felidae > Prionailurus > Prionailurus bengalensis. The sequence goes on along the minus strand of NC_057345.1, from coordinate 51,042,802 downwards.
CTCTCTGCCGCTCCCCTGCATGTGCTCTCTCTTTCCCTCTCTAAATAAACTTAAAAAAACAAAAAACAAAAAAACTCATGTCACATAAGTGTGAGGACTCATTCTTTATTATTAATAACACTACGAATGCTGCCACATCATGTCTATAAAAGAAGAATGGTGATGCTGACCTCTCTAGTCACAGGTAATTTATACCCTGTTTTCCAGCACGTTTGTGTCTAGCTTTTATTTCCTGAATGCATCAATAGTAAAGCCCTGCATGCAAAATGGCAAGATGCATTTCATCGCAAAGTTTCTGCTTGGACCATTTGTGGGAGAATACAGTTGGTAGGAGCAGGCCGTTTTATAAAAGCCTGTAAAAAACAACAACTGGCTGAAACAACTAAGGAAGCATAAAATGATATTTTATAAATCTTGCAATGAGGAGAAATTTATGGAATAACTTGGCTTTGTTTGAATCCATCATAATGCTTCCTTAATTTGTCCATAATTTATGGACATAATTTATTGTATATGTTGGTAGATTTAACTTTCCCATAGGAAAGTTATGTCCATATGTCCCTATGTCCCATAGGAACATCTGAGTTGCCACTCTGGTGGAAAGACACTAGGAACAAATAAAACAGATTTAGCTTAAGTTGTAATCACTAATAATGGATGTCACTTCCTGGACATTTATGATATACTAGGTACAATGCCAGGCACACCATTTGCATGACCACATTTAATCCACACAAGATTTACTTTGTGAGGTGTTATCATCCCCAGTTTACAGATAAGAAAACCTGAAGTCAGTAACTTGCCAAAGGTTATAGAGCTAATAAACGGTAGAATGCCTTCAAACACAGCTATGATTGACTCCAGAGAGCTAAGCTATGCTGGATATCTCTTCACTGCAGTTGAACCATGGTTATAGCAAGGTCATACTTCTTGAATCCCAAATGTAATGTTTAGAGAGAGAGATAGAGGGAACGTGCATGCGAGCAAGGGAGGGGCAGAGAGAGAGAAAGAGAGGGAGAATCCTAAGCAGCCTTATGCCCAGTGCGAGCCCAGTGTGAGGCTTGATCTCACTACCATGAGATCATGACCTGAGCCAAAATCAAGAGTTGGGCTGAGCTGAATGAGCCACTCAGGTGTCCCCAAATTTAATGTTTAAAAGTGATCAAAGTGAAAGTACTTTCCAATATTCTGGATATCACACAGGAGTTTGAACATCAGGATATGACAATTTTATGAACTTAAATACATATTACACAATCTTTTGGGGAAGGGAATTTAGTAACATGTATAAAAGTCTTTAAATAACAAGTGTGGCTCTTGACTCAACAATTTCATTTCTAGAGGTACCTGGGTAGCCCAATCTATAGAGCACGTGACCCTTGATCTTGGGGTTGTAAGTTCAAAGCCCACACTGAGTTAGAGATTACTTAAAGATTAAAAAAAATTTTTTTTTGTAAACAAACAAAAACCAATTTCATTTTAGGAACAAATCCTGAAGAAATCACTCATGATATGGACAAAAAAGAAATACAAAGATGTTGTTATAAAAGAGCAAAAGTTGAGAAATGTGCTAATTGTTTAGTAGGAGGAAGCTGATTGAAAAAATTATAGCACATGATATGGTGGGATACTGTAAAACCAATAGAAATCGTCAACAAATACGAGCATGACTAAAAGTTCATGCTTTAAAGTGAAAAAGACAATGGGGTGCCTGGGTAGCTCAGTCGGTTGAACATCCAACTGTTGACTTCAGCTCAGGTCATGGTCTCACAGTGGTGGGACTGAGCTCTGCACTGGGCTCCATGCTGGTTGTGGAGCCCGCTTAAAATTCTCTCTCTGCCCCTCCCCTGCTGGCTTTCTCTCTCTCAAAATATAAAAGTGAAAAAGATAAGCCTCAAGAGTATATCCATATGGTACCATTTTGTTGTTGTTGTTGTTTTGTAAAACTTAAACACATGCACAAAACATAGTGGATGGGATGTACCCAAAGATTCACAGTGGTCCGTGAATGATGCGGCTTTACTGATTTTTCTATTTATGAAAGATAGACCATTTGATTACTTCAGTGAAACTTAAAAGAGGACACTAACAATCCAACAAATTATATTATAAGGAGAAAATACATTTTATGCAAATCAACAAAGATCAGAAAAATAGCAAAATTGACTTACCCTGATTATTTCAACGGTCCTTGGTCCTGTGTCTGTGCCTATAAATAAAAAAGCAACACAATTAACTTTTTAAAATTAGGAGACAACATAGTATTTCATATTATCCCATAAAAATGGTGTCATTTTCTAGGCCTTTCAAGAGAGAATACTGGAGCTAATGGCATGACATACTTTCCCCAAATCCAAAATGGCAACTATTGATTAAGGGCTACTTTGAAGAAGCCCTCTGTTTGACATGGATGTGGTCATCATCATTTGGTCTGACAAAAGCTGATGGGCTGTACGAGCAGCTGCCTGGAATATGGTGATTAAACGGCTTGAGGGGGGTGAGCTATTAGTGTTTTACTGTACATTTTTCTGCCTTAATCAAAGATAACCCTCTACTCAAGGAAAGACTTAAAAAGACGCCCTGCTCTGCTCCGCTTGCAATGGCATATGCATGTGTAACTTTCCTCAAGTGACCTGTAATTTCAAATTTTTCTCTTTGGAAATGGTTTTACTTTATGAAGTGCCTACACCCAATGTGGGATTTGAACTCACAGCCCCGAGATCAAGAGTCGCATGCTCCTCCAACTGAGCCAGCCAGGCCCCCCACTTTATGAAGCACTTTAGATTTCCGCTTTCCTACCACGTGATTTGTGTAAAATTTAAGGCAAAATTCCCAAAATGAATCTCTATGGGTTTACTTTCTTTAGAACGGGCTTTTCATAAAGGCTGGGGCTTATGTGCACACGTTCAAAGATTTAAACTTAGTATCTTAACTGAAGGAAGGTGGAGATTGTTTAAAAAAAATTTTTTTTTTAAATGTTTATTTATTTTTTGAGAGACAGAGCATGAGCTGGGAAGGGGACAGAGAGAGAGGGAAAGTCACAGATTCAGAGCCCGATGCGGGGCTCGAACCCATGAACCATGAGATCATGACCTGAGCCGAAGTCGGCCGCCCAGCTGACTAAGCCACCCGGGTGCCCCAAAGAGATTGTTTTTTAAAAAATATTAATATTAAAAAGTTGGGCAGTGGGATGTCTTTCCTCGAGGTGTGTCCAAGTAATACCTGAACTTTTGGGGGAAGGGTCTGTAGCTCTTTTTGTGCCGACCAGGCTTTGCAGGCTGGCGATGACAGGAGCGAGGGCGGGGTGGAAGCTGTTCTGTGCACTGTGTTGGCTGCCCTGGAAAGAAAAGCCGGCAGTCAGCTGCGTGGAGACACGGGCTTGCTCTTAAAAATTCAGACTTAGTACTTTAATTACTGAAGTAACCATAACCATATCATAGAAAATTCTAGAGAGGCTAAAAGGGAAAACAGAAGTTAGCCCTACGCATCCTCTTACCACACAACCCAATTTCATCTGACGTTTTTCCATTGCATTCCCCTTTCATTTGTGCTTTTACGTATGGTTTCAATTATCAGGATAGGAAACGTGTAATAATTTTTAAAAGTTTATTTATTTTGAGAGAGAGAGAGAGAGAAAGAGAGCATGAGCCACCCAGTTGCCCCGAAAACTTGTGATAATTTAAGCTTTTCTTGCTCCACATGAAATCAGAAACATTTTCCCAGGCTGTTACATAGTGTTTATATATATGATTATATAGCATCACATATATATGATTATATATAAACATATATATATGATGCTAGCTATATAATCATATAATCATGTATACATGTTTATATAAAACAACTATAATAAAATCTTAACAGACATTTTCTCCTCAGTTGAAGGAGAAAGCAGCAAATATCAAGGAGATATGTTGTTTTATGAATGGGTTAAATTTTTTTCTCAAAGATTTTCCTGGAGTCAGTAGTAATCCAGCCCAATCTGTTATACTTCCATTACTGTCCTTTTATTCATTTAAATAAATATTTGAGGTCTACAATGTATTGTAACATATGGTTAGTGGCTACTCAAAGAGAGTCATGTACACAGTGGAGGACCCTTGCAGAAAATAATGTAACCAAAGAAAAAAGTAAAAAGAAAATAATGCAACCAAGAGTACACAAGGTTTTCTACCAAATTTTCAAGGTTATGCCTCAAAATTATGATAAATTATAATTTGATCCATTTCCCTAGTTCCATCATGCAAGTTGTTTAACATTTTAACATTCTTTAAATATGAAAATTTACAAGGGCATCTGGGTGGCTCAGTTGGTTATGTGTCCTACTCTGGATTTCAGCTCAGGTCATGATCTCACAACTGTGAGACTGAGCCCCTTGTCGGGGGAAGCCTGCTTGGGATTCTCTCTCTCTGCCCCTCCCCCACTCATGCGTGCATGTGTGCACACGTTCTCTCTCAAACTTAAAAAAAATACAGAAAAGGTGAATTATACAGTAGACATTCATATGCATGCCACTTAGATTCCACAATCAATATTTTGCTGTATTTTCTTTATCACATATCCATTATCTGTTCATCAACTTTGAAAATTATTTTCAAAGCAGGTTCACATTGCCTGCATGGGGCCCGATTTGGGGCTCAAATCGTGAGATCATGACCTGAGCAGTAGCTTAACTGACTGAACTACCCACGTGCTCCAATTTAATTTTTTAAAGTGTATTTTTATTTATTTAGAGAGAGTATCAGTGGGGGAGAGAGGCAGAGAGAGAGAGAGAGAGAGAGAGAGAGAGAGAGAGAGAGAGAATCTTAAGCAGGCCCCATACTCAGCATGGAGCCCAAGGCAGGGCTCAATCTCACACCCTGAAATCACGACCTAAGCCAAAATCAAAAGTCAGATGCTCAACCAACTGATTTACCCAGGCACCCCTATTCATCAATTTTTAAAAATTCATTTCAAAGTAAGTTATAGACATCAATATACTTCACAATGGATATGTATATTTAAAGGAGTGTTTTTATATTTTTCCTGAAAGGATTTAAATCAATAGTGCTCTAATACTCAGAATTAAGGAAGTACAGAATATTATAACTTTTGCCTAAAAAATCTTAGAGCAATGTGTTTGCCAAGGCCTTTATAAATATGAACCGTGCCTGGCAGTATTCCCTCAGTTACCTGAGGAAAAGATTTCTCAAGTGTTTTTCCATTACACAGTTTGCACTACAGAGTAAAGATACTCTCTTCTGGTTGCCGGGGAAAGACATTATTTTAAAAGAAGGAGCTTGGGTGCCTGGGTAGCCCAGTCCGTTGAGCATCTGACTCTTGATTTTGGCTTAGGTCATGATCTCACAGTTTGTGAGAATGGGCCCCGTGTTGGACTCTGTGCTGGTGGCATGGAGCCTGCTTGGTATTCTCTCTCTCTCTGCCCCTCTCCCATTCACGCTCTCTCAAAAATAAACAAAAAAAATGACTTGTGAATTATGGATTATTAATCAAGTCTTATTTCCTCTGAACTATCTCACAGCTAATTTCTATACTATTCTTAAAATAAAGAAAGTAAATAAATAAAAGAGGCTTGGTAGCCCCCAAAGATAGAAGATCTCTCTTGATGAACCTACTTTCTCTAGGCCAAGTCAGTGAATTATAATTCTCTTTGGCTTTCAAAAGAAGACATTTATCTCCCCATCTTGTAATTGCCCAGAAAGAAATCTGTGCCCCTAGGGGGTCCTGACTGTTTTTTAAATTTTTTTTTTCAACGTTTATTTATTTTTGGGAGAGAGACAGAGCATGAATGGGGGAGGGGCAGAGAGAGAGGGAGACACAGAATCGGAAACAGGCTCCAGGCTCTGAGCCATCAGCCCAGAGCCTGATGCGGGGCTCGAACTCACGGACCGCGAGATTGTGACCTGGCTGAAGTCGGACGCTTAACCGACTGCGCCACCCAGGCGCCCCTCCTGACTGTTTTTAAATAGGTTTGGGAATAGGGTCCTTTTTTTTTTTTCTCCAGCTGGGTCATGGGCTGGTCTTCAATTCACGATCATGGAGAACATATCCTTTCCACAGCCAGCTATAAGCCTTCTTTCAATTAGCCAAATATGACTGCTGCCTCTCATATAATCTTAGCCAAATTTTAAGGAGAAAGTAAGGATACAACATATTTACTGTTATTCTTAAAACTGAGTCAGACTTCTACCCCTGAAGTAAAAATTCTGTGTAAGAAGGTAAGGCACTTTGATACTGTCTCAGGTTTACAAAATAGAACAGCTCACATTTATATATCAGATAAATGGTGATGATGGTTTTATTGACATTTAATAATAGACCTTCTAAATTTGTTAGCTCTGCATTTAACCTGAGTGTGAACTTTATTAATCACCCAAGACATTCTTCTTATACATGTTCCTCAAGGGCAGAAATCTAGTTCTACTTACTACCTCTTCCTTCAATTCAAACTTTTCTTAAAACACTGGAATCCTTTGTATCCCTTTGTGCTTTTGTATATGCTAGTCCATCTGTCTGGGATGCCTTCTCCCTCTTTTCAACCTATCAAACTCCTTTTGCAGTGAGACCCAAAAGGGCCTCCTTTGTGGCGCCTTCCCATATTCTCCAAAGAGGAAAAATTTTATCCCTAGGATTGTTCAGGGATAATCTAACCTCCTGTTAGATTAGTGAAATTAGCCATTAGTGAAATCACTCAACAAGTGAATCTTCCACTAAGGAAGAAGCTGAGACAACTATTTTGCATCTGAGGTTCCCACTGTTGATACAAGTCTGGTTAGAATCATTATCAACCATTTACTCCTGGAGTCCCATGGCAGCGCTGTGTCTTAGTACACATGATATTTGCTGCTCATTGTGTAGACCAGAAATGAAAGAGATAAAATATTCTAAACTTAACATGATGTTTATTGGGTTTCACTGCTTTCAAGATTCTCTAAGACAAGATACCTAGTCTGTGATCCTATCCGAACAATGGTATTTTTTTTCACCTATTTTCTAATACCAACGAAGCAAAAGAGGCAGTTCGTAGCATTCCAGAAGCATTCCTGTATGCAAACCACAAACTCAGAACGACTTCTGAACAAAGGCCTTGGAGAGGCTTTAAGCCTATGGCAACCAGGGAGAGGACTAAAACTCATGCTTTTAACCTCAAAACAAAGGCCCATCTATAACCCACAAAGGGGAATGGAGGTCACAGGCAGGTTTCTACAGTTTCATTATGTACCAAATGGGACTAAACATATAGTCTACCATCTTGACTTTTTCAGCCATTATAATTAAAACAAAATAAAAAACCCCAAAACTTTGAAATATACTTTGTTAAAAAAAAAAAAAAAAGTGGCACTTACATCAGCCTTGCAAATAAACATAAGATGTTTGCTAACCTACAAAATGTCACCCACTAAGGCCTCCCTCTCATAGGATAACCCCCCATACTTCACTCTCTTAGGAATAGACCATTAATTGCCCTCAGCATGTGTGAGTGGCTATTCACAAGTTAACTTTATAGCAATATTTAATTGAACGAATAGAACAATGTTGTGCTAATGAGGGTCAAATTGCCACCAGATGTTGCTTCTTTCTTTCTTTTTTTTTTTTTAAATAAACACAGCTGTGTACATGCATGCATAGGCAATACAGAGCTAATAGTGGACAACAAAAGTAGTTCTAAGAAAACACTGGCAGGCAATAAAGGAGAGAAAAATCTAGGGATTAATGAATTTCCATCCCACCTTTCATTTTTATTTCAAACACATTAAAATGCACTGAACTTGGTATTGTGAATATGCTGTATATTATACATTATTTCCAAACAACCACTTATGAAATGGGGACTTTCTCTCAGTGGGGACAGGTGAGTCAGTGTGATGGGAAGCCATCAACAACCTGACTGTTTTGTGACGTCTTCCTTGAGGAGGTCCAGGAACCAGCACGGAGTCTTCCAATCTCTAGCTGCACCAGCCCCTGTGCACACTTGGAAAGACAAGAAAAGAGGTGAAAACCAGCATTTATACTCTAAAATTATCATGGCAGGGCCTCCGCTCATCTCTGCAGCCAACAATTGTAAACGGGTGACAAAAGCAACAGGCAAAAAGGAAATTCAGTCCTCAAAAAATCACACAAAACAACAGAAATTCACCAACTCAGCGGTATTCACGTCATGACTTCATGACTTTTTAAAACATGGTAAAAGGATTACATTTCAATTCACCTCTTTTCCTTTTCCCTTCTGATGGAAGTATTCACGAGCAGTGACATAATTAAGGAAAAGTGGGTGAAAGGAAGACCGAGAAATCAGACATGGAGATAATCTACAAATAACTTCTCTCCTAAGTCACAACCAAGAGTTGACTACACTAGAAAATCAGGATCTTGCAATACACAAAATTCTTTTGTCTTTGCAAAAGCTTCCACAGCTATTTGTGAAACAGCATAAGACGCAGCTGGTTATAATTCAACGCAAAGTTACAGGAGCTTTTATTAATCCGTTTCCTCCAAAGGAGGTAGGGTCCATGTTGCAGAGACACTTGGAAGGGAAGGAATTCTGAACCTTTGCCTCCCTATGACTTCAGTGAGGAATGGCTCTCGTGGTGAGAAAACCACTCAAGCAGACCCTTGTCATCTTGGGCGTGCTGCTCTACTTTTTCAAACTTCCTTTGTGAATCAGAGGACTTGGTCTAGATAATCTTTAGTGGTCCCTCAAGCAGTAAAAGCTAGATTGGGTAAATTCACGACAATACAGTGTTAGAGAGAGAAGGAGGAATTTTGTGATTCCAGGAGAACTTATACCATCTAATGCACTTGAGGATAATTGTGGATACTTGGATTCTCACAGGTATAAAAACTAGCTTAGAAATCCCCAAAGAGGTTACTCCTCAATCCTGTTAGTCATTATAGCAGCTTTCTTGTAAAGCTGGTTATGATGGGTTAAAGTAATCAGAGTTTAGATCTCTAGTTAAAACTCGAATTAGCAGAAAGTCTAACCCATTTTATAACCAAGCCAGTTTAGAACTGTCCCCCGCCCCGGTCCCCAGACTTTAGTTACACCAGCCAGGCAAAAAGCAGCCTGGGGACTCACCTTGAGGACAGTGGCCACCGTCTCCTGTGAGGCATTTCTCATGTCCTCCCCATTCACAGATAAGATCTGATCTCCCTGAATCAATCTCCTATCAAGGTCTGCAGCTCCACCTTTCACGATGTCAGAAATAAACACTCCACTTCCATTTCTGTGAATACCATAGAGCAGTGGGTAATGGCACAATTTAGTATTTCTTTAGTAAATCTGAGATTACTGACATTCTACACAGTTTCACTAAATCCTAACGCTTGGAAGAATGGTCCTACAAAGCCATCTCATCCAATTATATCCACTAACTTCCCAAATGATAAACCTCAGAGTGCTTGCCTTTTAAATAGTTTATACCTATTTGTGCTGCCTACTGTAAAATTCATTTTTATTGGCCCAAGGGCATTATTTCTGCAAGAGGATAATCTTAGTGAAATGAAATGGAAATTCACTTTAAAAAGCATAGTACTCTTAAAAAAATTTTTTTAAATGTTTACTTCTTAGAGAGAGCAAGAAGGGGAGGGGCAGAGAGAGAGGGAGATACAGAATATGAAGCAGGCTGCAGGCTCCAGGCTCCACACTGTCATCCCAGAGCCCAACGCGGGGCATGAACTCACGGACAACGAGGTCATGACCTTAGCCGAAGTTGGACGTTTAACTGACTGAGTCACCCAGGCGCCCCTTAAAATGTACAAGTTATTTCCTTATAGATTAAGTACTCTTAAAATGTAAAAGTTATTTCCTTATAGATTAGCTCACTTACTAGTATCTGATCAATTTCTAGTTTTATCACTCTTCCTTTTCCTGTTGTTACTAAGGTTTTAATTATAATTATTTATTTGAGGAGTAAATAAATTTGTATGTCTCAAATTCAAGAGGTTAAAAAGTGGAGAAAGCACCTGGGGCTTCCTCATTGTTTTTTAAGGCTGTATTCGATTCTACAGAGGTTCTTTACTTTCATGATGAGTAAAATATATAGATAAAATATAGAGGTTATTGTCAGTCACTAGCTGTTGCAAACACTGTGCAAATGGGGAACATATCTACAAGAATACTGTTAGGATACATTTCTAGTTGTGGAATTGCTAAGTCAAAGAATTGTGCATTGTGAAAGCGTATACACCTGATCCTTTACAATGGAACATTTTGGGCTAAGGAACGTGAATGTTCCTTACAAACCCAATCTGAAATACTAGTGTTGTACGAAGATGGTTTTATCAATCCACTATGAGGCAATAAAGTAAAAACCATTACTCTCTGTGGAATCTCGCCAGGCATATGTATGTGTCACAGGTAAGCAAACTTCAACATGGGTTCTGTCAGGTGCTCTGCACCAGGTATGCAGGCAGTTTGTTTAGAAATATGAGTCTCAACGTTTTTGATTTGTAATGCATTTTCTGAGTGACGATTTAACAGTGCTGAAGAATGAGATCAGGACAGCACAGTACCTGGCACAAAATCAGTGCTCTCAAAAATTCTCTAATATTTTATTTTAATAACAGCTTGGACTGCTGGAAAAAAAACACTGGGCTAGCCGTCAGAAGTCTCTGAAGGGACAGGATGTAATATATGTAAAACCATTTCAATGCTCCCTAAGACGATGGTTGATAACCATTTAAGGCCATATTGGGGCGTCACCTGACAATCTTGCAGCCCTGTTGGAATAAAAACACACCAAATAACTAAAACCAGTAAACCATGGAAGCTGGAATTGCAGTTGCAAGATATGACTTACTTCTCTAATCTACTGATATTATTCTATAATGCCTATCATATGGGTAAGTGGCACAGACTTCAAATGAAAAGCCTAGCCACCAGGATCTACCTACATTTTTGGTGCAAGTTACCTTTTGGGGACATCTTTCTTAATGAAAACTACTGTCATAAAGAATTTGTCTCTCAACTACACTTATTCAGCTAGTTTTTGAAACTCACCAGCTAGATGTAGTTAACAGCATAAGATTAACATGGTACTCATGGCAGAGGAATCTTCTTTCTCTTTAAAAAAATTTTTAAAGTCTATTTATTCACTGAGAGAGAGCACAAGCAGGGGAGAGGCAGAGAGAGGGAGGGAGAGAGAATCCCAAGCAGGCTCTACACTGTCAGTGCAAAGCCCGATGTGGGGTTTGAACCCACGAACCGTGAGATCATGACCTGAGCCAAAGGCAGATGCTTAACCGACTGAGCCACCCAGGCACTCCGGAATTTTCTTAACCCAATTCTGTATAAACCTATCTCTTGATATTAGCTATTTCTTGGGTAAAGCCTCAGATCTAAGTGACTCCAAGGTATAAAAACCCTTTTGAGTCTCTTATTTATTTATTTATTTATTTATTTATTAAAAAAAATTTTTTTTTAACGTTTTATTTATTTTTGAGACAGGGAGAGACAGAGCATGAACAGGGGAGGGTGAGAGAGAGGGAGACACAGAATCTGAAACAGGCTCCAGGCTCTGAGCTGTCAGCACAGAGCCTGACGCGGGGTTCGAACTCATGGACGGTGAGATCATGACCTGAGCCGAAGTCGGCCGCTTAACCAACTGAGCCACCCAGGCGCCCCGAGTCTCTTCTTATTCTATATGGGAACAAATATAGTCTCAGTTGACTGGGCTTCAGGTTCTATCTTCATATGACACATTTTTTTTTTTTTTGGTAAGATCTTGCTCAGAGACATTACCAATGTCATTCTAATATTTATAGATAGGTTGAATTTAGAAGCCATACTATTAGTTTACACGAGACTTTACCTTTCAGTGTTTGTAGGCTCCCTAGGGCTCTGAAGGGAAAGGCCAATCTGTCCTAACTTGCATAGTATTTCCTTACCGTTTCCCAACAATACTCAGACCCAGTCCTCGGCCGGCCTTTTTCTGCAGATCCACTGGGAAAATCTCCAAGTTCTCCTCATCCCTGTAGTGTGCCTCATCTCTATACACCACCAGCCGCACCTTCTGGGGGGTCTGCCTCAGGGCTGTGATGGCTTCTTCATGGCTGGCGCTCCTCAGGTCAATCCCATTAACCTGGAACAATGGACATCTGAGATGGGCTGCTGACAGCAGAGACCTCCATGCCGGTTCTGTCTGGAGCTCTTTAATCCAACCAGTGACAAACCTCTGGAAATTTCTAGCCGTTCCCAAGGCAGGTAGCAACTATTGGCAGTAGTAGCTGCTTCATGTATAAAGGAGGTAGCCCTTATCCTCCCCTACCCCAAAAGCATAGAGGGTGCCTAGTACACACAGGAATGCTGTTTTGCAAAGCTGTGAGCTCTACTATGGAATCAACATGGTTGGGGAGGGGGGAGGGTGAAAGGGAGCAGGAGGGGTGGAAGGGTCTAACGGCCTCGTGTAATTGAGGTCAAAAGGGAAATGAACATTAGTGTTGGTCAGCATTTTAGGACTCAGTTTGCTTCTTGAATTTCACGTCCTCACTCTTAATTGCAAACATCACAACTACTTTAGAATAAGCTGGAAAAAAAATGAGAGACCAGTATTTCTGACAGTGTCGAAACCCCCTTGAAGTACACCCTTCTGAACCTGGATCCGAGAGAGCACAAATAGGACCATAAGTTAGAAGCAAACTGTACTGCAAACGGCACTGAGTAAAGCCATGGCTCTGCTTCCGGTAAATCACGTGAATTTGGACAAGTTGTGGGCCCTCAGTAAGCCTCTGTTTCCTTGTCTGCTAAATGGAGATCATATAGCCAGTTTACTTATTTACTTCTTCAAACTTACTTGTGTTTTACTTAAGAAATGTTTGTGTAGTGCTTGTGTAATAGCCCTTTGTAAATATTTACTCATTTAATCCTTATACTAACTCTCTGAAATAGGCACCATTACCATTTTACAGATGATGAAAGTAAGTCACGGAGGGGCTAAAGAGACTTGACCCAGGTTATATAGCTAGTCACGGTTTGAACCCAGACTATCTTCCCACCCTTAGTCTCTATACCCTTCTGCCTCAACATACTCTTACTTAAAAAAAAAAAAATTTTTTTTTAACGTTTATTTATTTTTTGAGAGACAGAGAGAGACAGAGCGTGAGCAGGGGAGGTGTAGAGACAGGGGGAGACACAGAATGTGAAGCAGGCTCCAGGCTCTGAGCTGTCAGCACAGAGTCCGACGTGGGGCTCAAACTCACAAACCGTGAGATCATGACCTGAGCTGAAGTCAGTTGCTTACCCAACTGAGCCACCCAGGCACCCCTCAATGTACTCTTAGAATGAGTTATTGGATCCCCTGCCACAGAGAAAGTCAAGTACTGTTATGGATTAGTGGATTTAACAAAAAGGAGAAATTGAGGGGAAGAATGGCCAAGGACTCAAAGGAAGGGAGTCATAGGTCACTCCCTCAAGGTCATAGCTAGGAAAAGACACAAAGGGAAGAGTAGGCACAGGTCATGGCCAGTAGTGGGGTGGGTGATGGGGTGGGGGGTGGGGTGGCAGAATAGAAGACTTCCCTCAAGATGCTGGTTCTACTCCATGTTCTAGTCCATCCCTGTGTGTCCTGGGCAAGTCAAGCTTATCTCTGGTCTTCCATTCCTTCATCTGTACAATAAGGGATTGGTCTCAGGCTTTTCCAATTCTAACATTCCAAAGACTAGTGACTTGTGGCATAAAGATTGGTTACAGAGAGGGAGAAGAGAGCAATGAGCCTTTCTTGGAGAAGGTGGGTTTTGAGCAATTATTTAAAGCTGATTCTATAAGCCAGAAAAAATGTTTAAAAGCCTAATTTTCATGATGCTTTTTCTTTTCTGGTATATCTTGTGTTTGTGTTCTCAATTACATTAACTATACCCAGTGGTTAAGGGGTGCCTAGCTGGCTCTAGTTGCCAGAGCATGCGATTCTTTTTTTCTTAAAGTTTTATTTATTTAAATAGTCTTTACACCCAATGTGGGGCTCAAACTCACGACCCTGAGATCAAAACTTGCATGCCCCTCTGACGGAGCCAGCCAGGTGCCCCCAAGCATGCGACTCTTGATCTCAGGGTCATGAGTTCAAATCCTTGGGCATAGAGTTTACTTTAAAAAATAATAATAATGAAAACAAAAACAAAAACAAAAAAACCCCAACCCAAACAGTGGTTAAGTATGGGTTTTAGATACAGACGCCCTTCAGTTTGAGCATGGATTTTAACTTACGTTGTGAAACCTTATGTATATTAGTCAAGCTAAGCTTCAACTGGGTCATTTATGAATTGGAGATAATATCTATTTAGTGTTGTGAGGATTAAGTGAAATAAACCCTCTAAGGCATTCGGCACAGGATCTGGCACACAGCTAAGTGCAATGTAAGTTAGAAGTTGGGATTTTATAAGAAGCTGAAGTAACCCCTGTCAGGGCTGTTTTCAGTCAGTGCCAGCATTCACTGTTACTTTAGGCCCATGAGTGCACTCTCATTGTTTGTGAGGTAAATCCATAGGACAAAGGGGAAAACAATGTCTCTAGAAAATGTGGTCCGAAGTGATTATTTCCCTGTATTCCAATAGATGGCACACCAGACCACTTCTGTTACTCAAATGCAAAATAGTTACTTCCCTGGACTCCAGGTGAGTTCTCTTAAGCCTCTGAAATAGCTTGTGAGAGGCCCTAGCAATTATACTTTCCATAAAAAGCACTGTCATGAAACTAATATAATAAAAGCAATTTATACTAAATTCCAGCATGAAGATGACTGCCCAAATCCAAGACATCTGCTCCAAGTTCACAGTTTTCATTTCCTCCTTTGCTTATCAAGAGGCACCACTAAATGCACCAGTAATCATAAGAGAAATATCGCTGTGCAGCTCAAATATTGTGGAGTGATGTATTACCTTAAGTGCCTTACAGAAGCACTATATGCATTATTTAGAGCATTGATTGTAGAAGGGTAGGGGTGGTAATTGCAGAGCTCCCTACTTGAGACAAAGAGCCATAGGAGGCCCCAGTCATCAAGGGGAGTGTATCACATCTCTTGGGCAGGACGAGGAAGTGGGGACGTCACTGCTTTCGAGGGAAAGAATAACCAAACCAGCCAGCACTTTCTCACTACATTATTCCACAGGGAAAACCAGGCATTAGCCCTTTACTCTTTCTGCTCCCACTTGCACAAAAATAGAAGAAGATAATGGACATAGAATTAGGGAAGGATGAGGGACTGAGCCTAGAAGGAGAATCAGAAAGAAGACAGTTCATGCTAATTATAGAATCATAAATCTTGCCATGCTAAAAAATTGCTGGTTTAGATCTTTGTCAGCAAAATCTGGCTTGTCCCAATTTTTAAAAAAGTAATCTCTATGCTCAATGTGGGGCTCGCACCCACGGCTCCAAGATCAAGAGTGGCATTTTCTTCTGACTGAGCCAGTCAGGCGGCCCATGGCTTGTCCTGATTTTAACAAGAGGATAGAATTAAAATTATGAAAGGCCACTGACAATGTAGAGGACTCTCATAAGTAGAAAGGCCATTGTGTGGAAAGTGCTGATACACAGTTATCTTGTTTCACGGTCTTGAAATGTACTGCCAAAGCTGGCCTGTTTTCTCAAGGCAAACCTGCAGGCCAAAGGCTGATGATACCTAATTATGCATCTGTACACATCAACCACAACTAGCACAAGTCCAAATGTGGGGTCTAAAGCTGCTTACAAAGGAAACATGATGTTACTTGACCAAACAGCTACTTCTTTTAAAAAAAATTTTTTTTAAATGTTTATATATTTTGGAGACAGACAGAGTGTGAGCGGGGGAGGGGAAGAGAGAGAGACACATACACAGAATCCAAAGCAGGCTCCAGGCTCCTAGCTGTCAGCATAGAGTCCGACGCAGGGCTCAAATCCACACACTGTGAGATCATGATTTGGGCCGAAGTTGGTTGCTTAACTGACTGAGCCACCCAGGTGCCCCCATACAGCTACTTCTTAACTAAACACATGACATGCTTTTGTGGACTAGATACTGCATGGGGTAAAATTTCCTGATCAATAAAAAAAACAACTTTTGTTTTAGTTGACACACACTGTTATATTATATCCTGGTCATCTTTAATGTTTATTTATTTTTGAGAGAGAAAGAGAGACAGAGCATGAGCAGGGAAGAGGCAGAGAGAGCGAGTCACAGAATCTGAAGCAGGCTCCAGGTTCTGAGCTGTCAGCACAGAGCCCAACGTGGGCTAACTCACGAACTGTGAGATCATGACCTGAGCCAAAGTTGGACGTGCAACTGACTGAGCCACCAAGTGCCCCATGTCCTGGTCATCTTTAATGAGGAGTATAGACCATCCATCCATATTGGGTAATATAATTCAGTTGGATGCCAGGAAATGGTTTGAGTTTTCAATTTCTCCTTTCACTTAATTGCCTTCTTCATGTTAACCTATCCTGAGTATTCACTTGTACATGAATATGAAAGAGAACAGCTACAGCTGAGATATCCCATACAAATAGTTTTAAAAAGGGATTTTTTTTACTGAAGTATAACTGTTATGAAATAAACTATATTTAAAGTATATAATTTATATTGCTAATTTATGTGATTTATACCTATGCAACCATCACCATAATCAAGAAAATGCTGCACAGATTAGATTTAGTTTCAAGTGACCATTATAGAATAATCCATGGGCTTACAAATCATGTATCTAGGCATGTATGCATCTGTACTCTTTTGAATATTCAATCTATTCATCTTATAAAGCCAATTATGATAACACCAGTTAATTAGAAAACCTAGGGAGAAAAAAAAAAAAAACCCTTGAAACTCTTGACCACTAAAAAATGGTGTTATATGCAAAAGCAGTCAAGCCAAATCCCAAAGAGGCCTCGCTTATTTTTCTAACCTCATACACTTGTACCTTAATGAATGTACTGGGAATATGTCCTAATCCAATGATGAAGCACAGTAAAGGTCTGCAGAGAAACCCTGAATTTAATTTGCAGCGAGCCCGGCCTCTCCTTTAACTCTTTCTTGCCTATATTTTCTGCCCTTAATTATATCTGTGGTTTCATCTTGGGAGGCAAACTTGAACCACCAAAGGGGAAATAAAATTCTATGATGTCATTCATAATGTGCTGTATTAAAGTTGCAAAGCAAAAATGCACATGCCCACCATAAAATGTTAACTATTCAATTAAATTCATCCAATGAAAATAAATGTTGCCTAAAGGTCTCACATCATCAAAAAAGCTTTTTCGTTCCACCTACCAGAATGCCTGGCATTGACCTGCCATTCATCCGTTCCTTAGTTCAGATACTGCCTGCTTTGGCATTTTCTAAAAGGCTTTAACACCTTTGCTAATTGAGAGCCCATTTGAAAGAGGCAAGCTAAACATTTCATTTCTCCCTAAAGGGAGAAGATTCTACATTTTCATCAACTAGAAAACAAAAGCGGAAAGCATTTTACTTAACGATTTATTAGGAGTAAGAAAACAATACTTAAAACAGCACTGAAGTCTTTAAAACATCGGCTGTCCATGTTTTTGCATATGTCTGTGTTTTTAGGAGAATTTAGACAGGTTTAGTGAAGCGGCAAAACAAGTCAAGTTGCAATACTATGCACTCTCATTTGACATTAAGATTATAGAACTATAGGTTGTACTTTTGCTTTAATTTAAAAAAGTTTTCACAGATTTAGATTGATGATCTGCCATGATTCTGATTATAGTTATTCAATGTACATTAAAGAAAGAAAAAAGAGTAAGGTACATCTTTTGCTAAATGGGAGAGAGATAAGTGAGGATAAAATGGAGTACAAGACTGTGAATAAATACTTTGTGGATCAAGGTCAGTAAGGGAACTGTATTTGCTAGTATTAAATGAAACTCATAGTCTTATACCTCTAATATCTGGTCACCAGCCCAAAGTCTTCCGTCTCTGGCCGCTGCTCCTTCTTCGTAGACTTCGTGTATAACTATAGCATCCTAGAAAAAACAAATTCTTATTAATTTTCGACAACCATAAATGCTTCCTTACACAAACAACCAAACCATAGGCAGCGACCCATAAATTGCCATTTGCTAATAGTGTCATATTTTATGGGACCTGAAGGTAAATAAAATACACAGTTACCATATATTCCAAGGTATAATTAATTTTTCCTAAGTTTCTTATTTCATTCCTTTAGAACTGGCTTTGCCTAATAGTTCAAGGTAAACTTCCCCCCTGTGTTTTACTGTTAACCTGTACATTGCTGCTGTGTATGAACTTGAGGTGAACTGTGCGTCATTCTTATTTTCATTTTATGGTATATTTTGAAACATGGTTTCAAGTATTTATTAGTATTCAAGGATTTGGCATAGATGTGTGGTCTGATGCAGGGGGTCTGTCAGGCCCATTACTTGGGCAATGAAAGAAAAGAACTTAAGTGGAGTGAAATGACCCTGGAGGATGAAGCATGGAGGAGGGGGAAGGGTGTTCATGACCCTAAGTAAGTGTAAGACAGCCGTGGGTTCCAATTCTGACCCACCATTGTGTAATCTTGGGCAAATTAATTCTTGAACTCAGCATTCTGAGCCATAAAATCAGGACAATACCTAAGGCAGGTAAGCTTGGGCTGAGGAAAGTATTTCATGGTTAGTGAATTAAAACAAAAAATTCCTATCTTTTCAAATTAATAACCTTAAATTTTAATCATCATAAAAATAACACATACCAATGTAAAGAACTCAAGCAATACCACAGCATGTAGTAAACCACAGAAATAAACTGCCTCCTTGGTCTGCCCCTCAGTCTCACTCCCCAGAGACAATCACCATCAACAGTTTCCTAAGGATCCCTGCAGACAATGTACATCTCTACACCCAAATATTTCTATCATATGTACATATATTTTGGTGAGACTACTTTTAAAATATTCAGTTGAATATGTTCACACAACTTTCCCCCCTCATGTTAAGCAAGTAGAGGATTTTTATAGAGCTGAAAACTAAAGCAGCCAGAAGCCATTGGTTCTTTCTGCTGTTTATCAGACTGAAGGGCCTGAAAAATATGATGCTGGAAGGATTATGCCAGCTGTATTGGAGGGCTGCTGGGAAAGGAAAAGAGCTTCTGCGTGGAGACTAGAAACAGAGATCTGTGGGTCCCATGAGAAGTGCAGAAGCCCTGCACTGCCCAGTGTCCCCCATGCCACACCAGCCCCAGCACATGCACTGGCTTACAAGACTCTGCAAGCAATGGTCAAGGGGGCCACAAGCCATGCACAATGGATCCCACCTTGGAAGAAGTCCTGTGTCCCAAGCACTGGGGCTTGGAAGCAACAGCATTTCTAGACTTGAGGTCATGAAAGCTTGGGTAAGACGGGCTTGATGACTACTGGGGGGGGACTGATGATAATGGCCAGGGGCCCACCAATGATGTCTGGGAGTTTTGTGAGGAAACCAGAACCCTGAGAGCTTGAGGAGCCTGCGAAATGACTGAGGGTGATTCTGCCTTGGCCCAGAAGTATGGAACCTCAGAATCAGAATTAAATTGACGTGAAGTCAAACATAAAGAAATATTTCTTGCAGAAGTATAACAAATAGGACAAGAAAAAAAGATCCAAACCAAATCTACTTTCTTAAAAAAATAAATAAAAAGGTTCTTATGTGAATTTGGGAGTAGAGAAGCAATACAAGAAAATATTAAGAAGTTCTACAACCAGATGACTGCTGGATTCCAAATATCTTTCTCATTACTTTCATTTTATCATCACATGCTTCTGAAAACATTCTTTATTATAGCAATTATAAAGGCAGCTCCCAGGAGACAGGAGAGGTTCCCTAATCCAGACAATTTACATTACAGATTTTGTATCAGCAACAGATTTTAGACCATTCTTTGTTTTAACTCTGATTTATGAAATTTCCGGATGCAGGGAGCATCTAGACTGCCAAGAGTTGGTTCCTCTGAACTGCTCCAAGGGAATGGCTTTGTGAAAACGTGCTGGGTCAGTGGCTTCAGGAGATCCCAGCAACACTGCCAAGATGACACCAAGGGCCAGTTTTATGAAAACAGTGCAGGGAGAAACTAACGCAAGTTCCTTGTAATGACTTGTGTCACGCTGGTGTTTCAAGTTTGGAGGCCAAACAGCCCCCCTTCATTGG
This sequence comes from Prionailurus bengalensis, assembly GCF_016509475.1. Taxonomy (NCBI): domain Eukaryota; kingdom Metazoa; phylum Chordata; class Mammalia; order Carnivora; family Felidae; genus Prionailurus; species Prionailurus bengalensis. The sequence goes on along the minus strand of NC_057345.1, from coordinate 51,022,692 downwards.
ACTGACAGAATCAGACTGAACTCCTCCTAACATGGTGTTTACAGAGCTCAACTTCCAGCATAAACTTCTTTAATTTTGCAACATTACAAAAGTCAAATGGGAAATTTCTCTTCATTTACACTTAAATGGAAGAAAAATATCAACTGTAGTTTTTATTCCATAAAAGTAGCCCAGGGGCGCCTGTGTGGCTCAGTCAGTTGAGTGTCCGACTTCGGCTCAGGTCATAGTTTGCGGGTTCGAGCTCCACATCAGGCTCTGTACTGACAGCTCAGAGCCTGGAGCCTGCTTTGGATTATGTGTCTCCCTCTCTTTTTGCTCTTCCTCTGCTCACACTCTCTCAATAAATAAATAAATAAAATAAATAAGTAAGTAAGTAAGTAAGTAAAATAAACACACACTAAAAAAAAAAGTAGCCTGAATTAAAACCTCTTCAATACTTTCTGGGTGTTCAGTGAACTCTTTTTTTTTTTAATGTTTATTTATTTTTGAGACAGAGAGAGCACAAGCAGGGGAGGGGCAGACAGAGAGGGAGACACAGAATTCAAAGCAGGCTCCAGGCTCTGAGCTGTCAGCACAGAGCCTGATGTGGGGCTCGAACCCACAAACCATGAGATCACGACCTAAGCTGAAGTCTGGTGCTTAACCGACTGAGCCACCCAGGCGCCCCAATGAACTCTTTTTTTAAAGTTTATTTATTTGAGAGAGAGAGTGCGGTGTGCAAGCAGGGGAGGAAGAGAGAGAGAGGGAGACAGAGAATTCCAAGCAGGCTCCGTGCTGTCAGAGCCCAACACAGGGCTCAAACTGACAAACCATGCAATCATCACCGGAGGCGAAATCAAGAGTTAGACGCTTAACCAACTGAGCCACTGAGGTGCCCCATAATGAATCTTATAAATAAAAGAAATATACTATTGCTCAAATGCTGAACTCCCTGTCAATCTGTTTTGTTCAGGAGTCTGTGTGAAAAACTCATTATTTCTTCCCTTTTGCTTGACTACTGTTGATTTCTCTTAAAGTTATCAATGAAAATACAAGAAAACAGCAGACACTCTAACCTATCAATAGAAAAAGGTCACATTTCTTACCATGTGCCCTATGTGTTGACACTGGATTGTGAAGTTAAGGTTCTGCTCAGCTGTACTAAAAGGGGGTGCTAGACATGAGAGGTGGGGGCCAACAGGTAAATTAGAAATGTGGGCTGGTGAACTGAAAAGAAAAATAGATTTATTTTTTACAACTTACACAGTTGATAAGGTAGGACAGAATAATAAAAAAAAAAGATACTGTATTGAGCTATTTGAGGCATCTATTTGACAAGGTCACAAAAAATTTTTACTTCTTACTTTGAAAAAATTGTGATTAGATGAAATAACGGGTCATTAATGAAAGACTGCTATTTATTGTTTTAAGGAAAAAATTTGGAGTTGATTATACACATGATTCTTATTTCCTCATTGTATATCCTCTTAAATTTTAATGCTCTTGAGCTGTTCAAGCAAAACTGCTTGTTGGCACAGTTCTGAGTACCTTCTCTTCCACTCTTATCTCTGCATATTTAAGTAACATTCCTTCACCCTAGGATACCTCAGTGACTCCATCTACCAATACCAATGACTTCTAAAACTCATCTATTCCAGAAGCATTCTATTCATCATTTCCCTGTGGGTGGGTTGCTGGCTCACACTGAGGCGAGGCTATAGAGACAGATGATTATGAGCTAGGCCTCTGGAGTCAGATTTCTTAGTCCAAATCCTGGCCCTGCTACTTCTGGCCACGGGCCTTGGGAAGACTGTTAACCTCTCCAGGCCTTAGCTTCCTCATGTTTATATGGTTTTAACAATACTATCTGCACATAAAGCTTTATGTACAATGCCAGCACATAGTAAGGAAGTGGGAACATCTCATTTATTTTAACACCTCTGTGCCAGAGTTGCTGCACGCTTCCCATTCGTGCCATTCAATCCTCATAACGACGAAGCAAGTGCCGTATTATTAGTCTCATTTACGGTTGGGGATATGGAGGCTCAGAAGGATTCAGACTTGACCAGGTCTTTGCATCTTCTAAGTAGGAAAGATCACATTCCAACTTGGGACTGTTTAACACCAAAGCCTGTGTTCCTACAGCCATTGCAAGCATCTCATCTGTTTTGAATATTTTATTTTGCACTTGTATAGAAGCTAACCTGGGATTTTCCATATGGCATCAATTCTGTTGAAATACTGTCTCCTTAACTCCACAGCAAAAACCTTAAGGGCAGGGGCTGATCATTTTGTAGACAGTGAACAAAAAGACAACTGGGGAAGTGAAAATTGAAGCCTCTCGCTTAATGAAGTGGGGTGATGATCTATGGACCTCACTTGCTAGTTAGGGGTTTGTGCTACACAAAACACGATGGTTAAGAACTCTCCCCAACCCAACATGGAGTCTCTCTCTCTCTCTCTCTCTCTCTCTTTTTTTTTTTTAATTTTTTAAACGTTTATTTATTTTTGAGACAGAGAGAGACAGAGCATGAACAGGGGAGGGTCAGAGAGAGAGGGAGACACAGAATCCAAAACAGGCTCCAGGCTCTGAGCTGTCAGCACAGAGCCCGACGCGGGGCTCAAACTCACGGACCATGAGCTCATGACCTGAGCCGAAGTCGGACGCTTAACTGACTGAGCCACCCAGGCGCCCCTCTCTCTCTCTCTTTTTAATGTTTTTATTTATTTTTGAGAGATAGACACAGCACGAGCTAGTGAGGGGCAGAGAGAGAAAGGGAGACACAGAATCTGAAGCAGGTTCCAGGCTCTGAGCTCTCAGCACAGAGCCTGATGCGGGGCTCGAACTTGTCAACTGCGAGATCATGACCTGGGCGGAAGTTGGACCCTCAACTGACTGAGCCACCCAGGTGCCCCTAGCTCTCTCTTAATTCCATTTGTTGTTCTTGTCTCTTTCCTTCATTTTTTCCATCTTCTTTCTATGCACCCATATTATTCAATGAATGATTTTTTTTCTACAGGAGCAGATATAAAAGAAAATTATATACAAGTGATGCATTCATGTTTAAAATAAAGTTGTTCAGGGCGTCTGGATGGCTCAGTGGGTTGAGCATCCAAGTCTTGATTTTGGCTCAAGTCATGGCTTGGGATTTTGGCTCAATCCCATGGCTTGGGATTGAGCCCAGCATCAGGGCTCTACACTGGGTGTGGAGCCTGCTTAAGATTCTCTCCCTCTACCCCTCTCATGCTCTAAACTAAACTAAACTAAAACTAAACAAAAATAAAACAATAAAAATCTTTTCAGTCCAAAACAACCCAGATTAATTTCTCCTAATTAATGGCAGACTTAAGAACCATTTACAGATGACCAAGACTGACATATAATCAAAAACTAATTTCCTCTTGGTAATTGTGATTTTCACTGTGACAACAGAAATTTAAGTAACATCGTCTTATTTACTGCTTGAGACAAGACCAACAATTTTCCGTTGGACACTCTAAATCACTCATTTGACTTGCCAACTCTGGATCCAGGGAAGAATCTGATCAATTAAAGAATCTCTCAGATATGGGTTTTCCTTAATCAGAAGGGTTAGGCAGGATTTGGGAGATGTAGGAAAAGTCCTCTGCTTATAAACTTCTCTCTTGAGGCACCTGGGTGACTTAGTTGGTTAAGCGTCTGACTTCAGGTCATGATCTCATAGTTCATGGGTTTGAGCCCTGCATCGGGCTCTGTGCTGACAGCTTAGAGCCTGGAGCCTGTTTCAGATTCTGTGCCTCCCTCTCTCCTGCCCCCCTCCCCACTTGCTCACTCTCTCTCTCTCGAAAATAAAAATAAAAATAAAACACTAAGAAAAAGCTTTTCTCTCATCAGTCTATGTCTGAAACACATTTAACTTGAGGAAAATTTCTTCATTCCACTAATTAGGGATAACATTAAAAAACAGACACCCAGGAAGAAGTAGCTGGCTCGCAAATTTAACATACTGTTTAAGGAACCACTGTTTTAATATCTCCATTCTTCAAAGAATACATATTTGTTTTTAAATACAGATAAAATACGTACACATGGTATTACTCTCAAAATAATATACATTGAAAATTTTCTCTCTGCACCTGTCTCTCAGCCACCATCTATCCCTAACTGGAGACAAATACTATTAAGTTTCCTGTGCTTTTTTAAAAAAAAGTTTATTTAGAGAGAGAGAGAGAACACGAGCAGGGGAGGGGCAGAGAGAGAGGGAGGGAGAGAATCCCAAGCAGGCTCCACGCTGTCAGTGCAGAGCCTGATGTGGGGCTTGATCCCATGACCATGAGATCATGACCTGAGCTGAAATCAAGAGTCAGATGCTTAACTGACTGAGCCACCCAGACACCTTCAGTTTCTTGTGTACGTTGATATAGAGAGTCTATACATGTATATTTGGAAAGTACAAAGGCACCAAAGGCTTGAAGGTCATGGTCTCTTTTATCTGCTGCCCCCTTTTCTCATGAAATTCTACTTGAGCCAGCCAAATGCCACCTCTTCTATGAAACTTTCTCTGACTCTTTTCCCCTAACAAGGTTGATCAACCTTCCTGTGGGTCACTGCTCTATCCCCTTGTATTATTGAACTTATTAGTATCACAATAGCTTTTTCATGGATCTAGGTCCTATGTCACCTCCTAGTCTTGGTGGAACTCTTCCATACTGGAGGCTGCTTCCAACTCTTCTTTGTATCCTGGTGCTGAGCCCAGGGTAGGCACTGAGTACATGTTTGCTAAATGATTACCAAGAAATTGGTTGGAGATAGAAAGATACATCAAAATGACCCAGAAAGAGGCTGGTAGGGTATGTCATAATCTTACGTACCCAATCAAGCTTCATTCTTCCTTTTTTTAAAATCCCACCCAAGCTTCTGATGGCAAAATATTAGTGGCACACAACCCACATACCATCACAAATGGATATTAAATCCATGTGAATTTCTAAAGAATTTACTTTAGTTCAAAGGGCAATTTAAAGGAGCCAAGTACACGGGACTTAATTGTCATTGAGCCCCACAAAAATCACAAACTCCTCCAGGGGGATTTAAACACTGCATTGCTGGAAAAGAATTTCATAACACGTACTAATGTATCCTTAGAGTCAATGTCATCAGACATTTCAGCCCATCCATTACCATATTCTTTACTGTTCAGGCTACCAACAAGTAGATAAAGTAACTCATAAACATACCAATCGTTCAGCAAAAGGCAATTTTATCATTGCCACAGTAGGCTCATAACACTTAAAGAAGCCGTGTGTTAGAAAAATTAACTAAGGGTCTCCTGTGCACTGAACAATATCAATAAGCACCCTTGTGTGGGTGAACTATTTCCATAGAATGAGATTTTATAGATTACATTTCTAAATGTTCAGTGGATTGTTCTAATAAGCATTTTAGAATAAAACTTTGATAAAGAATTATGTGGTAGATATTACTATAAAGGAATATATATATATATATATATATATATATATATATATATATATATATGGCTCAATTTTACTATTTGTAGGTGTGATATACTTAATTTGGATCACACTAGAATTAAACCCAATCTTTGTTATACTCATAAAACCTCTGTTCCCACTGCCCTCAAAATAATCCTAGGTGGCATTTTAGCTACAGAAAAATTTCACATTAAATTACACACTTAGGTGGAAAACATATTACCAGTGATCCCCAAAGAGTGTCATGTCGTATTTCCTTGCTTTATGGGAAAAATCCCTGCTAATAAGAAAGACCCATGAGGACCAAAATAAGGATTAAAAAGATTATATGGAAAATGGGCATTGTTTTTGTCTGGAAGAAGCCATTGTTCAGATCTATGGTCTTAGAGGAATAATGCTCCTTTTAAACATCATTTAATAGAGTTCCCCTCTATGGTTGTCACGGTTCAGAAATCATACAGTCCTGTCTTTCCATATAGTAGACGACTTTCTCAGCAGGAAGGCCAAATCAATGAAGGGTGATAATATAGTGGGAGTAGTAAAATGCTCAGTCCAATGCTGTGCAAATCAAAACTATGTTCACTTCTACCTTGAAACAGATGTAGATGTATTAAGTTACTGATTTGTGATGTCTATTGCAGTTAGAGAGTTAAAAAGAAAACTGTTGGGGTACAACTGTGAAAAAATATGTCACTTTGAACAAAGTTGATAGGCTCCAGACTGTACTTATAGAAGTAAAGGGATCAGTGTCTTAGAACATGATGCTTTTCTGTACCAAATCCTTTGTGGCCAAATTCTTTGGGAAAAAAACCAAAACCCTCAAAAACCAAGCTTCCTTATTATATTTCAATTAGAATGTGATTTTGAGGGGCACCTGGGTGGCTCAGTTGGTTAAGCGTTTGACTTCGGCTCAGGTCATGATCTCGCAGTGTGTGAATTCGAGCCTCGCGTCAGGCTCTGTGCTGACAGCTCAGAGCCTGGAACCTGCTCCGGATTCTGTCTCCCTTTCTCTCTGCCCCTCCCCGGTCACACTCTGTCTCTCTCAAAAATAAATAAACATTAAAAAAAAACAAACATGATTTTGAAAAAAGAGGGCAGGAAAGTGTAGAAGAAGGACCCAGAACTGGGAACGAGAGGAGTTAGTTTTTCTCACAGCTCTGCAGGTGGCCAATTTTGCAAGTGGTTCTCCATGCACTGCTTTGTTCAGGACACTTATCAGTAAAGCACAGAGTCAAAATACATGGTTTCTAGAGTCATTCCACGTCTATAATTTTAGACCTCTGTGAACTCATACAGCACAAAGTAAAGCAGAGAAAGCCACTGTTTTATGCAGATACTTAAGTCCTGCCTAGAAATAGTAGGACCTCCTTCTAAATGGCAGACCACAAGAATCCCAACTTTCACAGTCTGTGAGAGATCAGAAACATAAGGGTTTGGCTTGGGCTCTGTATTAGTCTTCTTTTGCAAAATTTAGTGGCTTAGGGGTGCCTGGGTGGCTCAGTCAGTTAAGTGCCCAACTTTGGCTCAGGTCATGAGGTTCATGAGTTCAAGCCCTGTGTTGGACTCTGTGCTGACAGCTAGAAGCCTGGAGCCTGCTTTGGATTCTGTGTCTCCCTCTCTCTCTGCCCCTTCCCTGCACACACTCTGTCTCTGTCTCAAAAATAAAATAAAATAAAATAAAACATTAAAAAAATTAATAAAAAAACCTCAGTGGCTTAAAACAAAAATGAATCATTTGTTTGTTCATGATTCTGTGGGCTGGCAGTGTGGGCTGGGTTCAGGGGGTAGTTCTGCTCCACGCTATCTCAGCTTGGCTCACAAGAGTTTGCAGTCAGGTTGGCTGGGGCCTCAGCCGAGATAACTGGGCCCCTCTGCCCCCATGTGCTCTTTCATATGGGGTGCCATCCTCCAGGAGGCTGATCTAGGCTTGTCTGCAAAGTGGCAGTCTTTCAGGAGAACAAGAGCTAAGCTGCAAGACCTTGAGGCTAAAGGCTTAGAAGTTACTCAACGCCACTTTCACTACTATTGATCAAAGCAAGTCAATGGGCCAGCTCGAATTCAAGGAAAGTGGAAGGAACTGCACAAAATTTATGATCAATTTTAATCTCCTACAGTCTCTATCAAGTCTGGCAGAGGAATTTTCCAGCCTGTAAACAATGGAAGGCAGCAACGTATGGTGGGAAGAATACTGGCTATGGCCACATAAACCTGTGTTCAGAGTTTAGCTCTGCCACTTATCATAGCTTTGTGATAACTTCTATTAAGATATTTAGCCTCACTGGGCTAGTGTTCCTGTCTCTGTAAAATGGAACTAATAAATTCTTCCTTTTAGGGTTTGAGGACAAAATGAGATTATGTATATAATGTCAAGCAAACTGTCAGCCAAATAGATGTTGAATAATTGCTAATGAAGGTTCCCAACACATATATATCTAAGGTTGAAGGGGGCCTATCTGGGACATAAAGGAAGGAATATAGATCAGTGGTCAAAATTCATGACTCTAAGTAGGAATGACACCAATTTCAGTCCATTTTTTAATTTCTATTTTTCCTATTATTATGGTGAACTGAGAATATAAGTGATTGCTTTTTTTTTTTAAGTTTATTTTGAGAGAGAGTAAGAAAGCAAGTGGGAAGGGAAAAGAGAGGGAGAGACAGAATTCTAAGCTCTGTGCTGTTAGCACAGAGCCCAGCTTGGGGCTCGAGTTCACAAACTGTGAGATTATGACCTGAGCCAAGATCAAGGGTCGGATACTCAACCAACTGAGCCACCCACGTGCCCCTAATAATTTTATTTTTTTAAATGTTTTATTTATTTTTGAGAGAGAGAGAGAGAGAGAGAGACAGAGAGTGAGTGGGGGAGGGGCAGAAAGAGGGAGACACAGAATCGGAAGCAGGCTCCAGGCTCCGAGCTGTCAGCGCAATAGCCCAATGCAGGGCTCAAACCCATGAACCATGAGATCATAAACTGAGCCTAAGTTAGACGCTTAACCAGCTGAGCCACCCAGGGGGCCCCCTGATGATATTATTTTTAAGTAATCTCTACACCCAACGAGACATTTGAACTCATAGCACCAGGATCAAGAGTCGCATGCTCTATTGACTGAACCAGCCGGGGGCTCCCTGACTGCTTCTTTTCAAGAAAGATTATGCTGGGAAACCTAATGTAAAAGGTGATAAAAGTAGAAATGCAAACATGTGCTATCTTAAATAGGAATGGCAGGACTCATGTCAACAAAGGCAGCTCTCTACTTTCCTTGTTACAGTGGGGCAGTACGTTGTTTAACCCAAGGATGGACAACTTAATGCATTTGTCTTGCTGGGGCATGTGTTATTATGCTTACATTCCATGTGGTTTTGTAGATCTTTTTATATTTTTGAACCAATTACAAAGGTAGAAGGCAAAGATGATTCAAGACAAGTTGCAAAGATGCTCATCTTCCCCACCTTCAAACCCAGTGCTTTGATGCAAAAGGTATCTGGCAGACCCTCATTGATTCATGCATGAGAAGCAAAAAGTTAAGAGGTTATTTTCAGTATCTCATAAGAACATAGAGGACTTGAAGCAGAATGTAGTCAACAAATACTGTATTTTCTTTACTTGAAGATGACTTTTTTCTCATTTTGATTTTATAATTTGGATGAATCTCAGAGTCAAGTGTACATTCAATATACTACTTTCCCCACTGTGGATACAATAAAAGATGATTACTTTAGAAGAAGTACAGTTTTGTCAAACTGATATAGTTTTGTTTGCCAACTTCATAGGTTGATTATAAATGTTTCTGTTCAGAAAACCTGAAGAAGCCATAGCTATAAAAGGAAGTAAGAGTCAAAAGAACTTACACTTTAAAAAATCTGGATACTCTCACTAATAAATTAGAGTTTGCTACATAGATTTTCTTTTTTTAAAAAAAGTGTTTATTTATTTTGAGCAGAGAAAGGGTGAGAGAGAATCCCAAGTAGGCTTTGAGCTGCCAGCATAGAGCCCAACACATGAATCCATGAATCATGAATCCATGAACCGTGAGATTGTGACCCCAGCTGAAACCAACAGTCAGGCATTAATGGACTGAGACACCCAGGTGCTCCTAGATTTTCTAAGAATCTCAGAACACAGTCACCAATCAAACCCCATAAGACTCTGTTACAAAAGGAACCAAGAGCCAGTCCTTATATCCTAATCCTAATTTATTCATCTATTCTAATAGGTTTGGGGGAGGGTGTAAAGATTTGTACCTACCAAACACTCTAAGAGAAAGAAAATGGATCACAACATTTAGTACCTACCATTATGGAATACTGAAATATTCTTGGGTGATAAACTATAGACAACATAAATAAGCATTAAATCAGCAATACCAGTGGCTCTTTTGACTAAAAGTATGGATTAAGTGATCAGTTATACAGGAAGCAGTAACACCAATCTGTGTGTGTGTGTGTGTGTGTGTGTGTGTGTGTTAAAGGAATGGACTATTTAAGCTAAAAGTCAAGCTCAGGGATTGCAAACTCTTCCACACTATAGGTAACTAAAGTGTGGAATGAAAATCACAGCAATAAAACAGCTAATATAAGAATTGCAATGAATATATAAAAAGTTTCACATTTTAAGACTGCAAAGCTTTCCCTTCTCAAACTCAGAAAAGAAACTGTTTTATATTTACTTGAAATGGAATTCCCTTGCCAAGAATGATTTTGCAAAAGGTTGATATTCATCAATATGAATATAATTTTTCATACTGAACTATAGATTTATTTTAAGGAAATGGGATAATATTTGCATTATATTTTATAAGTCCCTATAGTTCCATCTGGTCCTTATTTACCTAAACTTTACTCAGCTTGCATAATATTTTTGCTTACAGTCATATTCTTTAAGATCAGAAATGCCCAAATCTGGAAATTCAGAGGTACTATTCGTTAACATTCTTTCAGTGTGATTCATAGACTTTCTGCAAACTCTGCTTTGATTTTAAAATAAAACTAAGGTAATAAGATGTTTTGTGTAAAAATATATGACTTAAGCAATAATGATAAAAGGAGCCTGGCTTTGGGTGATTACACGCCAAAGCAAACCACACTCCTCGTGAAACAGGCTGTGCAAAGTTCATTCGAAGGGGAATAGCAAAATAAAACACTTAATCAAATGTAAAATAGTTTTCTATTCTGCTTACTTAAAAAAAATATATAGTGGTTTAAATTGCTACAGTCCTAAGTTTAAATGGTCAAAAGCAGTAACAGCTAAACAATAGCAGGCAATATGGTGAATCAGGGTTAAATGAGGTCACTGCAGAGTCAGACATATGGTGATAGCTAAAAAAATATTTTTCGCTTGAATTTCTAGATGGATGACTTTACCATACAGTATCCAAATGTGACAGTCCTTCTACCTTGATGCTTCTTGCTAATGTACCTCTTCTATCTATGGAACTTCTATTTAATAAGACTGACTTAAATTGGTACTGAATCAGGTGGTGAAAAAAATACACATTTGAAACTTGGAGAGAAATAAGATTTTGAGTCTGATATTCCCAGGCCTTTTAAATATTAATAGAGCATCTCAATTTTACAATCTATCCTGGGCATCCGCTGACCTCATTTACAACGGGATGGTACCAGGAATATCAAGAGGAACCAAATGCCCGAGGCTAATTGTTTTCCTCTTGTAAGGAGACAAGCTTATCTCCAGATGCAGAGGAACATACAAGTATAGCAACTAGGGCTTATATTCATAAACTTAACCTTTCTAAAAGTGGTAATAATGACTAGTTTCCATAAACCAAAACTCAACAGTAATTAAGCCTTATTCTCTAGTTAAAAAAACTTAAGACTGAAGTTTTAAGAAACCTGTGAGATGGGAATGAAAAGAGAGAATGAATTTCCTTATCCTACCATACCCTTGAGAAAGAGACTTCTCAATGTAACACGTTGCTGTCTGATTAAAAGAGAAAGCCTAATAACACTAATGTCCTCGCAAAGTGGCTGCTTGCATTTGTCAAAATATTTCTCGAGATTTGGCACTCACTACGTAGTTCACTCCAACTTTGGCCAGCTGAGGTCTAGAAAGTTATTCCTTATGAAAATGTGAAATCTGTTTTTCACTGAGCCGCTTGGAGGCACTTGAACTGTTCCTACCCTTCGTCCACACAAAGATAACCTTACGTGTTTGCATGTCACTGTCCCTTCTGATCTTCCCTTTTCCATTTGATTCAATTCTTCCTCACAGTGATGTGGTTTCAATAATGTCCTTGTCAACTGTGATATAATCACACCCAGAAATGAACAGGATACTCTAGCTACAGCTAAAACTGATCAGAGAAGCACTCCAGACAGATCTAACAGCATGTGCAAATGCCTTGAATGGAACTGAAGGAGGCCAGCATGGCTGGAGTTCGGAGTGGCTCAGAGTCTAGACAGTCATATTTTTTTTTTAATTTTTTTTTCAACGTTTATTATTTATTTTTGGGACAGAGAGAGACAGAGCATGAACGGGGGAGGGGCAGAGAGAGAGGGAGACACAGAATCGGAAGCAGGCTCCAGGCTCTGAGCCATCAGCCCAGAGCCTGACGCGGGGCTCGAACTCACGGACCGCGAGATCGTGACCTGGCCGAAGTCGGACGCTTAACCGACTGCGCCACCCAGGCGCCCCTAGACAGTCATATTTTTAAGTGTGCAAGGCTCTATATGGTGGTACTAAAGGTACAAAATACAATAAAACAGGTCTGTTCTCAAGATACTCAAGGTCTGGTGGGTGAGATGAACAACCCCCTTTTACAGGTGGAAATCAATGACACATAGACGTAGCACTAGAAAAGGAGCCCAGTGGTGTGGCTTTGCAGTCAGATAGCTTGATGAAACTCCAACTGGACCAACTGCTAGCATTATTGTGGTAGGGTCCCCTCCCTAAGGAAAAAAACAAAAAACAAAAACAAAAAAACCTCAAGGTAACCTGGCTATGCGCGTACATGCAACATCCCTCATGACCTTGTAACATGAGACCACTTAATCAGACTACATGTTTGTGTGTGTTACCATATGTGGGAGACAAGGAAGTAGAAAATACATAAAAAACTACTCCACGTGGTGTTCAGGGCTCAGTTCTTCAGGTACAAGCCCAACTGGGCAGTGCCGGCAGGAATAAAGTTGCTTCCTGGAAAGAAAAGCCTTGGGGTCATGATTCTCTGTGGGAGAATCCTGCTGCATTACGTTCTTGGAGAAGTTACCTAACTTATCTGAGTCTCAGTTTCCTCATCTGTAAAATGGGGATAATACCACTACTTCTATAGGGTTGTTGGGAGAATTAAATAAGAGGATAACACATTAATTACATATTAAGAACAGTGCCAAACCACTTTTTAAGAGTTTGGTGTTGAAAAATAAATATCTAAGTATGCAGAAACAAAGTCATGTTTCTCAGTGTGCAGCTAATATATCAAAGACATACAGATGAAGGGAACTAAGGATATACTTTAATATGAATGTTTAATAATAATCACTAATAACTGAACTCAGTATAGACAGGTACTGGGAAAAGTGCCTTATATTCTTTATCTTAATTAATCCACATATCAACCATAAGAGGTAGATTTTGTTGTCACCACTTTCACACAAATGGAGAAGCAGATTTAATCTAGAACGGTTTAAGTCACTTGTCCAAGACCCTGCAGTGAAAAGATCTGGGATTCTGGTGCCATAGAATCAGCATCATTTCTCAGACTATTAGATTTGATATAACACATTGTCTACACTGTGGGACCGTTGGCAATGGTAGCCAGAGAAAGGAAAATGCACAGAGTGAGGGGTCCTGGGGAAGCTTTCTTCATTCTTTCTCCACTTCATTTGTTTAATCCCAAGAATGATTCAACTTGGCCAATACTCTGAGATAAAATACTTGTTTCTTAAGTTTTTCTTTCTCTTCTCTAGAATTCCCAAGGCTGATATAATAGAATAACCACCAATAAAATGACATTGGAAAACTATATTTTACTTCTTCTGGGGACACTAGAGGTAAAACTTCTCATCAACAAGCAAACATTTCAGAGAAGGGGGAACTGAAAGATTCAGGGAGATGCTTAAAACATATGTGGCAAGCATCATACCTCAGTCTTTCATTTGGCAGAATATGCTGTGTCTTCTGAGTTGCAAGATTTCATGAAAACTAGTACTCCAAGACCAAAATAAGTGGTGGCAGTGGGGGAAGACACAGGATGAAAGCATGGGTGGCAGATGGATGGAAGGAGATAAAAAATATAAGTAAATATACTACTTTATACCTTATCTGATCTCCTTGTTGTGTGCGCCTCTAAACTCATATGTAGAAACCCTAATGACCAGTGTGATGGCATTAGGAGGTGGGCTGTTTTGGAGCTGATTAGGTCACAAGAGCAGAGTCTTCATGGATGAAATTAGTGCCCTTCTAAAAGAGACTCCCCCAGAGGCTCCTTTCACAATGTGAGGATACGAGAAGTCTACAACCCAGAAGAGGGCTCTCGTCTGACTCTGTGATCTTGCACCTCCAGCCTCCAGTACTATGAAAAATAAATTTCTGTTGTTTATAAGCCATCAGTCAGTGGCATTTTATTACAGTAGCCTGAATAGACTAAGATACTGGCATATAAGAAACATACAAAAACTAATCCATATTAAGTATATCTAGACAATGTGTACTACAGTTCTACTTTTTTATGCTTTCCAGAGAAAGTAGCTATTTTAATGGTCCTTATTAAGATTTTTCACTGGTTGGTCCCTTATATTAGACCATAAACACTGATGGTAGTAGGATCAACTTGAACAAATGTATAAGGGCAGGGTTATGTCATTCAACTTCATGTCCTCGGCATTAAGAAGAGGGCAGCCTTTAAGCAAACATATGCAGGCTATCATACAAGAGCCATATTCACCAAAAGCAGACCTGGGAGCACGTCATCAGATTGAAACAACAGAGGCAGAAGTTTGTCATTGAGGAGTGGGTGCAGGTGTGCTCATAAACCTTCCCAAGAGGCTCACCCTCACCATTGTCTTGGTGTTTTAAAAGGCCTATTTTAGAGGAAGGGCTGCAAACACATTGGGGTGTCAAGTGAGATCTCCCTCTCTGATCTCAGAAACCATCTGTCTTGGTTCTGAAGCAATTATTTACAGCAGATAGGACTGGTGTGTTGTCAAGACCAAGTCCCAGAGGCTTCATTCCTCCAAAGATAGTAAAAGTATCTGTTGGACACACAACAGAGAGAGCACAGAAGCCCTAACTGAGATGGTTGGAGCAAATGCTTAAGAAGGGTCACCAGCACGCAAAACATGCTCTTTCCCTGCATCAGAGCTCAAGGAGGCATCACATAATCACATGTGTAAAGGCAAATGCAAAGGTACTTTTGACAGTGGGTCAAACTGTCCGCAATTCCCTTTCATACGTTCTCATCTTTATTTGCTAACTTCCTGCTGGCTGGATGCAATCCCATGACCTGACTGGATAATATGACCTGGCATGTTACTTAGGCTGTGTATTCCATGTCAAAATTTAGAAGGAAACAAAAGATCTTCATTGTGGTAAACAGTGGTTTTATTTGTTAAAGCACCTTCCACCCCCCAGCTGTTCAGCTTCACCAAAAACGGACATGGCTATATATTAACTAGTGAGTCTAACTTACAGCTTTGGATGAGGTACCTGAGGTTGAAAAATAAAAGCTGCACCCCATTTCTCATTTTTAAAGTGGTGCTTATCCTTCCAAGGACAATGGGATTTACAGTCTCAAAAGGCAGAACTATATATTATGAACTTTAGAATGCTGTTAAAGATTTTTTTTTTTGGCTGCCTTGTGGTGGCAAAGAGAAGCAGAACATAGTATTTGGCAAATAGCCTCACATCCAAGAAGCAGCAGGTGAAAAGGAGCACTGGAAGCCTCCAAACTAGCAGCCAACAGCACAAATGTACGCAATAGTAAAGTCCCAAGTACAGCATGGGCACATCTTACTCAGGTTTTCTAACCAACCCACACAAAGCAAAAAAAAAAAAAAAAAAAAAAAAAAACCACAGAAAAAATCAGTTAACAAACTCATTTAGCTGGGCAAAACATGCCGATTTAAAGTAAGTCTTCTGATTTCCTATGGAAAATCTAGTTCTGCCTTATTTTAAGCAGTATAGACTTATATCTACAAAACTCAAATCAGAGAGTTACTTCTTCATGAAAGAATTCACTACAAAATTTCCTTGAAATATGATTTCCCTCGTTTGTTTTAAATACAGATTTATACAAATTCGGCTTATTTAATATTTGCGAATATCTCTTTGGACAAATGAGGAAACAGGCCCTGGAAGGGAGAAACAGCCAATCTTCAAGGTTGACCAGTAGTTTCTGTATACTACTCCAATGTCTTTAGTATATTAAGACCCCAGAACTTTCCTACATTTCTAATTATATGGCTTGGAATGCTATCTTTTCAGCTTTTGTCATTGAGGAAAGCGGCAACCTTTTCTTTATAAGTTTCCATTCAAGTGGTTTGGTCCAGGTTATATTTTTATTTATTTATTTATTTATTTATTTATTTATTTATTTATTTGGAGTGATATAAGTGTTCTTTTATTTATGTATTATTATTATTATTTTCAAGTCTGGTTTTTATTTATTATTATTATTTTTAAAATATAATTTATTGACAAATTGGTTTCCATATAACACCCAGTGCTCATCCCAACAAGTGCCCTCCTCAGTGCCCATCACCCACTTTCCCCTCTCCCCCACCTCCCATAACCCTCAGTTTGTTCTCAGTATCCAAGAGTCTCTTATGGTTTGCCTCCCTCCCTCTCTGTAACTTTTTCTTTTCCTCCTTTCCCTCCTCCATGGTCTTCTGTTAAGTTTCCCAAGATCCACATATGAGTGAAAACATATGGTATCTGTCTTCTCTGACTGACTTATTTCACTTAG
Organism: Prionailurus bengalensis; assembly: GCF_016509475.1. Classification (NCBI taxonomy): domain Eukaryota; kingdom Metazoa; phylum Chordata; class Mammalia; order Carnivora; family Felidae; genus Prionailurus; species Prionailurus bengalensis. The sequence goes on along the minus strand of NC_057345.1, from coordinate 51,006,319 downwards.
CATAATACCTTCCAGTTCCATCCACGTTGCACTTTCAGGCTATATTTTTAAAGTTTTTTTTTTTAAGTTTTATTTATTTAGTTTAGGGGGGAGGGGCAGAAAGAGGGGAAGAGAGAGAGAATCCCAAGCAGGCTCTGGGATGTCAGTGCAGACCCCAACGCAGGGCTCAAAGCCACAAACCCTGAGATCATGACCTGAGCTGAAATCAAGAGTCAGACGCTTAAGCTTAACCTAAGACTGAGCCACCCAGGTGGCCCCAGGCTGTATTTTTTTTTTTTTTTTTAGTGTCTATTTATTTGTGAGAAAAAGACAGATGCGAGCAGGGGAGGGGCAGAGAGGGAGAGGGAGAGAGGGAGAGAGGGAAACACAGAATCTGAAGCAGGCTCCAGGCCCTGAGCTGTCAGCACAGAGCCCAATGCAGGGCTCAAACCCACAAAACACAAGATCTGGGCCGAAGCAAACCACCCAGGTGCCCCCCCAGGCTGTATTTTTAAACTGTATTTAAATCTTACTCCATGAAAAGGCAGAGAGCTAAAACTGGCTGCTGAGCTAGTTAACTCCAGGTGTTCCCAGTTATAATCTTGTTATAATATGTCTAAATGCTGCTATAATGCTGTTGGTCTAGTAAGCATTTATGAAAAAATGCTCCAGGGGCACCTGGGTGGTTCAGTTGGTTAAATTCCCGACTTCTGCTCAGGTCATGATCTCACTGTTTATGGGTTCAAGCCCCGCACTGGGCCCTGTGCTGACAGCTCAGAGCCTGGAGCCTGCTTCCGATTCTGTGATTCCCTTTCTCTCTGCCTCTCCCCTGCTTGTGCTCTCTCAAAAATAAATAAAACTTAAAAAAAAAAAAATACTCCATGTCCTAGACAGAGAAAATCCTGATGAAAATTAAACACTGAGAAAAACTTAAGGCTGGCCAGAATATGCATGCATATCTATTTATAATTATGCTTCTTCTCATTCCATGAAAAAGCCAAGTCTTCCATAGAAGTGATAAAGGCCATAATAAGGTTCCACAACTAACTCTGTAACGGTATAGATACACTTTACTTCTAGGAACTTACCAAAGGTGTGTCTTTTCCTCCCACAATGCTGAGACCAAGACCTGAACGTCCCTTGGATATTTCTATAATCATTTCCTGGCCAGGAACAATGGGACACGTGGCAGGGTCCACTGACAGAGGAGCCTGGAAACCACCTGGAGGATTGAACACAGAATGACCGGCTAGTAGGAGATGTAGTCCGGCGCGCACACTCGTTACTTGGGGAGCGCGGGGTTTGCATGTGTTCGTCATTTCGCTATTTTCCTGCTAAGCACCATGAAGGAAACGCTGGGTCCTTAATGCCCATTCAGGAAGGGATGAAACCTGACGCTTCTGAGATTAAAACAACCACCCCCTACTCAATCATTTAACTATACTTGAAGTTTTTAAAATCTTAATATATACCATGAAAACTGGTATGGAAAAATGACGAAATGATTAAGTACATATAGGCATAAGTTACAATGAAAACAAAGACTAGAATGATAGAAGATTCTGAGTTACAGTTCTAAGACACTAAGAGTTCGTGCTTACTTTCAATTAAAGCATAGCACACCAATTAAGATGTATAAAGGATTTAATCAATAAAATATGATTTAGCTGAAAATAATAATTACCGAACAATGATCCCCAAATACATACATAGTAAAAAAAAAAAAATAATAATAATGTGTCACAAACACATTTAAGAATTAATTACTGGGATGGGGCGCCTGGGTGGCTCAGTCAGTTAGGTGCCCAACTTCGGCTCAGGTCATGATCCCACAGTTTGTGAGTTCAAGCCCCCCTGTCGGGCTCTGTGCTGACAGCTTGGAGCCTGGAGCCTGTTTCAGATTCTGTGTCTCCCTCTCTCTCTGCCCCTCCTCTGCTCAGGCTCTGTCTCTCTCTGTCTGTCTCTCTCTGTCTCTCTCTGAAAAATAAATAAACTTAAAAAAAAAAAAAAAGAACTAATTACTGGGTCCATGACTGAAAAACTTGTTACAAGAGTTATTTCTATTTTATAAAGATCTACTTTTAATTTGGTTTAAAGATTTCATTTTTAACTTTCTAATGTAACATCTATTCCCAATGTGGGGTAGAACTCACAACCCTGAGATCAAGAGTCTCATGCTCTACCAACTGAGCCAGCCAGGCACCCCAACATTTACTTTTTTAAATCATTGCTTTTAGATTGAGATTCTCTGGGCGCCTGGGTGGCTCAGTTGGTTAAGCAGCCGACTTCAGCTCAGGTCATGATCTTGTAGTCCGTGAGTTCAAGCCCCGCATCGGGGTCTGTGCTGACAGCTCAGAGCCTGGAGCCTGTTTCAGATTCTGTGTCTCCCTCTCTCTGACCCTCCCCTGTTCATGCTCTGTCTCTCCCTGTCTCAAAAATAAATAAAACGTTAAAAAAAAAATTAAAGTTTAAAAAAAAAAGAAGAAGAAAAAATAGATTTTCTCTAAAAACTGAGAGAAAAAAAAAATTTACTGGCTAGGAAAAGATGTTTAATACAACCCCTTTCTCTGGCATAACTTCTACATATGTGCATTTTCCAGATGACTGATCCTAACTAATTGAAAAATCAAAATATTCAAAAGGTTAATTTCAAGAGATTCTTATACAAATAACAGCCTCCAGAGAATGTCATCTTTTCTGACAACTAAGCTTAATCATCACAAGTACTGATTCTTACAACGTGGTAGAATTTAGTTAAGGGCTGATAATAAAGAGCCCCACCTGCTGGTCAGCTGCAGCTAATGCACAGGGACCAACTTGGGATCCAGAAAGCTCATTAAACATCTGTACAAGCAAGGGTCTGCGGGGTAACAATGATTTTTACATTTTCAAAAGGTTGAAAAAAAAAATGAAAAAAAAATCTTTTTGAAGACATGTCAAAATTACATGAAATTCAAATTTCAATGTCCATAAATGAAGTTATATTGGAACATAGCCCTGTTCATTTACTTGCAGTCTATGGATGTTATCACCCTATGACAACAGAGTTGAGTAGCTGCAACAGAGTCCATATGGTCCACAAGCCTTAAATATTTACTATCTGGCTCCTTACAGAAAAAGTTTGCCAATCTCTGATATTAAACAAAAGGGAACAGGCTGTAGGTAAGTCTGTGGAGGGTTCTGCTGTAAGCAATAATAATAATAAAGCAGGTTTTGGAGTGGTGGCGACACGGATTTAAGTTCCCAGGAAGGAAATTAATAGGTGGGTGAAACCGAGGCTCATTCCTCATCTGAAAAAATGCATGTAACGAGCCACTTTCTAATAGGAATTAAATGAACAATGTGTGTAAGGTGCCCGGTCCAGCAGCTGGCATAATGTAGCATTCATACAGTCACTCTTTCTGACCACATGGAATTTGTTAATCTAATGGTCTCTTGGTTAAGAGTGAGAAATTTAGTGACGCAGCCTCAATAACAAATGCCTTATTAGAAGAATATTAAATTATAAACCTAATTTCACTCCAGATCTTTTTGCAGCATATGTAATTCACACTGCATTTTCCATTCATTTACAATAAAAACCATGTACAATATAGTGGCATAATTTCATGAATGCTTTACAAAGTTTCTTGTCCTTATGTAAATGACTAGTTTAGCCTCTTGGATGAGAAGAGAGAGAATACATAGTCAGAGATGCTGGCGATGGCACTTCTTTTCCTCCATTTTTGCCTCATTCTAGCTGGTCCTGAGTCAGTCTTGGTATGTATTTCTCCCATACAATCCGGCCCAAAGCCTGACATACCAGGCCCCCAATAAATGTTTGGTAAGGAAATGACTGAACGAGTAGAATTTCCACAGATTAAATTATAGGATGATTAATTTCTGTTATTGAGATATAAATATGTGATACATCATATCAAAACTCAATTGGTTGGGAATGCAAGCTGGTGTAGCCACTCTGGAAAACAGTATGAAGTTTCCTCAAAAAACTAAAAATAGAACTACCCTACAAGCCAGCAATTGTATTACTAGGCATTTATCCACGGGATACAGGTGTGCTGTTTCGAAGGGGCACATGCACCCCCATGTTTATAGCAGCACTTCAACAATAGCCAAAGTATGGAAAGAGCCCAAATGTCCATCAATGGATGAATGGATAAAGAAGATGTGGTATATATATACAATGGAGTATTACTCGGCAATCAAAAAGAATGAAATCTTGCCATTTGCAACTACGTGGATGGAACTGGAGGGTATTATGCTAAGTGAAATTAGTCAGTCAGAGAAAGACAAAAATCATATGACTTCACTCATATGAGGACTTTAAGAGACAAAACAGATGAAGATAAGAGAAGGGAAACAAAAATAATATAAAGACAGGGAGGGGGCAAAAGAGAAGAGACTCATAAATATGGAGAACAAACTGAGGGTAACGGGAGGGGTTGTGGGAAGGGGGATGGGCTAAATGGGTAAGGGACACTAAGGAATATACTCCTGAAATCATTGTTTCACTATATGCTAATTTGGATGTAAATTTTAAAAAATAAAAATAAAATAAAATAAAAACTCAATTGGTAAATTATGGTTACTTTCTCAGTAAAAGGCCACGTAGTAAGTATTTTGAGCTTTACAGGCCATGCATTCTCTGTGGCAACTACTCAATTCTATCCTTAGTGTGTGAAAGCAGCCTTAGACAACAGATAAACAAATGAGCATAGTATTTTAAATTTTATTTATGGACACTGAAGTCTGGGTTTCAGATGATTTTCATGAAATAGTCTTTTGACTTTTCCAACCTTTTAAAAATATGAAAACCATTTTTGGAGACCATGCAAAAACAGATGGTGGGCCAAATTTGACCCACGGGTCATAGTTTGCTGACCACATTCATCAAGAATTTTAGTAAAAATCCAACTTCAGAATTATACTGGCTTGCTAAATTTTTTATTGAGTTAATGTTTATGAAAAACATGTAAAAGACTAATACCATAAAGGTGTCAGGCTTGCTAAATTCATTCAGGGTTGTGTTTTGCCACTGGTAAGCATAATGTTTTAAATAGGCTTTTTAAAAAACTGACTTATATAATATAAAAACAAAGTAGAAATACTCATTATTCATTTTGAAATTCTATTTTCAACTGCCAGTCAGCATAATTCATGCCAGGAATTCAAAGATAGAAAGTGAATACTCTTGTCTTTAAGCACTGAAAATTAACAGTCTTCAAATAACTTATATCAACATATGCAAGGCTAACAATTTGACTGAATATGATTTTTAAGAGGTATTACTCATGAACTAAACACATTCTTTTGGAGAGAGTACAGAATAATTTATTTGTAAGCCTCATATTCAAACAGTATTTACTGAAGGCCTTTTTTGTTCTAGTACTTTTATATTCAATAAGCACTAGGCAATCCCAAAAACAGAGATGAGGAAAATGGTGACCTGTCCAAGTCCCAAAGCTAAGAAAGTATAGGAGGGGTGGAAAGCCAGGCTTCCTGACTCCTGGTCCAGTGCTCTTTTCAGGACATCACAATCCCTTCTCTTTTCTCATGTCTGATGAGTCAATTCAATTTTGCTCACAGAAAGAATCATACCATAGCCTGGGAAGTCTGCATCTGTTGAATGGTATGACGGAGCTGGTGCTAAAGGTATCTCTTGTGAACTGAAGGAAACTTTCGTCGAATATTTTTGCTGTTTCATTTGGCTGACAGCCTACAAAAGAAAGGAAAATTAGATGCATGTCAAAGAGGAGAAAGATAACAAAAGGACAAGACTTTAAAACTGGTGTGTTGTTACCAAAACAATGGCAGCACTCCAATAATGTCTTCTGAGAATTTAGAGTGGGAGGGAGTTAGGATGATTTGTGTCCCATCCCCCATGCCTCCCTATTTTAATCTTACATCTAAAATGCTTCAATGAAGGATGGATCAAGGAAGGGAAGAAGGATAAAAGCTGACAATACTTATCATTGTGGTCTGTATATGATGCTGGGGCTGGTAAGCAGAACAAAAATTTTTACAATTTCTACTTACTGATGAAATCAATGTGAAGTGCACATACCTATGCTGTGCCCGGTGAAAAGCAATCTATGCTGCAGATGTTCTGAGCATACAACACTGTCCATCTCTTCTGGACACATCCACAATAGTCAAATGCATTAGGCAGCTTAACTGAGCAACATGAGGGTCAGGAAGAGGAAATAAGCATCCACTGAAAGCTTACTAAGTGCCAGGTACACCAATTACATTTTAATTCACCTCAAAGACCTGTACCTTATTCACCATTGACTCCCAGTGCCTGGAACATAGTAGAGCCTCAATAAATGTTTGATGAATGAATGAATGAGTCAATGAATGGATATACAAGAGCAAAATTGAAGACATGGAAATTCACAGTTGAAAATGAATTTGTAATTCAGTGAAGGTACGGAGACCTTTGCTACGTGAGCTTCGGAAAATTAACTTGTCATTCTGGATTTGGGTTGATAAGACCTCCAATGAATATTAGTATTAGAAAACCAAGAAAAACCAAAAGGATTCCATGCTTGCTTCACAGGCAGTTAAGAAATATAGGTAGTGACCTGACCTGCCTTCTTGATCTGTAGTTAGCCAGGGAACCCATCCCCAGCTGGAAGATTCTGGTGGAGGCAGTGAAGCACCAGGCTGTCCCTGGGGTCTAGAAATAGGATCAAGGTAACTGCTCCAGAATAATGATACCTCAAGATTCTGTCAGTGGAAGGCTGTGCCTCAATACAAGGTGCTGTACAGTATATAAAAACTAAAACAATACCACCCATTGTGCATCTGCATTGTACTTTCTAGTTTTCAAAAACACTTTTACATCTATGAATTCATTCATTTATAAGAAGAACCTGGAGGGTTAGACACTATTACTTTCTTTTCCAGATACAGAAGTCGTTGTCAGACGACATATCTGAAATCACAAACTAATGAGAGGAAGAGGTTGGATTAAAAGTCAGTAGCTAAACAATGCTACAAATTATTGTATTTTTATTTTTAGAAGATTTTATTTTCAAGTAATCTCTATTCCCATCATGGGGATCGAACTTACAACTCTGAGATCAAGAGTGGCATGCTTGGGGTGCGTGGGTAGCTCAGCTGGTTGAGCCTCCAATTCTTGATTTTGGCTCTGGTCGTGTTCTCACAGTTCATGGGATCAAGCCCTGCATCAAGCCCTGCCTTGGGCTCCACACTGACAGTGCAGAGCCTGCTTGGAATTCTTTCACTCCCTCTCTGCATGCATGCACACACTCTTTCTCTCACAAAAAAAAAAAAAAAAAAAAAAAAAAAAAAAAGAATTGCATGCTGTACTATCTGAGCCACCAAGCACCCCAGAATGCAACAAGTTTAAAATGTTTATCAAACAGCCGCTTGGCAATGAGTCTATGAATGTTCTTTTCTGCAGTTTTTCTATCACCAACATTTAATAACGACCATATACTTTCTTAAAAAGATTTATTCAAAGACATATTTTCAGTGATTTCAAAAACGAGGGCAGTGGAAAAATGACAAATACAGGTTTATTATCAGAAAACTGAACAATGGAGCCACCTAAATATCAATTACTCTAAGGACCACATTTTCTAGCCTGCTTGCAGCCAGATACATCTGCAGACTCTTATCCAGTAGGGTGTAAACAGATACGAACTGTACAATTTTCAGGTCATTCTCTTAAGGATTAGAAACCTGCCTTCCTCTTCTCCCTAACTGGCATGCAGATGGGGTGATAATAACTGGAGAAGCCATCTTGGACCAAAAAATGGATGCATTTTTTGAGGATGGTAATCAAATAAGAATGATAATCATTCTTAGACTGACCATACCCATACTTTATATAGAAGAGATACTTCCTGTAGAGATTGAGCCTAATCTTAACTCATATAGTACTTAAATTCCACTTTTGTTGTGTATCATCTTTAAAAAGAATATCAATAACAAAGGAAAATGGAAGCTAAAGAATTTTTTTTAACGAAAAAATGATGTGATTTTTAAAACAGGAAAGTACAAGAGACCACAATCATGACATTATCACTTTTATAATAGCAGGGAATGTTTGCATCATTACATCTCAGCTCCAGGTAGCATTCCATTTCATTGTGTATAATAGCTTTCCAACAGATATTGATAGTATTGAACTCAATTAAAAAACAAGGAAATAGGGGCCCCTGGGTGGCTCAGTCGGTTAAGTGTCCGACTTTGGCTCAGGTCATGATCTCGCGGCCTGTGAGTTCGAGCCCCGCGTCGGGCTCTGTGCTGACAGCTCGGAGCCTGGAGCCTGGTTTGGATTCTGTGTCTCCCTCTCTCTCTGCCCCTCCCCTGCTCATGCTCTGTCTCTCTCTGTTTCAAAAATAAATAAACGTTAAAAACAACAACAACAAGAAGGAAAAAGTCCACAGGAACCAAGTGAGAAGTCCAACATATACTTTTAGAGGCAGACTTCTTGTTGGTAGGTATGGTGAAGGATGGAATGTGTGCTCCCTGTGACTCATCCATTGGCACAAAACCAAACTAACAAGAATGAAAGATAAGAAAGATTGGACTTTCTGTTGAATGCCTTCTATTCAAACCTGAGAGTTGGAATGGATGTTATAGGCCATCTAACCTAACTAAACCAGTGATTCTCAGGCCCTGTCTTTATAACAGAAATTGCTAGGGAGCTTTTAAAATTTATGGATGCCGGAATCCCCCTTCTAAACCAAGTAAATTGGCACATTTTGTGTTTTAAGAATTATTGCTTAAAGTTAAACCATGGATTCTTAAGGTGGGGTAAATGGGTTTCTAAGAGATCCACAGAAGGCGTTTTGGGAATTATAAAAATCCTGTGTTGTATGAAAATTATGTTTATCAGTATTTTTCTGGAGAAAAGGATCTACAGTTCATCAGGTCTTTATGATGGGGGAAAAAAAAATCACCATTCAAAACAAGATAGGAATTGTTGAGTTTGCTACTACTGATAGCTGTGTGGCCACAGGCAAGTCACTTAACCTCCTTGTACTTAACTTCCTCATCTGTAAATTGGTGGCATTATCTCTAAACCTTGCAAACCTGCTGTAAAGATCAAAGAGAAAAGTATATAAGTAAACCTATCACTGTGCCAGGAACAGTTTAAGAGTTCAACCGATAACAGCTATTAATGTTTTTATGTCCTTTGATAATAAATGACCAGCCAGCTCCTGATTGAAAACAGTCAGGGCTGGTCTGGAACAGCTCAAGTGGTTGGGAAGTTCTTCATAATGAGCTGACACAGCCTCGGTGCACGTGCTGCTCACTGACCTGTGGGCCCTTTCTCTTCTGTAGCCACGGAAAAGGGTTACAATCGCTTTCCCAAAGGAAAATGCTTTCGATATTTAAGCGCTCATTTTCCAACAGGGAAAAGAAAGGGCAGATGATGAATAAAATGTTATTCTAAAAAAACATTTTCGAGATGGCTGATATGTGTCTTGTGGTAAGTGGCAGCATATAATGTATTAACACATTAATAGTATTTACGAATGCATTACATAAAGTAAAAAATGTGTCCTTAAATTAAAAATTGCTTATACGTTTTCAGTTGAACCGAATTTGGTTATTTTTAAGGTTCTTCCTACACCTACTCATTTTTTAAAAAGATTTTATATTTTTAAGTAATCTCTACATCCAACGTGGGGCTCAAATTCAAAACCCTGAGATCGAGAGTCTCATGTTCTACCGACTGAGACAGCCAGGCACCCCTACACCTACTCATTTTTATTTAGGTTTTTAGCATATAATTTTGGAGACTTTTCAAAGGCGTTTCCTTTGGCAATGTTTGAAATATTATGCATTTCTTGTAAGTTCTAGTTCCTTAAACATAAGAATAGTACAGTAATAATGTAAATTTTAGCAGCATGAAAATATAAACTAGAATATAGAAATGAGAATCAAGATTAAAAAAACACACTTGAGAGCAACAAAAGTAAAAAAATTTGACAGAAATGTATAGTTTTGTTTTTTAAGTGAAGTGAAACTTAAAATGCAAGGAGCAATACAACATTATTGTATTTATGTTTTTATAGAACTATGCATTCTCCCACTTAAAATTTTTATTTATGACATTAAGACATGGCACTCTCAGAATTTAAGTGCAGGTGTGTTTGCAGGGATGGCCCACTTTTAAACACCTGTTCAGGGTACTGGTCCAGGAAGACGCACAGAGAATATTTCCATACACCTTACACAGAATCAGTTACACAGCTATGGGTTGACTTCAAGTTGCAAGACATACCATAACCTCCTGGCAAGTCACAAAGGATTTAATTTCATTGTAATCACCTCCTTTTTTTCTGGAACCCACTTATAATGCACACCATCCCAGTAGAGTGAAACCTAAAGTGGAAATTACGTACACTGTCAGTTGGGCATTCCAGTGCCTTCTGTTGACCTGCCACCACACCTTGATCAACGATCTGGGAGATGTCTTCCTAAAAGGTAAAAGATACAAGTGGTTAACAGTATTTTAGGGCTCACTTGCACTCTCCAACTTTAGCAAACACCATGGAGCTTTCGTTCTACTACAAAAATGACCACAAAACACCAGTCAAAATTTCTCTTCATCCAGCTCAACTAACTCTCAGAAATAAACATAGGCTTGTCACTTCCAAATGCTTCTTTTGGGGACTTTCAGATCTATCAGGCTTTAAACCCATCAGATATCCCCTGATGGTCCCTTCAGGCGAGTTTTTTCTTCTTTTGCCATACTAGTAATTTCTACATCTGTATTTACACTGAATATTTAGTTCTTTCATAGCTCAAGCTCTGATATTAGAACATCTTTCTGCCCAAGATATTCAATTAGAGGCAAAATATATTCACTAAAGACACTGGGGGGTACAAAGTTAGTCCTAAACCCCATGGAAAAGTGCAGAGTCCAGACTTAGGAGAGCAAGAAACTACCAAAACACATAGGAAACCACTGCATACCTAAAGGGCAAATTGACACCAACACTGACAAATTGACCAGAATGCTTATGTCTGCTTCCCACCATATCCCATCCTTCTTTATAGGCAAATTTATAGGGGAAATTATCATGAGATGGTTTACTCTGTCAGGCATGAACTCCTGTATTGGGACTTGGCCAAGGCAGGGAACATGGAGTGTGATTGTTTTGGATAGGAGCAAAGGCTGGCTTACTCTAGCCCCTGGTAAATGTCTGAAAGACACCCAGGTGGCACGTATAACATACAGACTGTAGGCAGGGAAGCTATCTGGAGATGATAAGAGAGGCATATAGCAAAGTGGTAGGAGTTTGTGAGCCTAGTTCCTTGACTTAAGAGTTTTGCAACCCTGAGCAAATTTTCTGACATCTCCAAGCCTCAGTCTCCTCATTTATAAAATGGGAAGAAATAAAGGTTGTTACACTATAGGGATGTTGAAAGGATTAAACGAAGCAATACATGAAAAGCACTTAGGGTAGGTGGCAAAAACCAAATATGTAATAAAGATGCTAATCATGGGAGTAAATGGAATCAAGCTCTGACAAATTCATATTCCTAACTTTACTATAGGGCTGGTGAAAATAATTACATGGAAAGGACATTTTCTCCTTTGGGGAATGCTGGGATAGTACCTGATACCTCCTACCCCCACTTCCACCTCAGTTTCTTTTTTGAACATATTGACATACACTTAATTCAATAGGCTCCCCCCATCAGATCTGTAACAATACAAGAGATAATGATCAGGTCATGCCCAGGTATTCATTATTACTAGATTCGGTTACAATCTCATCCTGTCCCATCAATTCCCTATTGGTTTACAACCTGAGAAATTTAACCCCACCACATAATACCATGAGACTGCAGCCTAGGTCTTCTGGATAATTGTGACTACCTTTATCTGTCCACTTACTTTTTAGGACCACAACTCTTTCTCATTTAGATATAAATTCTCTCTAAATTTCACCCATATGGGAGAAAGACTTTAGAATTCCTCCTCTGCCAAATTCTGCTCTTAAACAGATTATATGACATGAATTCAAAAGTTACTTCATGCCATAATTCCCTGAGCCTCTGGGCAGTGCCCCTTCCATAGCATGACCAATTTATTTTACCACAATTTTTGCACTATTGAGTTGTATCTTTTTATGTGTCTGTCTCCCATACATTAGCATGATTGACTTTTTGTCTCATTTGTTTCTTCAACATACGGCAGAATAGACTGTGAGCTTGAAAAAGGGCCCGTGCTGAATGAATCAAAGTTCAGGAACTCAAATCTTAAATGCATCTGGTTGGATTTCAGAGCCACCCTTGAAAGAAAGGATGCACAGTGAAGGTGATCCTGTGGCTTCCACTTTAAAGGATCACAGTTGAAAAGAGAGAAGAAAGACATATAAAGGTCAATAAATGGTGCTCATGGGAATTTATAGAAGAAAACTTCTAAACTGCCTTAAAAATGGAAACCATTGGTATTATTCCTTCCAATGCAGATCAAATGGCCTTCGGAAGAGCCTCTGTTTGAAAAATGATACTTCAGGTCTGCAATTCCACCTTTATTTAAGCCCAGATTAACTAGCAGTGGGACAAAGGAGCTGACTTCCCCAGCTGGACTTAAAAACCCAATTTGCATATCACAGAGAGGTACTCCTAATTGGTTGAATTCATCCACATTTGCATTTGTAAATAAAAAAGGGCACTGGAGCAGCAGCCAGAAAAATCTGGGTTCAGCTTGGTTCCACTACTTAGCAGCAGTAATGCTTGGAAACCTTCATTTTTAGCAACAGTGAAAATACACTAACAACATCTACCTCAATAAGGGGTTGCCAGCAAAGTTGAATTCAACACGTGCTTAAGGAGGATCTACTCTATGCCAGCACTGAAAAAGACCAAAGGAGTCTTGCACTTATGACATTTACAGATCTGGTGAGACAGATATCAGACAAAAAGCCGTGGAAACTTTGAACAGCTAAATGATATCTGTATGAAGACGTGTGGCAGATAGCAGGTGCCTGAGAAGAGGGTTTCCTTCCCTTTCTCTTGTCCTGAAAATGTAGAAGGATGAGATGAGGAAATCAGAGCTCTGAAAAGCATCCGGTCCAACTCCCGGTCCCATTTCTTACACTGATTGCCCTTAAACCTCTGGGCCACGGGATGGGGCCAGTGCATGGCGATGATAACAACAGTGACAGATCAAACTTGCTGAGCACTGACTGTACCAGTCACTGAGCTAGATACAGTTCATGTGTCAGATGCCGATGTACACAACAGACCCGTGGGATAAGTATTATTATCACCCTCATTTCAGAGTTAGCTCGGGCATGAGAGCCTAAAGTATGTGCTGAACCAAAACTTAATCCAGACGCATCGTGCCGCAGAGCTTCTGCTCTTCACCCAGGATAAAACACAAGGGAGAGGCGGAGTGCTGCTCACCTTCCCAACGACGAACATGAGCTGCTGAGGGGCAGCCTGAACATGGTGATTCCATTTTTAGATTCAACATAAAGTCAGAACGAGTCATGCCAGCTTATTTTGAGCTTGGGCAGGCAAAAAAAAAAAAAAAAAAATTCATGGCACCAGCCACCGCGGTGACCTATGGTGAGTCACTTTTTTCTGTGTTTTGTGTATAAACATAAATTTCAAGGGGCGCCTGGGTGGCTCAGTCGGTTAAGCAGCCGACTTCGGCTCAGGTCATGAGCTCATGGTCCGTGAGTTCGAGCCCCACGTCGGGGTCTGTGCTGACGGCTCAGAGCCTGGAGCCTGTTTCAGATTCTGTGTCTCCCTCTCTCTGACCCTCCCCCGTTCATGCTCTGTCTCTGTGTCAAAAATAAATAAACGTTAAAAAAAAAAAAAACAACATAGGGGCGCCTGGGTGGCGCAGTCGGTTAAGCGTCCGACTTCAGTCAGGTCACGATCTCGCGGTCCGTGAGTTCGAGCCCCGCGTCGGGCTCTGGGCTGATGGCCCAGAGCCTGGAGCCTGTTTCTGATTCTGTGTCTCCCTCTCTCTCTGACCCTCCCCTGTTCATGCTCTGTCTCTCTCTGTCCCAAAAATAAATAAACGTTGAAAAAAAAAATTTTATAAAAAAAAAAACAAACATAAATTTTGAACTTGCTAATCTCCCAACTATTGCACTGAGGGAGTTTTTAGTGCCTTCAAAGCTGAGGTTCTGGGCTATTCTAAGCTATTGACTTTGCATAGGGGACCCCTGAATAAGAAAGGTGAGAAGGCGCGGGGAAAGACCATTTCATTTCATGAAGCAAACTGATAGAACACATTCTGTGTACATTATGTTATAATTCTCAGCGCAGTACTAAAAGCTCCTGAAAGAAAATTCTTTGTGCGCCAAGCAAATTACTCTGATCAAGAGAAGGAACTTCCAAGTGGTGGACATAAAAAGCAACACTGCGAATATTCTATATAATAGATAATAATGGGATGTCCAGCTTATAGTCACCAAAGCTGGTTGACTTCTGTCCCACAGCTGGTAAACAAGCCCAATAAGCCCTGTCTGTCCAGCCAAAGTAATTGGTCCAAGGGCAGACATCTAGACTACACAAGAACATCCTATAAATTTTCTAAAGTGGATCCAAGGGAAGAGCCCCTTTCTGGCAGTGAGGCTTAGGAGCTTTTGGTGGCCATGCTCCCACTATGCTGAGGCAACAAGTCTGCAGTGGAAGAGAGTCAGAGACTGTAGGTATCTCTGGAAGGTCCAGGTCTCAGGTTCCAACTAGCCCTGAGGCTGTCAACCCTGCCTTTCCTGTAGTTATGTAAAAAGGACCTGTCACCTATCAGTAAATTTCCCTTTGTGTACAGGTCAAGCTGAGGTTTTATCACTTGCAATCAAGAGACTACTGATTAAAATGAGGTGGAGCCCAGAAAAGATCTATCAGGATAACAAACTCATAGGGCTAAAGCCAGAGGGTAGTTAAAATGGAGATGAAGGAAGTGACCTGGGTACGAGACAGCAGACCAGAGAGAGCTGCTCAGCCTAAAGGGAGTCACATTCAAAAGTATTCAAATTCAGTGATTTTTAGAACATACCTGTCAGACACACAACAAACACAAATCATCTATTGCTGATCTGGGTCCTTGGACTCCCACCTTGCAGCCTGTGGATACACTAGAAAAGGACAGCCTTTGCTTGAGTCAGTTCCGGCCTCCCTCCTCCGACCACGGGGATTAGCTGAACTCACACCAGCAAGAGCTCCATGGCCCTTCACCTGCTCTTCTGCAGTACTCCTCAACGCTAAGAACTACTTTTTTAAGTTTATTTATTTATTCTGATAGACGGAGACAGTGAGCAGGGGAGGGGCAGAGAGAGAGGGAGAGAGTTCCAAGCAGGCTCTGCACTGTTAGTGCATGCCCCAGTGCAGAGCTCGAATTCACCAACTGTGAGATCATGACCTGAGCTGAAACCAGGAGTCAGATGTTCAACCAACTAAGCCACCCAGGTACCCTGCTAGGAACTACTTTTTTATTTTTTAAATAATGTTTATTTATTTTTGAGAGAGGGAGAGAGGGAGAGCGAGAGAGCGCGCACAAGCAGGGGAGGGGCAGAGAGAGAGAGAGAGAGAGGGAGACGCAGAATCTGAAGCAAGCTCCAAGCTGTGAGCACAGAGCCCCACATGGGGCTCGAACTCACAAACCGCGAGATCATGACACCAACCGAAGTCAGACGCTTAACCAAATGAGCCACCCAGGCGCCCCGGAACTACTTTTTAAAAGTCGGATGCAAATCCTGGCGGTGGCACTTAGTTGAGTATCTATGCCTCAGTTTCCTTATCAATACAATGGGGATAGTTATAGGCTCAATCTCCTATAACACAGAAATTAATACACTTAGAATGATGCCTTTTTGGATTGTTAGTAAATATTGTAAAAGCATTCGCGGCCATTATTATCACTTGTTCCTTCTTGTGTGTTGAATTTTAGATTGTGCAAGACAGGAAGCAGTTATTTTTTTTTCCAATTTTTTTTAATGTTTATTTATTTTTGAGAGAGAGACAGAGCATGAGCAGAGGAGGGGAAGAGAGAGAGGGAGACACAGAATCCGAAGCAGGCTCCAGGCTCTGAGCTGCCAGCACAGAGCCCGACGCAGGGCTTGAACCCATGAACCATAAGATCATGACCTGAGACGAAGTTGTATGCTCAACCGACTGAGCCACCCAGCAGCCCCAGAAACTATTATTTAATGGCTGCTCATTATGTACTTGTCACTTAGTAGGCACCTTTAAAATAACTCATTTATCCTCACGTAGTGTTAATAATAGCCTCCCCCATTTACTGTGCACTTACTCTTTGTTAGGAACTGAACTGTCTTTCTCTCTACCCTCCCCCTAATGAAAGCTTTGCTGTTATCTGCATTGTGCAGATAAGTGACCTGAGTATTCTGGAAGTGAATTCACTTGCCCAAAGGCTTAGGTCACAGTGAGGATTAAAAGCCTTATGTATTTGGCTCACATGCTTAATCATGCCACACTGCCTCTCCAAGAGATAGTTGGCATTAACCTATGAAGAAGCTCAGGTTTTAAAGAAGTCTAATTTGTCGTAGAGCATATAACTTATAGGTGGAAACATCTGGCTATGAACCACTATCCAACTTCAAAGTCCAAGCTTTCTCTTCTATTCAGATAATACTGAGGAGTGAGAACCACGTGGATCTGTGACCGTTTCCATTGATTTGTGGGAAATATGAAAAACCACCATATGGAGAGTCCTTTATAAAGCTAAATCTATGCAAGTTCAAGGACTACCCTTTAAGACTGTGCCCTCCCTAAATTTGCAGTGTTAAAACGGCTCTTCTTATGTGACATTATGATAATGATATATGGTAGTAATGGGGATGGGAGGGGAGGGGAGACTTCAATAGGTTGAGCCCTCTGAAATCCCTGTTACTTGACCATTTCTTGACTTACAAAATGACAGACTCATATGCTCCAAACTACCATTACTTTGCTTTTCATTACTTAGCCAAATAACACTAATACTAATAATACTACTACTAATAATAATTCTACATTCTCAACATTCTTTTGAAAATTTTCTGGTCTGTGAAATCCCAGTGTCTGAAAAAAATATACTTTGCTTTATGCTGTGTCCCTAGACTTAAGCATACTTTGCAAATGATTTGATGAAAGCAGACAAGGAGAGATATTAGTAAAAGCTGACTGTGGTTTTGAACCTGGATACATAGGAGGTTGATATTGTCTCTAATTTTTAAAATAATAACATGAAAAAAAAAAGAAAAAAAAATAGATTTGTAGAGGAAGATAATGAGTGCAGTGTAGGATTTTAACTTTTAAGAGAATAACATGCTGTGTGATTTCTGATACATGTTCAGTTTATCGATTTTTTATTTTCCTTTAAAAACATATTAAAAGGTTTTTAAAAATTTTTTAAATATTTATTTTGCAGAGAGAGAGAGAACACACACAAGTGGGGGGAGGGGCAGAAAGAGAGAGAGAGGGAGACACAGAATCTGAAGCAGGCTCCAGGCTCTGAGCTGTCAGCACAAAGCCTGATGCGGGCATGAACCCACAAACACGACCTGACCAAAAGTGAGACACTTAACCAACTGAGCTACCCAGGTGCCCCTAAAAAACATTTTAAGTGAAATATAATTGACACCAGTTTATCAATTTTGACTAGTAGGCTTTATTAAAAATGATTCCTAAGTGTTTTTAAAGTGCTGGTATCCAAGTTTGGAAAAACTGCTTAAAATGTGTTTTTGATAAAAAATAAAAAATAAATACATAAAATGTGTTTTTGATGATTGTAGGTCTCAAGTCCAGTCTGGAATTGTCAGATGTATATCCTCTTCACTTTTAAAACAACTGAACTATGTACTTTAAATCCATTTTTATCCCCAATTTGTAGTTCATCAAGAACTGCAGGGTTTTAGTTTGGATGGGGTAGCAGATGTCACTGTGAAAATCGTATTTTCTGTTTCAGATCTAACATGAAAACCGCTTCTATAGCAAGAGCCTAGGAATTCCCTTGTAAGGAGCCAGAGAGAAGAATGTGTCTGAGTCAGCACTAGCCTCTCTTTTGTGACAGTATGCAAATTGCCAATGGCAGAGTTCAAGTGCATTCAAATATGTGGCATTTTTCACAGCTCATTGTACTTTATATCTTGTATTTCTGAAAATCACTTGAGATTTGCCTACATGATACATTTCCCTTTCCTGGTCATAAAAAAGACGGTAGATTTACAGTCAAGTCAATTTCCTTCACAAAAGTCACAAGAGGAAAGTTTTGGGGTTTTTCCTCCGTTCTCTCTCCCTCCGTATCATAAATGAAGAAGACACTGTAGAGACATGATGGTAACAGGTAGAGTAATCTCAGGAACTCAAAGACAGCACAGAGACAGGTATATGATTTTAACACAAATTCCCGCCGTCGACACCTGCTGGCTTGCTTTCATTCCCTTTAACTGGTCTGCTGTGAAGACTTGTTAGGTGAAATTCAATTTGCCAGGAAGGAATCTTCCTTCATAATTCATAATCTTCCAATCATAATTATTAGCGCTAAGAACCCAGAGAAGGAAAACGAAGCCCTGGCTGAGCCTAGAACTCAGACTTTCTTAGCTGTGTCTAGTGTCTTAATTCCAGAACTTATCAGAAACATAGAGGTGCTCACACGTGGTTCTCTGAGTCTGTAAAATTTTCACTTCTCTGGGCAAGTCTTATTTGTCACGATAATTTTAAGGTCCTATAATCTAAAACCCATATTAACTATATTTCAGAGGGAGCAGAAATTAAGCATTTGTATTAAAGGCCTTTTATGTCCCAGACACTGTGAGCCACGGGACATATCAGTGAACAAGACACATGAATCTTACCTTGAAAGTACTTTCAGAACTGCTGAGAAAAAATATGGCAGCTTAACACTTTCACAGCATTTCCTATGTGCTCCAAAAGGCATCCGAGGTGTATTAATTTCTATGTTATATGAGATCGAGCCTATTACCGTCCCCATTGTATTGATAAAGAAACTGAGGCACAGAGACTCCACTAAGTGTCACAGCCAGAATTTGCATTCAACTTTAAAAAAGTAGTTCCTAGGGGCGCCTGGGTGGCGCAGTCGGTTAAGCGTCCGACTTCAGCCAGGTCACGATCTCCTGGTTGGTGAGTTCGAGCCCCGCATCAGGCTCTGGGCTGATGGCTCAGAGCCTGGAGCCTGTTTCCGATTCTGTGTCTCCCTCTCTCTCTGCCCCTCCCCCGTTCATGCTTTGTCTCTCTCTGTCCCAAAAATAAATAAACGTTGGAAAAAAAAATTAAAAAAGTAGTTCCTAGCAGGGTACCTGGGTGGCTTAGTTGGTTGAACATCTGACTCCTGGTTTCAGCTCAGGTCATGATCTCACAGTTGGTGAATTCGAGCTCTGCACTGGGGCCTGCACTAACAGTGCAGAGCCTGCTTGGAACTCTCTCCCTCTCTCTCTGCCCCTCCCCTGCTCACTGTCTCCGTCTCTCAGAATAAATAAATAAACTTAAAAAGTAGTTCTTAGCGTTGAGGAGTACTGCAGAAGAGCAGGTGAAGGGCCATGGAGCTCTTGCTGGTGTGAGTTCAGCTAATCCCGGTGGTCGGAGGAGGGAGGAGGGAGGCCGGAACTGACTCGGGCAAAGGCTGTCCTTTTCTAGTGTATCCACAGGCTACAAGGTGGGGAGTCCAAGGACCCAGATCAGCAATAGATGATTTGTGTTTGTTGTGTGTCTGACAGGCATGTTCTAAAAATTACTGAATTTGAATACTTTTGAATGTGACTCCCTTTAGGCTGAGCAGCTCTCTCTAGTTTGCTGTCTTATACCCAACCCAGTTCATTCATCCTTCCCCACGAATGTGGGGAACCTTCCTCCTTGGTTCCTTTCCTCAGTAACAGCACCCAGCTGGCACCCAGCCAGTCAGCTTGCACCGATGCATGTTAGAGTCAGTCCTAGCCCTCCTCTTCCTCCATCAACTTTCATCATTGTTATTCTAACAACTTTTTAACTCTCTCCCAGCCTTCAGTTTTGACTTTTTCTAAGGGATTCTTTTCAGGGCATTCAGAAGAATCTTTTCAAATGGCTACTCTCATCATCATCCCCAGTTAAAACCACTCCAGAGGCTTCCCTTGGTCCACAAGGCCTTCCACCATTCACCCCTGTCCACTTCTTGGCTTTCACCTCCCACCACTCCACCTGCACAGCCACAGCTCTGTCTCCAGTATTAGACCAGGGATGCAGACTCAGGTGTTTACAGGTATGGGGATATGGGAAGCAGGCTGGGGTGGGGAAATGGTGTTAAAGTAGGGACAGAAGGGGGGCCTGGGTGGCTCAGTCGGTTAAGCCTCTGACTCTTGGTTTCAGGCTCAGGTCACGATCTCACAGGTCCCTGGGATTGAGCCCCTCATCAGGCTGTGTGCTGACAGCATGGAGCCTGCTTGGGATTCTAGCTCCCTTTCTCTCTCTCTTTGCTCCTTCCCTGCTTGCTCTCTCTCAAAATAAATAAATGAACTTAAAAAAAAAAAAAGTAGGGACAGAAATAAACTGCAACTGCATAATTGATTCATGGGGCAGCTTAGAATGCTGGTCTGTTTTTAAGAGAAAAGAGAAACCAGGCTTTTTATGTGAAAATCTGATTTATAAAAATTAGCTCAAACATCTTTTAAAAAAAATTTTTTTTTTTTGAGAGAGAATGATTGGAGGAGGGGCAGAGAGAGAGGAGGACAGAGGATCTGAAGCAGGCTCTGCACTGACACCAGAGAACCCAGCTCAGTGCTCAAACTTGTGAACTATGAGTTCATGATCTGAGCCAAAGCTGGAAGTTTAACTGACTGAGCCACCCAGGGATCCCTAGCTCAAACGTCTTACGGGCACATCATAGAGGCGAAATGAGATCTGGATCCAACTCTGAGAGCCAGTTTGTGACCTCTGCATCAGACTTAATGTGGTGTACATTATCTGAATTGTCAGACCTAATGTGGTGTATGTTATGTGAATTATTAAGTGAATAAAAGAGGTCTTATGTATTTATTTATTAAAGGAACAGGGCACCCTGGGTTTCTTTTTTTAAATGCTTGTTTGTTTGTTTGTTTGTTTGTTTATTTATTTAGAGCGAGCAAGCAGGGGAGGTGCAGAGAGAGAGAGAGAGATCCCAAGAAGCCGGCTCTAAGCAGTCAGCACAGAGTCCGACTCGGGGCTCAAACTCACAAACCATGATGTCATGACCTGAGCTGAAACTGAGTCAGCTGTAACCAACTGAGCCACCCAGATTCTCAGAAAGAGGTCTTATTTATCTTTACATTTCCAGAGCTCGACACATCACAGGTTCTCCGGAAATATGCACTGAATAAAGAGAGTCCTAGCACACGTAGATTTTATATAGGCAGTATCTGGTGTTAACAACAGCTACATTACGGAGCCCTTCCTGCATGCCAAGCACTGTGTTGAGTGTTTCAGTCCTCACAACAGAGAGGTGGACATCCTCCTCCATTTTTGGATGAAGACTGCAGATAGGACAAGTCACTTTTCCTAGTGAATAGCAGAGGCAAAATCTAAGTCTGTTCAGACTTCAGAGCCCACAATTTATATCTGATAGCTTTTTTCATCTGAAAAAGCAAGTACTATCAGGCCATTTGGATGGTATCTGTAGCACTCAACACTGATTTTTCAATAGGTAGGTTTGAAAACTTTATATGGATCAAGCATATCTAGTAGAGAGTAAACAGTGTTCCTAAAATGTTGCTATTGCAGCTGGTGTGGACTCAAATGGTAAAATGCACTGCCTGTTACAGTGTGAATTTCCATGTCACAGCTCATTTAGGTTAGTGATAGGTAATTCAGAAACAACTCATGTTTCCCCAGGCATCTTGCTACCCCATAAATTCCAAAATTTCCACAAAGAAGCCAGAGGTAGAATGCCACCTTGAGCTGACTGAAATGCTCTCATTTTTCTATTCTTGCCCAGAGGATCAGAAATATTTCACAATGAAAGACAACAGTAAAAACCATTGCAGACAGTTGAAAAAATCTAAACATTTTGAAAAATTTTGAAAAATCTAAGATGATATCAAGGCTGCTGTATCAGATCTGTGACCAAGGATCATTTGACACAGAGATACATAGACTGTATTGTTGCTAAGCAGTTTCATAAATTGGGAAAGAATGCGGAGCACATCTGTTGGGGGCATTTCCTAGCAGGTTTATCGTGGGCTGCTGGCCAAGTCCTGGGAGGATGCTTGTTCTCAAGACCCAGATGGTGCAACAATTGCCATTTAAATAGCTCTAAACCTGCCTTCAGAGGAAAGTCTTAAAGAACACATACAGCAGGAGGTTTGCATACTGAGGGCAAGAAGGTAAATTCTTTTACTGGCAACTTCCTGTGGAACTTGGTAAACACACATATTGCCTTGCTGTGTATTAAGGTCTTTGCATAGACAAGAGTATGAGAATACATAGTCGTCGCCGCCTCTCATGGATGGCCACTGTTATAATGAACCTCCAGCGAGCCAGTCAGCATTGATTCTGGTCCCTGTCCAACCTAGTCACCACATCACAGCTACAGTTCAGAGTCACCTTCTAAAGCCCTGCATGGCCTCCCATTGCTTTCGGCGAAGAGATCACCTCATTAACACGGTCTGGCTCCAGTTTGGCTTCCGTCTCACCAGTTCTGGCAACCAAGGCCTTTCATACTCTCAACGTTGAAGTTTAAGATTTAGACAAAATTACAAAGTTCAGATCCCAATGTAACTTTCTTGCTGTCCCTTGACTTCAGTATTGTTCTACATCTGTATCTCTCTAAAGGTGGTAGTGCACAGTGGTTTACAGACTAGCTTCCAGCCTCACAGTGCATGGACCTGGATCCAGGCTTCACTGGGTGATTATTTAATGTTTCCATGCCTCAGTTTCCTCATCTCTTATATGGGGAAAATACTAGCACTAACCTCATAGGACTGTTAATGTAATTGAGCTTAGAATAATGCCTAGCACATAGGATTTCAATTAATACTGTTATGATTACAATTTCCATTTTTCAGGTTGAAAAATTCAGTTTTCTAAGTTACACCTTGATGCTTTAACTTACAACAGTTACTCCTTATGTGGCTAGCCCTAAATGTTTTATTTTATTTTATTTTAATTTTTTAAATGTTTACTTTTGAGAGAGAGTGAGACAACAGCATGAACGGGGGAGGGGCAGAGAGACAGGGAAACACAGAATCCAAAGCAGGCTCCAGGCTCTGAGCTGTCAGCACAGAGCCGGACACGGGGCTTGAACTCATGAACTGCGAGATCATCACCTGAGTGGAAGTTGGACGTTCAACCGACTGACCTACCCAGGCGCCCCAAAATGTTTTAATCAGAATAACAGCAATGGGGCACGCCTGGGTGGCTCAGTTGGTTGAGCATCCAATTTCGTCTCAGGTCACGATCTTACGGCTTGTGAGTTCGAGCCCTGTGACGGGCTCTGTGCTGACAGCTCAGAGCCTGGAGCCTGCTTTGGATTCTGTGTCTCCCTCTTTCTCTGCCCCTCACGCTCTGTCTCGCTCTCAAAAAATAACTAAACATTGGGAGGGAGCCAAAACATAAGAGACTCTTAAAAACTGAGAACAAACTGAGGGTTGATGGGGGGGTGGCAGGGAGGGGAGGGTGGGTGAGGGATATTGAGGAGGGTACCTGTTGGGATGAGCACTGGGTGTTGTATGGAAACCAATCCGACAATAAATTTCATATTTAAAAAAATAAACATTAAAAAAATTAAAAATAAATAACAGCATCATCATTGACAACAAGTCACCGCTGCACAGAGATCCCAGCATACTCTGGCATGGTTCTGCATAGCACCTTATAGCTGGTACCTCCTCAATTCTCACAACTGTGGTTTCTTTCTCCCATTTTATAGATGCAGAAACTGAGGCACAGAAAGGCTAAGTGCCTAATGTTATATTGCTCATAAATGGTAGAATCAAGACTTGAATCCCAGTAGCCTAGTTCCAGTGTTTGTACTCTTGATAATTTAGTTATATGGCCTCAAAAGAGTATAATATATTAACACAGATATTCTCAACATGATAAAAAACATAGGTTGATATCCAAAAGATTAAAATAATCACTTTAGGGATTCATGACCCTCTATGTCCAATGCCAGGGGGTCAAGGAACCTTCAGGATGAGCCCTAGCTCTTCCAATTTTCAGTTCTGTGATCTTTCACTAAGCAGATTACAGTCTCATCTGTAAGTCTGGGGTAAATAACTCCTGCCCGACTTTTTTTTTTTTTTTTTTACATAGGCTTATTTTGGGGATAAAATTGAATAAGACCACGAACAAACTAAATATCATTTTAGAAAAAAATTCAGATATTAAAAAATTAAGCAAATGAGATAATAGATGACACTTTGATTTGCAAATCACAAAGCTCTATGCAGATAGCTTTTGAAAAGTTCCTTTCAAAGGGCTTAAAAAACAGTCTTAACAGGCTCTCACCTAGACTTCTGAAATAGATTCCAGACACTTTCCTGCCTCCAGTCTCTCACAAGTGGAATCTGTTTCACAAACCATCATCTGATCAGTTGTCTAAAAACAAGTTATTCTCCCTTTAAAAATATTTTAGAGAAAGCCAATACCCACTGAAGTTATTATAAACTCCTTGGCTGTAAGTCTGGGGACCACTGAGATATGGACCAAAGCCAACCATAACTGAACAGTGGAAACAGTACTGGAATGTGTTGACCCATGGCTTGGTCTTAGCTCTGAAAACAGGTAATCTTAAAGAAATAATTTAATAGCTCTCTGAAGTACAGTTTCTCATAGGTAGCACCTTGTGTCTACATGAATATAGGCAGCTACTGAGACACTGATTGAACACTGAGCACATAAGGATGAATAAATTCATCTATAATTCACAGCATACAGTTCCTTCAGTTCTGTGATTCTACTGTTCAAATTGTATCGGCCACCGTTGCTCTACAAAAACCCAACCCTTACTCACTATTCCATAATCCACACTGATTTAGCTGGTAAACTTTCTATTTATGCCAACCTCACCGTTCAACTGCATTCTCGTCTTCAGAGGTTTACCTTAAAGGTCACATTCTAAGAAACCTTCCCTAATCCCTGAATGAGATGGTTTTCCTTCCATTTTTGAACACATGCAACATAGTGTTTTCTTGTTATTTAATCTACTTTTGCATGTATGGTTTTCTAGATGCAAATTCTTTTATCCTCACTGATTCTAGAGGGTCAACTGCTGAAGAGCAAGGCTTGTGTGTTTCTCCTGATCACTCCTGCAGGGGTCAGCATAGTGTCTGATGAGACATATGTGCTGCTTTAGGAAGCAAGCAACTTTTGGAGGGTTAGGGCTTACTGTTTCCCACTGTCTTGACATAAACAGGGGTGAGAAGAGTTAAGACCCATACAGATGATATGCTGTCCTCTGACCAGATGCACTGGGCAATAGTCCTAGGATGGTGTAGCAACCCAGAGGAGCTTGTATCAATCTTATAATAGAAATTGTCATGATGACTAGTGATGATTAATAGTTCTTAATACTTTATAATGAGACTAAGTTGCACCATATGAAATTCTTACCTACAGAAACGGCTATTTCTTATGACCAAATCTAATATTTTGCTAATTTCTTATCTATTCTCCTTCCCCTACTCATTCTGAAAAGAGTCCACAAGAAAACAAGCATTTTTGTACATTTTATTCACTGTTGTATTTCTAGTGCCTGGAACATAGTGGCATTCAACAAATATTTGTTGACTTAAGGAATGAACTTGCTAAACACCAACTATTTGCCTTATACTCTATTACATGATTTATTCCTTATAGCCCTTGTGTTTCCTCATAATATCCTGATTACTACTCTCCTTCAGGTGAAAAAACTGGGGCTTGGTGAGGTCAAGTAACATGTCCAAGACCACATTCTTATTAACTAATGTTTTATGGTACGCCATCTATACTTATGCTATAAAAGTTGTTTAAATGTAGGCTATCTTTCCTCTCTGAACTAGACCATGCATAGATTCTATCGGAAACAGAATTATAAAATACTAAAAAGAGAGGAGGGAGGTGAGGAGGAGAGGGGAGGGAAAAAGAAAGAGACAGCAGTCAGTGGATATGGGGAAGACTTCTATCTTGGTGAAATGCAGTATAAAAAAATATTTAAAAATTACCCTTAGTCCTTTAAGTCCTCTGCCTGAGGGAGGGGGGGGTCCCTTCAATTGTCTTGGCACTTGGAGCCCTATCACTGGCATTGCTTTCTTGGGAACAGCGAGTGGATAATGGATGGCTTTTGCCTATAGCATACAAGTGACCCTCATTGGACTAACAGACTTTTCTAGCAAGCAGATAAGAAAGTGTTTTCATCATTTTTACCATTTCCTCTGTGGATGAAGTTGGTGGCCTCTACTAACAAAACCCTGTTGCTTCACAATACTTTTCCTTAACCTATCTGTGGAGATACAGTGCCCCCCAAAACCAAGGTAACAGTATTTTTATTTGTATTTTTTTAAAGTTTATTTACTTATTTTGAGAGAGAGAGAGCATGCTCACACATGCACACATGCACAGGAGGTGGAGGGACGGAGAGAGAGACAGAATCCCAAACAGGCTCCGCACTCTCAGCATGGAGCCCAATGCGGGGCTCGAACTCACAAACCTTGAGATTATAACCTGAGCCAAAACCAAGAGTTGGAAGCTTAACTGACTGGGCCACCCAGGTGCCCCAATAGTATTTTTAAATGAATACTTTTTAAATGAAATTTTTTTTAAATTTTTTTCAACGTTTATTTATTTTTGGAACAGAGAGAGACAGAGCATGAACGGGGGAGGGGCAGAGAGAGAGGGAGACACAGAATAGGAAGCAGGCTCCAGGCTCTGAGCCATCAGCCCAGAGCCCGACGCGGGGCTCGAACTCACGGACCGCGAGATCGTGACCTGGCTGAAGTCAGACGCTCGACCGACTGCGCTACCCAGGCGCCCCTTAAATGAATATTTTTAAATGAGTTCAAAATTTGTTGATGTTACTCATTCCCCTTCTGTACAAATATGCTATTTATCTTTCATAAAGGAAACAGTGTAACCTTGAAACATCTTGCTCAAGAACAATGGTCATAATCCATTAGTCCTAGTGTTCTTGATGCCAGGGTCCTCAGGTCCCATTTACAACTGGTCCAGGAGTAGCCCACTGTCATTTCCACTTTTGCTGAAATGTCCTTTCCCTTCAGCCTGAATCAGTTTCTTTTCTAGGACACAGAATCTAAGACAGTCCCAATATATATTTTCTAAAAGTTGAAAGAAGATAAACGATTTCTCAAACTCCCTGAAGTAAAATGAACAACTCTGTGCTGCCATAAAATCAGGGTGACCCTCCTAAGTGATAATTCTTAGAGATTTGTAAGACATTTTGAAACAGAGAGAAAAAAGCCCACATTTCTTTCTAGAACTTGTAGTCTAACCTTGCAAGTACAAGGCTACAAAACAAAAAGATGGATTATGAACGAAAGCATGGGACTCAGACCAAATGGGGGCAAATCTCCAGGTCTACCGTATTCTAGTGAGTGGGCTCTTGCAAGTTAGTGAACATCATTAGCCCTCGGTCTGTTCGTGGGTAAAAGAAAGCTATAGCCACCTGCACCATAAGACTGAGGAAATGAATGTAGCATACAGTATAGAACCTGGGACCCAGTAAAAATTCAATAAATATGAAATAAAATATCAAGCATTAAAATATGTAAGGAGGGAGGGTTCTCTAAAACTGACTCTCTTCAGGGTGCCTGACTGGCTCAGTCAGAAGAGCACACGAATCTTGATATCGGGGTCGTGAGTTCAAGCCCTATGCTGGATATAGAGATTACTCAAAAAAATTTTTTTAAATAAATAAATAATAATAATAATAAACAAACTTAAAAATAAAACTGACTTTCTTCTATTCTCCACCCCCTGGGCGAGTTTACCTATGATTTACTATGAATCAATGGAATACACTTAACATCTTTTTCTGTGCCTTTAGGACTAACTGAATATAGCTCTAGCCTGAAAGAAACCCAATATTAAACAGGATTAAAAGAGAAGTTGCTTCTTTAGTCCCAGACAGCATAATTCAAGTGTGAAGAAAACAGAATATGTTATTCTTTGGAATGGATGGGTCACTCCATACGGAAAAGCTTCCACTACCTCAGAGATCAAGAGTCCTAGAGAAACAAGCACAACACAAGTTGATCCTTTTCACAGTGGCACAAAATATAAATAACACATCTTGAAAAAGAACATCGGATGGAAAATCACCCAGGATTCTCACCAGTTTGGAGCTTTCATTTTCAGGCGATTGTTTCATGCCATCTTCCTCACTGCTAATAGGTTCAGTACCACTCTGATCCTATAGGACAGTAAGAACAAAATAATAAAGATGTTAATCTTCACTCACACTGCCCAGAACTATATACTCAATCACAGTTGGTTGTTTTATTATTGTAGACACTGTTTCCTCTCTAGAGGCCATTTCTATTTTCTTCCTTTCCTCTAGAATGCCACCCCCGCTCCCCCAGGGATCTGTTCCTGCTGCTTACAGATATGCCTTAAAAAAAGCTGATCTCTATTTTTTGTTCCAAGGTTGGGCCTGATGGTCTTATTGTTAAATCCCACTCCTTTAGCCAATGACTTTGTCAGGAATAGGTATGTGATCCAATTCTGCTCAATGAGACACAAAGAGACTTCTGGAAAAGTTCTTCCTTGGTCTTAAAAGAAACATAAGAGGGAAGTCTGGGTGGCTCAGGGGGGTTAAGCATACGACTTTGGCTCAGGTCATGATCTCACAGTTTGTGGGTTCAGGCCGCAGGTTGGGCTCTGTGCTATAGCGTGGAGCCTGGAGCCTGCTTCAAGTTCTGTGTCTCTCTCTCTGCCTCTCCCCTGCTCGCACGCTCTCTCTCTCTCAAAAATAAAACATTAAAAAATTTTAAATAAATAATAAAAGAAACAGAAGAAGTCTCCTCTACCTCCCAAATTAACAAGAAAGCATGAAGCTCAAATTGCCATGGGCAACCATCCCACAACCACAAGGAAGCCAGCCTTGAAATGAAGCCGACACTGTGACAAAGCAAAGGTAGAGAGGGAAAGAGTGGACTCCAATGGCAGAAGTGAGCCACTGTGTCACCTGACCTGAAGTACAGCCTTACTCTTAGCAGCCTTCACAGGAGTGCCAATATATTTACTATTGTTTCAGCCAGTTAGCTAATCTGTTCCCTCCAGCCCAAACTGTCCGAGATGCTTGTTTATCTTCTGAACAAGATTAAATTACCTGAGATAAAAGACTGTATTTATTTTGTTTATTTCTGAAACTCAAGTACCTATCACTGTGCCTGGTACCTGGAAAACACTGGACAAATCCTGGTTGAACCAATGAATGGAGCACTTGTTTACTTGATGATTATTTTCTGCAGAATTCTAAAAATATTGATTTAATATAAATGAGACATCCTGTAAGAATAAGCCCCATTAAAATTGCAAAACACATCCAGTATCTCCTCAATTGAATTATAACATATTAAATGTTATAGTTAATGAACCAGAGGTTACTTTCTGAGGGTACATAGGGGAGAATAAGGATGATAAATGGAGTATCTATACTTACATTATTTGGATTTTTATATTAGAACACTACTTTCTTGGGATTACTACAAATTTTGTTGGATCGTTTGTAGGGAAAATAGTTTTTAAAGCAAAGCTATAGCATTCTTTCATCTATCAAATGGACAATAGAAAGAGAACATTCAGTACTGATAATGATGTAGAGAAAGAGGAATTTTTACATGCCATTGAAAGAATATAGAATATTCTTTTCAGAAAAAAAACCATACAAAATATACAGATATATAGAGATATGCATACAGGAAAATATTTGTAGGCATATTGGACAAATTATTTAAATTGCTTACTTCTAGGGGATAAGATTAAAGATTAGGGAATTTTTACATTAGTTATTTCTATACTGTTAGATTATAGAAGAATTGGTACATATTATCGTAAGCTTAAAAAATAAAGGAAAGCTTTGAGAACTATCTAAAAGAAAAAAATCTAAGAAAGCAGCATGATGTTAAATTGGTTGGATCTGGGTTCAAATCGCAACTTTGCCATTTAGAATTCTGACTTTCAGCAAAGTTTTTTCTAAGCCTGAGTACTTGTTTTTATTTTATTTCATTTTTTTATTTTTTGAGAGAGAGAGAGGGTGGAAGTGAGCCAGGGGCAGAGAGAGAGAGAGAGAGAGAGAGAGAGAGAAAGAGAGAGAGAGAAGTGGGGCTCACCCAAAGCAGGGCTCATACTCACCTGAACTGGGGATTGATTGAGCTCACCTGATATGGGACTCGAACTCATGAACCATGAGATTATGACCTGAGCTGGAGTCAGATACTTAAAGACTAAGCCACCCAGGCACCCCGGTTTTTATTATTTTATTTTTTTAAATGTGGGACCAAAGAGTTCTTTTATTTACCTATTTATTTAGTTTAGTTATTTATTTTGAGAGAGAGATAGGAGCAGGGGAGAGGCAGAAAGGAGAGATAGAATCCTAAGCAGGCTCTGTGCATGGGGCTTGATTTCAGGAACCATGAGATCATGACTTGAGTTGAAACCAAGAGTTGGGCGCTCAACCAACTGAGCCACCCAGGCGCCCTTGAGTATATGTTTTTTAAACAGATTTAAACATTTAAACAGGTAAAAGTACCAGATTAAAATACCACCCCATCAGGTTGCCTTGAAAATTAATACATTAACAAGCAAAATATCTATTAGCATAACACTGAGTGCAGTTTATTTTTGTTTCCAGCTTTTTGTTGACACAGATTCGTTATCAACCATGTTTCGTGTAGTCTTCGTAACAACCCTATATGGATATATACCAAGGTTATTCCCATTCATGGATGGGGAAATGATGCATTTTAAGTTAGCTTGCTAATGAATGCCTAACTACTGAGAGGTGAACCCAAGATTCAAAGCTAGGGAAGACTGATATCAAAGGTCCTGCTATTATTAACTATGCTCTAGGCCTTAAGTAAACGATGCTCTTGTTTCTCTTTATTCCTTGTCAGTGTTTTATTTATTTATTAAAAATATTTTTTTTTAACATTTACACAGAATCTGAAGCAGGCTCCAGGCTCTGAGCCATCAGCACAGAGCCCAATGTGGGACTTGAACTCACCAACCATGAGATCGTGACCTGAGCCGAAGTCGGACGCTTAACCACCTGAGCCACCCAGGAGCCCCCCTTGTCAGTGTTTTTAAAAAAACTTTTAAGTTTACTTATTTATTTTGAAAGAGAGAGAGTGAGCAGCAGAGGGGCATAGAGAGAGGGAGACAGAGAATCCGAAGCAGGCTTCAGGCTCTGAGCTGTTAGCATAGAGCCCAATGCAGAGCTCGAGCTCATGAACCATGAGATCATGACCTGAGCAGAAACCAAGAGTTGGACGCTAATCAAGTGAGCCATCCAGGTGCCCCAGCACCGAGTGTTGATAACTAATCTTATGGAAAACAGGATTCACAATCTTAAAAAAAGAAATCGTTGTTATTAGATCATTAATTTTTCAACAGTGTTTTAGCATTTGTTAACCAGAAAATTTCATTAGGTAGAATATACTCTTCTCAGTGAATTTTGGGTAACCAAGAAATCACTACGTAAAATAAACATGCCCAAGTTAAGAAACAAAGGTTGAGAATATAGAGATTTTCAGGTTTGTTTTTTTTTTTTTTTTTTGAGACAGTGAGAGACAGAGCATGAGCAGGGGAGGGGCAGAGAGAGAGGGAGACACAGAATCAATCAGAAGCAGGCTCCAGGCTCTGAGTTGTCAGCACAGAGCCCGACGTGGGGCTCGAACCCACAGACCGCGAGATCATGACTTTAGCCGAAGTTGGATGCTCAACCGACTGAACCACCCAGGCGCCCCGAGATTTTCAGCATTTTAAACAGTAAGTTCTAGAGACAGAAAAATTCAGAAGAAGTGAAT
The DNA here is from genome assembly GCF_016509475.1 of Prionailurus bengalensis. Taxonomy (NCBI): domain Eukaryota; kingdom Metazoa; phylum Chordata; class Mammalia; order Carnivora; family Felidae; genus Prionailurus; species Prionailurus bengalensis. The sequence goes on along the minus strand of NC_057345.1, from coordinate 50,974,394 downwards.
TAGACTTTCAAAAACTAGTACTTAATCTATGGAAAACCGTTAATGCCCCAAATACTTAGTGTTCGCAACTGCAGCACACTAAATTGTAGAACAAAACACACTAAACACTAGAAGTTACTCTTCTAGTAACTCTGCAAATAGCCACCTCCTCTGATCCCAAATGAAAGGAGGTTGTCATCAGAATGGTGGTCAGCTGATGCCATTCTTTTATTTATGCATGTATCTTCTTGGGGAAAGCAACTAATGTTTAAATAAGTCAGAGGAATCTTACATTTCTTGGCAATATGAGTATAGAAGTGAGATTTTCTTGGTCTTTATCAAATGAATACTAAAGTTGGGGAGAAATCAGTTGTTTGATGCTTCAACTTTGAAAATGTAAGAAAACATGGGCAAGGAAGTCTCAGTTGCAAATGGTCTACACATCCTTTAAGATTTGGGGGTGCCTGGGTGGCTCAGTCAGTTGGGTGTTCAAGTCTTGATATCAGCTCAGACTACAATCCCAGGGTCATGTGATCAAGCCCCATGTTGGGCTCCATGCTGAGTGTGGAGCGTGCTTGGGATATTCTCTTTCTCTCTCTTTCTCTCTCTCTCTCTCTCTCTCTCTCTCTCTGCCAACCCCGCCTCCCTGCTCGTGTGCACACACTTGCACACGCTCTCTCTCTTGCACACTCTAAAAAAAGATTTGAATAAAAACAAAAAAGAATACCCTTTACATCTACACGTACAGAATTATCACACAGAGCCATGTCTCAAATGTCACTTATTCCATAAATCCTTTCTTCTTCTTATCTGGAAGACAGCTCTTTTTCTTCTAACCTCACTTAACATTTTTCCTGAATTTCCTATGTCACTTAATTTGTATCCTAATTACATATATATGGAATTGATCTTCCTGATGAGACTGAAACATTCTTGAATCTAACATCTGTGCCTCGTTCATTTCCTTTGAGCCTTCTTTTTATTCAACCTAGGTCTGTCTCATTTCAAAGTCAATGCTCTTTTTAACTCTACCATGAACCCCTTCTAAAGCTTTTCCTCTGTTTTTAGTTACTGGTTTAGCTTGAGATGGTTCTATAGAGGAGGATTTGAAATAAAAATCTAGATGGAGAGGAGTCAGGTAAAAAAAGGAAGTTGGAATTGAGAGAGGTTAACAATAAAGCATGTACTTTCCTAGGAGAGTTCATGTTTATAGAAGAGTTTTCATCCTTCAATGAGGCACAGAACAAAACAATGTAGGTTCTGTTCTGAAAACAGAATGGTTCACATGTGTTAGGCAACCTTTAAAATACCCCGCTGACCAGGAGCTTAGAAATGAGGAATCAGTCAGAGATGGGAAGAGGAAAATAGGTCAGCAAGCATGACTTCCAAAGTCCAATTGTATCACGGTGGTTTGAAGACCATCTGGCTGGTGGATGGTGGCCCAGTGACACCCAAGATGATTCAGCTAATTTGGATAACGAGTGTTCCCTTCCTTCCTTTCTTGCTGATCCTCAAACCACCTGTCCAAAGTTGTCTGGGCGGCCAAAGCTGCTCAAAGAGAATGACCTTTTCCCATGAAGATCACAGGTAGTAGATTCTGTGGTGAATTATGTTTTAAAGATGAATGAAAAGAGGGGCGCCTGGGTGGCCCAGTCGGTTGAGTGTCCAACTTCGGCTCAGGTCATGATCTCACGGTTTGTGGGTTCAAGCCCTGCGTTGGGCTCTGTGCTGACAGCTCAGAGCCTGGAGCCTGCTTTGGATTCTGTGTCTCCTTCTCTCTCTGCCCCTCCCCCACTTGTGCTCCATCTCTCTCTCTCTCAAAAACAATTTTTTTAAAAAAGATGAATGAAAAGAAAAAGTAAGGCTCATGATTGTATGTTTGCCACAGATTTTACCTAAATAAATAAATAGGCTGATGAGAAATGCTGTTCAATTCTCAGACGTTCCTTCCAAACCTTCAGGAAGTTCTAAACTCCCTAAACTCCTTCCCTGGGGTCCTCCAAAATCTACATAAAGTGGTGATAGTTTTTATTTTTATACTACTTAATTTTTTTCATACCCACCACTATAGTTTTCCCCAACCAGATAATGACATTATGAGAGAAGGAATTTATGTTTTTATTTGAGAGGTTATCAATAAAGTAGTTAAGGATGTTACTGTAGATTGGAAAAACTGCACTTTTTCCAATTTGATTTAATTGGAAATTTAATTCCAATTTAATTTCCAATTTAATTTTTTAGTTAAAAAATTTTTAATTAAATGTATTTATTTATTTATTTTTAAATTTACATCCAAGTTAGTTAGCATATAGTGCAGTAATGATTTCAGGAATAGAATCCAGTAATTCATCCCCTATGTATAACACCCAGCGCTCATCCCAATCAGCATCTTCCTTAATGTCCCTTGCCCATTTAACCCTTCCAGCAACCCTCTTATTTTTGAGAGAAAGAGAGAGACGGAGAGACAGAGAGTTGGGGAGGGGCAGAGAGAAAGGGAGACAGAATCTGAAGCAAGCTCCAGGCTCTGAGCTGTCAGTGCAGAGCCCTACATGGGGCTTGAACTCACGGACTGTGAGATCATGACCTGAGTGGAAGTCGGATGCCTAACCGACTGAGCCATCCAGACGCCCCAAAACCACACTTCTGATTCGTTAAATGCTCCATAGTGTTGTTCCCTTACTTCTTCATTTACCATGACAAAACAGTTTATTAATATATAAAAATAAAGCTATTTTCATTATTATTATTATTTTTTTAATGTTTATTTTTTTTGAGAGAGAAGCAGAGTGTGAGCAGGGGTAGGCAGAAAAGAGGGAGACATAGAATCTGAAGCAGGCTCCAGACTCCGAACTGTCAGCGCAAAGCCCGACGTGGGGCTTGAACTCATGAACCATAAGATCATAACCTGAGCTGAAGCTGGATGTTTAACTGAGTCATGTAGGTGCTCCCTTTTAAGATTTTACTAAGCAAATTAAAAAAACAAAACAGCAACTATACCTCCTTTAAACAATTGAAAGTTTTTAAAAACAATTTTTTTTTTTCAATGTTTATTTATTTTTGGGACAGAGAGAGACAGAGCATGAACGGGGGAGGGGCAGAGAGAGAGGGAGACACAGAATCGGAAACAGGCTCCAGGCTCTGAGCCATCAGCCCAGAGCCCGACGCGGGGCTCGAACTCACGGACCGCAAGATCGTGACCTGGCTGAAGTCGGACGCTTAACCGACTGCGCCACCCAGGCGCCCCTACAATTGAAAGTTTTTTAAAAATAAAGCTTATATTGGTTTAAATTTTATCATGCCCGCATTTTCCAAACTCAATGCTCTCTTCCAAAAAAACCACAGGATGATTTATTTGTCTCATTGCCAGCCTAAATTCACAAATATTTCTTTCTGCAAAGTCATGTTGACTAGATGTGACAAATTGAATTTCTTTCTTCTACCTCCATCGTAAGCATATTTTCTAGGCTACTCAGAATTCCAGTAAGGTAGTCCACAATTAAAGATAAAATAGGAATTATGCTAATAGCACTCCCTGGGTAATCAACCTGTCCATTCTTTATGAGGCCTGCCTCATCTCACTTAGTATTCAAAAAAGCACAACTTCTGAGAAAGAAAAAAATTAAAGCTCTTGCTTCTATAAAGATATTCTAAAAGATTCAGCCTGCCTTGTCGAGGACTGTAATATCTTACAACCCAAGTATACTTGAGCCTTGAGCACCTCTTCCAAGACCACAACAGTGACTTCCTAATTGGGTTTCCCTCTCTGAGATATCCTTGACATGCTATTAGACTAACCTACCTGAAGTAGAGCCCTGATCGGACTATTTCACTGTTCAAAATGCCTTCAACAGCTCTGAGTACCTAATACATGAAAATCAAACCTTCTGAGATTTATTTATTTTTTTAAGTTTATTTATTTATTTTTTTGAGAGGGGGTGGGAGAGACAGAGTGCAAGTGGGGGGAGGGGCAGAGAGAGGGAGACACAGAACTCAAAGCAGTCTCCAGGATCTGAGCTGTCAGCACAGAGCCTGACACAGGGCTTGAACGCATGAACTGCGGGATCATGACCTGAGCTGAAGTTGGACGCTTAACCCACTGAGCAACCCAGGTGCCCCCAAACCTTCTGAGATTTAAATTCAAGCCTCTCATTTGATCTTGATTCACTTTTCAAACCCCATCTTCTATTACTTCCTTTCACATACCATTACTCTTCTCCCCATTCCAAACCCTTATTTTTCTTATTTCCATGTTTTTGTTTATACTATTTCCACATTCTTATCTAACCATATTCATATTTTAAAATCCAATCTACTCATCAGAAATAGCTTACCAGGAAATAATATTCATCTTCTCTGAACTCGTCTTAAAGCTTTATCTTTTAGGACACCTTGTTTTAGTAATATACATGTGTTATTTTCCTTATAAGACTAGAAGTTCTTTGAGGTTAAGACACTTTGTGCATGATCTACAAAGTGGATATATGATAAGTAGTAGCAGAATAAATTAAATCAATAAGAAGTATCCAACACTGAAATGAAGCATCAAGGGTACAGTAGAAAAGCCTAAATATGGTTCACCCCGGGTGCCTGGGTGGCTCAGTCTGTTAAGTGTCCATCTTCGGCTCAGTTCATTATCTCACAGTTGGGGAGTTCAGGCCCCACACTGGGCTCTGTGCTGACAGCTCAGAGTCTGGAGCCTGCTTCAGATTCTATGTCTCTCTCTTTCTCTGCCCCTCCTCCACTCACACGCTAAACATTAAAAAAAAAAAAAAGTCTTAATCACCCCATTCACTTATTCAACAAATACTAAAATTTTTTTTTTAATGTTTATTTACTTTTGAGAGAAAGAGCATGAGCAGGGGAGGTGCAGAGAGACAGAGAGGGAGACACAGAATCTGAAGCAGGCTCCAGGCTCTAAGCTATCAGCACAGAGCTGGATGTGGGGCTCGAACTCCCCAACTGTGAGATAATGAACTGAGCCGAAGTTGGACACTCAACTGACTGAGTCACCCAGGTGCCCCAAGTTACTCAACAAATATTAAGCAAGTGTCATATGCTAGGATATGAGAATAAAGTGGTCAAGAAGATAGTAGGCCAGCCTGCCAGAAGTTTATAATTTAGTGTGGTGCATACAGTCCTACATTCTTAAAATGTTGAGCTGGTGAGAGAACTATAAGCAATAAAATCCTAGTTGAGAAAAAAATCCTCATTGAGAAACTCATTTAGAAATGGGTCTCTCTTTTCTATAAGGCCCAGGTAACATCACATAAAGGACAATTTTTACTTTTTAAATGAACTATGAATATTACTTAACTATGAAGGGAGTTAAGATTACTGAAGGGAATGATGTGAGATGAAGTTAGTCATAATATCTCACATTTCAACACTTATTATATTCCAGGTGCTATGCATTATTTTATTCATTTTGAATAATAGAAAACTTGAAGTTCTGTTTTCTGTGTGTGTGTGTGTGTGTGTGTGTGTGTGTGTGTGTGTGTTTTAAGTAGGCTTCATGCCAGAATCCCAACATGGGACTTGAACTCACAACCCTGAGATCAAGACCTGAACTGAGATCAAGAGATCAACTGAGCCACCCAGGTGCCCCTGAAGGAGTCTTTCAAAAAGCAATCCTTCAAGAAATTATTGGTTGTGAATTAATAAGGAGGAAATGGAGAGTCAACCCAGATGGAAGAAACAATAGGAATAAAGACATAAGTGTTGGAGAGACCAAGATATGTGTGTGTGTGGGGGGGGGGGTGGGTGGCATGAACAGATACGTGGAGAGGGTCTAGTGCTTTACTATGCATTAATGAGAAAGGAAGGCTCATTAGCAGAAGTTGGGGAGGTAAATACAAAGCCTTAATTCTAACTTTGAAACAAGACTCTGAAACAAAGATCTGCTAGGCAAGAGTTATAAAAGAATTCTGACCAAGAGGACAAATACAGTAATATAGTAAGAAAATAAACCCTGCGTTGTATGCACCTGTTGAAAATGGAAGATGCTCGAAGCTGGGACTTTTGCTTTAGGGCTGTAACAATAGAAGTAGAATCACAACTGTAATGAGTTCTTACTGTTTGCCAAGAATAATGCTAAGTATTTTATAAACATTCATTTCTTCCAACAAATCCATAGAATTAATTATTATTATCAATCCCCCCTTTAAATGTGAGGAAATGGAAGTTTATAGTGTTTAACTGGCTCAAGTTCACTCTGCTAGTAAATGACAGAACAAAGATTAGGACTCGGATGTGTCTGAATTCCAAGCTTATGTTCTTAATCACTGTACCATACAGCTGCCCCAGTATTACAATTACCAAGAGTATAGCAGCAGAAATGCTAATAGTCCCTTATATATAGGTATAGAGCTGCATGGATTATCAAGTAGTTTTACCTACATTTAGTGCTTGATTCTCATAACTACCTGCTGACACAGATGAGGAAGGTTATGAGTGTGGCTTTTACAGAAAAAACAAGACTCTGAGAAACTAGTTTAACAAGGCCGTCTTGTTAAAGAATCCACAAGAACCCACATCTTCAGACTTCTTGTCCAATGTTCTTTTAGCACTCTTGTTCACTATGCCGGCACACAACTGCATGAAGGGATTTTGTTCTCTGCTATATCCTTGGTGTCTAAAACAGTATCTGACACACAATAAAGGCTGAATAAATATTTGCTCACTAAAGGAATGAATATAAGATCCCATTAGTGTATAATAATAGTGCTGTTCACTATGCTAACTGTTATCAGGTCCAACTTACTAATGATAAGGTTATATTTCATCTGTTTGGTGATGATTTAAAAAAATTTTTTTAACGTTTATTTATTTTTGAGACAGAGAGAGACAGAGCATGAACAGGGGAGGGGCAGAGAGAGAGGGAGACACAGAATCTGAAACAGGCTCCAGGCTCTGAGCTGTCAGCACAGAGCCCGACGCGGGGCTCGAACCCACGGACCGTGAGATCGTGACCTGAGCCGAAGTCGGACGCTTAACCGACTGAGCCACCCAGGCGCCCCTGTTTGGTGATGATTTAAATGAGCGAGCGCTTTCAGCGATATGTCATATGAGTCATGCTTGAGTACTTACTAAAAACAGCTGAGGAGGGGAAAATGCATAGTGACAGGGTCACAAAATCGAGAGGGAAGGGGTAAGGAAGCAGGCAGGAGAGCAGAGACACCTCTAGACTTTACTGGCCACCCGGAGCAGGGCTATCACTCACCATTTGGTGGCAGTTTTTGGAGGCCAACAGTCTACAGAAAAACTAAAAAAACCCCCTATTTATAATTCAATTCATATATTCAATTATAATATAATAAAATGTATTTTTTACTGGTGACTAAATGATTAGAGCCATTTCTGTGGTTAGCATAGTTAAGAAAATGAAAAGCATAGCTAATTTGTATAATATACTTAAAAATTGAGTTAAATATACTTAAAATATTTGAATAAACAGTTCACATTAATTGAGCATTTACTCTGCACCATGAGCTGTACTAAATGCTGTGTGTGTGGTGGGGGGATGTGTATTTTTATATATATATAACTTCCTTAGCTCTTTACAAGTCTATGAATGTTTGGTAGTAATACCTCCAGGTACAGATGAGGAAGCTGATGTTGAATAACATACCTCCCTCTGGGCATTTGGATATAGTATTTAGCCTCTCCAGACCCCACCCTCTTCTTCTGTAATGTAGAAATAATAATGCTGTCTCTCAGAGGACTGGATGTAAGTGGGATAGGAGATCACATTTTGAAGGCCTTTAAGACAGTGTTTGACACAGTAGACTCAAGATTCAATCATCCCCTTAAAATTCAGTTCCAAAGCGATTTTTTAAAAGTTTATTTATTTATTTTGGGAGGGAGGGAGGGAGAGAGAGAGAAGAGAAAGAAAGAGAGAGGGAGAGAACACGAGCAGGGAAGGGGGCAGAGAGAGAGAGGGAGAGAGAAAATCCCAAGTGGGCTCTGTGTCCCATGCAGGGCTTGATCTCACCAACTGTGAGATGACCTGAGCCGAAATAAGGAATCAGATGCTTAACTGACTGAGCCACTCACCAGGTGCCCTCAAGGGGATATTTTGATGGGAACATTCATAACTAACAATACTCTAGAAAAAAAAAAATTATTCTAAAATATGATTCCCCTTATTCCCCCCACTCCCTCCAAAAGATTTATATGGCGTTCTGTAAAGATGAAAATATTAGGAATTAAGTACTAGCATTTATTGAGTAGCTATTGTGTGTCAGGCACAAGATATATATGTCTTATTAATCCTAACAATCCTATGAGGCGAAACTATTGTTACCTCCCTACACAGAAATAAAGGGAAGACAGAAGAGGTGCTCTAACTATCCAAGGCCAGGTGTCTAGAATAGTTACACTAGGATTTGAACTGAAGAGTATGGCTCTGGGGTCCTTCCTTTCTACCAACATGCTAACTGCCTTAGGTCTAAGAGTGAAAATACCCATTGCTGGCAAGCTTTGGCTACATGGCAATTGGTAAGAGTCAATACCTATCAATACAATCTTTTATGATAGAAACTGGTCAATATAAGTAAAAATTTTGAACATATACAGCTTATGACTCAGCAAATGTACACTGGGGGAAATCTATGCTATAGAAATAAAGGTACCGTTACCTAATAATTCTCTCTCACACATACACACTCACAATGTTTATTTTGGTATCCTTTTACTGGCCAACCCTTGGAAAATCATCTGGACATCTGTCAGTTGGAAATAATAGAGTATACCAAAATACGGCCATGATATTAAGCAAAAAAATAATTTTTTAATGAATAGAATCTATACCAGAAGCATGTATACTATGCATTTCAGATGTAACCTATCTAAAATCAACCTCTTAATTTCCACTTCTCTGCTGAAGAGCAGCTATTCTTCAAGAGACTAATAAAAGGCACCACCACCCACCTTCTTGCTCAAGCCAAAAATCTAGGTTTGTGCATGAGTCTCTGGTTCTCCTCAGCTTCCACATTTAATCAATCAAGTCTGATTCACCATCTAAAACTCCAAAAATCCACTCACTTTTCTTTGCCTCCAATACCAAGCCACCATCTGCATCTAACTGCAATCAGGTCTCACGGTGTCTGATGTCTTTTGGCGTATTACTTTTACTTTCCCGTAGTCCATTCTCTACCCCGTGGACTGTACATCAAGTCGTTTCATTCCCCCATCACAAACCCTGCAGTGGCTTCCAGCGCACATAGGATAAAACCCAAACTTCTCACTCTGACTCACAAAGCTCTTGCCCCATACCAGTCTCCAGGCTCCCAATACGCCTCCAGCCATATCCCTCAAATGCTCCAGCTCATTCTCACTTGAGAGTTATTTCTGTTCCCTCTGCAAAGAAAGCTCTCCCCCTTTATCTTTGTGTTTGGCTCCTTCTTATCATGTTGACCTCATTTACATTTCCCCTGTCCAAGAGGACTACCCTGACACTAACCAAAGTGTTACTTTGGATCACAAGCTACTTTCCTTATTTTAATTCTCTCCAAGTCACAGACCACTGTTGATAATTCTCTTGGTGTATTTATTCATTAATTTCCTTATTAGAATGTAAGCTGAACCACAGCAAGGAGCCTTCTGTTTTATTCACACCTATGTCTCTAACACTCAAGACCATTTGATGCATAATATGCACTCCTCGAATGCTGGCTGAATGAAAAGAATGTGTACTGTACAATCAGGTTTTAACTAAAAGAGACACTACTCACATATAGCTGTTTATTTTTGTGGTAGAAGAAAAGGAGAAAATATGGAAAGATACTAAACAGTAAATATTAACTTCCTTGGGGAGGTAGGGAAAGGAAAATTAACTTTTTCTTCTAGTAACTCTGTATGGTTTGACTAGTTACAATAAGTATTTTTTTTTCTTTTTGGAATTAAAAAATAAAAAAAATGTAAAGAGAATGTAATGTTCCCTCAGCTGAGGAGACACTTGATTATATAGCTAGTTAGCTATCTAATGTACATCTATCTGTCTACTTCTAGAAGCAGATCAGCAGATCAATGTGATGGCAATCTTGTACTAGTAATTTCTCCATTAACAGATTAGTTATTTAAAGATACTTCTTTTAAATTTTTTTTTTCAACGTTTATTTATTTTTGGGACAGAGAGAGACAGCGCATGAACGGGCGAGGGGCAGAGAGAGAGGGAGACACAGAATCGGAAACAGGTTCCAGGCTCTGAGCCATCAGCCCAGAGCTGGACGCGGGGCTCGAACCCACGGACCGCGAGATCGTGACCTGGCTGAAGTCGGACGCTTAACCGACTGCGCCACCCAGGCGCCCCAAAGATACTTCTGATCATAGGTATTAAAGTATTTCAAAAACATTAAGAAAGAGGTACTGACAGCTACCAGAGGGGAGGTGGTGTGAGGATGGAGGACAGGTGATGGGGATTAAGGAGGGCACTTGTTGTGATGAGTGGCTGGTGTGGTACGGAAGTGTTGAATCACTAACTTGTACACGTGACACTAACACTACACTGTAGGTTAACTAGCTGGAATTTATTAAAAAAAAATTTTTTTTTAACGTTTATTTATTTTTGAGACAGAGAGAGACAGAGCATGAACGGGGGAGGGGCAGAGAGAGGGGAGACACAGAATCGGAAGCAGGCTCCAGGCTCTGAGCCATCAGCCCAGAGCCCGACGCGGGGCTCGAACTCATGGACCGTGAGATCGTGACCTGAGCCGAAGTCGGATGCTTAACCGATTGAGCCACCCAGGCGCCCCTAACTAGCTGGAATTTAAATAAAAACTCAAAAAAAATCATTTTTCCAATAAATTTTGAAATGCTCTGTTAGGACAAATTAGAGATCTGGAAGAAACTTGAAGGAACTTTGAGGAAAGCAATACTTACATGTTAAGTTCTAATGTCTTTGATATTACTTTATAATCATACCTCAAATACTTTCTAATTAGGGAAATTTCCTATTTAGCACATTCCATGAATTTTGAATATCAGGTACTGACAATCAAAAATGCTAGAATTGGAAAAAATAATCATGACAGATCCATCTAAGTCACGGCAAGCTCATTAGGAGCCATTTTACCTCAACAGAAGATGGGTAACTTGATGGTAATGGAAACGGAGCAACGGCCATCTGATTGACTGCATCTTCATTTCTGTGGATGTGAAAATAGGCAGAATCAGCACACACCAAATGCTAAGTTTCTGGCTCAAGATACAACCATTTCCTCTGTTGAAAATGCATACACAGCACCTTAGAATAAAAAATATGTACAGATGTATACTGGTTTTAAGCATGCAAACCTATTAAGCACAAAAAGGGATGTATTACCCCAGGGACAGTAAGATGTGATTATTAGTGACAGAAAATGATGATGTTAGGGGTTAGCTAGATCCTGCTTACTAAGTCAGGATCATTTTGGAAAGACATCAACTCTTTCAGCACTGTCGAGTGTAAGTTTTTTGAATGGCCGTGTGTAACCTCTAGGCCCATTAATATCCAGACCATTTTGTTCTTTGAACTGGAAAGGTTCCCAGCTCCCTCATTTGGCTTCTAACTTTGTTATGCCAAATGAAGGTCGATGGGATGTGTATGACAGGCCCTGCATGGGTGGGCACTGTGAGGAGGAGTGATGGATGGGGAGAGCAGAGATCCAGACAAATATGGGTCAGTCCCACTCCTCCTCATCCTAATGGGAGCAGAGAAGGTGGGAGCTAAAACTTCATCACCAGGTACACAGGTACAGAACAACTCCTAGAATACCAGTTCTGATTATTTGGGCCCATTTCCATGACATTACCAGCAAATGATAGGCGGTGATTTCGTGGGAGATTTAACCTTTACTATTCATTCATGATGCATAACCAGTAATAATTATCTCAAGATTTATGTGAAGTTTGACTTTAGATTTCACAACATAAGCCAAGGAAGATCACAAAAACGCTTCTTCCTGGTACGTAAAGCTCTAAGACTGTTCACGGATCTCTCTCCATATGACCAGTATATCCAGGATAGCCACTACCTGACTTGGTATGGCATTCAAAATCCAAACCCAATGTATTTTTTACTTCTCACCAATAGGAAAAATACATTGGTCCATGCCATTCCTGCTTTGGTGCTTTAATCATATCACTGCATTTACCTGAATTGTCTTTATTAAATTTCTAATCCACCCATCCTTCTCCTCCAGTGTGAGTTCAATAACCTCAATTAAGTGAATTATTCCCTTATGTTAAAAGACTATCTCTATATTGATGTCTTCCAAATTCATATGGTTAGCCCAGGTCTTTTTCTGAGCTTAATATCTGCATATCTAACTCCTACTTTATATTTCCACTGGATGTCTTACAAACATCTCAAATAAAATAGATCTCTTTATCCCACTAGTCGCCAGAGGGTTCCATGATCAATCCTCCTCACTTGAGTAAATATTAACAAGGTCTGCCCCACTGTTCAACCAGGAACTGGGGAGTCATTCTTGAAACCTCTAACCCCTCAGCTGTATATCCAATCAAGAAGCCTTGTTAATTCTACCTTCAAAATGTATCTTGAGTCTTTCCACTATTATCATTTCTTATCAGAGTTAACGGTAAGAGCAACCTATTTCTCCAGTCTATTCTTCACCCAGCAGCGTTATTATGGTTCTAATACATAAATCTGGTTATATTTCTATCCCCTGCTTAAAATACCCCTATGGCTTATTATACTTAGGATCAAGTCCACAATTGTTAGGGAGGCTGTAAGGCCTTGAGCAATCTGTCTCAGCCTCCATCTCTGGCTTGTTCTCTCTTCTCCTGGTTCCCTTGGCTCTAGTCTAGTTACATGAGCTTTCTTCCCATTTCTCAGCTGAGCCAAGCTCCATCCACCTCAGGGTACTAGCTAGCCCTATTCTCTTCCGCTCTGCTCAGCCATTGCCCAAATCCTTCGTCTGATTTATATTCTTACTTCTTTTTCCTAGCTGACCATAAACATCATTTCCTCAAATAAGCCTTCTAGGACCTCCACTATATGCATATGGCACCCTATACAATAATTGTAGTTATTGTCTTTCATAATTTACCTAACTGATCTGCATAAACATGTGCTTCTAGATGGTAAGCACTCCGAGGAGAGGAACCATGTCCTTCCTACTCTCTCTTACATTAACTAGGGCAAACAGTGCCTGGCAAACAGTCTGTACTTAACAGAGTTGTTAAGTGAACCGAACTGCAAGAAGTCTAGGCTGATGTAAATTTTATGTGGAAATAGGCAGAGTATATATAAATAAAGAGATGAAGTCTAGGTACCATTCCTTATTCTAACCTTCTAAGGTTCTTGGATTATCTAGCATATGAGTCAAACCAAAGCAAGAGGGAGAAAAACTAGAACCATAAAGTGACACAGCATATGAAGAATGCATCTAGTTTTTCTGACCGCATCACAGATGCCTTGAGCATGCACTATTACATTAAGAGATGGCTATTGTTTTTCAGGGAGTACAATCCATTCCTCAGCAGTTTGCTCATACACAGAAGAAGCAATCAGTTACCTCTGGATAAGTAACAGCATTTCAAAGTGGTAATTCCCTTTCACATTCATTTTCCTCCACTGAATAACACAATAGAACTCAGCTCTAGCTTAGAGCTGAAAGCCAACAGGACACGTCTGCTCCAGACTCAGAACTCACGGGGCAGAGTACATTTGGCAGTAATTAAGCAGATGGCTTTTCATACTTCTTTCAAAGGTTACCGGCATTAAAAATATGGCTGCACATAAATTCTTATTGAGAAGTCATGATTACCTGGACCAAGTTACTTCAAATCAGCCAAGTTATCCCTTCATAATTTAATGATTTTCTCCAAATGAGTATGACTTTAATGGCCTTTAAATTCTATATTAATTTTTTTAAACTTCACAAAATAGAACACTACAATTACTCTCAATGGAGAGAAAAAAGTGCTTTAAAAAGTTATTGTTAATAATCCTTTATAATCCACTTACCAGGGAGTGTTCACACACCTCCACGTCAAGTAAGCAAAGACCTGACAATTTGCAAGAGAAATGAGTAGGAAGAGGGAAGCCAAAGGACAGAAGGCATTCACACTTCAAACAAGCAGTCAGCTTGAATGACTTCTGGGGACCCTTTGGCCCTTCCTCTCCTGTGATTCTCACAAGGAATAAAATCTATTTGCTTCATAATTTACCTTTCCTTTCCAATATAATTAATGTAAGTTTCTTAGGCCCAGGCGCCCCATACAAGACACAATCAGAAATTATAATTGCTTATTGGTATTTTCATAATTATCGTCAACAGCTGTTGAGAGAGATAATGGAGTGCTACCATGGGTAAGAGTGAGAATACTTTTCCAGAGTACAGAGCCCTGTATGTGTATGTCTGTATCACTGTATTTTTCATGCTCTATTAAAATTACCTGTGCTGTCCTCTCTCCCCCTTGAAGCCCAGGGATGGGATCTTATCTTTTTGCATCCCTCCAGCTTGTAGGAGGTAGGGGTACTGTCAGAGTACCCCTTTCAGAGTACTACAGAGTAGTACTGTATAGAGTACTGTCAGAGTACTACCTGACAGAATAGGGGTACTATAAACATCTGTTGAATAAAGGTGATCTTAACAAGGCAGGAAAAAGACATGGAAACAGAACTATCAAAACTATGCCCTGTGTTTTTCAAGCTGCTTCAATGAGTTAATGATAGTGTACTGCCTCTAGCCAGGCAGCTATCAGTACTTGCCACATTAAGGGACATTTCTTGGGGTGTCTGCCTAGCTCACAGTAATTCCCTGAATGGGCCAGAGTAGCAATGTCTACATTGTGTAACAATGACAGCCTGCCTCAACCTTAGTGGATGGAGGGAGAAAACACCTGTCTCAGTTTGGGCCAATCAGATTCTTTCCCAGGGACTCAAAATTTAGGACAGACACAGAGATCAGGAATGTAGTAGCTAGATAATAACAAATGAAGTGCTCAAGGCTAAAGAGGGGGTTGAGAAATCGCTTCTGACATCTCTGGAGTCATCCTGATTTCTTCAGTCTTAGATGTAAAGCCCCTTCTTAAGAGCCCCCGAGACATCCTTGTATTCTTACAATGCATTCTCCTTTATTTTTTTAAATGTTTATTTATTTTGAGAGAGAGGGGCGGGGTGGGGGAGAGGGATAGGATGGGGCAGAGAGAGAGAGGGAGAGAGAGAATCCCAAGTAGGCTCTGTGTTCTCAGCATAGAGCCTGATGCGGGCAATCTCATGAATCATGAAATCATGCACTGAGCTGAAGCCAGGAGTCTGATGCTTAACCATCAGAGCCACCCAGGCGCCCCCTGCATTCTCCTTTAATTTAAGCTGGCTAGCATTTACTAATTAGAGTAAACTCAATAATATAGCTCTGATTTTTGTTTTGAATACATTTAGTTTATTTAACAAATATTTATACTAGGGGTACAAAGATGAAGAAAACATCATTTCTGCCTTTGATGGTATTAGCCATTAGTAAGGAATATAGCTATATAAGTAAATGGACAATTACAATAATGGAATTAACTATACAGGGACTGTCAATTTAGTTCTTCTCCAAACAGTTTCTAGGAACACCCCCAATTCAGTTTCTTGTAGAATATACTTATATTTATCACAAATATACATTCTAGATCCTGATTTCAATTCTATTTTGTTACAAAAATATACTCATTGGCAGTTGTGTTAGTTAGAATTCTAAAAAGGTTCCCAAGATTGTTGCCGCCTGGTTTACATACTGCATAGGATCAATTTCACTTCCATGATTAAGTAATATTAAATAGCACAGCTGACTAGAATACAAAGAAAGATAAAAAAAAAAAAAAAAAAAGAAAGATGATCAAGTGGAGCCTGACCCAATCATACCGGCCCTTTAAATCTGGAGATGTCACTCCCCAGAGCTCCAATGCCCTGATCTCCTAAATTAGTAGTTATTTCACAGGAATCCTAAAGAATGCTTGGAGGTTAGAGACAGGAAGTCAGAGATTAGAAATATCATTGCTGGAGGATGCCTGGGTGGCTCAGTAGGTTAAGTTAAGCATTGGACTCTTGGTTTTGGCTCAGGTCATGGTCTCAGTTTCATGGGGTCAAGCCCTGCATCTGGCTCCACGCTAAGAATGTGGAGTCTGCTTGGGATTCTCTGTCTCCCTCTCTCTCTCTCTCTGTCACTTTCCCACTCGTGGTATCTTTGTCTCTCCCAAAATAAATAAATAAAACCTAAAAAAAAAAAAAAAAGAAATGCCATTGCCGGTTTGAGGATGGGGGAGGCCATGTGGTAAAGAATATGAATGGTCTCTAGGAGCTGAGAGTAGTCCTCATTTGAGAACCAGCAAGGGCATACAAGACATCAACTCGGATGAACTTGGAAGTTGAATTTTTTCCAAGATTTCAGACAAGAACTTAGAACGGACAACACTTTGATTTCTGCCTTGTGATACACAGCCATGCTGTGCCAGACATCTGATCTACAGAACTGTGAGCTAATAAATAGGTGTTGTTTTAAGCTATTAAATTGGCGGTAATTTGCTACACAGTAAGAGAAAACTAGTACACAGCACAATTCTTTGATTTGGAAAATATGGTCACCAGAAACATACCCATATATCACTGTTCTAAATGTCTTTCATGGATTAACTCATTTAACTTGCATTAACAGCCCTATGTGGTAATTACAATGATTTTCTTCATTTAACACAGAGGGTAAGCAACCTGACCAAACTCACAAAGCAAATGAATAGTACAGCCAAGGTTGAAACCTGGCAGTCTGGCCTCAAAACCCACTCTTTTAGCTACTACACTACAGTGTTTCCCATTTTAACAACCTGCCCCAGAGCCACATATGTCTTCTCTTACATACCCAAGCCAATAGTCCTAGACTCACCTTAGGGAAAAGTTCTACTAGGTCACAATTTACTCTTAAAGCTATTTCATAATTTTCCTTAGGGCAAGAAGTATGAAAGTTTCTGAGTTTGCTCACTCTATCAACTTTTTGTACTTAAGTTCTGAGCGTCATGTCTTCATTACCTAGTCTTTGTACAGATATAATGACTATAAAATGCTTTAAAATACTCATCGTGTTTGATAGCGCATGTAGCATGGTAAAAAATACAGCAGAGTGTAATTCCCTCAATATTCTTCCGTGACCATAATTAGAACTGTTCCTAAATCCTCTGGCTTGTACTTTCCTTCTTTAAAGTTGAGCCGGTACTTGAACCAAGTACTTGGTAATCATGGAAATACATGTTGAGATGGAACATGCTGCCTTGTACCTTTTTTTTTTGCGCCTATTTTGGGCCCTTGTAGTTTATTCTTTATTTTTAAAAATTTTTTTAATGTTTATTTATTTTTGAGAGAGAGCGCGTGCACACAAGGTGGGGGGATAGGGACAGAAAGAGAGGGAGACACGGAGCCCAAAACAAGTTCCAGGCTCTGAGCTGTCAGCACAGAGCCCAATGCAGGGCTCTAATTCGTCAACTGTGAGATCATGACCTGAGCCAAAGTCGGATGCTTAACCGACTGGGCCACCACTAGGCACCCCTACCTAGTGTATTTAAATACAGAAGCAGAAAGTAGAATGGTAGTTGCCAGAGGCTGCGGGGTAGGGGAGGGAGAATGGGGAGTTACTTTTTACCAGGTACAGATTTTTAGTTTTACAAGATATAAAGAGTTCTGCAGATAGGTAGTGGTGACAGCTGCACAGCAGTGTAATGTACTCATTGCCATTGAACTGTACGCTTAAAAATGGTTAAGATGGTGGACTTTATGTCATACATATCTTACTACAATTTAAAACAATTAAGCAAGACACAAGAACAACAAAGTGTGCAGAGAATATATTTGAATTACTTAGAATGTCACTTAATAATCATTATTGTCGGGGTGCCTGGGTGGCTCAGTCGGTTGAGCGTCCGAGTTCAGGTCAGGTCATGATCTCACAGTTCGTGAATTCAAGCCCCACGTCGGGCTTTGTGCTGACTGATGGCTCAGAACCTGGAGCCTGCTTCAGATTCTGTGTCTCCCTCTCTCTCTGTCCCTCCTCTGTTTGTGTTCTGTCTCCCTCTGTCTCTCAAAAATAAATAAAAAACATTAAAAACAAAATCATCGTCTCCAGACTGCTGTGGTTCTGCCACTTGGAAATTCACTTTCACTAAACCCGTAGGATCTTATTTTATACCAACAAAACAGCACTATATGAAAAACAGAAGTTTTGTACCTGATTTCAGCCAGGATAGCTGAGTAGGCAGATTTCATTTTTTAAAATCTATTCTAAAATGATTACAACTGCCATCTAGTGCCTAGCCCAGTGTTTAAATACACACACAGAGTTGAATAAATGAGTGATACAGGAACACAGCTAAACAGGCCTAAATGTTATTTTCTGATTGTACTAAATATAGTGATGGGAGACACTTGAGGACAGGAAAAATAAACTCTACATTTGCTTTATTAATTGGGACACGGCACTGAATTAACATTTGGCTAGGAAAGCTCAATATAAATGAACCAGAAGTAACATATAAAACAAAGCACATCATTATATTTCAGTGGGAGCAAAACTCCTTTCTGTAAAGGTTCCAAGAGAGGTTTCAAACTCTATGAACAGACTGAATAGTTTACAATTTCCAATTGTAAGAAACCTCCCAAATAGCAATATGCTGAATCTGAAATAAATGACCAATGACAGTAGAATTATGAACTTTATTTACTTGGCATTCCAAACAATGTCAGTAATGAGGGCTGCTGGGAGTAACTCAGCATCCAGACCCACATTTCACAAACGTGGCCCCAGGCAAGTTCTAAATAACTGTTGCCAGTTGTGCAGAGGAAAAGGTAGCTCATAAAATATCTGGCAGTGCAGGTTGGTGGGAGGGTTGATGTAGAGAGCTTAGGACTGGATGGATGGGATGATTTAGCCTAATATGTTTCTCAGAGAGGTTCTTTCTGAAGGATAACGTAGTAGATACCCTCAGCCATTTGTCTCTTTATCCTGGCTGGCAAAGCCTTAATGGTGTTCAGATATCCAGCCCTCACTAAAAGGCCATGTGCTGGGGAAAAGTGACTTCTTCCACCGCAGGTAAAAACGCAGGATAAATCCTGCCTAATTCCTCTGAGATAATCATGGCAATCCAATCTCATTTCAAGAGCCAGTGAATGGTTTGGCAATGGAAATACGTCATACTGGAGATACGCAGTGGAGACCTGCTCAGAGGTCTTGTGATTTGCTGAAGAAGTCTGAAGGATAAAAATTTGTCAGAACCAAGGATAAAAGCCTGTGGGTGACCAGAAAATGTGCAGAAGAAACCATCTCACTCCGGCTGCTCATGATTTGTTCAGATAGCTCACTTTTATTACCCTTCTCATTCATTAGGATTCTTTGGCAAGAAGCAAGAGAAATGAATTTGGACCAACTAAAGCAAAGGGAATTTATTAAAGGGATACAGGGATCTCACAAAACACAAGCAGGCTACATGATTAGATTTGGAACATACAGGAACTAAGAGGCCTCCAGAGGACAAGGAAGCAGGAAAACAGAATGATGTCATAGCAGGAACCTCCTATTAAGGCCCTGTGGTTTCATGAATAAACACCATTTATATAAAATCACTCACGTAATGTGAGTGCTTCCTAGTCTAAGCAAAGGTATCATATTGCCTAAGTTTAGGTCACATGACCAACCCTGGGCCACATCTCAGAAGTGAAAGACAGGGCCCCTTCAGCTTACATAGAGGAAGAGAGGCATCTAGCTGTACTGTTTTTACTGTTCCACCATAGTATATGTATTGTGTGGGTGTGCGTGTTTCAAAAAGAAAGTCTATCTAAGGAAACAGATATTCTACAAGGAAAGGAGAAGTACTGACCAGCCAAAAAAAAAGGAAAGAGAAACTTCCCAAACATGATTAGAAAACCAGGCACAATTAGGTATTTGAGTGCTAAACGAAATCAAACAAATATAGTCATAATTTTCCCAAGCTGGTACCAGGTTAAGGATGGGGAGTAGCAAAGAAAAGAAGAAATTACCAATTTCTTGAAATAAAATAATGAAATAAAAATGATTTTTTTCTTTTTTATTTATATATATATAATACATATATATAATACATATACATATGTATACATATACATATATAATATGTATACATATACATATATAATACATTATATATAATACATATATATAATACATATATATATGTATATATTTTAATTTTATTTTTGAAATCTACATCCAAATTAGTTAGCATATAGTGCAACAATGATTTCAGGAGTAGATTCCTTAATGCCCCTTACCCATTTAGCCCATCCCCCCTCCCACTTTTTTCTTTTTTTTAAATGTTTTATTGTTTATTCTTGACAGAGACAAAGTATGAGTGGGGAGGGGCAGCGAGAGGGAGACACAGAATCCGAATCAGGCTCCAGGCTCTGAGCTGTCAGCCCAGAGCCCGACGCGGGGCTTGAACTCACAAGCTGTTAGATCATGACCTGAGCCGAAGTCAGATGCTTAACTGACTGAGCCGCCCAGGCACCCTGAAATAAAAATGATTTTCAAAGATACTTTATAAGTCATGCAAGAAAGTTTGATAGCAACACTTTATCTAATATACTGAATTCACCTGATTCACGAATGGCCCCAAAATGGCAAAATTTTGGGACACTTCAGATTGACTAGCTACAATTACCTCCAAAAAAAAGGAAAACTTATGGCTTCTGTGGATATTCAAAAGAATATGCCATAGGCTTTCAAGATGATTCCAGAACTGGAATCCACCCAATGGAATCGTAACTGAATTAAGTGTACAACTTCCCAAGGTTACCATAGTAGGTCAAAGGGAACAACGCTTCTTATTTGGATGCATAACATCCAATGTCTTGACAAAAGATCAAAACACAAAACACTCCAATTCCACCTTGTTCTTGAACTAAAAGGCTTATAAATTCTACTTACAAAATAAAAGTAATAAATAATTAAAATTACTCTTTAATATGGAGAGTACAATAAACAAGTATCAAAGAAATTAAGAAAGAGTCCGCATTGCAGAGCACTTGAAAGACTCACATGGGTCTACCATATGGTCCAACTAAACACAGAAGAGCTTTGAAACTGAAGAGTGTCTCTATCTTCCTTCCTCCTGCAAGTCCTAGAAAGAACTCAATGCTAATGACAGGCCTCTTCCTCAAATCTTGTTACATATCTCATGGATGATATTTTATTGTGTACTTGAAAAGGGGCATTACATTCTTTAATGGTCCATGAGAGTTGGAAGTATGCTTCCTCACAGATTTCAAAGCAGCTGATGTACACAGCTCATCCAATGATACTTTCAACGACTGCTTTTCTCGTAGAAGTAAATGGTCAGGTACATTGGGTATAATATCCAATCTCAGAAACCTTTGGGTTTCTGGACACACTATAGCTTTGCTTACTTATACTTCAGGTCTGAGCTTCAGCATCTTTCTCTGTAATACTCTCCCAAAGGCTCCAAAGTTTAGGTTAACTGTGTTTCCTATACATAAAGTACCCAGTACCTTTATCACTGGATGAGGTATCACGCTGCTTATTCTCTGCCTCCTCCTTTAAGGTAGAGATTGTAGTCTTTGTATCATGGACTCTGCAGCCCCAGCACAAGTAGGTACCCTGCAAATACTTGTTGAATAAATGCATGAATAGTTCTTTATGAAAGTTAAATTCATGCTCATTCCCACGATCTTTTTTCCTTCTTATTTAGATACAAAGAGCATAGCAAGGATTTTAAAAACAGGCATTTAATTCACTTCTTCAGATGGACTTCTCCCACAGATGACTGTGACATTCACATTAATTTCAAGTCAATATCATCTTTTCGGGATATGGCCAGAGGATAACGGGCCACCCTATATTTTTAGTGACAAAAACAAGACATATGCTCAATCGATACTGTATGGTAGCTCCCACGGTGAGTCCACTCTGAGTCAGTAGGGCTTGACAGCCAGCACTAAATCTTTCCATGGGGTTCAGTTTCACTTGGCCTCCCCTAGCCCCAGGAGTTTTTATAACAGTACACATTTTCCACATGTAATTAAGTAATGGAGAGTGAGTTGTTATACATGACATTTAATTTTCAGTAGTGGGGGAAGGTATGACAAGAGCTCCAGGCAAGATCATTAATCTCCTCGGATCCCTGCACTGCCAAATACAGCAATTCATTCTTTCTTGTATTAATATAGCTCTCCTCCTGTACTTAAGTTATAGTGCTTGTGTAGAGGGGATAATGTCAAATAGGAAAACCCACAGAACTGAAATGTGTGGTACATAGTAAGAATTCGAGATTGTAAAATGCATCTGGACTATCCATTGTGGAATAATTTTGTATACCAGAGTCCCTGTGCGTCATAGGCACAAGTACATGATTACCAGATTGTCCAAAATCTAATTTGGGGGGAAAAAGGGAGGGAAGAGTGATTATGTAAGTCATGTATACATAGCAGCAGCAACTTGCTAATGTCACTAATGACTCACAGGCCTCTTGTGAATTAAAGGTCAATTAGTATATGAATAAATACAAGTGTTAAAAGAATACAACAAGGACGTGATCACACAAATGTGTATCACTATAGACTAAAGGCCCTAGTTAATTAAAATGTTGCCTGCAGCATATTTTAACAGCTTTCTGTGATTACTGCTAATCATACTCTGAAATCTGTGGCTAGTTCCCATTTTTATCTCAATTGTCAATAAATTTGGAAAAAAGTTGCTGAGGCATACAAGCCAAAAATTTCTCTATAATGGAAATGCACAGAGAATCAATAATTTAAACTAAGGAAGGCAATATTACCAAATAGAAGCACTACCTATAAAGAAATACAATTTATAAGCATCAGTTTTTAAAGTAACATTATATAGCATAAGTTAGGCAGCTTAAAAGTATAATTGCACCTGTTGTGCTGAGGTGCTTTAAGTGCTAACTTCCTGAATTGATAGCAAATCAGTATTTAACTGCTTTAAGATTTGGTTCCCAAATAGGCACAACAAGGGTTCTCGTACCAATAGTCTAAAGGAGGTAACCTATAGGCAGAGGTTGAAAAATGTGGGGTGCCTGGGTGGCTCAGTCAGTTAAGTGTCCGACTTCTGCTCAGGTCATGATCTTGCGGTTTGTGGGTTCGAGCCCCGCGTCGGGCTCTGTGCTGACAGCTCAGAGCCTGGAGCCTGCTTCGGATTCTGTGTCTCCCCTTCTCTCTGCCCCTCCCATGTTCATCCTCTGTCTCTGTCTCTCAATAATAAATAAATGTTAAAAAAAGAAAAATGTATCTAATTGAGTGATGAACTAGATAATCAGCCTGAAGGAGAGAGGATAGGTTGAGCAGCATCTAAAATGCACAGGTTACCATATTTAAATAGGACACCAGTCCACCATTATACCCCCACTGGTGACATATGCAGTGGATGAGCAATAACGTATATTTTTTTATTTCTTTAAGTGTTTTATATTCTGACACTATCTGATATTATTCACCTCAGTAAAATCTATTATATTTTATTGACATGGGGATTAATTCACATTAATTAGATTTCTCTTTATACATTCTTTCATTAAATGGTACTCTTCTCCCTGTTAGAATATCAGGTCATCATTTCAAAGGAGGAGGAGGAGTGCCTGCCTGGCTCAGTTAGTGGAGCATGCAACTCTTAATGCTCTTGATGTCAGGGCTGTGAGTTCAAGTCCCACTAGGTGTCGAGCTACTTAAAAAAATAAAATAAAAAAGGGAGAATAAGGGGAGAAGCATCAGCAGACACAGGACTAAAAGAGATGTTTTAGGCAGGTTGTGTCCTTGTCTCTTATCCTAACCTTTATCAGAAATGGTTTTATATAGGGGTGCCTGGGTAGCTTAGTTGGTTGGGTGTCCTACTATTGATTTTGGCTCAGGACATGATCCCAGGGTTGTGGGAACAAGCCCCATGTTGGGTTCCACATTGAGCATGGAGCCTGCTTAAGAATCTCTCTCCCACCCTCCCTCCGTTCCTCTCTTCCACTCGTGCACACATTGTCCCCCCCCCACCAAAAAAAGTTTTATATAATGATAGCTATATATATATATAGTTATATAGCTATCTCTTCTAAGTGTTTTATCATTATGATGTTAATTAAAATTCTTAAATTGTGAATATGCTTCACTCGAAATAAATATTCCAGATTCTGGAATGATACAAAATATATATGAAGGAGTGGTTAATCTTTTCCTCCTCTTCCTTTATCCCTTCTTTTTTTCTTACTTCCTCCCCTTTTTCTGCCACCATCATCATCTTCATCACCATAGCAACAAACATTGCTGAGCCCATATTGCCAGGCAATTTATGTATATTAAGACATTAGAAAAATCTATAAGCCAGCTATATTATCTACATACTGCAGATCAGGAAACTGACCAAACTCATATACTTGGGGTATTCTAGAGCTGGGTTTCAAGCCCAGACCAGGTGAATCAGCGATTCCTCTTTTTATCACTTATACTTATCATTCACGCTTGCTTTAGGAAAGAATTCGTCACTTTAGGTAAGACCTCTCTGTTAGATGAATAGTTCCTTCTCTTATGGAAATGGCAGCATTAATTAATAAAATGTTGGCACACAAATTATCAAATACATATCTATTGACTCAAACAAAAGGTTGTCAGCAGTGCATACATCTGTCTTGATTCAATTTAAACTAATTTTCCTTTACAGTCTCAAAGTGGATAGGACAATAGATTATTCAGAATCACGCCTACATCTTTTTTCTCTCTATTCAGAAAGATAGAGACACTTGCCCCAACTTAGATTATTTGGGAAAGTACTGAAGAGAGGGACTTAAGTATGAGAAAGAAATTATTTTGTAAAATAATAAATTGATCTATATGTATCTTTTTTTCTGTTATCTTTAAATTCACAAAATCAGCCAAACTAACTTACTATGATTGTTACCTTTGGAGAATAAGTAACCTGGAATTGCTTAGAGGCAGCTGCAAGGAAATTTATTCAATAAAGCTTTTCGAATGTCGACAATGTGCTAGGCACTGTAATTTAAGAAACGTTCATAATTAGATTGCATGTTTTGAATCTACATTGATACTTCCAAATTGCTTAAAATCCCTTCCAGTAAATAAGTATTCCGTGACATCCTCAATCATGCTTACACCATTAATTCACTGAACAAATCATTTCTTTGATTCTGATCTCCTCTGAACAATCAAAATTGAAATCATCACACACTAAATTACCGGGGCTTTATTACTATGATTAAAATTCTCCTCAGCTTTCTCTTCTATCCTCTAAACAATTTCAAATCATGTAACCTTTCTTTTTTGAAAGAGGAGGATTCTATTTCCCAACTACTTAATTGCATTAGATGGTTTCCTTTGGATCCTATTCAATTATCTTTTTGCTCTCTTTAAAGTGGGATGACCCAGAATGGGTGATAAAAGCCCCACAGACGGTGAAGAGGTGACGGCGATGTTAATAACCATAATAGTTGCAGTGGTTGGTCAACATGTGCTGAGCACTAAGCGCAGACACCCGTGAGGGCTGTGTGTGCCTGCTTGTGGCATCCTTGCATGACTCTCCGCAAAGTGGTCAAGCCTACGTGGATGTCTGTCGATGGACACCTTCATCTCTGAGCGGCTGACCTTTCCTCAGGCCTGTTCATGTTTTCAGCCTCTAACTCCAATTTTGTAACCTCTGGCAACAGGAAGGGCAGAAAAACCCAAAAAGGAGACTGGTACCTCACATAAGACTTCAAGGTGAGTGAGCCAGAGGAAGGCTGGCATAACACACAAAGACAGAAGAGAAGGAGAAAGGATTTGCCCTTCAGAAGCAAGACTAAAACCTGGAAACCCAGAAGTGCTGCTGAGTGGGAGAAAAGGGTACCAATGTGTGATCTCTTCAGGAGCAAAACAGCAATAACACCCTGTGAGGCTGAAGTGATGGCATGGGAAGGAATATTTCAATCACCTACATTAGTGTCCATATCTGGGAACGAAACTACCCCTTAATCCCAGTGGTCCCTAGGAATGCATAGCTCTTCCTGACAAATAACTAGTAACAGTAGGAAGAGGAATAATGATCATCAATGTCATAGAATGCCATTTAACACTCTTTCAGTCTTTATGCGAGAAAGTGTTCAACATTTCAGATTTTTGGCATGTCACAGTGAATGAGGTAGGTGCTTTATTATTCCCATTTTATAGAGGATACCTGAGGCCCAGAAGGAAAAGAAACAGAGTGTCAGTTAACATACAGGGTTAGCTGCATCACTGAGTAATAATTCTGATTTATCAGTCATTTTGATCCAATAAAAGGAATCAAACATTCCATTGCTGATGAGGCAATAGTAAATACCACCAACGAGAATTCCCAATTCTGACTTACTTATGCCAAAAGGACTCAGTCAGGTAGTACGCAGGGTATGGGAAAACGTGGAACCCCAAACACACCACATGACTCTAGACACCAGAATTCACATCTGCTCCCCTCGGGATTTCTCACCAGCATTTGATATATGCATTGTTTAAGTTCAAAAAGAGAGACAGTGAGAGCATGAGTGTGGGTGGGGCAGAGAGAGAGAGAGAGAGAGAGAGAGAGAGAGAGAACGCCCCAAGCAGGCTCCATGCTGTCAGCACAGAGCCTGATGTAGGACTCGATCTCATAAAATGTGAGATTATGACCTGAGTCAATATCAAGAGTTGGAGGCTTAACTGAGAGCTACCCAGGCACCCCACACCAGCACTCTTAATATGAAGCTCCTAAAATGTTTCTGGGTTCTGTTTTCCTGCGTATTCTTTGATGAAGACATTAATGGGTCAGCAAATGTACCACATGATGGTGACAGGAGGAAGGGAAGTTAGAAGACTCTATTATATTTATAGAGAGGATAACCAGCTCCAGGAAAGGAAGAAAATTTAAAAACCAAAATACAAATACTAGCCTCAACTACCAGTTCTATCATATGAAATGTAAATAACAAGAAAGCCTCATAATTGAAACAATCCAAATGTTCCTTAAAGTGACAGTTAAAAAAGGAAAATCTATTTTTAGGATATGGTGATTTTGTTAGACAAACCAAAGATAAAACATAGTCTTAGAAAATAATAACACCTCCAGAAGAAATCTTAGATGTTTTAAGAGATACTAATTTTAGAAAACCAGATGTATGCGTGTGTGTGCGTATCTTACCTGATGAAAACCAGCTTGACTTTTGATGGGGCAGTCTTAATAATGGCAGATGCATTTTGGTGGCTTCTTCCATACAGGATCTGATTGTTTATCTAATGGGGAAAAAATAAAATGCACTTGTAAAAATGCAATATGTTTGGTTTGTATAAAAATATACATGTATATATTTATACGTTTATACAAATATATGTGTATATACTTGGAATTAAACAATGAAGTCCATTCATTTTTAAGTGGATCCATGTAGGGCTCTTTAATGCTAAAAAATCTTAATATTGTTTGTAGTATGGATTAAAATACTAATTCCAAATAGCTATTAAAATCTCTTAAATTCAGTTTTGAATGCAGTTAATAAAGAGCATATAGTCCTTGAACCTTGTGCTAAACTTCAAGAGAGCAGTAGTTGAGCTAAATGTAAAAACTTTATGACAGATATATTTCCTACAGCCTTTCCAGATTTCTAAAAAATGTAGAAAACAGACTAAACTGTGGTATTCACCAGACCTCTGGAGGGCCCATTAAACACGATTCTGTAAATGTGTCAAGGTTATTACATAGCATAAATTTTGTTACTCCAGAGGAGGTAAATATTCTTTCCCCATTTTAAATCAAATTTTAGATCAATTGCATGGAAATATTTTACTATACACAATCAATGAGCCATCTGCTCTTATCCAAGATATGGTGGAATTTCAACTTGATTGAGTTCGTCTAAATATGCTCTAAAAACATTGACATTCTAAATTTTTTTACTCCAGATTTTTCCAGTGATAAACTATGATGATAGTCGTAATCAATCTTTTATTTCATCCAATTAATAATAGCTCACACAGTTTTGGCTTTTCTCCTCTTGTCTCTTTAATAACTAGTTAATGATCTATACTGTCCCAATTTAACGGAGGCCTTGAAACTGTCTATTTAAGAGACAGTACAATATACTATATAAGGAATAGAAAATAGGGATTTCAGTTTTTTGTAATTAGCATTGGTCTGTCCTTGAGGTCTCTGAAATTTTGTGTTCGAAGACATACCTGGAAAAGGTTTTTGTCATAGCAGTTATAATGAGAAAGTGTATGGAAATGAACAGAGGAGGGAGCTGTCTGAAATGAAGCTCATCCATCATCTTGAAGTGGTAACATGGGGATGTACATCAAAGTCTGTTGCAGAGACTAAACTGAAACTACCTTCTCACTATGTCCCCCATTCTATCAGCTTTTATTCTTCACCAAGATAACCTCCCAGAAACCCACTGATCTCCACACTATTTCTCTGTGCCTCAGTTTCCTCTTCTTTAAAAGGAATTTAAGCACCTGCTTCATAAAACTGTTGTGGAAATTACATGAGATAATGCCTTTAAATTTTATTTATAATCATCTTTTTTTAATGTTTACTTATTTGAGAGAGCACACATGCAAGTGAGAGGGGAGGGGCAGAGGGGGGGGGGGGAGAACCCCAAGCAGGCTCTGCGTTATCAGCGCATGAACTGTGAGATCATGACCTGAGCTGAAATCAAGAGCTGGACGCTTAACCAACTTCATTTATAATAATCTTAATACCAAAAATTATTTTGGAGGTGTTCAAAATTACTCATCTTTTCTGTTAAGGTTTTTATCTTTTTTAATAACGTATTTAAAAATGTGTCCATCCTCTGTATGATACTATAATGATGGACACATACCATTATACATTTGTCCAATCCTACAGAATGTACACCACCAAGAGTGAACCCCAATGTAAACTATGGACTGGGAGATGGTGATGTGTCAATGCAGGTACATCAACAATAACACATGTACCACTCTGGAGAGGGATGTTGGTAGTCTAAAAGGGACATATGAGGGGCGCCTGGGTGGCTCAGTCGGTTAAGCGGCCGACTTCGGCCCAGGTCATGATCTCGCGGTCCTTGAGTTCGAGCCCCGCGTTGGGCTCTGGGCTGAGAGCTCAGAGCCTGGAGCCTGTTTCAGATTCTGTGTCTCCCTCTCTCTGACCCTCCCCCGTCCATGCTTTGTCTCTCTCTGTCTCAAAAATAAATAAATGTTAAAAAAAATTAAAAAAATAAAATAAAATAAAATAAAATAAAATAAAATAAAAGGGACATATGGGAAATCTCTGTACCTTCCTCTCAATTTTGCTGTTTTAAAAAAATGTATATGTATATATGTGTGTGTATGTGTGTGTGTATGTGTGTATGTGTGTGTATTGAAGCGCCCACCGTTTAAATTATAGGTTTTCTCCTAATGTTTTCATAGTTTTATTTTTCTTATATTTACATTGTACTACCTAACTCATTATAAGGGGGAAAAAATGGTTAAGTCATGTAATGATAGAGTCATGTGAAAAAGAATAATGACATAGGAAATGTCCAACTGTACTAGCCTGGTTACAAAATAGTATGTCTGCCATGATCGCTTTTTTTTGCAAACCGTATTTCTCAATCTCTTCCATTTACAATGAACAACAAATAAGGATCTTTTAAATCACAACTCAAAAATGAGAGGACATGTGGAATACGCATCACTCAAAGTCTGGCATTCAGGTAATTATTTGTGAATGTCTTCCCCACCGTGTCTGGCCTCTGATTTCAGAAAGCAGACCTATCAAATCTTCCTGTCTTTGAATCCTGTGGCACTACATTTAAAAATGTTCTCTTGTCGCCCTTACGCCTCACCTGACACGGTCAAGCCAATCCTTGTCAGGTGGTAAGCATCAGTGCAGGCACCTGGCATTTACTGAACTGGGCTCAACTTGTTGAGGGCAGGAACCATGTCCTCCGCTTGGTGTTTGCCAGCCTGCCACGCGTAGCCTGCACACAGCGGTGCTCGGCGAGACATCCAAAATTGCAGAGCCCTGAATGCAAATGGCTCTTTCATTAATCAACTGCTACTATGCTTTCTCTGAGGTGGGCTCCAGTTGTCAAAGGGATTTTTTTTATCTTTTTAAAGTCTTTTTTATTAGCAAAAGCTTGAACATACAGAAAATTGAGCTGTTTCATCTTTATGGAGATGCCTGCTTTTTAGCTGTGATCTTCCATTTTGATAGGATAAAATGTATGGTACTGTTATTCTAAGAGGGGAAAATTACAGCCCAAATGAAGAAAGCAGGTCATTAATTTTAATTTATCTAAGAGTAAATCTACAGTTATGTCTTCATGGTGCTGTTTGTGAATATTCAGAGGCTCTGGCTGTAGAAAGGCGGAACAGCTTGCTTGCTGTGGATGTTTTTTCCAGTGCCAACAACTGTGCCATTTACTGTTATGGTAGCTGCTCCTGCCAGTGTTTGGAGGCCTCTGGAGAAACTCGGTTCTGCAGTGCAAGACCAGGAACAGAATAAGAAACTCAACACAGAGTGAAACCTGATTTAACAGGATTATGTCAAAAAGGAAAATGCAGATCTCTGGCTTTAAAAGTCTAAGACAAAGTCTCTCTTCTGACTTCAGAAATACGTTAGTAGCCTGTGAGTTTTTTTTTTTTTTAATGTTTTTTTTTCAACGTTTTTTATTTATTTTTGGGACAGAGAGAGACAGAGCATGAACGGGGGAGGGGCAGAGAGAGAGGGAGACACAGAATCGGAAACAGGCTCCAGGCTCTGAGCCATCAGCCCAGAGCCTGATGCGGGGCTCGAACTCACGGACCGCGAGATCGTGACCTGGCTGAAGTCGGACGCTTAACCGACTGCGCCACCCAGGCGCCCAGTAGCCTGTGAGTTCTAAGACAGGAAGGGCTCTTTTGTGTTTTCTTGGATCTTATTTAATATACAACAATTTCACTACTTAAATGAAAGGCACATACAGCTTCCAACTGCATAAGCAGTTTTTGTATTTCTTCATCACTAAAGGAAACACACGCCAGAGAAAATTCAGTAAGTAATTAGAAAGAATATGATGCATTTTATGCACAATTAACTTTAGACTGTCACTTATTCTATTTCTGAGAAGCTGCTGTTCTCTGAGGGCACTATTCTTTAAACAACAGATGTAGGGCATCTTCTAAGTATAGCACAGGCAAAAAAGAAAGCACTCTATACCTCCTGGAAGTCTTTCAGGTCAATTCTAATTAATAACAGCTATCATTTATCAAGTGCTTAGTCTGTACCAAACATTATCCTAAGCTCTTTAGGCACACTATCTCATTTAAATCTCAGAGCAACTGGGGTATTATGTACTTTCATCAGATGATGATAATCCTAAAGCACACCTAGAGGTCACATCTGTATGGTGCACATAAAAATCAGATGATTTTGAAAGTCATCTTCATAAAGATGTCTGTTAAATAAACTCTGAGTGGGAACAGGAGGATGTGGTGACCTACCATCGTAGGTCCTAGAGCTTTGAGATACAGAAGTCGGAATCAAAGCATCTTACCACAATGTACAGAGGAAATGCCTGAGAGTTGACTGCTAGGCTTTTCAAGTCTGAAATGCAATGTGGAGTCCCCTAAGACTGTACTTCTCTTCGTGCAAGCAATCTGCAACTTGAACAATATTATATACTTACTACCCTTTTTTTCATTGTACAGATACTGTATAGATTGATCACCATTTTAATTTTTTCTGACTCATGCCAAAGGAAGACAATTAAAATATTTCATTTCAGGGCAAATACTGCTCCCATTCTTTTAGAATATGAGTGATCATTCAGATTATCAAGAAGTTAGAAAAAATATTATCATTTCCTATTTACTTCCAGTAAACTGAGGGTAGTGCCTTTCCCAAAGTTTCTCCTTTTGAAGGTGACTCAATGATATAGAAAAAGAGTAATAAATTATTTAGATATGCCCTTATTTTTGTTATTATTCTACTGGTGGGAAGAACCGTCCTAAGTTCTGATTTAGTGTTCCCATTACACCTAAATTATCTTTTTATTATCTTAATAGCTGAGATCTATAACTCTTCCACTCAAGAATAACCATATATCCTACTTCTGGGACAGTCCAGTTTATGCATGTTGAGTGACACTCGTAACGATCCCACACATCTTTTCTGAGCTTCTGCGAGGTGGCCATATTCTGCCACATGGATGAAGGAACAGGAAAAGCCATCACTTCCTGAGGCCCCCAGGCAACCCAATCTCCAGGTTCTGGGATGGACACCCATACTATTGCAATAAGTTCTCCCCTTTTTGGTTAAATCACCTTGAACTAATTTCTGTTCTTTCCCATCAAAAAAGTCTCCACCAATACAGTATCTGGGGCCCCTATTTCTAAATACTAATTTATACATTCAAGTGATATACCTCTTTTTATCTCCTAGTCTTATGCTCTCTCAGACACATAGTAATTTATCCTGGCATTCAAAAAGAAAAGAAAGTAGACAAAGGAAAAAGGCTTTCTGACCCAAGGAGATTTCTATGCTCTTGAGTTACAATTCTGATTTTCTTATCTGTTTGGCTTCCTCTTCTGAATACTGACAAAAAGGGCTTTCTGAGACCTCCACATGGTCAGTAACTTCGATCTCAAGCTCAGGGGGTCCTGGTTCCAGAAAGACACTGATATTTTATCATGGGTAAATTAACTCATCTTTTCCTAAATTCTGAATTTCTAGTTCAATGAGAACAGGGGCAAATGAAAGCAGCCCTAGATACTGAAGACAATAGCCTTAAATAAGAAACATCTGTTTTTTTTTTTTTTAAATTTTTTTTTCAACGTTTATTTATTTTTGGGACAGAGAGAGACAGAGCATGAACGGGGGAGGGGCAGAGAGAGAGGGAGACACAGAATCGGAAACAGGCTCCAGGCTCTGAGCCGTCAGCACAGAGCCCGACGCGGGGCTCGAACTCACGGACCGCGAGATCGTGACCTGGCTGAAGTCGGACGCTTAACCGACTGCGCCACCCAGGCGCCCCAGAAACATCTGTTTTTATAAAACTCAGAAGTCATATTGTAACGGGTTTTCAATGGGATTTATATTTCCCTTCATAAATTGGTTTCTGCTACTGCAGTGGAGAAGGAAAAAAAACCCAGAAAGCACTCTTTTCAGGTAAACTCTGTATTTTGGTATCAAAGATTGGATATTTAATTGCATTATTTTACAGTTTGTAGAAGAAGTAGAATTAGGGTTAATACAGCAAGATTCAGCAAAAGTAAATGAATGTAAATCCTTTTGTTATACTACGTAAACTTTCACTTAAGAGGTCTTTAATGAGATTTATTTTACTAAAATTAATTATTCAAAAATATCACTCAATTTTCCATAGTTCAACTGAACATGAATATAAATTTATGCTGGGGAGCAACTCAATTAAATCTATTCCAAAAACTTACCAAATTGGAAGTCAAAGTTAATTAACTTAAGCTGGGATTAAAGATATTAATTATAAAAAACTAAAATTTAGTTCAAGCAACAGATTTGCCTGAGGTTTGAATATCATGTTATAATATAATACCCAACAACACCACCTTTGACCATACTTTTATTGAAGTAGAGGGATTTATTCTGAACAGTTGAAAAATTATTATTAAAAAACTGAGCTAGGAGCTTCTGTGCATCCCAAAGAGGAATTGGGGCCTGGCGTCCCCTCCTTGCCCTGGTCCAGGCCCCGCCCCACCCCACCTTATTTCTCCTGGTTGAGATGGGCTCAGCCAAGAGCTCCCTGGTCATTCTGGCTTGGTTTCCACAGCACAACAAGCTTCTGGCCCGAGTGGCGGACCCGCGTTCACCTAGTGCCGTCATCCTGCGCACTCCCATCCAGATGGAGAGTTCTCTACAGCCAACCCTACCAGCAGGAGAGCAGTTGGAGGGTCCTAATGAGGCCCAAGACTCAGATCCCTGCTCTCCTACCCTTGGCATTGCATGGACACCTATGAAGACTGGCAGTGGAGACCCCCAAGCCCACTGGTGAAACAGCTGAATGAAGTCTTTGAGACAGAAGCCTCCAAATCGAATCTGCCCCCAGAGCCTGTTCTGCCCCTAGAGGCAACTTCACCTTCTGAATTGGACTTGCCTCTGGCCACCCAGTTTTCCCTTGAGGACCGCATGCCACTCTGGAGCCAGACTGAGCTCCCCTCAAGCAGGTGTCCTCCAAGGAGGAAGCAGGACAGCCCTCACAACCCCCCATGGCCTGCCAGGGTTCAGACAAGCCCTTAAGAGACCCTGAGACTCCCTGATCTTCAGGTTCTAAGCACAATAGACAGAAAGGAAATGGCAAGGTACTAGGGAGATATCCCCTCACCATCCTACAGGATGACAACTCCCCCAGAACTCTGACACCACGACAGGGTAAGCGGCCTCCTCCCCTCAGTGAAAATGCTAGAGCACTAAAGGAAGGGGCCATTCTGAGAACTGGACGACTTCTGGAAACCGGAGGCCGAGTGTGGGAGCAGGGCCAGGACCAGGACAAGGAAAATCAGCACTTTCCAAACTTGGTGGAGAACTAGGCTGTGTGGCCCCAGCGCCGGGTTCACCAGGGGCTTGGTGATGTTGTGTCCTCACAGCCCTTCTTTCCCTGGGAGACAGGAAAGGCTCATTGTCTTCAGCTCCCCCTAAACTACCAACTCGAGGACTGAGCACTTTCTTAGCCTTTATTTGTGTCTCGTGTGTTTCTTGTATATTAAAGAAAGTGATTAAAAAAACAAAACAAAACACGGAGCTAGAGTTCAGGTAACTGGAACTCCTGATAACGAAAACTGACTCCTTCTCCCTACTTTACTTTTTTTTTTTTCTTTTTTTTTTTCAACGTTTATTTATTTTTGGGACAGAGAGAGACAGAGTATGGACGGGGGAGGGGCAGAGAGAGAGGGAGACACAGAATCGGAAACAGGCTCCAGGCTCCGAGCCATCAGCCCAGAGCCTGACGCGGGGCTCGAACTCACGGACCGCGAGATCATGACCTGGCTGAAGTCGGACGCTTAACCGACTGCGCCACCCAGGCGCCCCCCCTACTTTACTTTTAAATATACTCTATTGTTTATATTTCATGACACTGGAATCTATAGGTTAACTTTTTCCTTTAATAAACTCTTTTACTGAGTATAACACACATGTAGGAAAAAACAGTAAGTCTAATTGATGAGACTTTTTATAGGTTAATTTTTAATCTAATAATTTCACTGCTAAAAGTTTATCCTAAAAAGATTAAAAATCTGGGAGTCAAAATGTCTATGATGGCTATACTTATAATAGAGAAAAAAATGAAAAAACTATACACTCATCAACAAAAGTTTTATTATATTTTCTATCGTTACGTTGATAAATGGAAAACTGTGTCATTAAAAGGAAGTGAAGAAGGATGGCACAGACCTAGATCCGCTGCCATAAGAAGATAAAATTGGGGGCACCTGGGTGGCTCAGTCGGTTAAACATCTGACTCTTGATATCGGCTCAGGTCATGATCCTGCGGTTATGAGATTGAGTCCCGCGTCAGCTCCACAATGAGTGTAGAGTCTGACATTCTCTCTCTCCCTCTCTCTCTCTGCCCCTTCTCTGCTTTTGCTCTCTCTCTCTCTCTCTCAAAATAAATAAATATTTTAAAAAAGATAAAATTACTGAGTGAAAAAAGTAAATGACAAAATACGTTATCTATCACATTATTTTCATTTATATAAAAGTTCTGAGTCTAAAAAAAGCTCCATGAGTATATACTAAATGTCAACAATGATGATATCGCTGATTGGTGGGATTTGAGGTGATTTCCAGTTTGTTTCTGTATATTGATATTTTATTACTACTTTGTAATAATACCATTTAATAAATGCTTACAACACACAAGGCACATGCATATACACACATCTTAAATACATTATTGCGCTTAAGTGTCACACAAATCAGTAGAGGAATACAATATCATCTAATTATACAGATGGAGAAAGTGAAGTATATTAAGTTTAAGGAATTTAACCAATATAACAGATCTATAGCCAGTAATTATAGCCAAATCTGTTTGAGTCCAAAAGCCTGTCTTGTTAACCTAAGTAACTCATTTTTAATCCTGTGAAATTTTAAATCCAATTAATAGGGCCTCATAAATAGAAATGCCAGACCAAGAAATATTCCAATAAAAGTATATTAGATATATGTTATATCCATCCATTTACTCATTTATTCAACTGTCGTAGTGTAAGTGATGAGGATAGAGGAATTTTCATTGCCATCATTACCACAGCTATCATGTATTGAGCACCAGCTTTGTTCCAGGTACCAGATCCTCTGAAAATTACTTTATAGGAATTATTTTATTTAGTCAGATATGGTCCCTGCACTCGAGCAGCTGGTACTCCGGTAAGTTAACAGTTTTGGAAACAAAAATCTGCAATTGGCATTGGCATAATGAATGTAGGCATAAAGCAAGAAGTGACTGTCTCTTCTTGGAGATGGGTGGGTTGGTCTTGAGCAGACAGAAACCTAGCAGGCACAGGGGGAAGTGAGCAGCAGGAAGAGCACCAGGGCCAGGGAAAAAACTGCAGGTCTTACTTTCTAGGAAACACAGGTACTTTAGTATAGCGTTTGGGGTAGGGGTGTTATAGAAGTAAACAGGTCCTGTTCAAAGACGACCTTGTAGAATACTTTCCCTTTCCAAAAATTTTGGGCACTAGCCTCCATGAAGAATGATCCTCACTTTCCAAACCACCATTTCAGGTTTGCACATGGGAGAAGGAAAGAGAGAGGTACCAAGGCTAGCGATGGAACAGGGAAAGTGACGGAAACTCACATGAAAACAACTTCACTGTAATGAAAAAGTATTTCTGAAGAAAAACTGTCACATTAATTTTTTTCTCAAAAAGACAAAATAATACACATCAAGCTCCAATAATTTAATACTTTGGGTAAAGGAGCAGGTTTTAAGGATTCAGTTTAATGATGCAGTGCTGAAATGAGGTAGGCAACTTCACTGTAATCTATTTCTTGTGAAGTACAATGTTCCCAAAGGAATACAGCCATTTAAAAGGCTTAAGCATGAGATTTATTTTCTCTCAAACAAATCTAATGAAACTGGAACACCTTCTAAAGGCAAAGTAATAGTAATATGTAGCTCACATCTCCCTAAATTTGATATATTCAGAAAACAGCATGTTCTTTTATTTTTTAAAGCTTATTTATTTTGAGAAAGAGCGCAAGTCAGGGAGAGGCAGAGAGAATCACAAGCAGGCTCCGCACTGCCAGCACACAGTCCGATGTGGGGCTTGAACCCACGAACTGTGAGATCATGACCTGAGCTGAAGTTGGAAGCTCAACTGACTGAGCCACTCAGGTGTCCCAAAACAGGTTGTTCTTTTGAATCCTAAACCTGGAAAATTCTGAAAAATATTGACTTCAAGGAAGTGAGCAGAGAAATATGTTTATGTGCTGCTCCGATTTTCAGTGTTTCTGTGGAAGTTGCCCCAATTGCTACAGGTTGGTTCACTTGACCAAAATAGGAAGGAATATGTAAATGGAGGCAGAAGTATAATCTCTCCCTTAACAGCTCATTAATATTGCAAAGGAATCGTGTTTCCCTAGGAGGCTGAGGCATTACAACCTACCTGTATTAGTGGTGTTGTTAGTCACAGAAGCAAACAGACTCAGGTGACCACTGACCTAGAATTCCTTCTTCCAAGAATTGGTACACGCTACGAATCAAGACTAGTAATGCTCAGCTTAACGTTTGCTTCTTTCAGATGATGATCTACTTAGAGCTCTACTCCAATTCCCTCTGTTTTTAGACTTTTTCTCCTTTGCCTTCAAAATATTTTCCTAGATGCTCCCACAGATGTAGCCACAAACCCAGTGAATCATCAAAGGACTTCATCGAAGTTCCTAACTCCCCTCCTCCCAACTCTAGCTTCTCTTTTAAAAACATTTTTTTTTTTTTGACACAAATCTTGTCAGTGAACCAGTCCTATAGCCTATAGAGTCAGGATTAGATCATGTGTATTTGATAGCTTTGAAAGCATATTTCACAGACAGTCTGGCACTGTCACACTGCTCTGCATGACAGGTCGGCAAGGCAGATGCTCCGGTAATTCTGTAACAAGGACACTGAGACTCAAACTCAGGGACTTGTATAGGGTTCTAGGTAAGACACCTGCAGAACCAGAATCCAAGCTTGCATGTCCTGATCCCAGAGCCTCTTTCCAGCAGGTCTGAGGCTGGAATGGGTGGCATGCTACGGGACTCCTGCTACTTTGCTAAAGACTCGTCCTAATCATCCATAGCCCAACTACCTTCCTCCCTCTTCAAAATAATTTCCCAGCACCCAGTTCTCATTCTAAAGTGGTGAAGGCAGATAAAAATCCAAGTGTCGACTTTAAAAACTGCCTCACCAGAGTATAGTCCTATTCTTTCGGTCACTTCCTCATGTGTATATGTATGATATATAAGTAAAGAATTTTTATTCAATTTAAAAAACTGCATCTGGGGCACCTGGGTGGCTCAGTTGGTTAAGCGGCTGACTTCAGCTCGGGTCATGACCTCACGGTTCGTGAGTTTGAGCACCGCGTCGGGCTCTGTGCTGACAGCTCAGAGCCTGGAGCCTACTTCAGATTCTATGTCTCCCTCTCTCTGCCCCTCCCCCACTAGCACTCTGTCTCTCTCTCTCAAAAGTAAATAAACAACAACAAAAAAATCTTAAAAAAAAAAAACCCTGCATCTGGCAGGTTGGCTATGGTCTGATTACATCTAGTGTTTGCTAGATTTGGCGGGTGGGAAACAACTTCTTTTACAAGCTGTTAGAGGAGCAGAAATTTTGTGTAACACCGAAGAAAGATAATTTGATATTTTCTATGCCACATATTCAAGCAATTGCACAAAGACATATACAGCAGTATGTTATAGTATTATTTGTACTGACATCTAAATAATATATATCATAAATGACATATCATTCAGTAAAAAAGGTATGCGAATTATGATTCTGTTTGTGTACATTAATTAACTTTAAAATCTGTTTGCACAATGTATGTGACTGTGCATGAGATCAAGAGGAAAGATGATAAGTTGACAGGGGTTACTTCTAGAGGAGTAGTATTACAAAGGTAAAAGAGGGAAGATTATTACTTTTACCTAAACCATTATAATTTTTTATGATTACATGTTATTTTAAAAACATATAAAAAAGCACAATCTGTAAGTTAGAAGGACAAAAGTAGCAATAAGAAGTAACACCTTTATGACAACTTAGTATGTTAGGGAATCAATTAGAATTAAAATCTATTTGCTAACCTAATACTTTTGAGTCATAGCCAGAAACATAAGTAAGGATGGGAAATAAAATTTAGAGTCAAAATAATTTTAAATTATATTTAAATATTGTGCAAAACTTTG
Organism: Prionailurus bengalensis; assembly: GCF_016509475.1. Taxonomy (NCBI): domain Eukaryota; kingdom Metazoa; phylum Chordata; class Mammalia; order Carnivora; family Felidae; genus Prionailurus; species Prionailurus bengalensis. The sequence goes on along the minus strand of NC_057345.1, from coordinate 50,935,014 downwards.
AGCCTTCAGCTCAAAAATCACCTTATTTTCCTGCCCTAATTTTTCCAGTCACAGCCCCTATGTTAGGTCAATCCTATTCTCTTGGCATTTAAAAGGGACAGTATGGAGACAGAGACTCAAGTTGAAGGGCAGGAAGTACTACGGACCATTTCCCTTTGCTTTTTGTGGATTCCAGGGCACATCTTATGTCCTTCTATGACAGGAGCAAAAATTCACATCTAGACTCCTAATAAGATTTGTTATATACTGACTAGTTAAAAGTACACCTAGGCTCCACCTTTGGAGGTTATCCTCTAAGAGGATGGGGTGAAGGGTTGTTAATAGGCAAACCTTTCCTATGAGTCTGATACACAAACTTGGTTGAGAGCAATTTATATAGCTAAAGAGATTTGTTTGGTAAACATTTTTGAGAAAGGATTTGCAGTTTCACGTTCCCCAGAATAGAGATCAGAAATTCGTTAGGCTAAATTAATATGCTGAAGTTTGAGGAGCAAACATTTAGATCACAGATTCAGACAACATTAAGTCTGAAAGATTTGTTTTTAATTTATTGAGAGAGAGAGAGAGAGAGAGAATGCATATGCCTGTACAAGGAAGAGGAGGGACAGAGGGAGAGGGAAGGAGAGAATCCCAAGCAGGCTCCTCACTGATGCAGGGCTTGATCCCATAAACTGTGAGATCATGACCTGAGCTGAAATCAAGAGTTGGATGCTCAACCGAGAGAGCCACTCAGGAGCCCCAAGTTTGAAAGATTTTTAAAGGTATTATTGACCATTCTTCTATCTTACAGTTAAGAGATGGCAACAGAGATTAAAGGATTTATCTCAGAAAAACAGTTAGTTAAAAATAGAACTGGTATTACAAGCCATCTCTCTTATAAAAATAGTACTGTTAACAAATAATAGCTAGTATACTTGTTTTTGCATTCTGTCATCTTCACCTTTGAATTTCAAGTCAATTACCTAAAGTTAAGAAGCATTTAAACAATGTATATAAAGAAGAGATAATCTGATTTTATTTAGGGCAGTAAGAAAAATAATGTCATGAACTTATGCTAAAACAATTGGGCTAGGTCTTTAAAACGTCTATGCAAGTATACTGAATAAAATACATGGGCAAAAGAATGGAATGATGGAAATACTCATCTGTATTGAGGACTTATTTAAGTAGTTCAATATAGCTGGATCAGAACAGTGAAGCAGTGGCAGAAGCTGGAAAGGAAGGTTAAAGATATCTCCTGAGGGGTGCCTGGGTAGCTCAGTCAGTTAAGTGTCCGACTTCGGCTCAGCTCATGATCTCACAGTTTGTGAGTCCAAGCCCCGTGTCGGGCTCTGTGCTGACAGCTTAGAGCTTGGAGCCTGCTTTGGATTGTCTCCCTCTCTCCCTGCCCCTCCCCTACTCATGTGTTTGCTCAGACGTGGACGGACTCTCTCAAAAATAAATAAACATTATTAAAAAAAAACATAAAAAATAACATTAAAAAAAAAGAGACAGGGTGTGCATGGGGCAGGGGCAGGGGCAGAGACAGAGGGAGACACAGAGTCTGAAGCAGGCTCCAGGTTCCTAGCTGTCAGCACAGAACCTGACGTGGGGCTCAAACTCATGAACTGTGAGATCATGACCTGAGCTGAAGTTGAATGCTTAACTGACTGAGCCACCCAGGCATCCCCCACCCCTCCACCCACCAAAAACAAAGATATCTCTTGAATGATTTTGAATATTATGATAAAGAGTTTGAACAATGCCATTAGTCAGTGTCTTTTTGTGTGATACTTAAATTTCATTTAAAAACATATATAGATAACCTAAGCAGGTGCATACAAAGCATTTGACAAAATATAATGTCAAATTGTAACTTAAATGGAAAACCCTCTTATCAAATTAGAAATGGAAAGGAATTTCCTTGGCTTATGAAAAACCTACATACAGCTAAGGTCTTATTTAATCATCCGACACCAAATGGCTTCTGAGACTAGGGGCACAAAAGAGAGAGAGAACAGAAGGTGAGAGAAGGAAGGAGGATAAAGGTCATAATGATTGAAAAGGAAGAAATAAACTCCCTATACATGGATGAATGATCAGTTACCTCCAGAGAATGCTAAGGACTCAACAAAAAAACTACTAGAAGTAAAAAGTTAGGTTAGCATGATTATAGGATACAAGGTCAATATACAAATACATGAAAATCAATTGTATTTCTACATGCTAGCAACAAAGAAGAATGAAAAGATAAAAATTCCACTTATAAGAGCACTGAATACAAAATACATAGGAATACACTTACCTGAAAATGCAAAAGTTCTACACTGCAAACTGAAACACTTCAGAAAAATTATTAAATGGGAATATCACATTCATAATTTGGAGGACTCCATATTGTCAAGAAGTTTAGCCTCCCTAAATTAAACTATAGATTCAATACAATCTCAATCAAAATCCCAGCTGACTTTGTTAAAAAATTAATAATTTACAAGTTGGTTTTAAGATTCATATGGAAACTCAAAGGAGCTAGAAGAGCCAAAACAACTTTCAAAAAATAACAAAATGAGGACTTGGTGCTATCTTAATTCAAGACTTGCTGTAAAGATATGGTAATCAAGGCAGCGTGATGGGCAGATTAATAGAAGAGGACTGAGAGTCCAAAAATAGACACATAGTTATATGGTAATTTCATATTTGACAAAGCGCAAAGGAAGTCAATGGGGGAAAAAAGTCTTTTCGCAAATGGTGCTTGAACGAGTAGGTACTCACACGGAAAAAATAAACCTCAAATCCTATCTCACACCACACATAAAAATTAATTCAAGATAGATCACAGAACTAAACATAAAAGCTAAAACCATAAAGTTTTTAGAAGAAAATAAAGAAAAAATTACTTGCGATTATTGGAGGTAGGCCAAGATTCTTAGGGCAGTAAGTATAAAAGAAAAGAATCTATCTGAAGGGCTGCTAAACAAGAAAAGTGTTCAACATCATCAGTCAACAAAAAAATGTAGGGGCGCCTGAGGGGCTCAGCCCATTGAGCGTCAACTCTTGATCTCGGCTTTGGTCATGATCTCACAGTTTGTGAGTTCAAGCCCCACGTCGAACTCCACACTCATGGCGCAGAGCCTGCTAGGGATTCTCTCTCTCTCTCTATCTGTCTCTCTCTCTGTCTGTCTGTCTCTGTCTCTCTACCGCTTATACGTGTACTCTCTCTCAAAATACATAAATGAACTTTAAAAAAGAAAAAGTAAATTAAAGCCACACCGACCAGAGGAGCTAAGGTTGTAGAACAACTAGAATGCTCACACACTGCTGGTGAGAATGTTTAATGGCCCAGTTACTTGGACAAAAGGTGTGGCAGATTCTTTGAAGTTAAGCACACAACCACTCTGTGTCCCGCTCATTTACCATTAATATTTATCCAAGAAAAAGGAAAACAGTTGTCCTCAAGAAGACCTGTCACACAAATGTTTGTTTCCAGAGTCACTGCTGCAAAAAATCCAAAAGTCCATCTACAGGTAAACTGAGAAATTGTGGTAGTTATACAATGGAATATCATTCAGCCACAAAAAGGAACAAACTACTAATATATGCAACAGCACAGATGAATCATAGGCGAAGTCAAAGAAGCTGGACACAAAAGAGTGCATACTGTATAATTCCATATATGTGAAGTTCTAGAATAGGAAAAACCCATGAAAGGAAAACAAGACCAAACATCAATGCAGTGTTTGCCTCCCAGGATGGGAATGAAAGATTCCAGCGGGAAAGTACATGAGAACAATTTCTGGGGAGACAAAAATGATAGATATTTGGATTATTCAGGAGTATATAATTGTCAAAATTAGACAGAGACTATCTGTGCATTTCTTTTTCTGTAAATTTTATCCCTCCCTTCCAACTATAAAAATAATTGCATAGGTGTGGACATATGGAGGTACAGGTGATACAGAAATGACAGTGTTGATAATTGGTGAACCATGTGATAGCTCTACAGAAGGCTTTCATTACATAATTCTGCTTACTTTATAGATGCTAAGAGTTTTTTTAAAAGGAGGAAAACCACATATGGGTATACTTTCCAGGTAAGGTTTTCCCAATAGAATACCTTCTGATTTTCAGTACTCAAAGTTCATAGGGCCTGCATATACTCTCAATAAAGTATTTTTCAGTAAATGTTTACATAGGAGACTTTTGTATCTACATCCCCAATACAGAGCAAAACATTTTAAATGAGATGTTGTGAGGGAACAGTCTCCAGGCATATTCCAAATGCAGAATCGCAGAGCGGTGTTTGGAACCATACTCAGTAGCAGCAAGGATGTGCAGTTTGAATGCTGCTGTAGTGAACTGGAAGCCGTGTTATTGTACACAATGCAACTGTGTTAGCAATCATACTGTTGGGTAACAGTCCACACTTCATATCCTAACATGACTGTGTTATTTACATGCACTTTTTTTTTAATCGCGTTTCAGTAACATTTTAGAAAATTGGCGGGAGAAGGAGTTGGGGTTCATGTGTAATGAATGCATCAACTTTCCTGACTTAAAATAATGAGAAATATGGGGTGCCTGGATAGCTCAGTTGGTTAAGCATCTGCCTTTGGCTCAGGTCATGATCTCACGGTTCGTGAGTTCCAGCCCCGCATCAGGTTCTGTGCTGACAGCTCAGCCTGGAGTCTGCTTGGGATTCTGTGTCTACCTTTCTCTCTGCCCCTCCCCTGTCTCTCTCTCTCTTTCTCTCTCTCTCTCTCTCTGAAAAATAAATAAACACTAAAAGTTTTTTTTCCTAAATAATGAGAAATAGGCTGATGGCTACTCTTTGGAGCAGAACATCTGATTCTCAGGTTGGATTACTGATTTTAGGCCTACTCCTTAAAAACTATAATTAAAACATATACAACCACACTTTTGACGAGTTTAAGCAGCTGTCTGATATTGTTAGGAAGTCAAACCCGGAATAAGAATTTCATTAACACTTTTCTGTCCGGCTTCATGCCTCAAGACTGCATAGTAACTACAAGAAATTTCCCTTGTGCAAATGGAGCAAAATACAGGCATAAGTTATATGCTGAGGTTGATATAAGGAGACCCTTCTCCATAATCTAAGAGTATATCTTTCTAGACTGCATTTCAGTATGGTCATTATAATGGCAATGAATAGGACTGGAAGGAGGTAGAGAAGAAACTGGAAAAAGCAGGGAACAGGGACCTGGAGAATTACCCCAACAAGTCATATAAGAGCTGAGGGGAAACTGCAGAAAGAAGAGTCTTGAGACATACTGCTAAAGACCAATTATTCATTCCAAATGGCAACTTTCTCCCCAGCATACATTCCCTTCCCTGTTTTTTATATTCTTTTCACAGTAATCTAAGTTTCTTTGATTATCCTCACATTTTTACTTTCTGCTTCCATGGCACTTTCTCTTTCACAGCACTTTATCTCTGATTTTAAGATAATGTGGTTCACTGTAGAAATCTCACATAAAGCTTTTGTACAGTGATAATGAGGACTGCAATAATAAAAATTAAATGATTGTCATTCCTCTCAAAGATCAGTAAGAACATAGACTTTTAGCCCAAATATTTCAGCAGTATAAAGACAATGAAGTGTGACTAAATAATTAAAACTCTTCCCCCAACAAGCCAGAGACAGAAACTAAAAGGGCAGAGATAAAGTTCTAAGACTTCATGCAAGAAATACAGAGAAAAATGAGGCCACCCAATATGAGCTAGGTCTTACATAATATTTCCTGCAGCCTGAAAATAAAACCTTACCTTTACAATGGTTTTGAGGGGGAAAGCTCTTAAATTATGAAGTTCAGAGAAGCTCTCAAATTGGACAAGAATAACCTCAAAACCAGATTATTTTTCTTCTTTGATTTTTGAGAGATGGCTGTAATTTCACTGACTGCATTCTTCTATTGAATTCAAAGTGGCATTCAATTTTAAGAAGATAAAAAGAGTAACATGGTATTGCATTGTGAGAGACTATTTCAGATATTTTGAACTGGCACCAGAATAACTGCATTAATCTAATCTACCCAAACTACAAAATGATGAGAAATTTACTTATCACTTTTTTAAGTAGGCTTTTGCCCAACGTGGGGCTCAAACTCATGACCTTGAGATCAAGAGTCACACACTCTACTGACTGAGCCAGCCAAGAGTCCCCACTTATTACTTTTTAGAATCATGATTAATCCACAATGAAATAACGTAAGAACTTTAGAGTCAGAAAAAGTTAGTGTTTGCCTGTTGACTCTACCCCTTCAGATCTCAGTTTCCTTATCTGTAAAATGGGGATTAAAATAACACCTACTTTCATCGGTTTGTTATAAAAGTTAGGATAATGCACATAAAGTATTTAGCACTGACTTGCAAACAGTAAGTATTCGATGTGAACTCAATTCCTAACACAGCTTTCCTACCCCAAATGTTCTCTTAATGAGTACATCTTTTTGTAACTCATATTGGATATCATACAATAGATAACTTGGGAAAGATGACTTAACGAGACACAGACAGCTATTGATTATATGCTGTAATAACCAGGAGGCTGCACTGTGAAGAAAGAAAAAATGTTACACACACAGGAGAGGCCCCTTTATGTGTGAGGTTGACCATATTCTTCTGTTGACTTTCAGAGTTGTGAATTGGGCTCTAGACTATTTTAAGAGCTCCCAAATGGGGTCACTTTAGCTATGCATATGGGGAGGTTATATTCAGGATCTGCTAAAAGTATTTATTTTTGTAAAGTGTTAACAACAAGTGCAGTGAGAAATAACAGACATATAATAAATTGCTTGTTTAAAATGTAAAATATGTTTTAACACTCATGAAACCACTGACACGATAAAAAATTTGGTCAGTTTATTTTTGCACTTTTAGCTATTATAAACCTATCTCTTAATAAAACTAGGAAAAATATATTGCAATTTTGCTTTCCTTTAGTCTTCTTTCTGCTCCTCAAACTAGTGTTTCTCCAATGGGATATTTTATTACATGAGGTCTCTTAGGGCATAATTATTGCATTAGGAAGCACTCATCAGGGAATGGCTGGGTGGCTCAGTCAGTTAGGCATCTGACTTCGGCTGAGGTCATGATCTCATTGTTCGTGAGTTCGAGCCCCACGTTGGGTTGTGTTGACAGCTCAGAGCCTGCTTCAGATTCTGTGTCTCCCTCTCTCTCTGCCCCTCCCCCTCTCACACTCTGTCTGTCTCTCTCAAAAATAAATAAACATTTAACAAAATTTTAAAAAAATTTAAAAAAAAATTAAAAAAACTAAAAAAAAAAGAAGCACATGTCACCAAATTACATCCATGTATGGCAATAATCTAAAAGAGCCAATCTAAGGTGACAGAAACTTGACTGAAAATTAGAAAGAATCTTATCTGCAGCTGCACAAAGGCTAGTGATTTGTTTAGTACCCTTCTGCACTTCTAAATCACATTTAAGTCTTCCGAACATTTCAAAAATAATTCACTGGCAACAAGCAGAGGACAAAGAACCAGTGTTGAGACCAGGGAGGTGGTAAGAGCCCTCAGGTAGGAGTTTTGCCACAAAGCAGCTATGGTTACCTGGGCCAGTCACTGAAGTTTTATGGTTTCTGTTCTTTTTTCTCTTACGAAATAAACATAACAAGACAATAAGATCCGAGTTCACTTGTGGTTCTACGTCTTCATTCCTGGCAAATATGGGAAGTATTGTGCTTTTTATTTGTAGTGTCTCTTAAGTAAACATGTTAGACATGTGAAAAATAACAACATTCAGCTTTGGTTATCCTGCAGGCAAATGTCCCAAAGGGAATGTGCGTGCTCTGTGGCTCAGGGCGTGGGGGCCCGATGAGACGTAGCTCTCCAGCCTGGCCCAATCAATTGTGCAGGTCTTGTGCCACCCACCCTGCTGCTTCTGGCTGCTTTTCTAACCTGACAAATCACTCCAATTCCCCATGCAGCATTATCCACTCTCTCTTCCCACACTTGCACTGTAGGGAAGATTATAAATAAATCCTATATTCATAGGACAGCGCCATGCCCAGGCCTGTGTATTTTCTGGGACTAATTGCTCAGGGAAAGCCAATGCTCTGGTGCAAGTCTCATTCCAGTCTACATGGTAATTATATGCTAATGCCTTTTGAAATTAATTCAGAGCCCCCACACCAGCATCGTGGTAAAGGGTAAAGAAGCTGAGATTTAATCACATTGTCTTCTGGGGGCTTAATGTAAGATTTCTTTTATACATGAACTGGGCCATCGATCGACAGAACTTGCTGGCTGCTCCTGCACTGTAACAATGCAGTCCCATAGCAAGAAAACTGCTGGTGAATGGTGTGCCAGAAATCAGTCGCAGACAGGCTGCGGTAAAGAAGCAGAGCTTCTGACTTCAAAGAAGGCACAATGCACGTTCGACCAAGCTCTTTTCTCCTTCCTATAAATCAGCCTCATCTTGGGGCCTAAAATAAGTCATATCAACTATAAGTAAAAGGAAGCTCGGAGCAAAGTAGTAACACAACAATAGCAACAAAGCAGTCATGAGAAAGAACGGGAATAAATGGTGGAGTTGCAAAAACAATCAAGACACAGATGACTTTACCTCATCAGGGAGAGAAGTCACAAAAAGAAATGGAGTGTGGGTGGGTAAGCAAATATACAAGATTTGCACTAGCCCAGAGACCTAGTAGTGTAATCTAAAAGCCCACTCTGAATGCCTGCCACACAATGCAGTGTCTTTCTACTATCTATTGCTCTGCAATATCCAAAGAACAGCTATTTTAACATTGGCTTTTGGCTTTTCTGGTATTTATCGTTAAATCAATTTCCTACTCTTGGTTCAAAAGCACATTGGATTTAGGACACCTGGGTGGCTCAGTCGGTGAACTGTCCGAGTTGGCGCAGGTCATGATCTCACGGTTTGTGGGTTTGAACCCCGCATCAGGCTCTGTGCTGACAGCTCAGAGCCTGGAGCCTGCTTCGGATTCTGTGTACCCCTCTCTCTCTGCCCCTACCTTGCTCGTGCTCTGTCTCTCAAAGATAAATAAACCATTAAAAAAAAAGCACATTGGATTTGATATCATGCACTATACAAATTCCTCACATATCATAGAGAAATAATCAAAATTTTTCTCAGCTATAAAAAGAAACCAGGGAAATGTTTCCCACACAAATTTTTTTCCCATCATCCCTGACCTATAGCCAAAAGTCACATGAGAAGATGGGTTATAAATGCTTAAGAAACCGGTCTGTGCATGTTTCCATTCTCTTAGTTTTTAAAGATGCTACATGGAGCTATTGAGGAAAGTAATGGCTTCCCTTTGGGACATACTTTCAGAGGCAAATGTATTAACATAAACAAACTAAAAAAAATCCAGATACACAAATCCACATGAAAATATTATTTTATAAATAATATCAGTTGACACGTGTTACTTTGTGCCAGAAACTGTGCCAAAAATCTGACCTACCTTTTCTCATTAATTCTCAGAACACCCTCGAAAGTTGATGCTATGCAGTCACTAGACTATAAGCTCTATGAGAACAGGTACCATGGATTTTGTTTACTGATGTAAAATCAGCACTTTGTTCATGCACTGCTTCTTGCATGAGAGATGCATAGCAAGATACTTGCTGAATAAATAATTTTCATTTGATAAATGATGCAACTGAGGGTTAAAGAAGATAAGTAATTAGCCAAAGATACAGGATGCTAGAATCTATGTTTCAACATATATTTATTGGTCATTTTTTTAGAGAAGAGACTCAGGGAGGATTGGAGGAAGATCAACTCATTGCCATGTTTAATCTTCTTGTTCTTTCCACCTCTGCAAGAAGATAAAGTTGTTGAATAGCAACAAAAGAGCCAAATTCAGAAAGTTCAAGAAAAAAAAGAATAGGTGGGGTCCAATATGGCAAGATGTTAATATCCTTTTTCAGACAAGAGAGCTCTTCTAGTGTTTAGCCTAGAAAACAGAGATCTGAACTTTCTGTCTGCAAGGGAGGAAAATGTGATCTAATGAACAGTCAACTATGTGCAGTGCACTTTGTTAATTAAGCCCCTTCTGAAATGCAACTAATAACTGGAAGAACTGGGAGAAGTGAAAGCAGGTCTTCCAAGTTCAGTGCTGGCTGCCCTATACATAGTAGACTTTCGTGTATGGACTGTAACACATGCTCATTACTTGGCAGGCACCGTTCATTTCTTACCATATCTAATACAGTGTCAGGGAAATAATATACCAGTGCTCCTGTTGATCTGGATCCCAAGGGCCATTATTCCATCTTGAGTCTTTTTTTTTTTTTTTTTTAGTTTATTTTTATTTATTTATTTTAAAAAAATTTTTTTTTTCAACATTTATTTATTTTTGGGACAGAGAGAGACAGAGCATGAACGGGGGAGGGGCAGAGAGAGAGGGAGACACAGAATCGGAAACAGGCTCCAGGCTCTGAGCCATCAGCCCAGAGCCCGACGCGGGGCTCGAACTCACGGACCGCGAGATCGTGACCTGGCTGAAGCCGGACGCTTAACCGACTGCGCCACCCAGGCGCCCCGTTTTTTTTTAGTTTATTTTTGAGAGAGAGAGCGAGAGCATGAGTGCAGAGGAGGGGCAGAGACAGAGGGAGAGAATCCCAAGTAGGCTCCACGTTGTCAGTGCAGAGCTCGATGTGGGGCTTGAACTCACAAACCAAAGGATCATGACCTGAGCTGAAATCAAGAGTCAGGCGCCCAACCAACTGAGCCACCCAGGCACCCCTCCATCTTGAGTCTTAATAAGATAGAGAGACTAGAACTAGAATCTTTGTGTTCTACATTACTGCCTTTGGAACATTTTCACATACAAGATAGGAAATCCATGTCTATGTATATATAACAGAGGAACTTCAGATACATGATTCCATAAAGGTTAGAGGATCATAAATCAGGATTCTCATGGATCTAAAACAAGTGGGGTTTGGTTGAAGTACCACAGGGCACACTTAGAGCATGAATCTTGGAGTCTGGTGAGTCTGGGTTCTTACTGAAACCTAGTAACTTAGTTCTGTAATATTAGGCAAATTACTTACATAGTTTTCTTATCGACAAAATGGGGACAGTACAAGTACTTACTGGATAGGGCTGTTGGGAATACTGAATACAAATGTGAGAGCACCTACGTACCAGTGATAACTCAGTAAATTAGTTTCTACTTTCACTTTGATTACCACAACCATCAGTGTAGCCTCACTGCTGAAGTCTCTAAGCATCAGCCAAAGGAAATAAACGTGAAGTGATGAATTATATTGCTTATTATGTACTGCCACCTTTGATTTTTTGCTTAATGATTATGCAGGTCATTGCTACTACCCAGTGTGGGTCCCTTTCTTGATGCTGTATTACAAAAGAACAAGATAAGTAATTCCAAAAGTGACTTCTTTGTGGAAACGGCTTTTAGAGGGGGAGTAACTTACTGAGGCTTAGGAAAAAGGCATGATGTTCATGGTCGCACAGTGGTGTCTGACCAGTTTGGGCTGTAAATATCATGAAGCAAGTCAGATTATGGGTGCCTATGAATTCTATTTTGAGTCAAGGTCTGAAGAGGAAATCATAAAATGCAAAATCGGTAACCCTCATTTTCAGTGAGCAGCCTGATACTCGTTGCCTCTGTGATTCAGGTCCTTTAAATGTCCAAGTGTTGGAACGTCTTATCTCAGAGGCTGCAGAGTGCACTGGTTAACAGAGAGCTGAGAAGTCAAACTGCCTGATACTGAATCCCAGCAGCGTTTACTCTGTGACCCCACTAGTAAAAGAGGTTGCTTTCTGACACCGAGTATATATAAGCTGCTGTTATTATTATATTTTTCATTTTGCAGTGCAACTATCTTTTTATGTCTGTTTTCTTCCTCTAGACTGTGAGCTATCTGACTGAAGGGAATGGATGCATTCATCTTTCTTTCTGTGTCCGGTCCTAAGAGACACTCAAACAATGTTTGCTGAATGAATCAAAGACTCTTAAGCAAATGAATATCAAAGTAAGATAAACTCAGAACAGGAACTCTGACTTTAAGGGTGCCTGGGTGGCTCAGGCGGTCAAGTGTCTGACTTGGGCTGCAGTCATGATCTCCTGGTTCGCTGACTTTGAGCCCCGCATCAGGCTCGGAAATGCCAGTGCAGAGTCTGCTTTGGATTCTCTCTCTCCTGCCTCTCTCTGCCCCTCCCTGACTTGTGTGTGCACCCTCTCTCTCTTGCTCTCTCTCTCTCTCTCAAAATAAATGAACTTAAAAAAAAATAAAGAAAAAAACCCCCTGACTTTAAGTTGAGGAAATCAAGAATAACCTTTTCAGATTACTGATGAAATCATCTAGAGAGTAGTTGGCAAAGGATGAGCTGTCTCCTTAGCCCTTCTTACCTTTATCCTATTCCTAAATAAGGAATCTACATGGCCTTAGCCCACGTCATCAACTTCACAGATATTAGCCAAGCCTTGAAAACCAGTTCACAAAATTTTTTTGGTTCTAACACCTTCCCAAAAAACTAAATGACAACAACAAAAACAAATGCCATACTTCTAGTTTATTCTAAGGCTAAAGAGAATTCTGATAAATATGAATAATAGTAGATAAATACACAATTTAGTTTTGAACATTTTGGAATATATGTTAAAAACAAATCCTGTTCTTTCAATATGCTTTCATGAGATTTTAACTTAAGGGTCTCTAAATTATTTTCAAGACTAGTTTTTACTCAAGCAGCAAGTAACATTTGCAAGCGACAATATGATTTCTGTTCTTCCTCTGGAAAATGATTTTGAATAGTCAAAGAAAACATAATTTGCAACATTCTTCCCCATCGCCTCATTTTCCTGCAGAGTATCCTCTTCACCCCTTCACCTTAGTAAAAGAGAAATTAAAAATCTATGCCCCTCACCTCCAACAGTTCATCTCCGATACGCATTCGCCCGTCCGTGGCAGCAGGTCCTTCCGGGTTAATTCCCACCACAAATATGCTCATGCGTGACCTGTCTTTATTACCAGCAAGGCTGAGTCCAAGTCCATTCTTATCCTTTTCAAGCTCAATAATGTGCAATTCTCCAGGCAGGTCTGCATATCTTTGCCTGATTTTTTCTATTAAAAAAAAAAGGGTAAAGTAATTTAAATAGAGCACTCGAATCTATATTTTAAAGGCGTCGGCATGTTCCCATCCATACCGTGATTCCTCCACCATGATGGTCTCTTTCTGAGAATGAAGTAGTAGAGGTCATTAATATCTGTATGTATAGGTTCCAGTTAATTATTCCATCTCCATCTAAAAAGGTTAGTTTAGCCATAAAACCTTCTCTGATTGTTCAGGTCACATTGGCCCAGACTTTCCGTGCATTATTTTCTTCCCTAAGACAATGTGGTAGAAACCCTGGCTTCCCTGTCTCCTTCCAAAAAAGAGAGAGGGTGGGCAGGAAACAAAGAACATATACTGATCACCAGCTATATGACAAGAGAGATATCATGCTGAACAAAACAGACAACATTCCTATTCTCATGGACTTGCTATCCAGTAGGAAAGAAAATCAACAATTCTCTTCTTAAAAATTTTTTTAAGTTTTTTTATCTTTGAGAGAGAGAGAGAGAGGGAGACAGAGAGTGAGTAGGGGAAGGGCAGAGAGAGGGAGACAAAGAAACTGAAGCAGGCCCCAGGCTCTGAGCTGTCAACACAGAGCCCCATGCAGGGCTCAAACCCATGAACTGTGAGATCATGACCTGAGCCGAAGTCGGACACTTAACTGACTGAGCCACCCAGGAGCCTCAACAATTAATTCTAAATAATTACAGTTAAGTATACAAAGGGTATAAATCCTTGCATGTTAAATGAGTAAAAACAAGGGGGAATTAAGGATGTTGATTTAGCGGTCGGATCTCAATTCAGTACAAAAATCAACCACTTACTCAAGGTCCAATAATTAACAGATTATTCTGTGGAATTCTACTTCTTCATCTGTAAAATGGGCATGATAACACCCACTTCATGAATGTTGCGGAAATGAAATAAAAATACACATTAAAGGACTTAGTAGCACATGGCTTATAGATACTCTATAATTCTTTTATTCAATCTTCTGTCTTTTCTTGCTCTTTCTACTTTATGGTCTAAATTACCTATTTTAGGATTTGGCTGGTTAGGCTTTGTGTTGATTATGTGCAACAAAGCCACACTAGCAGATCGGGGTGGGGGATGATGCCACTTTGAGCATGTCTTGTACTCCATACAGCACCAGCTCAGGCCAGATGTGTTGCTGCAGCTCAAAGGTTGATACCTACAGTGTGATACAATCATCTTATCAGCTGAATAACCAGTTTGTAGATTGTGACTATCTCAGAACTCTCTCTGCTCAGTCTAATGCTTCTTGACTCAGGTTTGCTGTCCTTACAAGGAACCTTACAAATTCAAAGCTGAACTCGAATAATTAGTGCCAAGGGGGAGGAGAAGTGCCTAGCCCATTAGATCACTTTACCAGACCTAACAAACACTGCCTTATGAGAGTAAATTTAAAAATACTTTATACGTAAATTCACATTAAAAGAATTAACCATATAAATGGCTGCTTATTTTAGAAAAGAGAATAAATCTGCTTGCTTTACAGTGATTTTGAAAAGAATCTTGGGGCACTTGGGCGGCTCAGTTGGTTAAGCGTCCGACTTCGGCTCAGGTCATGATCTCATGGTTCATGAGTTGAGCCCCTGCATGGAGCTCTCTGCTGTTAGCATGGAGCCCCACTTTGGATCCTCAGTACACAGCTCTCTGCCCCTCTCCCACACATTCTCTCTCCCTTTCTCTCCCTCTCTCCTCTCTTTCTCTCAAATGAAAACACTTTAAGAAAAGAATCTTAACTTTTACAAATAAAGCTTATTATTAATAATAAAGAATGCATTTAGCAAAATACAGTAAAATACAAATCTTGCAATGTAACAAAACCACCCTCTATATAGGCAAAAAAAATAAAGTCATATTAAGGTTAAAGTAAGTAAGCTCAAAGTGTTTCTGTTGCTCAACTACCAGGAACAAGATACTAGGTGACTATTTTAATGAATAGAGATGTGGACACGCATTACCCTCAAGATGCTTACACAGCAAAACGAGGGAAACAAATACAACAAATATTAAACCAAAAAAATTATTTATTTATTTATTTATTTATTTATTTATTTATTTAATTTATTTATTTATATTGTAGAAAAAGAGAGAGCATGAGTGGGGGAGATGGGCAGAGGGAGAGAATCTTAAGCAGGCTCCATGCTCAGTGTGGAGCCCAACACAGGGCTGGATACCAAGATTATGGGATCATGACCTGAGTTGAATGCTCAAATGACTGAGACTCCAGGTGACCCAACAACTGCAATTATTTAAATAGAAGTTCCAATCACCACACGTGCTGGTCGTGAATACTCATTTATTAGTGAATTAGGTCAGTGAATAAATACTCAATTGTTATGAGCAATAGTTGCTTTTAGAGTTTTAAGAACTGATGTGTCTAGAAGACATTTCATGGAAGTAGCAGAATTTGAGAAGCATTTTGAGTAAGGCACAGAATTTGGTTATGAGAAGAGCCTTGTAGGGGGAATAGCAAATTTAGAAGCATACCTGCAGGTGGAGTGAGGAGGAGCATGTGAGAGCCCATTTGGCTGAGAACTGAAAATTCTCTGGGTTAGTGGGTGAGTGATAAGAAACCAGAGTACAAGGTTTACAGAAATTCCAGCTGGGGATTCTACAGAGGTGTCCTGAGGTTCCCTGAGGATGGGCCTTGAGAGGACACTCGATGTAAGATCTCTTCTCTCAGATTCAACGGGACCACTGAACACTTTCATCTGCTTTGTTTGTTGGAGTTACAGGGTTAAGAAAGTTAAATGCCACTACAGCTAAGAAAACCAAATAGAACATAAATTTTAACACATCCCTTTCAGAAAATAATAAAGCAGAAAGAGATGATTTAAAAAAGATACTGAAGACTTTAACAACACCATAAGCTCAAAGTAATGGATATAAGAGAGCTCTCCATCTGACAGAAA
The DNA here is from genome assembly GCF_016509475.1 of Prionailurus bengalensis. Taxonomy (NCBI): domain Eukaryota; kingdom Metazoa; phylum Chordata; class Mammalia; order Carnivora; family Felidae; genus Prionailurus; species Prionailurus bengalensis. The sequence goes on along the minus strand of NC_057345.1, from coordinate 50,918,998 downwards.
ATACACACATCTGGGGAGGCACACACAGAACAGTTACACAAACAGTGTGCTGGGCCATAAAAGAAAGTTCAAAAAGAATATCATATAGGTTGTGTCTTTGAACACAGTGCAATAAAACTATGAAAAACTATAAATTAAAAAAAATTATTTTATTTATTTTAGAGAGAGAACACAAGTCAGGGAGAGGGATGGGGGGTGGTGGGGGGGGGTGGGAGAGGGGGAGGGAGGGGGAGAGAGGGAGAGGGAGAATCATAAGCAGTCTCCACACTTAGAGCAAAGCCCAACACAGGGCTCAACCCCATGACCCTGGGATCACGACCTGAACCAAAATTAAGAGTCAGATGCTCGACCAAGTGAACCACCCCAGCGTCTTGAAAAACTGTAAATCAACAATAAAAAATAAACTTTAAAACTCCATGGTATTTAGAAATACATTAATGTTTATTAAAAGCCCAAGATTTAAAAGGGAAATAATTACAGAAATGAGGGAATACAGTACTCACAAATGAATACAAATTATAATTCTAGGTATCAAACTTGAGGGACACAGCTCAAGCAGCACTTAGAAGGTTATTTAGAATTTTGAATAATTTTTCAGAAAATAAGAACAGTATACCCAAGAGGTTAGAAAAAGAGCTACCTATCAAATGCAAAGAAATAAGAGAAAATAATAAAGGGCATGTATTAATGAAAATAGAACGAGCACCACCAATCAAAAACAAATAATCCACAGAACAAAAACACTATAATAAAGATCAGTGAAACCCAGTTCTTTGAAAACATTAAGAAGACAGACACTGTAAAAACTGATCAGGAAAAAAATTGAAGACAGACAGAAATTCTTGCAATAGAAAGGGTTGAAATCACTACAGATAGATTAATAAAATTATTATGGGGGTGCCTGGGTGGCTCAATAGGTTGAGCGTCCGACTTCAGCTCAGGTCATGATCTCATGGTTTGTGAGTTTGAGCCCCACATTGGGCTCTGTGCTGACACCTCAGAGCCTGGAGCCTGCTTCAGATTCTGTGGCTCCCTCTCTCTCTCTCTGCCCCTCCTTTGCTTGTACTCTGTCTTTCTCCCAAAAATAAATAAAAACATTAAAAAACAAAGATTATGAATAGTGTATTGATATGAAACGCTGGCACACTTTAAAATCTAGAAGACAGATACATCTCTCAAAATTTGAAACGCCATATTTCGTGTAAGAATAAATGTAAAACTGCCATAGACTAGTAATTATTAAAGAAACTGAAATGTTAGTCAAGAGTATTCTCTTTGAAAAAGTAACAAAATCCCCCATGGTTCTAGGTATTTTTACATTTGAATTCTACCAGATTTCAAGTTTTAATGAATTTTATCTATGTAAATTGTTCCAGAACATAGGATGGGCAGGGAGTTATCCACTTCATATTTTGAGGCAGGTATAATCCTGATTCTCATCCCAAAAACAGAGACAAATCGAGAAAAGGAAAGTACAGTCTTATTTAACTTAAGGTCCTAAGATGTTAAATATTAAAAAAAGATATTTTGAGGGGCTCCTGGGTGGCTCAGTCAGTTGAGCGTCTGATTTCGACTCAGGTCATGATCTCATAGTTTGTGAGTGAGCCCTGCGTCGGGTTCTGTGCTGACAGCTCAGGGTCTGGAGCCTGCTTTGGGTTCTGTGTCTCCCTCTCTCTCTCTGCCCCTTCTCCCCGGCTCACATTCTGTTTGTCTCTCTCTCAAAAATAAACAAACATTAAAAAAATAATAAGTTGAGAGTATATTGAAAATATTTAGTTTAACCTCTATGATATAGCCAATATTTGACTATTTTCTGACCTAAGAAGCAGCAATTTCATATGATTCAACCTAACACTATATTATGAATAAGGGCGCATTCCAGGCATGTAAGAATAGGTAAATATCAGGAATTTTTTCAAGGAAATTATCACACTGATAAATTAAAGCAGAAAAGCTGAGAAACTATGTTAATAGATGGCAAAAAGCATTTGAGAAGGTACAATATCCATTTAAGATTTTTTTTTTTTTAAACACAAACTGTTGGCAAACTAGAATAGAAGGTACATTCTGGACTTAAGCTGAAAAATAGAAAATATAACAGGAAAAAATATTTGTAGTATTTAAAATCAACAGGGAGTGGGGCGCCTGGGTGGCTCAGTTGGTTAAGTGGCTGACTTTGGCTCGGGTCATGATTTCGCGGTCTGCGAGTTCGAGCCCCGCGTCGGGCTCTGTGCTGACAGCTCAGAACCTGGAGCCTGTTTCAGATTCTGTGTCTCCCTCTCTCTGACCCTCCCCCGTTCATGCTCTGTCTCCCTCTGTCTCAAAAATAAATAAACGTTAAAATTTTTTTTTTAAATCAACACGGAGTTAATATACAGAAAGGCAGAAAAAGATAGTAACCTCAATAGAAATCGGGTCCAAAGACAAAACTTAAAATGCTCACAAAATGTAAAGACATGCTCAAGTTCATCAGTAATTATGGAAATGCAAATTAGAGTGAGATACCAGTTTTTGCTATTAGACTGGCAAGTATCTGAAAGCTGCATCATTAAGCCTTAGTGGAGATATGGGAATCCTCATGTGCTGCAGTTGGGCTGTCGAATGGTGCAGCCTTCTGGAGAGCAGTCTGACACACTACTTAATCAGATTAAGCATACATATGCTCTACAAACCAGCAATTCCACTCTTGGGTATGTATATCCTAGTGAATTCTTATACAGGTCTTAAGAGGGTGTTCTTTGAGAGAGTGGTAGGGTTGGAGGTAATAGTTGGAGAGAGTAGGGGGGGCTGGAGGTGTACGTCACTGGGAGAGAGAATGGATGAAATGTGGTAGATGGACATCACAGTGTACCATCAGCAGGTAGAAGCAATTAACTGGAAGTAGTGACAGAGAGATTTTCAAAGAGTGCTGAATGAAAAGGGAAGAAAACAATAGGCCAATACCATCTATGCAACACCATTTATGTAATTTAAGATTACTGCAGAAAAAGAACACAGTACAGGTTTTAGAAGTGCATACATGAAGATGCGCATATTTAACACATTAGAATGGTTATTTATGGTGGGTGGAAAAAAACAGGAATACAAGGGAGAAAAGAAAACCAGTCAGGGACCCCCCAGCAGACCAATGATGGTAACATGCTATGAAGATTATATATTTAATGCAATTCTCTGGCCCCGGGCAATAAAAAAAGAAAGATGCTCAGAAAAGCCTGTGTTGTATTAATATGAAAAGACCTCCAGGTTCAAAACTTGTCTGACTTGTTCAACCTTCAGAGAAAAAAATTAACCTTCATGGCCATTAACTATATGTTCAAGTACTTAGACATGGAAATGATTAATGATAAGAGGGACCCTCCATTGCTAAAATATGGTTCCATCACAGCTGGTGAACAACTCAAATTAACTGCTACAAATGATGTATCTCTATCAACACATTCTTGTGGCAGAATAGGAAGAACAGGGGCTAAGGGGTCAGAATTTAGTCCATCCTAGCAGAGGCACTTAACATCCCTGGTTCTGCCAATTGCTGAACCTTCATGAACAGCAGATTTCTTATTTGTAAAGTGGGGTTGTCGCCTTGAAAATGGATGTTAGCATAAAAACGCCTGGGGATACAGGGTCCAAATACTGCCAGGAGAAAATACAACCAGGACTTTATTCCATGATTTAGCTATGTTGAGGTTTTAAGTTGGTCTTAAGTGGGTGACAAAGCTACTTTTCTTTACATTTGTCTATCTTGAGGAAAATAGAGATTTGTAACAGGAAGCAATCCCCCCTCCCCGAGGACACAAAGGAAGTGGTCACACAGAACTCAATGGGAATCACTAGAAGGGGTTAGCATCCCTCTCCCTCAGCTTTCTTTTCCCTGAGTTACTCCTATTGAGGAGCTGTCAGGACAACTTCTGCAGGTGCAGAGGAGTAACACCACTGGATCAGGTGTTAGTCCCATGCTACGTAGGCCACTGAGGTGGCTTTCCAATCGTGTGCTAGGTGTGCCTGGGTGGCTCAGTCGGTTAAGTGTAGGACTCCTGATTTTGGCTCAGGTCATTATCTCATGGTTCATAAGGTTGAGCCCTGCGTCAGGCTCTGTGCTGTCAGCAGAGCCCGACTCTCAAAATAAATAAACTAAAGAAAAAAATAGTTCAGATTTGTCCCTCAGTTAAAGAAACTATAATCTTCATGATTCCTCCTTATATGAAAGAAACATCTCATAGGTTACCATGTTAATGAATCCTTCCCACGCTTTTGTAAACACCTCCATTTGCACATGAGTGGACTGACAGAGAGGTAAAGCCATTTAGTCCGTGTTTGGGCCAGGTCTGCTGAGTCAAGTGCTGTGCTGTCTTTATCACACCAACTCACAGCTATCTCTTAGGCTGACAGAATTTTCTTTTAATGTTTATTTGTTAGAGAGAGAGAGAGAGAGAGAGAGAGAGAGAGAGAGAGAGAATGAGAGGGGGAGGGGCGGAAAGAGGGAGAGAGAATCCCAAGCTGGCTCCAAGCTGTCAGCACAAAGTCTGACCCAGGGCTCAATACCACATACTGCAAGATCATGACCTGAACTGAAACCAAGAGTTGGATATTTAACCGACTGAGCCATCCAGGAGCCCCTAGACTGGCAGAATTTTGAGTAATAAGAGGATCCCCTTGTAAGAGCTCAAATAATGGTTCCCAGGCCTAGACTCCTTATATTTGCTAGGCTGGCTACCTAAAAATCACCGTTAGAGTCTATAAAACAGAATCATGACTGGGCTCCCCCAGCCAAGATTCTGAACCAATGAGTTGAAGTTTAGTAATGGAATAAATTCTCTTTGTTACAAGGTCCTTAGATGATTCTCATGGGCAGCTAAGGTCTGTGAATAACATGATTTATCTCCATGCAGTACAAAATTTTTTTCTATAGTTATCATGACAGTCAGTCATAAAGTTCACAGATATCAAAATTTCAGGCAACCTTGAGTACATCCTTCACAAGACTAATCTAACATGAAGAATACCTCTGGCTCCACAATCACACCTCAGGATTAAATAAGAAATGCTTTGACTATACAGGTTTCTTTAGAATCTCAATCTCAGCCTTTCTGCTTCTATCTCCCCCACCCCCTCCCAGGTTGTCTGCCTCCCTCCCTCCCTCCTCTCCTACCTCAGATGTTTTCTGCCACTTCCATTATTAATTGTTTCTAATCTATAGCTGTAATAAAAGGTGAGCTAGAATTTCAAAAGGGGAGAAGGAAACAAAGTTAGCCTTTGCGGGAAAAGCAGATCCAAACCCTTTCAGTGTCTCTGAAAAATCAAGACACTGCATGCCAGCTGGTTTATTCAGAATCTGAGAAATTGTAGTCGAGCTCCTCTGGCTGATTCGGCACAAACCGTTCTGCAGTGTCAGGCATGTGGCTCCACCGCAGGGGAAACCCACACCGCCTGGCATTTGCTTTGGGGGCTGCTGGGAGTTGTTTCCAGGGTAACCAGTGGCTGAAGAAGGGGACAAGTAGGAAGAAAATGTATAGAGAGTGGTTTTCTGAAATCTTTTATCAATTTCGAGAAATGCAATTAAAGATGTGGGGTAAAGCATATTATTTTCTTTGCACCCAATGGGGTTCTCCCCTAAACTTAAGAAAAAAGAACCCATACTTTGTTTCCTGTATACAAGCACCCCCCCCTCCATTGATTATGTAAGTACCAGCTTTCAGCACCAAAATATTAGAAATGTTTCTAATGATCCAGGATCTTACTGTACCCATTACCTGTATTTTCTGGAACTATTTGTGATAAATAGCCAATCTTTATACTGACTTTCATTGATTTTCACAATGTGTTAGTCAAGTGGCAGTAGTTTCTATCCCAAAAAACCTAGATGCCCTTCCATTTCTAAATACAGATCACATTCGGATACAAAGAACATACTTCTTTGGCAGCAGGCTTTACTTAAGTAACCCTTAATGAATATCAGCCTAGAATAACTGGAGAGAGAACAGTCTTTTCTACTCAGCCGAACAGTCACGCTTGTTTTAAACATGGATTTTCTAGCCCCATGACAGTGTTATCTGAAGAAAGGAATCCCAAGTTGCTCATAATTCTATATCAAAGCATCAGTGCCTTTTCCTTGTCCAAGAAAGCCAATAAGATTTCTCCAAGGTGGTCTCAGGGTATTTTCCTATCATCCTAGGATATCAGGTGTTGCTAAGTAACAGAGCCTTTCTCCCAAGAAACAAACTTAATTCAAGTCACTGTCTAGTATTTTAATAGAAAATGTTCAATACACCAGAATAATGACCTGATACAGTTTCAAAAGCATTTAGCTACCTGGTCTGTTTCTAAATAACAAAGGATAATGCAGAGAAAATATTTAAATACATTTTCTTATATATTAAATACAAGGATCCCACTTTTAGATAAGCAGGTAATAATAAACTTAATTTTCTTATGCAGTAACCAACTTTTAATTCAGATTTGAGAAGTAAAAACATATGAAAAGAAAATCATAACTAACAATAAAAAACAGCATATGCACTTCAGCAAAAAGGAGCAAATCTCAAGTGAAAGTGTAGACCAAAGAGAGGAAATAATGAAAATAAGTCAATGTAAAGAATGAAAGTCATTGTAATGAAAGTTCATTGTAAAGTCAATGAAAGTCAGGACCAGAATTAAACAAAAAGACTTACTTAAAGAATTCAGAAGCAAACAGAGAAATCAAATAATTTCATTCCTTTTAGTCACAAAAATTCAAAAAGCATAAGATATTAAGAATAGAAAAGAAAATCAACCACAAATCTAAAGTGACAAAATTCAGGCAGTCAATTAGAACAAGAATCATTAGGACTACTTCCTCAAGAGTAGGAAGGAAAAACAAAACAAAACAATACTTGACATAACAACAAGTAAATTCCTCTCTTAAATGTTATAGATGTTCTTGCCAGTATATAAATTTGATAAGATCCTATGGACCTATAAGTAGAAATTAGTAACTGAAGCACCCAAACATGAGTATAATAATAATAGTTGGATATTGTTTACTTCATTCTGTTGAGCTCACTTAACTTTTATGAAAACTCTATGAGATAGGTATTCTCTCCAACTTTACAGATGAGAAAACTAAGGCACAGACAGGATAGGGAGTGCGCAGTAATACAGTTACTGAAGGGTAAAATGGGGATTTGAAATCAGTGACTCTGACTCCAGAGTCCATGATCTCAGGTGAAAGTCAGGACCAGAATTAAACAAAAAGACTTACTTAAAGAATTCAGAAGCAAACAGAGAAATCAAATAATTTCATTCCTTTTAGTCACAAAAATTCAAAAAGCATAAGATATTAAGAATAGAAAAGAAAATCAACCACAAATCTAAAGTGACAAAATTCAGGCAGTCAATTAGAACAAGAATCATTAGGACTACTTCCTCAAGAGTAGCACGGAAAAACAAAACAAAACAAAACAAAACTTCAACTCATAATGAAAATCTAAAATTTTCCATTAGATGAATCAAAATCCAATCAAGTCCATATGCAACGAGCAAACTTTAAACAAAATACACTGAACTTTCACTGTTAGACACTATGCTGATTCCTTGGTATATTTGGTATTATGAAATATAATCTTTAACAAGTCCATTTACAGCAGAATGGATAAATAAATTGCGGCATATTCAAACAACGGAACTTTATTCAACAATGAAAACAAGTACTACTACATGCAACATGTTTGGTTGGATATTAGAGGCATACTGTTGGGGAGAAACAAACCAACACAGAAAAGTGTATGCACCTGATTCCATTTTTATCAAGTTCAAAAACATACAAAGCTAATCTATGGTTTTAGAAGTCAAGACAGTGTTGACATTTGGGGAAAAGGGAAGATACAGTGAATCAGAGAAACACAAAGTAACTTCTGGGTGGTAGTAATTTTCTATTTTTGTGACCTGGATGGTAGGTGAAAATTCAAACTGTGGTACAGTTTTCTGTTTGTTTATTTTCCAGTAAATTTACTTTTTTAGAAAAAGCCTTATCAAAGTAATGTGAGGACCTTATTTGAATTCTGATTTGAACAAACCAACTATAAAAATCCATTTTGATACGATAAAAAAATTTGACTGTGGGTTGTGTATTGGATAAAACCAAAAAATTATTATTAGGTACATTAATGGTATTATAGCTGCTTTTCTAGAGATGCATATGTAAGGATGAAATTACATGATGTCTGGGAAATGGCTTTAAACTACTTCAGTAAAGAAAAATAAGGGAGAAGTGAAACTGATACAGTAAAACCTTGTTAATTATTGAATCTGGGGGAAAATGTATAGGAAATCATAGGCTTTTCTATTTATGTTTTCAAATGTTTGAAAATTTTCACAACTAAAAGAAACCTTAAGTGACTCAACTCTCTAGAGAACTAAGGGTTGAAGGAAGGTGGGTGGGAAGATGGGATAAATGAGTGATGGGCATTAAGGAGGGCACTTGTGATGTGCATTAGGTATTATATGCAAGTGATAAATCACTAAATTCTACTCCTGAAACCAATATTACACTATTTGTTAGCTAACTAGAATTTAAATAAAAACTTGAAACATAAAAATAATAATAAAAGCCCTCCTAACAATCCTATAAGGTATAATCATCCCATCGTTACAGATGATGAAACTAAGGCTCACTGAGGTTATGAAACTCGCCCAAACTTGCATTTAGTAATTGGTGGACCTGGGGTTCAGATTCGGGTCGGCCTCACTCCCAATCCCATGTGCTTACCTACCACAAAAGGAAAATAAAGATGTGTGCTGTGTTCACGTCTGAGAGAGTGGCAGAAGGTAAGTCTAAAACCTGTCTTAGTCCTTTTGGAATTTACGATTTGGTGGGAGACACGGAACACATATCAGCAATCCCCAGAGCCCAGCCTTTGGAAGTGTAGTTTGGGAGCACACACAGGGTGACTTGAGGAGGGGAGCTGAGGAAATAGGAAGATCAAGAGGAAGACCATACAAATAGAATGATGGAAAAAAATAGAGGTAAAGCTGGCATGTGGTGGTAGTAAAGTGATACACAAAACCAATAAGGCTTGTGAACTCTTTGGCTGTCTGAGGTAAAGGAAGGGGGAGAGGAAGCGGAACAGGAAGGGGAACAAGGAAACTGATCCTTAGAGACCAGGAGTTGAGTGAAGCATGAGGAGGAGACAATTTAGTTTGAATGGGCTGGTTTTGGGTATCAATAACAGAGCTGCTGAATTGAGCCTGGAGCTCCAGGATGAAGGGGAGGTAAGCCCAGAACTACACAAAGCCAGGTGAAACACTTTACACAGTGTCTGAAAATGAATTTGCACCCAGCTGCGTGAGTGCTCAGGGGAGAAGGGTAGGGAGCCTGATCATGTCATTACTATCCACCCAAGAGGAAATACATACAAACTAGGTTTAGTGGGTACAGCTCAGTGGTAGAGCATTTGACTGCAAACTGGGTTTAGGTGTCAGCTGAAATAGAAAATGGAACTCAAAGAGTCAAAGAAAGGAGTTAACAGCTGACTCCATCTATTCATTAAGAAAAACATCAAATGCTTGCTCTGGGCCAGGCACTGTGTTACTCACTAAGGATCTAAGAAGGGTGAATTAAAAGATAAAGGAATAAAGGTTGAATTAGGTTCTATCAAAAGCATAAGAAATCCCAACTAAGATTGGGATCTTCCAGTCACATAACAACAAAGATTCAACTTCTGTAACCAGTACCTAAATGGTTAAGAATCACATTTAGTTTGGAGAAGGAAACCAGTCCAGAGCATCCACAACCAAGGATACCAAGGATCATTGAAGTTAATCACAAACCAATGGCAAAATCAGGAACAGAATCCACAAGTCCTCACTGATTAATTTCACTATCCTAAGGCTCAGATAATTGGGGCAATTACACCCAGTCCAAAGTGAGGTTAGAGGTGTGCTACTTACACATCTCACTTTCCTAAACCTTACCCCCATTCCTTTTTTATGTCGTGCCGTAAGAAGACTGATCACTCTGCCAAATCCCTCTGATGACAAGGGATGTGGGGTCAGGCAATCATTCAGTGGGGACGTGCAATCAGCAAATTATCTACAAAGTAGAAGTTCCTTGACCACCTTTAGGCGTACAATAAGAAATGAAATTAGTTTAGTACACAGAAAGTTTATCCATCCTAATTAGGGAAGATCATATTTGCACCTATGTTCAAACACAAAGGCTCACGTAATCAGTCTTGATGGATATAGCCACTGAGGCTTTCTGTAACGGCACCATCACACCTACACCAGTGTTTCCCCAAGTGTGGTCCACAGATCATCTAAGTAGTTCTATACAAAACACACTTGGGGCACCTAAGTGGCTCAGTTGGTTAAGCGCCTGACTCTTGATTTCAGCTCAGGTCATGCTCTCAGGGTTCATGAGATCGAGCCCCGTGTTGGGCTCTGCGCTGACACTGCAAAGCCTGCTTGGGATTCTCTCTCCCTCTTTCTCTGCCCCTCCCCTGCTTGTGCTCTTTCTCTCTCTCAAAAATAAAGACACGTTAAAAAAACAACAACAATACACTTGTCTGGGCTCCATGTCATATCTACAAAATCTAAATCTTAGGATGCAGACAAGGGGTTACCACCTTTTTTTTTTTTAAAGATCTCTATGTAATTGTTATACACATTAAAAAATACTGTCCAAAAACCTAAGATAAATTCCTCTCCAAGCTCAAAACGCTTTTGTGGCCCTTAGAGAGGAGTGAAAACAAGGTATAAAAAAGGATTTGATTATTAGTGACTTCAGATTTTTACTAAGTCTTGAGAGAGACCAAAAACATGTTGATTTTGAAGACAGCACCGAGAAAAGCCAAATGCAACTTTAAAAACACTCTTAACAATCCGTTGTTGTACATTTTAAATATCAGGAGAACACAGAATATGGTTCTTTAATCACTATAAAAGCACTGAGTCGCAAGCTCATTATGGTTATAGTGTGGTAGAACTGTGTTGCAGTTGTGATTTTGCTCCCTGGTCATTACCCAGTCATGCAGTAATGCTCAACAAAAGCCCCACACTGGCAACAGATCAGGAAATCAGTAGAGGCACTGACAGCATTAAGGTGTTTAATTATATTTTCTGGAGGGGGAAAAAAGTGGCAGTTTGCAATAATTAAAGGGAACCATAGAATGTAGAAAAAGGAATATAACACGGTATTTTCCAAGTTCACCTGGTCCCCTTAGTGACTGATTCTTTGGAAGCAAACCTCCCTCTGCATCCCTGCTTAGGAAACCATCTGGCTTTGTTCACCCAGGGCCATGTGCATACGTTATTGGTTCCAATAACCATCAGAGCAAGGTTTAGGGAAGAAGTAGAATTCTAGCTGAGATCTGACAGTATTTTGTGTAGTCATCTTTAGGTGTTTATTTGTTATGTTTCCCCGCTATTATGAGAGAAGAAACTGCCTCTTTTGCATAGGTAGAGCTCTTGGCCCAAAGCAGGCATAGCATAAATATATGAATAAATTACGGAAACAAAAGTATACAAATCCTTTGTTATCTGAATTGGTATCAATAAACAGGTTAACTTAATCAAAATTTCTAATTAATACAGTTATATCTTCCCTAAGAATTAAATTATAATAAAGGACTCTAAACTGAGAAGAACATCTTCTCGGAGTAATTAAGATGTTTCATCTTCATTAGAAACACAATCTTTCAGGTATGTTAAACCAGACTCAGAAAAAATAGTGCGAGAAGTTTAGAGTCAAGAAAGAGCTTCAAAAGGCACATCCTTATGTCAGAAAGTACTACTGTTCCAATTCCGTCGATGCTGCATTTTAACTGTTTGACCTCCTGCAAGTTCCTTAGCCTCACATTCCCAAATTTAAAATAAGATAACCTTTCCTATCCTAGGAATTTGAGAAGACAGCACTAAAGAATACACTAAAATGTTTAGCTTAATGCCTAGCATAGAGAAGCTTTCCAGACAAAACTTTCCCTCCTTCTCTCTTGCAGTTGGAGAGCTCCTTAAAGTACCACATAAACCAGCCTTAATTACATTGCACTGCTTTTTAAAATTATCATTTTTATTTAAAAAATGAGGAATCAGGCTACGAGAATTTGGGTACCAAGCATGAGGTTGCATGGTACATTTGATTTTTAAATAGGACAAGAAAAGATCCCATGAGACTTTTTCAACAGTTTTATAAGAAGAACACTAATTCAGGGCGCCTGGGTGGCACAGTCGGTTAAGCGTCAGACTTCAGCCAGGTCACGATCTCGCGGCCCGTGAGTTCAAGCCCCGCGTCAGGCTCTGGGCTGATGGCTCAGAGCCTGGAGCCTGTTTCCGATTCTGTGTCTCCCTCTCTCTCTGCCCCTCCCCCGTTCATGCTCTGTCTCTCTCTGTCCCCAAAAAAATAAATAAACGTTGGAAAAAAAAAAAGAACACTAATTCTATAATTTGCCATAATATGATTAAACATAACTAATTTTGTTCAAATACTATTAAACAATAACAAAACTTGTTTAACAGTTTCATCCCAGAACATGTGAGATTCCGTGATATTATGAACAGAGCTTAGGCAAAGAAACCAGTCACGGGACAGATCTCCTTTACTGCTGCAATAGGCTGATGGCATATTCACATATGTTTCCAAGTCCAATGGGAAGCTAGTTGGTACAGTGGAGAGAACTGGTTACGATCCCGGACTCTACTTTCTAGCCATTAAATCTTGGGCAAATCATTTGCCTTAGTCCAGTCTCTGAATGGTCATGGGTCAAATGAAAATAATCTTGCCTGCTTAAGCGTCTTACAGGATTTTTAAAATGATTAGAAGTACTTGTGAAATTATGTTAAAAACAGTCATGCTCTAAAAGAATGTAAATGAGCTGACAATCGTCTTAAATAGTTTTTGGTTTTGAAGTTTTTTTTAAAATAAAGATTTACTGAGAGTAAGGGAACACCATCCTGATTAAATTTCTACTTCAATGACAACTAAATCAGGTGAGTGAAAAATCTCAGAGATAACTCGTAGTCCTGCACTTTGAACACTGAATGCTTGGATGGTGGTATCTTCTGAACAGTTCAAAATTTTCTTGGCTAAAAGTTAATTCCTTGGGCTAAGGAGAGATGAGTAGGTGGAACACAGAGTTTTTAGGGCAGGGAAACTATTCTGTATGATACTATATATGGATACATACGATGATACATTTGTCAAAACCTATAGAATGTAAAACACCAAGAGTGAACCCTAGTGTAAATGATGGGTTTTGAGTGATAATAATGTGTTAGTGAAGGCTCATCAATTATAACAAATGTTGTACAGGATCCTGGTACAGGATGTTGATATTGGGGGAAACTGTGGGGTGGGGTAAGAATTGGGGAGAGGAGTACTGGCAGGAGATCTATGGAAACTCTATATACTTTCTGCTCAACTTTGCTGTGAACCTAAAACTATTCCAAAAAATCAAGTCTAAAAAATAAATAAGTAAATGAAAATTATGTTATAAAAAAACTATAAACTTCCTAGAAGAAAACACAGGGGAAAAGCTTCATGACTTCAGATTCAGCCATGATTTCTTGGATATGACACCAAAGGCAACAAAAGCAAAAATAGACCAAGGAGACTACATTAAACTTAAAAACTTTTTTTCATCAGAAAGACACAATCAATGGAATGAAAAGGCAACCTATGGAATGGGAAAAAATATTTGCGAATCATATATATGATAAGGAGTTAACATCCAGAATATGCAAAGAAATCCTACCACTCTACAACAAAAAATTAAATAACCTAATATAAAAAATAGACAAGGCACTTGAATCATCGTTTTCCCAAAGACAACATATGAATGGCCAGCAAGCACATGAAAAGATGCTCAACATCACTAAGCATCAGAGAAACAAAAAATCAAAATCACATAGTACCTCCTTCCCATTTGGATGGCTACTATCACAAATAAGAAGCGTTGGTGGGGATGTGTTGAAGTTGGAATCCTTGTGCACTGTTGGTGGGACTGTAAAATGATGAAGCCACTGTGGAAAACGGTATGAAGGTTCCTCAAAAAAATTTTTAGAAAGAACCACCATATGACCCAGTGATCCTACGTATGGGTATATATCCAGAAGAACTGAAAGTAGAGTCTTGAAAATATTTGCACATCCATGTTCAGAGCAGCCTTATTCACAATAGTTTTTCATCACAATAAACAGACAAATGAGTGAATAACTGAACCTACTAAAAGAAGTTACCCCTTGAGAATGTATTGAAGATCATACTGTGATCTAGCTCTGCACGTACCAACATGACAAGTGAGTGTGGGGAAGGAGACACCTAGACATGCCAAAAGATTGGGTTCTAAAAAGCTGGCAGCTAAGATGATTATAATAAAGACAAAGAAAAGATACCAAAGACTGTCAAAACAATCTGGCAACATTTCTCTTTCATGTACTTCCCACGGAGGAACCGACACTTGTTTTCTCTCTGCTGTTGGAACCTTTCACTGTTTAATTCTTTATCCCTTGGGCTTTAATATCTTTTTGGCTTTTTTTCAGGCAGTCAAGATGATAACATGAAAAAGGAATTATTTCAGGCATCGTAGCCAGTCTGTTCTCATTTATATCTCATCTTTAGACTGATCACACACTGAAAGAAGCTGACAGTCAGAACCTGGACAGGATCTTGCACATCAGTGAACAATTGCTTTCTCCCAAGATAAAAGAAAAGATAAATGAGAGAGGAAGGGACTGAGAGGAAGAAGCAAGCAAAACAGAAAAGCAAAAGTAACAGCAGTGGAGGAAAGTGAGCAAGGAAATGTCTTTTGGAGACTAATCTAAAATCTCCAATGGGCAATTCTGAACTCAGATTTATAACAATAACAGATGCTGCCTTTTCAGTGACAGTTACCTTCAAATAAATGATCTCATTTAGTATTTCAACCATCCTTTCTAGAAATAAGAAACATTGAGGCTGGGAGGGATTAGGTGAACTGCCCAAGAACATTAGCTAGTAGAAGGTGGAGTTGATATTTTAACATAAATCACTGTCTCTTTTATAAATTATAAACCACATATTTCTTTAAAGGCAATATAAAACTGTATCTAGCACTCTGGTCATCTTTGTTTTTTTTAAATCTTTATTTTTGAGAGAGAGAAAAAGCGCAAGCAGAGGAGGGGCATAGAGAGAGGGAGACACAGAATCTGACGCAGGCTCCAGGCTCTGAGCTGTCAGCACAGAGCCCACTGGGATGGGGAAGGGCCAGGCGGGGGTGGGTGGGAAGGGGCTCGAACCCACGAACTGCGAGATCATGACCTGAGCCTAAGTTAAACCAACTGAGCCACCTAGGCGCCCCTGCTCATCTTTTTTCTAACGTATAGTCAAGTTAATCTTATGGAAAGCAGGTACTGAATGTGTATTCAAGGCATCATTCCTTGATGAGAAAGTTCAACTCTTAAGAAAGAATTTAAGTGTTGTAGGGGCGCAGTGGGGGGCTCAGTTGGTTAAGTGTGGGACTCTTGACTTCAGCCCAGGTCATGATCTCATAGTTTGTGAGATCAGTGTAGAGCCTGCTTGGGATTCTCTCTCTCCTTCTCGTTCTGCCCCTCCCCCACTAGTGCACTCTCTAGTGAAAAAGAGAAAAAAGAGAGAGAGAGAGAGAA
This sequence comes from Prionailurus bengalensis, assembly GCF_016509475.1. Classification (NCBI taxonomy): domain Eukaryota; kingdom Metazoa; phylum Chordata; class Mammalia; order Carnivora; family Felidae; genus Prionailurus; species Prionailurus bengalensis. The sequence goes on along the minus strand of NC_057345.1, from coordinate 50,903,386 downwards.
AGAGAGAGAGAGAGACAGAACACAAGTGGGGTAAGGGCAGAAAGAGAGGGAGGCACAGAATCTGAAGCAGGCTCCAGGCTTTGAGTTGTCAGCACAGAACCTGATGCGGGGCTCGAACTCACGAGATCATGACCTGCGCTGAAGTCAGACACTGAACTGACGGAGTCACCCAGGTGCGTCTCAAAATAAATAAACTTTTAAAAAAAGAAATGTTGTACGTCAATTGTACCTCAATTTTAAAAAAAGGACAATTTAAGGTAAAATCAGTAAACAAAAGTATCATAAGCAAGGTTAGAAAAAGCTAAAAATTTTAGAATCAAAAGGAGAGTTCTTAGTATGGCCAAATAAATATAAAATGACCCCTTATATTTTTGATAGACTCATTAAATCCCTGGCACTCCTAGCTCCACACAAGATGCATGACAGTGTTCAGCAAATGTTTCTTTTATAAGTCCATTTTCTGCCATGCTGCCTTGTATGATGCTCTATAGCTGGAGTATAACATCATGGCTCCTTCATTTTCTATGCCTCAGTAACTTTGTTTAATGATCAAAGAAGCATTCCATGACCCCTCAGGCAGGTGTCCTTTCTCTCATTTCCAAGGTATTCTGAGCCTTTTCCTGTCAAAGCTCTCCATCCCCTGTGAAACTGATTTACTTATCTATCTTCCTCATAGGACTGGGGTTCCTTGGGAACCAGACTCATTTTGTATCCCCCAAACCCATCATGGTATCTGGCACAGAGTAATCAGTTAAATGGTTAACACTTGATTTGCAGCTTCAAGAAGTTAAGGATGAGGGACAATATTTTTTCAGGTTTGGCTTTCCTAGCAATTCACTTGTGTTAAATTTTGATGGCATCTATGGCCCTAACAGATTACCATTTAAGAATAAAGACAAGGGGGTACTGGCAGGAGAAAATTCAAGGTACTTGGTACAAAGGGCACCCAAAGTCTCCTTTAAAGCCTATAGAATAGCTTCCTGGATGAATTCCCATGTGGGTGTTCCTGGGAGCCTGGGTTCCTATCTGACCCTTCCCAACTCTCCTGGTACAAATCTCTCATGCTCTGACTATCCAAAGCAATGCTCCATCCAGTTAAATGGGGCAATAAAACCCAGTAACTAAGAGCAGGGGCTCTGGAGTTAAGACTGTGGGTTCAAATCCTACTTTTGTCACTCGAAGTTGGAAAAACTTGGGACGTTTAACCTCCGTCTTTTCCTCAGCTACCTCATGTAGAAAGTGAAAATTACCATGTGTTTGGTTTGTTTGGGGGATTATGTGAGGTAATGCATTTGAAACCTCGCACAATACCTGGTTCTATTCCCACCTTTACCCTATACTTTCTTTACCATGCAGAATCCCAGAGCTCCCCCCAAGTGCAAATTTTCTGCATAATTACCCCATACCCCACAGACTACTATGCCCTCTCTATATTCCTTGTCTTTTGCCCTGTCACTGGTTAGCTCTGTCCCTGGTCAACTGAACTACCTAACTCCCTGGGTCCCTACTTTTAGCTCACAGATTCAAAGAATAAAAATACAAAAGTTTCTACTGATTGACATATAGGAGGAGGGGACGTGGGGTTGCACTTTGAGATGCATAGTGTTCACTAAATGATTCTATGAGTTATACCTTAGAGATCTCAAAAACAGTTATGAGATGAATGCAGAAGATATAAAGACAATAATTATATTCAAATGCAAATAACATCTACTGAGAATGAATTTCATATTAAGCACTGCCCCAGGTTCTTTTCATATATTTGTTTTCTCACCTAATCTTCAATCTAACATGCAAGGTAGGTATTAGCCATGTATACTAAAGATAAATAAACTGAAGACCCCAAATTTAAGCAGCTCGATTGAAGTTGTACAACAAAAGTAATTAAGGTGAAATTTCAGTACATATCTTCTGATTCTACACACAAAGGCTCTTTGAATATGCTATATGGTTTTTTACTTCCAGAGATAAGAGTGAGTTAAATGTATGCATTTTTCTTGGTTAGGATCAGTAATATGAAAGTGAACTTTGCTTAGCTCTCCAGTGTGAAGTATAAAAGCTGAGTATTATGCTTATTCATTCACTCACTCAAAAAAGTTTTTAACAATAATTACCACATGGCGAGCATGGTGCTAGATATTGATGGGCATTGGAAATCTGACCCTGGAGTTCACCAGTTTATAGTGGAAGAGACAGGTTTAATCTAATAATCACAGAATTAACTCAGATAAAAATAGAGAGAAAAAGCACCACAGGGAGTGTGTAGAAGAAGTATCAGTCTCTGAAGTGGACATCAAGAAGGTCTTCCTTACCTCATATCTGTCAAGATCCAACAATACATTAAAAAAAGTATTCACCACAACCAAGTGGGATTTATACCTGGAATGCAGGGGTGGTTCAATATGCGCAAAACAATTAACGTGATCCATCACATCAATAAAGGACAAGAACCATATGATCCTCTCAATAGATGCAGAGAAAGCATTTGACAAAATACAACATCCTTTCTTGACAAAAACCCTCAAGAAAGCAGGGATAGAAGGAACATACCTCAAGATCATAAAAGCCATATATGAACAACCCAATGCTAATATCATCCTCAATGGGGAAAAACTGAGAGCTTTCCCCCTAAGGTCAGGAACAAGACAGGGATGTCCACTTTCGCCACTGTTATTCAACATAGTATTGGAAGTCTTAGCCTCAGCAATCAGACAACACAAAGAAATTAAAGGCATCCAAATCAGCCAGGAGGAGGTCAAACTTTCACTCTTCGCAGATGACATGATACTCTATATGGAAAACCCTAAAGATTCTACCAAAAAACTTCTAGAACTGATTCATGAATTCAGCAAAGTTGCAGGATTTAAAATCAACATACAGAAATCGGTTGCATTCCTATACACCAACAATGAAGCGACAGAAAGAGAAATCGAGGAATCGATCCCATTTACAGTTGCACCAAAACCCATAAAATACCTAGGAATAAATCCAACCAAAGAGGTGAAAAATCTATACACTAAAAACTATAGAAAGCTTATGAAAGAAATTGAAGATGACACACAAAAAAAGGAAAAATATTCCATGCTCCTGGATAGGAAGAACAAATATTGTTGAAATGTTGATACTACCCAAAGCAATCTATACATTCAATGCAATCCCTATCAAAATAACACCAGCATTCTTTACAGAGCCAGAACAAATAATCCTAAAATTTGTATGGAACCACAAAAGACCCCAAATAGCCAAAGCAGTTTTGAAAAAGAAAACCAAAGCAGGAGGCATCACAATCCTGGACTTAAAGCTATACTACAAGGCTGTAATCATCAAAACAGTATGGTACTGGCACAAGAAAAGACACTCAGATCCATGGAACAGAACAGAGAACCGAGAAATGGACCCACAAACGTATGGCTAACTAATCTTTGACAAAGCAGGAAAGAATATCCGACGGAATAAAGAAAGTCTCTTCAGCAAGTGGTGCTGGGAAAAATGGACAGCGACATGCAGAAAAATGAACCTGGACCACTTTCTTACAACATACACAAAAATAAACTCAAAATGGATGAAAGACCTAAATGTAAGAAAGCCATCAAAATCTTCGAGGAGAAAGGCAAAAACCGCTTTGATCTTGGCCGCAGCAACTTCTTACTTAACACGTCTCCAGAGGCAAGGGAAACAAAAGCAAAAATGAACTACCGGGACCTCATCAAAATAAAAAGCTTCTGCACAGCAAAGGAAACAATCAGCAAAACTAAAAGGCAACCAACAGAATGGGAGAAGATATTTGCAAACAACGTATCAGATCTTTATCTGATACGTTTATTTGGGTTAGTATCCCAAATCTATAAAGAACCTCTCAAACTCAACACCCAAAAACAAATAATCCAGTGAAGAAATGGGCAAAAGACATGAATAGACACTTCTCCAAAGAAGACATCCAGATGGCCAACTGACACATGAAAAAATGCTCCACATCACTCATCATCAGGGAAATACAAATCAAAACCACAATGAGGGGCGCCTGGGTGGCTCAGTCGGTTAAGTGTCCGACTTCAGCTCAGGTCACGATCTCGCGGTCCGTGAGTTCAAGCCCCGCGTCGGGCTCTGGGCTGATGGCTCAGAACCTGGAGCCTGCGTCCGATTCTGTGTCTCCTTCTCTCTCTGCCCCTCCCCCATTCATACTCTGTCTCTCTCTGTCTCAAAAATAAATAAAAAACGTTAAAAAAAAAACACAACCACAATGAGATACCATCTCACACCTGTCAGAATGGCTAACATTAACAACTCAGGCAACAACAGATGTTGGCGAGGATGCAGAGAATCTCTTTTGCACTGCTGGTGGGAATGCAAACTAGTGCAGCCACTCTGGAGAACAGTGTGGAGGTTCCTCAAAAAATTAAAACTAGAACTACCCTATGACCCAGCAATTGCACTACTAGGTATCTATCCAAGGGATACAGGTGTGCTGTTTCGAAGGGGCACATGCACCCCCATGTTTATAGCAGCACTATTGACAATAGCCAAAGTATGGAAAGAGCCCAAATGTCCATTGACAGATGAATGGATAAAGAAGATGTGGTATAGGGGCGCCTGAGTGGCTCAGTCGGTTAAGCGTCCGACTTCAGCTCAGGTCATCATCTCACCGACCGTGAGTTCGAGCCCCGTGTCAGGCTCCAGGCTGATGGCTCAGAGTCTGGAGCCTGCTTCCGGTTCTGTGTCTCCCTCTCTCTCTGCCCCTCCCCCGTTCATGCTCTGTCTCTGTCTCAAAAATAAACGTTAAAAAAAAATTAAAAAAAGAGAAGGTGTGGTATATATATACAATGGAATATTTCTTTCTATATACAATGGAATATTACTTGGAAATCAAAAAGAATGAAATCTTGACATTTGCAACTATGTGGATGGAACTAGAGGGTATTATGCTAAGCGAAATTAGAGAAAGACAAATGTCATATGACTTCACTCATATGAGGACTTTAAGAGACAAAACAGATGAACATAAGGGAAGGGAAGCAAAAATAATATAAAAACGGGAAGGGGGACGAAACATAAGAGACTCTTAAAATATAGAGAGCAAACAGAGGGTTACTGGAGGGGTTGTGGGAGGGGGGATGGGCTAAATGAGTAAGGGGCTTAAGGAATCTGCTCCTGAAATCATTGTTGCACTGTATGCTAACTTGGATGTAAATTAAAAAAACAAATTATATATATATATATATATATATATATTATATATATATATATATAAAAAGAATATATATAATATATATAAAATATATATTTATATATGAAAGAATATATATATATATATATATATATATATATATATGAAGGTCTTCCTTAAGGAAGTGAGATTTGAGTTAAGAGTTGAAAGAGCAGGGGTGCCTGGGTGGTTCAGTCAGTTGGGCGTCTGACTTTGTCTCAGGTCATGATCTCGTAGCTCGTGGGTTTGAGCTCTGTGCTGACAGCTCAGAGCCTGGAGCCTGCTTCAGATTCTGTGTCTCCCTCACTCTCTGCCCCTCCCCCACTCTCACTCGGTCTCTCTCTCTCTCAGAATAAATAAACATTAAAAGGAAATTAAAAACATAATAGGAGCTCAGGGGAAAGATTTCTTTATATATTACCTTCTAGATATCATTATATTAGGATAAACAACATTCAACTACAATCATAAACCAAAATCAAAATACTATATACAGGCAAAAATGTCCACTCTTTTCTGGTTTGGACAAATAAAAGCAAGCAAGTAAACAAACAAAAGAAGAATGATGTATACTGCTTTTCATACTATCCTTCTTTAAAAAAAGTGCTTGAAGTTCTATATATAAAGTATATTTTGCTTTCATTCCACAAATAGAAAAATATACACTTGAGAATGGAGGAAATGTAATATTAAACTACAGTTTCTTCCCTATTCTTCCAAAGTTTTAAACATATGCTATAAACACAAAATGATGGTCAAGGCCAGAACTGAACAGAAAAGAGGGTTAATAAATCACAAGCTGATGCGGCAGAGGGAGAGGGAGCTGGGCTCTTCCTGAAGCAATACACAGGCCTAAGGTCTTTAGCCCCTTTTGTGAAATTCAAAGAACTGTTCTTCATCTCACCTAAGGTTAAAAGCTTTACCTCTCCCACACTGTCTTAGCATTACTCCTAAAGGTTCCTTCTGATGTCCCTGGGGGGTTATGTGGCAGGCCTCACACACACTCTGTGACCATCACACCTGCCCTTACAGCTTTTACCAATGGCTCTACACCAATGACTCCCTTAATACCTAGAACAACACAAGGCTCTCGGGACAGCTCTCAATAAATTCTTGTCGAATGAATGAATGAATGCATATCTTCTTTTCTAAGAAAAGTTCTACTTATGTTAGCTTATGGGCTTCTCTCTGTATTTCCTAGAATATTAACACTCTCAGGGCAGCTGGGTGGCTCAGTTGGTTGAGTGTTCAACTTTGGCTCAGGTCACGATCTCAGGGTTCGTGAGTTCGAACCCCATATTGGGCTTGCTGCTGTCAGCACAGAGACTGCTTCAGATCCTCTATCCACCTCCCCCCCACTTCTACCCTTCCCCTGCTCATGCATGCTTGCTCGCTCTCTCTCGCTCTTTCTCAAAAATAAACATTTATTTTTATTAAAAAAATTTTTTTTAACGTTTATTTATTTCTTGAGACAGAGAGAGACAGAGCATGAATGGGGAGGGTCAGAGAGAGGGAGACAGAGAATCTGAAGCAAGTTCCAGGCTCCGAGCTGTCAGCACAGAGCCCGACACAGGGCTCAAACTCACGGACTGTGAGATCATGACCTAAGCCGAAGTCAGATGCTTAACCGACTGAGCCACCCAGGCGCCCCTCAAAAATAAACATTTAAAAACCTCACCACTGGAAAATCTACCAATTTGTTCTCTGATTATTCATTCTATTCTACCTTTTTTCCTGAGTAAGAGAAATACATAACATTTATTTTTAGCTGGGCATCTGTCTGCCCAGAAGAAAAATAACATTTTTCAGCCTCTTTTGTAGTTAGTTATATTACTAAATTCTGGACAATGGAATATAAACTAAGGAATTATGGGTGGCTTTCCAGAAATATCATTCAAGGAGAAATGTCGTCCCTCCCTTCTCTTTTTGCCTCCTTGACAGCTGGAATGCAGCCTTGATAATTAAAGCTAGAGTCCTCCTGACCCGGAGGTGATGGAAGTCACACAACAATACGAAAGAGGCCTGGATCCTAGACACCGTGTCCACTTCCTGACTCATACTTGTGGGAAAAGTAAAGTTCTGTCCTCCAGAGCACTATTATTTTGGGGTTCCTTCACCCACACTTGGAACTTAATCCTAACTGATGCATCTTCTACACAATTCTCTATATTCTCCCCTTCTTATCAAGTTCATTCTCCTTTAAGATTATGGTCAGATTATTCTTCCAGCTCAAGAGCTTGAATAGTCCTCACTCCAAGAACAAGTCTCTTTGTTCAAAACCCTGCAGCATCACTCCACAAACTTCATCCAACTACTCTACCTCCACACCTGGGTTGATGTAATTTATACCTGCTTTGTTTACCACAAAACTGCTTTGTGCAATTAACTGAAAAACTCCAGGCATGGTATTTAAAAGGAATACTGTAAGCAGAAAAAGATTCAGAAAAACAGTCCATGTCAAACCTTTTGCATACCTTCTGCATAATTTTACATAACCTCATGTTCATCCACTTACCCATTCATTTGATATTTATTGAGTGTGTCCTCTGGACAAGGAATTAACAAGATGGGCTGAATTAAAAGTCAATCAAGATATACTATCCTTGTGAAGCTATAAATACAATGAAGAGCCACATATGAATAACCTTAATATCACAGTGGTCTGTAAAAGTAAACAAGAAATAAGAGAAGAACTGGGAGAGCCAGTAATGGAAGACAAACAACACTTCTAGCTCTGTCAGGAAAGGTTTCCTAGCAAGAAGAAAAGATGCTAGCGTCTGAGCTCTGATACGAAGGGCTGTTTGCATGTGCAAGCAAACACAGGCTGCTGTATTCATATTTCTTGTGTCTGCTCTACAGAGTATTTCTGCCTCTTTTGCTGTCAGATTGATACTTTTCCTTTGTTGATCCTGCAGTCAGCAGACCTGCCTAAAGTCTCTCTGTCAAATACAATTTTTGTCGCATCCTAGGTGAACTGTTACAAGATATCAGTGTGTGCACCTTTAACCCCACCCCTTTCGGTGGCGATGCATTTTACCAAAACTAAAAGCGTCAGAAATCAGTGTTTCTCCCATCTACCTGCAAATGAATGAATTCAAGAATATTGAGAAAAAACAATCAGGAAAATGATCTTTTCTGGGGTACTAATTTACATCAAGACTGTAGGCAACTGCCAAAGAATTAAGAGGGATTTGAAATGTTCTCCATAAAAATTCTACTTCATTCACAGGTAAAACAAATTTTATGATGAGCTTAGATTTGTATAACAGAAAAGAATGAGGGAAAGGATGGTCATGATGAAAAACTACCACGTGCAGAATGCTATCCACCTTGTATGCATTATGTCACTTAGTCCTCTAAACAATTCAGTGAGGTAGGTCATTTCGTCTCCACTTCATAGTTAAGGAAAGAGTTGTAGAGAGATTAAGAGATGACGTGGGACTACAATTATATAACCCAAACCCCAATCTCTCTTAACCACTAAATGATGAGTTATAGGTATTTACATAAAGTCAAAGATAATTAGACTTTCATCAGAATATACAATACTGATCTTGAATAAAGAACCTTAAAACATCTTTTATTCTTTCACACAACATTAAGCAATTATTACGCACCGAGGACTGTGTTGGGACTCATGTGACAGAACCATTCTAAACGTGGCAGTTTTCTATAGAACTGGGAATTGTACTTCCTAAACTTTCCTAAAGTTTCCTAAAGTTTCCTAAAGTGAACTTCCTAAAATTCACCTATTTAATTTTCTTAAGTTGCACTACAGCTTACATTAATTTTGGAGATAAAATGTTTTTTTATTGGAGATATTTTTTATTTGGAGATAAAAAGTTTATTTATTTTGAGAGCAAGAGGCAGAGAGATTGGGAAAGAGGGAATCCCAAGTAGGATCCACGCTGTCAGCCCACAGCCTGACACAGGGCTTGAAGCCATGGGCCGTGAGATCATGACTTGAGCTGAAACCAAAAGTCAGATGCTTAAGTGACTGAGCCTCCCAGGTGCCCCTGGAGATAAAACGTTATGTATTATTTATTATCTGCTATGTAATCATTGGTCCTGAACTAATTTCAAAAGTCATACTGTACTATATAGTTCTACGTAGTATGTTCCAATTTAAAGTGTCATCTATCCATCCCACCACGCTTCATGGTTTTTATAGATTAGAACAGTGGTATTTTGTCGGTTTCACAGATAATGTAATACAGAGAACTATCCTACCCCCAAATAACATACATTCCAAACCTAAATAGAAAGTTCAAGGGATTGACAGTCCTCCTTGGACTCCTTATCAGCTGAAAGATAAGTTTTAAAAAGCCCCAGATCAAAATTTAGGCTCTTGGAGAACTTGGTTGGCTAGTTGGTGGAGCATGTGACCCTTGATCTCAGGGTTGTGAATTCGAGCCCCAAGTTGGGTGTAGTGATTACTTACCAATAAGATCTTTAGAAAAATAAAAATAGGGGCACCTGGGTAGCCCAGTCAGTTGAGCATCTGATTTTGGCCTATGGCATGATCTCACTCTTCCTGGGTTCAAGTCCCCTGTTGGGCTCTGTGCTGACAGCTCAGAACCTGGAGCCTGCGTCAGGTTCTGTGTCTCCCTCTCTCTGCCCCTCTCCCACTTGTGCTCAGTCTCTCCCTCCCTCCTTCCCTCTCTCTCAAAAATAAACATTAGAAAAATAATAGTAAAATAAAATAAAATTTAGGCTCTTAACATTAGTTGAAAATAGGTATCTTCAAGGTTTTATCTGCTCTTACCAAACAGAAAATGCTCTTCCCTTAAAAGTTATAGACTAGAAGGAATCTTAGGGGTGACAAAGTGCCACATTCATTTTAGAGATAAGGAGGTGAAGCATCACAGTCAGTGACTTGCTACAAACCAGAGGCAGTACCATGATTTCTAGGCCTCACTCCCTCTGCTCTACCAGGAATACCAGGGCATCCCTCAGGACTAGAATTTCTTCTCTACAATCCCTGAGGAAAATGAGAATTTCACACATAAAGGAGGCCAGATCCATGTTGGGTATTTCATGCACAGATAGAATAATTTGTCAAATGAACCAGAAAACACCTCTTAAATCTTGAGAAAATCCTCAAAGTAAAGCTATAGAATTTTCAAATCATAGGGTACTTTAAGCACTGAGGGCTTTAGTTCTATACATACTTTCCGAACATTAAACAAGCATATATGCAGAGGCGACTGGGTGGTTGCTGGTTAAGGGTTAGACTTCAGCTCAGGTCATGATCTCACAGTTCGTGGATTGGAGCCTCATGTCGGTTGTCTGCACTATCAGCACAGAGCCTCCTTTGGATCCTCTGTCTCCCTCTTTCTCTGCCCCTTCCTCTCCCCTGCTGCCCCTACTCTCTCTCTCAAAAATAAATAAATATTTAAAAAAAACAAGCATTAGGGAATAAAATTACTTTTACATTAAAATATTTTGATCCTTTAAAAATAACCTGATTAATTTGATTCAATATTTGACACTACCATTTGTCAGAAAGAATTTGGGCCATGTTTTAATTATAAGTTAATTTAAGGTTTGTAAAGCCGATTTTTTTTTAATTTTATTAGTTTTTAATATATGAAATTTATTGTCAAATTGGTTTCCATACAACACCCAGTGCTCATCCCAACAGGTGCCCTCCTCAATGCCCATCACCCACCCTCCCCTCCCTCCCACCCCCCAACAACCCTCAGTTCATTCTCAGTTTTTAAGAGTCTCTTACGGTTTGGCTCCCTCCCTCTCTAACTTTTTTTTCCCTTCCCCTCTCCCATGGTCTTCTAAGTTTCTCAGGATCCACATAAGAGTGAAAACATATGGTACCTGTCTTTCTCTGTATGACTTATTTCACTTAGAATCACACTCTCCAGGGGCGCCTGGGTGGCGCAGTCGGTTAAGCGTCCGACTTCAGCCAGGTCACGATCTCGCGGTCCGTGAGTTCGAGCCCCGCGTCGGGCTCTGGGCTGATGGCTCAGAGCCTGGAGCCTGTTTCCGATTCTGTGTCTCCCTCTCTCTCTGCCCCTCCCCCGTTCATGCTCTGTCTCTCTCTGTCCCAAAAATAAATAAACGTTGAAAAAAAAAAAATTAAAAAAAAAAAAAAAAGAATCACACTCTCCAGTTCCATCCACATTGCTACAAAGGGCCATATTTCATTCTTTCTCATTGCCACGTAGTATTCCATTGTGTATATAAACCACAATTTCTTTATCCATTCATCAGTTGATGGACATTTAGGCTTTTTCCACAATTTGGCTATTGTTGAGAGTGCTTAAAGCTGATTTTTTTTATGGCATGTAAGAAACTTGAATAACCCGACAGACACAATTTATGCTATCAAAGTACAGAGAGTTAGAAAGAGTGTATCACTAATCATATCTGGAAGATAAATATGTAACACAATAAACATGCAAACAAATTATTTCACGGTAAGAGTATACCACAATTAACAACTTTCAATCTTGCATGAAGGAAAATAATATACCAATATATATACCTTTTGTATATAGCTATCCTTTTCAGAGTACTTACCATTTAAAAGTGATATATTAAATAGTTTATATATTTTATGCTATTTAATCGTCAGGAAAAAACTTATGGAATATTATCTTTTTTTATAGAAAAGGAAATCAAAGGTCAATTTTTTAGTAAGTGATGTGCCCAAGACTACACAGAAAGCAAGCTGGAAGGCAGGATTTGAACCTACACCTGATTCAAAGCTTTAACTTCTATGGTAGAACTCAGGGACTGGCAAACTTTCTGGAAAAAGATAGTACATATTTTAGGCTTTGTGGGCTCTATGGTTTCTAATGCAATTAATGAATTCTGTTTTTTATTTTATTTTCTTAAAATTTTTAAAAAATATTTATTTATTTTTGAGAGAGAGACAGAGCACGAGTGGGGGAGGGGCAGAGAGAGAGGGAGACACAGAATCTGAAGCAAGTTCCAGGCTCCGAGCTGTCAGCAAAGAGCCTGACATGGGGCTCGAACCCACGAACTGTGAGATCATGACCTGAACCAAACCAAAGTCAGACGCTTAACCGACTGAGCCACCCAGGTGCCCTGAATTCTGTTTTTTAAAGTTCAAAAGCACTAGAGACAATATATAAATTAATGGGCATGGCCATATTCCAAAAAAACTTCTTACGGAAACATGCAGGAGGTCGAATCTGGCCCATAGGCTGTAGTTTGCTGAATCCTGGAATAAATGATTCATTTTAAATAAGCTCACCCTCACCAAAAGTTTGCTAGTTACGAAGTGAAAAGGCTGCTACTTTTACCTATTTGATCAAGAAACTATCCCGTTAGCTTGCCCTGAACATGTTAACAATGCATAAATCATATTACAGATTTGTTCAGAAACCACTGAAGCAGCACACAAAATGATTTAAAACAAACAAACAAACAAACAAACAAAGACTGAGAGCAGGAAAATAAACTCATCTACCCCATTATTCTACTTCCTACTCTCCCCAAGTATACAAATTCCTCATAAGAACTTCTTTACAATTATTGAAAAATTTTTTTTCTAAGAAAAACCACTGTTCCACTGGGAGAAAATGTCCTTTCCTTACATACTATCATTGCACACTATGTAGTCTATAAAAAGAACCTTCTAAGTAATACATGTAGATGATAGAATAATTTCATCTTCTTTGGTGAGCCACTGTTCCAAGAGAATGCTCCCTTTATAAATTGAATAGACTTGGCCATTCTCTCATGAATATTCATTAGGTTACATGCAAAAATGTCTTTTTCTACATTCAAAGAACATTTACTGAACGTCTACAACGACCTTAGCTTTGGCTATAGAGGAAACAGATGCGTGAAGACCTAACCCCAACACAGCACCATAAGCACGTGAAGAGCCATATTCACACATGGGAAGCGATTATTTAGGCATTAACTGAAAGAAGCAAGAGCACAGACATATGAAAGTTATAGATTCCCCAGGGACTAAAGAATGAGAAGCCAGATTCTGTAGGTTCTGTGACCTGTGAAAGCACAGATTATCTACTTGCCAAAATGATTCTTCTTGAAGAACAGTCAAAAAAGAGGACTAAGCAACTTGCGAATTATTATATAAATGAGCCTTGGCAATCAATCAAATCCACTGTCTGTCATTTGAAGAACCAAAGCCTTTAACTTAATTTTGCACAGGAGCAGAGAGCCGTTTTCAGAGATTTCCCATGACACAGATGAACAGCCATAACCAGTATAATTTTGTTATTAGACTATCACTATGTGCGTGTTTAATCCCTGCAGGTATACTCAAGACCTCTCCAAGAAATATCAGATGTATTCAAGCAAACGCTTAGATGGGAAGCTAGGAAACAATCCATCAGATATAAATTTTTAAAAAACTTTTATACCTCATGATCTTTTGCTTTATGAAGCTGAAAGTTGCTACCTTCTCATTCCAGCAAGCTTTTAAATCTGCACTGGCTTTTGAAATACTCATGGGAGCAGATATTGAAAATCTGAAGCAGGTATAGGCAACACAGAGCCAAAACCCCAATGCAATTCAAAACACTTACCAAAGTGCTAATACATTTCCATGTCACCTAGGATGAACCTGAAGTTACTGAATCACTCAAAATATAATTTTTTAGAAATTCCATCTAAGTATCTGATCAACCTTAGATACTTACCCATTTCCTTCTGGTTAGCGTCAAGAGACTTGTTATTTCTTTTCCAAATGTAGAAATTGTCCAGTAATGGAAGAGAAATTTGTTTATGCTCAGAAGCCTGATTCATGCTGTGCAGTGTGTGATGCCACAGTGATGTGTACCCTAACGACTAATGGCACACCTCCATTACTGTATTTTTCCCCAATTCAGCTTCATTTGGTTTGTGACTTTTTCTTTCAAATTGGAACTTTCAATATTAAAATGTGGTTTGCTGAAGAATACAGTGAACACTTTTCGGAATTCGGAATGTCAGCATGCTTTTGTTTTGTTTCGGAATTTGAATTACATGTCTACCTACCCAATTACTGAAAAAGAGGAGAGTAATCAATTTGTCTTTGCCAATGGAATGAACTATTTCACAAGATCCTTGAAGATGTGTTAAAATTAAGTAAAAGTACAGGCTTTGGAGTCATCTAGACCTCATCAATAAAATGATGAGACATTAAGAAAGAAACTTATAGGGGCGCTTGGGTGGCTTTGACAGCGCAGAGGCTGGAGCCTGCCAGGATTCTGTCTCCCCCTCTCTCTGCCCCTCTCCTGCTCATGCTCTCTCTCTGTCTCTCAAAAATAAATAAAAACCATTAAACATTTTTAAAAAAGGAAGAAATTTATAAAATAATATGGATTGAAGACAATAGTGTACATAAAGCAGTTAGCCCAGTGCCTGGAACATAAGTACTGAAAAAATTTAAGAAAGGAAACTACAAATTTTATTTTGACTATTCTAAAATGTGATTTCCATGGGTGAGCTACCACTAATTTCCATTTCAGGAAATAATACATTTGTGACCTTTCAGTTCTAAAATTCTTACTCCTCTGAAACCTGGTCTTACTTTGTCCTTTCTGCTTTCCTGCTTGTAACTTTCCTTTGCCTGAGTGGGACTCCCATGTCTGGAGCTGCCATCTTCCTGCCAATCCCACCAACTTCTCAACCTCAGGTTCTTCCAGAGGGCCTTGCAGTGAATTTGTGTCTCTCCCTGCAAACATCCTCTCTTTTTAGGAAGATTATAACCCTCTTGAAGGCAGAAGCCCCCTTAGTGTATTTTTCCCCTTAGTCTTAGGAAGCTCTTAGAGCTCCCAAAAGTTGTCATATCATTATAGTAACTGAGGTTATGCCATACTTCCACCAGCCCATGAATAAAGCACTCTAACCTTTCTAGAAAAGGAGTTTCACTATCTACAACAAGGGAAATAATAAGACTGACTTGGCACAGATACATTCAGAATATACAATGTGAATTCTTCACACTATGTAAGTATCTTAGAGTCCTGTCAAAGCAGACATGTAAAGGAAAAGAGATAAAGTGAATATTTGCAAAAAAAAAGTACGTAACTATCTAAGAAAATATAATCAAAAATAGAAATGATATTTCTTACATTCCCTCCCCACTGTTCTCACCAAAAAAAGAGGTAGTTTTCTCCAAAACACACTTTTAAATGATACTTAATTTTTGATACACTACCTTCCTAATTTAAATTATAATACTCTCTTTGTTCAACATTGGATCAATTTAAATGATGAACGGTTAACCTATACTCATATATGCAAACAAGAAATATTTTCAAGTGGCCTGTTTAAAACCACTTATATCAAAGCAACATGCACTCATTTAAAATAACATGTTTCAGGGGCGCCTGGGTGGCGCAGTCGGTTGGGCGTCCGACTTCAGCCAGGTCACGATCTCGCGGTCCGTGAGTTCGAGCCCCGTGTCGGGCTCTGGGCTGATGGCTCAGAGCCTGGAGCCTGTTTCCGATTCTGTGTCTCCCTCTCTCTCTGCCCCTCCCCCGTTCATGCTCTGTCTCTCTCTGTCCCAAAAATAAATAAAAACGTTGAAAAAAAAAAAATTTAAAAAAAAAAAAAACTCAAAACAAACAAACAATCATGATTCCAAGTACAAAAAAAAAAAAAAAGAAGTAAATTCTCTGCAGACTGAAGCCTCATCTTTTATTTATCAACTTATGTATAACTATTTGTAAAATATGCCAAAAAGACACATGAAATAGAAGGATGCTTTTCAAATTAACTGAATACAGAGTAGCGAACATAATATAAAGACAATTACAAAGCATTTAAATACTCTGGAGTTAAATGTATATATACATTGAAAGGTAAAAAGAAACATTCAATAAATGCTGAATATATTTGTTATGTAAATCACGAACAATCCTGAGCAGGAGCACTAGAAAAGGAACTTATATTTAACACACAAATATATGTCTACTTAAGAGGCACATTTATAGTTAATAACATAAAAAATATTTTCATATATTATTTGAATAAAATGCAAAAGACACAGAAATTCCTACCGACTAGACATATTCTGTCCAATTTCTGGAAAACTCACTGTGGGGATTCTTGAGGGTTCTACTGTGGTTTATGAAGCCAGACAGCAGCAACTTTAAGTTGGTGAGATAGAGATTAAGAAAATTATCAGGGGTGAGAGATCACTCTGAGGACACTAAGCACACATGTATTTTTAATCTGGAGAAACCGATTTTTAAAATGACACTTCCTAAAATAAAAGGAACAGGAGCAAATTGTTTCAGAGAGTCTGAAGAAAAGCAAGTAGGGTCCACCAATGTTCAGGATCATTCCTATAGCTGCCTTGTCAATACAAGTTTGAGAAGTAGTATTAAAAAGATGACCTTCAGACAAATGAAACCAGTTCCAACTATAAAATAAAAAGAAACAATCAGGACAGTTGTCACTACAGGGAATCTGTGACGCATCCTTTTAAGGGCTATAACATTTCCTCCAAATCAAAATCACAAACTTGGATACTAAATAGCACAAGACTCCAACACTGAGATCCTCAGAAATTGTATTTTAGGAGAAAGAAAAGTTCTTGCTCAATTACTTTCACAGCATAGCCAAGGATGAGGTCTGCTAGCTTAAATCAGGTATGCAGCATATATCCTGCTGTTGCAGTAGAAATAACCTAATTTGCGTGTGCACTGCTGAAAAGAAAAAGCCATAATGTGATGTCTAACTCTTTTGAGTTTACAGTTGTCTCCCTTAGGTAATAATGCTTAGGCAGGAAGATCCCCCTATTATGTCTAAAATATTCCACATCTTACTTGGATAAAAAGCTCTGTTAAATTAATTTTCTAGAAATCAAGCAAAAACATAGACATAGAGTACCCTATTGTATGAGATTATATTGTAGCAATGATTTCAAGAACTATGTGTTAACAGGGAAGTCCCTGATAATACTTCCAAGTGCTGAGCCCCCACCCCTAATGAATGTGAACTTGTAGGTTTAGACGAATGGGACTTCGATCACAATTAGCAAATATTATTTACGATGCTAGTTTACAATTTAGAAAAAGCAGCCTTTTGTTTACTACTAGGATTCCTTAACAATATTCTACTTCCATCTCTAACAAAATGCTGAATGGTCAGTTTTTAAAAATTAATCAGAATAACCTTGTTCTAATGTAAATCATCTTCCTTTTTGATTATGGCGAAGTCACAAATAACAACAACAATAAGTGTCCAGGAGATCTACTTCTCAATTACGAGTCTGAAAGGAGAGGCTACTACACGAACACAGTGTTAAGAATTTTGGCACTGAAACTCACTAGTATATCCTTGACAGTCTGATAAACTATTCTACTTTTCAATAACATTACCGGGAAAATTCCAGCTACAATACACAGGAAAGGAAATTTTTAGAGGTTTCTTTCTAACATACAATTGCCTTGCACATGCATATGTACCCTCACTCTCTCACTAAAGATAAATGCCTTAGCTTACTATTGTTCAAACCTTTAAAACAACATTCTGCACCAACACTAAAACAGCTTAAGACTGCATTCCACAAGAGCCACAGATCACAGAGGCACAGATATCTTACCTGGGAAACCCCCTTGGACCATTGCTGTACCAGTGTTCCCTTCAGGGTATCTGCATTCCTGATAAACATTCAGTGCTGGAAGCAGCTGAAATCCTCACCAGACTCTGTCCTCTCTCTTCTGTCGACCTTGGGCCTATTTTTTCTCCCCCTCAGGTTTTATTCTCCTTTAGGGCAAGTTGTCAGTCTATTTCTATCATGAGAAGCAATCAATTAAGCTAATTTCAAGCGACCACTCAAGCTACCAGTCACATCTGTCAGTAGGTAGAAGCTGCCTGGAAAAGTATGCCGGGAGAAGCAAAATCCCTGGTTTCCCACATCTGACCCTCAGATGCTTCACACTGCCGATTGTGGCACTCAGTTACCCTGCTCACATCGGGATGATTGCTCTGTTCCAGAGCAGGAGGCAATATAAACACGACCGTTTATTTTGTGGCCAGCTTCAATTAATATCACTTTAATGACCCCGTTTTCCTGCTGAGAAATAGTGCAGCGCATTAGTTGCATCTTTCGAATGCAGATTAAAAGGAAACTGTGGTGGATTTTAGCCCATCTGAAGTGAATGAAACAGTCATCAACTTACTCTCTCCTTCTTGCTCACATCACTGAATCATTTTTATAACAAAGAAACTGGTGAACCGTACTGAACATGTGGTATCCCTAGCGAGATTCATTTGTGTCTCAGTAACGTTTTAAATGTGCAGTAAAGATTCTGTTTAAGCAGTCAGGTCTTAAAGTTACCTTTCAGGGGTAAATGTATCAAAAATGTATCAAAATGTATCAAAAAAATAGAAGCTTCAGAAAAATCATTAGAAAAATGGTTGTAGTTTCTTAAACTTTTTTTTTTTTTTTTTTAAATGCCTCATTGCGTCCCCTCCTCCTTCCCATCCCCAGCACACCAGGACAGAATCAAGTAACTGCAATTACTTCATGATTATCTATTAAGTACTATAGGGTTCTCTAACCTTTCTTTGTAAACTGTAGAATACCTGATCACCTCTCATGTGGATGAGTAATATTAAAATCCAGAACACCTGAACATAATTTAAATGCTCCTCAAAAGATCTTAAACAATATAATTTTTTATTTATAATTACAATAAATGCATCTCAATTCTATCAAGGGCTGGAGCTTTGGGAGTTTTCAGAACAAAAAATCCACTAAAATAGAAAGCGACGTTCACCAGTCTCCATCATAGGACCGGAATAAGAATTCTACTTATTTCACTTAATTAGAAAGATAAAGCGTTCAGAAAAGGATGATTAACTACAGGAAATGAGAAAAAGAATTTACATAAAACTAAAAAGTTAAAACTTGGCCTTTATTTCTTAATCTTTCCTATTTTGCATCAAAACCAAGAAACAAAACAGAGGAGGGAGCAAATAAATCCACAGATCTAATAAAAAGAACACGTAAATACTGCTAGAAGCCACTAATGAATGCTGTTTGCCTATTTGAAGTGATCATTCTTAACATTCCTTAAATCCCAGATAATAATTGCTGTTGATTGTAGTGACATCTATTGGCAAGGTAGAGATCAACTACAGAGTCCACAACAATACCAAAAAAAAAAAAAAAAAAAAAAAGCAAAACAAAAATTTAAACCAAAATCTACTAGTTGCTCAATAAATCTCTGGTGACCATGAGTCTACTTCATGTTAAAAATTGGCAATGGCGTGAACAGGAAAGCACCAGAAGGGAAAGCTTAAATATGGCCCTGAACATCAAATGAGACCTACATTCTATTCTTGACCTCACAATAACAAATTTTGTGACTCTGGGCAAATTAATTACTCTGGGCTAGGGGGTGTCTTACGATTCTTAACTGTAAAATTAGACCAGATGAATTTTAGGGTTCTCAAATCCCAGTACTGTCAAGGAAGACACGAACACACTTTAATTCTATTCTTCAAAGTAATTTGCTATTTGATTGCCCTCCTCCTTTAACATAGATCTTTTCATAGTAAGTTTTCATTATCCTTTACAAATGAGATTCGTTTAAAAAATTTTATTTAGATATAATTGACTTTATCACATTATATTAGTTTTAGGTATACAACAATGATGTGATTTATATATATATTGCAAGGTGACCATAACAATAAATCTAGTTAATATCTATCATCATACATTGTTACATTTTCTTGTGATAAAAACTTTAAAGATCTACTCTTAGCAACTTTCAAATATACCATACAGTATTGTTAACTATAGTCACCACACTGTACATTACCTCCCTAGGACACACTTATTTTATAGCTGGAAGCTTGTATTTTTTATTTTATTTTTTTATTTTATTTTTATATTTTATTATTTTTTTATTTTTTCAATATATGAAGTTTATTGTTAAATTGGTTTCCATACAACACCCAGTGCTCATCCCAAAAGGTGCCCTCCTCAATACCCATCACCCACCCTTCATCAACCCTCAGTTTGTTATCAGTTTTTAAGAGTCTCTTATGGTTTGGCTCTCTCTCCCACTCTGACCTCTTTTTTTTTTCCTTCCCCTCCCCCATGGGTTTCTGTTAAGTTTCTTAGGATCCACATAAGAGTGAAAACATATGGTATCTGTCTTTCTCTGTATGGCTTATCTCACTTAGCATAACACTCTCCAGTTCCATCCATGTTGCTACAAAAGGCCGTATTTCATTCTTTCTCATTGCCACGTAGTACTCCATTGTGTATATAAACCACAATTTCTTTATCCATTCATCAGTTGATGGACATTTAGGCTCTTTCCACAATTTGGCTATTGTTGAGAGTGCTGCTATAAACATTGGGGTACAAGTGCCCCTATGCATCAGTACTCCTGTATCCCTTGGGTAAATTCCTAGCAGTGCTATTGCTGGGTCATAGGGTAGGTCTATTTTTAATTTTTTGAGGAACCTCCACACTGTTTTCCAGAGTGGCTGCACCAATTTGCATTCCCACCAACAGTGCAAGAGGGTTCCCGTTTCTCCACATCCTCTCCAGCATCTACTGTCTCCTGATTTGTTCATTTTGGCCACTCTGATTGGCGTGAGGTGATATCTGAGTGTGGTTTTGATTTGTATTTCCCTGATGAGGAGCGACGTTGAGCATCTTTTCATGTGCCTGTTGGCCATCTGGATGTCTTCTTTAGAGAAGTGTCTATTCATGTTTTCTGCTCATTTCTTCACTGGGTTATTTGTTTTTCGGGTGTGGAGTTTGGTGAGCTCTTTATAGATTTTGGATACTAGCCCTTTGTCCGATATGTCATTTGCAAATATCTTTTCCCATTCCGTTGGTTGCCTTTTAGTTTTGTTGGTTGTTTCCTTTGCTGTGCAGAAGCTTTTTATCTTCATAAGGTCCCAGTAGTTCATTTTTGCTTTTAATTCCCTTGCCTTTGGGGATGCATCAAGTAAGAAATTGCTATGGCTGAGGTCAGTGAGGTCTTTTCCTGCTTTCTCCTCTAGGGTTTTGATGGTTTCCTGTCTCACATTCAGGTTCTTTATCCATTTTGAGTTTATTTTTGTGAATGGTGTGAGAAAGTGGTCTAGTTTCAATCTTCTGCATGTTGCTGTCCAGTTCTCCCAGCACCATTTGTTAAAGAGACTGTCTTTTTTCCATTGGATATTCTTTCCTGCTTTGTCAAAGATTAGTTGGCCATACGTTTGTGGGTCTAGTTCTGGGGTTTCTATTCTATTCCATTGGTCTATGTGTCTGTTTTTGTGCCATGTATTTTTTATTTTAAATGTTTTTTTTTTAAGTTTATTTTTCTTTATTTTTGAGAGACAGAGATAGAGAGCAAGCAAGGGAGGAGCAAAGAGAGAAAGAGAGAGAGGGAGACAGAATCCCAACCAGGCTCCATGCTATCAGCGCAGAGCCTGATGTGGGGCTATAACTCTCGAACAACCAGATCATGACCTAAGCCGAAATTAAGAGTCAGACGCTTAACCCACTGAACCACCAGGCATCCGTTTTATTTTATTTTTTTAAGTAGGCTCCACACCCAGTGTGGAGCCCAACTCGGGGCTTACACTCTCAACCTTGAAATCAAGACCTGAGCTGAGATCAAGTCGGATGTTTAGCTGAATGAGCCACCCAGGTGCCCTATGGAAGCTTGTACTTTTACAATTTTAAACTCCTTCACCCACAAATGTGATTTTTCAATTTAAAATTATATTTGGGGCACCTGGATGGCTCAAATAAGTGTCTGACTTCAGCTCAGGTCATGATCTCGTGGTTCACGAGTTCGAGCCCTGCACTGGGCTCTGTGCTGTTAGTGCAGAGCCCACTTTGGATCCTCTGTCTCCCTTTCTCTCTGCCGCTCTCTCTCTCTCTCCCCCTCTCAAAACTAAATATTTAAAATTATATTTAACTTTGAAATAATTTTAACAGGTTTTATTTAATATAATACATTAAATTCACTCACTGCAAGCATATACTTCAATGATTTTCAGTCAACTTACAGACATGAGCAACTCTCACCACAATCCAGCTTTAGAGCATTTCCACTACCTCAACAAATTCGATGAAGCCCATTCCCAGCCCCAAATCTAGGCAACGAATGACCTGCTTTTTTTTTTTTTTAATTTTTTTAAATTTTTTTTTCTTTTTTTTCAACGTTTATTTATTTTTGGGGGACAGAGAGAGACAGAGCATGAACGGGGGAGGGGCAGAGAGAGGGAGCCATAGAATCGGAAACAGGCTCCAGGCTCTGAGCCATCAGCCCAGAGCCTGACGCGGGGCTCGAACTCACAGACCGCGAGATCGTGACCTGGCTGAAGTCGGACGCTTAACCGACTGCGCCACCCAGGCGCCCCAACGAATGACCTGCTTTTTATAGCTACAAATTTGTTTTTTATGGACATTCTATATAAAACTTTTTTTTAATTTTTTTAATGTTTATTTATTTTTGAGACAGAGAGAGACAGAGCTTGAATGGGGGAGGGTCAGAGAGAGAGGGAGACACAGAATCTGAAACAGGCTCCAGGCTCCGAGTTGTCAGCACAGAGCCCGACGCGGGGCTCGAACTCACGGACTGCGAGATCATGACCTGAGCCGAAGTTGGACACCCAACCGACTGAGCCACCCAGGCGCCCCTGGATATTCTATATAAAAGGAATCCTATAGTATATAGTCTTTTGCACTGGGTTTCCTTTACTTTGCATAATGGTATATATAAGTATTTTGCTCTTTTTAACTTTTTTTCTACTGTATGGATATTCAACACTGTTTCTCTACTAGTTGATGGACACTTGGCTATGTCCAATTTTGAACTATTATGACTAACACTATAATTAATATACTTGTAGGAGTCTTGTGTGGACATAGGTTTTCATTTCTGTTGGATATATACCTAGAAGTAGAATTGCTAGATTGTATGGTAAACTTATATTTAACTTTTTAAGAAATGACCAAACTGTTTTCTAAAATGGTGTACCATTTTACATTCCCACCAGCAGTGTACTAGGGTTCTAGTTGTAGAGTCCCTTTTTTTTTTTTTTAATTAAAATCTTGTGAAGGGGCACCTGTGTGTGGCTCAGACAGTTAAGCATCTGACTTCGGCTCAGGTCATTATCTTGTGGTTGGTGAGTTCGAGCTCTGCATTGGGTTTGTGCTGACAGCTCAGAACCTGGAGACTGCTTCAGATTTTGTGTCTCCCTCTTTCTACCCCTCCCTGCTTGTCTCTCTCTCTGCCTCAAAAATAAAAATTAAATATTAAAAAAATTAAAATAATTCTTATGAATGTGTTGTGGTTTTAATCTGCATTTCTCTAATAATTAGTAATGTTGGGCATTTTTATGTGCTTCTTAGCCATCTATAGATCTTTGGTTGAAATGTCATTTCAGTTTTGTACATTTTTAAAAATTGCGTTGCTTGTTTTCTTATTGAGTTGTAAGACAAAATGGGTTTTCTCTTCCAAGCAAACATATTTTGTTATACAAAATTCAACTGGATTAAGTAAAGTTGAAAGGACAAGATGTTTCTCAAAACTCTCCTCTCAAAGGAGTTAGTATACATGCTTTTGTACTTTTTTCAATTAAAAAATACTAGGGGTTCTGCAAAATTCAGCTTTGGCTGTAAAACTTTACTAAACTGCTATTAGGTACTGGCTTCAAGAAGGCCAAAGATCTGAAAGACACTCAGCATTCAGGCCCCTCTGAACCCATGCAGGATCAGTGATTCTGGGCATGGATTAACAATAGAAAATAAACTGTGTATTAATGGCAATAATTCAAACAAGGTTGCCATTTTGATTTACTGTTAATTCCTAGGTTAAAATTCTTGATGTAACTGAGACTGGAACATTTCTTTGTATGCCTGATATGTTCAAATTCTCTTGATTAATTGAAGTACAAATGTTCATCACTGTAAGAGTAACATACCACAGATAATTAAAGATGGGGGTGAAAGCTGCTAACATTTTGATTTAAAAATAAAAATTGTGGGGGATACCTGGGTGGCTCAGTTGATCAAGTGTCCAACTCTTGGTTTTGGCTCAGGTCATGATTTCAGATTGTGAGATCGAGCCCCACATCAGGCTCTGTGCCGACAGCACGGAGCCTGCTTGGGATTCTCTCTCCATGGCTCCCCAGTTTGTATGAGTACGCTCTCTCTCAAATAAATAAACTTTTTAATTAAAAAAAATTTTAAAAAAATTTAATGTTTATTTATTTTTGACAGAGAGAGAGAGAAACAGAGCACGAGCAGGGGAGGGGCAGAGAGAGAGGGAGACACAGAATCCGAAGCAGGCTCCAGCCTCTGAGCTGTCAGCACAGAGCCTGACGCGGGGTTCAAACTCACAGACCGTGAGATCATGATCTGAGCCGAAGTCGAAGTCGGACGCTCAACCGACTGAGCCACCCAGGCGCCCCTTAATTAAAAAATGTTTAAAGGTTGGGGCACCTGAGTGGCTCAGTCGGTAACAGTCCAACTTTGGCTCAGGTCACGATCTCACGGTCTGTGGGTTCGAGCCCCGCGTCGGGCTCTGTGCTGACGGCTCAGAGCCTGGATCCATCCTGCTTTGGATTCTGTGTCTCCTCTCTCTGTCCCTCCCCTGCTCATGCTCTGTCTCTCTCTGTCTCTCAATAATAAATAAACATTAAAAAAATTTTTCCTAAATAAAATTTTTAAAGGTTAAATAGGAAAATATATTAAAAATTAATGTTAATATTAAAAGAATTAACTCTACAGAGAGCACTATAACTTTTGTGAATCAACAAATGTTTATAAATATTTAAATACTACAAGGCAGAATAAGAGAGATTAAGTCATGTTATAAGCTTTGTAGGACTGTTTGGAAAACTATCACTCATACTAAACAAAGTAATCTTTAAAAGCTAGATTTTTAGTTTTTAAATTCCATTTGGGCCATGAATTTTTCTCAAAAAACTCTATTTTGCCCACATTGGAAGGAAAAAAAATTATAAAATCATATACAAAAACTTCTAGGATAATTCCATGTTTGGTCCAAAGAAAATACAGAAGAGAAAAATACTCAAGAAAAAGGAAGTATTCCAAAATGCTTTTCTCTTCCAGTGATCACAGATGAAAGTGGGAGAATAAGAGTGTCACATACAATGGTGATGAGGGTGATGAAGGAGCAGCCCAGTTGTATAGAGTTCTTAATAAAGTATTGATCCCACACAGTAATATTAAACTTAGAAGACTTAACTTACAGGGAGCCTGGGTGGCTCAATCTGTTGAGTGTCCAACTCTTGGTTTTGGCTCAGGTCATGATCTCGTGGTTTTGTGAATTCAAGCCCCACATTGGGCTCTGGGCTAACAGCCCGGGGCCTGCTTGGGATTCTCCCTCTCCCTCTGTCTCTGCCCCTCCCCCACTCATACTGTCTCTGTCTCTCTCAAAGTAAATGAATAAACCTAAAAGAAAAAACTTTACAAACATTAAAAAAATTAAACTATAGTAATTTTTAGGTAAAATTTTAATATGTACATAGGCCAGAAATTTCATCCTGTATTGGCAATATTTGGCAAACACTGAAGAATGTTGTATTACTATTGATGATAATAAACAGTAGTAGCTCACATTTCTGGAATACTTCCTATGTGTCTCTTCCTGTAGAAGGATGCTATATACATTAACTCTCCTAGTCTCTCAAAACAACCCACTCAGAGGAGTACTATTATTATTTCCATCTTACAAATGAGGAATCCAAACTAAAAGGATGCAACCTGTTTCAAGTCTAATGTCTAGAAATGTTTAGAGTAAGTAACTTCATCAAGGGCATTTTATAAATTACATATAATATATACTGCTATAATTGCTATTTGTGAAAAACGTAGAACACATCTTTGTAGGTATACGTACATATACATATATTCACATGGGCATTGAATTCCTTAAGCTATTATCACTGGAAGTTGAATTATTCAGTCAAAGAATATGCACATTTAAATTTTTTATACATGCTGCCAAATGGGTCTCCAGAAAGAGGTACATGAATTCATATTCCTGCCAACAGTCTATAAGAACTCCTATTTCTTTTTCTACCCTTCCCCCACTTGCTCTCTCTCTCAAAATAAGTAAACTTAAAAAAACCTTAGATTTTTTACAGTATTTTTATGTTTTCAGTGTTTAGAAGTAGACAGTATTCAGAATTAAATTGCAATTTTGATGAGAAATGGAGATCTCTACATTTTTCTCCCCAAATTATTATATACCCCATCATTTATCAAATAATCTATCCTATTTCTATTTCAAAAAATGTATTTTTTATGTTCTAAATTCTTGACATCTGGGTTTATTTCTAGACCATCTTTATTTGCAAATACTAAACGGATTTAATTACTGTAGTTTATTTATTTTATTTTATTTATTTATTTTGAGAAAGAGTGAGAGCAGAGGAGGGGCAGAGAGAGAGGGAGACAGAGGATCCCAAGGGGGCTCTGGGCTGACAGCAGCGAGCCTGGTGTGGGGCTCCAACTCACAAACTGTGAGATCATGACTTGAACCAAAGTCGGACATTCAACTGACTGAACCACCCAACTGCCCCTAATTACTATAGTTTGAGCAAGGTTTCTAATCAGGCGTGCTCCCAGAACTTTGAGCAGAATAATTCTCCATTGTAGAGGACTATTCCATAAAATGCAGTGCTCTTGGCATCCTCATAAATGACAGTAGAACCCCCCCCCATCCTGTGGACCAGGGGACACTGAGCAATGTGTGGAGACATCTGTGGCTGTCACCACAAGTTTGTGGGAGAGAGAGCTCCTGGCATCAAGTGGGTAGAGACCAGAGATGCTGTTAAACATCTCACAATGTGGAAAACAGCCTCCTTCCCCACCCAACAAAGGATTATCTGGTCAAAATGGCAAGAGTGCCAAGGTTGAGAAAAGCTGATTTAGACAAGCAAAAACACTCTCACTCATTTCTGAAAGTTCCAGATTCAGTTTGAAAACTACCAATTTAGAATATATTCAGATATGAGGGACACTTTCCAAAACTGTGTAGTGTTTCATTTCCAAGTCAATTTTCAATCAAATCCTCATATTTAAAAAAAAAAGGAGGGGCTATATATATTTAGGAATTGGATTCAAATTATCTTAAAGACTAATTTAAAAATAATTGAAATCTTTAATATACTTCCTCTTCCAATCTGGAAAGGAACATGTCTCTAATTTTCCCCTGAATCTTCTTTAATAAAATTCCAGTTTTCTTTAAAAAAAGAAACTATAGAGGTTGTCAACCTGTGGTCAATGAATTCTTAAATGGGCTTCAGGACTTTCACTAAACAGGCAAAATGATGCCTACTCAAAATGAGGTAGGGGTGTGTGCATGTGTGTGTGTGTGTGTGTGTGTGTGTGTGTGTGTATAGGTATGTGTGTGAGGGTGTGTGCACAGGTGACAATGGTTTTGTGTATCCACATACATTTTTTTTGGGGGGGGGAGAGTAGTTTTAGAGTTTTTGTCACAGTGCCAAAGAGTAAATGACAAACTTATGGATCATTGCCATGAGTTTCACATTTCTAATTGTATTATTCCTAGATATTTTCTAGTTTTTCTGTTATCACTATTAGAATATTTTTACAAAGGGGTGCCTGGGTAGCTCAGTGCATTAAGCATCTAATTCCAGCTCAGGTCATGACCTCGTGGTCTGTGAGTTCGAGCCCCGCATAGGGCTCTGTGCTGACAGCTCAGAGCCTGGAGCCTGCTTCGGATTCTGTGTCTCCCTCTCTCTCTGCCCCTCCCCCTCTCATGCTCGCTCTCTCTCTCTCTCTCTCTCTCAAAAATAAGTAAACATTAAAAAAAGGGGGGAGAGAAAATTTTTATATTTTTAAATAGATGAAACTGATTAGCCAATATTTTCATATGTGCAACTCATATATAGCCTTACTTACTGTTGCCAAAAAGTTTTTTAAGGTTTTGAGTTTTTAAGATTGACTACTATACCATCTGTGAATAATAATTTATTCTCTAAATTTTTTTTTTTTTTTTTTTTTTGCACGGGGCAGAGGAGGTGAGATTTAAAGCACTGCTAGATTTGAGGACAGTAACATATCCTTGTCTTCTTCCAAATTTAGATGCAGATTTCAATTTTTGGTAAAAGGAAGGAGGGTTTGGGGCAGGTTCCCCAACCAAATCCATGGGAACACATGCAGAGTATCTACAAAATCTTTTTTTTTTTTAATTTTTTTTTTCAACGTTTATTTATTTTTGGGACAGAGAGAGACACAGCATGAACGGGGGAGGGGCAGAGAGAGAGGGAGACACAGAATCGGAAACAGGCTCCAGGCTCTGAGCCATCAGCCCAGAGCCCGACGCGGGGCTCGAACTCCTGGACCGCGAGATCGTGACCTGGCTGAAGCCGGACGCTTAACCGACTGCGCCACCCAGGCGCCCCTACAAAATCTTTTTTAAAATTAGAATATATATGTGTGTATATTTTATATATGGATGTAAAGAATTTCTGAATAACTATGGGAGTGACTGCTAATGAGTAGGAATATTGTGGGGGATGGGTGATTAAAATGTTCTAACCGTTCTAAAACGACAGTAGTGATGGTTGAAGAACTCTGTAAATATGTTAAAAGCCATTGAACTACATGCCTTAAGTAGATGAGTTATATAGTAATGTGGATTATATCTCAATGAAGCTCTATTTTCTTTTCTTTTTTTTTTTCTTTTCTGATTTTATTTAAGAAATCTCTATACCCAACCTGTGGCTCATACTCATGATCCCAAGGTCAAGAGTTGCATGCTCCTTCAACTGAGCCAGCCAGGTGCCCTAAAGCTGTAATTTTCTAAAAAGGCATCCCCTTGGGGCGCCTGGGTGGCGCAGTCAGTTAAGCGTCCGACTTCAGCCAGGTCACGATCTCACGGTCCGTGGGTTCGAGCCCCGTGTCGGGCTCTGGGCTGATGGCTCAGAGCCTGGAGCCTGTTTCCGATTCTGTGTCTCCCTCTCTCTCTGCCCCCCCGCCATTCATGCTCTGTCTCTCTCTGTCCCAAAAATAAATAAATGTTGAAAAAAAAAAATTTAAAAAGGCATCCCCTCTAAACATTAAAAAAATTTTTTTTTAATGTTTATTTATTTCTGAGAGAGAGAGAGAGAGAGAGAGAGAGAGAGAGAGAGAGTCAGAGTATGAACTGGGGAGGGGCAGAGAGAGAGAGGGAGACACGGAATCCGAAACAGGCTCCAGACTCTGAGCTGTCAGCACAGAGCCCAATGCGGGGCTTGAACTCACGAATCATGAGATCATGACCTGAGCCGAAGTTGGACGCTTAACTGACTGAGCCACCCAGGCGCCCCTGGCATCCCCTCTAAACTTTAACCAAAATAAATTCTTTTTACCAAATATTATATTAGAACATATAATTTTATGAGGGTGGGGAAGGAATCAGAGCAAAAGAAAAAAAAATTGAGAGGGAAAAACAAAGCACCTAAGGAGAGTATGCTATTCTGAAATTAAAGTATAAAAAAAAAGGCTTTAAGAGGCCTTCAGCATGCAGTTCCATTCATCTCTGCTATACCATTTAAAAGCCAAGTGTCAGAGAAGTCAATTATATTCTGAGTTTCTAGAACCTAATATACATCAAGAAACATGTCTATTGTATGATTCTCATTGCTTCTCTATGATCATGCTCTTATGGGTTACAAAAAGTCATTCCAAAACCTTCTGCTCCTTGATGTTTAAAAATGTAGTTTAAATAATGAATACCAACAGGTTAGAAAGACCGGATATAAAAGCGTTTAATGTCTGGGATCAAAAGTGGGACTTTTTCGAGATAGTGGCTTCTCTCTGTGGGGATCACTCCTTTTAGATAAGGTGAGGGGTGGCATATTGGCAAAGAGAAAGCAAGTTGCTCTGGACAGAAGGCTCTGAAACTAGATGGATGGCACAGCTCAGTAGAAAGGCTATCTCTAAAGCACTATGAGCGGACCTGGATTTTCATTACACCCTCAACATCACTAACCAAGTTACACACCCTCTGTCATTAATTTGTCCCAAATATGGAGTTCTATAATGTGCCAGGCCCAAACAGAGAGGATCACTCGACTCATGGAACTTGAAGGGAAAGACAAACTAATAATCACATAAATAATCACATTTCGTTGTGTTATAAAAAAAAAACAACAAGAATATATATTAGAATGAGGAATGAGGCAAGGTTTTCCAAAGAAGGTGAGATTAAGCTGAAATCAGCCCAAAGACAAGATATCCTTTTAGAGCTCTTCTGCAAATCAAAAGAGAAAGCATTTAAAGAATTGGGGAAATGTATGACACATAGTAGGTACTCAATAAATTGTGACTACAACTATATAGCCACTAAAATTGTGGCAATAAAAATGCAAAGGAAGCTACAAATGTGGGAGAAATTGGTAATGAAGATTAATTGAGGAAGAGAGACCACAAACAGAAGTGAAGCTTCAGTCTGGAGTAAGGGCTTTATGAAAAATTGAGAATATAAGGAAAAAGGTCAGCCTTCAGGAAGAAAACACATTTTGTTTTGCACAAAAGATTTATAATGCTAGAAGAAAAAAAGACATCATATCTTTCTGGCAGCCAACTGAAAACATGTCAGGATGTGAAAGAGGATGGCTAAAAATGAAGATTTGAAAGTCACCACGTGATAGTCAACTGAGTGACACTTCATGCCCTCAGTGATCTTAAACCTTTGTCAATACAATCTAGTTTTTCATTTAGATATTAAAGACAATTACCATAAAGTTAAGTCAAAGTTCTCTACATTGGCAACTTCCCTTGGATAAATCCTGTAGGTGTGATAATGGTAGTTTTCAATAGCTAAGCATTTATGTGGATACTGTTTCTTAATTCATAATTGTTTCATAATCCTTAATTAAAATTTCAGCACTTTTTGGGGTGCCTGGGTGGCTCAGTTGGTTAAGCGTCCGACTTCGACTCAGGTCATGATGTCATGGTTCATGAATTCGAGCCCCATGTCGGGCTCTGTGCTGACAGCTCAGAGCCTGGAGCCTCCTTCGGATTCTGTGTCTCCCTCTCTCTCTGCCCCTCCCCTGCTTGTGCTCTGTCTCTGTCTCTCTCAAAAATAAACATTAAAAAAATATAATTAAAAAAATTTTTCAGCACTTTTCATTCAATGGATGGTTAGAAGCCTTCCTATAATTAGATACCAGAATGTCATGAATTATGCTCAACTATGCAAGATAAAGGATCTATAATATAAAGAGCTATTATGTACCATACTATCTATATTAGTTGTCACATCTAATTCTCACAACAATCTGTACAGTATTTTATCAAGTATTCTTTTTCTTCTTAACAATTTTATGTTGTTAAGTTCAATGGTTACTTCCATGATTCTAACCTCCATAAACTCTCAGCATCATTCCATATTTGGCTACTGAAGTTCAGGGACAGAGGCCTTCTTGAAACATATTCTTCTCTTAAAGTGCCTAACTCTACAATCTCCCGGAAATGCTAGTGTGCTAGGATGCACCTTTGCTGGCTCGTGAGGCCCATGCTGGGTTAGCTTCCTGTTGTTGTCTATACATCAGTCCTAAGTAAACTCACCAGCTCCCATGACTTAAAATACTACCTAGATCAATAGTTTTCAGAATATGGTCCCTGGATGAGGAGTATCAGCATCACTTGGGAATGCAAATTATCAAGTCCTCACAGATGTAAGGAATCAGAAATTGGGAGGGGGCCCAGCAGCTAGTGCTTTTAACAGGCTCTTTAGATGCTTCTGATACACTCTGAAGTTTGAAAGCCAGACTTCTAGATTAGTGTTTTCCATACTACAGGTTGCAACTTATTAAACCGTCAAGAAATAAACTGAGTTGCAAACAGCATTTTAAAAAATGAAATAGAGGGGTGCCTAGGTGGCTCAGTAGGTTAAGTGACAGACACTTGATTATGGCTCAGGTCATGATCTCACGGTTCCTGAGTTTGAGTCTCACATCAGGCTCTGGGCTGACAGTACAGACCCTGCTTAGGATTCTCTCTCTCTCTCCCTCTTTATCCGCCCCTCCCCTGCTCATGCTCCCTCTCTCTCTCCAAATAGATAAACTTAAAAAAAAGAAAAATAATAAAGTTCTTCATATGTTATAAAGGTAAGTACTATTTTGTAAAACTTTTATTTCAATTATATATGCATGTAAGTGTGTGTGTGTGTGTGTGTGTGTGTGCGCAGACATCTATACCTGATTGTTAAGTAATCCATAGGTTACCATGGATCACAGTCTGATTAAAACTCAGATCTATAGGATTATATGAGCTCTTTGTATGTCTGGCTCCTTCTTGTCACTTTGGTCTTATCTTGGCCGTTGTTTCCTATTCTACTTAATGTTGACTCCTGCAAAGCATTTATTCTCACTACTTTGTTTTATTTTAGTTATTCAGACTATTTATCAATATTTAATCTATCTCATTGTTTATAATCTTTCTCTCCTACTAGAATATAAGCTAATGAGAGAGATCTTGTTCTCTCTGTCATGTTCCCAACACCTAGAACAATCTCTGGCCACCTATAATATCCACTCAAAAATGAAGTTTATAAAGAAGTAATTACCAAAGATCACCTAAGTTAGATTGTCACTGCACTTTAAAATCCTATGTGTCTCATGTCTGTGACCTAATACAATCACCACTTCCTAGTGGGCCTAAGGCTTGGATTCCAGCCATCCACTTCATAGTCCTGGACCATGGGAAAGTCAGAAAATCATACTTTCACAACTGTTAAAAAGAAATGGTTAGATTTGGGACAGTAAGAATCTGATAAAACAGTGAACCAATCTACTTTTAGTTTTGGATGGATGAGCAGAGTAGTCATTTAATAAGAGTTAAGGAACAAAGAAAAAAGCCATGGGATCTACTTCACAAAGAAATATAGGAAGCTAGAGGCTTTAGGCTCACCTACATTTAAAATGTGAACCATCTAATACCCCATATGGTTCAAACCCTTCTGAAGAAAGGGAAAGTATGCTGGGAAAATAAAATTAGGGAGCAAAACAAATGGAAAATCATATTCACAGCGTAAATATATTTGCTGGAGAATCTGTGAAATGTTACAGTCGGATGACTTAAGAATTAGAAGTTTTTTCTGCATTCAGTGTAAAATGGCGTTTCCTGAACCCCACTAATATGTGAATGTGTTTGTGCACATGTATGAAAATACATGTATGCCAACTTGGAACTTTGGGGAGGGTGCTACTGTCTTATGGCATCAAAGCCATATTTACTGGATAATCTTAAGCACTTTGTACCTACTTCTGCTATACTAAATGAGATTTAAGTAACAGGAAGTACAGATGATAATACAGGCTCTGGAATCAGAGTCTGGGTTCAAATTCCATTTCCACTACTTACTAGCTGTGTAACTTTGGAACACATTCCTTAATTTTTTCTGAGCCTCAGTTTCTTTATTTGTATAATTAGAGACCTCACAGGTTAGTTGTTGGACATTAACTGAGTTAATAGATAAAAGGCCTGACGTATGGACACCAGAGTGTTTACTTGATACCACATCCTTCTACTAAGCTCTTTAAATGCTTTTCTCCTCAGGTTATAACTGCGCTGTGAGGAAGGTTATCATAAGACATCCCTTCACTTATAGATGAGCAAGTGTGAGCCATGAAGGAGTTAATTCACTTGTCCCTGAATTCACAAATAGAACTAGGATTAGAACATTGTCTTTATCACATGCCTAAACCAGATTTCCTAACTATGCAAATATGGGCATTCTAGCATCCTGGAAATTATGAATAACCAACAAGTATCTCCACTCTGCTGCAGCTGTCCTAACACCTATATCAGAACAAGGGATTATGGTACACATGTGCATACACATATCAATCATATCCATCAGTGTAACTCTCCAGAAGAGGTTGAGAAACACTACAGCACACTTGTCATATTTTGTTCCAATGCCTTTGTACACTCCCTTCCAAGTTGGTGACCCCAATAAAACTATATATTTCATAACAGACTCAATACCATTAGTAAAAAGCAGTTGGCTTTTAACAAAGATTTGTGGAATAAATGAAGAAAATGCTGCACGAGAAAGGGCTCTTTAAAACCACAAAGTGCAAATCAAGTTTTTATAAAGCCAACTAAATGATTATAAACACATCTATTTATATTTTAATTCACATACTTATTACAGTATTTGGGAAAATACCATTATAAAATCAACTTAACAATAATTATTAGTAAGAGCTATAATACTTGTTGAAATTTCACTGTTTGACAAGCCAAAGGCTTTATCACCTTATTTTAATCTTCACCCCTAACCCTGGGAAGTAAGAACCATGATTTTTATACAAGAGGGCATGCTGAAGGTCATACACTAAGAAGTCCTGCAGTCAGAATTTTAACTCTTTCGATTTCTCTATCAAACTCCTTTTTTAAATCGTGGAAGGAACAATGTTATTTTTAAAAGAACATATATAAATACGTATTTCACAAACCATAAAATTCACCCATTTAAATACATAATCCTGTGGGTTTTACTAAATTCACAAAATGTGCAACCATCATCACAATCTAATTTTAGGGTATTTTCATCACCCTCCCCAAAAGGAAATTCCATGTACAATAGCAATCAGATCTAACTGTATATACTTTACATGCATAAAAGAAATGCAAATTCTTTTAAATAAAGCCTCCATTAAATACATGTATGAATGTATATTTGATACAGCTAATGCAAAGAAAATCATGAAAGGAATTCTAAAGGAGAATATGACTCCAGCCTTCTGTAATTTTGCATTAGCAACATCACCATCGGTTTGAATACAGAAAGTCATCAAGAGCTGGCATCCACATCCAACTCTGCTTATTGTGGGTCAAAGTTCAAGTTAAAGGACTTCTTAGCATTTTTCCGTTCATAACCAAATAGTAACAGTAGGAGGAAATGTAGATAAAATACTGTATAACCCGTTGCCTTTGACATTCACTCTACTATTAGTATTAAAGGAGGGAAGTTTAGTAAATTAAGTGAAAAATTAAGGAGATGTAAATTTTCTTTTTCAGCATGATATGCTAATACACATTTTCTAAGAACCCACAGAATGGCATTGATAATTGACAACCATCATGAAAGCACAATTTAATAAATTCTGCATTCACTGCAAAGAATGAAAAGGAACTCACTGTCGGTAAAGGCATATTCTTCATTTTCGTCACTGTCATCAGACGGAGCTTTATAAGGAGGTGGAAGTTTCATTGGAGGTGGAGCGGTTCCTGGTCTCTGAAAATGCAAAATTTGAGAGAAAGGTTAATTGCCTTTGCACAGTCCTCTTCCTCAATGACAAACAGGATAAGAAGATAATCTAAATATTTTGACTGTATCCAATTTCAGTCACATAAGGGCTGTGAAACAAATACAATTTGTCTTCTTATATTTATGTTATTATGTAAGTGACCCTGTGATATAAACATACTACTATAGAAAAATAGGAATTCAAAAGCAACATTTAAGACGGTTAACCTGCCCAGAAGAATACATTCCTTTCCCCAGTGAGAATGCCAATTATATATATTTTATTTACACTGTTATTAACCAAATAATTCAAATGAAAGACATTTCAAAATCAATGTAAAAACTATCCACTATATTAATTCTATAACTATTTAAACTGTTTACTCAATTGCAGAAGACACAGATCTCATTCTTATATAGTTGAAATGAAATACCAAGATTTTCTAACTGTAAAAATATTCATCTGTAATTTGCAGATAGTCAAC
The DNA here is from genome assembly GCF_016509475.1 of Prionailurus bengalensis. Taxonomy (NCBI): domain Eukaryota; kingdom Metazoa; phylum Chordata; class Mammalia; order Carnivora; family Felidae; genus Prionailurus; species Prionailurus bengalensis. The sequence goes on along the minus strand of NC_057345.1, from coordinate 50,867,480 downwards.
ATACACATTTTAAGGTTTTAAAAAACAAATCTTTATGATGAATATTTTTTTGTATTTCTGTAGATGTATTCTTTAAATTTAGCCACCAAATGATACAGCACATAAATATCTGCCTGAGACTTAAAGTAGAACAAAACTCTATGGTCAGATTACCTTCACAGAATGTAGACATTTTCTTGAACGCTGGGAAAAATAAAACATGCTAAAGTTTACGGAGAGATCCAAGCTGCTAAAAAGAATAGGAGCTGATAGATCCAAGCACTCCACAAATATCAAAATAACTGGATTAAGATTTGTTTGCTACAGGGTTTCAATAGAGTACATTCAATTATGCTTTATATGACAAAACCACTAATGGCAGGATACAATCCAGTAAATGTCCATTACAGAAAGCAGGCCTGTAATAAATTCCTCCAAAGCAGAAAACATTACCTGAGATCCACAAAGAAAAACACACACCCAAATTTATTTAAGATTAAGCAACAAAAGAATACAGAAGTGTGATCATGCTACGTCTTTATTCTTGCTTGAAAAAACTTAAAAGTGGGTTAACTGAAGAGTCAAGAAGGTGCATGTATTCCTTTCAGTAAACCTTTTCCTTTGAACCAGATCATTCCAGGTCAAAGACAATACTTGGGTCAAGGACAGACAGCTTTTAATATTAAGAGATAAGAACTCTTTAATGGCATTTAAAAAACACATTTAAGAGGAAACTGTTACACCACTGATTTTATTAAAATTAACTTCTACCAACACTTTTTAAATTTATTTTTTAAATTTACATCCAAGTTAGTTAGCATATAGTGCAACAATGATTTCAGGAGTAGATTCCTTAATGCCCCCTTACCATTTAGCACCCCCTGTCCCCCCCCCCCCCCCCCGCCGTCCCACAACTCCTCCACCAACATTCTGTTTGTTCTCCATATTTAAGAGTCTCTTATGTTTTGTCCACCCTCCCTGTTTTTATATTATTTTTGCTTCCCTTCCCTTATGTTCACCTGTTTTATATCTAAAAGTCCTCATATGAGTGAAGTCCTATGATATTTGTCTTTCTCTGACTAATTTCGCTTGGCATAATACCCTCTAGTTCCATCCATGTAGTACCAACACTCTTAGAATATAGGATAAGCATGTCCTGGTCACCCTGTCGTTTGATTGTGGGTTGCCAGATACCTGGGGCATATTTCTACTGCTCATAAGGGAAGGTTGTAGGGAGGGCCAGGCTCTCTTGGTGGCAATGAAGGATGGAGCAAGGGACATACAAGGAGGCCAGGTGAATATAATCTTCATGAAAGCAGAGAATAGTAGTGTGGTATCCTTAGTTTCAAGAACAGTGCCTGGTATAAAGCAGGCCTCCCAACACTATAGTCTGAATGAGCAAATAACTGCTTGCCAGTCATGCTGCTTAGGTCTAACATATTAACTTCTAGAAAAATGACAGTAATGGAAAAGGTTCTTGTCCAATAGCATTGCATAGTAATTTTGTCTGGTAGAGATGCAAATTATTTTAGTCCTATAAAAAGGATAACTCCAAAGGTTATAGCTTTATTGCCCTGTCAAGATGTTAACCAGTTTTGTATCTAAATTTGAATCTTACTCATGCATTCTCTGAACAACTAATAAATACTTCACTCTCTCCAATTCTCTCAGAACCAGGCTATCTTGGTGGTTCCCTCCTTAATGAGGTAAGTAAATAACTGGCCCCTGTACATATTACATAATTTCATAGGTCACTTGGACTGTGAATTATTTCCCATTAGCAGGAGTAGTAAATGGAGTTTGGGTTTTACAGTCTGACAATTTAGTGGTATTTGAGGACTCATTATATATTGGTTCTACGGGGATCCATTCTCTAGGTTGAGAGACAATTGAAAATAGGTTGTTAGTCCTTATTTCCCTGTTGGTGTTTTTGTACAATAACAGGTCTTGAGTCCACTGGAAAGAATAGCTTTCTGACATGAAGACCAGTGGGTATGTACATTTCTATCTACAGTTGTCCTATGGCTCAAGCTATAGGGTAGAGGCCGAAAAAGCTCTGTGTATCTGAAAGTGAGAAAAGCCCCTACCTCTCATTGTGAGAAATATTTTCCTACCTTCAGAGGGTGCTAATAAATTAGAAAAAAAAAAAAATCTCTTTCTGATTAGTTTATAGAGACTAATAAGCATTATTTAAATCTAATATTCCCAGTTTTCCAGAAAATAGTAAAACTAACCTCACATGACCTTAGATGTGTCAGTCTTTTAACTGAAAACCAAAGACCTTTCCATAGAAACCACGAACTCAGAGGCATTTTAATATAACAATTCAGATTCACAAAATCAAAGGGATTTGGTGAATTTAGAAACAGCTATACTTTCTCCCTAATATCCTTGATCTTACTGATGTGGAGTATAAAGCAAAATAAGACTATAAAAACATTTACACCAATGTTGCATGATCCCCACATGTCTACATGCCACGTATGCATACATATAATATATAAAAGAATATCACAAATATTTACACATCGCAGAGTATTGTCAGCCAATTCTAAGACCTAGCACAATGTGGATTATAGTGATAGAAAACTGTATCACCTGTTACTGTTAAGAATAATCAAAGAGCACATCTTGTAACACTCTAAGTGCCACCAGGAGGGTCACAAAAGATCATTCTGATCTTTGCAAAAACCTTCATGAGGTTCTCCTTAGCCCCAGACTCGAGCAAGTCCAGATTTCTCACTTGAAATAGATGTGAGTCTTAACATCAACCTTATGAAGGAATAATTTACATACAATAAAATGTACTCATGGGGTGCCTGGGTAGCTCAGTTGGTTAAGCTTTCGATTTTGGGTCAGGTCATGATCTTGCGGTCCCTAAATTCAAGCCCTGTGTTGGGCTCTGTGCTGATAGCTCAGAGCCTGGAGCCTGCTTCAGATTCTGTCTCCCTCTCTCTTTGCCCCTCCCCCAGCTCATACTCTGTCTCATTCTCTCTCAAAAATAAATAAATGTTAAAAAAATTTTTTTTAATGTACTCAGTTTACGTACTTACTTGGTATAGATACATTTTTATAAGTTTAACATGACTGTATTTTTTTTAATGTTTATTTACTTTTGAGAGGGCCAGAGAGAATGAGAGAGAGAGAGAGAGAGAGAGAGAGAGCAAGAGCAGGGGAAGGGCAGAGAGAGAGGGAGACACAGAATCTGAAGCAGACTCCAGGCTCTGAGCTATCAGCACAGAGCCCGACACGGGGCTCAAACCCACAAACCATGAGATCATGACCTGAGTTGAAGTCAGACACTCAACTGACTAAGCCTCCCAGACGCCCCTAACATGACTGTATTTTTAAGGACTATTATGTTTGGTTGGACACAATATTTGCATTTGGGTAGTACATAAAAAGAAAATAAAGAGAATAGGAGACCACTTCTCTGTGAAAGAACATCTCCTACTTGTATTAGCGTCCATGACTCCTTTAGAAAAAGAGTATATGAAGTAACACTGAAGCAAATTTTAGAAGGAAAATGCCAAGGAGTTACAAGCATATAGTGAGTATTAGTATGTCTATGAATCCTGATGGTCTGTCATTTCACACTCCGTGATGAAAAGCAGCCAAATTTAGATTTCTAGCCTACACCTTTCCTAGTATTTGGTTTCAGGTGACATTTATTGTCTCTTTTAAGGTTGTAATTCTAGAGAATAAGCACTGCTTTTGTATTGAGGAAACAATGCATAAAAGGAACTTTATTTTACCTTATTTTATGAGAGAGTGTGAGGAGGGGAAGAGGGAGGGAGGGAGGGAGAGGGGGAGGTAGAGAATTTCAAGCAGGTTCCACTCTTAGCATGGAGCCCAACGCAGGCCTCAATCCATGGCTTAAGGACCATGACCTGAGCGGAAACCAAGAGTCAGATGCTCAAACGACTAAGCCACCCAGATGCCCCTAAAAGGAATTACTTCTAATGATGACAATTTTAAAGAAGATTTTTATTTTATTTTATTTTATTTTATTTTATTTTATTTTATTTTATTTTATTTATTTTATTTTATATTTTATTTTTATTATATGAAATTTATTGTCAAATTAGTTTCCATACAACACCCAGTGCTCATACCAAAAGATGCCCTCTTCAATGCCCATCACCTACCTAAAGGAGATTTTTAAAGAGATAATATAATTTGTAATCATCTGACCTCGCAACTTTGGGAAGTCTGTCTGCCTGTGCTCCCATAGTATCCCAGGCATGCTTTTTTCATCGTAATTGTACTTTTGGTTATTTCACTATGTGTCACATTCATCTGTGCACCTCTTGGAGTAAAGGTGCTTTGTTATTTTAGAATGTAGTATAGTGCTTAGCATGTAAACTATAATTTCAGATAAGAGACATGGTAAGGTACATCCTGTAACCACTGAAACATCATCCCGTAAGGGAGATGCTGATACTGATCTGACTTCTCTCACTGCAATGTTAACTCAGTGGTTAGTCATTCTCTGAACCAAAGAACTCAGGTGGACAGAACTTCACTGACTTTTGGTACTACCAAGCTCTAACTGGATTTTTTTTTTTTTCTGAATGCAAATACCCTGGCTTTCTTTGAGACTCAATTTAGTTTAATGGAACAGGCCAAAGTTGGTAAGAATCATATATTTATCTTCCTCTTTCCTAGGATCTTATGTGGAATTATCCTGAATCACCTAACTACCTGTTCCCCAAACCAATTAAGTCAGTAACCAGTTTCATATGTGTGTGGTTATTATCTGTGTCCCCACAGACTAATCCCTTCCCTGCTTCCTTTATGATTTCATCTCCCTGGACTGCTCTGCACAGTAGTAATGGGCCACACTATGGGTTTCCAGCAGACATTTGAGAAATGCTCAGATCTTGGAATCAAGATACAAATTGACAAAATTCCAACAACAGAATAGACTAAATATTCTGAGAAAACCACCTTAACCACACAAAGATGACAGATAAAATTTCAAAAATGTGTTTTTGCAACATATGACTGAAGCTAGAAATGACCATAAATCCCAAATCAGAAGGTCAAGTGGTGCACAAGAAGGTGGCACTTGCCCAGAGGGCATGTGCCAATTCTTGGTGATGTAAAGCCAGAGATTTTTTATTTTGTTTTTATTCATTCAACAAGTATGTATGTACTCTGTGTCTGTTAGGCACCAGGCAGTGTTTTGGGCAATGGGATAGGGCAATATTGAGATAGATGAGCTCCCTGTCTTCATGGAGTTTCTTTTCCAGCCCCTTTCCAATGTCACATTTTGTGGGTCTTCATGTCTTGTCCCCAAATTGCTTTAGGTGGCAGTCACTAAACTCTATATTGTTTGCCTTGCCCCAGCTAGAATGTAAGCTCCCAGAAGGGCAGGGACTTTTTGTGTGTCTTTAAAAACTTTACCGCGATACACTGACATAAAAAACTACACACATTTTAAAGTGTGCAATTTGAATTCATCATCACAATCATGATAATGAATATAACCATCAATCCCAAAAGTTTCTCCATGCTTTGTCTTAATCCCTCCTTCTGGCCCCTTTCCCTGGTGCCCCATTCTCATGATCTCCTTTTTGTCAGCATTGGTTTTATATTCTAGACATTTAATCCCTTCAAATGAAGGCTATTACTTGCAAAAGGCTGAGAAAGATTTCTGCAAGTAATGACCTAGATTCCTCCACATAATATTTCTAGAAGCAATAACTATGGTCTTCCAGAATCTACATATTATCTGTGTCTACCAAAAGGTGCCAAAATCAAACTAGAATCCTGACCACACAGCATATGCTGATAACCTGACTATAATCTATGTGATTAAAATCTGAATTCAAAGAAGGTAACCAACCAGGTTAAAACAATTCTATAATTTGGTAAGGGAACTATGCTACTTTTTCTTATCCTTTTCAAGAACCCTTCCCCCCCAAATCCTTAAGGAGCCTTGAATGATCCCTGCATACATGTCTATAAATAAATGTTCAAACTCAGTTATAGCTTTTTTTTTTTTAAACAGGGTGAAACCTGCAATGAGTGAAGTTAAAGACAAATTGAACCAACAAACCAAAATCTTGACTACAGAAGATAGTTGGGATATTTCCTGACCTTGGCCTTAAGTTGATGTAGAAGGAAAAAAAAAAAAAAAGAAAAAGAAAAGAAAATAGGAAAACAGTGTTCCCTGAGAATTTCTTACAAGCCCAGACTCACTCAGGCTAGAGACCTGAATTTATTCTGTGTGTGGCTGAAAAATTTTAAAGCCAAAAACCAGGCAAATACAAAAAGAGAGCTGGACCAGACTCAGTGATATTACATGAAATAGATGTTATAGCATTACTATATAATGCCACATAGAGTAAAGATATAAAAATTTAAAATATGTACACATCTAATAAATGAACTTTAAAAGATATTAAATAAAAACCATATAAGGGGCGCCTGGGTGGCTCAGTCGGTTGAGTGTCTGACTTCAGCTCAGGTCACGATCTCACAGTTTGTGAGTTCGAGCCCCGTGTTGGGCTCTGTACTGACAGCTCAGAGCCTGGAGTCTGCTTCAGATTCTGTGTCTCCCTCTCTCTCTGCCCCTCAATTGCTTGCTTGCTTGCTCTTTCCCTCTCTCTCTCTCAAAAATAAATAAAACATTAAAACATTTTTTTTTAAAAATAAAAACTTAAAAAACATACAACAAATAGACTAATTTTACTATCAAATGAGAGATTGTTAGATTGCCCTGACCCCCTTCCAAAATACATCAGTAAGTACAACAAATATCTGAGTAACTTAACTAACTACTTTGCCCTAGTGACTTTGTATATAAACCTATACCCAATAACTATTAATGCTAGGGGTGCCTGGTTGGCTCAGTCACTGCAGCACGTACTCTTGATCTTGGGGTTATGAGTTTGAGCCCCACTATGGGTGTAGAGAATACTTAAAAATAAAATCTTAAATTCTTTTATCCTATTCTTTTATGTTTATTTATTCATTTTGTGAGAGAGAGAAAGTGAGCACACCCATGAGGAGGGAAGGGGCAGAGAGAGAGAGAGGGAGAGAATCCCAAGCAGGCTCTAGGCTTTCAGCACAGAGCCCAATGCAGGGCTCGATCTCCCCAACTGTGAGATTATGAACTGAGCTGAAATCAAGAGCCGGACACTTAACTTAGCCACCCAGGCACCCCTTATCCTATTATTTTAATCACAAATACACATTTATAATAAACAGAAAATGTGATAGGCCATAAGAAGTCTCAGCTAATGCAAAAGAGTATTACATAGGAGCACCTGGGTGTCTGACTCTTGATTTTGACTCAGGTCATGATCTCAGGATTCCACAGTTCGAGCCCTACCATCAGGCTCCGCGCTTAGAGCCTGCTTGGGACTCTCTCTCTCACTCAATCTCTCTCTCTCTCTCTCTGCTCCTACCCTGCTTGCACTCTCTTTCTCTCTCTCTTTCACTTTCTCTCTCTCTCTCTCAGAAATACACTTTTTTTTTTTTGAAAGAGAGAGATAAAAAAAGGAACACAGCTGCTTCCATTAAAAAAAAAGAGTATTGGGGTGCCTGGGTGGCTCAGTCGCTTAAGCGTCCGGCTTCAGCTCAGGTCACGATCTCACAGTCCATGAGTTCGAGCCCCAAGTCGGGCTCTGTGCTGACAGCTTGGAGCCTGGAGCCTGCTTCAGATTCTGTGTCTCCTTCCCTCTCTGCCCCTCCCCTGCTCATGCTCTGTCTCTCTCAATCTCAAAAATAAATAAAAACATTAAAAAAAAATTTTTTAAAGAGTATTATATAAACCACAACCTCTGATTATAACTGAAATCCATGAGAAAATAAAAGGTTTTTAAAAATAGTCATATGGAAATTTAAAAATACATTTCTAAGTAAGTTTGGGTAAAAAAGACATGAGATGGGGACTTAAAAAAACAACAACAAACCTAAGTACTGAACACCAGAAATTCAACCTAAAATCTCGGAATGTAAAGAGGGACTTGTCTTAAATGATTATTAAAAAAAAATGGCTAAAAATTAATAACCTCTATAACTCTCTAAAGATTACAGTGGGGAGTGGGGGGAGTAGAAGAATAAAAGCAAACAAAGTAAAGGAGTATAAAGGTGAGAACAAAATTAAGCAGAATAAAGATAAACAGAGATGACTAACGCAGTTCAAAAATTAGTACTTTAAATAGAGGAATTATAGGTGTGCCTGGGTGGCTCAGTCGATTAGGCGTCTGACTCTTGATTTCAGCTCAGGTCACAATCTCAGTATTTGTGAGATTGAGCCCCACGTTGGGCTGTGTGCTACCTGTGTGACCTGCTTGGGATTCTCTCTCTCTGCCCTTCCCCTGCTTGTGCTCTCTATGTCAAATAAATAAACTTCAAAATACATACAAATATGCATACATACATACACACCTACATAAAGGAATTATACATTTGAAACAAAGGTAATGTCAACTATTACCTCAATAAAAATTTTTTAAGATAAATTAAATGAAAATTATCTTCAAAATTAATTAAGAAAGAAGTAAAAAATTAAACTATATTCACAATGAAAAAGAACTATGGGTAGAACATATATAATTCAAGCTAAGAGAATACATAAACAACTTTATACCAAAAAATGTAAAAATTAAGTGATATCAGTATTTCCAAAAAAGAGCCAGTAACCCAAACTGACTCTAGAATAGAAAATGTGAATAGTTCCATAACTATTAAAGAACTGAATCAATATTTTAGATTTTCTCACATAGAAAACACAGGCCCAGAGGCACCTGGGTGGCTCAGCTGTTTAAGCGTCTGACTTTGGCTCAAGTCATGATCTCACAGCTCATGGTTTTGAGCCCCACATTGGACTCTGTGCTGACAGCTCAGAGCCTGGAGCCTGCTTCAGATTCTGTGCCTCCCTCTCTATCACTCTATGTCTCTCTCTCTCAAAAATAAGTAAAACATTTTAAAAATTTAAAAAAAAGAAAGAAAACACAGGCCCAAACTGGCTTTACAGGCTAGTGTGACCAAAGATTTAAGGAAAGAATAATTACCATTTTACACAGAGAAATGAAAAAGAAGAAACACGCCTACCATCCATTTTGGTAGTCTCATCTATTCAAAAGCAGATAGGATAGTACATAAATCCCTAGCCAATCTCATTCCTAACCACAGATGCAAAAATCCTAAAAGAAATAATGCCAGAAAAATTAATGTGCGAAAAAGATCATGACCAGATTAAGTTTAATTCAAGAATTCAAGATTGGTTCAACATTAAAAAAAACTATTGATGTAAGTTACCACATTAAGGGATTCAAGGAGAAAAATACATTATATATACACAAATATTTCAGTGAATGCAGATAATACATGTGATGAAATTCAATGCCAATGCCATTCGTGACAAAAAATTCTTAGCAAAATAAGAATGAAAGGGGATACTTCCTTAACCTGAAGGATTATTACAAAAACTTACAGAACACATCATATTCAATGGTGAAATATTAAAAACAATTTCTTAAGAAAATTTTAAGGTTTATTTATTTTTGAGAGAGAGAGGGAGAGAGTGCGAATGGCAGGGGGGCAGAGGCAGGGAGACACAGAATCCAAAGTAGGCTCCAGACTCTGAGCTGTCGGCACAGAGCCTGACATGGGGCTTGAACCCACAAATCATAAGATCATGACCTGAGCCAAAGTCAGACACTTATCCAACTGAGCCACCCAGGCACTTTTATTAAAAGCAATTTCTTAAATATCAGGAGGAAACACAACAAAAATGTTAGCTATCATTACTTCTTTAGTAAACACAATGGAAGTTTCAGCAGATAGAACAAGAAAAAGATTGGAACAAAGGGGAAAAGAAAACTGCCTTTATCCACAGTGATTATTATTACCTATACAGAAAATCCAGAAATAAAAATTTACATAGTATTAGAATTTGAGATTCACATTCTTAAAATTACTTTATGTACATTTATGGAGGACATAAAGACACTAGAAAGCTCTACATACAATATTTAAAGTTTATCCTTAGGTGGTGGGTTATGGGAGATTTTATTTTTTTGTTTCACCCTTTTGGTTTTCCCAATGTTCTACACTGGATTATTTTATTTTATAAAAGAATAACAGTATAATGTTATAAGATGTCGAATAAATATGTAAAAATCAATTTTATGTCCAAACAAAAATCAATTTTATGTCTATACACTAGCAACAAACAGAAAATGCAATTTAAAATATTTGAAAGCAATACAAAAAACAAAAACAAAAAAAATAAAGGCAATACAAAATCTAAGGGTATCTAAGAATAAATCAACTGAAAGATTTATAATACCTTTCTGAACAAAATTATAAAAATTCAAGGAAATAAAAGAATATACAGGAAGATATACCATGTTAATGATTAATAAGACTAGATATCATAAAGATATAACTTCTTTACAAATTAATCTACCAATATGACACAGTTCCCATCAAAATCCTCAAAGACTTTTTTTTGTGGAATTTGACAAGTTAGAGCTACAACTCATATGAAAAAGAAGGACACAAATGGGTAAGACATTTCTAAGGAAGAAGAAATATGTAAAGGAAATTGCTCTACTAGGAAACAAGATTTATTATTAGGCTTTAATAATTGAGCTAGTGCAGCATTTGTACTGGGACATACCTGGGGAACAAAGAGAAAACTCAGAAGCCGACTCCCCCCGATAACCTGAGATAGGATAGAGGTTGCACTATAAGTCATTAGATAAAGGAGGGCCTATTTTAAAATAGTAGGATAATTAGTTATCTTGATGGGGAAAAACGAAAATTACTCCCTACCAGATACCATATTCTAAAATAAATTGTAGATCACCTAATTCTACTAAAATAGAGGCGGGAAAACAGGAATGGATGACTGGTTCTGATCGATGGTAAGGAATGTTTTCTCAGAGAGATGACCTCTGAGCTTCTCCTTGAAGGATAAAAGGAAGAACAATGTGGGAAATGGACTTCCAGGCTGAGACAACAGCAAGATCGCTGTCCCAGAAAGTCCCAAGAGTGAGAAGCATTTTCTAGGAATGGACAGACAACCAGCCCAGCTGAACAGCAAAGAAAGACAAGGATGACAATGGATGACTGGTGCTTTATCATGGTTTTGCACTGTTTCACTACTTTTCTGGCCTTCTTCATGGCCAGAACCAGTTATATTCTCAGGAAGGAAACATTATTAGTATGGTCCTTCTACCCTGACGCTAATTAAAAAACCATTCTTATTAACTGCAGCTCAGATATGCAAGAAGACACCAAAACACTTTTTAAAGGTTTGAGAGGTTCAAGTTACCTTTTCTTTTTTTTCTTCGGTGTTTTGGTCCTGGTTACTAGCGATTATGTTGGCCTTGTTATGCACAGTAGGAACAACCTAGGACCACAAAAAAAAGGGGGGGGGGAAGGAAAAGGGATAAAACATTTAAATGTTACAGTCATCACACTATTTCTTTAAACAGTTAAAATCTTATTTAAGTCTCTGACTTCATCTAAAAAGTAAAGACCTGAGAAGTAGAATTCAAGGCCAACAATACAATTTGAAAAATACTACAAGCTAGATAATCCCAAATATTGTGTGTGTGCATGTGTGTGTGTGTGTGTGTGTGTGTGTGTGTGTGTGTGTAACATCAAAGAGCAGTAAGTTCCCAAGCTGGTGTAGATCCACAAAGTGAAGACAGAGAAGACTAAAAAAGAAAGTCATGACATCGACTGTCATCCACACAGCTCAGTTTTCAAAATACAGTTTTAGGGGCAACCTATGTTAGTCTCTAGAACAAGGGATGCACCATTTATTTGGTAGGTTTACCTTTTTCTTCACTGTACCCCAGTTCAAGTATGTTATCTAGCACACTGTGCATACTCCATAACTATCTCAGCATCACTGTTAGCAGGAAGATGAATTATAAATCTAGTCGCAGTCCTGGATAAAAGCTCAGTGAGAGCTGGGATTTAATGATTGATCACTGTTATCACTATACATAATGCTCAGGAAGAACCCATTACATGCTTGCACTCAATAAATGTTTACACGTGAATGAAACAGCTCCATTTCATAGAAACAATTCTAATTATTGATGGTGCCAACAGCATAGATTACTTTTGTACTCACTTCTTCTTATAAAACAATCCATGAAACATCTTAGGAAAATACAACAGTTTTAGTGATTTTTTTAAAAGGCTCCACGAATAACTAACACAAATAATTTTGCCATAGAATCTAATAATTAACATGAAGATTCTAAGAAAAAAATCTCCTTTCTCAGAAATGTAAAGAAACTGCCTGCCTTGGGATAATTTAAAAGCCAAAACATAACAACAACAACAACAACAACAAAAAAAACCCACCTCTGTCTGGATATAATTTAAAATTAAATTTTCTTCACCTTTACTATAGAGTCTAAAGACATAAATTAATTTTGGAACAAATGAGCAAGTCTCAGAAATGTTTCATTTAAATAAAAAACAATACTAATCACACATCAACACATATGTAATGTTTTGTATACGAACAGACACTGTGAGTCCTTAATATTTATACCTTTATTTATTTATTTATTTATTTATTTATTTATTCATTTATATTTATTTATTTTTAAATTTTTAAAAATATTTTTATTTATTTTTGAGACAGAGACAGAGCATGAGCAGGGGAGAGGCAGAGAGAGAGGGAGACACAGAATCTGAAGCAGGCTCCAGGCTCTGAGCTGTCAGCACAGAGCGCGACACGGGGCTCGAACTCACCATCCGCGAGATCATGACTTGAGTCGAAGTCGGATATTCAACCGACTGACCTACACGGGCGCCCCTATACCTCTATTTAATACACACCACAATCCAAGTCAGCGTCAAAAACTGGTGGGTCTACAGGCATGCACTTCCTGTCCTGAAGGATCTTAAAATATTTTGCCTCCCTGACAAGTCAGAATACCTATCCACACTGGACCTACTTTCTCCCATGGGAAAAACCAGCTGAAGTTGAATAGCAGAAGCTCTGGGGTGGGACACGATGTCAGCTGCCACTCATAAGGTTTACTGTTTTTTAAATAGCACAGAACTATATCTCTGTAAACATATCATTAGCAAGAACAAAAGCTCACCAGGATGACTGCATCCTCAAGGAAAGTAGAAGACTCCATATTTCTTATGAAAAAACTACATTTTTATATGATTAATATGCAAATGTACCATCAGAAAAATTTAGGTGCCATTAGGAAATAACGGTATTAGGGAAGTACAAATGGAATACAGGGAAAAAGAAAACAACACATGATAATAAACTTAGTGAACTGATGGGATGACCCCCAATTTCAAACAGGTTTGTTTTGGAATGTGGAAAAATAATATGAGATGCCACGGTGAAATGCAGTTATGTTAAGTCGAACAAAATTACCTTGGCATAAAAACTTTCTATAGAGGAGTGCAATATAAATCACGGGTTCTGGGGCGCCTGGGTGGCTCAGTCGGTTAAGCGGCTGACCTTGGCTCAGGTCATGATCTCGCGGCCTGTGAGTTCGAGCCCCGCGTCGGGCTCTATGCTGACAGCTCAGAGCCTGGAGCCTGTTTCAGATTCTATGTCTCCCTCTCTCTGACCCTCCCCTGTTCATGCTCTCTCTCTGTCTCAAAAATGAATAAACGTTAAAAAAATAAAATAAAAAATAAATAAAAATAAATAAATCACGGGTTCCGCTCTCAAATAAGCATTTGCCAAATAAATTTAATACACACATTTCTTTCTAGGATGTTGAAAATACAGTTGAGAAATTCAGGAGAAAAAGCTTAAAAAGGTCACATATTAGTGATATGCCTAACGCATCCATTAAAAGTGCAAATATAAAAAAGTAAACTACAACTCAAAGAATAAAAAAAAAGCACAAATATAAACACCACTGCTCAATTCATGATGTTGATGACAATCTACATGTAACAGGGGCACTTGAGACACAGAGTCTTTGGGGGCGCTTGGGTGATTCAGTCAGTTGGGCGTCTGACTTCAGCTCAGGTCATGATCTCATAGTTCATGGGTTCGGGCCCTGCATCAGGGTCTGTGCTGCCAGCTTGGAACCTGGATCCTGCTTCAGATTCTGTGTCTCCCTCTTTCTTTCTGCCCCTTCCCCGCTCACACTCTGTCTCTCTCAAAAATAAATAAATATTAAAAAAAAAATAGACAATAGGGTCTTTGATAGTCCCATTAGGAAATGACTTCTTTGGGGGTTTTGAGGAAAGTCTCAAAGTTTAATGAAAAGTGGTCAAAACTGATTAAGCATGTGGCTATATTTTCTACTCCTGTGAGGGTCAATACTATTTGCAACAACAAATAAGCCAAAGAGAGCGCCATTTTGCAAAGATATGAACTTTGATTTCTTTCATTGCCTCATTCAAACAGGAATCATTTTGTGTTGAAAAATGGAGTAAGTCATGGATATAATTAATTAACACCATCACCTGAATATGTTCCCTTGCCTAGAATCAGAGACAGTTCAATGCTTGCTGAACCGAATGCACCATGTGGCAGTCTGCTGTGCCGCATCGGGGCTGAATGACTCGAGCAAGGCACAATGCAGAGAAGATCTTTTTTGAACAGTTGCAAGAAACTGCACCGTTTGTCATCTGAGTGAAAATTTCCACTTCAGCTCACCAGCAAAGGCTGGATTAAATGCTGGCTTGGCCTTTTTGGTTGACTTTATAACTTACTTAAAAGCTGTGAACATTTTTTGGGCAGGGCATTCACAAGTGGCCACATAAAGGTATAATTTGATTGGCTCATTGTAGCTCAAAACGGTTTCTTTAGAAGTGCCATTTGGCAAGGAATAATTTGGCCATTTTTCCTATTGAACTCAAGTTTCCAGAAATAAAAGTAATAGCCTCCACAACTTTCTCTTAGTGTAAGAGTTAAAAAGTGGCTTCCAAAAACTTTGATTCCAAAAAAGACTTCAAAAGTGGATTCCAAAAAATTTCAAATGGTATCAGAGGGAAAAGACTTTATTCAGTTCACCTCTGTCAGTCAGTCTTGGACTAGGAGGGATCATACTGCAATGCAGTGCACCACAGCAGAGCGGTGGGGGGAGCGTGTAGCCTACTGTGTGCAGGGAGGTTCAAGTGTGGCAAAGTGTGTCGATGCCCCCCCACCCCCGCCCTCAGGGCAGCCAAACATCTGTCTGTCCGGTTTGCCACCCAAATACTATTCTCTGTATGCCTTGACATACAAAAGGTTGAAAAACACTGCCTTACTTATTGAAAAGCATTTTTAGAAAACATGCACAGTTTTTCTACTGTTCAAAAGTGCCTGTGTTTTGAACAGCTGTCTTCCATAAAATAAAGAAAAATAAACATTTCTTCCCGTTACAGGGCTTATGGGTGATATTTCTGCTGCATGTTACAATACAAAATACATACCCTGCCACTAACATTAGAGTTGTAATTCCATACCAAAAGAGTAATTTATTTACAGAAGCAAGCGTTATGATTAAATACTGCTGGTTTTGAATTCAGAATGTCCAAAAGAACATATGACAATGCACCATGTTTGCATGCTTTAATAAATAAACAGAACATGATAGTACCTCTAGAATGGTGTTATATCTGACCCCTTTATGTTCAAAGTATTTTTATAAATAAAGTAACTGGCTCAGAAAAGTAATTTGTCTCTCAGTTAGCAAAGCTGGTAAACAGGGAAATCAAGGAATTGAAAACAAGTCGGTTTGACTCCACAGCCTGTGACTTAAACCAGTGCAAGCTGGAATGACTCAAATTTGGCCAAACGACCACAATCAAAGAAAAAAGGGGAAAGTGAATAACTAAAGAAAATAACTAAATTTTTATGAAGTAATGCTTTCTCTGGGTAATAGTAGGATCAAAATGAAAATGATGTAGAAAAAAACACAGAGGAAAAGCTTGGTCTATAGATACGCAGAGAGTATTTTTAAACGCTTTGAAAATATTAACTTAAGGCTTACTCTTGGAGTGGACGACAAGCTCTGAACAATGAACACCACAGGATTTCCTGCATTCTTAATGGCCTCGACTGCTTCTCTGTGTGAGGCATTCTGCAAATCTACTCCAGACACCTGAAACACAGAAGTCACTTCAATTACAAAGGCTGTCGAGTTCACATATATTAACCAGCTATGAGAACAGCCAGAGTCTAATGAATTAGACCAAAGCCAAAAAACTAAGGTTGGCCCATAAAAAGCTTTGTTGCTTTAGGAGAACATATTTAAGGAAAATAACATTCCGCCTTCAAGACAAGTGAATGAGACAAACATCTTAGTAACAATAGCCCTGGTTAAATACAATTATCCAAAATAGGTAGCTCAGTTCGTGACAGAATCCTAAGAAGCTTCTGTGCTGTGGTGTCACCTCTGCCACCAACACAGCACATAATTCTGAGTGGGGACAGGGAAGGGCAGTCTGGACTCTTCTCTCGAATTGAGAAGTATGACATTTTAAGCACACTGTCCATTATCACAATTGAGTAGCGGAACATCTTTCAAATGATGTTCAAAAAAGAACTATGAAAATATCCATGGGTTCTTTTACTAAAAGTGTTCTCTGTTCAGTAAATTGGGGTAAGTGTAAATAGCTCCTCATCATACAGATTTCAGAAAACCTAACATGCAAACGTCCATAATCTCCAAGAGCATTCTGTATTTACCATATTTAACAGAACCAGTTTTTCAAAAACGATAATGTAACAAGGCCTTGGTAAATGCAGGGGTGCCTATGGTCAGCAGACAATGACAGTTTGTGAATACTTTTTCATGTTAAGGAGACCAAAGAAATCGGAATGTAGGTGGATAGGGATGTGGGATCAAGGTTGGCTTTTGTGTTTGAGATGGGAGGTATTACAGTAATCGTGGTGCAGTGGAGAGGAAATGATATGAGAGAGAGAAGTGACACCTGTAGAAGTAAATCCTTGGACACTGAGGAAGGAATGACTTCTGTGCTACAAGTTAGGCAGGTTGGCTTTAGACAGAAGCACAAACAGTTCAGTTGTTGTTACAGATACAGTTAGGAAAAAAAAGATTTGGCACGCAGTGGCAGCAAGGGGAAGTTCCTTTTTCACTGCTTTCATTTTCTCCATGAAATAAAAAACAAGGACCATAAACTGAGCAGTTTAGGAGGTATGAAGGAGTTACCTCGGGAAGTAGGAAAATGAAATAACTAGGGACATATTACAGGATTGCAGGGCAGAACTAAAGACTCACTTGAGAAGGAGCTCATGAATTTTAAAATGAGACCAGACAGCACTGTTATTTTCTCCAGCCATGCCAGAGTCCTGAAATAAGCAAAGAGTTGCATTTAACTAGGATGTGGTTCCCCCAGACAAGTTCAGTAAAAGCAAAGGGGATCCAAGGAGCTGGAAACGACAAGGATGATCAATCACGGAATCAGAGCAGAGTGAAGAGAAAACTGAGCACCTCTGAAGCTGAGGGACACACAGGTAAGGGCCTGAAGGTATGAGACAGGAGCGTTGTATGTGAGAGAGGTCTGAAGGCAGGTGGGTCCAGGGGTGCCTGGGTGCTTCAGACACTTAAGTGTCTGACTCTTGATTTTGGCTCAGGTCATGATCCCAGGGTCATGGGATTGAGCCCTGTATCAGCTCTGCACTTAGCATGGAACCTGCTTAAGATTCTCTCTCCCTCTGTCCCTTCCCCTGCTTGCTCTCTCTCTAAAAAGAAATAAATGATTGGCAAAAAATTTTTTTAAATAAAAAAATAAAAAAGGCAGGTGAGTCTAAAGCACAGTGCAAAATGGAGAGGCGAGAGAGGTGAGGTCAGGAAGGCAGCTGAAGGCACACCACACAAAAGCCACGGCAGGAACTTTGGCCTTTTATTCTAACAGACATCCGGTGGGAGGTTTCAATGCTCTGTAAAGCCTTTTCCCATCTGAACTCAGGAAGGATGAGGATAATAGTAAATGCATATAGAAAAAAATTTAACTGAAGCTTAAAAGCAATCACAATGGTTTGATGAAGCTTCTTATGAATAACCTGATCCCCATGACATTCTACAATAAATGAGGTAGAAGCTATAAAAGAACCACTTCATCTTCCAGTAATAACCAGCTTTGGTTTCCCCAACACAGATTTCCACAGGGTTAAATGTGAATCCCTAAAGTTGGGAAGTTAGGGGGGAAAATGGAATTCTGTTACAACAAAAAAATAACCTGAGTGTTTCTAAGCTGTAAATTTATAACCCAAAGTGTGTCCCATTCACACAAGACAGACCCATTTCTAAAAATTAAATTAAATTCCAATTTCCCACTTAAACAAATTCTTCTCTACATGGGCCTAAATCCTTTATGCAATTGTGCAATTGTTTCAAGGCAGAAAGAAATATTAAGTTTTACTTAAAAACAAATGAGTAATTCTCTTCACGGGAAAAAAGTAAACAAATGACTCAGTATGTTTGACAAAATAAAGATTCAAGTATTAACATTTCACATCTGGTGTGAGTTTAAAGAAATTTACTAAATCTGAGACACAACAGTGATATAAAAGTGTTGATGGATAAGTGAGAGAATACATTCATCTTACAGCAGAGAAAGATGAGGGGAAAACCCACAAAATTTAAGAAGATAAACAATGAACAATCCAATTAGGAAACAGGCAAAAGACCTGCACAAACATTTCCCTGAAAAGGACACATACATAAGGTGTGAAAAGTTCTTTATCATTTTCCATTGGGGAAACTCAAAACAACAATGAGGTATCACTATCTGCCCATCAGAATGTGCAGAATGAAAAACAGTGACAACACCAAATGTTGGTGAGGATGTGGGGAAACTGGGCCACTTATACATTGCTGGTGGGAATGTAAAATAGTACAGCCACTGTGGAAAATAGTTTTGACAGCTCCTTTCAAAACTAAAAATGGACTTACCATACAACCCAGCAATTGCATTCTTGGGCATTTATCTCAGACAAATGAAGACTTATTTTCACTCAGGAACTTGTATACGAATATTTAGAGAAGCTTTATTCATAACATTAAGCCAAGAACTGGAAACTACCCAAGTGGCTTTCAGTGGATGAATGGTTAAACTGTGGTACCTCCACGCCATGAAATACTATTCAGACATAATAAAAGGGTATCAACTATTAATGGACACAACAGATTAAATGAACTTCAGTGAAATTATACAGAATGAAAAAAGCCAATCTCAAAAAGATACAGAATGCATAATTCCATTTCTGTGATAATTGTGAAATGAGATAATTAAAGACATGGAGAAACAGATCAGTGATTCCCAGAGGTTGGGGATGGGGGGATATGAAGAGGGGAAGAGGAATGGCTGCAGAGGGTAGCACAGGGGAGTCTTGTGGTGAGACGGTTGAGTTTCTTGATTGTGGTGGTGGTTATGCAAGGCTACACATGTGATCAAACTGGAGAGCTATAAAAACACATACAGTTATACATCGGTGTGTGCCTAATTGGTAAGATGGAAATAAGGTCTGTGAATTATGTCAATATCAGTATTTTGGTTTTGCTATCGTACTATGGCTATAGTTACTGTTAAGGTAACATTAACATTGAGGCTGAGGGAAGAGTATATGGGACCTCCTTGTATATTTCTTTACAATTTCTTTCCCATGACTCTGTATTTCAAAACAGAAAGTTAAGGTGGGGGAGAGACCAAACAAAATACAAAACATAGTTAAAAATTAAGTTCAAATATATCAGTAATCAAAATAAAAAATTAATCCGTGCCACTTATTTACTAGAAGATTATCAATATAGATTTAATAAGACAAAATCCCTTATGTATTGCTTACAAAACAAACAACTAAAACAAAATCACAAATAAGGGTGACAATGAAGGAATGAAAAAAAAACAAAAAAACAAAAACCAAACCAATGTACCATGCAAATACTTAATAAAGGAAACCACACCTGCCCCAGAAGGAGTAATCCTTTTAAAATATGTATGCATTCATAATCTTCTAATGGATTCTCACTGCGTTCAAAGACGACCTTCCAAGCTCTCTGTGATGTGGCTTCACTTTACCTCTCAGACCTTTTCTCTTTGCGCTCTCTTGCTCCCTTTAGCTACATTATCAGTGCCAGTCTGCCTTCTGCTCCTTCAACACAGCCAGACAAACTCCCACCTCAGAGCTTTCGCCTTTTAGTTCTCTCTGCCTGGATCCTTCTTCCCCTGTACATCCACACGGCTCATTCTCACGCTTCCTGTATTTGTCTCAGTATCATCTTCCATAACCAACCTATCAGTTGCAATTAGCACCTCCATTCCTTATCTTTCTGTTCTATTTCTCCATCGAATCTACAATCTAACACTCTACACATCACTTATGTAATATCTTCCCTACTACCATGTAAATGCCATAGGAGTAGGAATTTTGCTCATTTTCTTCACTGCCATGTCCCCTGTGTGTTTGAAATTTTCTTTGTAGTTTCAAAAACACAAATATAACCTAATATTTGTATATACAGAAAGGTTTTACACAGTTCTTTGCTTTAATACTCACAATAATGCTATGGGTTTTGAATTCTCATTTCCATGAGAATAAGGTGCATTTAATAATTTGTCCAAGAACAAATGCAAAGTAAACAGGGCAATCAAGACTTCACCCCATGACCTCCAGTGCTCTTTTCACTTTATCAGAGCTGAAGCACCAGGGCTGAAGTTTATCATCATAAAGCAGGTGTCACGAAGAAGCAGATGCTGGGACTGAAGATATGGAATATGAGGTCATCCAATAAATGCAATGCAAAGAAATGTGTGAGGTTCAGACCTCAGGACATTCTCAGTGCCTTGATGGACCTTTTAAACTCTGCTCTGCAGACCTGCCACATGTGAACAATGGATTCACCCCTCCCTCCAATGGAATCTGGGAGGATGTGCGTGGCTATTCCACTGACACATATTTATAAAAGGTAGAGCTTGTTCTAGGGAATCTAGTCAATAATATGGTAACAATGTTGTATGGGGACAGATGCTAACTACACTTGGGGCAAGCACTGCGGAATGTACAGAATTGTCGAATCACTATGTTGTATACCTCCTACGCCTACAAAAATTAATGTAATATTCATTCTAGATCAACTACACCTACAAAAAAGAGAATATTAGAAATTTTTTAAATGATGAAAAAAAATTACAACTTGTCAGACTGTGGGAGAAGCACAATGTTCATCACCTGCCTCATTCTGTTAAATCGTAGAATTGTTTTTTCAGTCAGCTGCGCCTTTGTGCAGCATTCTGTATGCTACCACCCTGATGTTATAATTATATACATACAATTACGCAAACAACATACAAACTAAGGCATGGGAAGAAAATACACCAATTGTACATACATATACCCCAACAATGAAGGGAGGACTTCTGGTTAAATATTACTGTCTTAAAGCAGGTTTCAAACGAAAACAGAATTTTAACATCATTTACCTCAAGTATTTTATCTCCTGTTTTAAGAGCATTTGTTTTTCCTGCTGGACTGTCTTCTAAAACTTGTTTGATAAATATACCTTTAAGTTCCTCTCCATTCTTCAGGCGTTTTATAACAGTTTGTCCACCAACAATACTAATACCAAGGGACACATTGGGTTCTCTGAAAATCTCAACACTGTAAAAAGAAAATAAATTCACTCATGAATAAGTTAGTATAACTTGTTGGACTGTCACTAGAAGTGTTCACTTTGTACCATATCCTTGTGACTCATATCTTATATGAATATATTTTTACAAATGTTATCAAAATTGTACCTCGTTCAAAAATTCTAAGATATTTTCAGTGATTTGTGGCACATGTGAAAGCCTGAATTTGGAAAAAGATTTCTAAAACAATAATTACACCTCTTAATATTCTTAATGTTCACAGCTCCTACCACAATATATTTTCTGTAATTACTTCTTTTAATCTATATCCGTAACATTAGCAAAGAATGAAGAAAGTAATAAATGGGTGAAAAAAAAAATCAAGAAAGTCACATATATCATTTTGACAAAAACCACAAACTTTCATAATAAAATAAATTTCTGACCAAAAATCTTGTTACCCAAACTGTTTTTTTCCAGTCAGCAGGTTTAACCTGTGGTTCTTTAAGTGGAGGACAGATTTTGCTCTTAAGGTTGGAAGTTGTTCTCTTTTCTTCCTACCTCCATATCACTTCCTTCCTTCCTTCCTTCCTTCCTTCCTTCCTTCCTTCCTTCCTTCCTTCCTTCCTTTATTGAGACAGAGAGAGAGCAAGTTGGGGAGGGGGGGAGGGAGAGAGAGAAAGGGAGAGAGAAATCCCAAGCAGGCTCCGCACTGTCAGCGCAGAGCCTGATGCAGGGCTCGTAACTCACAATGAAATCATGACCTGAGCTGAAATCGTATGTTCAACCACCTGAGCCTCCCAGGCAACCTGAATGATCCACCCAGGCACCCCCACATAACTTTAAAAAATAAAGAATGGAATAAAACTTGCTCTTCCCTGGTTATGAATTTTGCTCAAACTGCACAGATGTGACCAATGATTAACTGAAATTTTTAAAAAGTAGTTCAGAAAACAGCTCCCAAGAGGGGCACCTAGGTGGCTCCGTGGGTTAAGCATCTGACTCTTGGATTTTGGTTCAGGTCACGAACCAGGTTAGTGGGATGGAGCCCGGGTCTATGAACTGAAAGTGTGGAGCCTGGTTCGGATTCTCTCTGCCCCTCCCCTGCTTGTGGGCAGCTCTCTCAAACTAATATAAACAAACATTGAAAAAAGAAAAGAAAACGACTCCCAAAGACAAAATTCAGAAGTGCAAGAAGAAAACAGACAACATTGGTAGGTATTGTGGCATTAATAATGCATGCAGAATAGAGCAGGTAATGGAAGACTTTTATATACTGTTAGCTCAAACTAGGCACAAACTTGGAACTAATACAAGGGAAGGAAGGAGGATAGAGATAAATTGACACATGATAGAAACCTCAACTGATGTTGTTGTTCACTTAAAAAAAAAAAAATAAGGGAAGGAATTTTAGTCCTTTCAGGGCAGTCCTACCTGCCTTCCTCAAGGATGCAGTAATAAAATATGCTTAGTTCATTGGTTACTACCATACATGGACAACTGCAAATTGCTTTCTCTGCAAAGGTATGATAAAGACTTTCCTAATATTGATTACAGTCATTTTGCCCAGGTAAAAATCTCTAGAGAAGACAAACTGAAACTAAAATTTAGGTCATTTTGTAGCAATGTGGATGGAACTGGAGAGTGTTATGCTAAGTGAAATAAGTCACACAGAGAAAGACAGATACCATATGGTTTCACTCTTATGTGGATCCTGAGAAACTTAACAGAAGACCATGGGGGAGGGGAAGGGAAAAAAAAAAGTTAGAGAGGGAGAGAGCCAAACCATAAGAGACTCTTAAAAACTGAGAATAAACTGAGGGTTGATGGGAGGTGGGGGACAGGGGAAAGTGGGTGATGGGCATTGAGGGGGGCACCTGTTGGGATGAGCACTGGGTGTTGTATGCAAACCAATTTGACAACAAATTTCATATTAAAATAATTAAAAAAAAAAAACTTAGACCAGCCTAGATGTACATTATGGCAATACTTAATCAGTAGAGAACGTCTAAATGACACTCTGAAAGGAAAGAGCAACCAACTGTGTTCTCCTACTGAGAAAGCCAATGACATCATCAACGTACATTCTTGGTGGACCCCAGTGGCTGAAGTTTGGAGTTTCTTCTCCTTCACCTTCTTCTCTCTCAGGTAACTCACTGAAGAGAGACAAAGGAAAAACACACATGCACCTTGTAAAACAGTGCTGTTAAAGGTTCTTACAAAGTTTTGAAGTTGAACAATCTATTTGTAGGTAAATAGTTCTTAATTTTTAAGGTTTAAAATATTTATATCAACAGTTAACTATCTGTACAAAACAAAAATACATTACTTTTAATGTTCAACAAACAATCCACCTGGCACCAGAAACATCACAGATTATAAACACTTCTATTGGTGACAGTCTAGGCGCTATTTCCTAAAAATCTATGTGTGATTTGTACAACTTCACATTTGTTTCATGATCAAGGTACAAAATATAACATATATTCCTTAAAACTTGGTCCTGATCGACAAGCAAAGAAAACACTCCAGCATAAACCAACATACGTAGCTGAAATAGCTAAACAGGAAACACAATCCCTCTTTGTAGATCTGTCATCCTGGCACTAAGTTAACTCCCCTGTGATGTGTATCCCATGAACGTTTTGTGTCATTATCCATCACTTTGCAGTTTGCAGAGAGATTTCCTTCTGGTAGATCTAATTTGATCCTGTCACACTTTCACCCATCAAGTCATGCTGGTACGGAAGTGATAACATAAAATGCTGAATTACAGGGGTGCCTGCAAGGCTCAGTGAGTTAAGCATCTCTTTTTTAATGTTTATTTATTTTTGAGGGGGAGGTTAGAGGGGTAGAGAGAGAGGAGGAGAATCTGAAGCAGGCTCTAGGCTCCAAGCTGTCAGCATAGAGCCCAACATGGGCTTGAATGTGCAAACCGCAACCTGAGCTGAAGTAAGACCAAGCTACCCAGGTGCTACAAGCATCCAACTCTTGATTTTGGCTCAACTCATGACCCCAGGGTCATGGGATCAAGCCCCATGTCAGGGCTTGGGATTCTCCCTCTCTGCCCCTTTCCCTCCTCAAAATAAATAAACTTAAAAAAGAAAAATCCTTTTTTTTTTTTTAATTTTTTTTCAACGTTTATTTATTTTTGGGACAGAGAGAGACAGAGCATGAACGGGGGAGGGGCAGAGAGAGAGGGAGACACAGAATCGGAAACAGGCTCCAGGCCCTGAGACATCAGCCCAGAGCCTGACGCGGGGCTCGAACTCACAGACCGCGAGATCGTGACCTGGCTGAAGTCGGACGCTTAACCGACTGCGCCACCCAGGCGCCCCGAAAAATCCTTTTAAAAATGCTGAATTACAAAGTACTTATAAAGGTAATGCTATCTAATAGGGTAGAGACATTACCATATATTATCTGGAAGAGTACTCCTAAGAGAACTCCTAAGCTCCAGTCTAATCCGCACCATGAAATGCGTGTGTGACTATGGACCACCACCTGAGATAATAGGTCTGAAGGGTACATTTTATTACTCTATACAAAAATGTAGGTACTACCTCTTCCATTTCACATTCACAAAAACCCTGTGAAGCAGGCACTGCAGGTCATATTATTATTTTATTCTTCCACTTGAGGAACTGAAGCTCAGGGAAGGCTGCAACTACACAACCTCCTCACAGTATCCAAATCTGTGTTCCAGCCTAAACGTTTCAATGCTCCATTTTTCTCTGAAGTCTCAAATGAGTCCTATAAATAGCAGCAAAACTCCAAACCCACCTGCATGTCTACAGACAGACTTTCTAGGGTAGAATGGTTTCAGGCTGAATGAAAAAGAGAATACCGAAAGAATCCAAGTATTAGTTAAGAAATTGGAATCATCAGGGGTCGTTAACATCTCACCTATTCCCAGATGGTTTTGTTGCCTCAGCCAGTCAATGATTTCATGATTAAGAGCATCACAGTATTCAAGGAAAAAGAGTTTGGCAGATACTTGCCAATTACTTATCTAATGTCCTCTTCCTCCTTCCTTACCAACATAACTTCTCCTTTATTCCAGGTGGCACTATGCCCAGATTTAAAGAAATACATTTTCTGGACTTCCTTTCAGCTAATGTTAACTGGGAGCTACAGTTCTGAAATGGAAGTACAAGTCCCCAGAGATTTCCAGAAAAAACTCATTACATGGAGAGAGAATCATCTGGCAGGAGCCTTTCATGCTACGACCTTCCCTTTCTTCTTGCCTAGAAGGCAGAGGTGATATTGGCAGTGAAGCATGCATTTTAAAATCATGAAGAAACAGTGACTAAAGCAATGCATTAAAGACAGCAGAGCAGAAAGGAAGGTGTTTAAGACCCCGGCAGATCACCTTCTTCAGGGGTTTTTACATGAAAAAAATTACAGCCCCACTTGGTTAAGCCACCCCAAGTGGAGAGTTTTATAAGCAGCTGAATGCAATCCCTACAGGATACCCAGGATTCTACCAATTTAAGCAAAGTCTTCATATTATCACATTATATTATTCTTTGCACATGTGCATAGATGTTCATTGAATAGCTGTAATAGCAGAAGCTTTCATATTTTGATTACCCTATGTAACAGTAACAAGGATTAAATGACGTGACTGTCATTTAGTGGAAGCTTAATATTCATTTCCTTTACAATTTTTTTCATTTGAATTTCTATCAAAAATTTTCCCCATGTATCGTAATCTTTCTTTTTTTATTTAACAGCATCTTAATAGCCCATACTATTGATGTAATTTATCTGCCATCCCAAATATGATACTTTACATTATATCCTGGTTTTCAGAATATGGACATTACTGCAAGGAATATTGTCATGCTCTATTTTAGAATTCCCCTTTAAATATTAACTGAGGATTAAAAATTAAAAATCCCCAAACAAACCAACATTGAAACTTTCCTTCTATTTTCTACTTTCCTGTATCCCAAATCATGACAGGTGTGATAATAAGACATAAATATTTGGTCTAATTAAGGACACACCTCGGGCTGACTAAGCCTTTCCAGAGAGGCAAGTGCTCGCATCATGCTCACCATCAGCCACGCTCCAGAGCACCACTGACTCTTGGGAGGAGAGTTCTCCATGAGTCTGATGCCTGGTGTTCGCAGTGGATGTCCAGGGACACCCTTTGATTGCCTGGCTTTGGTGGATGAAGGGTCTTGCATTGTTGGGTTCCACAGGACTATGGCAATCAGAGGACCATTCTTGGTAGGCTACCATCACCAGGGCACTTCAAAGATGGCAGACTGAGGCATATGCCCCAGGCTTTCTGTGAAAAAGGTCACTTTGCTCGTCCTGGAGCTTTGGACTAAGGGGCAGGATTCAGGTTTGGCACACATCCAGTGCCCTACAGTGTGGCTCTAAAGGAACATAGGCTGTGAACACCACCTTGGCACTTTCCCTCTGCTTTGCTCCAGCTTGCTGGTATCTCCCCAAAAGGAGCTTATAAACACTCTTCTGGAGCCCAAATTTTTGTGACTGCCACCCAAGGCACACCTCAGATTGCCTGTCTTTGGTGGCCAGTGAGGCTTACACATGTGGTCCCTCAGGACCATATACATTTGCATACTTTTAAAGCTGCTGCCTAAGGGTTTGGCTTCTAGTCAAGGCCTGATTCTCCCCTTTTGGACACTGACAACCTCAGTTGAGGCACATCCTCAACTACCAGGAGCTATTAAAAATACAACAGCCTGCTTGAACAAGCACAGAAATTTGGGAAACAACCAAGAGCTGTGGTAGGGCTGAATGAAAAGTTTCACCTCCTATACAAGGCCACTCTTTCTAGACTGGGAGAGGTGGCAGTTTCATCTACTGTATAGAAACCAACACAGAAAGTCAAGCAACATGAAGAAACAGAGGAATGTTCCAAATGAAATTTAACAAAACCTCAGAATGCCTAAGTCAAAAGGAGATAAGCAATATACCTGATAAGAGTCCAAAGTCATGGTCATAAAGATGATCACTGAAGTTGAAAGAATGGATGAACACAATTAAAACTTCAACAAACACATAGAAAACATAAGAAAGTACCAAACCAGTCACAGAGCTGAAGAATGCAATATGTGAACTGAAAAATACACTACAGGTATTCAATAGCTGACTAGACAAAACAGAAGGATCAATCACCTCAAAGACAAGACCAATCAAAGAAGCAAAAGGAAGAAAGGATAAGAAAAAATGAAAATAGCTTAAGGGACTTATAGGACAACTTCAAATAAACTAATATTCACTTTCTATAGGGCTCCCAGAAAGAGAAAAGAAAGAGAAAGAGGTAGAAATTTCATTTGAGGAAATAATGGCTAAAACTTCCTTACAATGGGAAATGAAATAGCCATCCAGATCCAGGAAGCCCAGAGAGTTCCAAACAAGTTGAAACCAGAGAGACCCACAACAAGACATGTTATAATTAAAATGTCAAAAGTTAAAGACAAGGGAAGAATATTAAATGTAGCAAAAGAAAAAAAACCTTGTTAATATTTAAAAAAAAAAACCCACTCCCCATGATAAGATTGCCAGCAAATTTTTGAGCACATGCTTTATAGGTCACAAGGGAATGGCATGATATATTCAAAGTATTGAAAGAAAACACTTGAAACCAAAAATACTCTATCTGGCAAAATGATCATTCAGAATTGAAGAAGAGATAAAGAGTTTTCCAGACAAATAAAAACTAAAGGAGTTCATCACCACTAAACTGGCCTTACAAGAAATCTTAGAGGGGCTTCTTTAAGCTGAAAAGAAAGAGTGTTAATTAGTAATGAGAACCCATGTGAAAGAACAAATCTCACTGGAAAAGTAAATATATAATAAAGGTCGTGGATTATTTATAAAGCTAGTATGAGGGTTAAAAGAAAAAATAGTAAAATAACTATGATTACAATAATTAGTTAAGGGACACACAAGATAAAAATATGTAAACTATGATATCAAAAACATAAAACATGGTGGGGAGTAGTAAAAAGATTGAGCTTTAGAATGGGATCAAATGTAAGTTATTATCAACTTAACATAGACTATTATAGATGTAAATTGTTATATGTAAGTCTCATGGTAACTACAGGCCAAAAACCTATAGTAAATACACAAAAGATTTAAAAATATAAGCATACCACTGAAGAAAGTTACCAAACCACAAAGAAAATAAGAGAAGAAAGGAACAGAGAAAAACTACAAAAACAGATAGAAAACAATTAACAAAATGGCAATAAACACATACCTCTCGGTTACTACTTTAAATGTAAATGTACTAAAATCTCCAAAGACACAGAGTAGCTGAATGAAAAAACAAGACCCATCTACATGCTACCTACAAGACTCCTTTCAGATGTAAAGACACACAGAATGAAAGTGAAGAAATGAAAAAGTATATGCCATGCAATGGAAACTAAAAGAAAGCTGGAGCAGACATACTTCTATCAGACAAAATAAACTTTAAAACAAAGATTAAGAGACAAAGAAGGATGTTATATCAGGATAAAGTAATCAGTCCAATAAGAGAATATAACATTAATATAGAACACAGGAGCACTTAAACATATTAAGCAAACATTAATAGACCTAAAGGGAAAAATAGTGATACAATAACAGTAGGGGACTTTAGACCAAAAAATCAATAAGGAAACATCTACCTCAAATGACATGTTAGACCAGGTGAATTTAACAGATACATACAGAATATACCATTCCAAAAGCATTAGAATACACATTCTTCAAGTGCACATGGAGTATTTCCTAAGATAGATCATATCTTAGGCCACAAGTTTTTTTTTTTTTTCTAAGTTTATTTTTGAGATAATACATGCAACACAAGTGGGGGAGGGGCAAAGAGACAGGGGGACAGAGAATCTTAAGTGGGCTCTGCTCTGACACCAGAAAGCCCCACGCAGGGCTCAAACACATAAACCCTGAGATCACGACCTGAGCAGAGGTTGTATGCTTAACTGACTGAGCCTCACAAAACAAGTCTTAATCATTTAAAACAAAAATTTTTTAAACATTTTTATTTATTTTTGAAAGACAGAGACAGAGCACAAGCAGAAGAGGGAGACACAGAATCCAAAGCAGGCTCCAGGCTCTGAGCTGTCAGCACAGAGCCTGACAGAGGGCTTAAACCCATTAACTGTGAGATCATTGACCTGAGCCGAAGTCGGACGCTCAACTTACTGAGCTACCCAGGCACCCCACAAGTCTTAATCATTTAAGATGACTGAAATTAAATGAAGCATCATTTCCATCTGCAATGGTATGAAACTAGAAACTAGAAAGTTCATAAATATGTGGAGATTAAACAACATTCTTTGACCCACTGGTCAATCCAAAGAGAAATAAAAGAAAATGAAAGAGAAATTTTTAAAAAATGAAAGAAAAAAAAATGAAAAAGAAAAACATTGAGATAAACAAAAATGGGAATTTAACATACCAAACTTTATGTGATGCAGCAAAAACAGTTTTAAGAGGAAAGCTCATAGCAATTAATGCCTACCTCAAGAAACAAGGAAAGTCTCAAACAACCTAACTTTTACACATGAAGGAACTAGAAAAACAAATGAAGCCCAAAGTTTTTAGAAGGAAGGAAATAACAGTGATTAGAGCAGAAATAAATGAAATAGAGACTAAAATGATAATGGAAAAGACCAATGAAACTAAAAGCTGGTTCTTTGAAAAGATAAACACAATTGACAAACCTTTAGCTAGACTACTCAAGGAAAGAAGAGGTCTCAAATAAATTCAGAAATGCCACTGATGCCACAGAAATACAAAGAATCATGAAACTACTATGAACAATTATATGCCAACAAATGGGACAACCTAGAAGAAATAAATTCCTAGAAACATACAATCTTTTAAGACTGAATAAGGTAGAAATAGAAAACCTCAATAGACCAATTACTAACAAGGAGATTGAATTGGTAATTGAAAGCCTCCCAATAAACTAAAATTCAGAACCAGAAGGCTTCACTAGTGAATTCTACCAAATATTCAAAGAAAATTGATTACCAATCCTTCTTAAAATTTTCCAAAAAATGAAGGGGGTGAACTCTTCCAAACATATTTTACAGGCCAGCATTGCCTTGATACCAAAACCAGACAAAGATACAAAGATGCAAAAATCCTCAACAAAATATTAGCAAACCAAATTCAACAATACATTAAAAGTATCATACACCATAATCCAGTAAGATTGATTCCAAGGATGCAAGTATGGTTCAACCAATCACAAATCAATGTGATACACTACATTAACAAAATGAAGGCTAAAATTCTTATGATCATCTCAATAGGTGCAAAAAGACCATCTGACAAAATTCAACATCTGTTTATAATAACAACTCTCAAAAAAGCAGGTATAGAGGAAATGTACCTCAACATAAATGCCATATATGACAAGCTCACAACTAACATCAGACCTAACAGTGAAAAGCTAAAAGCTTTTCCTTTAAGATAAGGAACAAGACAAGAATGACCACTCTTACCACTTTTATTCAAAAAAGAAACCAAAAGCATCTAAATTGGAAAGGAAGAAGTAAAACTCACTATTTGCAGATGACATGATATCATATATAGAAAATCCTAAAGACTCTATCAAAAAGAAGTTAGGATAAATGAATTCTGTAAAGTTGCAGTATACAAAATCAACATGCAAAAATCAGTTGTGTTTCTTTACACTAATACAAAGTATCAGAGAGAGAAATTAAGAACAAATCCATTTACAATTCGATCAAAAGGAATAAGATACCTAAAAATAAAATTACCAAGGAGATGAAAGACCTGTATATTGAAAACTACAATATATTAATGAAAGAAACTGAAGACACAAATAAAAGATATTCCATGCTCATGGATTAAAAATATTAATATTTTTTAAATGTCCATGCTACCCAAAGTAATATACAGATTCAATGCAACTGCTATTAAAATCCCAGTGGTACTTTTCACAGAAATAGAATAAACAATACTAAAATTTATATGAAACCTCAAAGACCTAGATTAACCAAAGCAATCTTGAGAAAGAACAAGGCTGGAGGTAACATGCGGCCAGATTTCAAACTATATTACAAAGCTATAGTAATTAGAACAGTATGGTACTGGCATAAAAAGAAACACATACATCAATGGAATAGAGTCCAGAAATAAACCCACACTTAGATCATCAATTAATTTACAAAAAGGGAGCCAAGAACATATAGTGGGGAAAGGATGGTCTCTTCAATAAATGGTGTTGGGAAAATTGCACAGCCACATACAAAAGAATGAAACTGGACCACTATCTCACAACATACACAAAAATTAACCCCAAATGGATTAATGACTTAAATATAAGACCTGAAACCATAAAATTCGTAGAAGAAAACATAGGTGGTAAACTCCCTAACATAGGTCTTAGTCATGATTTTTGTAATCCAACACCAAAAGTAAAAGGAACAAAATCAAAAGTAAACAAGTGGGACCACATCAAACTAATCAGTACAGTAAACAATAAACAAAATGAAATGGCAACCTACTGAATGAGATAAAATAATTGCAAATCATATATCTGATAAGAGAATAAAACCCAAAATATGTAAAGAATTCATACAACTCAATACCAAAAAGCAAACAATCCAATTAAAAAATGGGCAGAGGATCTGAATAGACATTTTTTCCCAAAGACGACATACAGATGACCAACAGGTACATGAAAATTTGCAGAGAAATGCAAATCAAAACTACAGTGAGGTATCACTTCACATCTATTAGAATGGAAATTATCAAAAAAGCAAGAAATAACAAGTGCTGATTGGCAAAGATATAGAGAAAAGGGAACTTCTGTACACTGTTGTTGGAAATGTAAATTGATGCAACCATTATGGAAAAAGTATGGAGGTTCTTCAAAAATTTAAAAATACAATCACTATATGATCCATCAATTTCACTTATGAGTATTTAGCAAATAAATAAATAAAAATTAAAAAAAGAACACACTGATACAAAAGATACATGCACTCCCATGTTCATGTGTAGCATTATTTATGACATTTATTTATGATAGCCGAGATACAGAAAGAGCCAAAGTGTCTATTGATAAAGAAATCATGGAATTTAAAATGGAATATTATATAGCCATCAAAGGAATGAAATCTTGTCATTTGAGACAACATGGATGGAACTTGAGGGTATTATGCTAAGTGAGATAAATCAGACAAACAAAGATAAACACCATATGATCTCTCTTATATGTGGAATCTAAAACAACAGGGGTGCCTGGGTGGCTCAGTTGGTTAAGCATCCAACTCTTGATTTCAGCTCAGGTCATGATCTCATGGTTCATGGGATTAAGCCCGGCTGACAGCACAGGGCCTGCTTGAGATCCTCTCTTTCCTTCTTCTCTCTCTACCCTTCCCCCATTGTGTGCGTACTCCCTCTCTCTCTCTCAAAATAAATAAACATTAAAAATAAAATAAACAAGAACAACAAAAAAAACCTCACAGATACAGACAACAACAGATTGGTAGTTGCAAGAGGCAGGGGGTGAGAGATAGAAATGGGTGAATTGTTTTTGTGTTGTTTTAGTTTATTATTTTTTAAATGTTATTTATTTTTGAGAGAGAGAGAGAGAGAGAGAGAGAAAAAAAAAAACAGAATGTGAGCGGGGGAGAAGCAGAAAGAGGAAACACAGAATCCGAAGCAGTCTCCAGGCTCTGAGCTGTCTGCAAAGCACAGAGACAGATGCGGGGTTCAAACCCACAACCACAAGACCATGACCTGAGCCAAAGTTGGATGCTTAACCACCTGAACCACCAAGGTACCCCTGTTTTGTTGAGTTTAAATAAATTGAATAAATATTCTGATCTGTAGTCAGACACATTATCCATTGTACTATAGGCCCCCTTTAAATTTAATCTTAGAACAAACAAACAAAAAATTAGGCCTCTAAAGGTACAGGGAAGTCAATGGGATGCAGAAGCACAGTATACTTTAAATAACTTAGCTGGGTTCTACACCAAAATTAATGCAAAGTAGAAACTCTAAACTAGCATTTAGCACTTCATGATACCCTGATCTGAAAGACTGTCTTCCAAAAGAATCTATGCATTACTCAGAAAAGCTCCGGAGTGGCAATAAATATTCACCTATGCACCTAACTCCACGGGACATACCTTTAAAGACTAAAAGGGGGAAAACATGACTTACAGGAACTCTTCTATTACCTGCTAAAATTTTAATATATCCTGAATCTATAACAGCAAGTCAAAAAAACAACATTCAAATGCAAGACTGAGCTCTCAAAAGTTAGGTTGAAACTCTTGAATGCCTGTGCCCACATAAGAAATCAGCTTGTCAAAGTTACCTCTGGAGAATAAGAAAGGAATGAGGTAGGAGTAAAGTGTATCTTCCCTTTCTGAAAGTGGTAAGAACTGAGTAAGACAGAATGGATGTTCCATTTTGACTTCTGCATAAGAAAGGGGGGGTGGTTTTGGAAATTTGTTTAGATATTTTCCAATTACAGTTCTATACCTTTAAAAAAGCCGTCTCATTTCCGAATTCTTTGTGAGATTTAATTATTGACACCAAGCAGAAGAGAAATTTAAAAAATAAAACGGTCTCATTTGAAAAGTAATTTGACCATATAAGTAGTCAAAATTAGGGGGACCTGGGTGGTTGAGTCACTGGAGCATGTAACTCCTGATTTCAGGGTTGTGAGTTTGAGACCCACATTGGGTGTAGTGATCACTTAAAATTTTTTTTAATTAAAAAAAAAAGTCAGGGGCACCTGGATGGCTCAGTTGGTTAAGTGGCTGATTTTGGCTCAGGTCATGATCTTACAGTTCATAGGTTGGAGCCCCACATCGGGCTCTGTGCTAACAGCTCAGAGCCTGCAGCCTGCTTCAGATTCTGTGTCTCTCTCTCTGCCCTTTTCCCACTCACACCCTGTCTCTCTCAAAAATAAACATTAAAACAATTAAAAATAAATTTAAAATAAGTCATAAAATTATATATATATATACATATATATATTTTAAATGTTTATTTATTTTTGACAGAGAGAAAGAGACAGAGCATGAGTGGGGGAGGGGCAGAGAGAGAGGCAGACACAGAATCGGAAGCAAGCTCCAGGCTCTGAGCTGTCAGCACAGAGCCTGACGTGGGGCTTGAACTCACAGACTGCGAGATCATGACCTGAGCTGAAGTCGGATGCTCAACTGACTGAGCCACCCAGGTGCCCCTATAAAGTTATATTTTTAAGCCTTCCAGTACTTCCATCTGCAACCATCCCTCCTGAAGAAACAAACCCATTACCTGTTTAATACTATGCATTTCCCCAGGAGCTTGGTTACATTGCTCACGCCAGGACAAAGGACCTGTCAGCACCTCCCTGCTGAACACTGGTCCAGTTCTGCTGAATGAAAAGTCATCAGATTTCTCCAAGTGGTTGAGCTTATCTGAGTCTTTCCTTTTTTTTTTTTTTTTTTTTTTAATTTTTAATTTTATTTTAAGCGGTCTCCATACCCAATATGGAGCTTGAACTCAAAACCCTGAGACCAAGAATCGCATGCCCCACTGACTGAGCCAGCCAGGAACCTCGCTCGGAGTCTTTTCCTTTACACTCAGAAAGGAGCTTTGCTGAAGCACAGAGACCAACTTTTTGCAATATGAAGTTTCTGTCTAAAACTATAGGCAGAGGGACACCTGCCTGGCTCAGTTGGTGGAGCACGTGACTCTTGATCTCATGGTTTTGAGTTCAAGCCCCACACTGGGTGCAGAGATTACTTGGAAATAAAATCTTAAAAATAAATAAAATTAAATGTAAAGGTCAATAAAAAGGGTCAAAGGTCACAGGTTGCTGAATGGAGAAGTGATATCATTCTAAGACACTTCATATGTCAATACAAAATCATTCTTGGACTAAAGGTTTAATAAAAACACGAAGGCCAATAAATCCACCCTATCTCTCATCCCTGTTATGCTTGACCAACACCTCCAACTCCTTCCTTCCTTGCTGCTCTGGTTTCTCCTTCCATTCTCATACACCCCACTGATACCCCTTTCCCTCTCCCCGCCCCCAGGCCAAACTACCCATCACACTCCACGGAATCTCCTTGAATTGTCAAGAAACTACTCCACACTCTGATCTCTTCACCAAACATTCTCTCAACAGCTTCTGGTTCTCTGCCACAGATACCATGTTCAGGTGAATGATACTCACTCTCTCACCTTGGGAAGTTGGAAGGTGGGGGGCAGGGAGCAAGATTTTTCTAAACTGCTTTCCACCAACCATTAAGCCATTACTCTCCTACCCTCGTTTCAAAAGTGACACCTCTACTTTTAATGTACACATTACTACCACCTTATCACTCTTTTCAAATAATCTTTACCTAAATGACAAAAAATATAAAAAATAAGAAATCTCTTTGGATTCCTATCTACAGGATACAAATAGCACTTGCATTTGTACTTTGCTTTCATTCCTGGCACCTGTCTCTGTGGATTAACCACCAAAGGTTAATCTCTCTAGGTGCGCGATGTCTTTCTCTCCTTCTCCTCTCTCCAGGGACTGTGTTTAATAACTTCCTTTCCAGCATCTACATATTTCTTTGCTGGATCTTTCCCAGAAAGACACACACACAATACATATATCAATATATATGTAATTATGTATGCATAACCCCTTCTTCTTTACCTCAATCCAAAAATACCCTCTAGCTATCTAGATGATACGCATTCTGTCTCTTTTCATGACCTGGATTCTGAAAACACTAGTCTCACTGGACTTACTATGCCCAATTTCGGACCTGTTCAATTCTCAACCTACTGCTCTCTGATTTCTACTTTACTTAAATTGTTCTATGCTTACCTAGTGCATCCGTGTGGCCAAACCCCAAGTAAACTTTTCTGTTTTATCTGCCCTGACCTCTCTGTAGGCCATGATGAAGGTATGTGAAAACCTTTGGTAAAACGTTCTCTTGTCCGGTTTCTACGACAACCTCTAGGTTTAATTTCCTCTGAGTGACATTTTGTTCACTCCATTTCACTATTTTCTGCCTCCATTCTTACTTGTGATATTGCTGCTCTGCAAGACTCTAATTTTGGTCCCATGCTCTTCTTAGTATTTGAGCTTACCCTGGATGACTATTCAAATCTAGCAGTTTCACCTACACTTGATCTTGCTCCCAATTATTAACATCAGGATAGATACCAACATGAATCCCCAGAGTCACACACCTAATTGATTCCACTTCGCTTTGTTGTCCTATGGATACTGGAACCTTCATCTTGTCCCACACTGAATTCGTTTTCCCTTACAACCTGTTCATGCTCCTATAAACTTTTTTCTTTAATTAAAATATAACATACAATGTTATATCGGTTTCAGGTGTGTAACACAGTGATTCAATGGTTCTATACATTGCGAAACACTCACCATAAGTGTAGCTACCACCTGTCATCATAAAAATTATACTAACTACATTCCTTATGCTATACTTGTCTCTGTGACTTATTTAGTTTATAACTGGAAGTCTGTGACTCTTAATCCCCTTCACCTATTTCATCCATCCACCTCCACTCCCCTCCGCTCCAGTTTGTTCTCGGTGTTTAGGAGACAGTTTCTGTTTGTTCGTTTGTTTTGTCTTTTTAGATTCCACATATAAGCGAAATCGTATGGCACTTGTCTTTCACTGTTCGACCTCCCTCATTTAGCATGATACCCTCTAAGTCCATCCATATTGTTGAAAACGGCAGCACTTAATTCTTTCTTATACACCACATTTTCTCTATCCATTCATCTATCATTGGACACTGAGTTTGCTTCCTTTGCTCCTACAGTCTTGTTAAAGAATTAATGGCACTGCAATGCATTTATTGTCCTAATCCAGAGACACAAGTCACCCTCAACTATGTCCTCTCACCCTGACACACGTTATTAGTCACCAATTCCAACAAATTCTCTCTTAAATC
Source organism: Prionailurus bengalensis (assembly GCF_016509475.1). Classification (NCBI taxonomy): domain Eukaryota; kingdom Metazoa; phylum Chordata; class Mammalia; order Carnivora; family Felidae; genus Prionailurus; species Prionailurus bengalensis. Next base: position 50,829,974 of record NC_057345.1, on the reverse strand, counting down.
CACTCCCTCCTTAATTTGTCTGTATGTCTTGCTTATGTTGTGAAACTCCTAATCTTTTAGTAATTGTCTACTATAGGGCATTTTTTTTTATAAGAGCAAAAAAACCAGACTACTTTATAATGTGAAAACAAAGATAAATGGTATCATACCATGCATCAGTGGTATATCTAGAAGACAGTGTTCCTGTGTATGCCGAGGTCTTGGAAACAACTCGAGTCCTGGGGAGTTGATATAAAGGCAAATCTTCTTGCTCCCTTCTTTGAGCCACAGCAGGAAGTTCAACAAGCAAGCCAGGACCTTGGGCATCATCTGGAATCATCATACCTACACAGCAAACCCAGATGATAGTGAACACAAGATGCTTTCATTTAGCCTTCATTCATTCAACAAATAGGCCTTTTCTAGGTAGAAATCTTATTAAGTAAAATGTTTAATATGTCAGATGGTGAAAAATGAAGGAAGGAAGGAGGACAGGGACTCCTCAGTGGAAGAGAGTTGCATTTCACACATGGCCTTACTGAAAAGAGGACATTTTAGCAATATAAATATTTTATCAAAAGAATCCCCTTAATGATGGTATTCTAATCTCACTACACATTTTCCCTTATCAACCTCAGCTGTCCCAACTGCAGGCACTCCTGCATTTCACTTATTAAAAAATAAATAAATAAATAAGGGGTGCCTGGATGGCTCAGTCGGTTGAGGCTCTGACTTCAGCTCAGGTCATGATCTCGCATTTTGTGAGTTCAAGTCCCATGCTGGACTTGAACAGCTCAGAGTCTTGAGCATGCTTCGGATTCTGTGTCTCCTTCTCCCTCTGCCCCTCGCCACACACACACACACACACACACACACACACACTCTCTCTCTCTCTCTCTCTCTCTCTCTCTCTCTCTCAAAAGTAAACAACCATTAAAGAAATATTATATTGCATATTTGAAAGTTACTTAAGAGAATAGATCTTAGAAGTCCTCATCACGCACACAAAATAATTTCACAGAATGACAAATAACCAAATAAAAAATCTTACATCAAAAAATGTTTTAATTTTAATTCCAGTGTAGTTAACACACATTGTTATATTGGTTCAGGTATACAATATAGTATTCAACAACTCCATACATCACCCGGTGCTCATCAGGTTAAGAAAACAGATTTTTAAAGGGGCTTTGTTTATAAATTTCATAATTCTTTTACAGTTGTTACCTATTTAATTCTCGTGTCAAACTATGAGTTAGAAAAGATACTAACAACTGTTATTTTATAGATGGAGAAATTCAAGTTAAGGAATTTTGCCAAATGGAATGTGCAAGTTTACCTGACATGCCATCTGTGTTATTTCCACATTTCCTGAAAAAAAGAATAACTGGGGCAGAGTTGTGCATAGAGTCCTACGACTCATAGGACCCTTACTGGCATAGGTCTATTAATCACTCTTAGGATACACCCGATTCTCAGCCAATTTTTCTTGAGCATATTACAAACATGATGAATTGTGATCAAATGTCTTCCTTAAATCCACACATTTATAGTATTTTTTGGAGCTCTGCCTAATCAGAAAATCACAAATTATTTCTAAAAGATATAGGTATTATCCTAAAACTTTTCCTATAAGCATTACCTCAACTCTTTCCATTTCTTCATAATGAACAAATTTTCTAGTAAACTCACTACTACTGCTTTTTATCTTGTCTAGAAACTTTGGAACTGGAGTCTAATCAGTTGGTAATGCAACAGAATCTGAAGAGAGAGTGAATTTAATTTTAATGCTCAGGTTGTGTTAAAGAAGTCTCAGGGTCTGTCCCCCATCCCTATGCACCCTTCACTCCTATTCTCTGGGGCCTCCATTCCTGCAAAGCACTCTAATCCATCTCGATGCCAGAGAGTTCTAGCTTGGCCTATGTCTGCTTCTTCCCCACTGAGGAGGGACCAGGGGTGGGACTAGATTCTGGCCGGAATGGCCAGAAACCAGTGTTAAGAGGGAACTGGCTTTATTTGCAGAGCTGGTTCTCATCCACCCACACTGGTAAAAGCAGACTGTTAAATTATGGCATTGGGTTTCACAGGTTGCTGCAGTTTGTTTAAAACTTTTCATTACCTGTTTCACAGAAAGGCTGCCGTGCCCTTTGCCCCACTCCTCCTCCATGGACTCTGGGTGCTGGTGCTCAGGCACGCATTTCTCATCTGTCACAGTGCGTGACACACTCACACTTTACAGAGCTGTTCGCCAAGTGCACTGCAGTTCCCAGAGCCCATAAAACAAATCAAGTCCTCGAGGACCTATGCAGTTGTTAGGGAAGGGCCATAATAGGAGCACAAAGGTTAGAAAAACAAAGAAGCTAAAAAAATTTTCCTGGACAAATGGAGGTTAATGTTTATAGGAGAGGAATGGGGGAGACTTTCAAAAGGTTTATACTTGGTAAGGAGCAAGAACAGAATGGTCAACAAAATAAAGGCAACGAGAATCCAAGTAGAGAGGAGGGTGGGTTATTGTATAACTTGGCCGCTGCCAGAGGGAGGGAGGGCTGGGGGTTGCAATGCTGTTGAATAGCCACACATGAGCAGCATTTCACTCTCTCATTCAACAAATATTTCTTGAGCACCTACTATGGTAACAAAAATCAGATACAAGCCTTGCCCTCCAGAAGCTTAATTTATAGGAAGAGGTAGGCATGCAAATGAGTATGTGTGTCTGACCCTTGAGTGCAATGACAGAGAATCATCCAGGGTTCCCTGGGGGCACCATCCAGACAAGGGCAGTCAAAGACTAGGAATCAGAACTACCTTCTGTCAGAAACCTTTTGAAATGTTGTAATACTAAATGTGTTATTGATTTGGAATTTATCTTGTAAGCTTTACCTTACTAATTATGCTCATTATAGGTTTATTTTCACAGCCCATGAAGAGTAAAGGCGCTTAGAAGCTACTGTTGGACTAAATATGGGATCAAGAATAGCTCTTCACATATAAGGTTCTCAAAAATAATTTTTTTTTTGATGTTTATTTTTGAGAGAGAGAGAGAGACAAAGCATAGCAGTGGAGGGGCAGAAAGGAGACAGAATCTGAAGCAGACTTCAGGCTCTGTGCTGTCAGCACAGAGCCCAATGTGGGGCTCAAACTCACAGACTGTGAGATCATGACCTGAGCCAAAGTCGGACGCTTAACTGACTGTGCCACCCAGGCGCCCCTCTCAAAAGTAATTTTTAAATTTATTGCTCAGAAAAAGAAATTTAATTGTTCAGAGATAAACCTAAAACTGTCTGATACTAATAAAGAGGTCAAAGAGTTACAGATTTGAAAGAGGGCTTAGAGAATACTTAGCCCAGGGGAGTTTACTTAGGAGAAGCTGGCGGGACTGCCTGGTGACACAGCAGGGTACCTGCTTTGTACAGAGGGACGTGGGACTAAGTATCAGCCCTTTGCTGGAAAGGATCTCAAGAGCAAAATCAAACTCTGACTAGAATAAATTCAATATGTATGCTGCTGAAATCTGTATCGACTCTGTATTAATAATTTCTCAGCCTACCCACAGTTAGCATTAATCCAAATAGTCATGCCTGCCACATGGCATTCTAGAGGCTTTCAAAATTTTTTCCTAAAAGCATGTGGTTATGAATGCATTTCCAGTGAGGACAGATCTAAGATATACAAGTTTAACTTCATTCCCAAAGCTATAATCTCTAAAAAAATAAATTCCCAGATCCTTGTAAAGTATCAGACTGAGGCAGAGTAGAGGGCATAATGGGGGGACCTCTAAAAGATACATCCAAGTCATAGAACTTGTCAATGTGACCTTATTCGGAAAAAAGGTCTTTGCAGATACATTTAAGTATCATGAGATGAGACCATCCTGGATTACCCAAGTGGGCCCTAAATCCAATGACAGATGTCCCTATAGGAGACAAAGAATAGAAGACACAGGTCAAGAGAAGAGAGCCGTGTGAAGACAGAGGCACACATAACAGTGATGCAGCCACAAGTCAAAGAAGGCTGGAGCCACCAGAAGCCGGAAGAGGAAACGAACAGATTATTCCCTAGGGCCTTCAGAGGGAGCACAGCGCACCTTGATTTTAGGGCTTTGGGCCTTGAGAACCGTGAGAGAATTAATATCTGTTGTTTTAAGCCACCAAGTTTGCGACAACTTGCTACAGCAGCCCTGGAAAACTTCGAGAGCCAGTAGAGGTCAGAAGTAATTTTGGAGCCATTTAGGTAATACACAGAGGAGAGCTCAAGAGGAACTACCTTCTCCATCTTCTTCCCAACTCTGCTGCTCTTCCCCACAAACACCCACCCCATATAGCCAGTTTATCCTTTCAATCCTGACAGTGTAGAGCAGTGAGTGATTCTCAACTCTGCCCCCCCCCAGGGGACATTTGGCAGTGTCTGAAGACATGTGATCTTGATCAGGCCTGGGAATGTGAGTACCACTGGCATCAGAGTTAGAAGGCAGAGAAGCTATTAACATTCTACCAAGCACAGGTCAGCTCTCCACCATAAAGAATCATCTGGTCCAAAATAGTAATGACATTGCTATAAAGTATCAGTGGCGATCAAACAGATATGGCCTATTAATTCAATTATTCATTCATTTGTGCAGTAAATCTTCTCTAAGTACTTAAAGGACTATGGAAATGTGATAAAAATTTTTAAAACAGTTTAATGGAACACTTTTGGGGGGAAAAGTCCCATTTTTATCCTAGTCACAATCGGTTATACATCATGAAAAACTGCATAAACTCATCAAATCCTAGATATTCAAAATTAACTACCCATGCTCTGTTTTGACTCGGAACTGACAACTATTTATCATCTCAGAGAGGACTTGAATCTTTACTGCTAATGACTCCATTCTCTCGATTTTACTCAACAGAATGCTGAATTCATAAAAACCATTACATGGCTTTCTATAATGCACTCCATCCCCTCCAATGTATTACCATACAACATGAGAATTGTCCAGAGAAAGACTTTTCCTATAAGCAGAGTCATAACACATGAAGGACAGCATAAATCCTGAACAATGGCTCTATAAATCCCAGTGCTGTGAAAGAACTTAACAGTCTTACCTAGGGATCTCAATAATAAAACAGCCTTTGATATTTCAGTGTTGGATGAAGAAAAATTATTTTTCACAGTTGAATTTTCAAAATTATGTAAGAGTCAATATTGGGGGTAGGCAAGGAGAGGCACTATACTTTTAGGATTCTTTAATGGAAACTAAGTTATTAATGCACCAAAATTGACCATAATATATGGCTATAAAAATGTTTCATAAATGTTTAAAATATGACTCTCTTTATTAATATTTAACAACCTCATTCAATGAGCTAACAGTATCACTTAATAGCATCAGAGGTTTTAATATATATTAGTAGAGACTTATTTCAAACTTAGCACGTAAGGTACTAGTTTTAGTTTTAATCCACACTGCTTATAAAAAGCAAAATCAGGCATTGAAAATATAGCCCTTTCAGAAAAGAGAATCTTAAGTTCTATGTTGAAATATGAGCCAGGTTTATTCTTCCAGATATTCTGAAGCAGATTAATAAACATTTAAATTTGCATCATTATGAATGAAAATAGGACAGTAAGACTTATCGTCTATAAAAACAAAGCTGAAAGATTGCAAAATAATGTAATTTGTGTTTATGAGAAACAAAAACCACAAACCTAAATCCAGACTGCTTTGTGTTAATGAATTAAGATTTTCCAGATCATCAAATCTGCCTTGTTGACTGCTTCCTTCAGATGAGGGCATGGAGGGTAGGGAATCAATGCCAAAATTTTCTTTCATCTTGAGAGGAAGAAAGACAGAAATGCATTAGTACTTCGTGATAAAATGAGGTACATCATAATGTTGTTCAAACCAGATAATGATTGCAGAAAACTGGTCCTGCAAACAGGCCTCCTCAAGTAGTGGTTTATGCAATGGTAAGCAGTAATGAATGCTGGTAACTTAATCTCCACAAGAGTACTAATAGTTTTTTAGTACTATTAGGTTAATAGTTTTTTTTTTCTTTTTTTTTTTTTACACTGGATTTTTTTTCACAAAAAAAATTGTTTTATAAACATTAATGAGTGGATTTAAGTAAACAATCACAAAGGTATAAGAATAAAGATCTATCCAGTCAAGCAAGGTCAATGGCTGACACACACTAACTCATAGAGTATGTTGGAGCACAACCTCAATAGCTTCACTGACAATCCCAAATGAACTGGTGGATTTTCACAGCTCTGAGCTCTTGCTTTACCCTCCCTAACACCTTTATCTGCCCGGCAAACACCAGCTACCCAAACCTAAAACCTACAGATAAGCACATTTTTGCATTTTCCAGTTGTCTTCCTTTGATACATGTCTTCTCTGGTTTCCCAAAGTTACAACCTTCCAGAACATATGATTTTCGCTGAAATATTTTATTATCATATTTTAAAAACTTTTATAAGCATAAAATTAAATGACAATGTTAGGGCCACCATAGGGATATACTGCAATTCATTTAAGACAAGTAACACCTATGTCATTCTCTGTTGGAAATTTAGCTTGTTCAAAACTAAAACATGAATGACATCTTTTACAGGGTCCCCATTTTTTTTCATTATGTTATATTGGTCAGACCTCAATGGTATGAGAAGGATCTCTCATAAACTGGTGAACCAAATACTGCTAGCTTTTTCCATACAGATTATGAATATAGCTAAGTATAGAACTGTATCAGATATTTAATGGAGATATTCAACTCAAATATTAAATTGGGGTGAGAAAGGAGATACAACTATATAGTTGCCTAGAATAAAATAAGAATTTCTTAGAGAAGGGAATAAGGAGGAAATAGTAAGCACTGAATATTTATATTTTATAGCAATTTGGGACTTATTAAAAAAAGTTTATGGCAACTATATGAGGAATAAGAGAATTGATATCTGAATCTGAATTTCAATATAAAAGGGTAAGATCTTTAGGAAAAAAAAGTTTTATGAAAAAAAAATTTTTTGAATGTTTATTTTTGAGACAGACAGAGCATGAGTGGGGGAGGGGTAGAGAGAGAGAGGGAGACACAGAATCCGAAGGAGCCTCCAGGCTCTGAGCTGTCAGCACAGAGTGCGACACGGGGCTCAAACTCACGGACTGTGAGATCATGACCTGAGCTGAAGTCAGACGCTTGACTGACCGAGCCACGCAGGTGCCCCGGAAAAAAAAGTTTTTCTAAATAGAGAAGAAAATAAAAAAACATACAATTAGTCTTAGGTAATTAATCCTCAGGCAAGAGTCAGATATTTTTATTCATTTATTTTTTCATGTTTTTTATTTATTTTTGAGAGAGAGACAGAGTGTGAGCAGGGGAGGGGGAGAGAGAGGGAGAAACAGAATCCGAAACAGGCACCAGGCTCTAAGCTGTCAGCACAGAGCCTGACACAGGGCTTGATCCCACGGATCACAAGATCATGACCCGAAGCTGGACACTTAACCGAAAGAGCCACCCAGGTGCCCCAAGAATCAGATCTTCTAAAAAGGGGCAAAAAATGTGGACATTTCTTCAGCGGGTGGCCAATGAACACATGAAAAGTTGCTCAACTTTTCTTAATAATTAGAAAAATGCAAATCAAAACCACAATAAGGGATGCCTGAGTGGCACAGTCAGCTAAGCATCCGACTTTGGGTCAGGTCATAATCTCACAGTTCGTGAGTTCGAACCCTGCATTGGGCTCTGTGCTGACAGCTCAGAGCCTGGAGCCTGCTTCATATTCTGTCTCCGTCTCTCTCCCTGCTCCTCCCCTGCTTGTGCACTATCTCTCTCACTCAAATATAAATAAACATTAAACAAATTAAAAAACACACACACACAATAAGATACTACTTGGGACCTATTTAAAAAAACAAAAACAGGGGCGCCTGGGTGGCTCAGTCGGTTAAGTGGCCGACTTTGGCTCAGGTCATGATCTCGTGGTCCGTGAGTTCGAGCCCCGTGTCGGGCTCTTTGCTGACAGCTCAGAGCCTGGAGTCTGTTCAGATTCTGTGTCTCCCTCTCTCTGACCCTCCCCTGTTCATGCTCTGTCTCTCCCTGTCTCAAAAATAAATAAAATGTTAAAAAAACAAACAAACAGAAAGCAGGTATTGGCAGGCATGTGGAAAAACCGGAAAATTTCTGCACTGCTGGTGGGAACGTAAAATGATACAGCTACTGTGGAAAACAGGATGGTGGCACCCCAAAAAATTAAACACAGAATTACCATATGAATTGCCATATGCAATGTTGCATCTGGGGAAATACTCAAAAAAATTTAAAACAGTTATTTGAACAGATACTGTATACCAGTGTTTGCAGCAGTATTATTCGCAATAGCCTTAGGTAGAAACCCAGATGTTCATCAAGTGATGAAGGAGTAAACAAATTGTGGTATATACATACAATGGAATGTTATTCAGCCTTACAAAGGGAGAAAATTCCAACACATATGATGTGGATGAAACTGGAAGGCATTATGCTAAATGACATAAGCCCCGCACAAGAGGACAAATATTGTATGATTCCACTTATATGAGATACTGAGTCAAATTCTTAGAGAAAGAAAGTAGAACTATAGTTTGTTGCCAGGGAATGAGAGAAGGGAAGAATGGACAGTTACTGTTTAATGGGTACAGACTTTCAATCTGGGAAGATGAAAAAGTTCTGGAGATGGATGGTGATAATGATTGTACAATAATTAAAGTGTATTTAATGCTACTGGAACTGTAAACCTAGAATGATTAAAATGGTATATTTTATGTTCAGTATCCCCTCCTTATCTGTGGTGGACACATTCCAAGACCCCCAGTGGATGCCTGAAACCAAAGATAGTACTATACCCTGTATATACTGTTTTTTCATATACATGCATACCTATGATAAAAGTTTAATTTATAAATCAGGCACAGTAAGAGAGTAACAATAAATAATAAAGAAATAGAATATATTCCAATAAGAGTTATGTAAATGTGGTCTCTTTCTCTCTCAAATATCTTACTGTACTGAAGTCACCCTTCTTTTTATGATGATGATGTGAGATGATAAAATGCCTAAGTGATAAATAGCGAGGTGAATGGTGTAGGCACATGTCAGGCTACTAGTGACCTCCTGACACTGTTGGAAGGAGGATCATCTGTTTCCAGACCTCAGGTGACCGCAGGTAATGGTACTGTGAAAGGGAAACCACAGGGACTACTAGGATGTATATTTTACTACAACTAAAAATAAAAAACCAGATCTGTAAATCTTGATGGTTTTACCCTTCAATTAAAATGGAGAAATGAGTGATAGAGAAAGGTAAAGTTAAGTAGCAGGTACTACAAATATAGTTACGTCTGTACCCCAAAATGGATGTTACAATAAAGACAGAAATGATAATGTTCCTCTACCCTTCTGGAGGGCACTCTCTAAATAAGAGTATTGAGAATTATATATTTATAAAATATTCAAATGTTTTAACAATCTACCCAGGGATTGTAATATTAGATGATAAATTTTTTTTTTAATTTTTTTTTTTAACGTTTATTTATTTTTGGGACAGAGAGAGACAGAGCATGAACGGGGGAGGGGCAGAGAGAGAGGGAGACACAGAATCGGAAACAGGCTCCAGGCTCCGAGCCATCAGCCCAGAGCCTGACGCGGGGCTCGAACTCCCGGACCGCGAGATCGTGACCTGGCTGAAGTCGGACGCTTAACCGACTGCGCCACCCAGGCGCCCCTAGATGATAAATTTTTATCACAGGACTATATTTCTGAGAGGAGGGTAAATAAAGATTCAAGCCCATCCTGATCTTATGTGTGTAACTGTTATAAAGAATCAGAATATTCTATCAAAAACATGCCACTTTGGCATAAGGATTATTTTGAGAGGAAGACAAATGAGAAACAGCACACACAGAAAAGCTATCTTCCCCTGATTCTTTTTTTTTTATGAAATTTATTGACAAATTGGTTTCCATACAACACCCAGTGCTCATCCCAAAACCCTGATTCTTGATCACTAGAGAGGACACTAGATTTTGTTCTGCTAAGAGATGGCACCAAGAGAAACATACATAACAAAACAGCCCTTATCTTCCATCAATTTCCCCCTTATATTTACCTTCCTACAGCTCTGACCCTAAAACCTAAACTCCTTTTCCTTTGTCTTGTTACTTCTCTAGAAATGTATTGTTCTTTGTTAAAATGCCACATAAGCCCGAGTTCTAAGCACCCCTTTGAGTTATTCATCACTGAGTTTCTTCTGCTTGTGTGCATGCCACACTTGTTAATAAATTGTTTTCCTTTTGCCAATCTTTCATCAGCTTAATTTCCACAGCCCAGCCACAAAACCAATGAGGTTAGAGGAAAAAAAATTGTCCCTCCCCTACACTGTCATCATTGTAGAGTCCAGAAAGGGAGGAAAAGAGTTAATGCCCAAAACAAGAACATATAATTATTTAAAGAAAATAAAATTTTGTGCAGACTAGACACATTAGGTCTGAAACAATTTTAATCAATGCCACTTTAGAGGGTTTACAGAGGTCACCTCACAGAATCAGAAATGGAAAATAAAAAGAAGGAAGCTAGGAAATTTAACAGAGATTCAGTAATTAGAATGTATGCCTTTCAAAATGTGAGCATTGAATGTTGTTATAAACCAGCGTTTCAAATAGTAATTTAACAAACAACAGAGTAAGTGGTTGTATTGTGAAGATCATTGCTATGTGCTTACGAATGGAATTCTTTTAAAGCCTACTGCCTTGCAAATGAGTAGTTGAGATCAGGATAAAATTTTGACTGATAGTATGGATTCAAAAATTACTGTATCTTGGGGTGCCTGGGTGGCTCAGTCTGCTAAGCATCCTCTTGGCTTCAGCCAACACAGGTCGTGATCTGACAGATAGTGAGATGGAGCCCCACATCAGGCTCTGCGCTGGCAGTATGGAGGCTGCTTGGGATTCTCTCTCTCTGCCCCTCCCCCATTTGCACTCCCTCTCTCAAAATAATAAAATAAACTTTAAAAAAAAACTACTGTATCTCAAACAACTTAGATGAAAATTAAGATGGTATATCCAGAAAGCTGTGTTAAATGACCGAAAAGTGATTCTAGTGGTAATGGAAATATGGACATTCAATATGTGTTGAAAGAATCCAAATAAAATTGCCATTAAATGTAAGAATGCAAAAAAATTTAACATTTGACAGTGTTTAAAATGTGAATGTTTAAATTTATGATGTAAATATGGTGAATGTAGCTTTGACTATTTCATCTAGAACCCTAAAAATTTATACATTAAAATGGGCCTCTTTTTCAGGTTACCTTGTATTTGGGTAAATAGAAAATTTTCCTTATAGAATAAAGCCACAAGTGACTATTTGAGAACATTCACTAATCTGTGATTAGAATTTGTTCCACATAACTGGATATTCTGTTTGAGTTCAAGTACTTAGCGGTATAGGAACGGGACCAGCAAGGAAAGAAAGCACCAATGTCAATGGCAACACACCAGGTGATTCTCTGTTACTTCTTCCTATATCCAGGTATTATTCACATAATCTTAAAATATCTGTTCTCTGGTAGGCTTCCCAGAGTCCTTTATCATGGGTAATCCTCTAGGGTCCATAAATACAGCTTGTAGAGCACCTTGAATAGCAGAAGGACCCATAGCATTTGCAAAAGGGGAGAAAGGAAGATAGGTTTGAAGGAGGAGGGAGCACAAAAACCAGCCTCATGAGCCCTGTAATAGAGCAAAGAAAGGCCCACTCCCCACAGCACTGCAAGAAAGTGGCTGACCTCCGTGAGGGGAACAGTGCACTGTACCTAAATATATTGTTAAGTGGCCTTTTAAATATCCCTATATAATAAGTTTCTTTTCATTCACCTGGAAATTAATCTTCAGCATGAAATGAACAAACAAACCAAAACATTAAAAAATGTCCCTAATGAAAGATTCCAATTGGTGACCAGTTAACTCTAATTTTATAAAAATAAAGTTTATTGGTTATCTAATAGCAAAGTCAAACCTATTGAAATATAATGCTTTCCTGTCAAGTTGAAAACAGGTAGTATCACAAATGTAAAGATAATTTTTTAGAGTTCAGTGACCTTCTATTTAGTATGACACATAACACAGAACAGTGTGGGTAAGCAAGACATAAACAAGAGATCTTTAATTAATTTTGCCTTGATTTTTCCCTGATAAATACTATGTGAGAAATACAACGCTGTGTTTCTCTGGGAGATAAAAAATCACAAATGGCCAAACAGCTCTTTTTTGAAATGGATAATCTGGAGAAATAAATCACTAAAAAAATCAAGGCAAAAACCACTATAAACCACTATAAAAGGCAACTGCAGCCTATTGACTCTCACTAGAAGTTATATAATACAGAAAAGATGAGTTTATACTTACAGTAATACACAGTACGGTGTATCTTGGAAAAATGATTAATTACAAAAATTACCTTTTCCATTACATTTTTTTTTTGAAATGCACAGGACTTAGCAACAGGGATAGGGAGGGAGGGAAACAGAATGGGGGGATGTGGAAGATCTGTTCTCAACCCTTACCATGTTTTCAGCGCTGTAGCCATACTGCTGTGTTTCCTGGGAATAGATACTCATCATGGACCTTGCTTCTTGAAGCTCAGGTGGTTCACTGTCATGTAACCACTGTGTGCCAAAATGAAGTTCCTTCACGGAGGGAACAGGAGCAGCCTCTTGAAGGTGCGAAGAGGCATACAAGTCCATGGACTGAAAGCGATCTTGATACAGCTCATATTCTTCATCCACAAGCATCTCTCTTTCTTCCCCCATCTCTTGCAACCTGGGAGTCAGAAATTCACGCATCTCCCAGGCCTCCTTGCTGTTGTCTATCTCTTTTTGTTGGGACTGGAAAGTCTTCCCCAAATCTAGGAACGGCTCATCTACAAGTTCCTCTTGATAATAGGGTTCATCTCTAAATCCCTGTAAATAAAAGTTGCAAAATAATTTGAATTCCCTCTCCTTTAAAGCGGCACTCTATACATTAACTGGAAGGTTAACCCATGACAGAACCACAGTGACTACATTCCATGCCCAGCCACAGCTAACTTGAACGGCTCTCCATCACAAAGGAGGAGAAATAAATGCTCACTCCCACACAACCCTCAAAGCAGGAAAGGGACAAACAGTTGAGAGGCAGAAATCTGCCACTGGCAAGGTGAATGACTATTCTAAAAGGTTCGTTACACATTAACCACCTGAAACTTCTCAATCAGAAATAAGAATTTTGTTAACTGCTACATGAATATTTAACTCATGCATCTCAGAGAAAAGTAGTACATAAATATAGATACACATCATTCTATTCCCTAAGAAAGCAAAAACTTAAAAAGTCAGGATTTTCAAGCTTAGCTAAATCAAAATAAATTATGGCTATTGAAATTATCAAAAAGCATTCTCCATAAACTAAAGATATGGGAAGTAGGTCTCAACTACTTTGAGTATGACTATTTTATAATATGCCTATGTAACAGACATGTAATTTTTTCATCTGTAGTGAAATTACATGGCAAAAAGGAATGAATATAGAATGCTTTCTAATTAATTTATATTTTACTAATGAGAAGATCAAGTACATGCAACTGAAACTAAATAGTCACATATGTGCAGAAACTTTGTTGAATTCCCAGGTAATGCCTGAGAAATGTATGGGTTTGCTGAGCCTCTAACCTAACCCTGGAGGATCCTCAGAGTGCTGACCACATTGAGGCCCAATTCCTCCTGAGAGATCAGTGACATTTTCTATTTGGAGACCTATTCATTAAATATTACCAAATGTAAATTCATGGAATGAATCACTACTTCCCACCTTTATATTATTATAGCGTATCAAATACAGCAACCTAGTTAATTTTTTTAAAGGTGTATTTACAGGGTATATTTAAAGAAGTCATATACTTATGAAATTTTAACAAAAAATGTTGACACTAAAAAACCCACAATGTACAGTATAGAAATAAACATCAGGGGCGCCTGGGTGGTTCAGCCGGTTAAGTGTCTCCGACTTCGGCTCAGGTCATGATCTTGCAGTTTGTGGGTTCGAGCCCCACGTTGGCCTCTGTGGTGGCAGCTTGGAGCCTAGAGCCTGCTTCACATTCTCTGTCTCCCTTTCTCTCTGCCCCTCCCCCACCTCAAAAATAAACATTAAAAAAATATGTAAAGAAATAAACATCAGTTTGAGACACTGTCAATAAATTATGCAAAAAATATCACCAGATGGTTGCTATCAAGTAAAGCAAAACCATACACCATTCTCTACCTGCAAAGAGCAAAATAAGCACAATTCATTTTAAGAATAAAAAAGGAAAAGCTTCAAAATATACTTCCTAAAATTAAAGCATAATGATGGTTTTGACTAAATAACTTTTCTTTAGAAAGTATTGAATGAGAAGTCCTTTGGAATAGCTCTGTTTTCTACAGCATTTTAAATGCAGGTCTATTTTCAAACATATGTTGTACCCTCAAAAATTTAAGAGTATATTAGCGATACAAAATCAGATATGTTTGTGCTTTGAAAATGACTCATATCTGGCCTATGTTATTTATGAAGCCAATGTCATACAAGAGGGAAACCATTTCATCTTAAAAAAGTTAAAAAGAGAGGAGGATCATTTAATTTGAATCTCTTTAGCCTAGAGAGTGAGAACAAGCTTTTGTCTTCTTTTTTATAGCAATGTTAGCTCACAATAAACCATTCAAATAGGAAATCAATTTACTAAATACCTGGGGTGCTTCGAGTATTAAAGATGAATTTATATCATGAATTGTTTCTGAAAGTTCAGTCTTGTCTTCATTTCTGTTTGAATGTAAAATATAATGACTTTCTCCCTCTTTATCATCTTCCTGAAAATAGAAGCAATTTTTTTTGTTTTGTTATGCACAATTGAAGACATGTTTTTGTCAACTCTGAAGCTATTTTTTATTGACATATAAAATTAAACACTGTGTCCATTAGATGTACAACATAATAATTCGATATATGTATAGTTTGCAAAATGATTATCACAATAAGTTTAGTTACATCTGCAACTTTCAAATATACAATATGGTATTATTAACTGTATTCACTATGCTGTATATTACATCCATAAGACTTATTTATAACTGGAAGTTTGTATCTTTTGACCACCTTCACCCATCTTGCCCACCACTCCTCACCTCTGGCAACTAAAGAAGCACTTTCATAACCAAGAAAATACCTTAGTTTTGAACTCTCTTCAGATTAATTCTCATCTTTCCATTAAATGCAAGGACACAATAAACTTTATGCAAATTATGTCATTAGAACGAACTTTAATAATTAAACAGAAAACCATATTCGGGTCAAAGCTTCTCAAATTTTTGTTTTCTTTTTAAGTATTCCCTATACTACATACAAAAGAATGAAACTTGACTGCTTTCTTTCATTAAGCTCAAAATGGATTAAAGTCCTAAGCATGAGACCTGAAACCATAAAAATCCTTAAAGAGAGTACAGGCAGTAATTTCTCTGCCTGTGACATCAGTCATAGCAATATTTTTCTATAGGTCTCTTGAGGCAAGGGAAATAAAAGCAAAAATAAACCATTGGAACATCAAAATAAAGTTTCTGCACAGCAAAAGAAACAATCAACAAAACTAAAAGCCACCTACAGAATGGGAAAAGATATTTGCAAATGACATATCTGATAAAGGGTTAGTATACAAAATACATAAAGAATTGATACAACTCAATACTTAAAAATCAAATAATCCAATTAAAAAATGGGCAGAACAGACATTTCTACAAAGAAGACTTCTAGATGGCCAACAGACATATGAAATGATGCTCAACATCATGCATCATCAGAGATATGCAAATCAAAACTACAAAGAAATATCACCTCACACCGGTCAGAAGGGCTAAAATCAAAAACACAAGGAACAACAAGTGTTGGCAAGGATGTGGAGAAAAAAGAACCCATGTGCATTGTTGGTGGGAATGTGGACTGGGGTAGCCACTGTGGAAAACAGTATGGAGGTTCCTCAAAAAGTTAAAAAGAAATATCACATGATCTAGTAATTTCACTACTGGGCATTTATTCAAAGAATATGAAAACACTAGTTTGCAAAGATATATGCACTCTTATGTTTATTGCAGCATTATTTACAATAGCCAAATTATGGAAGCAGCCCAAGGGTCCATCGATAGATGAATGGATAAAGAAGATGTGGTATATATGGACAATGGAATATTACTCAGCCATTTAAAAAGAATGAAATCTTGCCATTTGCAACAACATGGACAGAGCTAGAGAGTACAATGCTAAGCAAAATAAGTCAGAGAAAAGACACCATATGATCTCACTCTTATGAGTGAGATGGAATGTAAGAAACAAACAAGCAAAGGGAAAAAGAGAGAGAGACAGACAGACAGACAGACAGACAAACCAAGTAACAGACTCTTAACTGTAGAAAACAAACTGACAGTTGCCGGGGGTGGTAGGGGAGGTGGATAGGTGAAGGGGATTAAGAGTGCACTCACCATGAGAAAAAAAATTAAAAGAAAAAAATGTTTAATGGTTATTTATTTTTGAGAGTGAGAGCATGAGCGGAGGAGGGGCAGAGAGAGGTGGACAGGGAAGTGGGCTCTGTACTGACAGCACTGAGCCTGACGTGGGGCTCAAAATCACGAACAGTGAGATCATGACCTGAGCCAAAGTCGGACGCTCAACCAACTGAGCCACCCAGGTGCCCCTGAAGTGGTAATTTTTTTAAAGAGGGAAAATTCAACAGAGTAACAGAAGTTTCACAAGGTTGTCAGAAGATCAAATTACCAAGTCAGTATCATTACCGCCACTTCAGCAGTAGCTAATTTAATAAAAATGTAATAGAAAATAAGACATCATTCACAAAGGGGGAAAACTCAGTAAATTATCTCAGAATTAAATTTGAAAAACACTGCACAGAACATTTAAGGAGAAAACTGTAAAAGAAGATCTGATTAAATAGATATACTATGTTTACAGGGGAAAAAAAAGTATTTCTTACATTAAAAACATCACTTACTACATCACTTACTAGTAAGGTCCTTATTAAAAAAAGTACCTTAATATTAAGCAATGTATCAGGGGGCACCTGAGTGGCTCAGTCAGTTAAGCTCTGGGTCATAATCTCACGGTTTGCGAGTTCGAGCCCACATCAGGCTCTGTGCTAACAGCTCAGAGCCTGGAGCCTGCTTCAGATTCTGTCTCCCTCTTTCTCTGCCCCTCCCCTGCTTGCGCTCTGTCTCTCTCTCAAAAATAAATGTTAGGGGAGCCTGGGTGGCTCAGTAGGTTAAGCATATGACTTCAGCTCAGGTCATGATCTCACGGTTTGTGGGTTCAAGCCCCACGTTGGGCTCTGTGTTGACACCTCAGAGCCTGGAGCCTGCTTTGGATTCTGTGTCTCCCTCTGTTTCTGCCCCTCCCCTGCTCTCTCTCTCTCTCTCAGAAATAAATAAACATTAAACAAAATTTTTTTTCAATATATGAAATTTATTGTCATATTGGTTTCCATACAACACCCAGTGCTCATCCCAAAAGGTGCCCTCCTCAGTACCCATCACCCACCCTCCCCTCCCTCCCACCCCCCACCAACCCTCAGTTTGTTCTCAGTTTTTAAGAGTCTCTTATGCTTTGGCTCTCTCCCACTCTAACCTTTTTGTTTTTCCCTTCCCCTCCCCCATGGGTTTCTGTTAAGTTTCTCAGGATCCACATTAGAGTGAAAACATATGGTATCTGTCTTTCTCTGTATGGCTTATTTCACTTAGCATCACACTCTCCAGTTCCATCCACGTTGCTACAAAGGGCCATATTTCATTCTTTCTCATTGCCACGTAGTACTCCATTGTGTATATAACCACAATTTCTTTATCCATTCAACAGTTGATGGACATTTAGGCTCTTTCCATAATTTGGCTATTGTTGAGAGTGCTGCTATAAACATTGGGGTACAAGTGCCCCTATGCATCAGTACTCCTATATCCCTTGGGTAAATTCCTAGCAGTGCTATTGCTGGGTCATAGGGTAGGTCTATTTTTAATTTTTTGAGGAACCTCCACACTGTTTTCCAGAGTGGCTGAACCAATTTGCATTCCCACCAACAGTGCAAGAGGGTTCCCGTTTCTCCACATCCTCTCCAGCATCTACTGTCTCCTGATTTGTTCATTTTGGCCACTCTGATTGGCGTGAGGTGATATCTGAGTGTGGTTTTGATTTGTTAAAAAAATTTTTTTTTAAATAAATAACATTAAAAAAATGAAAAGATAAGCCCCATTCACAGTTAACATGAAAATATATAAATATGTTATATTTGTATAATGTATATCTATATATGACTTAATAAAAAAAAGTCACGTTCTCTTAACTTTTATATATTCATAGTCTTTCTGCCCCAAGCTGACTTTGGGCCACCTTCTTCACACTCTCTACCCCACTTCTGCGGAGGACTGAGTTGAAAGCTCAGTAAACTTTATGTGATCAGGTAAGTGACCACCAAGTGGACAAGAGAGAAAGAGACCTCAGAGAAGATCCACACATCACTATTTATAGCTCGTGAGCAAACAGTTTTGCTAAAAGTGCCCAGATGTTAAAGAAGGAATCAATGGTCGTTCCACTAAGAATTTTTTACCATCCTAAAGTGACCTTTCTCCTCATCCCTTTTGTGGCTTCCCGCTCCCAGGTATCCTGGAAGACTTCTACTCACCGGGAAAAGCCTAGGCAAAGGTCTACCTCACAATTACTACATTCCAAAACCCTATCAGAATATGGCTCTGATATCCTGAAATCTCTGCAGCCCTACCTCTGCCAGGAGCAGCACAGGAATCCACACCCAACTGGTAACTAAGTTCTCTTTTTTACACTACCTGACACTTCCCTTAAACTGCTTCACAGTAAAGTCACACCGTCCAAGTCCTCCAGGACATAAATAGTTTGGGAATTCCTCTGGCAGCCCAAACAACTAGGCAAATAATCATTGGGTAAAATCTATATGAAATTCCCCCCCACAATGAGAATACCAAGAAGATGAGAGCCCACATGAAAATATCACACTCCTCCCCCCCACCAACTTAATTTGTCCAGAAATCAAACCAGGCATCTCATGGTGTTGGCTACGGCAACAAACAGCAAATATGCAATACAAAGTCGAGAACTTGATTAGCTGTGTGCTATACTCCATTTTGAAATATTTAGAGTGCTGGATAGTATAATATACCGGCATCTTTATGGGAAATTCATGAAGGCCATGAGGTTCCCCAGTACATAAATACAGGAATCTATATCTATATATGAACAAATCTGTATCTACCTATACTTATGGACACATGTAGTATGTTAACATACTCATGTAGTATATTGATGTATTTCTTAAAGATATTAGGAGTTCTCTAGGATTGTTCAGTCTTTTCAGAAATGAAAAAATAGGCTCAGGGAAGAAGAGTGGTGTACCTATCATCAAATTCCTAGTATGATGTTTCTCAAAGTGTGAAATTCGGCGTCAAAATTACATGGGTGATTCACTGAAAAGGCAGATCCCTAAATAGCCATCACAATGACTAGATGAAAATCTCTGAGGGTAGGACCTGGAAAGCTGCATTTTAACCACCTCCCAGGTGATTAAGTATATTACATATCTTTGAGTTGAAACCCACTAGGCTAACTCATAAGAAAGCTAGAAACAGAGTCCAGGTTTCTTAAAATCCAGTCCTGGCACTCTATGAAGACCATCTGTCTGTTTCAGACAAGCTATGCAAACCAAGGTAGCAACAAGTTAAATATATAGCACTGTGGCTAACAGTGCAGGGTCTGAGGCCACCTTGCTGAGTTTATACTCTGTCTCTTACTAGTTAGATCACTATGGATAAGATGCTCAATTCTCTGTGTCTTGATAGGCTCATCTCTAATGAGGGTAATAAGAACTACCTCTTCAAGTTGCCAAGAGCATTAAATCAGTTAATGCATATAAAGTGTTTAATATATTGACATATAGTAAGCACTCAATAATATTTTCATACTGCTTGAAAATTATCTTGAAGTATTTTGTTAATTGGGGAACCTCAAAAGCACCCTAAGTGTAATGTGGCCCTCAGTCATAAACACTAATCTGACCCCATACAAAAGATTAAACAGTAAGTGGGGTGCCTGCGTGGCTCAGTTGGTTGAGCATCCAACTTCAGCTCAGGTCATGATCTTGCGGCTTGTGGAGTTCAAGCCCACATCGGGCTCTGTGCTGACAGCTCGGAGCCTGGAGGTTGCTTCAGACTCTGTGTCTGCCTCTCTCTCTACCCCTCCCCCACTCACACACTGTCTCTGTCTGTCTCTCTCTCAAAATAAAAATAAACATAAATAAAAGATTAAACAGAAAGGGGTGCGTGGGTGACTCAGTTGGTTAAGCATCCAACTCTTGATCTCAGCTCAAGTCTTGATCTCAGGATCGTGAGTTCAAGCCCCATGTTGGGCTCCATATGCCTGCCACCCAAAAAGAAGATTACGCAGAAAGAGCACTTAAAGATGACTTGGCCACATAGACTTCTAGATCCTAGGGGTTATGAGGCACTTTGATGGGCAGAAAAGTGGATTAAAATCTCAAACCTGTATGTTAAAACGATATAGTTACTTGGATTTCAACTTACCATGACATCTCAACATCATTCCCAAGTGAAAGTTAAAATGCACAGATTTTAATTTATATCATAAGGAATGTGATGAGAACTTACAGATCTGTGCTAAAAGCATGAAGCTAAAAATAATAGTAAAAGTGGTAGGAGGACTAGTAACGTTAGCAGCTACTATTTATGTAATGTGCTAAGCACTTAATGAACATAATCTTTAGTCCCCCCAAATCTTATGAGGTAGACGTTATGTTGCTAATTTTTTAAGTCAAGGACATAAGAAATTTGTCCTAGGATACACAGAGAGCAAGCAGTGGAACAAGGATTTGAAAGCAGGTGCATCTGTCTCCAAATCCATGTTCTCAACTATTACACTATTATCACTTCCTATAGTAACACAATTGAACACTCACCACCAAGGGCTTACAGATGCCAAGGCGTACAATGCCTGGTGGTACGGCTTTCAACACTTCCACGGCTTCAGCAAGTGTGGTGTTCTCCAAAGAGTATTCGTTGACTGAAACCAGGCGGTCTCCAGGTAAGAGTTCTCCTGCTCTTTCTGCAACACCATCTGCCACCAGGGAACGGATCACAATCACTGATCGTGTGGGATCCAAAGGGTCCTAAAGGATCAAGTAAAGAAGAAACAATGAGTGCATTTCTGAAAATACATGTATTCATGATTCTCATTTGACTATTTATTATAAGTGTCCAGCATTCTGGTGATAGTCTTCCAAATTCTTCTGTTAAAATATCGTTCTATACATCCACACAAATGTCAGCTTCTATCAAGGTGGAAACATAATCCTAACAATTTCAGTTACATATCTGAGGGTTCAATACATACAAATTTCTTCTTTAAACTTTTGAAAACTGCTATTTTGTTGGACCACAAGTCTATGGACAGTTGAATAAGATTCTCTGACATCCTCAAGCGTCCATATTATAGACTAAAGACAAGTCTGCTTTTGGGCAATAAATAGGCTTTAAGAGAAGTATACTATGGTAAATGATACTTCATTTTTATGTATTGCACCAGTATAAAATCCTCCTGTTAAATCAACGAAGTTCAAAACAGACATGGAATCCATGGAATATCCAACTGCATGACAAAAGTATTTTGAAAATAACATAATTACGGGGCGCCCGGGTGGCTCAGTCAGTTAGGCATCTGACTTCGGCCCAGGTTATGGTCTCACAGCTTGTGAGTTCGAGCCCCGCATCGGGCTCTGTGCTGACAGCTCAGAACCTGGAGCCTGATTCAGATTCTGTGTCTCCCTCTCTCTCTGCCCCTCCTCTGCGTGTTCCCTGTCTCTCAAAAATAGATAAATGTTAAAAAAAAATAAAAAATAACATAATTATAATTTATAATCTATAACATGATATAGGGACCCCTAGGTGAGAACTATTCTGATATAAGAAAATGAGCGTCACTTTGTCAACAAAACCAAGGTGAAAATCTCTCCCATCTACTGGGAAGGCCCCGTTTTTTTTTTTTTTTATTAAGCAGCACTAAAGATAATGTTGACATTCGATAAATACATTTGGTTAATAACCAGTTTATAGTCCATTATTTTTTATTTTATTGGACACTCATATACAGCACTTACTATGTGCCAGGCTCTATTCAAAGTGCTTTACACTAACACTTGTCTCTGTTTTTACAGATGAGGAAACTAAGGCTCAGAAAGTTCAGGAAACTTGCCAAGATTACCCACGTGGTAAGTAGCAGAGCTAGGATTCAAACTCAGCCAGTCTGGCTCCTAGGTTCTTACTCTAGACCATCAGGCTCTGCCACTTGCCCCAGTTTAAAATAATGGTACTACAGAGAAAAAATAAATCCCAATCATGACACTTGTTTTGTCTATTTTGTTGCTACAGTTTCATAATGCACATACTATTCCATAAAGTCAAGACGTAGTAACATGAGATTCTACTACTGTTGAACCCTTCCCGACAAATACAAGAGAAACTGTCATGTTTTGTGTTAGAATCAGAAGGCTCAGGAATTAGCAAAGTGAGAATTTGCCAAGTTCCAGGCTTTGTCAGTTTGATATGATTGATGGTTCTTTTGAAGTGTTCTGATCCAGTTTTCCATACCTCTGTGCTTTGGACATCAGAGTTCATTTTCAAGTACTATATGGAATTTTAACCAAATATATCATGTTTAAATCAACAAAAGCCACACAGCTAATTCCTTGAAAAATGCCTTCAAACATAACTGTCATTACTCTCCTTAACCTTGCTTTTCTGCTCCAAGGTCAAGATACTCTTGGTAAATTTCTAACATGCCCTGATGTAGAACACCTCATATATAGGAAAAGGACTGAAAGTAAAAATAGTCATGAGTACTCACTAATAAAGTACATAGTGCTAAACTATAATTACACCAATATTTTCAAGTAGAGGGAGCTATTGCATAGGAAGAGAAGAGAAAAGAACAAAAAAAAAAAAGTACAGTGGTATATCAGCAGGCAATCAGTGCAGATATAAAAGAGCTGTCTGTTTTGTCACCGGCAACCATGAATCACAACACACTTTTCATTCTGAAATATGAAACCATTACATTTTAAGTCTGACACACTAATAAATAAGCTGTACAATTATGTCCTTCATTTAGGATGTCAGTTTATGATGAAAAGCTTTTTTATTAGGGGGGAAGGGAAACTACATAATAGCATATTCCTCTCATGAAATGCCCAGAAAGCAGCTAGCATTACTTCATTTTAATAATTACTAAACTTTCTTAGGGAAAACTGCAACAGTAAAATATACCAAAAGCAAATAAATGATTTCACTAGGTTGGCGTGAGCAATCTCCTTGCAGAGTCATAGAACACCAAATCAGAAAATACTATTTTTAACCTCAACTGGGTGAACAGGTTTTCAAAATGCAACCAGATGAAATGATAATCAGAAACATTTGAAAGAAAGATTAACCAGGAAATAATAGAAATAGAATGATTAACACATTTGCCTTATTACAGAAAAGTCATGGTGAGCATTCATTTATACAAAGCGCAGTCTTCTTTAGACCTCAAGCTAGTTCCAGGTATGCTTCCTTACTAAAATTTATTCAGGCTTAGCCCTCTAGTTATTCTGAACACTAAGTCCAATCTACCACTGCTTTTCCTGGAGGAGAGAACCCAATGGCAGCGTCTTTGTCATTTAAAAAAAAAAGAAAGAAAAGCCATCCATTTCTGAAGATGCCCCATTATGCATAATCACTATTTCATTTTCTGTGATGACTTTTCTAACTGTGTGATTTCCTATGTAGCCGAATGAAGTTGCTTTAATGAGTAACAGTCATTTCCTTTCATGGGGCATCACATGCAGCAGCCGCCCTATGGAAAAACAGCAGCTGCTACTGCCTACTGGGGCGACTGCTGTCCTTGAGGCTTCGCTGCATTAAAAATGCTTAAAAACCAGCCCGATTTAGGCTACTCATCATCAGAAAGGCCTGTTTTCTGAAAAATCTAGCCCACAGTATCATACCCATGTTGTAGCAAACAAAATGTTATAACGGTTGTTTCTAAAGACCTCTACCCAACTTTGAGACCCCATGTAAATTTTTTTTTAAGTTCCCATCAGTTCTTATGACCATTTATCATGATTTTAAAACCTCTGATTCTTCCTATTTTGGTAAATAACACTGCAAGGAACATGGTCTTCCAAAATCAAGACATTGTTTTAGACTAAGCAGTCAATAGAGGGCACTAAAGACCAATCACAGAACACAAGAAACAGCATCTTTTACTATGACAACTACTCTCTTCTGAAGGATTTGGTTCTTCTTTCTTCAAAAGCCTTATATTATTATACACATTATAACAGTATTCCATATGCTTGCTTCAACTTAACCATTTATGAAACTTGTCCCCTACAGCTCTTAAAAATATTAGCAAACCCTGACAATCAGTTAAGGACAGCTAACTTCCCTCAGAATGCCAGACCAAGACAGGAGATCTGACTTGAATTCTTCTCACTATTTAGCAATGAAATCCTGAGAATCCAAATACCCGGTCTCATAAGTGCATACAATCACTGTGCCTGCCTGAAGAAAAGTGCACATAAGAATTTTTGAGGTTTCTTGAAGTGATGCTAACATTTGATGTTATAAACACAGGATGTTTCCATGTTGGGGGAAATCCAAGTTGACAGACTTCTCTCCTCCCATAATCCCTGACTCACATTACCATTTACCCAAGCACTCACTTAATCCCTCTCCCCTAACCCCTACACTGAGTTGCTAGCTAAGGCATGTCAATTTGAACTTCTATCTTTTCTACCTGACCCTTTCTCTCCATTTCCGCCACAACTAAGTTGGTTCAGCTTCTCATTATTTCTTGCCTCTGCAACTGTTTGTCTCACTGTCTCCACTCTTGCTCCCATCAGTTTATTTTCCACAGAAATAAAAGAATGATCTTTAACAATAAAAATGTGATGAGGGGCGCCTGGGTGGCCCAGTCGATTAGCGTCTGGCTGCGGCTCAGATCGTGATCTTGCAGTTTGTGAGAGTTTGAGTCCTGCATGGGGCTGTCTGCTGTCAATGTGGAGCCTGCTCTGGATCCTCTGTCCTCCTCTCTCTGCCCCTCCCTTCCTCACTTGCTCTTGCTCTCTCTCTCCCCCTCAAACATAAATATTTTAAAAAATAAATAAAAATTAAATTTAAAATGTGGTCATAATTTCTTCTCTATTTGAAACACTTCAGTGACACCCAATTGCCTTCGGACCATGTCTTAACTGCTTGTGAGAGCAATTCCTTCAGATATGCAGAGGAGTCTATCGCTCTCCCTACACGTAACACTGCCCGTTTCCATTTGCTCCGCACATCGTCCCAAAGATACAGAACTACTGAAATCCAGCGACTGTGAAATGCTTTGATGCGTTGTCTGACATCCGACAAACCATTCCATCTGCCAGGAATACTTTCTCTGCTCCACTGCCACTTATCTACCTTTTCACCATCAGAGTCCACTCAAGTGTTTCCACCAATGGGAAGCCTTCCCTGACTTTCTCCTCTTGTGATCCCCTAATTCTAGAAGAGGACTTCCATACAGCATTTGTCATAATATAGTTTTCCTTATTGTCCCATATCTCTTAAAATAAGTTGGGTCTGCTGCTTGTTAGATGTATCCATGGCACCTGGCATTTTTCAGAAATTATTTTAACTGTCTTATCTATTAAAAATAAGCTTCATGAGAGTGAGGGTGTGTTTACTTATTAGCTGCTTTATTTCCAGGACGTACTAAAGTGAATGCCATATGGAAGTTACTGAATAGTAGTTGAAATATTGAATGGCAAACTATTTACCTTCTCTCTCCTCACTGGACTGTTAAGTCAAAGGCAAAGGCCACATCCCATCATATATGAATAGGAACAACAATGGTTAGCACTTACTGAGTGTTTGCCATGCCAGGAATGTTCTAGGGATCTTACTAGAATTCATTTATTAACCTTCACACCACCATGAGGTAAGTACCATTATTATCCCTACTTTCAGGATGAGAAAACTAAGACAGAGGAAAAGTACCCAAGGCGCACAGTTGAGAAATGGCAGAGGCAGAATTTAAACCACTTGGTAAAGTTCCAGGGTTGACACTCTTAGCCACTAAGTGATGCAGCTTCCCTATCTTCAAGTACTTGCCAAACAAATTAGTACTGAAAGAAGGCAAATTGATAGACGATATATTTATTACCTTGCCAAAGTGTGTAAACTGAGGCCCTTACGTATGACACTTGGCCACTACAGGTTTATATATCAGTACCTAGTTGATGAAGTTAGCACAGAATGTAGAGCTTGGCTACCATGTACAAATAAAACATGTATTTGTTGGCCAAATTTTAATTTATACCTACTTTCTCAAGAATCCATTCATTTGGTGACCTGAAGACACCTTTACATGAAGGGATACATACATGTGACAATAATTATGCCCAAATGGATAGGATTCCAAGTTTCTACAATGTCTATAAAATGTAGTATATGAATATTTGTGTACCTTCCCACAGATCAAAGAGATCAGAGTTCACATAAGATAAGGCAAGGTGCAGGGGCATCACCTGGGGCAGAATGGTGGCTCAGTTGAAATGTAGGCTCTGTGAGAGACGGCTATCAACCTGAAGATGTGGGGAGCTCTAGCCATGAAGCTGTCACATAAGCAAAACTACCAATACAAGCAAGCAGCGACAGCAAGCTCACTGGAAAGGCATGGAGCAGGGAATGTTAGAGAGAAGAAATAAACAAGAAAAGTGGTCACATTTAATAAAATTGGCCAGTGCATCAGTAAGAGGTATTTTTTAAAGAGGAACATGAGACGTATACCCTGGACTATTCTGACATTTAACATGTATATGCTTTGTAGTATTACTCCAATGCAGAAAAATAGATATCAAGGTGTAAACAATGACCTTACTACATGAATTCAAAATAAAGAACAACTTTTTGATTATTTTTTAATTCTATATTTAACACCCTAACTTTTAAAAGCATTAAGGAAATGGAATATGAATTTTTATAGTAGAATGGCATTGAGAAACAGCATATTTTATTTCAGATAAAAACCTGTGTCTAATAGATCAATGGAACAGGATAGAGAGCCCAGAAATACACCCATGCTTATATGGCCAATTAATCTAGACAAAAGCTGCAAGAATATACAATTGGGAAAAAATAGTCTTTTCAATAAATGGTGCTGGGAAAACTGGACAGTTACATGCTCTATGAAAGGACTGCTTTCTTACACCATACACAAAATAAATTCAAAAGGGATTAAAGATCTAAATGTGAGACCCAAAACCATAAAACTCTTAAAACACAGGCAGTAATCTCTTAAACATCAGCGTTACCAACATATTTATGGATGTATCTCCTCAGGCAAGAGAAAGCAAAACTAAAAATAAACTATTGGGACTATACCAGAATGAAAAACTTCAGCACAGCAAAAAAATAATCAACAAAACAAAAGGCAACCTAGCAAATGGGAGAAAGTGTTTGCAAATGATATATCTGATAAGGGGTTAATATCCAAAATATGTAACTTACACAACTCAACACCAAAAAGAAACTGACTAAAAAATGGATAGAGGACCTGAACATTTTCCTAAAAAACATATACAGATGGCCAGCAGACACAGGAAAAGATGCTCAATATCACTAATAACTAGGGAAATGAAAATCAAAGCTACAATGAAATATCATCCTACCCTGGTCAGAATGACTAGTATCGAAAAGATGAGAAGTGACAAGTGTTGGCAAGGATGTAGAGAAAAGGAAACCCTCATGCACTGTTGGTGGGAATATAAATTGGTGCAACCACTGTGGAAAACAGTAAGGAGGTTCCTCAAAAAAATTAAAAATAAATACCCTAATCCCATTGCGGGAATTTACAACAGCCAACATATGGAAGCAACTCAAGTGTCCATCAATAGATGAATGAATAGGGGCGCCTGGGTGGCTCAGTCAGTTAAGCGGCCGACTTCGGCTCAGGTCATGATCTCGCGGTCCGTGAGTTCGAGCCCCGCGTCGGGCTCTGTGCTGACAGCTCAGAGCCTGGAGCCTGGTTCAGATTCTGTGTCTCCCTCTCTCTGACCCTCCCGCGTTCATGCTGTGTCTCTCTCTGTCTCAAAAAATAAATAAACATTAAAAAAAAAATAGATGAATGAATAAAGCAAATGTGGTATATATATATAGTGGAATATTACTCAGCCATTAAACAGAATGAAACCTTGCCATTTTCAACAACATGGATGGCATTATGCTAAGTGAAATAAGTGAGACACAGAAAGACAGATGCCATATGATTTCACTTATAGGTAGAATCTAAAAAACAAATTAAACAAACAGACTGTCAAATACAGAGAACTTGTGGTTGCCAGATGGGAGGTAGGAAGGAAGATCAGTGAAATAGGTGAAGGGGATTAAGAGGTACAAACTTCCAGTTAGTTATAAAACAAATACGTCACAAAAACAAAAAGTACAGCATAGGGAATATATTCAGTCAGTAATATTGTTGTATGGAGTCAGATGGTGACTACGATTATCATGATGAGCAATAAGTAATGTACAGAATTGGCAAATCACTATATTGTACACCTGAAACTAACATAACACTGTATGTCAACTACACTTCAATAATTTTCAAAATGTGTATAAATTGCTTTACCTTTGATAATTTTGACACTGTTAACTGAGTACAGTATATTAAAATATAAAATTGGCCTATGTAAACTCATGAGAGGAAATATGGTTAAGTCATATAGTCTTAATCCTACATTTAATTACTCTAAGTAGTTTAATTATTAAAGTTCTTTGCTGCTGTACAGCTCACCACACCAAAATAACTGCTCTCCCATATTACCGGAGTCCTTCATCAAAATGAAATGATTTAAAAAAAAAAAAAGACTAGGAATTCAACCTAAATAATTATGAAATAGAAAGTGCTCTACAAATGAACAGATATCCTAATCAATGCATTCAATATCTTGGTATACATTATCACAGAATTAGGCTATTGAGCCTAACTCCACAAATACTCAGATCAGTGTGAGGAAGTATATTTCAAAGATAATTTTAAAGAATCTACATAATTTCTGGATAACATGAAGTAGGTAGCTATGAAATATTTGATCAGAGAATTGTTCCAAATCAGTAATGTTCAACTGAGAGAAAACTATAAAAGTAGCAAGCAGCAAATATTTGTTTCTTGAAGAGCATACTCTTAAATGTGGCCATTATTATTTGAACTAAAGATTATTAGGGGCACCTGGGTGGTTTAGTTGGTTAAGCATCCAGCTCTTGATTTCGGCTCAGGTCATGATCTCTCTGTTCATGAGATTGAGCCCCATATTGGGCTCTGCACTGATGGTGCAGAACCTGCTAGAGATTCTCTCTTTCTCTGCCCCTCCCCTGATCACACTTTCTCTTTCAAGATAAGTAAAAGAAACATTAAAAAAATCTTTGATCTCAAAAGAATATTAAGTTAAAACGTAAATAAGTAGATTTTCAACGATCTCAAGGAAGTTACTAAAACGGAGAACACTGAAAGAAACCATTAAATTTAAAAGGGAGACCACTAACTTCTCCATCCTGGAGGTAGGCGGAAGAAGCAACTGGTACAAAGAAAGGCAAAGGAAAGTTTATTTTACACACACACACACACACACACACACACACACAGGAAAAAAAAAAAACAGTGATCTGCAGAAGCTCTGAGGTACAGCTGGCATGAATTAAAATTTCCATTGTGAGCAACGTCAATCAGGAAACAGGAATCCAAAGTTTTTTTTTTTTTTTTTTTTTTAAGGAGAAAATATACATAGGAGAGAAAGACAAGGAAGACAGCTATTCAATCCACTAGTGGTAGGATGGGTATGGATTAGAGGTCAGGGGACAAATTTTGAGCCCCAGCTTGGTGCCAGCCTGGCTGTGTATAGTTTCAGAAGTTCATTTCTCTGAGTCAGTTTCTTCAATTGTAAAATGAGAACACTGGATACATGACAGTTAGGATCTGTTTCCCCAACTCCAAAATCCTGTAACTAAATTTGACAGACTATCTTGAGTCAAATTTGTCATTAATTTCTACCAAAACATTCAGAAAACCACTGTAAAAAGTAGGGAATGATGGAAGTTAATTCAAAACACAGCTTCAGTAATGAAAAAGATGTACACTCTGGTCACAAATATGGTATAATTTCAGTTAGTGGGGTCTTTTAAGAACTCATAAAAAGGCCACTGACTACATAAGATCTAACTTCCTGGATATTGTACCATCAAAACGAAACATATGACAAAATGTTTATGACATGTGCCTTTTTTTTTTAATAAGTTGAATCTTAAAACAACTTATGTTTTTCCCTTTGCGATTTTTAGATTGCAACAAAGACATGTCAGGGACTATTACTTGAATTAAAATCACTAACATAGTTCTGGTTTAAGATAGTGGGATGTAATTAATTCTACTAAAAGAGCTTCTGATTTGACCAACAAGCTAAGCATTTACTTTTAGGAAAGAGAAATAAATGTATTTATAGTGAATGCAAGGCAATAAATAAATGATTTGATGAATAATGGGCAAGCTACCTTATTAGAATTTAATCCCATTTTTAACTATTTTATAATATAGCCAAGTATTACACTAATCGTACCAATTACCGCAACACCATCGTGTTCAAAGTACCCACAAAATACATTCAGTGCACTCAAGATAGATTAAACTGATATGGTTCCTGGCTTCTTGTGTCTTATTACTTCCTAAATACCATTAGGCATTAAGAATAGATTTTTCCATGCATCATACATAGAACCGAACAGTCCCTGAGCAGCACAGTAAGCACAGCATGTGAGGCAATTAAAAGTGCAATGAAAGAGAACTGGACAGAGAAACTTGCTAAAAATTCAAAATATATTGCAAACAGGAAAAAAAATACAGAAGCTTGCACATAATTTTATTCTGCATAGCTTGGTACTTCAAGTCTATTTTAAGCCCTATAATAATTTAAATGGTTCAACCAGGAGTCCCATGGAAATTGCTTCTTGAAGACTATTGCTTTCTTTTATCCCCCTCTAGTCTCTGATTAGATATTTTCCTTGGATATTAGATCTGTTGCTTGAAGGTTTCATCTACGGAAAATTTTTTGTCATGCTGTAATTGTTTCCCATTCACTCCTGGCCCAGGACTTTTGAAGGTTTTAAGGAAAATAAAACAAAATCAACCACACAAATGTTCTTTATCTGTAAGTCCCCTCATTTGTCTGGAAAGTCCACTAGGCAGACAGTAGTACTCAAGTACAGACTCATACCCTCTATTAAAATTACAGTAGCTGAAAAAAATGCCATTGGTTGAAATGTGAATATACTTCACATTATGGGACTGCACACTTAAAAATGGTTAAGATGGTAAATTTTATGATATGTGTATTTTACAAACAATTTTCTTTTTTTTTTTTTAATTTTTTTTTTCAACGTTTATTTATTTTTGGGACAGAGAGAGACAGAGCATGAACAGGGGAGGGGCAGAGAGAGAGGGAGACACAGAATCGGAAACAGGCTCCAGGCTCCGAGCCATCAGCCCAGAGCCTGACGCGGGGCTTGAACTCACGGACCGCGAGATCGTGACCTGGCTGAAGTCGGACGCTTAACCGACTGCGCCACCCAGGCGCCCCCAAACAATTTTCTAAGTAGAAAATGAATTTATAAATAAATATTGCAATATCATCCAAGGAAAAAACTACAGAAATTGAAAGCTACTATGATGCAGGGCAAGTATAGACACATAAAATTTGTAAAAGCTTTTCTAATGTTAATTTTGGAATTTATTTTCATTTTCCATACAAATCATTCTCAGCCTAAGCATTTAGAAATACTAGCTGAGACTTGGGTTTCTCGTCTGTAACTAGGAAGAACAACAGTACAGATTTCATAGAGTTGTGCAAAGCATTAAATGACACAGGTCACATAAGGGGCTTTATAAGTCCACAGCAAGCACTTCATAGGCGCTAATCCTATTCTATGGTTATCACTGTGAAGATGATGATGGAGAAGTCAATAGGAAATAGGAGATTGAGGAGTTAACAATTACCACTGAATTTACAGTCTTCTAAATTCAACTGAGCATGTGTGATTTAAACCAACAGTTCTATCAACTACTGAACTATTTGTGATATGATGCTTATGTGGTAACACACGGAAATAAAGAGCTGACCCTACACTCTCCAGGTTACGAAGATCTCTGCATCAGAAGAGAAGCTCGGAGCAGCACGGCATCCTCAGCCCTCCTTCTCTCTTGAAGCAGACACTGAAAGACAGGAGCCTGTCTCCAGGCTGGGAGGTATGCTGACAAGCATAGCCATAGCAAGGACACAGGATGCCATTCACTCTTGAGAAAAAATTCTGTGATTTTTTTTTTTTTAATCCTTGAAAGGGCAACCAATACTCTGTAGTATGTAGCATGCAACGTGCAGAATAAAACTTTGCCAACTCTGAAACTGTTCAGGAAAAAAGGCCACAGAGTCCTGCTGGAAAATCTAGGATGCAACACACATAGTTTGCACTCTCTGGTGGTAAGAAAGCCGCCAGGTCTCTCAAAAGCACAGGCCAGGTGGGAAGAGTAGAGGCGAGGGACCGCAAAATTCAGAAATGATCTCAAGTAAACCTTTTGGAATCGTAGTAAGTATTTTTCTCTGGAAAGACAACTGGAAATTTTTTTGTCTTTTATCATTGTGTTAAGCCACAGTCATGAAGAATCAATGTTCCTATCACACTACTAGAGCACAGACTTAGGAGCCCAGCTCCACCCACTAATTGGGTGATCTTGAGCAAATTCCTTAACCTCTTGCCATTTTCCTAAGTCATAAAATGAAGATGATTACAGGACCTACCTCATGGGGTGGTAGGGATGATTAAATCAGTTTATGTGTATATCGAGGCCTTAATGTGCAACACAGAGTAAGCAGTACATAATTCATAATTACTATTTTTACCATGTGAAATGTGAGTCCTGTTTTTCATATAAAATATGAGAACACAAAGGAATAAAACTCACAAATTTAGATACATAGTTAACAGATACTAAAGAAAAAAAGACTTGAAATAAGGGCCAAGTAATCAATTCTAGGAAATTCCTGTGCCTGGAGTGCCCACTACCTGTTTGTCTACAAGGCATACCTCAGTTCCCTGTGAGGCCCCTCTGAATCCTAAGAAACAATCATCACAGAGTCTCAGTCTTACTTCCAGCACCGCTAAAACCATAATGTATCATACAGAGTTGTTCTCAAGTCTGTTCCCTTTATTATATTTAACATATGTTTATTTATCCACTGACTCTCTACTCCCGATTGAATTTAAATTCCATGAGGACACAGAGTCTATGATTTACTTTGTTCACTACTATCTTCTTCCTGTCTAGAACAGTGCCTGCCATAGAAGATACTCAGTATATATTTGTTAAAGTTCTTTAATATCTCTTTTCATCTTTATATGCCCCATACTAGGTCATACTAAATGGACACTTTTTTTAAATGTTTGTTTATTTTTGAAAGAAAGAGAGCGAGCACGCATGTGAGAGCGGGGAAGGGACAGAGAGAGGGAGACAGAGGATCTGAAGCAGGCTCTGCGCTCATAGCAGATTCTGACATGGGGCTCGCGGGGCTTGAACTCACAACCAGAGAGATCATGACCTGAGCCAAAGTCAGCCACTTAACCAACTGGGCCACTCGGGTGCCCCTGAACAATAATTGTTTTTTGAGGGAGACAATGAGTAACAGGTATGGTCACTGTGTGCTCGGATTCTATGTTTTAGAATCGTCATCATTTTTCAGTAACTGGTAACATATTATTTTATGCCTAGAAAGTGTGGGCATTTATATGCATCTTTTATTTAATATTTATAACTTTATAAGGCAAATACGATTTCTATCTTAGAGATTATTATTTTAGTAAACTGAGAATAAGGAAGACTAACAAGCCTGTCCAAAGTCCTAGTAGGGAGTCACAGCCAGAATGAAAATCCTGGTCCTGACTCCTAAGCTAGTGCTGTTAACCATCCTATGTGTTCACAGTGGCATACGGGTGAATGTAACATCTGACTAAAGTAAAATACGAAGGGAACAGCTGAAAGGGAAACCTGAGCCCTAGAACATGGTATGTAAAGATCAGGCAGCCAATCCCCTTTCCTGCATCATTAACAAATTAGGCCTTTAGTACCAGAAGGAGGCAGCACACTTCCCAGCCCTCACTGGGAATAGCATGGCTTCTCTGGATCACTGCCTGGCTCCAAATGACACCCACACACAGGGCAGAGCAGTACAAATCACCACGCCTTGGGAAAACAGATTCTCAATACCTGTTGGTGTTTTTGATTCACTCTTTCTGCCATACTCTAGGAAGGGCTATGACGGTCATCTACTGCCATGGCTCTCGAGGCTGACATCACAACCAAGTGAGGACTTCTACGAGACACCCACACGCAGAGGTAGGGGAAGACGGGGCATGAAATAGCTCTGAAGAACGAATTTCTTCTTTAGACCAACATTGTTTCTTGAGTTATTATTCTGTTTTTAATTACATGGGAAACAGATACATAGCTACACTGATATCCACTAACTTCCTGGAATATGCTCAGCATTTCACAAGATAGATGTAATTACCAGGTTTTGCAGTAAATCACTTCTCTGTGGTTGTTTCATAAACACTAATATTTACAGTTTGGCTATTTGTGAAATGCTCATGAAAGGTAATATGACAAATATACCATTTACAGGATCTCCTCCTCCTCCTCAGCATTGCCTTCTAGTACAAAGCAGAAACATTTGTTAAAAGGGGAGCCACCCTATTAGAAAGCACCAACCAGCTGACGAGCATTTGCTCCCTGCCCTCTCTCTATTCTCTCTCCCCACCATTAGACACAATGGACTTCTTTTTTTTTTTTTTGGCCAAATTCGTATTCCAGAGGAGCCATGAAATTCCCGTAAAGTTCAACATCAGGCCTGACTTAAGATCTTTGGGGCCTCCTGCTAACTTCATCCCCCTGCAGCTGCCTCGCTAAGGCAAGCTTTTGATCTGTACTATCTGGATTTCAAGCTGATATACACACAGCCTCTTTGATCTCTTATTAAGTGGCTTCTGGTCTCCTGATGCCTTTAGTCTTGCTGAACTGTGGTTTTTGGAAGTCAGTCATCATCCTGAGCACAGTACAAACTCCACACACCAGGAGTGGGCTCCCTTCATTCACCCACTTCGCAGGCTTGAAAAGCAATCTTTAAGCCATGAGAGAATTTCCCCACTAGCCACAATCAATCCACTCCATGAACACACTACTAAGAATTATTTTTCAAATGAAGCAGCTTAAAATGATTTAAAGGATACAGAACTTTCCCATAGAGGGAAAGGGAGCAAATCCTCTGTGAAAAGAAATCTTCACCCCAGTTGGCACTGAAGCTTACAGTACTTTGATGTTAATAAAAATAAATGTGGACAGGAATCAGGGATGAGCACAGAATAGCCTTTATCAGTCCCAAGTTCCATTAAGCAAAAGTGACCTTTAAATGCAGATGTGTGGTTTGTTCAACAGCAAGCTATAGGAGGATATATTTATGAGAACATGTATATGACCATTAGTAGCAGATTGATGGCATTTTCTTAGTCTTACTGTCTTAATCCTACCTGGGTGAAGTAAACCCAAAGAACTCCTTTAAAAAAAAAAAAGACATAAGCAACAAAAGAAAAATCAACAAGATATTGGTGTCCATGTTATGAGATCCCTTGAGCATGAAAGTGTAGCTATATAGTATATCCTCCGTGTCTTAGATTCTGGAATTAGTGTAGGTTTGTAATTGGCTTTTTAATATTACTAACATAGGCTGTATTATATGTTAAAATTATGTTGATACCTGTCTAATTCTATATCTTAAAGTCTATGAACTAATCACCTAATAATACAAAGATACTGGACTTCCACAAGTTAGTGAACACTATGTATTCTTAACAGCATTCACCTAAAATAGCAAAAATTAAAATCCTTAATTGCTTCTCTTTATAAACTCAAGTTTTCTCATAAACAAGATTAAAACTGATAGAAGAAATAGGAATAGACTTTTGGGCACTAGCAGCATTGTATGAATATAAACCATTTATGCCCTTAGCTTCAAAAATCAATAAATTAATTACTGCCGGGATGCCTGGGTGGCTCAGTCAGTTAAGCGTCCAACCGGAGCTCATGTCATGATCTCACAGTTCGTGAGTTCGAGCCCCAGGTCAGGCTCCATGCTGACAGCTCAGAGCCTGAAGCCTGCTTTGGATTCTGTGTGCGTGCGTGCGTGTGTGTGTGTGTGTGTGTGTGTGTGTGTCTCTCTTTCTGCCCCTCTCCCACTCACGTTCTGTTTCTCAAAAATAAATAAACATTAAAATTTTTTAAAGTAAATACAACAATTAATTACTGCCAATATAAAGTCGAAACAAAATGAATAGTTATACATTGCTATCACTTATTAATCTGTCCATAGTATGGAAAATCATTAGCAAATTCATGAATTAGGCACCTGCTTAGACTTTGTTTTCCAGAGAATTATCTAATTAAAGAAATGACACTACACAAGAAGGCATCAATTTTAAGTAGTCTAAATACAAAGGAGTCTCACAAATGGTTATATGCAAGCAATTTAGTAAAAATGTACCAAAATTTAAAAGATATGTGCTCTTTTGATGAGCAATTCTAGGAATTCATCCTAAGAATCATCCCCACCTTTTTACAAAAGAGTATGACAAGGATATCCACTATAGCTACATTTGAAATGCCCACTAAATAGGTACAGGAGATTGGTTAAATAAATTACTATACATCAACAATAATATACTATGCGGTTATTAAAAAGAATTACATAGATCTATAAATACCAAAATGAAAGAACATATAACTGAGATAAAAAGCAATGTGCTTAAAGTATGTTTGACATACTCCATTTATATGTAAAAAAAAATTTTTTTAACTACTACTTTTATTACTTTGTATGTATAATATATCTCTGAAAGGATAGACAAGAAAAACAGGAGTTTTTATCTAGGAGAAGTGAAGGGACTATGGTCAGAGGTAGATTTACTTTTCACAGGATACCTTTATGTACTTTGAATTTTTATGCCATATGTATGTATTACTTATTTTAAAAACATTCCTTACGTTCAGAGGAAGTCATTCTGTTGCACATATAAGAAAAAAGCCAATTTAGGGGCACCTGGGTGGCACAGTCAATGGAGTGTTCAACTTTGGCCCAGGTCATGATCTCATGGTAAGTTCGAGCCCTGCGTCAGGCTCTGTGCTGACAGCTCAGAGCCTGGAGCCTACTTAGGATTCTGTGTCTCCTTTCTCTCCCCCTCCCCTTCTCACATTCGGTCTCTCTCTCTCAAAAATAAATAATAAACATTAAAAAAATTTAGAATAAAGCCAATTTAATGCCAAATACATGAAATTTACACAATCTCTTCCTACAACTTTTTAAATCTTTTAAAGAGAATTCATCTAATGGAGTTAGGAAAAAGTCAGGCAAAAACTACATACTAAGTTTTTCTAACAAACACTAAGCCATACCATATCCAAGACTCAGCAATACTATAGTCATTCATATTCATACTCTTTGGGCTTTATAACCCATTTCTTCTGTTAAGGAAAATTAATCTTTTTTTTATACAGAGGAATATTTTCACTATTATTTTTAACGAATCATCATTTGTCTTTGGTCTTTCAAACAACTTTTTAAAATATTGCTAACAGTATTTATGTGTGAATCACCTCTCAATGGCTGTGCTATTATGCTTTCTATTTTTATCTATCTTAGAGTCTGAGATAAACCCAAAGTCTTTTAAAAACATTGGCTTTGGCAAAAATTGAGTCTGTCCATATCAGGAGGGGAGAGAAATGAGGACTGGGATGTGGGAGGAAGGAGAATTATTGGTTAATAAATTTTACCTTCTAAATCACTGAAATTCAAAAGTACGAAGAATGGCAATATCATGGCTAATGTTCAAAAATTGGCTAATGTCAAACATTTCCAGTGAATTATAATCATGAGGGGTTATTCGAAGTTCAACATAAATCAAAACACCAGAAAATATCCACTTGCCGTCTTTAATACGTAAGGTCAACCTAAGGTGAAATCCACACAATTCTAAATTTATTTCAAGATTTTTGGTAGAAATTAAAAATTACAGACTCAGACTACCTAATAATTGCTTCATTATTGAACACTAGCCCACAACAAATTAGTAGCACTAATTTAGGATACTTAAATTTGTAATTATTTTCATTGGAAACAATAAACACGAGCTCTTAGAAAATGTGTATGAGGACACTATATTAATTTTTAATACTTACTAAACTTCCAGATAAGCATTAAAAATGAGAATACTATCTCGCAACTTGTCTTTAAGATATGAAATTTTTTTGCAAGCTGGAAAAACAGGAAGATCTGCTGTAATAAATTTAGTACAAAGATCTCCTGTAAGAAAATGCATGCATCATGAAAGGAGCAGCACAATACAGTAGCTAAAAGCATAGATTCTGGGAGCCAACTGCTTGAGTTCAAATTCTAGTTCTGCCACATACTAGCTGTGTGAACTTGGACTAGTTATGTAACCTCTCTGTGCCTCAGGTTCCTCACTTCAAAAATGAGGATAATAGCACCTACTCTCGGGGCATCTTGGTGGCTCAGTCAGTTGAGTGTCCAACTTCGGCTCAGGTCATGATCTCATGGTTCATGAGTTGGAGCCCCTCATCAGGCTCTGTACTGACAGCTCAGAGCCTGGAGCCTGCTTCAGATTCTGTGTCTCCTTCCCTCTCTGCCCCTCCCTTGGTCATGCTCTCTCTCTCTCTCTCAAAAATAAATAAACATTAAAAAAAAAAGTCATGGGACATCTGGATGGCTCAGCTGGTTAGGCGTCTGACTTCAGTTCAGGTCATGATCTCATGGTTCGTGGGTTTGAGTCCAGCATCGGGCTCTGTGCTGACAGATCAAACCCTGGAGCCTGCTTCAGATTCTGTGTCTCCCTCTCTCTTCACCTCTGCTACTCATGCTCTGTCTCTTTCTCTCTCTCAAAAACAAATAAAACATTAAAAAAATAAATAATAATAGCACCTAGTTCATAGGGTTCTTGCAAGGAATACGTACGTAAAACAATCAGAACAATGCCCAGCAAACAGTAAACACTCAGTAAACGTTAGCGATTATTACTGGATTTGTATTAGTTTTAGTTGTATTAATATTAGGATTAGTATGAGTATTAGTACTATTCCAAGGAATAAAGACATTACGCGATTGAGACAAAGATAACTCGAGCGCAATATGTAAACCACATCTAGAAACTGGCAAGAAATTATACCATAAAGAATTATAAAAAATTTCTGAAGTTTTATGTTGCTTAGAAACAGAGTACACAGTTAAGCCATTATATTCATGTTCTTGATAAATTAGGCACATCACTGTTTTCCATGGCACTATCTTACACGATATGATATTATAGTGACAAATGACCCTTCTAACATGGTACACATATAGGACAGGATTTTAACTAGCCACTACATGGAGTAGTGCCTAGACATATTTGAAACTAATAAACATTCTACCTCCATTCAAATCCCAGCCAATAAAGCTAGTATCACTTTATCTTAAAATCTAATGAGGAGGCTTACCACCTGAATCACATTTACGATGTCTTCCCTGTCACTATCTCCTTTTGCTTTGTCCCAATCTGTTTTAAATGCCTTTCATGAAAATGTATTTCCACTTTGCATTTCCAGACTTTCACCTATCCAGGAAGCCACCCCATAGTTCCATGGCCAATTCAGCATCCTTTATCTGCTCGCTCATCTTTTCCTAAGGTTCAGTTCAATTTATGTAAAAAGCAAATTGCTGGCCAATAATCCACAATTGGAAAATTCACATATGGTTTATCAAGAGTTGGCTGCATTTTAGAATGTAATTTTACAATTAAATTTAGACTTCACTAAACAAAGGCATGTACTTATTAATTTTCCTAAATAGATGCCTTAAAATTGACAGGGTACAAATATATTGTAGTACAGCTATATATTAAAGGACAATATCAAGACTTCTGTAGTTTATTTTCTAAGTTGGATGATTATCGATATTCATATACCCATCGTAATGTTAACATTTCCCACTTCTTTACACATTAATTTACTTAATCCACACCAATCCTTTGAGCTAGACATTATCCCCATTTTATAGATGAAGAAATTGCATAAGTACCAGTACAACAGATGCTGTATATCATTTAGTCAGGTTCTTGAGAAAGTCCTTACTATTCTAGAGAAAAACTGGTGAGAAATTACTATTGCAAAGTAAATTTTCAATCTCTTCAATACTGCTAATGCAGTCCTTTACCACCGGGAAGCTCTCCCACTGTCCTAAAACTTTCCTCTGGTGGCCAAAATGTTTCTACGGTATTCTTATTCTAAACGTACTAAGAGGGGGAATGGGATGGGGGTGGGTTTGCATTGGTCCTATTCAGCTACCTAATAAATTCATACAGGATATATTAAATACAATAATAGCCAGGAACATGGCCTTTCATGACTTTTGCTACACCTTCACCTGGCCTTGCAAAAAATGTTTGAACTTTAGAATTTATTACCTAATTACAACAAGAGACAATATAACCAATTAATTAACTTGCCCCAAACCAAATTTTAAATTGTGTTTATGTGTCATCTAAATGTCATAGTGTTTAATAGTTCTACATACCACTGACAAATGGTGAAAACGTGCCAAATACAGCTGTAAGTAAATGGACTTAAGAAAAAAGTTCAGTTCAAGATTGAATGTTTTTTCTCCCAAGGGTTAGCTACAGAAGTAAATAAGCTGAGCACTTTAATATGAATCAAAGTAGCATTTTAAAAAATGAAATATTTTTCCATCAGTTCTCTGAGAAGCACAAAGGCAAAAGGAGTATCTAACACTTCTTTTGCAGCAAAATTACTTTATATAATTTGTGCAGAAATGTCTGTATATGTAATGATGATTATGAGGAAGATGGGGAAAAAACCTAGAATTTTATTTTATTTTTTAAGTTTATTTTGAGAGAGACAGACAGAGAGAGAGAGAGAGAGAGAATACACAAGTGGGAGAGCAGCAGAGCGGGGTGGGGGGGGGCAGGGAGGGAGAGAGAGAATCCCAAGCAGGTTCCACACAGTGAGCGCAGAGTCCAATACAGGGCTCGAACTCATCAACTGTGAGATTATGCTCTGAGCTGAAATCAAGAGTCAGACACTTAACCGACTGAGCCACCCAGGCAGGTACCCCTCATTGGCATTTATATGTAAGCATTTTTTTTCTGAGAGAAAGAGAGATAGAGTGTGCACACTAGAGCGAGCATAAGCAAGGGTGGGACAGAAAGAGAGAGGAGAGAATTCTAAGCAGCAGCCTCCATGCTCAGCACAGAGCCCACATGGGGCTCAATCTGACAACTGTGAGACTACCATCTGAGCCGAAATTAAGAGTCCAATGCTTAACTGATTGAGTCACCCAGGTGCCCCTAGAATTTTATAAATAAAAATAAAATTTCAAAAAACCAAGGTATGCTACATGTCATACCTACAGGAATATGGTGAAGAAAGAAATTTTCCATATTTGGAACTATTTTTAAGTGTAAAGCTCAGAACTGCTAAAAGAATTCTTCTGTTAACTAGAGGTTAAATTCTTAAGGACTATCAAACTTTTCTTTCTATCCTTTACTGAAGTTTGGTTTGGTTTTTATTTCTGAAACACTTCTCTGCTTTAACATGGGCAATATTCAAAATATAAAGCTTGCAGATAATGTCATTTAAGAGGGTAAGCATGACCATTTTAATACCTTATGTAATAATGCAAATACATATAGCTCCAATGATAATGGAAATGTACCTGAATATCTAACACTACATCTGAAAGGTGTTTTCTAAACTAAATCCTAATGATCAAAATGGTAAACAATAAATTTCATTGGATGTGTTCATTTAGTTCCAGTTAATTTTGGCTAACCTAGAGGTGTCTGTGTGGCTCTGTCAGTTGAGTGTCAGACTTTTGATTTCTGCTCAGGTCACGATCTCACGGTTTGTGGGTTTGAGCCTTGCATTGGGCTCTGCACTGTCAGAGGGATTCTCTCTCTCCCTCTCTTTCTGCCCCCCCCCCCCCACACACATGCGCTCTCTTTATTCAGTTTAAAATATTCTGCAAATATTTATCATTTACCATATGGTAGGTAATAAGGATATACGGGGGAAGAAAAATTGAGGTAGTACCTAAAATTTGTTTTATATGTCCTTATATTAACCAATATATAAGCTTCTAGAATCTTACAGTATTGATACTTCTTGATAAAAATATCTCCCCAATTATGCATTATTTAGAATCAGCAAATCATAATTCAGTAATATTCCAAAGAAAAGTTCTAATAACAGAGAGGGTTATCTGGCATAGAAATATGCCAGCAAAAATGAACAATCTATTTCAGTAATCTTAAATCATACTGCCTAAATATGGAATTTAATGTTCTTACATAATGCTCAAAGTATTTTTCTTTTAATCTGTTCCCGAATGCCTTATTATATTAAAAAAATTGAT
This sequence comes from Prionailurus bengalensis, assembly GCF_016509475.1. Lineage (NCBI taxonomy): Eukaryota > Metazoa > Chordata > Mammalia > Carnivora > Felidae > Prionailurus > Prionailurus bengalensis. Next base: position 50,787,228 of record NC_057345.1, on the reverse strand, counting down.
TTTTATATCACTTGGCATTTTATGTGCTTTGATAGAGTACATTTTGCTTTATTAAACCACAATGTGTTTAGGCAGCACTAAAGTATTAAAATATGCATCTTAAAAGTGAAGAGCTTTTTTGCCAACAGTTCTAAATTCCCCATGATAATCAGAAGGTCTAAAAATACTGTAAACTGGTAAACTGATACAACATATAGATAGATGTCTTATTGGGATCTTTCACACACACCTCCTCCCAAATACATTAGTGACTTGACTCTAATTATAATTGGAGTACATATAAATAAATGTCATGTGTCCTATATTAAATACAAATACATAATTTCACCAAGAACATTTCTGTTAACAGAAAAGCAAAACAATAAAAACCTTCATGTGAAGGGGAGAGAGAAGAGAGAATTAGGAATGAATGACTATCATGTGGATGGGGTTTCTTTCTGCGGTGATGGTGTTCTAAAATTAAGACTGTGGTGATGGTTGCACAACTCTGAATATACTAAAAACAACCAAATGGCATGCCTGAAATGCATGAATGTTATGGTATGTGAAACATATTTCAATAAAGCTGGGGAAGGGGCAGCTGGGTGGCTCAGTCAGTTGAGCATCCAACTTTGGCTCAGGTCACGATCTCATGGTTTGTGGGTTGGAGCCTCGTGTCGGGCTGCATGCTGACAGCCCAGAACCTAGAACCTGATTCAGATTCTGTGTCTCCTTCTCTCTCTGCTCCTCCCCTGTTCTCTCTTTCAAAAATAAATAATATTTAAAAAAAATTTTTTTTTAAGCTGGGGAAAACAATCCCTCCATATAAAAAAATTCTTGAAGGGTCACCTAGGTGGCTCAGTTGGTTGAGCATTGGACTTTTGATATCAGCTTGGGTTGTGGTTTTGCGGTCGTGAGGCTGAGCCCGTCATCGGGCTCCACACTGACAGAGAGGAGCCTGCTTGGGATTCTCTCTCTCCCTCTTTCCCTGCCCCTCCCCTGCTCACATTCTCTCTCTCTCTCTCTCTCTCAAAATAAAAAAATTTTAAAAATTCTTCAAGCTCCAGTTTCTAAAAGCATCCACGGGTATAAAACTATTGCTTCCCTCACTATTCAATTATTATATCACCCATCATTTTATTCGCTAAGAAAGCTACCAGTTGCAAAGGTAACAATGGGAATTTTAACACCTGTCTTTGGATGATAGCATTATACATCAAATCATTCAGTTTTCCCTAGTGGGTGCCTTAAATAATTACTTTTTTGCATACCTTTAAAACAAACAAATCCCTCCAGAAACTCAATATAGATTTTTATACCTGGTAATCCAAAATGCTGAATCCCAAGCCTTTATGATCTTTTACAAGTTCAACTATCTTGACTTCAGGAGACCATAATGCTAATTCCCCATCATCATCATCTTCAGTATGGACATCTACACTGTGGTCAGCCTGAAACACCGAAGAAGATAAATGCTTCAAAACATCGTCCTTTCAATTCTGAAAAGAATTAACATATCAGGAATCTCATAGCCTCTTCTCAAACTGGGAATTCTCTTTGGCATGCATAGTTTATAATCCTTTCAAAGGGGCATGCGCTGGGGTACACACACTCTAGGATAAGATCCTCAAGAAAATTCAAGTACTTAAAAATGCAGGCTGCTCATACAGTTGGATTTTTTTTAAATGTAAGTAACTGTTTCATTCAAAATATTAACACTGACCTCTTATACTTCAATGAGGTCTGTCATCCCATTAGAAGCATAAAAGGAAAAATATGTAATTTAAGAAAAAATGTAAATATCATACAAAGTCAAAGTTTATAAGATATTTAAGTAGCAATACCTGAATTCACAATTACAATGAGAGACAGAAAGATGCCAACAAAGAGAGAGACTAGTGTAAGACAAAAGGGAAACCACTTCTGTTGGCTCCTGGAAGTTAAGAAAAACTTCACTAGAAAAACAAAGTGGAAAAAACCCCAAGTCCTTGTGAATTGTGAAGGTCTAAATACCAGATTAAAAAAAAAAATCACTGAGTTGAAATAAAGAAAATCTGGTCTTGGTTGGAGGACGTAAGCCAGCAAAACTATTCGATACAGAGATCCTTGGTAATTTTCCTTGACTTCACACTCCTGAGTCCCCCTATTCCAGACTCCTTCCCTCCTTTCAGGTAAAAGAGTCACTGCTATAGGGAATTCTAGGAAGCTAAATCATAGTGGGTCAATGAGTCAACTACACAGAAGGAGAGAAGCTGCTTTCAGTTTTCAATACTATTTATAGCATGGTATTATTTTTTATATGATCTATCTTGCTCAAAATACTCTGAACTTCTACCTGAAGCTCAAAAATTATCTTCTTTTTCTTTGTAGGATCTAACAAAATGACAGGCTAGAATGGAAATTCTGTGTGGGCTACCATGGAGTTTACCGATGGTTATCTGCTCAGCCCACAATACAGCCTGGCGTGCACTAGGCACTTGATAAATCTTTCTTCAATACATTAACAAATCATCCATCTTTGCATTTCCCTTGAAACTTTCTAAATAAAGCTATGGACTAATTTTTCAAAGTAGACTTCTTAAAACTTTGGGTGCTCTTAGTAAATAAAATCAAAGTGCATCGTTCCTATGAATGTAATTTTGAGTGACTTGCATAAGAAAATCCATTTAATGAAATCAAAGGGAGGGGGCCCCTCTAATGTGGAAGAGCAAGGCACCAGAGCAAGTACAAAAACATTTTTAAAATTAGGGTTGGTCCAGATCTCAAACTGTCCCCACAGGACATGGAAAGTCAATACTCAATTCATGGTGGATTGAATCGAAACATGGGAACAATTTCTGGGTTCTTGAATTACAAATTCTGGGTACTTGAAATTAGGGGGATTCACTGAATCAGTAACCTCTGTATATATCAGTCTGATGTGAGGAAATGATATTTAAAAAGAAAACATTATACCTTCCAAAAAAGTAAAGTTCCAATACCTAATACGATATGATTGATGTTTTGCTGTGCATTTAATATCCTCAATGATTAATGAGCATTAGAATTTTGGCTAAGTTGTCTAACCAGATAAGGTTTAAGAACCTAAGATGATATAGGGATAAATGGAAAAAATAAAAAAATAAAAAAAAAACAAAGACAGATGGAAAAGAAAGCCAGGATTTTAAGAAACCGCATACACTTATAAAACCTAAGCTTACAGAAATTTCAAGGCATCTAAGGTATGTAGGATATTATACTCCAACCTGAGATATATCACTCTGATAGAATCAATTCTGCCTAACTCTGTATTTACAGAATAGAAAGCAATCAACTAATGGGCAGCAAGGTTGACATTTAGAATAATTCAAAGCTGTTGTTTACCCATTGTGGTAAAGGATGACAGATGGGAGCACAGAGTCAGCAAGCTGGGTTGGTGATTTACACACCCTGTAAGATTTGATTAAAGGCATTTTTATCAACCTTTAGAGGTAAGCCCTCATCCACACTGAATTTTAGTACGATAGTAAGAATCACAAAAGTGATTTGAGTCTCTTCTTTGAAATAGATTTTACCAAAGATAAACATTAAAAAAAAAGATTCTCAATCAATAATCAATAATGGGCGGGGCAATTCTTGTACACCCAGTACAGAATAAAAACACTATGAGACACAAATTAATTTTTTTTAACTTTTTTTAACGTTTATTTATTTATTTTAATTTTTTTTTTTTTAACGTTTATTTATTTTTGGGACAGAGAGAGACAGAGCATGAACGGGGAGGGGCAGAGAGAGGGAGACACAGAATCGGAAACAGGCTCCAGGCTCCGAGCCATCAGCCCAGAGCCTGACGCGGGGCTCGAACTCACGGACCGCGAGATCGTGACCTGGCTGAAGTCAGACGCTTAACCGACTGCGCCACCCAGGCGCCCCGTCGTTTATTTATTTTTGAGACAGAGAGAGACAGAGCATGAATGGGGAAGGGTCAGAGAGAGAGGGAGACACAGAATCCGAAACAGGCTCCAGGCTCTGAGCTGTCAACACAGAGCCCGACACAGGGCTCGAACTCACAGACAGTGAGATCGTGACCTGAGCTGAAGTTGGACGCTTAACCGACTGAGCCACCCAGGCGCCCCGAGACACAAATTAATTTTAAGATATGGCTCTGCCCACGGGAGCGGAGTTGTCACGTCACATGAAAGACTTTGTGACCTACGACAGTGCTAGCCTCTTACATACTTTAGGAAATTAGCAAACAAAGATGGGTGGACTGGAAGAGTCAAGAGCTATCGTTAACTTTTCCTGAGCACTTTCCACGTGGAAGGCATTGCACTAAGAACTGTGCACATAGTATTTCATTTCCTTCTCACACAAACTGATGAGGGTGGTAAGTACTATAAGCATCCCCAATTTTCAAAAGAAGATGAATATTCAAAGGAAGTTATCTACTCCAAGATTCACAATCATTAAGCGGTAGAGGCACAATTAGAGTCCATATATGTAGAAATTCAGACCACAGGCAGGTAAAAGAAAGGCTCTGTGTATGTAAACTGGTGTTAATCGAATTATAATTTGTAAGAGTCTGGAAAGGGGGGAGGGGTAGGGAAAGTGGCATGAAAGATGAGGTTACAAATGGCATAAAATGGCAAAGCATGTGCTTAAAACTGTTTTCATAATCACAATGTTCTTTAAAATAAAAAAAAAATTAAAAAACAAAACAAAACAAAAAAGAGTACCAAAAGCACAGAAAATGTTATATTCTTCTCTGACCTTCTGAAGGCTTTTATAGCAATTTTTACTCACTTCAAAACCGGTCATAGATCTTCATATTTTTAAGGCTCTGAAAAAGGGAAGTCCATTAGATATTTAACACTCATCACCATCTTAAACTTAAGATGAACTGAGTTGAACTGGGATCCAAAAGTAATGAGCCCAGGAAATTACTTAAAAAAAAAAAAAAAAGTTCTCTAAAATCAAAGTGCATGCATGTTAATATCTCCACCATTTCAAGTTAAAAAAAATTAAAAAAGGAAGAAAAAAAAGTTTTATGATGTCAAATGAAAAGTAACAGTTTGAAAAGCTATGCATTGTTGCCTGTAAGTGCTACTTTAGTCATATAAAAGAGGGAAGAAGTGTCTCCCCTCCCTTCCTATCCAAATACTCTCTCCAGGGCATCCTGGATGAACAGGCATTCCTATGGGAACCGCATATGGGAACCATATTCAGTTTGTACCTCTATCTTGGGAAGAGAGGCTTCAGTGGTCCTTGGTTCATCTACAGAGGCTTCATCATCAAAGAGTCGTCGACAGCAAACCAAGGTAAAGGGAGGTGGCACTTCTTTGAGAAAGGAGACTGCTTCTCGGCGAGATTTCCCATAGAGCTGCACACCATTGACCTAGAAAATCAAGGGACAAGTCAGAACCGAGGAGGCCCCAATGAAAAAACCAAAGTCCCATGCTTACATCAGAATCAAAACAGTATTATTTTATTTTTCCTATGAACAAAGGGTTTAAATGTATTCATGTTATTTTAGCAGTAACCAAACATAAAAAACTAATGTATATATGTACAAAACTAAATGCATAAAAATTAAAGCTAAACCTTGACTGAATTTCAGTGAACAAAGTATAACGTGTGAAGATTACAAGTGATGTGCCTAATTTTTCACACCTCCATGGTTTCTCTTTTCTAGACTCCAATGTTGAATTCTATCATCTACACATCTCTCTTTAAACATTAAACATCACTGATAACCTTTCTAAGATGGTCTCCTTGTGCTTTTTCATTTCATAAAAACACCACTAACAGATACTAACACTAAATTTAAGGCTAAAATTAAAACCTGCTCAGCTTATAATGTGTAGGTAACAAAATCTAGGATACTCAGCTGTCAAAATTTTTTTTCACATGCCATAAACTAGAAAATCCTAGAAAAACCCTGTCGATCAAAAAGAAATACGTATAAGCGTGCCTCTATTCTATTCTTACATGCTGTGACATAGCCATCAAGTACAGGAAGTGTGCCAGTTTTCCAATTGCTTTTTGTGTGTCCCATGTGTTTAAGTTGCTTTTTTTTCTTTTTTCTTTATTTTTGAGAGACGGAAAGAGAGACAGAGCACGAGTGGGGGAGGGACAGAGACAGAGAAACACAGGATCTGAAGCAGGCTTCAGGCTCCGAGCTGTTAACACAGAGCCCAATGTAGGGCTTGAACTCACAGACCATGAGATCACGACCTGAGACGAAGTCTGATATTTTACCGACTGAGTCACCCAGGCACCCCTGTGTGTCCCATATGTTTAAAAGAACAAAAAGATAACCAACTACTCCTTACTAATGCTTAGTGCTTACCACCAAAAAATTTCCTATTTTAGTGCATAGTCACAATATGTTACACCAAAGATGATTTAGAAAGATAAACCTATTCTAACTTTTTATATATATGACCTAAGCTCCAGGAGCTCTCCCAGTTCTGACTAAATGCCACCAAAAGCTGACCTGTCTGCTACTCCCTCAAAGCTGAGGCATGAATACATCCAGGCATCAAATCATCTTTTCATATCTGGACTGGACTCCTACCTTCCTGGGAGGGTTCCGCAATATTATTAGTTTTAAAGTTATCTCTGGTCTGGCATTAATTTCTGACAGGTGCAGTGTTAATGTCCACATAACTGGAGGGAGGGGCTGACTTCCTGGGAGAAGAAACCTTTGCACAAAATCTGTCATTCTCAGACAATATGACACTGTGAGTCATTGGAAGTATCTCATCAGCAGCTGCCTGAGCCCCAAGTCAATCATCCCTGGGAACTATTCTCAGGCCTGCAACATACAAGTACTTAGCATTCAGGCTGGACGCCATCTCTCTGCCTCCTAATTATTTACAGAGAAATCACCACCTAGTAAAGAGACCCATATGTGCTTCAGGGAGCTAGTCCTAGTAGGAAAGTAAATACCGTCTCCCAAGACTTTATGACTGATGAAAGGGAGCCAGGGGACAGCAAGTTCAACAGCTAATAAAGGTTTTTCCTTGGAAGAACTGACAGTCAACCTTCACAGGTCATATCATGTCCACAGTGCCAACTGGTGCCACAAACACAGGAAGTTCTAAAATCACCCAAATCGGTAGTACCCTGTACTGGAAATAAAGCAAGCAGATATAACCAAAGCAGGAATTCTACCCATATGCAAGTATTAGTTTGTGTTTCACATTACTTCAACAAATTAGAAAATCACTTTTCAGGTTTTTATCTTGGAGTACATTTAAATATTTATTTAGCTCATTATTTATTCATTTGAATTGTCTCCAATTATTACAGCAGGTGCCTGGTAGTCCTCCTCACTACTCTCTACTGCTAAAGGGATTGGTCACATTTCCCATTACCAATTCCTATCTAAGAGGATTTATGGCTGCTGTAAATAGCTGCTCTGGGCTGAGACTTGGCACAATGTTCTAACCCCAAAGCACATTTGTGTTTCTGGTTTTAAGCTCTAAGGAGTATGCTACATTACACACACACACACACACACACACACACACAGTTCAAGAGTTTATTGGCTAACTTTAGACAGCTTTTTTTAAATTTCTATATTTTATTATTCAGAATAAGCCAACTTTTATTTTAGAGTTCACAGTATTTCTCAAGGCCCTCCAAGTGGAGACCCTCTTAAGTGGCATCAAGTCTCAATTACTCAGACTTTGTGATTAGAAAACACACACATACACATTTGCAGAGTACATAATACTGTACAAGTATTGTCCCACTGCATTACCTCATTCAATCCTCATTCATCTTATCCCATCAAGATTGTTTATGCCTTTTCACAGTGATAATACTGCCAAGATCTCACCATGAGATTATGCTTTCAAGTTTACATGGATGAACGTAGCCACTGTGGAAAACTGTACGAAGGTTCCTCAAAAAGTTAAAAATAGAAATACACTAGAATCCAACAATGGCACTACTGGATATTTACCCAAAGAATACAAAAACATTAATCCAAAGGGATACATCTACCCCCATGTTTACAGCAATATTTACAATAGCCAAATTATAGAAGCAGCCCAAGTGTCCATAGACTGATGAATAAAGATGTGGTATACATACAGCGGAATATTATTCAGCCATAAAAAAGAATGAAATCTTAGGCAATGACATGGTTAGAGCTAGAGAGTATAATACTAGGCAAAATAAGTCAGTCAGAGAAAGACAAGTACCATATGATTTCACTCACATGGAATTTACGGAACAAAAGAGCTAAGAGGAAAAAAAGAAAAATCAAGAAAACAGACTCTTTAAAAAAATTTTTTTTAATGTTTATTTTTGAGAGAGAGCAAGTGAGTGAGCACAAGCAGGGGAGGGGCAGAGAGGGAGACACAGAATCCAAAGCAGGCTCCAGACACAGAATCCAAAGCAGGGCTCGAACTCATGGACCATGAAATCATGATCTGAGCTGAAGTTGAATGCTCAACCGACTGAGCCACCCAGGGGCCCCAAGAAAGAGACTTTTAAATATAGAGAACTGATGGTTACCAGAGGGGAGGTGGGGGGACGGGTTAAATAGGTGAAGGGGATTAAGGAGTGCACTTGTCTTGAGCACTGAGTGATGTATGAATTGTTGAATCACTATATTGTGCACCTGAAACTAATAAAACACGGTATGTTAAAAAAAAAAAAGTTAATATTCCATTACATCCTTACAAAAACCATGGTGAGGTAGGCATCTATTGATGAAAAAACAATTCTCAAAAAAGTTGACATGTCAAAGGACACATGGTGAAGCTGTGGCAAATTCAAAACCAGAACAGCTCTTCTGACTTCAAACCTATCTTTCATTCCCTATTTCCAGTTTCTTCACCAGAAAACTATACTTAAGAAAGTATACTACCTTACTATACCACATTCTGTTATAAGAGGAAAGGCCCATGGGATTCTAATCTTGGCTAAAGCTCAGAGGACTCAGCTGATGGCCAGAATCACTTGCTCCATACTTGCCAATATTTCTTTATCACCTACCATATACTAATAGTGAATCATACTTAATGTCATACACTAAAAATGGTTACAATGGCAAATTCTGTTATGTATATACATTTTTTTCTTGGAGAAGTAATTTATTGTATTTGTTTTAATCGTAATTGACAAAACACTGTATGTTAACTACACTGGAATTACAAATTTTTAAGTTGTAGTTGATATACAACATTACATTAGTTTCAGGTGTACAACGTATGTATCTTTCTCACAAAAAAAAGAGAGCATACTGATTTTTACTAATTCCACTTCTCTCCGAACAAAAATCTCTCATTTCTCAATAATACCTAAAAACTACATATTATAGGGGCACCTGGGTGGCTCACTTGGTTAAGGAGCCGACTCTTGGTTTTGGCTCAGGTCATGATCTCATGATTTGTGAGATCAAGCCCCATGTCTGGCTCTGCACTGACAGGACAGAGCCTGCTTGGAATTCTTTCATCCTCTCTCTCTCTGCCTCTTCCCCCACTCAGGCACGATCTCTCTCAAAATAAATTAAAAAAAAAAAACATAGGGGTGCCTTGTGTGGCGCAGCCAGTTAAGCATCCGACTTCGGCTCAGGTCATGATCTCACGGTCTGTGAGTTTGAGCCCCGCATCGGGTTCTGTGCTGCCAGCTCAGACCCTGGAACCTGTTTGGATTCTGGGGCTCCCTCTCTCTCTGTCCCTCACCTGCTCGTGCTCTCAAAAATAAATAAAACATTTGGGGCGCCTGGGTGGCACAATCGGTTTAAGCGTCCGACTTCAGCCAGGTCACGATCTTGCGGTCCGTGAGTTCGAGCCCCGCATCAGGCTCTGGGCTGATGGCTCAGAGCCTGGAGCCTGTTTCAGATTCTGTGTCTCCCTCTCTCTCTGCCCCTCCCCCATTCATGCTCTGTCTCTCTCTGTCCCAAAAATAAATAAACGTTGAAAAAAAAAAATTAAATAAATAAATAAAACATTAAAAAAATAAAACAAAAACTTTAAAAATAAATAAATAAAAACAACACAAAAACAAAAACAAAACTCACTTCATATTATAGAAATGGTCTGCAGGGGACCCTGGGTGGCTCAGTCAGTTAAGTGTCCGACTTCGGCTCAGGTCACGATCTCATGGTTCATGAGTTTAAGCCCCGCATCAGGCTCTGTGCTGACAGCTCAGAGCCTGGAGCCTGTTTCAGATGCTGTATCTCCCTCTCTGTGTCCCTCTGTCCTTCCCTGGCTTATACTCTCTTGCTCTCAAAAATAAATAAACATTAAAAAAAAAATTAAAAAGAAATGGTCTCCAATCTCCAGATTATCATGTGTGGTATCCATAAAGCTATACTACATGCCCTGATGATCAGAAGAGAAAGATATGACCTCAGTACCAAAACAAAAACCAAACAATAAGCAAAGAACAAAAAACCCTGAGTCATGTAAGTAAAACCTAAGGGCATTAATCTGCAGTAAGCATCTCAGTATGATTACTTGAGCACTTCTAAAAATAAGCAACTTACTACATCTTTTTTTTTTTAAGTTTATTTATTTTGAGAAAGAGAGAGGGATAAGGAAAGAGAGCGCACACAAATAGGGGAGGGGCAGAGAAAGAGAGGGACAGAGGATCTGAAGTGGCCTCTGTACTGATAGCAGAGAACCTGACACAGGGCTCCGGCTCACAAACTGCAAGATCATGACCTGAGAGGAAGTCAGATGCTTAACCAACCGAGCCCTCCAGGTACCCTGTAACTTACTACATCTTAAAACAGGACTCCAACATCTTGCCCTCCCTTGCTTATGACAGAATACAACAACCAGTCATAGCAGCTTTCCCTCTGACCTCAAAAGTCAGTCCAGAGTTCCCAACATTCTTCTCCAGGTGGCCAGACACTGCTAAAAAATGCAGTTGCATTGAACAACAAACTTACTTGCTACCCTTGTCATTTCACTTTGCATAAACATAAACTTTAGAAAGAAATCTCTAAAATCAAGGCCCATGGGAGTCTAATCTTGGCTAAGGCTACAAGGTTGATTCCATTAAGCTCAACTGAGGGCTTCCTGTGGTTTCTAACTCTTGGGAGAACCCTCTTTTATATAGCCTTCTCTAAGTGTGACATTCCCCACATCCCCTGCCCTCCACTAACTTTTTTTTGGAGCTTAGGAAGTAGTGTGATGTATTTGAAAAAAGTGAAATGGGAGTTAGAAGACATGAACTAAAGTCATCATGCTATGAGGATATAAAGTTGGAAATTATCAATGACTTATTTTCTTGTCTGTAAAATTAGGGGATTCAATATTGTTTGGTTTTTTTGTGTTACCTAAAGAACTGTCCAATTTAACAAAATCTCTCAAGAAAGTCTTGTCAAAGCAGTAGTGCTGTAGAATTGCTCTAAATGAAGACAGGCCGGGGAGCCTGAGTGAGCCCACTGAGGCTGCCATGTTGTGTGAGCAAATCCCAAGGAGACCATATAAATACCACTCAGTAATACATAAGCCTGAAGTCATCCAGCTAGCTTAATTCTTATTAGAAATAACCAATAAAACTTGCAAATGAATGGGACCATATACTGCAAACAAGGTGTAGGGATTCAAATCTTTAAAAAAAAATTGCTAAAACAAAGAAATTATGCTATAAAACTAAAACAGACCATTAGCCTTTTTTCTCAATGACTTAAATAAGCACTCAAAAGAATATCTCAGGACTTCCAAATGACAGGGAAAAAGAACTGTCATTACACAGGCTGTTTTTTCTTTGCCTTCATTTTATTTCATTTTTTTTCCAGTTTTATTGAGATATAATTGACACATAACACTGTGTGAGTTGAAAGCGTACAATGTGATGATTTCACATACACCTATATTGCAAATTGATTACCACAATAAAGTTAGTTAACTTATCCATCACCTCACATAGTTACCATTTTGTGTATGTGTGGGGAGAACATGAAGATCTACTCTTATAGTGATTTTTCAAGTATACAACATAGTATTGTTAACAATAGTCCCCAAGTATTTTTCAACCTAAGTAGCTCACATTACATTGGAAGTAATGTAAACTCAGTGAATTTCTGGTAAAAATACATCTTCCTACAACTTAGAAATTCCTGTCCTGTCTTTTATCTCTCAGAAATTTTACCTCAAGAAGCTCATCCTCTGGCTGCAGAAGTTTCAGTGTATCAACAGGACCACCTGGAACAATTGAAGATATATAGTGGTGCCCATCAAAGGAATCCACTTCCATGCCAAGTCTCAGAGTGTGAATGGGCAGCAACTGTAGCAAAACACAAGCAGTAACATCAAACATGACAAGGGCATATCCAACTGTTAATCCCTCTGTCAAGTGTTATTTTGGCATGAAAGCCCCACCTCTTAAATCAGATCACGAAGATCCCAGTAGAGGACAATAATGGGAAAACTAATCACCAATAACATATGCAACATTTGTTTGCTTGTTCTTATTCTTTTCCTTTCAGATTCCCTAGAAATGGAGAGACAGACAAAGTCCTGCCTTCAATTCGAAGCAACAGGCATTCCAAACCTTCTATAGTTTCCAGTATATATTCAGTGTTTCACATTTCTGCAGGGCTTCCCATCTCCCAGAACATTCTAGTTCCTCTTTATTACCTAATTTCCACTCACACTTCCAGTGTAAGTGTCACTTCTAGGAAGCTCTTCCTAATATCAAAGTTAATGTGCCTCTGTGTGGGGTCTAAGACCACCTTGTACACATCTCTCTCACAGCTCACAACCTACGCTGTTTATAATTTCTATTTTCTTGATTGCTCCCCCCTGGGTAAGTGCAAAGTCTGTATGTTCTCTCTATAACCTCAGGCCCTACAATAGTACCGGGTACTAAACATGGGCTCATGTGTTTTTGAATTAATCTGTGAAAAATGGCACTTCACTCAAGAACTCCTTTTCCACAAACAAAAGCAAAAAAATAAAATAAAATTTAAAAAAAAGAACTTCTTTCCCATTTCACCAACTTAAGTGAGAACAAGTTCCAGTTAGGGAAGAGTAGTTATGTAATAAGGAAGGTAATCATTATTCCATCCTAGGATTGATGCCGTTGGCTTAAAAGAATTCATATGGGCTCAGATGAGTCAAAGGTTAAGAAATTCTAGCCAATGTCTAAGTAAAGAGATGACACTCAGTGTTGTTGGCTGTAAAGGTCAAAAAGGCACTAACAAATCCACTCCCTTGACTTTCAAAGATGGAGCTAATGATTTCTCATTGCGGCTACAAACTCAAATGTGGTTACATGGTACTAATTATGGTTTATATTTCTTATATCAATAGTCTATTTCTCTAAAAGTACCAGCCCACCTCTAACTGTACATTTAAGGAGAAAACCCTACAGAATGTGGCAATGCATCCATAACATGGCTCCTTCCTTCATATATCCTATTCTCTGTAATCCCTGATCTCTGAGTTTGTCACCTCCCTGTAGACATCTGCTCTGAGTCCCCGGAGATCTACAGGCCTTTCTTCAGACACCATCTGGGGCTCATTTCCTTCCCACCATATACACACAGACAAATGTGAACTGGCAAACAGTGTTAAGGACTAAGACCTCAAGGACTTAAAACAGGCATGAGGGACTTCCGGCCCTGGGCTAATTTTCTGAAAGTTAAGTGCTCTTGACCACCAAGCACTTCAGGATCTACCACCATCTCTGGCATGAAGATGTTCCAGCCCTCTTTTTGGGAAGTAATTCCTGTGATAAGTGAGAAGCAACATCAAAATAGAAGTACTTTCTCAGGGTCAATAAATTTTTACTTGTAATATTTAAAAAAAAAAAAAAAAGATGTTCCAGCACTTTAAATGAAGGGTTAACATTGTTTTTACTCTTGTTCCCATTCTGTGACTTATTTCTCACCGCTGCCACCTCATCCTCCTGTCTAGTCATTGCACCAAGTCATGCACATCCTTGAAGAAGGAAGGAGACATAGTTTCCTTATTATTAGTGTATGTGTGTGTACGCATGTGTAGGTTTTTCAGCGTTTTTTTTTTATTTTCAGTAGTAAAAAGTTAATAAAAACTCTCGAATCTGTCTGTAATAAGAAACCGCCAACCATCTCCCTTTGCTTATAAGGCAAACACTAGAGCAGAGAGTGGTCAGCGGATCCACCCACAGGTCGTCTCTACGATGCGAAGATTACTTGTAAGAACAGACTGTTCAATTTTCAGGAATTTTGTAAGCTAGCTATTGAAAATTCTATACAACTACAATTAAATAATATTAAAGACAAATGCAATAAGTATTCAAAATCCATCACTTCCTGATTATTTTTACCACACTTTACCTCCTTTAAGGGACTTCTGTTATACATGTACAGTGGAAATACTCTCTGTCTAAAAACTTAGAACAGAGGAACATAAGGGAAGAGAAGCAAAAATAATATAAAAACAGGAAGGGGGACAAAACATAAGAGACTCTTAAATACAGAGAATAAACTGAGGGTTGCTGGAGGGGTTGTGGGTGGGGGGATGGATTAAATAGGCAAGAGGCATTAAGGAAGTCACTTGTGGGATAGCACTGGGTGTTATATGTAGGGGGTGAATCACTGGATTCTACTCCGGAAATCATTATTGCACTACATGCTAACTAACTTGGATGTAAATTAAAAAATAAGTTAAAAAAAAAACTTAGAAAATCCTGAAGGAGTGAGCAACTGAAAGAGACAGATGAAATGGTGGATATGTTGAGCTGCAAAATAAAGCTGGGTGAGGTAAACAGTCCTGTTCCCACAGAGAAATTGGAAACACTGAAGTGCTATTGTGAATTGTTTCGGAGCTCAGCAGTCCATGATGTCATTTTGGTAGCTTGAAATCTGCCATGGTGGGATTATTAACACCACGGATACTGGTAAATGCTACAAATTTGGGCTGGTTTTTGATTTTTGTTTTGAGAGCTAGACATTTACCAGCATACCACAATCTACAATCTAGTCTGGACATCATATCCAGCATGTATTTATAGGATGTAAACTATGTACAAGGATTTGAGTTATGAGTTGGAATCATTAGGTGAATGAAAGAAACAGTCTTGACCTCCGCCCCCGGCACTAATATCCATCGTGAAACACAATAAACAAGATGGCAAGCAGATACAAACAAAAAAACAATTCACCAACAAAAAAATGAAAAGCAAATAATTGGTAATTGTGATAAGTGCCATGAAGGAGCTAATCAGAGTCAAGACACCACACACAACTGGTGGAGGTCAGTTTGGAAAGTTGGTCGGGGTAGGTTTCAAAGTCAGGGACATTTGCGGTAAAAATTGAAGGGTTAAGAATGCACCTGCCCTACAAAAAGCCTGCCAGGGGACTGCTTGTAGAAGGTCAATGAAGAAGATAATTGCTAAATTTTTACTCAAGCAACTGATGGTGATAGCAATTTCTGCATAGAAATGCCCCAAAGACTTTACTGTACACACAGATCAGTTACTTACATAACAATATGTGTCCATAAAAAATAAAAGGGTTAAGGAAGAAACTGATCCAATCTCCTCATCCTGCCCCCTTACTAATCCTGATCTATTCACATGGCTGACCCCACTCCCCAAATCCACGAAACAGTTCAAGTCAGGAACAGACTGGAGCATAGAGGAACAACAGAGGGTTGCCCATGGAATCCCTCACCTTCCAGATACAGGGCTGTGCCCTTCTAGGCTATTCTCCCAGATGTCTATAAACAGTACATGCTCCCTAGAAACTTAAACCATGAGCAAAACACACATGCTCCATCTTCAATCACGCTGAACAAATAAACCAGAAACGATGTTTATGAAATCTGTCAATCTAAAAGAGGCCTACCTAATATTAGTTCTGAATCTAAATCTGAGTACAGCTGGGTTTTTGAGACTTCCTGTTACATTGCTGCAGGCTTCTCTGCGGGAGCAGGACTGTTTAATTACCTGTCCCAGCTGCATTTAGCAACTAAACAAATCAACCGTTTCATCTGTCTCTTTCAGTTGTCCACCCCTTTGGTATTCTGAGTTCTTAGAGAGCAGAAAGTGCGAAAATGACAGAAGTGGGTGCAACAGACAGATGATTGATGCCTTCACGCACATCACATGTTATGCTTTACTGATGCTTATTCAATGCGCTTTGCGAGGGGGGGGGGTCCTATTTAAATTGACAAAGTTAATGAGCAGCGGGATTTTCATGATCCTGATATGACAAGTAAAGGATACAAAGAAATATATCCAAGGAAAAGTATGACCATTGTGTGATTTACTGTCAGTGCTAGGATGATGAAAATCAAATGAGACCAAGCAAGCTAGAGCCCTTCAACCTGTGAGTGGAGAGACCTGTCACGAAGCAAACCATAGGTTATTCATTTGTTAAAAGCTCTACTTTTAGGACCCGAAAATAAGACATCAGAATGCTCAAGTGGGAATATAAATGATGTTGCTTCAAGGGAAAAAACCCTTCTGGAGAGGAATAGATATGTCAGTAGGATGGAGGAGGATGCTTCCCAAAAAGCTGAACTCAAAATAGAACAGGACAGAAAGAACCCCAGGATTGGTCCTTGTCTGTCTGTCTGTCTGTCTGTCTGTCTGTCTGTCTCTCTCTCTCTCTCTCACACACACACACACACACACACACACACACACACACACACTCTGAAGATGTTAAATGCCATTTATGTTCAAAAGTTAGAGGGAGGGGCACCTGGGTGGCTCAGTTGGTTAAGTATCAACTCTAAAGTAGTTAAGCATGGCTCAGGCCATGATCTCAAGGTTCATTGGTATGAGCCCTGCTTGGGGCCCTGCACTGACAGCACTGAGCCTGCTTGGGATTCTCTGTCTCCTCTCTCTGTGCCTCCCAAGCTTGTGCTCTCTCTCAAAAATAAATAAATAAACTAAAAAAAACAAAACTAAACAAAAAAACTTTAAAGATTAAAAAAATAAAAGGGAAACAATTACTGAATTTACCATAAATAAAAACAAACTTACCAAGAATGAAGCTGCAACTTTTCAACTAACAGTGGAACACAGCATTAAAGTGTCTCACCCATCTAAAATTTTAATTCTAAATATTCAAAAAATATACACTATATACTCTTTTGTACAGAAATGCAGTGAAGGTTCTTTTCAGGTCACCTAACACCAAACTCAAGAATCAATTAGCACTTATTGTTTTAAATATCATTGATGTTACCTGCCTAGCTCACATGGTAGTTGAGCTTTTGACACCTGATTTAACACTTTGCACTTGGGGTGCCTGGGTGGCTCAGTTGGTTGAGCGTCCGACTTCAGCTCAGGTCACAATCTCACGGTCCGTGAGTTTGAGTCCCACATCAGGCTCTGGGTTGATGGCTCAGAGCCTGGAGCCTGCTTCCGATTCTGTGTCTCCCTCTCTCTCTGACCCTCCCCCGTTCATGCTCTGTCTCTGTCTCAAAAATAAATAAATGTTAAAAAAAAAAAAAAAAACCACTTTGCACTTATGACTCTTGTTCTACCTTTGTTGTTGGTACTTCCTCCACCTGGAATCTCCAGTTATTTCTCCACATCCATTCTTCAGAATATACTCAAACGCCATCCTCCCAATAAACCTCCTTTACCTATATTGAGAAAGTACCGTCCCCTTCCTTGAACGAATGAAAAGACTTTTTAGCAATACCTGCACAGTAATTCTCAGTGGAGGAAAGGAAGGGATCACAATTTCCTTTAAGGGCCTCACCACAAATGACAAAATTAGAATACTCGTCACGAGGAAAAAAAAGGACATGTGTCTTTTGAAAAAGCTCCTGTTTCTGATAGGCCACTACCCTAGCAGAGGACCACAGTTACTATAGCACTGGATTCTGTGCTGTATGCTCTCCACTCAAAAAAGAGACCAGCGAGGTATAAAATCACACACTTGAGAACCTGACACAGTAGTTGTGTCTGCAGAGGAGAAGAAGGGGACTGGGATGGGAGAGAAGCTTACTTTTGCAGTATATACTTATGTAACTTTTTAACTTTTGGTCTTTTTTTTTTTTAATGTTTTATTTGTCTTTGAGAGAAAGAGAGAGAGACAGAGAGAGAGAGAGAGACAGAGAATCTGTAGTAGGCTGGACGCTGACAGCAACAAGCCTGACGCAGGGCTCAAACTCACCACCCATGAGATCATGACCTGAGCTGAAGTTGGACGCTCGATCCACTGAGCCACCCAGGCGCCCTTTAATTTTAGGTCATATCCATATATTATTTATTCAAAAGAAAAAAATAGCACAGGTGTAGA
Organism: Prionailurus bengalensis; assembly: GCF_016509475.1. Taxonomy (NCBI): domain Eukaryota; kingdom Metazoa; phylum Chordata; class Mammalia; order Carnivora; family Felidae; genus Prionailurus; species Prionailurus bengalensis. The sequence goes on along the minus strand of NC_057345.1, from coordinate 50,769,050 downwards.
AGCCACGTAACCCTTGATTTGTTACCTAACTTTGCCACTTACTAGCTGCATGTGATCTTGGACAAGTCACTCTACTTGCCTGACACTCAGTTTCCACATATTAAAATTGGAAAGAAGAAAACGCTTGCTGACCAATAGGGTGTCTGTGAGAAATAAAGGAGAAAAAATACTTTTTTCAAATGTTTATTATTAGAAAGAGAAAGAGAGAGTGCATGGGATAGGAGTAGAGAGAGGGGGAGAGAGAATCTCAAGCAGGCTCCATGCTGTCAGCACAGAGCCCAACACAGGGCTCAATCTCATGAACCATGAGATCATGACTTGAGCGGAAATAAAGAGTGGGATGCTTCACCGACTGAGTCACCCAGGCGCCCCAGGAGAAAACGTGTTTAAAGCAAAGAAACTGAGAGCCCCTGGGTGGCTAGGTCAATTGAGCATCTGACTCTTCATTTCGGCTCAGGTTATGATCCAAGGGTCATGAGATTGAGCCTTGCGCTGGGGCTCCATGTTGAGCATGAAGCCTGCTTGAGATTCTCTCTCTCTCCCTCTGCCCCTCCCCCTGCTCACCCACATACACTATCTCAAAAAAATGAAAATTAAGAAATTAAAAAATTAAATAAATAATAAAGCAAAGAACTGATCCTGGTAATCAAGTGTTAATACCCACTGCAACTCCCGGAGTGGGGGTGGGGGGGGGAGTGGTACATCCCACTGCCTTAAAAATTAGATTTGCTTATATAGAGTGAGGGGGAAACTCATGTTTTAATGTCCTTTGGTTCAGAGAATATAATTCAGGACGGAAATAAAGTGAAATCTGCCAGCCTGTCTTGTCAAAACCAGACAACAGGACCTGTTATGTTTGTTTCCCACACCAGGGATATTACTAATGCTCACTCCAAATTACAACTGATGGCCAGCGGAAAGGTCACCAGCATGAGCTAAATGCTTCTCCCTCACAGTGCTGTGATCATCTTAATAGTAAACAGTTGCCAAGAAAGCCATCCCTAAAAGTACAGTCTCCCCAGATGCGGGAAAACCGTTCTCATGTCATGATTAACGGCTTCCTAGAAGCAGTGCAGCTAATGCTCAAGCCAGTGTAAATTGCTTTCACCTCCCTCTTTCCCCACAACTCCATCCACCTCATAAGAAAAGCTTATCTGTTACACTGGCCAGTAAGTAATTCGTGAAGATGCTTCCAGAATCATCATCCCTTCAAGAGTGGTGGCAATGGAGAAGCAAACTGGAGTGACCACCTGAAGACAGCCAGACCCTTAGGAACACCAGCCATGTCCATGAAACATGGATTCCCTAAATAGAAACCTGAGGAGATGGAAGAAAAACCTACAGCCTTGACTGCAGATCTCCACATTGAACCACTTAATCTTTCCACTGGTGTTACCTGGCACCACAACTGAAGCCCAGGCTTAGCACCATGGATCTAGAAGCCCTGTAGCACCTGGTCTCCCTCACCATCCTCATTTAACATTCTAGTCTTCAGGGCGCCTGGGTGGCTCATTCGGTTGAGTGTCCGACTTTGGCTCAGGTCATGAGCTCATGGTTCATGGGTTCGAGCCCCACATCGGGCTTGGTACTGACAGCACGGAGCCCACTTGGGATTGTCTGTCCCTCTCTCACGTAAATAAACATTAAGATAAAAAAAATTTTTTTTTAAATTCTAATCCTCACTCAGTTTGACCCTAACAACTTCCATTCTCCCACAAGCTGGCCCTATCCTCCCAAAGGACTTTTACACCTGCCAGTCACCAGGTTCCCAGCCCCACATGCCCTTATCCTTCAGGCCTGGGCTCAGAAAGGCTTTCTCTGGCTTTCTCTCCAAAATTCTCCCTCCTCCCCAGCTGTGAGGTCACCATTCTGTTTACTCCTTTGCATCACTATTTACAATCTACAACTATTTGATCAAGCTACCTTTCACTTGTTTGTTATCATGCCCTTACCCAAAGCCAGAGTCTAAGCTCTATGAGAGCAAAAGCCTTTTCCATTTTGTTTTTTTTTTCCATTTTTCCATTTTTCCATTTTGCTACCATTGGCAGCAGTGTCCAGCACGGAGCAGGAACTCAGCAAATATTTCAGAGATGAATGAAGGTGCTCTAAGCACCTGCTATCTAGCTGCGTAATTTGAGGTGGGACACTGCACCTACGCAAACTCCAGTGTCCTCCTCTGTGACGCACCACTAGGATAGTCTCCTTACATATTGCAGGGGGAAACAAGACACTGAGCCAACAACTAAACTCCTAATTACAAGAGGATTTTTTTTTTAATTTTTTTTTAACATTTATTTATTTTTGAGACAGAGAGAGACAGAGCATGAACGGGGGAGGGTCAGAGAGAGAGGGAGACACAGAATGTGAAACAGGCTCCAGGCAGTCAGCACAGAGCCCGATGCGGGACTCGAACTCACGGACTGCGAGATCGCGACCTGAGCCGAAGTCGGACGCTTAACCGACTGAGCCACCCAAGGGCCCCTAGAGGATTTTTAAAAACCATAATTTCATCAACGTACAGAAATAATCTGTGGACATCTTGATTAATTTCATCAAGAAATTATAGAAAAAAAGTAGAGATGTGTGAGAACGTGATGTGGGAAAAGTACACGTCCCTTCTCCCTCACACATACGTTACATAAAAGGATGGACATACTAACCACAAATATGTAAACATACACAGGTAACAACTAAACATGAAAAGAGAACAGTGCAATTATGCAGAACTCTCCCAGGATAAAAAAATTTTAAGGAATTAAATACTTTGGCACAACAAAAGTTCAATTAAATGATTAAATGTTTTAAAATAGCTTTCTTGTAAAAAAAAAAAAACAGTTAGAAACTAAAAATGAAGCACACAACTGGGAAACAAAATCACCATTTACTGAACAATTCTTATGTGTTAGCACTGAGCTATATTAAGGCATACGTTATGTATATTTATACTTAACCTTCCAACAAAGGTATTATTGTTCATATTCTACAGGAGAAAAATTAGGCTGCTTATTCCACCTCCTAAAATGCTTCCTTCCAATGTCACCTTCTTAATGAGGCCTTCCCTGGTCAACCTACCTAAACGTGCAAACCTACCCTCTGTCCTGAATTCCTCATTCATTTTCACTGCCTCAATATTCTGCATGACACATATCACCAATACTGTGTAACTTACTTATTTCCTATCTCCCCTTATGAAAATACAAGTTCTAGGGGCGCCTGGATAGCTCAGTCGGTTGTGTGTCTGATTCTTGATTTGGGCTCAGGTCATGATTCTGGGAACGTGGGATCAAGCCCTGCATTGAGCTCAGTACTGAGTGTGGAACTTGCTTAATATTCATTCATTCATTCATTCATTCATTCTCTCTCTCTGTCTCCCCCTTCCCCTGTCCCCTGCTTGTGCACACTTGCTCATGCACACTCTCTAAAAATAAAATAAATCTTTATAAAAAACAGAACTTCTGCAGGCAGGTGTTTTTTTTGTGTGTTTTTTTTTTCTTCCTCCGTTATCTTCTGAAACGCCAGCACCCAGTAGAGGACCTGACACAAAATAGATACTAATAAATATTTGATGAATGAATAATGAATGAATGAATGTACAGCTGAATGCACTGGTGAATTTCTAGGAGTTAGTTCTGAAAGTCTATTCAACTCAAAGCCTGTGTCTTTATACAAGAATTACTGAGTACAAATATATATATTGCATAGAAGTTAATCAGGAAAGAAAATGAAATTAGTAAGACTGGTGAAAGGAACTAGGGAATGAATGCGAGAAGAACATACGCCCGGAAAAAGACAATGCCATTTTTTTAAGATGTAAGAGGTGCATGAAGTGTGGTTATTATACTTTTTTTTTTTTAACTTATCGTAGAGTATGATGACACAGCGTCTTAATGGCTTTGAACATGGGAGGGCAGACAACTAGAGCTTAGCTGCATGAGGAACTGAGCCTGAGCTAAGGCAGGTTTTCTCCAAGGAGGTCTCTTGAGTTCGAAAGCTATATGAACAAGAAGGCTAAAAGCCAATCAGAAAACCTCTGAAGGGGCACCTGGGGTGGCAGAGTTGGTTAAGCATCTGACTTTGGGTCACGTCATGATCTCACGGTTCGTGAATTTGAACCCCTCTTCAGGTAAGCTCGAGCCCCACTTTCAGCTCTACATTCTCTCTCCCACTCTCTCTGCCCTCTGCCCACTCGCACTGTCAAGGAAAGAAAAAGGAAAAGGAAAAGGAAAAGGAAAAGGAAAAGGAAAAGGAAAAGGAAAAGGAAAAGGAAAGGAAAAGGAAAAGGAAAAGGAAAAGGAAAAGGAAAAGGAAAAGGAAAAGGAAAAGGAAAAGGAAAAGGAAAAGGAAAGGGAAAGGAAAGGGAAAGGAAAGGGAAAGGAAAGGGAAAGGAAAGGGAAAGGAAAGGTAAAGGAAAGGAAAAAAGAAAACCTCTGAAAAACCAAGATTTTAGCAGCCCTGAAGTACAGAGGAGATAGAACTGGAGTTCAGGTCCCACCAAAAGAGGGGACAGGTAAAAAACATTCCAGACTTGTGTGACATACCTGGAAGGCTAGGTCTTAGGAGCAAAGGCAAACCAGACAGAGTCTGAACCTTACCAGAACCATACCTCTGCCACATCTCGGAGATCATCCACTCCCCATACCCACCCCCAACACACACTGTACTTATCAGAGAAAAGAATGAATCCCCCTGGACAACGATAACATCATCTGAAGCCTTTTGTAGCTGTCCTACATAATGTTGGGCAATTACCTTATGGTATGATGTGAGAGACAAACAAGTAACTACAATAAGAGAAAAGATCAAACAATAGAAACACATCCAAAGTTGATCTAGATATTAGAATTAACTGTTTAAAGTCCTTATAAGCTGTGATTAATATGTTCAAGAAATAGAGAAAAAGATGGCATTTACACATTTTTTTTTTTATGTTTATGTATTTATTTTGAGAGGAGGGTGAGGGGTAGAGAGAGAGACAACAGAGAATCTCAACCAGGCTCCTCACTATCAGCACAGAGCCCAACTTGGGGCTTGAACCCACGAGCCGTGAGATCATGACCTGAGCCGAAGTCTGACGCTCAACTGACTGAGCCACCCGGGCACCCCTGAAAGATTTTTTAAAGTCTATATTTGTGGTCCTGATTTTTGGCAAGCATTTTAAAAGGTTTGCTAATAATATCTGAAAGGCTAACACACTCTGCACAATGTTTCTCTGTGCACTACCTTTAAAGTGGGCAAAGTAATTAAACCTGGGTTTGGCTTCTGAAAGAGGCACAGGCACGCCATGCCCTTCCCAGGCATATGTAACCATCACCTTTCAGAACAGTGAGAACGTACCACATTTCCAGAAATCATCTAAGACTAAAATTCTGGAAACATAGTGTCTCCAACAAGGACTTAGAGAAAGTTCTTCAAGCAACAAAAAACTGGTAACCTTTTAAAAAATAATGCTTACCTTTGAATATTTTTGTAACTCAGCATCATCTGCAATCTGGGTATCCAGAGTTGCAACCTAAATTTACAAGAAAAAAAAAAATCCAGTATCTGTAAAAGCATAACTTTATTTCTTCTTAGGTTTTCTGAAAATAATCTATAAACCCTATATATTGATAACACCAACGGATCTACATTCTCATCTTTTTTTGATATTTCTGAAATCCATAAGTATAGCACATAATGTAGAATTTCAGCGAATATTTCCTGTTCTGTTGTTACTGTTTTCTACAGCAATCCTTCCCCCTCCCCCACCAAATTACTCAGAAGTTGAACCAGAAGGGGATGGGCAAAAACATACACTATTTTTAAAAAGCCATGCCCCCTAAAATTTTAATATAATGTTCTGTTAGAAGGAGTCCATAAAAATTTTACTCTTTTCGCAAAGCCAAGAGTTATCGTCATTTTTGTTTTTAAATCCAGGCCTTAAAACAAAGATTGCAAGGTCAGTAAAGTAATATGTGTTTGGAAAAATTGAAGCATCTGACTTTCTACAGAAAAGCTCTACCATTTCCCTAGGAGACTTGGCTGGCAAGGACACAAACAGAAAGACCTGGCCTGGTGAGAAGCTCATGGAATAGTTAAAGCTTTCAACCCTGGCCTAAAACTATTGTTCTAAGCTCCAGTGGTGGAAATCCACAGAAGTAAATTGCCAGCAAGCAAAATACTTTACTGATGATTTGCATCTGTGAGTTGTTAATAAAATATGGTACATCTGGAGGGAGGAGTAAGTTAAACAATGATCCAACTTAAAGCTTCTAGAAGTACTGCACTTCACAGAAGTAGATTCTAGAAGAAAAATGAAGTAAGGAACACTGGAGTACATGCATATGTGCATGCATTTTTCATCTTGCCTGGTTTCTCCTTTCTTCTTCTCATCCCTCAAAACAGCAAGAACCCTTAATGAATAAGCTGTCACTTTAAATTCCCAGTCTCAAAGTATGTCTCCCCTCTCTACCTAATCTGTTATGACCTCACTGTATGATAAATGAAATTTGGAAATACAGTTATAAGGGCAAAGTAAAATTTTAACAAAAAAGAGCCCATGACAAAACTGGCCATTCATAAATACTCAGACACCAAATTACTTTGAATATCAAACCACTAAGAATGGTAGAAAAGGTTATTGGCTAAGGTGATAGATAGCCTAATGACAAAACAGCATTTGAAATCTATGAAGTAAAGAAGCAGGTGTTCATAACAACCAACATGCAAGTACAAAATTAGCAAGAATAGAGCACTGAATGTTTTAACTCATCTTAAAAACACTAGAAATTTTCTGACACTAGATAGTGGTTGTATGTTCTGAACCAAGAAGAGAAAAAAATTCTCTAACCAGCCAACGAGTGCTAATGATAAACATATGTAAGAAAACATGAATGACAATAGAAATTTAATAGAATATTTTATTACTAATGCATTTAGTGAACACTGTAGAGGCTTTTCTAAGCACAGCTTTCTGCTTTCATGTGGATTCATAGGGGGAATGTAATCAATCCCTTACTCAATGAATCTAATAACAGGTGAAAGAAAGTCTAATGGACCACTGGCACTATAAACTTCTGCCTAACCTAAATTACTTCCTGTTCTCCCTAATCCATTTGATAATCATTCTTTCATTTTTCTCATAAAACTGTAAGATTCTTTGTGAAACATAGGACTAATATCCACAGCCCTTTCAGTGTACAATAAAACAAACAGATCATAAAAGCAATCATAAAAATGCCAGCAATTTTAAGCAGCTGATATAGGTTATAAATTTAAAGGCAAGCTTTCTAAGATTCTTCTGCCTACTGTTGACTTAAATGTTTTCAACACGAGCTGAGTGTCTGCTAATTGTAACTGAAACTTGCGTGCAGTCCTTAATTGTTCTTATAGCTTAAAATGCTAAAAGAGGGGGGGAAAGATCAATTGATCTGCTAGGGAAGAAAGGCAGGAGGTAAAAAACAAAGGCAAGCTGGCTATTCTTGGGCTCTCCCATCTCTTTGAACTGCAGGGTCAGGAGCTTAACATGAAATGAGATATGAGTGTTCTTTATTGCAACATTTTAACATACCATTACTTCATAATCTGGACCCAAAAGGTTTTCCCACCTAGATTTCAGCACATTTTCTAGAGAGTCAGGAACTTTTTCTGGATTAAAAAAAAAAATATATTGAAGCTACGGTGAGTCAAACACACTTAACTACTAAATTCTTCAATAACCACACAGTTCCAGTAAGTAAAAGGGAAACGAATGAAAAGGAAAATGCATTAACTTGGGTCTACCAGGTAAAGTAAATCAGAGGTGACTTATAACACTAATGTAAAATGTAAGGCCGATTGGGACCAAATTATGATGGGACTTTTTTGTTAAGAGCTATTTTCAAGGGAAAAGGAAATGATGACTTAGAAATGAAATTTGAAATATATGCACTTTAGATGTAAACATCCTGCCGTTTATAAGAAAAATACATCTGGCTTTGCTTTACAATATGTTAAGGCAAACAAGGACTTAATTTAAATGTTAATCACTTCAAAGTAATACTTTCCACTTACCCATAGAAAAAGTACAGATTTATCAAAAGATATCTTTACTATCAAGTGGACATATCAACACAACCCAGTCAGAATTCTCACTTGGGTGGATATAAAGGCTTGTCTGGTTTAATTCAACCACGGAGATGCATGAGCTTTAATATAATAGAAACTCTGGCTTTACTTTGGTCTTCTGTGGTTAGTTATACCTTTTTGACTCCTAAGTATAATATTACCTTTTTTGCAAAGGTAAGATAACATTCAAGAACTAAGACAGATTTTAAGTATCCTGCCTGTCCTCCATATGATCTTAGCCAGAAGTTCAGGGCACCGTTCATAGTCTGAATAATGCCTAATGGGTGAAAGTTAAAGTACTGAAAATACAATTTCAACTTATATCCATAGTAGCAGAAAAAGCAAACCTTCACATTTTTTTTCTGTAAGTTAAAGAAAAACTCTCCATTTTATCACAAGATTAAACAAGTCACAGAACACTTATTCCAAATGACATAACCATCTGTCTAAAATCAAACATAACTTGCAATATCAGCTCTTTCAGTCTTCAGTCCGGACAGCTCATCTTGGGTGCATATAATGCTTAATTACATAATGCAAATCATCAAGTAAAACAGGCTAACCTCAGAATTAAGAGACTAACACTAAAGAGCTAAACTCACTACATGTACAAAAGAATATCCATGAAGTAACTCTACCAACTGATACGCTAGGTTACATTAAGGGAATAACTAACTGGAAGTCTTATTAAAAACAAAGTATCGGGGCACCTGGGTGGCGCAGTCGGTTAAGCGTCCGACTTCAGCCAGGTCATGATCTCGCGGTCCGTGAGTTCGAGCCCCGCGTCGGGCTCTGGGCTGATGGCTCAGAGCCTGGAGCCTGTTTCTGATACTGTGTCTCCCTCTCTCTCTGCCCCTCCCCCGTTCATGCTGTGTCTCTCTCTGTCCCAAAAATAAATAAACGTTGAAAAAAAAAAAAATTTAAAAAAAAAAAAACAAAAAAACAAAGTATCATTCACGTGGGCTCTGCACTGTGTGTCTATTTACTGCTGTCAACACCTCCATAAGAAATTACATTAAGAGTTCTACCATCTTTGTTAATTTCTTCCCGGCAGCAGTTTCTTATCTGGTAAGCTAATTGGTAAGCTTAAGAACAACATGATATTTAAAGACATTTCACACACATGTATAAAATAATGATATTTCACCCACAATTCCTTTTAACTTTTTCGTCTTTCAGTTGTACAATGGAAGCACAGAGAGTCATTGAGTTTTAAAGCACAGCACAAAGCTAAGTACCAGAGGAAAAAGACTAATTTCAGCAGCCCAATAATCCTGAGCTACACAAAAGGACTTGAAAAACGAATAGTATGGGCACCTCGGTGGCGCAGTCGGTTAAGTGCCCAACTCGATCTTAGCTAGGGTCATAATCTCACGGTTCGTGAGTTCGAGCCCTGCATCAGGCTCTGCGCTGACAGTGTGGAACCTGCTTAGGATTCTCTGCCTGCCCCTCTCTCAGAAATGAATAAATAAACATTAAGAAAATGAAAACTATGATGATCTGAAACATTACTCCAAAGTTTGAAGGGGAGCAGAATATGCCACCCCAAAATATGCCATTCTAGCACATGGAATACTTAGAACTAAAGACAATCAAGACCCAACGGACTTAGGAGAAACTTTTTTACCTCTCCCTTAACTACCTAAAAGAATTTAGATAGGAGGACTATACCAGAAAGAGCTATCACCAGAGATAATTATTTTATCTGAAAGACCTATTGTCATGGTAGAGCAAACTTTTAATCACCAAACATTTGCTCTTCTTATCACGCTGCAAATTAGCCTCCTTGTCTTTGAAGCCACAGGCCTCTATCGCATTCCTTAATTTAGGATGGCATGTAAGCCTCAATTGCCCAACTTACTCTTGGGTCTCATATTTTTATGGGGCTTCCATACTTATAGAATGTGTTTTTCTCCTGTTAATCTGTCTTACGTCAATTTAATTATTAGACCAAAGAACCTAGAAGGGAAGAAGGGAGAGTTTTTCTGCCCCTACAGCAAACAAGAAAGCTAACTTCTAGCAGTTCAATGACTTTGGTCTTACTCTCAAACTGAAATTAAACATACTCATGAAGAAAAAAATGCAGTGAGAATGATCCAAAAAGAGCAGATAAAAATGTCTAAAGATATTTCTAATTTCAGAACGTATTTGATTTTCACCCAATAGCTCCATGACAATCTATCCGGATACACCGGAATTTAAATAGCAAAGATCAAACTACAATACAATCCACTCGGGTCAAAAAAGAATAAGGTAAATTTCCAAATTATAGGAAATTTTTTAACTTGAATGAGGGGCTACTCCTTCCTTCAGGCCATTCTTTCCTGACACAAGACAAAGCCAAAACTTCTCTGGAAGAGGATGGTGTGAAGTATCCCATTTCATTCAATTGTCAAGGCTTTCCTGAGCAATGCTGTGCAGGGAATTGTGTGAGACTGTTATTCAAAATGCTTGCAGAACAGTCAACTACGTAGCCAAGTTATTAAAGTACAAAGAGGACAAAGTTGCACATCAATTGAAAAGAAGATTGAAGTATAAATATATAACAACCTGGCAGTTTGATAAAACATACATATGTATAGATTACAAATTATAATGTTAAAAAACACTGCTATATGTATACAGATACCTAGATATCTATAACTGTATCAACGACAATACATAAGCTAACATATGCAGTAAGCTTGTTAAAATGCTAGCAAGATGAAAAGGGTTAACACATACTAATAAAAATGCATTTAAAATTAATTAAACAGGGGAGGCTGGGTGGCTCAGTTGGTTTAGCATCCAACTCTTGATTTCGGCTCAGGTCATGATCTCACAATTTGTGAGATCGAGCCTCTATGCTGACAGCATGGAGCCTGCATAGGATTCTCTCCCTCTCTCTCTGCCCCTCCGCTACTTGTGCTCTCAAAAAAAAGTTTTAAAAAAATTAATTAAACAAAGATTAAACAATAACGACTGGTCTTCAATTGTCACAAGCGGTAAGATGTTGATATTAAGAATATCCTGTTTCCTATCCCCAAAATGTCTCTAAAATTTCTCATATTAGCTCTAAAGGGAGAAAACAGTTAACAAATAAGAGAAAGTCAAATTACTTTGATTGTTTTGAATTGAATGCTTTGTGCCTACCTAATTTTTCTAAGGCTTTTAGATTACCCATTTTTTCTTCAGTTTCCTCATCCCCACCATCCAAATTCGTTTCCGTTTCCACTGCTCCAGTTGAATAGACAGCTGGTATTTCCGATGATTCTATGACAGTTCCTAAAAAAAAAAAAAAAAAAGAATTACTAGCTTGAATCACTAGCAACTGAAGACCATATTCAAGGGAGTTCATTCTAGTCCTGTTCTCCCATTTGACCACCTCATTACAAACATCTCAGGTAACTTACATATATGATACTTTATTTAAAGTGTCATGTGTGATAACTGCTCAATTCCTAAAAAAAAAAAAAAATAAGGAAGTTCTGGTAGCATTGGAAAGGATAAGGAACCAGGCAATGGGGAAGAAGAGCAAGGCCAAGTCATTCTACAAAAGATACTTATCAACATAGCCTTGGTAAAGAAAAAGAACACTAAGGTCTGTATATACTCTTGCACTTGTGGTGGGTAAGGAGCAGGTTATGCAGAATAAGCCCTTTCCACTGCTCTGGGCTCACCTAAGTTCTGGCATGACACCACCATAAGTTTAAAAAAAAAAAACACAACAACTCTACATAGGTAACTTTATGAATTGGAAGGGAATTGGAGAGAATTCCCCTGGTTGCAGCTAAGGGTTCTCCTCCCTTAGTTAAATTGAGCTGAGTAATAGGATATCCAAAACTTTCAATCTCAAGCATGCAAGTCATTATGTATCTGTTAAACACAAGAAAGGTTGAACAAGAGTCATTTTTGGTCATTTTTAAATGGTCACGCATGACTTACAAAGTTTTCTTACCAAAAACATTTAACCTGGATCTAACTAGGGCTTTATATCTAGCTTCTCACAGGAAACACAGTGGATAGAGGAACAAGTTAAATTACACCACAAGGACAATGAAATTCAGAATGTAGTGTTCTGGTGACAAAATGGACAAATCCTTTCACGAAAAGTCTGTGCCATGGAGGTGGAGGCAGGGGTCGGGGATTCTTCTAGATTAAGAAACTGAAGAAACGTAACACAGGAAACCAAAGAAACATAACGAATGATTGAATCTTGATGTTATGAGGTTTCTCTTTCAGAGAGTGGGGAGTGGGAAAAGAAGCTACAGAAGACATTTGGGGCAATTAAAAAAATTTAAGTACGTGCTGCACACTGGATATTAGGGACTACTATTAATTTTCTTCGTTGTGATGATATGTTATCATGTAAGACAATATCTTTATTTTTAGAAGCTATAAAGTATGCAGGACTAAAGTGCCATGATGTCTACTACTCACTCTCACAGGGTTCAGGGAAAAGGACAAATAGATGAAACAAATATGGCAAAATGTTAACTGTTGAATCTAAATGGTGGGTCCGTGGGTATTTGTTATATGTTTTTCAATTTTTCTGTATGTTTAAAAATTTTTACAGGGGCGCCTGGGTGGCTCAGTAGGTTAAGCATCCAACTTCAGCTCAGGTCATGATCTCACAGTTTGTGAATTTGAGCTCTGCATTGGGCTCTCTGATGTCAGCATAGAGCCCGCTTCAGGTCCTCTGTCTCCCTCTCTCTCTGCCCCTCCCCATCTCATGCTATTTCTCAAAAATAAACATTGAAAAAAATCTACAAAAATTTTTACAATACTGTTGACCCTTGGACAATGTGGAGGTTAGAGGCACTTTCCCATCCCATGCAATTGAAAACCTACATGTAACTTTTGAATGCCCCCCAAAATGTAACTAATAGCTGATTATTGTTGACCAGAAGCCTTACTGACAACATAGTCAATTAACAGAACTTGTTTATTATGTATTATATTGTATTCTAGAGAAAAAGTAAAAGCAACATAGAGAAAGGAAAATGTTATTAAGAAAATCTTAAGAAAGAAAAAAAACCACATTTATAGAAAATATAGCACAGTACTGTATTGGAAAAAAATCCACACATAAGTGGACCTATACAGTTCAAACCTGTGTTGTTCAGAGGTCAACTATAAAATGTTGAAAAATATAGCCAGTTAAAAGTTCCTATGATCTTAGCATGAAATTTTCAACCACATGATATTTTTTACATCATTAATCCACTGATACACACTAAAACCACAGCCTAGTGCTAGCCAAAGTAATGAGGCCCAAAGTTGCTAGTGTAACTGGGGAGAATAGTTGCATACCACAGTTTATAGTACAGAGCAGTACATGATGTAATTGTATGCTAAAAGTAGTATACAAACAGGAACACCAAAAAGGTATATAAGGTATACAAACAGTGGGAGAGAAAGACAGTAAGATCTAGAATAGTAGAGGCAAGTATTGGGCAAGCGCTAGAAGCTGTGCAGTTTTCCTCAGTAAAAGACTGAAGGCAGAGGAAAATGTGTTACGTGGGGCAGGGAGCAAAGGCATCACCATTTCCTTTCCTTATAGTGACTACACATGAAACAGGTGATCCCAAAACAGAGTGATAAATGCTACAGTACAGCGCTCTTCTAAGGGTGCTAGTAAAACCCACATGAAGGACATCTCAACCGTGGAAGAAGTGCGAATTTAGAGTCAAAATTTATCCCAACATAAATTTAAAATGGAGGCATGCGCAGGAAAGAATTGCTAATTCGCAGATAACGTACTTTATTTGATACAGTAGACTGAAGCCAAGGGCTCTATCAGAGCTATTAAAAACCATTATGCTGATATAAATATTTATGTAAACCTTTTAAGGTCAATATAGCATTGGTACAATTTGTACTATTTAGGCAATGTTTAATTTCATACATACGATGCAGTTGACAGGGCATTTGTCTTTCAGCAGCAAAATTTTCACTATCACATAAAACTTAAAAAGTTCCCATTTAAATATAAATCAATATTAGTTGAGACAAAGCTTCCAGGCTTATTATATCTTCAGAAGAGAGGAAAAAAAATATACTCATCTTCTGACAAATTCTAATGGAATTATTTCTTACTAGTTCTATACCTAGTCATTCATTTTAAATTGAATTTGTTTTCAGGACTGTCAAATTTTTCAATCTACACATTAATAACTTGATAATTAAAAAACTGGCATGCATACCATTTGTTCCATAATGACAATTTGCTATTCTTTAATCAAAATAACAAATATTTTACAAATAAAAATGTTCTTAATAGAAATCCTTATTTTCTCCCCTCTGTATTTCATAGAGTAAATCAGGAGACATTAGAATTAAATATATTGTTAGAAGTAGTATGAAATCTTAAGTGTGCAAAATGTCAAAGCCTTAGACAAATGAGAGCCCCTAGAACAAAAGGTGTCAAAGCTTTATTATTCAAATATAATAAATGAAATTTAGAAGCTTTTTGGAAAAAATGATTTCCATCTCCATTTCAAACAGCTCTCAAAGCTTAATGCATGTCAGGGTTCATGTTCTAACATTTGGAATGGCACAAGGAAGTTCTTCTTCAATGCACAAATGAGCTAGCTGATTCATTTCTCCATCACTACATTACACAAGGTGGGCAGTTTTTCCTTCCCAGACTCACAGAGCAACTTCTGTAGATAAGATATTCTTCCAGACCTAGACTACGTGGCGGGGAGAGGGATCGTGGAATGAACTACCTCTGTCTGAAGGCCATTCGTGTGAAGAAGCAGATGAAAATGTCTTCCTTCGAACCAGAGTTAGGTGTACCACTTGCCCTGCGTTTCGTAACACTTCAACAACATCCTGGTTGGCAAAACCCTGAATATTGACACCATCAACCTAAAATGTTAAGAGACACATTAAACAGAAGCTTCAGGTTAGCTACTATTTTCAACTCTGACAAGGCAGAATAAAATCGGGCAATTCATTTTATGCCAAAACGAATTTGTATTAAACCTAAGGAATTATTTTTGAATAGGAGGCAAAATTAGTAGTGAAACATGCTGACAAATGTCCTGAAAACCTACAGAGCAAATTCAAACTTGTAATTGAGAGTCACACATTTTAACTGACAGCCTGAGAGGGAAAAGGTCTTAGTCTCTTATGCTATTCAAAATTCAAAGTGCCTTCAAAGATGGTCAACTGTTAAACACAGCTCTCAAGATGTACTAACTACAAGCCTGTATTGTCAACATTGAAGATGTCATCCAATACTTCATCCCTCTATCATATCATTATGTGGTAGTTTCCAGAAGAGATACACACATCTCCCCCCATTGGGTTTTCTAGTGCTGTGAAGAAGTATATGCAAGAAACAGATTTACTAATCTAAGTCAAGCCCAATTCCTCATTTCTGAAGTCCATCAGAACACACAGGCCTCATCTCCCAAGCTGGCCAAACCATTACTTTTAGTTTTCCCTAGAAGTATTTTCTCCAAAGCATCCACTGCTTACTGCTTGACTCCATACCCTGCAAATCACAAGATGCTTCCTAAGCCAAGAGTCATGAAAGGTGCTTCCTTAGATGGACTTGAAGGACGAAGATTCCTTTTTTTTTTTTAATTTTTTTTTTTAACGTTTATTTATTTTTGAGACAGAGAGAGACAGAGCATGAACAGGGGAGGGTCAGAGAGAGGGAGACACAGAATCCGAAACAGGCTCCAGGCTCCGAGCTGTCAGCACAGAGCCCGACGTGGGGCTCGAACTCATGGACCGTGAGATCGTGACCTGAACTGGTCGGCCACTCAACCGACTGAGCCACCCAGGCACCCCTGAAGGACGAAGATTCAAATGACACCAATGAACATTTGTTTCTATGTAAATCACTAAGTTAAATGTGTGTGTGTGTGTGTGTGTGTGTGTGTGTGTATGCTTCAAAAATATATTCAAATAAACTTTAAAATTTAACCAATTTCTACTAAATGAAGAAAGACTAGTCTGAATTGACAAAAGGTAATTATTATATTCTCCAATATATAAAATAGTTCTATTTTTTTGTATGTATTCAAAATTACTTACGGTTAGTAGAAAAATTACTTTCATGAAGAGATAAAAAGATCTGGTTAATAGCCTATTTTGTATGAAAAATGAGTGAGTTTAAAAAACACAGAGGTGCTTGAAAAGTCTTTTCTAGGGGCACCAGGGTGGCTCAGTCGGTTTAGTATCTGACAACTTCCGCTCAGGTCATGATCTTGCGGTTCATTGGTTCAGGCCCTGGGTCAGGCTCTGTGCTGACAGCTCAGAGCCTGGAGTCTGCTTCAGATTCTGTGTCTCCCTCTCTCTGCCCCACCCCAGCTCATGCACATGCTCGCTCGCTTGTGCTCTCTCTCTCTCAAAAATAAATAATAAAAACATTTTTTAAAAATTAAAAAAAAGTATTTTCTAGAAGAATGGCAGACCATCTTTCAGATATATGTGTATATATATATATTTTTTCTTCCTACCAATATGGTTATTGATTTGTTTTTTCATACACCATGAAAAACAAAAACAAAAAGCAAACAAATTTAGAACCCCAAGAGTCCAAATCAATGAGATGACACTCAATTTTTTGAAACATTATGAGATTATGCGAAGCCATTCTCCTCTCACACACATTATAATAAAGATAACTCCCCCCCGACCCCCCAAGTTGATTCCATTCTAAAACAGAGGACAGGTACTTACAGCAATTATTTTGTCATTCACTTGAATTTGGCCATTGTGGTATGCAGCACTGCCAGGTATTATACTTTTCACATAAATCCCTGAAGCCTCCCCTGAGGTGCACGAAAACATATGGAAAAAGGAAGAAAGCTCTAATTAGACCTTGATTGCAAAATTCATATCAAGAGGTTAATTAGCTACAGGGGCTGACTCGAGGCTTGATAAATACTATCTTGAACACAAGCAGGGAAATTGATGGATTATTTCAAACTGTCACCATCACGAGTGACCCGAATTTGAAATGATGTGACTGATGACTATTTCTGGAAAAATCATCAGTAATGGAACCTTGATGAAATGTGCTCTACCACCAACTGGAATTCAGGAGAGCCCAGGCAGTCTCAGCCTCTTCTCTTGGGCTGTCCCCCTTCTCCCTGCTGCCTCAGAGACCTCGTCACTTTTCACCAGCACTAAGACAAGAGTCTCCCTCCTACCTGGTCTTCCGGCCTACATTTAGTTCACTGTTAGCTTCCCAGATACGGAAAAGTACACATAGTGTTTTGTTTTGTTTTTTTAAGTAGAATCTTCACAATGTTACATAATCTTTATATTATAAAATATTTAAATAGAAACAAATGGCTATATAAAATCCTAGGGGCAAAGACTGGAGGAGAAACTGGAAAATGAAAACCATAACTCTGGATGATTTTGTACTTTTATTCTTTCATTTCAAATGAACTTAAAATATTGTCAATAGAAGAAAACTAAACACCAATGGATTCCTATTGCCTAAATAATCGTAAATTTCATAGACTCATACTCAAGGACCTCTATACTCTGCCCCAAATGTCTTTTTTTCCTTACATCCAACTACCATCCCTCCAACAAGACAAAAGTCCACACACACAAGACTTGAGATTTCACCAAAACACTAAGTATTGTCATGATGCTATCCCTTTTCTTATCCATTTTTTCTTCCTATAACCTCACCCCTTCTACTAAAATCCTTTCTCATGACTAGCGCAAATACCTTTCTTTGTGAATTCTTTATTTCATCAAATTTAATCTTTCAACTGTCATGATAGTTTGCTTAGATCTCTACTAAAACACATATATTTCACTTATCCTTAAGTAATTAAGAGTTACTTACATATTTCTTTCTCTGACTAGACTTTTCTTACATTTTTCTATCCCTTTCAGAACTAAGTAACCCCCTCAAAAGTCCAATGAATGGAATAAAATGAATATTATTTTGAAAGACTACATGTTAAATAGCATGCTGAGTTTGAGTTTTTTGGGTTTAAAAAAAATTTTTTTTTAACGTTTATTTATTTTTGAGACAGAGAGACAGAATATGAATGGGGGAGGGTCACAGAGAGAGGGAGACACAGAATCTGAAACAGGCTCCAGGCTCTGAGCTGTCGGCACAGAGCCCGACGCGGGGCTCGAACCCACGGACCATGAGATCATGACCTGAGCGGAAGTTGGGCGCTTAACCGACCAAGCCACCCAGGCGCCCCTGAGTTTGAGTTTTTAAATGTTCTAGTTTTTGGATTTACCATTGCCCCCCACCCAGTCTCCAAAACTTCTTTTGAAGGTAAAGAAGGTAAAGGATTCTTTTCTTTATTCAGTAACATACACATCAGATTTTCTCAGTCTTCTATTATTCACTTTCATTTTACTCTGTGTGTATATTGTTAACTTTATAAGAACACTCTAAAAACTTAATAGAGTATTTGAGTCATAAGCCACGAGTTTAGGAACAAAGTCATGATTTCTTTAACCAGACAGCATATTAAGAGCTATTCAATATAGTTCCCCCCCCCCCAACATTATTATACAATCCATACTTAGCTCTTTTGGAACTCATTTAAATTCTGAACCTAATAAAGGTGGCACTTAGAAAAATCTAAAGGTTTGAAAACAGTTATTTCATTAGGCTAAAATAGCACAAGGTGGCCTGACATGAATTTCATTCAGGACTTTGAATACATTAGCACTCTTAATCTTTCCACCTGCTGTAAGTATGCAAAATAATAATTTTTTTAAAAAAATTAACTTTCTAATCTTGCTATTTTTTAAAAAACTAGAACATTTCATACCTCTGAATTCATGTTACTAGCAAATATTTGTGCAAAAAATTTATTTTACCTTACTCTAATGACTGCCTTATAATAACAGAGTAATTCGTACAGTGAAAGTTACCAAATCTTTACATGTAAGAGCTGAGGGAATGTTATTCAGAAATACTTGGGCCATGTATTTATTATTACAATAGAACCCTTTTATATGACAGGAAAATAATTCTAATCAAAGAAATTGTTTTATATATATATTAGTGATTATACTAATACTTTTTTGACATTTATAATATGAAATACAGTAATCTTTTTATTTTATCACATCTAAAGTGTTGTAATATATAACAGTCACAATATTTTAAATATATTTAAGAAATAAAAGAAGGTACAATTCAAATGCTATATGATGAGATGGATAATTAAATCCTTGTTAATGAAAATCAAGTCAGCTATAAAACTACTGAGATAAAACTGTAATTCTCTAATCACTGAAAAGTAACTGGTTGCCACTAAAAATACACGGTTTATTGTTCAGTGTTTAAATTAAAGTCTGCAGATAGTTAATTTTACTATCTAGAAACCTTAACATCCTTTACAATTATTTCCAAATACAAAATGGAAATGATTCATTTACCTGTATGAGGAGTTCCAATATACCCAACAATTCTAATTCCAAGACTTTGTCCATCTTTTTTAATGAGTTCAACATCATAAGTTTCAAAAAGAGAAGTGTCCTAAAACAAAACAAAAAAAAAGAGAACTGTCTTAAAAGGAAAAAAAACTTTATAATGATATATATTTACTTCCATAACTGTGTACACAGTCAATTTGTGCATGGTTTGTCAAGTATTTTTTTTAGCACCTGTGGCAGAGAGAATCTTAAGATGGTCCCCATGATTTCTGATTCCTGGTGCTATTCCTGTGTTTATGTTTCAGTATGTGGCAAAAAGACAACTATCCAGGTGCATCTAATCTAATCACAGACCCTTCAAAAGCAGTTTTCTGGCTGGCAGCAGAAAAGGAAGTGACAAAGATTTGAAGTATAAGGGCTGGACTTGTGGTCTGAAGATGAAGAGGTCCTATGAGAAGTTCCACGGGGAGCCTCGAGGAGCTGAGAGGGCCTCGGCTGACAGCCAGCAAAGAAAAGAGACTTCAGTCCTACAGATGCAAGGAGCTGTTTTCTGCCAACAATCTATATGAGCTTAGAAACAGACTGTCCCCAGAGCATCCAGATAAGAGTCCGGCAAGCCCTCGATTTTGGCCACACAGCAATCTAAGTAGAGAACCCAGCCCGTCCTACCCAGACTTCTGAACTGCACAACTGTGAACTAACAAAGAGTGTTGTTTTAAGCCACAAGGTTTGTGATAATTTGTTACACAACAACAGAAAACTAATACAGCCACTTAGAAAAAAAACTCAGGATAAATTTTTATCTAAAAGAACCAAATGTAGGGGTGCCTGAGTGGCTCAGTTGGTTAAGCATCCAACTTCGGCTTAGGTCATGATCTCAAAGTTCCTAAGTTCGAGCCCCGCTTCGGGTGAGCCTCACTTCTCTCTCTCCCTCTCTCTCTCTCTGCCTCTCACTCACTTTTACCCTCCCTCTCTCAAAAAATAAATAAAAAAGAACCAAATGTAAAGAAAAATTTTGAAACAGATGCTAAGAATTATTGTGAATAATAATTGTGAGCAAAAACTGTCGACCTAGAACCTTTTTTCATTACTTGTCTTCTAATTTAAAATAGTTCTGGGGCGCCTGGGTGGCTCAGTCGGTTAAGCGTCCGACTTCGGCTCAGGTCATGATC
Organism: Prionailurus bengalensis; assembly: GCF_016509475.1. Classification (NCBI taxonomy): domain Eukaryota; kingdom Metazoa; phylum Chordata; class Mammalia; order Carnivora; family Felidae; genus Prionailurus; species Prionailurus bengalensis. The sequence goes on along the minus strand of NC_057345.1, from coordinate 50,748,426 downwards.
TCATGGTCCGTGAGTTTGAGCCCCGCGTCGGGCTCTGTGCTGACAGCTCAGAGCCTGGAGCCTGCTTCAGATTCTGTGTCTCCCTCTCTCTCTGACCCTCCCCCCTTCATGCTCTGTCTCTCTCTGTCTCAAAAATAAATAAACATTAAAAAAATTAAAAAATAAATTAAAAAATAAAATAGTTCTTTAAAAGAATAAAGTGTCTAAAAACATGATCCGATTCAAAACGCTAACAGGAAAAAGGAAACGGGTGATTGCATCAAATTCTCACTTATCACATAACTACATTGATCCCAACTACTGAATTGGAGGCTCAAGAGAGCTAAAGTAATGGAAGGAAAGAAAGTGGCTGTAACCAGTCTGGGGAGGAAAACAAAAATGATGCTAACATCTCCGACAGAAAACTTCCAGCGACAAGATGCCACAGAGGGAGAGGCCAACAACTTCATAGAACAGCCCCTCGAATGCAGATGAATGACGGTCTTCCACCTCTTCCCACCAAAATCACTTCTCCTTCTTTCTTCCATGGCCCCTCCTTTTAAAAACTATTTCTTTCCATTTGCTTTATTACCCTTTGATTCAGAGCCTGTGGGATGGTTGGAAAGGGTTTGGAAAGGACCAGAAAGACCTGAATTCAAATCCCAGCTTCAACTTACTCACTATATGATTGTTTTTATACATTTATTATTTTTTTAGGGACAAAAAAAGCACAAGTTGGGGACAGGGACGGAGGAAAATAGAGAATCTGAAGTAGGCTCCACACACAGCACAGAGCCCAACCCATGCCCAATCCCATGACCCTGGGATCATCACCTGAGCCGGAATCAAGAGTTGGACGTTCAACCTATTGAGCCACCCAGACACCCCTCACTTTATGACTTTTAATGAGTAATTTGGACTTCAGTTCCTTCATGTATTGCAATCTTCTTTTTTAATTTTTTTTTTAATATTTAGTTTTGAGACAGAGAGAGACAGAGCATGAGCAGGGGAGGGGCAGAGAAACAGGGAGACACAGAAGCAGGCTCCAGGCTCTGAGCTGTCAGCACAGAGCCCGACACAGGGCTTGAACTCACAGACTGTGAGATCATGACCTGAGCTGAAGTCGGACGCTTAACTGACTGAGCCATCCAGGCGCCCCTGCAATCTTATCTTAATGAAAGATTAAGACCTATCTTGCAGAATTCCTGTGAGGATTTCAGATGACCTCAATAATTCTAGGTGTTTGATGATAATAATAATGATTATTATAACAAATATTATTTATTTCCTTTGGTCATTCTCTTCCTATCTGTAGTAACTCATACACTGACCAATATTTAGTTTCCCCTCCAATACATGGATGCCTCAACACCACTCTAATGAAATAATAATGACAAGTACTAGGACTTCTGGCTGGCTCAGTTGGTAGAGCATGCAACTCTTGATCTCGGGATCATGATTTCAAGCCCCATGTTGGGTTTGAATCTTACTTTAAAATAAAATTTAAGGGGTGCGTGGTTAAGCGTCCAACTTCAGCTCAGGTCATGATCTCACAGCTCACGGGTTCGAGACCTGCATTGGGCTGTGTGCTGACAGCTCAGAAACTGGAGCCTGCTTAGGATTCTGTGTCTCCATCTCTCTCTGCTCCTCCCCCACTCGCACTCTGTCCCTCTCTCTCAAAAATAAGCAAACAATTGGCACAAAAACAGACACATAGACCAATGGAATAGAATAGAAACCCCAGAACTAGACCCACAAACGTATGGCCAACTCATCTTTGACAAAGCAGGAAAGAACATCCAATGGAAAAAAGACAGCCTCTTTAACAAATGGTGCTGGGAGAACTGGACAGCAACATGCAGAAGGTTGAAACTAGACCACTTTCTCACACCATTCACAAAAATAAACTCAAAATGGATAAAGGACCTAAATGTGAGACAGGAAACCATCAAAACCTTAGAGGAGAAAGCAGGAAAAGACCTCTCTGACCTCAGCCGTAGCAATCTCTTACTCGACACATCCCCAAAGGCAAGGGAATTAAAAGCAAAAGTGAATTACTGGGACCTTATGAAGATAAAAAGCTTCTGCACAGCAAAGGAAACAACCAACAAAACTAAAAGGCAACCAACGGAATGGGAAAAGATATTCGCAAATGACATATCGGACAAAGGGCTAGTATCCAAAATCTATAAAGAGCTCACCAAACTCCACACCCGAAAAACAAATAACCCAGTGAAGAAATGGGCAGAAAACATGAATAGACACTTCTCTAAAGAAGACATCCGGATGGCCAACAGGCACATGAAAAGATGTTCAGCGTCGCTCCTTATCAGGGAAATACAAATCAAAACCACACTCAGGTATCACCTCACGCCAATCAGAGTGGCCAAAATGAACAAATCAGGAGACTATAGATGCTGGAGAGGATGTGGAGAAACGGGAACCCTCTTGCACTGTTGGTGGGAATGCAAATTGGTGCAGCCACTCTGGAAAGCAGTGTGGAGGTTCCTCAGAAAATTAAAAATAGACCTACCCTATGACCCAGCAATAGCACTGCTAGGAATTTATCCAAGGGATACAGGAGTACTGATGCATAGGGCCACTTGTACCCCAATGTTCGTAGCAGCACTCTCAACAATAGCCAAATTATGGAAAGAGCCTAAATGTCCATCAACTGATGAATGGATAAAGAAATTGTGGTTTATATACACAATGGAATATTACGTGGCAATGAGAAAAAATGAAATATGGCCTTTTGTAGCAACATGGATGGAACTGGAGAGTGTGATGCTAAGTGAAATAAGCCATACAGAGAAAGACAGATACCATATGGTTTCACTCTTATGTGGATCCTGAGAAACTTAACAGGAACCCATGGGGGAGGGGAAGGAAAAAAAAAAAAAAGAGGTTAGAATGGGAGAGAGCCAAAGCATAAGAGACTGTTAAAAACTGAGAACAAACTGAGGGTTGATCGGGGGTGGGAGGGAGGAGAGGGTGGGTGATGGGTATTGAGGAGGGCACCTTTTGGGATGAGCACTGGGTGTTGTATGGAAACCAATTTGTCAATAAATTTCATAAAAAAAAACAAAAACAAAAATAAGCAAATATTAAAAAGGAATTTTTTTTAAACAAACTTAAAAAAATTTTTTAAAGCCTTTATTTAAGAAAAAGAAATGGCAAGTACTATTATTTTCCAATTTACAGAGTAGCTGAAGCTCAGGGAGGCTGAATGACTTAACCCTGAGACATAGCAACAAAGAAAATCAAACTTATCTAAGGTCTCTTAGCAGGGTTCTTCTTAACTTCCTTGGGGACACTACTCACAATCGTTGGCACTCTGAGTTGAAGGGATTTCTAATCTTGCAGGATCTCATACCCAGTATTTAAGATTAAAGAATGGTTTGTATACTTACAACACTAGGGCTCCTGTTGCCTACAGCAGGCAGGGCTACAGGTAAGGCTGCAGGGGGGGAGGGGTTTCAGAAATTTCACCAACTGGGTCTCTTGCAACAAGCATCCTGACTGAATTCCCACAGTTCCTTAGTACTTGGGCAACTTGCTCGCTGGTCATTCCCTGCACATCTGTGCCACCAATCTTCAAGATGTGGTCCCCTGTCTGGAGTCTTCCATCCTTTAATTCAAGAAAAAAACAAAATTCAGCCACTCTGGAAAACAGTATGGAGGTTCCTCAAAAACCTAAAAATACAACTACCCTACGACCCAGCAATTGCACTACTAGGCATTTATCCAAGGGATACGGGTGTGCTGTTTCGAAGGGATGCATGCACCCCAATGTTTATAGCAGCACTATCAACAATAGCCAAAGTATGGAAAGAGCCCAAATGTCCATCGATGGATGAATGGATAAGGAAGATGTGGTTTATATATACAGTGGAGTATTACCCAGCAATCAAAAAGAATGAAACCTTGCCGTTTGCAACTATGTGGATGGAACTAGAGGATATCATGCTAAGCGAAATTAGAGAAAGACAAATATCATATTACTTCACTGATATAAGGACTTTAAGACACAGAACAGATGAACACAAGGGAAAGGAAGCAAAAATAATATAAAAACAGGGAGGGAGACAAACCATAAGAGACTCTTAAATACAGAGAAGAAACTGAGGGTTGCTAGGGGAGAGGGGGTAGCGGGAAGGGCTAAATGGGCAAGGGGCATTAAGGAGGGCACTTGCTGGGATGAGCACAGGGTGTTATATGTAAATGATAAATCACTAAGTTCTATTCCTAAAATTATTACACTGTGTTAACTTGGATTTAAATTAAAGAAAAATAACAATAAAAAAATATTCTAAGAAATCAATGATCTAACTTCACTAGCTAATAACAATTTATCAGACTTTCAATTCTGGCAAAATGGCTGACAAAGAAGCTATCTATAAAACGTTAAATAAAACATAACATTCTTAATGAATGCTGAACTGGCAACAGAGAAAAGGAAATCTTTGCCAAAAAAAAAAAAAAAAAAAGATGGGGTGGAGGATGTGTTCAAAAGGAGAATAGTATCTAGAATTCTAAAACAGTCATTTATTTGCTCAAGGGCATCACTTCATGCCTGATGGCTTGGAGCCAGGGTATTAATGGCCACAAAAGTAAAGAAGAGATCAGAAAGCCCTGGGCCTCAAGAAGGGAAGGAGCTTGGATCAGAAGCCCCCAGCATAAAGCTAGAAACTCTCAAGGCCAGATAACTCAGTGGCATGTGTAAGGATGAGCGAGATATCAGTGTAGCTGGAAGAGAATGAGCAAAGAGGAGAGTAGTCAGGAGGAGAAGGGAGCATTAACTGAGGTCAGCAGTGCATTTACTCGGAGCCAATGGGAAAGGAAGTCACTGAAGTGTTCTGAAAGAGAAGTGACATTATCTGACTTACTTTTAACAAGATCCTCAATCTTCTGTGCTGAAAATAGACTACAGGAGAGGAAGCAACAGAAGCAGAGATACCAGTTAGTAGACTAAAGCAGTAATGTAGAGATAGTGGTAGCCTACAGACTGGGTTAGCAGTTGGAGTGTTGAGAAGTGAGATCCTACATGTATTCTTAATGAACTTTCAACAGACCCTACTGATAGTTTCTACAGGAGGTGTGAGGGGACAAAAGGACTTAAAGCTCCAAAGTTTTAGCCTAAGCAACTGAAAAGACAGAGCTGCTATTAATGGAGATAGAGGACTACAGAGCAATGGATGGGTGGGAGTAGGAATGAGGAGTTTTGGAGATAGCCAGTCTGAGATTCTATTAGACATGCAAGTGAAAATGTCAAATATGCAGCTGGATATACAAATTTGGAGTTCAGGAGAAAAGTCCAGACCACAGAGTTAAATTTAGGAGTCATTAGCATATATAAAGTCAGGATTCTGGATGAATTTAAAGCAAGGATATGTGATGTTCCATTTCTTTTATTTTTTTATTTTTTTTTTTAATGTTTATTTTTGAGGGACGTCTGGGTGGCTCAGTCAGTTAAGCATCTGACTTCGGCTCAGGTCATGATCTCGCTCAGGTCATGATATCACGGTTTGTGAGTTCGAACCCCACATCGGGCTCTGTGCTGACAGCTTGGAACTTGGAGCTTGCTTCGGATTCTGTGTCTTCCCCTCTCTCTGCCCCCTCCCATGCTCATGCTCTGTCTTTCAATAATAAATAAAAGTTAAAAAAAAAAAGAAAGAGAAAAAATGTTTTTATTATTTTTTTAAATTTATTTATTTTTGAGAGACAGAGAGACACAGAGCACAAGCAGGGGAGAGGCAGAGAGAGAGGGAGACACAGAATCGGAAGCAGGCTCCAGGCTCCGAGCTGTCAGCACAGAGCCTGACGCGGGGCTTGAACTCACAGACCGTGAGATCATGTCCTGAGCTGCAGTCAGACACTTAACCAACTGAGCCACCCAGGTGCCCCGACAAAATAAATGTTTAAAAAAATAAAGTAAAATGTTTATTTTTGAGAGCATGCACACACACGCACACCAGTGGGGGAGGGGCAGAGAGAGAGGGAGACAGAAGATCCGAAGCAGGCTCTGTGCCAATAGCAGAGAGCCCTATGTGGGGCTTGAACTCATGAACCTAAAGATCATGACCTGAATCACAGTCACACGCTTATCTGACTGAGCTACCCAGAAGCCCCTGTGACATTCTATTTCTTAAACTAAGCGATATGTACATCAGTGATTATTTCATTACTTAAAACGTGCACAGCCATCAAACATACTTCCTATGTACATTTTTCTATGTGTGTATCTCATGCACAGAAAAGTTTAAAACAATAAAAAAGCACATCAGTTCAAAATGTTTAACATTTCCATTCTACCTCCAACTGTGAAATTCTTGAAACAGCAGACCCATCTGCATTTTGTTTCATTGGAAATTTTGAATTCTCTTTACTTATCTTTACTATATTAAAGATACCAAAATTTAACACATAGCTGGTTACAAAAAATTATAACTGCAAAATACCTTACAGGTCGAAAATCACTTTTCATATATCATCTCATTCAGAGAGGGACAACTTTATAATTTTTAAAGTTTATTTTATTTTGAGAGAAACAGAGACAGTACAAGTGGGACAGGAACAGGGAGAGACAGTCCCAAGCAGGCTCTGCACTGATGGTGCAGACTGATGTGGGGCTTGAACCCATGAACCGTGAGATCATGAGCCAACGCCAAGGGGCAGATGCTTAACCGACTGGGCCACCCAAGAGCCCCTGAGGAGGACAACTTTAAAGATGAACAAATGGAGATTCAGAAAGGTTGACTGACTTGACCAAGGTCATAAAGCTAATAAGAGAACCTAGGTTCAACCCAAGCTGTCCCAGTGAAGACCAGTTCTCATTAGTCCTTTATCTTGCACTTCAATATCTTCAAAGTGACACTAGTAGATCAATTTACTGTTTTCCTGTTCTCCAAGAAACTGTAACTGTCAAAAAGCTTCAGTGAAATGAAGATGAAAAGTAGGTATTTTGCAACTGGGAGAGAAAGACAGCCTGAGAATAGAGCAATGACCACCAGGCTTGTGCAGTACTAGGCTTCATATTCCTGGCTCCAGAAGGCACTATCTGTAAGGTATCGGTGAAATTCAGAAGAAAAAAGTAAAAAACAAAACAAAAAAAATCTTAAGACTAAAAAGTCTATTCCCCATCCTTCCTTTTCTCCAATTTTGCAGAAACTTGGATGAAGGTATTAGATCAAAAGAATGAGTTGGGACGCCTGGGTGGCTCAGTCGTTAAGCATCTGACTTCGGCTCAGGTCATGATCTCATGGTTTGTGAGTTTGAGCCACGCGTGGGTCTCTGTGCTGACATCTCAGAGCCTGGAGCCTCCCTCGGATTCTGTGTCTCCCTCTCTCTCTGCCCCTCCCCCACTTGTGCTCTGTCTCTATCAAAAATAAATAAATGTAAAAAAAAAAAAAAAAAAAGAATGAGTAAAAAGCTATGGGCTTTGTTTTGAAGTCTGGAAAAGGCCCTAGAAGCAAATGGAAAAGGAGAAGAGGAGGAAAACAGAAACGCAATTCAATTTAGAAACTCAGAAAAAAAGAAGATGCAAAGAGCAAAAAAGAATTGGTGGATTTCTGGGGCGCCTGGGTGGCTCAGTTGGTTAGGTGTCCGACATTGGCTCGGGTCATGATCTCACAGTTTGTGGGTTTGAGCCCCATGTTGGGCTCTGTGCTGACAGCCCAGAGCCTGGAGCCTGCTTCAGATTCTGTCTCGCTCTCACTGTCTCTCTCCCCTGCTCATACTCTATCTTGCTCTCTCTCAAAAACAAAAACAAAACAAAAATTAAAAGAAATGGTGGATTTCTACTTTAAGCACTGGTAATTTTGATATTCTATCAATGTAACAACTTGAGAGAAAGCAAGTACTCAAGAAGTCAGTGCTTATGATGAAAAACAAGGGTGAGGGGCGCCTGGGTGGCGCAGTCGGTTAAGCGTCCGACTTCAGCCAGGTCACGATCTCGCGGTCCGTGAGTTCGAGCCCCGCGTCAGGCTCTGGGCTGATGGCTCGGAGCCTGGAGCCTGTTTCCGATTCTGTGTCTCCCTCTCTCTCTGCCCCTCCCCCGTTCATGCTCTGTCTCTCTCTGTCCCAAAAATAAATAAACGTTGAAAAAAAAATTTTTTTTAAAAGAAAAACAAGGGTGAAGCAGCCTCTGTAAATCAAACCATCCTTGAACAAAATTCTGGCTGGGCCAAAGAATAAAGAATTTGTCCAATAAGTGTTTTCATATTTGGCTAAAGAAGGGCACTTCACCATAAGTACATATTTAGTTACTTCCTTAGGCACTATTTTTTTTCCCTATTTTACCTCAATTCAATTTAAAATGATGTAGATAATTTGCATCTGTCACTGAAAGTCAAACATTTTCTTCTTCCAGAAAAACAGGTGTTCTAAGGAATTCATAAGCGCAAAAACAATCATCAGTCAGATTGATAGGAAAGACACCAAAATGACAGCTACCTTGTTTAAGTCCTGAAGCTCTAAGCATTACATTTTACTGATATTTTCTGATCAACATTCTCCTTCCATAACCTGTCTACTGTGCAAAGAAAAAAAAGGCATAGAATCCTTTCTTTTAACAGAAATCATAAATCAGTGATAGCCAATAAATAGCTATGCCAACATTCAAAGACAGGGTGTTGGGGCGCCTGGCTGGCTCAGTGAGTGGAGTGTGTGACTCTTGATCTAGGGGTTGTGAGTTCAAGCTCCACATTTGGTGTGGACATTACTTTAAAAATAAAAATACACAGAGCATGCTAATCAAACATTCAAGTATAAAAATTTATTAACCCATGGGTTCTTTCACAAGAGAAAAATAATTATGCATATAGGCTAAATAGTATGGAAGGCACAAAAATTAAAACAGCTGATCTACTTTCTCTTTCTCAAAAATAAATAAACTTAAAAAAAAAGGGGGGGAGGGCAGAGGTGCCTGGATGGCTCAGTCAGTTAAGTGTCCAACTCTTGATCTCAACTTAGGTCATGATCTCACAATCGTGAGAAGGAACCCCACATCGGGCTTAGCGCAGAGACTGGAGCCTGCATGGGATTCTCTCGCTCTCTCAAAATTAAATTAAAAATAATGATAACAGCTGATGTAATAGGGTACCACAGATTATTGTGAAAGCATTAAAAGTATCACTTATTCCAAGTTAGCAATTATAGGCTAAAAAAATATATTTCTTTGCATCTTAAGTTCTCTGATAGGCAGACTGGATGAGGGGTATCTGGCTGGCTCAGTCAGTAAAGCACGTGACATTCATTCGTTCATTTAGAAAGAGAGAGAGCCTGTGCACAAGCCAGGGAAGGGCACAGAGAGAGGGAGACAGAATCCCAAGCAGGCTGCACTCTGTCAGTGCAGAGCCTATGTGGTGCTTGAACTCACATACTGTGGGATCATGACCTGAGCCAAAATCAAGAGCCAGACATTTAACCAAGTGAGCCACCCAGGCACCCTGAGCATGTGACTCTTGATCTCAGGGTTGTGAGTTCAAGCCCCACATTGGACACGGAGCCTACTTAAAAAAATAATAATAAATTTAAAAACTTTTAAATATATTATAATAAAATAAAAATATTTGAATACCTAAAGGAATTCAAGCTTTAAAATAAAAGCTATAAAATAAATAAATTTGTTTTTTTTTAAACTAAAAACAGAAAATAAAATTATTACTAGCTTCAATGCCAGGCCAATTCTATCACTGGTCTTTAATCAAAAGACAACCTAACACTGGCAGAAAACAGCGACTTTATAAAATAAACACTCTTTTCCTTAAGGAATTAAAGGAAGATAATACATCTAAGTATATCTACCCTATTCTACTCAAATTCTCACAGCCCTCATCAAATATTTAAGGATAAGGAAAATATCTGTTTATAGACTCAAAGCAAAATTTCTTGGGAATAACCAACTATTCAATGGCCTCAAGCTGAGCCTCACTTATTCTAGGCTGAAAATTCCTCATTGTACACACCCACCCTCCAATCCTTGCTTGGTTACATTCTTTCTTAGTATGAAAGATTACTGGAGAGCTAATGTGACTCATAATTGCCTAACTCCAAAATGTCAATAATTCGTGAAAACTTTTAAATAGGTTGCTTTGCTATAGTTACCTTCTAGAGAAAACAGGATAAACTCAGTGTACCTGATTTCCCTAGAATTTCTCCAGACCACAAGAAAGATACTTATGTAAAATGAAGTTTTACACTACCCATTTTTAATTCAAAACAAAAACAAAAACAAAAGTTCTAACTGCTGAAAAATTTTGAAACTTTTGTCATAGCTGAACGGAATTCTCAAAAGATGTATGTTTCAGGTACTGTGAATTTTGGAGACTGAGGATTACCAGTTGGTTTATAGGTAGGTCTATAGGTTTATAGATTATAGATTTATAACATAGATTGTAAGTCTTTAACTCCCCTTACACAATACAATTTTCCTATCCATGGAATTGGCCCTGATTACATTAAATGATTGGTCATTGTAATTAAATCTCAGTAAGTGTTTCTTAAAAAGCTCACATAAATCAATAGTTTTTTCATTTACTTTATACTATTAGAGGCAGTAGACAGCAGAAGGACAAGGACCAGCTTAGGAGTCAGACACACCCAAGTTCAAATCCTGGCTCTACTTCGATCAAACTGTATGACCAAACGTCAGTTACTTATTCTACCGAAATCTCAGATCCTTCTTAAGCAAAATGAGAATAAATCCCTCTCTGAGTTGTGGGCATTATACTCAATACTATATGTAAAGTCTTTAGCTTAATGTCTTGCTTATAGCAAATCATCAATTGCTTCTGATCAATTGCTTTCTGATGACCCTTTATGCTGCAGTGACCTCAGTTAGGTGTTTTTTTGCCACACTCCCTCAACTGTACCCACCTTTTAACTGTGTATTATCTGTACACACAAAAGGAAACACTAAAGAGCTATTTCATAAAAATCTTTTAAATAATATGGACTTCTTTTTCTAACTTTCTATTATCTCATCTTATATTCTTTGAAGAAAGTAATATTAATTAACCCCACTAGCTGAACGTAGGTATCACTTTATGATCAATCTTGATCACACTTAAACTAATGACCCAAGACATCTGTATTCCCTTACCATAAAGATTGCAATAGTCAAGAGTGAACATTAGTATTCAAAACAGGAGTACATTTTAATTAAAGGCAATAACTCCCTTTAATTCTTTTAAAGCTATGATCAGGCTGGGGCACCTGGATGGCTCAGTTGGTTAAGCATCTGACTTTGGTTCAGGTCATGATCTCACAGCTTATGGGTTCAAGCCCTGCGTCGGGCTCTGTGCTGACCGCTCAGAGCCTGGAGCCTGCTTCAGATTCTGTATCTCCCTCTCTCTCTGCCCTCCCCTGTTCGTGCTTGTGTCTCAATCTCTCTCAAATAAATAAATAAACATTAAAAAAAAAATTTACAGCTATGTTCAGGCTACATGAGCAAAAACTTGTAAAGGTTTAGCAACAACACACAGAATCTGTTGAAGAGATTTTATCTGCCATTAGCCGAGGTGAGAAGAGAGAGGGGATGTCTCTGTCCCCTATGATCAGACTTCACCATATTCCCTACAGGAAAAAGCCAATTGTTCTGTTGCTTCTAGAGCTGGCTATTTCCTGATAAGCTTAGACCAACTCTGGACAAGTATACATCAGAAAAAGAAAAACATTAGGATGAACTTTAGATAAATAGATTTAAGCAGTAAAAGACAGGCTTCAGAGTCAGATAGATGTGGGCTCAATCCTGACTTTGTCATTTCCTAGTTGAGTAGCCTTGGGCAATTTCTTAACAGCTTTCAAATCTATAATTTGAAAATAAAATTTATGACTGTTTCAAGGATTACATGAGAATAATATATATTAGGTAGATAACAATGTCTGGTATAAATAAACACTTGCTTCTCCATCATGACTGATGGGCATACCACAACCCCCTCCCTAATGACCTGAAATAGTGACAATCCCTTCCAGTAAAGGCTAAATATCAGACCTGGGCCTTTCCCAACAGTGTCTCAAAGGGATTAATTTGGGAAACTGCACATCATATTCTCCTTGTGACAATTCTTAATGCACATTAGGATATTAAAAGCTCAGAAAATTCTTACAGTAAAAAAGTCTATTTGATTTTATTTAACTTGGTGTTTTCTAAATTTATCTGACCCTTTGTTTTTCACAGTAACTACTCCACTTTGCATCTTGAAAAATGCTACTCCAGCAAACAAGCCTATGAAAATTGCTAAAGTGGGGGGGGGTGTTGGGGAGGAAATGTGGAAAATGATATCAAAATATTCCACAATACTTCATCCTTTTCCAGGTTACAAAAAATTTCCAAAAACCCTTAAAGAATATGTTTTCTGCCCCAAATGTGTTTTGAAGGCCCATAAAATGACCATTTTCAACCCTTTTGGTCTCAGAAATGCTTCACACTCTTAAAAATTATTAAGGATGCAGAAATGGGGATTACAAAGAAGCACAGGAAACTTCTGTGGGTGATGGATATGTTCATTTTCTTGAAGAAACAGATGGTATGATGGTTAAATTTTATGTATCACCTTGGCTAGGCGATGGTACCTAGTTTGTTTTTTTTTTGGTGAAACACTAATCTAGATGTTACTGTGAAAGTATTTTGTGGATATGATTAATATCTATAACTGGCTGACTTTAAGAACATTACTCTTGATAACAAGGGGGGAGGGTTGCACCATCAAATCAGTTGAAGACTTTAAGAGCAGAAACAGATTTCCTAGAGAAAAAGGAATTCTGCCTTAAGACTCTAACAGAAATCCTGCCTGAGTTTCCTAAGAAATCTTACTAACTGACCCTACAAATTTCCAAGTCCAGACCATGACATCAACTCCTGCCTGAGTTTCCAGCCTGCTGGACTGCCCTACACACTTTAAACTTGCCAGTAAACATATTTCAAATTTAGTTTTTTTAATTATTATTATTTGGGGGGGGCACCTGGGTGGCTCAGTCGGTTAAGCTTCTGACTTCAGTTCAGGTCATGATCTCACAATTGGTGAGTTCAAGCCCCTATCAGCACAAAGCCTGCTTCAGATCCTCTGTCCCCCCTCTCTCTTTGCCCCTCCCCTGCTCGTGCTCTCTCTCAAAAATAAACATTAAAAAAACAAAACCTTTTAAAAATTATTAATTTTTATTTGAGAGAGAGAGAGAGGGCAGAGGGAAAGAGAATCTCAAGCAGGGTCCACACTCAGTGTAGAGCCTGACATGAGGCTCGATCCCACGCCCCTGGGATCATGACCTGAGGCGAAATCAAGAGTCAGAGGCTCAACTGACTGAGCCACCGAAGCACCCCATCAAATTTATTAAACTGTATACTTTGCATATGTGTAGTTTATTATGTCAATTATATCTCAAAAATTACTGAGAATCTCAAAGCACTTTTATTTATGTGGTTCTTTTTGTTGATATCTACTGAATTAGAAAATAGCAGAGAAGGGGTATCTGGGTGGCTCAGTCAGTTAAGCATCCAACTTCAGTTCAGGTCATGATCTCAGTTTGTGGGTTCAAGCCCTGCTTTAGGCTCTGTGCTGACAGCTCAGAGCCTGAAGCCTGCTTCTGTGTTTCCCTCTCTGTCCCTCCCCTGCCTGCACTCTGTCTTTCTCTCTCTCAAAAATAAATATTAAAAAAAAAAAACAAAAAGAAAAGAGAAATTCTTAAAGTATTTAATACATGTAATATATTAATATATATTTTATCTATTGATGTATACACTTTTTAGTTTGAAAATAAAAGCTATATTTTCTAAAACAAAATGGTGAGAAGAGTGGTAGTTTTAAATATTTTTGGAAATCTCTTTAATATCTGGCTTAAAAGAAGACAACTGGATTTTCACATCTGCTTTAGCATTCAATATGTTGCAATATGTTGCTTGGCTGAAGTATATAAAGAAAATCTGGCCTCCATAAAATACATGGTTAGAACACATATTTATAGTATTTAATAGCTCTTCAGGCCCATTCTTTGATAACACACCAAAATTTGACAAGTTGTAGTTTCTTAAAGCTCAGTGGCAATGTAGCATCTGCAACTACACCAACAAACTTTCAAATACTGATTCATTAAAATCTATTACTCAATTTTGAATTCTGAATGGACCTTTCACCTATACATTGTCCTATCACACGTTGGTCTTCAGAAAATATTGATCTACAGACTCATGCAGATGTTCCAAATGTTGACATACTTCATTATATAATATTTTAAAAATCGTATTAATATCAGCAATAATATAATCAGAAAAGTCTAAATATGGGGAAATTTCAACTTCTGGTAAGACACAACTTTTCCAGAGTTCTAACTTTTGCTTGAAAGTTCAAATTTTATCATCACCAACAAATGTCAGTCGTTTTTCTTGAAGTGACAAGCTTCCTTCATCCATTTTCAAAGAAATGTCTGCCAAGTTCCCAAATCTGAATAACCATAATTTTTCCTTCAATTATTTTTTCAAAAATAAAAATGATTTTTCTGATTTGTGGTTGCCAGAAAGGGGGGCGGGGGGAGGGAGGGCGTAGGTGGGCAAAATGTATGAAACTGGTCAAAAGTTACAAACCTCCAGTTATAAAATAAGTAAGTCACTGGGATATAACGTACAGGATGGTGACTGTAGTTAACAGTACTGTACTGTATATATGAAAGTTGCTAAGAGTAGATCTTAAAAGTTCTCATCACAAGAAAAAAAAAACTGTAATATGTGTGGTGATGGAGGTTAACTAGACGACTGGTGATCATTTCACGGTATTAACAAACATCGAATCATGTACAGCTGAAACTAACACTGTATATCACCATATTGCAAAAAAGATTTTTGACTGAAGGGCACCTGGGTGGCTCAGTCGGTTAAGCATCTGACTTCGGCCCAGGTCATGATCTCATGGTTTGTGGGTTCAAGCCCCACATGGGGCTCTGTGCTGACAAAGCCTGCTTTGGATTCTGTGTCTCCCTCTCTCTCTGCCCCTCCCCTGCTCACATTCTCTCTCTCAAAAATTAAAATAAACATTAAACATTTAAAAAAAAATTATTTTGAATGAGAGCACAAAACTTAAGAATTTTAAAAATCGTTAGTGTTTTCTGTATAAAAAAGCAGCTAGTTTGTCTCACAAATATTTGTCTCAAAACCACCATCCAAATTCAGTATGTGACAGGAGTGCTGTTTTGTCACACATGCACTTCAATGTCAAAATTGACTAAAAAAACAATACTCTTTGTTGCACTTCCTGTAGTAAGACTTTTTTTTTTTTTTTTCTTTTTCATTGCAACCACACAGTGGAGAAGATTGCAGTGACCACTGGCACGGTTTGGTGCCATTTGCCTGTCTTGATCCCAAGGATCCCCTTCAAGAGTCTCAGGGACCCCCACAGAATAAACCCTGAGAGCTGCTTCTCTAAATACTGTGGAAGGGAGAAGAACCTTGAATAGAAATGTAGCGCTAAGGAAATTGCCTCAAAGCTGCATTTGCATAGCAGGTTCCTCTTTACTTACACTTATTAGAAGGGATAAATGTATAGGTAACTGAATATCAATCAGTGAAATTTACATACTATTCTGATTATCACAGTCTACATACTATGGGCTCATCATTAAGTGGTGTCATAGCCAAATTTCTAGAGTACATTCTAAAAACTGAATGTAATGTATAACATTTTCTTCAATGTAAAACTAAGCAGAAATAGTTAATAAGTTTTAAAATGGCCCACTTTCAGGGACACCTGACTGGCTTAGTCAGTGGAACAGATGACTCTTAATCTTGGGGTTATGAGTTCAAGGCCCACGTTGGGCAAGGAGCCTACTTAAAAAAAAAAAAAAAAGGGCTCACTTTCAGTTTAAAAACTGCTAAATAATGAAGTGTAGTCATTTGACTTATGATGCCAGAAAATCATAATCAAGTAAAATTTACCACATACAATATTTGGACAAATGTTTACAATCACTGTACCTTCTGAGTTTAACATTTAGGCCCCTGAAAGATACGCTGGGAGAGAATACAAATATTCAAAATACAATACCTATTAACAATTATTCAACAAAAATACTGTTCTCTGATGGAATCAGGAAGACTGTCAACAACAGAACCTCCCCCTCCACCAAAAAAAAGAAACCTGACTTAGGAACTGTTCAAAGCCAAGTTGAGTGTGTATTAACATTTATGGGGGGGAGGGGGATAAACATTTTTAGCAACACTTCATTTCTATTTATGGAATCATATATCCTAGTAACCCATGTTATAAAATTACATTTCAAACCATACATTTTAAACTGTATAATACCAAAGCGAAAATAAATAAGTCAACTTACTCGATCCGCTAATCCTCCAGGAACTATTGTCCTCACAACCACACCACTCGATTTTCCTCCAACTATTCCAAAACCTAATCCAGAGCCATCATTAATGAGCTCAACATCTTCAATATGGCCCCAATGAACCTACAAATTAATAGCAAATAAAAGCCACAGTGTTAGCGAGACATAGATGGTTAGCTTCCCGATAATTACTGAAGTAACAGATATACCACAAATTGAACATTCATACAAGTAATTAAGGCAACTCTCTAAAGGCTAGGAGATAAAGATGATCATATGGTCCCTGCTCTTGAGAATCTTATAATCCAGTAGAGAGATAATCTAAAACACAAATAATTAAAATGGGAAAGAATATCGAATCTAACAGGATAGAGACATGTAGCTCTAAGAGGACAGAGACATGTCTCATTCTCTAGTCTATACCCAATATCTAGAACAATGCCCAGCCCACAGGAGGAACCAATAAATATATGTCTACCTGAACTGAAAGAGAACCTCAAATATTATAAAGGTTGGCAGGGGAAAGATAGGGGAGGGAGAGACAGGAGGTCAAATCCAATGAAGAATTACAGAAACCTTCAAGAAAAAGGTAGCATTTTAATTGCACTATGGAGAAAAAATACATTGAAGCAAAAGGGAAATGTAAGAGCAAAGATGGACCAGGTAACAGAATGAGTCAAAGATGTGGTCAAAAGATTGGATTTAGTTGGGGAACCTGGGTGGCTCAGTTGGTTGGGTGGCTGACTCTTGATTTCGGCTCAAGTCACAAGGTTCATGAGACTGAGCCTCGTATTGGGCTCTGTGCTGCTAGCACAGAGCCTGCTTGGGATTCTCTGTCTGTCTCTCTCTCTCTCTCTCTCTCTCTCTCTCTCTCTCTCTGTCCCTCCCCCAGCACATGCTCTCTCTCCCTGAAAATAAAACAAAACATTTTAGAACAAGATTGGATTGGGGCGCGTGGGTGGCTCAGTTGGTTGAGCTTCCGACTTCAGCTCAGGTCATGATCTCATGGTCCGTGAGTTCAAGCCCCACGTCAGCTGTGCTGACAGCTCAGAGCCTGGAGCCTGCTTTGCATTCTGTGTCTCCCTCTCTCTCTCTGCACCTCCCCCCACTCACCCTTTCTCTCTCTCAAAAATGAATACATGTTAAAAAAATTTTTTTTAAAAAGATTGGATTTACTTCACTGGATTAGCAGAAGGAATAACTGAAAGTTTTAGAAAGGGGAGCACAAGAACAAAGCAGTGATTTAGGAAGATTAATTGGGCAGCAATGTGAACAATGAAATGCTGAGAAGGACATAAAGAGACTAATTAAGCAGACTCTTATGAGGGAAAGGAAAGGTAGGCCCCCACTGAAGATGTTAGCAATAGGACTGTCCAAAACAGACTGAGAGACATACGCATTTTCCCTGTAAGTAGCAGGTTCCCACCAGAAATGTGCATTAAATTCACATAATCTAAGCAGAACCAAATCTTCCATCTCAAGTTCAGCAGGGTACACTTACTGGTTCTATTATTACACTAAGTTGGAAAGTTACTGTGCAATGTTAAAATGATCAGGAATTGGGGCGCCTAGGTGGCTCAGTCGGTTGAGCGTCTGACTTCAGCTCAAGTCATGATCTCGCAGTTGACGAGTTCGAGCCCCACGTCGGGCTCTGTGCTGACAGCTCAGAGCCTGGAGCCTGCTTCGGATTCTGTGTCTCCCTCTCTCTCTCTGCCCCTCCCCGCTCATGCTCTTTCTCTGCCTCAAAAATAAAGATAAACGTTTAAAAAAAATTTTTTTTAAATGATCAGGAATATTGGGACACTTAATAAATTCACGTCTAGAACACTACCCAGTATCTGCGGAGTAAAAAGATTTGCTAAAATACACCTGAATTAATGATCCCAGCTAATACTCGTAGAGTGTAAATTCTGTACCAAGCACCATGCTTAGCTCTTCACACGCATTCTCATTTAATCTGCACATTTAATCTCTCTGTGAAGTGGACGCTGTTACTAGTTTCAAGTAAAAGAAGAAACTGAGGTGTGGGGGAGTCAAGAAACCTGCCTGATAGGACACAGCTAGAAAGTGGAAGAACTGGACTCGAACACACCTTAGCCTGGCTCTGGCGCCCTTGTTCTTACCCACTGTGCAAAGCATTTTCCCACTTTGTACATTCTATTTATTATGTAAATTGTGCTGTATTAATATCACTGATTGCAAGAGGGAAAATGTCTACACATTAATTTGTGTTGTGACCTTGTCCTGTACCCAGATGGTCTATTTTTTCTTTTGTCCCAGTGAATGAAAATTAATCAGCTAGCACTTAGTGTTATAAGAAAATAAGATTTATTAGCCTGCATTCTGAAGATGGAGGCCAAAATCCGTAAAATGTTATAAACCAAGTTTAAAGATTTCCAAGAGACTTTTACTTTTATTCTTTTAAATTGCTCAGTAGACATGCTTACGTGAAAAGGAAAACTTCTGTAATTTTGCAGTATAAATAATCTAATCATAAACATCCCATCTAACTTACAAAAATTTTTTTCAATAATAATTTTCAATATTTTTGGAATAAAATAACTAAATCTTACTTAAGATACTTAATAGTAAATCTCTAATAAAACTCTCAGCTTAATTAAGGAACTCCCTACAGCACCAAGGAACACGAGACTCTTTCCCTCACCAAATAAGTTAAACATAATACTACAATTCATCCTCTATGTTAACTGATAATCTTAAATGAGGAGAATCATAGGATGTTGAAAAAACAGAATATCTTGTTTAATATGCTAATGCTATATTTAGAGATGATCTTTCTCAAAGTATGACAAGTAAAATGACACCTTCTAAATGTCTTTACACTTATTAAAATCAGTGGCATAATTCAAAATTGAGTTATTTTTCCAAGTTTGCAACTCACTGTTTCCAGCACAGTTGTATCAGTTAGACTGGTGGACGTACTGCTCTTCATGTGGCCTGGTTCCCTGGCCACGACCAGACGCAAAGATCCAGTGGTTTGTTGCAATAATGCAATTGCTTGCTGATGGGAAATGTTCTGATCCAGCGGTGTGTGATTAATAGCCAATATTTGGTCATTTTCCCTTAATCTTTGATCCCTTAATAAGAAAATTTTGTTGTAATATAATAGCATTAAAAAAAATCTATTCAAGTGAAGCAGTTTATTTCTTATGGCACTATTTCACTTAGTACAATTACTCAAATAATTATATAACAGAGCTCTTCAGAGTGCTTTTCAGAAAAGCACTTATTAGCTAATTAACCAATTAAGTGGTGCATCCCTGAACATGTGTGCATGCACATGTATGGATGTATGCGTGTGTCCGTGCACCCACACGCACATACACACACACACACACACACACACACACACACACACACACTTTAAAAACCATCTGGGGTGGGGGGGTGCCTGGCTGGCTCAGTTGGTAGAGCATGCAACTCTTGATGTCAGAGTCCTTAGTTCAAGCCCCACTTTGAGCGTGGAGATAGATAGATAGATGGATAGATAGACAGATAGATAGATAGATAGATAGACAGATAGATAGATAGATAGATAGATAGATAAAAACATTTGGCTAGAAAAATAAGCAAAAGCAATGTATGGAGCCCCACTACCAAGTTTTGCAAGTAAAACACTGCCCCCATTATTGCAAGAACTGTATCCTTCTGAACCCCTTCCAATCTGACTTCAACATATATCACACTGGGGTAACTATATCCTCAAATTCACCAATAACTTCCTCTCTAGCAGAGTCATCCTATCTCCATCGTCCCTTGCTTTTCTGACACTTGTCAATAATTAGGCCCCACTCTCCTTGAAAATCAGCAGACATTACTTCTAAATCTGTTATCTAAGCCCTTTTCTGTCACAATCACCAACTGCCCAACTGCTAACCAAGGTAAAAGGAAAACAAAACAAAAAAAAGAACTGTTTTTAAAAGAATTTAGCAAAACCTGGGGCGCCTGGGAGGCTTAGTCGGTTGAATGTTCGACTTTGGCTCAGGTCATGGCCTCATGGTTCGTGGGTTCAAGCCCTGCGTTGGGCTCTGTGCCAACAGCTCCGAGCCTGGAGCCTGCTTCAGATACTGTGTCTCCCTCTCTCTCTGCCCCTCCCCTTCTCACGCTCTGTCTCTTTTTTATGTTTAAATAAACAACAACAAAAAGAATTTAGCAAATCTTAAGAAAAAAATACCTCTATTATAGTTAATATTTACTAAGCACTTGTCATTTAGCCAGGTGCTGCACAAGATGTTTCACAAGCATGATCTCATTTACTCCTCACAATCACCTCTTAAAAGTACTCAGGCAGAATTTGGTAACTTCTGAGCTCAAGGACACAGTATAAACTTGGTTTGTATTCAAAGGCCTGTACATTTGGTCCCCAAGCACTCCTTCCAACTTGGCTTCCTTCCTGCATAAACCCCTTTTCCAACTATTCTGATCTATTCTTCCCCACTCAAACACGCCTGGCATTTCCCACTCTCATGTAGATGGTTCCCTGCATCTTTACTGTCCTCTGACTTACTTGGCCAAAATCAATCCACCTTCCGTGATCCAGCTGTCTGTCTGTCTCTGTCTGTCCGTCTGTCTGTCTGTCTCTCTCTCTCCCCCCCACCCTCCCCATCACTTACCTCATTATCACAATGATCTAAACCACTCATTTACCACTCACTGAGTATTCATTTATATTAAATATGCTGTAGACAGAGCTAGGTAAATCCTTTAAAATTCTAAGTTTTCTGAGGACACTCATGTTTTAGATTCTCCTGTGAAACTAGCAAGATCAGAGGAGCATGCAATTCTTGATCTCAGGGTTGTGAGTTTGAGCCCCATGTCGGGTATAGAGATTACTAAATAAATAAAAACTTAAAAAAAAGAAACTAGCAAGTTAGATATTGAAATATCTATTTTTGATGTCGAAATTTTGGACGGCTCTCATGATAAATCAGGTACCATTAAAAACGTTGCTTATATAGGAGTGCCTGGGTGGCTCAGTTGGCTGAGCGTCTGACTCTTGGTTTTGGCTCAGGTCATGACCTCACAGTTCATGAGTTCGAGCCCCAGGTCAGGTTCTGTGCTGACAGTGCAGAGCCTGTTTGGCGTTCTCTGTCTTTCTCTCCCTCTCTCTCTGCTGTGTTCTCTCTCTCTCTCAGAATAAACTTTTTAAAAAAATGTTGCTTATATGTCCTTTTATTAATATTAGGAAAGGCTTGTGTTAAGAGATAAAAATAAGATTAAAAATTGTATATGTTCCATGACCTTGTCTTTATAAAAAGAAACCATTCTAAGGTATTTCCTAGTTGTCTCAGGGTAGTCAAAGTCCTAGATGTTTGGGGGGAGGGGAAAGTAGTTTATTATATATTCTATAATTTTCTATTATATACATGTATTACTTTCATAATTTTGAAATATACATATATTAAATTGAGAATGTTGCTTGTGAACCTTTCCCAAGTCTGAAAGAAACAGTTATTTTAAAATGTGACCACTATAGGACGATACCAGATCACTTCCATTTTCCCATCTCCAATGTCCTCCTTTCTGACTTCTTCACCTAAATTCCTATTCACAGTTTGTTCGTTAAGGAAAATTTCTTAATTAATCCCAAATGAATGGATACTCTTGAGTCTTTTCAACCCTGATGTAACTGATTTTGTGTAAGTTCTTAATTTACTCACATTCAAATCTTCTATTTTCTGGAAATCAACCTATATTAATCTACCTTCCCCCTACCCAATAGACTGCCAAGACACTGAGTTTCTTTCCAGTTAGTAACTGCTCGGGGAATATACACTCAACCCCAGATAAACAAGTTGTAGAGAAGTGAAATCTCCTGGAAAATATGATTTTGATGCATTCTAAAGTTGAACAGAATTAGTTTTCCTGCTACTATAATTTAACTCCTCCATACTGTTTGTATATATTGAATTCATATTTTTCACTCAAGAGGAGACCAATTCTTGTCTCTCCATTGCAACATTTGAAAATAATGGATTCCCATTATTTTGAGAGTCAAAATAGCACAGGTAGGTCTTAGGTAAGATCCTAAAATAGCACAGTTCTATGTGGAAAGTCCTCAGGAGAAAGGAAGAACCGATCATGAATACATTTCACATGACCTAGAAAGTCATGAATAACTGACCCCCACCTCTCTCCAGTCTCTTCTCATACTGTCTTGCACTAAATTCCTACACTAGATACACAGCAGCCTCACTCCAAGAATAGGAGCTGTGTTCCATCTCTCCATAGGACTACTGTCAAGACAGTCTCTTTATTCTTCTAACACCTTCTCCTCTTTGCAGACCCCACTGTCTCAAGTTTTCCGCCAAGCACTGTGGTCTCTGGAAAGTCACCTGACCACTTAGTCTTGGTAAAGGTTGTTTACATGGTGACACATCAAATTCCACTTTTTGGAAATGCTCACCTCACTCTGTAATTGCAGACTTCGTACAGAGCAACTCAGACACAGGACTGACCACAAAAAGTTTGCATAACATTGAAGATACACTAAACACTAGTGAACTGTACATTTTAGAACAGTGACATTTATATTATGTGAATTATATCCCAATAATTTTTAATTAAAAAAAATAAAAATAAAAGTTGGGCCAATCAAAGTTAAATAGGCTTTTTGTCCAGGGACTTCAAAGCCTATGGTAAACTAATGGTAAGTGACCCAAGGCCCAGGCTCACCCGGGATTGTCTTAGGTTTGTCAGAATAGTCTTACTCTATACCTGCTGGCTCAGTGTCACTAACTGCATACCTCTCAGTCCCAAAACTCTCCCAACATGGACAATAAATTATATGGTTACCCTAACTATGTATACCCAATCTCCAAGAACAGGATAGAATTTCTCAAATATATCTAACCATTGCTAAGGTTCCTCAGAAAATACTTGAGGAAATGTTGCATGAAATGGCAGAAGAAAAGCTGCAAAGTCATGGAAATCCATTATTTCTGAACTTTCAGTTAGAGAGACTAGAACTCATACCCCATGAATGCAGAATGTGAATTCAAAAATGTATTATTGGCTGAGAATTTTTTTTATAATAGTACCAGTACTGTTGCCATTACTCTAACAGGCGGTAGAATTGTGATGAATAACAGTGTACTCGTTAAATGAATAACAAAGGACCTGAATCATATAGAAACAAAATACAAGGCTTGCACATACCTCTTAAAAATAATTAAAAAAATATACTCAGCAATCAAAAAGAATGAAATCTTGCCATTTGCAACTACGTGGATGGAACTAGAGGATATTATGCTAAGCAAAATTAGTCAGAGAAAGACAAATATATGACTTCACTCATATGAGGACTTTATGACAGAACAGATGAACATAAGGAAAGGGAAGCAAAAATAATATGAAAACAGGGAGGGGGACAAAACATAAGAGACTCTTAAATATGGAGAACAGAGGGTTACTGGAGGGGTTGAGGGAGGGGAGATGGGCTTAATGGGTAAGGGGCATTAAGGAATCTATTCCTGAAATCATTGTTGCACTATATGCTAACTTTGATGTAAATGTTTAAAAAGTAATAATAAATAAAACAAAACAAACAATAACAATAATAATAATAATAAGGGGCACCTGGGTGGCTCAGTCAGTCAAGCATCTGACTTCAGCTCAGGTCATGAACTCACAGTTTGTGAGTTCGAGCCCCACGTCAGGCTCTGTGCTGACAGCTCAGAGCCTGGAGCCTGCTCTGGAATCTGTCTCATTCTCTCTCTGCCCCTCCCCTGCTCACGCTCTGTTTCTCTCTCTCACTCTCTCAAAAAGTAAATAAACATTAAAAAAATTTTTATTTTAATAATAAAATAGTACAATAGGGGGAATCACATAGATTTGAGGAAGCTTTTAATTGATAAGAGAAATAATCAACAGTGTGACATGACCACCAAAACAGCTGTTATAATCTTAAGATGCAAATTTCAGTATTTCCATCTTACTGATCAGACATAGCTAAAATGCCATGCTCAACTGTGGGAGAATGTGGTGGAATAGAGCACTAGCTTTGGAGACCGGCTGTCTTGGAATCCTATCACGGCTCGTGGTTCCAGCGCCAACAGCTCTGTGACTGCAGGTAAAGTGCTGAACCTCTCTGAAACCCAGCTTTCTCATCTATAAAACAGGGCAATGATACTACCAGCTGGATCGCTGCCACAAGTACATGGGAGAATATCTGCAAAAGGCCTGACGAATGCATAGGAAGAGAGCAAGTGTTAGCTGCTACCGTTAACTGTTTTCATTACTAGTTTCTTATTTGCTTTATAATAACATTTTCAGAATTATCAGAAAAAAATTAGCAAAACACAGAGGGAACGCCCTCCTCACCTGTCTGCTATACTCCCCGGCTGTACCTCCTTCACAAAGATATCAACTTCTCCCAGATTTTGACTTCTAAGGGCCACCACACTGAATCCCAGGCCTCCAGTTGAAGGTCGTTCTATCTCAATATATTCAATTTGGCGACCCTAATGAAGGGGGATTAAAAAAAAAAAAAAAGGAAAAGTCAATAAAGTATATTTAACCACCATACCCTTTCCAAAGAACTAAAATTGCTATTTTTGTGAATAACACAAAAAACAGCTTCTCTTAAGTCATCTCTATCCAAAAAATCTCAGAATTTCAGCAATAAATTATTTCTGGAAATGCTCTCACTTGGTTATTTTCAGTAGAACACGAGAGGGAATGTGCAGTATTCTGCAACCTCAGGGAATCAGAGAGGTATTTTCACACTTCATTCACGTTATGAGATGAAGCCCAAGCTGGATGAAAATTCCCGAGAAAAACATCTTTTTCCACAGTAAATTCTAGATTACTTTTTACACTGAATTTCTCTAAATTCTTTCCATGAAAAATACATTTTTCAATGAGGAAAGCAAAATAGATATCGAGAATGTGCTAGTGTTCAGCCAAAGTTAGAACCAGCTGCATTTTTTTAGGGTCTAATTTTTAATTTTATTGTGATGAATTAATATTCCACTTTATTAGGTTAACTCAAAATATTATGGAAAGGCCACCATTCAAATGGGTTCAACCTATAACAAACACATATTTTATTGCTTTAGTTAACAACTACATTTATGACATGAGAACTTCATAAATGTAATCACATAACAAAAGCGTTACATTAGGGGCGCTTGGGTGGCTCAGTCAGTTAAGCATCTGACTTCGGCTCAGGTCATGATCTCATGGGTCCTGAGTTTGAGCCCCACGTCAGCTGTGCTGACATCTCAGAGCCTGGAGCCTGCTTAGGATTCTGTGTCTTCCTCTCTCTGCCCCTCCCCTGCTCATGTGCTCGCTCGCGCTCTCTCTCTCTCTCTCTCCCCCTAAGAATAAACATTAAAAAAGAAATTTTTTTAATTATTAGTCAAATTAATAGGATAGAGCTATAAAGTCAAAAAAGGAATTAGGTATAGAATATTTAAATATCACACCTTAAACCGATTCTATTTAACTCTAAAACTCATGTTTCTTTTTTTTTTTTAAAGATACTTATTAGAAGGTGAGGTAAACAAACATTAACACATCCAAAATTTCAACTATTTAATTTTTAATAGTACAAGGGGTAAAACTGGGTGACTCCTTCAAATGTTTCCCTAAATTTTCCAAATTATATTAGGTCTAACTCTCATTAATTCTGTCTTGATAAAAAATTAAAAATAGCTTCAAAGGAGCTTCATCACTTCTGGTAGACATCAATTTTCCTCCTATGACCAAAATCCTAAGAATCCCTTTCAAGTGCAGAGATATGTCAAATTGAATTGTCTAAAAACTCCTTGCCACACTCAGATATTTTCCTTACGTAATTTTAAGTCAATAAATGTCTAATACACAGGTTAAAAATAGTATCAATCTCTCCTAACAATATAAAAATGCAAGCAAACCACACACACAGAAACTAATTTTAAGGCAAAGAGTTTTTTTTTTTTAAAGAGTATTGTTTTCTTTTTTAACCTATAAGAGGAAAAATATAGCAAAATAGTCCCATGACAAGATATAACTTTACCTGAGCCATCTGTTGAATGACTGAATTAAAGTCTTCATTTCCCAGATTAGGAGTCCAAGGAAACAACCCAGAGGCAGTCAGGTTATTAGAGGGTCTTTGGGCATTCCCGTTAGTAATGGCACCATCTGTAAACACTAATAAACCTTTCCTAGAAAAATCAAAGTTGGCTGAACAATCTGAGGGTATGTGGCTGAGCTGTCGGAGAGAAAACAAGAGAATCATTAACAGAAACCTACACAAAAGAAATTACTTATTAAATATTCTATTTTCCCCGTTACATGTATAAATTGCATATTAAATATTTACACAAGAAAGAAATGATACAGATACATGAATCTGTGTGTTCGTAAGGTTAAAAATTTTTTTATTTAGTATTGCACAGAATATTTAATAGTTTAAAATATGTTGCTTCCTGCCTTCTACCATCACCCTAAGTTAACAGCATGTACAACAGCTCATTACACCTCTTATAAACAGGTACAACCAGTCAGATAAACATGTAAGACCCTGATCCCTTTTGCGTTTCCATGTAGAAGGCCACAAAAGATCCACAGGTAATTGAAACAAAAATAACAGTAACAGTATTTAATAAATGATTGCTATGAGCAAAGTACTACACCAGACTCTTACATATTATCTCATTTAATCCTTACAATAGCCCTAAAAGATATTATTCCATTTTGTGAACATGAAAACTGATTCACAGGTTAAGGAACTTGACCAAGATTAGCAGCAAATGAGTACTGTTTATACTTACATGGTATAGAAAAAAAGTGGGAGGAGGGGAAAGAAACCTATAGTTATGGTGAATAATAGAAGTTAATTTTTAAAATATCATTGGCTGAGAGGTGCCTGGGTGGCTCAGTCGGTTAAGTGTCTGACTTCAGTTCAGGTCATGATCTCACGGTTCGTGGGTTCAGGCCCTGCATTGGGCTCTGTGCTGACAGCTAGACAGCTCAGAGCCTGGATGGAGACTGCTTCAGATGCTGTGTCTCCCTCTCTCTCTGCCCCTCCCCCACTCACACTCTGTGTGTGTCTCTCTCTCTCTCAAAAATAAATAAACATTAAAAAAAAATGAGAAATAAAATACAATCTCATTGGTTGAAGGGCGCCTGGGTGGCTCAGTCAGTGTCTGACTCTTAATTTCGGCTCAGGTCATGATCTCACAATTTGTGAGGTCGAGCCCCATGTCAGGCTCTGCACTGACAGACAGCTTGGGGCCTGCTTGGGATTCTATCTCTCACTCCCTCTGGCCCTCCCCATTGTGTACATGCTCTCGTGCTCTCAAAATAAATAAACTTAAATATATATATATATGTGTGTGTGTGTATATATATATACACATATATATATGTATATATATGTGTATATATATACACAGGAGTGCCAACACATCGGAATAAAGGTAACATCAAGAACGAATGTCAATAGGACCACATAGGGAAAAAAAAAAAGTCAATATCCACCAAAACTCTATGAAAACACTCAAAAAAATTCAGATTTTACAGTCGAATGGATACAACGATTATGCATATAACAACTGCAAACTATATAAATACAAAAGATAGTTATTATGATGGAGTAGTTGGTCAATTCCACTCTTCGTCCAATAAGAGCAACAGATTTATAGTCACCCTTCCCAATTTCTATTGCTATTAATAGCATTCACTTGCTCTATAGGACTCATCCCCTGGCCAGGGACTATAGTACCAAAGCATCAACATGGGGAGTTCTAAAATTATGGTATAAATCTGATCCAGAGAAAGAAATTCACAAAAAGACATATGTACAGACTTTAATCCTTAATTTGTTATAAGAAAAATCACTTGCTAAATATTTATGGGCAGCCATTTTGGTTTATTAGCAAAAACCATTTTTCCCAGATTTTGTTAATTTTCACTTAACAATGTTCTGCTACATTATCTCCAATTACATTTAAAATTCTGCCCAGGGGCACCTGGGTGGCTCAGTCGGTTAAGCCTCCAACCTCAGCCCAGGTCATGATCTCACCGTTGGTGGGTTTGAGCCCTGCATCGGGCTCTGTGCTGACAGCTCAGAGGCTGGAGCCTGCTTCAGATTCTGTATCTTCCTCTCTCTCTGCCCCTTCCTCATTTGTACTCTCTCTCTCTCTAAAATAAATTTAAAAAAAATTAAAACTCTGCCCAAATGTAATCCATAGGAGAGCTACTCTTCAAGCTCACCTTCTAAAATAGATGATTTAAAATCAATTTGCCCTCCGTGACCCCAAAAAACAGCAACCAAGAGGACAGTTAAAACTATTAATTGATATCACTCTAAGAAGTGCTGCCATGTGATCTATAACTCAACACTCATGTGTGTGGAAACCCTAAAACTTCGGGTACAATACTGTATGTAGTGGAGAAAACACAGGTAAAACACCAGTTATACTGCTTCTGAGACCTTTCTAATCAGAAAATCCATGACATTTAACATTTGATAAATATTTGATAATTGGGAGGTGTAAGTAATATGGTACAAGGGTATGATCACTTCTCGCTAGAAAAAATGGCTTCACGAAGAAAACATATTTAAGCTCAACACTATTTTATATTCTGAAGAAAATGTTGGGAAGTCTGAAGGTATCTGACCTTTACATATTTAAATAAGTACAACTTATATTCTAAACACAAAATTTATCATCAATGTATATATTTTTTAAGTAAGCTCTACACCCAACGTGCGGCTTGAACGTAGGACCCTGAGACCAAGAGTGCATGCTTTAAGGACTGAGCCAGACAGGCACCCGTCGCAAACATTTGAAACTATCCGTGCAATGCTACCTGTAGGTCGCAGGTCCCAGTACAGTCTCCCTGTTGAATTAAGTGCACCGAGAGATAAGTTTGTCTCTATCTCTTTCTTTCTTTGCTGGCTTGAACATACCAACACGTAAAGCCCTGATGAGTAACTTACTTGCCCTCTCAGTTGCTTGATGGACTGCTGAAGTGTAAGGATCTGATTGAAGAGAGGGCTCTTTAGTGTTTCATAAAACAGAGAGAGTTTCTCATTCTGCGATGTGTCCCCCTTCTCCTGCAGTTTCATTTTCAGCCGATCAAGAACTTGTAGGACCTGCAGTTTATCTTGTTTGAAGAAGGATAGCCAGAGTACAAGTTAATCCCATCATCGTTTGAATCGTTTGAATCATTAATTCACTGATAGAACTGTGTAGCTAGCATACCTGGAGCAGGATTTTCAGGCATTTTGAATTACTGTCTTCAATCTCTTCTAAAGAAACCTAAAGAAAATTTTAAAATACAAAAGATGAATTTCAATTAGCATATACTTTTCTATAGTACTATAAAAAAATTAAAACATCAAGAACATTCTTCATCAAAAGACTTCACTCAGGAAATTCAAATTAAAACTACAATTTGGGGGGGTCCCCAGGTGGCTCTGTCAGTTACGTGTCCGACTTTGGCTCAGGTCAGGATCTCACACTTTGTGGGTTGGAGCCCCGGGCCGCGCTCTCTGATACCGGCACAGAGGCCGCTTCAGATCCTCTGTCTGTCTGTCTCTCTCTCTTTGCCCCTCCCCTCCCTCAAAAATAAAGAAACATTCAAAAAAAAAAAAAAAAAAAGCTACAATTTGAGGCATCTAGGTGGCTTAGCTGGTTAAGTGTCCAACCCTTGATTTCAGTTCAGATCATGATCTCACAGTTCATGGGCTCCACGCTGACAGACACAGCCTGCTTGGGATTCTCTCCTCCTCTCAAAATAAATAAATAAATATTAAAAAATACTTAAAAAAAATACAATGAGGTGCTAAGATGGCTAAAACTAGAAAGAAAAACAGACAATTTGTTGACTGTTGACAAAGATGTGAAGCAACCAGAACTCTCATACGTCACTAGTAAGAACATAAAATGCACATACGCTTTGAAAAGTTTGGTAGTTTCTTATAAAGTTAAAAATATACTTGCTGTATGACTCAGCACTTCCACTCTTAAATACTTACCCAAGAAAAATGAAAATATGAATTCACAGAAGAGCTGTATATGAAGGTTCATAGCATTTTTATTTATAAAAGCTCTAAACTACAAAACCCCAAACGTCTAAGAACAGATGAGTGTACATGTTATAGAACATAAACAGAATATTCGGAAATAAAAAGGAAAAAAAATTATGAATATACACAACACGGATTGTTCTCAAAAATCCCTCGGGGCGCCTGGGTGGCGCAGTCGGTTAAGCATCCGACTTCAGCCAGGTCACGATCTCGCGGTCCATGAGTTCGAGCCCCGCGTCAGGCTCCGGGCTGATGGCTCAGAGCCTGGAGCCTGTTTCCGATTCTGTGTCTCCCTCTCTCTCTGCCCCTCCCCCGTTCATGCTCTGTCTCTCTCTGTCCCAAAAAAAATAAATAAACGTTGAAAAAAAAATTAAAAAAAAAAAAAATCCCTCAAATGTTGAGTGAAAGAAACAAGACAAAAAAGGTTACAGACTGTATGATCCCATTCACATGAAGTTCAATCTATAGCTATAAATTAGTTTACCTGGGCAGGGTAGAAAGGAGCTGACTGGGAAGGGATTTGAGGGTGCTTTTGGGGGAAATGGAAATGTTCTAAGTTTTGAATGGGGTACTATTCACACAGATACATACATTTGTCAACATTCATTGTCTTATATTCTTTAAATCAGTACATTTTATTGTATGTAAATTAACTTTAATTTTTTTTAATGTTTATTTTTGAGAGAGACAGAGACAGACAGACAGACAGACAGACACACACACACACACACACACACACACACACGGAGCTTGAGTAGGGGAGGAGCAGAGAGAGAGGAAGACACAGAATCCCAAGCAGGCTCCAGGCTCTAAGCTGTCAGCACAGAGCCTGACGTGGGGCTTGAACTCACGGACGGCAGACAGTGAGATCATGACTTGAGACGAAGTCGGACATTTAACCAACTGAGCCACCCAGTTGCCCCTAAATTATACTTTAATAAAGTTGATTTTGTAAAAAGGAGGCTGGGCTGGAAAAGAACATCTCAATTAAGAGATGAAGATGATTTTAGAGAGATTAGGGGGAAAAAAGTCCCCAACTGCACAAATGATCCCGGATCCAAGTGCATCTGAGTCTCCAAAAGGTAACCACCCAATATACTGGCATTTTCTGTTTTTTTAATTCCAGTGATTTATTCAAATAAATTAAATGCCTAAAATGGAACTCAACTGAAATGTAACAACTCAAAATGCTAGCAAACCCTCTGCTCTGACCAAAATGGCACTTTCAGAGCAGTCACTTAACCTAATCGTACACTAGATGGTAATAAATCATCAGAGAAACAGGAGTATTATATAGTCCAAATCTTCCTACATCAACTCTGGATACAGTTGCTGAATGAGGTCTTTATCTTCTAATTCAAGGTCACTAAGAAGAAAGCATATTAAAAGCCAGTAAGGGATGCCATCTGCACTGATAAAAGGTCCATGTATTCCATCCAAACGTTCACTGGATTCAGTGAGAAAGAATTGCTGAATAAGAGCGTCACAGAAACGCTACCAATGAGCTCAGCATCTCAATTGTGCAACCTTTACAACTACCCATTGACAGGTAACTGAGTAACAAAAGACAGTTACAATGGCACTGTCCTTTTCTATAGCAGCCTAAGGCCCAAGAGGATTGACAAGAGCAGCTTTGTGGTCATTAATACATCAACCACTCTGAAATAAAGAATGCAAGCTAAAACTATGAGATGCTATTTTTTACTGTCAAGTTGGCAATTTTTTTAAATGAATAACCGCATGTAGCATAGATGTCATGGAAAAAAAGGCGGGAATATAAATTTGCACAACCTTTTAGGAGAGCAACTTAGCAATAGCTATCAATATATTAAATTTGCATTCTCTTTTACCCAGAATATCTACCTCTGAGGGTCTCTCTTAAAGAAATTCTTGCAGACGGGCACACAGATGTGTGTACAAGAATATTTACTTCATTGTTTTTAAGAACAAAACTCCTGGAAAAATTAAACTATCAAAAGTAGTCAGTCATGGGGTGCCTGGGTGGCTCAGTTGGTTAAGCGTCCAACTTTGGCTCAGGTCATGATCTCACAGTCTGTGAGTTTGAGCCCCACATCAGGCTCTGTGCTGACAGCTCAGAGCCTGGAACCTCAGATTCTGTGTCTCATTCTCTCTCTGCCCCTCCCCCTGCTTGTACTCTGTCTCTGTCAAAAATAAATAAATGTAAAAGAAAAAAAATTAAAAAGTACTACTTCTAAAAAAAAAGTAGTCATTACAATAATAAAGTAGGTCTGAATGTATTGAAATGACAATGGGAGGGAAAGGGTTAACAGTAAGCCTGTGGCTCCCTCCTTCAGGGAGGGATAGCCAGCTTGATAACCAAACCCCCTCCCAAACCCTCTAAAGATTTTTAATAAGTAATAGCCCATGTTTTTAAATGTCAGGAAATACCTGATCTGTCCTAATTGCTTTTTGTAAATAATCTGAGAATATGTGGAATTATGGGGCATGGCTGACTAGAAAATAGGAGATAATCACACAGATATTTTACATTTGTCTAACTCGTAGAGTATAAAACTCAGGATTCCCCAAAAACAAAAGGTTTCCTTATAGAAAAATGTTTCCGGGGGCGCCTAGGTAGCTCAGTAGGTTAAGCATCCGACTTCAACTCAGGTCATGATCTCACAGTTCACGGGTTTGAGCCCCACATCGGGCTCTGTGCTGACAGCTCAGAGCCTGGAGCCTGATTCAGATTTTGTGTCTTCCTCTCTCTCTGCCCCTCCCTTGCTCATGCTCTCTATCTCTCTCTCTCAAATAAATAAACATTAAAAAAAAAAAAAGGTTTCCATATATATATATATTGTTGAGAACTTGTCCAGTAATCTAAAACAAAACAACAATGTGTCCTAAGGTTGTACTTTATTCCTGTAAACAAATTAAAAATTGTGGCTGAAGTGTGTCAGAAATATTTATACGTTACTTAATGTCTACACATAACTAGGTTTCATAAGTGTGTTGATAATGTGTCCTAAGAAGAAAAGTGACATTCTTTGGAATGCCTACTGGCTGGGTACTCCTCCAGGAAGGAATGTCTGTGCCTAACTCCTACCTGTAATCACTGAATCATGAGTAAGCTTTGGTGCGGGTTTGAAGTTTGATCTCTCATTTACATGAGCATGCTTTGACAATTCAACCCCCTATGTTAACACAGGGATATTATCTAACACTCACAACTGAATAGGGAAAACAGCAACTTTCAGGATAGGTGCATTTTCTTTTTGTGAGGGAAAAAAATACGTTGCGGCATCTGGGTAGCTCAGTCCATTAAGCATGGACTCTTGAATTCGATTCAGGTTGTGATCTCACAGTGGTAAGATTGAGCCCCACATCCGGCTCCATGCTGGGCGTGGAACCTGTTTGGGATTCTCTCCACCCCTCCCCCACACGCTCTCTCTCAAAACAAACTTAAAAAAAAAATGGAAGCAAAATGGAACATGTCCAAGCACATATGTGAAGTGAAGGGTAGACCTAGGACTTGAACCCAGTCTTTTTAAGTACAGCCTTCTCTCAACCACTCTGCATCAGGATACAGAACATAGTACAACCTGACTTTTGCACTCCAAAGGAAGCAAGAGAAACTTAAAGCTGTTCATGGATTTTTATTTTTTAATGTTTGCTTATTTTTGAGAACAAGCTCTCTCTCATAAACAATTTATAAAAAAAAATATGTACTCATGCGTAGGTTTCTAGTTTTAGAAAGGTAGTCAATTTTATAGTGATTACTTCTAAAAAGTAAAAATAAGGATGCAGAGATTAAAAACTTAGACTTTTACAGATTTTAGTGCTGTTTGAACTTTATTTTAAAAGTATGTCTTAATTTTATAACTGAAAAAGACAAAAAGATAATGGCAAATGTGGCCTAGTGAGAGAGCACACAGATACAAAGATCATGACAACACAACAGGAAATATCATAAGGCCTATAAATAGTAGAGGTGTGTGCCATGTACTAAGCGAAATCACAAAGGGAGAGTGACTAAGCCTGAGCGGGGATGTGTGGAATGAGAACACAGTAGAAACTTCTCTTAAAAGAAAGAGAATAGGGTGTAAGAGGAGAGTGACCATTTGCCCAAGATAGTTTCAGATTACCCAGCATCATTGACAGTGTTTCATTTCACTGGCAAAAGTGTTGCAGTTGTGAATGGATAGAAAAGATGTAGCCGCGCGCGCGCGCGCGCACACACACACACACACACACACACACACACACACACACACACAATGGATATTACTCAGCCATAAAAAAGAATGCAACCCTCCCATTGGGATGGATCCAAAGCTTATTATGCTAAGTGAAATAAGTCAAAGAAAGACAAATGGAATCTAAAAAAATGAGTAACAACAACAACCTCTTAAATACAGAGAACAAACTGATGGTTGCCAGAGGGGAGGTGGGTGGAGGGATGGGTAAACAGAAGATTAAAAAGGTACAAACTCCCAGTTACAGAATTAAAAAAATTTTAAGTATTACAGTTTGAATGAAATATAGGGATGCCCTTGGTCAGTGGTTCTCAAATTTTAGCAGGCATCAGAATCACCTGGATGGCTTGTTGAAACACAAGCTGGGGGGGGGGGGGGGGGGGCGGCTACCCTCCAGAGTTTCTGATTGTGCAGGTCTGAAGTGAGCCAGAGAACTCGCATTTCAAACAAAGTTCCCATGTTACCCTGAGGCTGCTATAGCCTAGAGACCACAATTGGAGAACCACAGTACACAGGCATAAAAATGCATGATTCTCCGTAAGAATATTAACCAGCTTTAAATGACGTATTGTATATAAAGCCTCTGAAAATAGGACAAAAAAATAGTTGGCTTGTTTTTTACTGCAGATGTGGACTGCAAATTGATGTTTGGCTGACAAAGAGATAAGTACCAAAATTGGTACTTAAAAACCATGCAGTGTGGTACAGTCATGTTTATTCAATGTAGTAATAAAAACTTGACTTTTTAAAAAATCTCCTTGTTCTAACAATTCATTTTTCTAACAAATTATGTTACAAAAATATCAGTCCTTGAAAGACTGGGGGTGCAGGGGAACCCTGATCTCTTACCACTGACGGTTTAAGAAGCACAGACTTAAATAGACTTTGAGAGGGTCCTTGTAAATAATGTTAAGTAGACTGGTCTTTATCCTGTAAGCAACAGGAAGTAATTAAAGGCTTTTAAGTAGGGAAGTATTGAGTCCAGATTTCTATTTAAAAAGGTAATTCTGGTAATAGGATAGATTAGTGGTATTCAAACATTCCCATCAGTGAAAATATGTTGACTATTCACCTTATTTTTTATAATTATAAACACATATCACTATTATTTACATATGTTTTAAAACATGAATAAAATAAAAAATACCATGACAGTAAGATAAAAGCACTAAAAAAGTAAGGTTTTCTTGTCATCTTCCCAATTGAATCATCCTGTGCATTTTGGAAACCATGGTGGTAGAGTATGCTTCCGGAAACGTTAAGGATAGACAATGGGTGGTCATCCAACCCTCTGACTCATATTTAATTACTGGAAGGATTACCGGAAAATTACTACAATTCCATCGTGCTAGGGAATATCTAGGGAAGGCCACTAAAGCCTTAAGAGCATATGACGACAGAAGGAAGAAATGCCATAACTCTAGAGCTGAACATCCAGTAATCAGCACGTAGGCTAAATGGCCTCTCATTTCATGGTCCTAAGAAATCTTCAACCAAACAACTTTGATCTATTTGACTAGGCTAAGAAATAAGGCTTACAGCAAGGAATCTCAAGTTTGTTTAAACATGGTAAAGTGGAGTCTAGCTTGTCAGAGATAGACCACCTAAAATCAGTCATAGCCTAGACATTAAAATGCCACAGTGTGCCACTGTCCTCATAGTCGTACAGCCTCCAGAGAAGTAGTTATTATGCTCAGCTTCCACTCCATCATTGATCAAGTGAGTTTGAGCCATGAATTTTTCATGTCTGGTTCACTGTAGGATTTGACAGAAGGAAATTATTATAATATTGTGGCTTTTTTTTTATACCCATGCCTTTAGCCATTAACAATTAATGGAGTATGTGAAAAAAAAAAAAAAGCTGATGCAGAGATAGAAATGTAACTTGACTTAAATTTCCAGGTGGAGGAAACTTATTGAATTGATTTATTAATCTCCTCAGTTCAAGAATTTAACCAAACTAAGGACCCCTGTAAACACACTTTTCAGATTCCCAATAGCACATGGAATAGAACACACCGGGACAAATTTGGAGGGAAAAAAGATCACTGGCAGTCAGCTTGGCAAAGTACAGGTATTCAGCATCTAACTGCAGATGTGAATTGGGAGATCACAATGAAAGGCCTCACTGGGAATTCCCCAGAGCCAACCAGGGAGTTTGAACAACCTAAAAGCTATTAACTGTAAAAACGAAGTCATGATTTCAGAAGTTGCTCAAAATTAGAAGGTCAAGACCAACTAAGTTTCTATTGCTTCCTTAGGAGTACAAAGCCCAGGTGGTTATCTAATTATCATACCTTTTGTTCTCAAAGCTCAGTGTTTGTAAGGTATCAATTGAATGGAAAACAAACTCTCCTAGCCAAAGTAAACACATCTGCTACCATGCTAATGCAGATTCAAGACAGCTGTCATAGTCTTGTGCCCCTATCAGATGACAAGGCCTTTTGTAAACCCTTTAAATGTAAATAATGTATTTTTGGCTGCTGTCAAAGCACTATATTCTTGGAATTCTGAAAACATATACAAATTCCAGAAAGATCTTGATATTTGCGGGTCATATGCTTAAGTCATAGCCAATCCTTAATTAAGTCCACTTAGGGGCACCTGGGTGGCTCAGTTGGCTAAGCGTCCGACTTCAGCTCAGGTCATGATCTCGGGGTTCATGGGTTTGAGCCCTGCGTCTAGCTCTGTGCTTCAGATTCTGTGTCTCCCCCTGTCTGCCCCTCCCCCCTCATGCTCTGTTTTTCAAAAATAAACATTAAAATTTTTTTAATTAAGTCCATTTAATGCTATTCAGAATATATAGAAGTTGAAGATAAATGATACCATGTTAAACTCAGAATCAGAACTGAAAATTGAGTCAGTTTTCCAGAATAATTCAGTTGGCAATATACTAATTTTCTTATTGAACTATTCAAAGTTAATCAATGCATATCAATACTCTCTGTGATTGGCTACCGTGTGAGAGTGAAGTTAAACTGTTTTATAGTATGCTTTTGTATTTCCGATGGTGGCAGTTTTCTCTAATAATTGACAAAAACAAGAAAAACCAAATCAGGGCAATGTTCACCCTTATGGATCTCTGTATAGCCAGTCCCTCACTGAAAAGACCCAGGCATTCATAAATGATTAGTTTCCACCTCAAATAATCTGTTCAATTCTCCCCACACTGTAGGCTGTATGCCTTTCTCTCCAGAAATATGGTCATGGCATTTTTGACATGCTTGAGATACTCAAAACAGTCGCAGCAAATTGTGAAATAGACAAAACTAGGCTTTGGAAACCCTTCCCACCAATGTTCACCCTCCCTTTTCCTCCTGACCTTTTTCCCCAATCCATTTTATCAGTCACTAAATCAGGTAACTCAACTTTTGGTGTTTACTATGCACCAAATCCAAGGTCTTTCATTCTGTAAAACATCTCATTTATCTTAATTAACAACGTAGTACTATCACCCCATATTGCAGATGCAGAAACCTTCCTATGAAAGGTCGGGCCTATGCCAGCCGACTCCATCTTGTTCTGTGTCCTTCACCTTGACCACACCTCCTCCCCTTGAGTAAACCCTCCCTCACCTGCCTAACAGGACTCGGACCCTTCCCCAGGACCCTTCCCCAGCCAATCGGCTGAGGCCATAGCCATTACCTCACCAACTGCCCCCAGGCCCCAATAAAACCTTTGTCCTTTTGAAACTCGCTCTTTCCCTGGTATCTCACCGCTGCGTCGGTGCAGGTAGGGGATTGAGCTCGAGCTAGCTCGAATAAAGGCTCTTTGCTTTTGCATCGGACTCGGCTCCCTAGTGGTCTTTGGGGATCACGAATTCTGGGCATAACACCTACAATTTCAAAACAACAAAGGGGAAATTTCACCTTGGGAGGAGGGAAGGTCAACTGTTAATGATTTTAAAAACAGGAATCAGATATTTCACAACAGAGAGAAAATGTCTGTCAACGTACCCCTCAACTCACCTTCCTCTCCTACCATGCTCTGCCTGGGAGCTTCATTAAAATCTCCAGAAAGTAACTCCTAGGGCACCGACTACCCTACTCAAGGCAGAAGCCCCACCCTGCCCCTATTGTCAAAGTCATGCCCATCAGTTAGTGGCCAAAGCTAAATGAAAAACGTTCTGCACCTGAAAGCTACCTACCAGCTAGGCAAGATGTGCAAAACACCAAAAGTACGGGACTCTGGTTTTGTTTTTCGAGTAAGGCCAACATAAGAGAATGCTCATCTCATGGAAATTTTACTAATTTTTGTTTTGTTTTTAAAGTTTATTTATTTTAAGAGAAAGCTTGCACATGCGGGGAAGAGGCAGAGAGAGAGACAGAGAGAGAGAGAGAGAGAATGAATCCCAAGCAGGCTCCCTGCTGTCAGTGCAGAGCCCAACGTGGGGCTCAGTCTCACAAACTGTGAAACATCATGACCTGAGCAGAAACCAAGAGTTGGTGGCTTAACTGACTGAGCCATCCAAATGCTCCCACTAATTTCTTTTAACCTGAAGGCAGCTTCACAAATGCATGTCATCAACATAACATAAACAGAATTAAAATCTGAAATTCTTTTTTTTTTAATGTTTATTTTTGAGAGAGAGAGACAGAGACAGAGTGAGAGCAGGGGAGGGGCAGAGAGACAGGGAGACACAGAATCCTAAGCAGGCTCCAGGCTCTGAGCTGTCAGCAGAGACCAATGCGGAGGTTTGAACTCAACAACTGTGAGATTATGACCTGGGCTGAAGTAGAAAGCTTAACCGACTGAGTCACCCAGGAGCCCCTTAAACCTGAAATTCTTACTTTTTTTAAAAAAAAATTTTTTTAATGTTTATTTATTTTTGAGAGAGAGAGAGAAACAGCATGAGTCGGGGAGGACCAGAGAGACAGGGAAGCACAGAATCTGAAGCAGGCTCCAGGCTTTGAACTGTCAGTTACAGAGCCCGATGCAGGGCTCAAACCCGTGAACCATGAGATCATGACCTGAGTTGAAGTCGGACGCTTAACCGACTGAGCCACTCAGGCACCCCTCAAGTCTGAAATTCTTTAAAGATTTTTCTTTTATGCTTATTTTTGAGAGAGAGAGAGATAAGAGACAGAGCACAGTGGGGGAGGGGCAGAGACAGTGGGAGACACAGAATCCAAAGTAGGCTCCAGGCTCTGACCTGTCAGCACAGAGCCTGACCCGGGTCTCGAACTCACCATGAGATCATGACCTGGACCATAGGCACCCCAAATCTGAAATTCTTAAACACACACTACATGTAAACATGTTTGTTTACAACATTATTGTTCGATGGTTTTTAAACTATATAAATGGTGAACGTACTGTACATTTATCCTGCAGCAATTTGTTTTACTTAACTTTGCAATGTTAAGATTTAGTCATGGAGCACCTGGGTGGCTCAAGTCAGCTGAGCAGCCCACTCTTGATTTCGGCTCAGGTCATGATCCCCGGGTCATGGGGCTTGATTCCATATCAGGTTCCGCACTGAACGGGGAGCCTGCTTGAGATTCTATTTCTCTCTCTCTGCCCCTCTCCCTCACTCGTGCACACTCTCTAAAATAAAAATAAATAAAATTTAAAGATATAAATAAAAATGCCTCCTTTTTGACAAGCTTTGCCTTCTAAAAATAAAATAAAATTAGTCATGATGATACACATAGCTTCTTTTCATTTACTATAACTACTATATAGTATTCCACTCTAGGAATCCATGATTTCTTCACCCAATCTCCTGTGGATGGGTATTTGGATGGTTTCCTACTGGTGACAAACACAAAAACAGGATGAAGCTAAATACCTACCTCAATAATATACTCCTTTCCAGTATTGATTCGATAACCAATGCATAAAATAAGATTCTATAGCCTATGAACTTTGAAATCATGGAGACCTGGTTTCTACTGCTGGGACCAGCTCTGGGTTCTTATGCCAGTTGTTTAAATTTCCCTATACTTCAGATTCCTCATTTGTAAAATAGTTAATGAAAACTACTACATATGTACAGTTGGAAGGACTAAATGAGGTATTGTAAAACATTCAGCCTGGCACACAGTGTACATTCAATGAATAAGAGCTACTATTGTTATTAACATCTCTTTTCAACCAAAATTATTTAAGATATTTTAAGGGCTTCAGAAAAACTTGTAGCTGAGATTTTGCTATGTACTCATTAATGGTTATTTCTCAGAAGACTAAACTATAAAAATGTTCACTAATGCAATATATACAAGGAGGGGGAGTGGGAAGGCCTATAACTCGGGAATTAAAAAAAACTGTTTATAGGTAGGAATAAGTGCTTCAGTCAACTAAACCCTCTTAAGGATAAACATACTCATACTGAATCCTAACCCAGTGCTGTTCAATAGAAAAACAATGTGAGCCACATAAGTAATCTTTTTTTTTTTAATATTTAAATTTTTCTAGTAGCTGCATGAAAAATGTTAAAAGCAACAGGGTAAGTTAATTTTAAATTTTTTTAATGTTTATTTTTGAGAGACAGAGCACGAGTGAAGCAGGGGCAGAGAGGGGGGACAGAGAATCTGAAGCTGGCTCTGCAATGACAGCAGTGTGCCCCATGTGGGGCTCGAACTCATGAACCACAAGATCATGACCTGAGCCAAAGTCTGGCACTCAACTGACTGAGCCACCCAGGTGCCCCAGGGAAAATTAATTTTAATAATATATTTTGCTTCACCCAAAATATACAAACATTTCAATATATAAATATAACAAGTTCTTTTTTTACACTAAACCTTCAAAATTTGACGTGCATTTTTACATTTACATCACCATCCCAAATGGCCCTATTTGAAGTGCCCAATAGTCACATGTACAAGTAGCTAACCATGTTGACAGCAGTTTTAACCTATGGCTTTTCAGAAAGATCCCTGTACAGTGTTTTTAGCAAAGATGTTTATTTAACAGCTAATATGGTCTCTATGCCTTTTTTTTTTTTTTTAATTTTTTTTTTTCAACTTTCTTTTATTTTATTTTTGGGACAGAGAGAGACAGAGCATGAACAGGGGAGGGGCAGAGAGAGAGGGAGACACAGAATCGGAAACAGGCTCCAGGCTCTGAGCCATCAGCCCAGAACCCGACGCGGGGCTCGAACTCACGGACCGCGAGATCGCGACCTGGCTGAAGTCGGACGCTTAACCGACTGCGCCACCCAGGCGCCCCTCTATGCCTTTTATCAAAGTAACTCACAACCTTCAGTTCTTCCCAATAAAAATAGCACAACTCCCTAATTTTATCAGAATTAAACATCACAGTGGAGGAGCACAAAGGGGGGAAATAATGGCTCACGGTTTACAAGACACATTCTTAAAAGGATTTA
Source organism: Prionailurus bengalensis (assembly GCF_016509475.1). NCBI lineage: Eukaryota > Metazoa > Chordata > Mammalia > Carnivora > Felidae > Prionailurus > Prionailurus bengalensis. Next base: position 50,706,527 of record NC_057345.1, on the reverse strand, counting down.
ATTTCAACCTCCCCCGAGCTCAGTGAGGTAGATCATTTACAGATGAGAAAACAGAGGACCAGGGTTATGTGACTTGCCAAGTTATATGGTAAATGGACTCAATACCATGTCTCCAAAATCCAGTCTACACCGTTGTGCACAGCAAAACAGAAGTGAAACCTTCATGTTCAGCATAGATCCATCCCAGTGACTAAAGTGTATTGACAGGCTCTAAATTTCTATTTGCACCAGAACATAAAATGAGGGCTTAAAAAAGGCATCCAAATCTACACAAAAACATCGGAGTATGAGAAAAACATAGCAATGGTCAAACAATATAAAGGCGGAATGATTCTCTCAAAAATACACTACCAAGATGAACAAAATCTTTACAAATTAAACCCAATTTTGATTTCACAACCTAATGTATTTTTGTTACACTTTAACAAACCAAGTAAACTCAGAATACTTGGTTGTTTAGTTTAAGGACTAGTATTAAATGTTTTTTTAGGTTTTTTTAATGTTTGTTTTTGAGAGCAAGAGAGCATGTGAGGAGGGGAGGGGCAAAGAGAGGGGGAGGTAAGACCAGAGCTGAAATGAAGATAGTCCCTTAACAGACTGAGCAACCCAGGCACCTCCAGTAACAAAGGTGTTTTGTTTTGTTTTTAATGTTTGTTTGTTTGTTTTCTTTTTTGAGAGAGACAGAGAGTGTGAGCAGGGGAGGGGCAGAGAGAGGGAGACACAGAATCCAAAGTAGGCTCCAGGCTCTGAGCTGTCAGTACAGAGTGCAACATGGAGCTGGAAGCCACTATGAGATCATGACCTGAGCCAAAGTTGGATGCTTAACCGACTGAGCCACCCATGCGCCCCAAAAGCCTTTAAGTAAAAATGCAATTACAAGGATTACTGAATGCTGAACCCATCTCAGAATCACAAGGTTCCAAAGTGAAGTCACTATGGGAAAATACACAGGTTTCCCTTTTTAAGAATACTAACTGAAAGACAATATACCATAATTTTATTAGTGGTTACTTCCAGTGGTAGGTGGGTTTGTGTATGCTTTTACTTCCTTTTATAAAAATTCTCTTCAATTTTCTATGATGCATATAGGATGTTTATAGTTTAATATTCATACATGACTTAAACTTAGGCCTTTAGGGTTGCCTGTTTGGCTCATCAGAGCATGAAACTCTTGATCTCTCCAGGTGGTGAGTTTGGGCCCCATCTTGGGAGTAGAGTTCACTTAGAAAATAATAAACGTATTTAGGGTATTAAACACAGATAAGAGCTTAGTACAATTTCTTTTCAATTTTTAAACACAACTATTATTCTAATGCTAAGGTCATCTTATGTGACTGTTAACAGGATCTCAATTAGCAAGAGCAAATCTCTTCAGAATAGTTTGCAAATTCTATCTCAGAAAGTACCTTCCAGCTCTGGTATTTATTAACTTTGTAATTATTTTAAATTTTTAATAATCTTTATATAGGCCACAGGGGCCGGGAAACATCAAGTTCATTTTAGTTAAAAGTCACAATCCCCCGGTTCCAATACTGCAAAATGAAGCAATTTGAGTTTTTACAACCACTAGCTTTTTTCTAAAAAAGATGTGTACAGGGGCGCCTGGGTGGCTCAGTTGGTTCAGGTCACCATCTTGCCGTTTGTGAGTTCGAGCCTTGGGTCTGGGTCTGTGTTGACAGCTGGGCGCCTGCTTCAGATTCTCTCTCAAAAACAAGTAACATTAAAAAATAAAAAACAAAAATTTAAACAATGTGTACAAATGAGTTGGCAGCCAATAGGAGCTTAGACAGCCTAGAATGTGGTGTTACCATTCTCGGCATAACGGAGATTTCTTCTAGGTCTCCAGAAGGCTTCTTCATTAATTTAAGAAACACATGCTTGTTGCATAGCTATCAACGGCCAGAGTCTAAATACAGCTGAGAAGCCAGCTAGAGACATAGGGCCCTGAAAGTCGAACTCTTTCAATCGCAGAGACAAACCAGTAAACAACTAATTTGAATCCAAAGTGAGAAGAACCATCTGGAGATACGACAAAGTGCCAAGCGAACGCTCCTGGGGGAGATTAATTTGGCACTCCTGCTAGGTGTGCTAGCCGGGCTGGGGCGCCTGGGGTGGGGGAAGGGGTAGGATTTGAAAATGTTTTCCTGAGCTTGACTTAAAAGCAGGAATCCAGAAATTCCCCCAAAGGCTGGAGGCCACGGTACTTTCCATCTGATCCTCCCCATCTGAAAAGGGAGGTTAGCAGAGCCCGAGCCTGACCGCAGTCCTGGGAACGCGGCTACGTGACCATCGGGCACCCAGAGGAGGCCAGGGCCAAGTCGTCCACTCAGACGAGATCTGGGAACCCCCTTCTTCTCCGGACCCCCGTGGCAGGCCACCACCTGTTCACTCCTCTCGCCGTCACCAGTGGAGGAAGACTCCGCCCAGCTGTGGGGCCAAGCGCAGGCACCGATCTGGGTGCAAACTGTGATCCCTGCCAATCCCGGAACAGAAATGGGCCGAGATTTGAGGGCCGGCAGGGCCTGCTGAGGCGGGGCGGCACCGCGGCCGGCGGCCGGGTGCCCCCAGAGAACTGTGCACCCAGCCGCGGGGACGCCCACGTTGGGGTCACCAGGGCCCCGCGCGGGAGGACGGCGCCCCGCACCCTCCGCGGGCCTGGCGCGGCGCTCAGCGGCGCCCCGGGTCTCCAGGGCGCACCTCCTCCCGGAGGGCGGGTGGAGGGCGCGCCGGCTGCAGGGAAGGCGGGCTCCACAACGGCAAGACGAGCGGCCCCGCGCCGGCCTCTGGACGCGGGGACCACCACCCCGTACCGCACGCGCCCGCACAGCCCGGACCCCTGCTTTACCTGGTCCCGCAGCGGCGCGGGCGGGAGCGAGCGGGCCGGCTCAGCGTCAGCCCTCCCTCACCTGGGCGGAAGTGAGAGGCCCTGGGTGACCGCGCCTCACCTGGCAGGCCCTTCCCTCGCACCGACCCTCCCCGCCCGGGGCGGGGCGCCGGGGTGGCGCGGGCGGGGGAGCCTGGGCACTGGGAGGCCGAGTCCCGGGAGCGCGGGGGCGGGGGCGGTGGGCTTCCCTGTTTTCTGCAGGTGGAGTTCGTCTGCGCGAGGGAGGGTTACAAATGCTGGAAAAGGGGGGTCTGGGGGCCGCATGGGCAGGTGAAATGCCAAGTGGTGGGGGCGGTCGGCGCTAATGGGGTGGGTGGGGAGATCCCTGGCCGGACAGGTGTTGTTAAAGGGCTAAGAGGAGAGCGTGACCCAAGGTCGAGCAAATGGAAGACCGGCTGAGTCCTCCATGGTGCCTCTCCTTTCTGTTTCGTCATATCTTCCTTGTGTTTCTATTATCGTCTGACCCAACATTAAATTCTAAGAAGTATACCTGGGGAAATTTAGTTGGGAAATAAAGGAATATGGAGTATTCCTGCAAAATGCCGGGCACTAGCTTATACAGATCTCATTTTCCTTCGTGAAGAAATTGATGGAAGAACTGCGCGCTCCTGATAGGTTACGTGATTTGCCCAAAGTTTGGGACCACATGGGATCGTCTGACTCTAGGTCCAGTGTTGACTTCACTAGACATCTTAACGTTCTTATTCTTGTTATCGTAACTTGACTTTGAGAAAGATCTGTGTAAAACCTACAATTCCCCTGTCTTTATTCCACTCTCTTTAATGTAACTAACAATTTTTATGACAGGCCTTTTACTTTGTATAATAAGGTCCATGCATTAACCATAAAAATCAGTCTTCAGGTCTGTGTTCATTGAATAAATGCGGTGTTTGTTAGGCACAGTGCTTACAAAATGTTAAAAAAAAAAAAAAAGAGAGATACCTGTCCTCAAGGAAGATGAGGTATATATACAAAACACCTGCAACATAAGAACATTTGTTGTAATATAATTTATAGTGTTGTTAGTTTGCTTGTTTTCAAGGATATATTGCTTCCTAGGCCTCCTAAAAAGAGATACATAATTGCAGCATGGCCCTGCCTCTTAGGAACTAACTATTAAGGGAAATAAATTTATACAGTAACTTAGATTACCAAATAGAATGAACCTAGAACTTCTGGAAGATAAAGAGATGATGCTTGTTGAAATCATCTGTTAGGACCTAAACAGATTTTTTTACCCGTGTTTGGGATTAAGGTAAAATGGAGAAGGTAATGTTTCCCAAGGCACTGGTGCAGCATACAGGTGGGGACCAATTAATCTTGAAGCATCACTTTGCAAGCATTGTGTCTCTTCTTACTCTAACATGTGATAGTGGTTTTGAATGTATTTCCCCTTTCCCCCAAAATAACATGTCTTTGAATTGATCATGAAACAAAGTTCAAGCTTCTTAATATGCAAGATCTTCTAAATTCTACCCCGTCTTGCTGACTCTTCAACCTATTCTCCCACTTAACATCTCCAAGATCCTACTCTGGCCAAACAAGTCTGGTTATGGCCTTAGAATCACCACACCAGGGCTTTTCTATTGCTTATTCCTACTCTTTCCCAAGGGTGGAATGTCCTGCAAGCCCCACCATTCCCCCAGGGCTAGACTCAAGTCTCTGCTCTAAAGCTGCCTCCATGACTACTCCAGCAAACATCCCTCTAACCACATTTAATCTAATTTTCTCCACATTTTTATGTTAATTTAATGTGAGCTTTCCTTTGACTCTTTCCTGGAATTAAAAAAAAAAAATTTTTTTTTTTTTTTTTGCATTTTATTCAATGAAAATTTATTCAGCGATTTTTAAGAAGCTTACTCTATGGTGAACATTTTCTGGCACTGAGTTAGTTTGTGTTTGTTTTAACCTCCTAGAACCCTCCAGTGTCTTATTCATAGAATAACGAAGACAGACAAAATTTTTAAGAACACCTCTGTGCAATCAGAAGATCTGAGCTTGAAATCTGACTCCACCATTTCTGAAAATATGTGACTTTAGCAAGTGACTTAACCCTTCTAATTCTCATTAGGGAATTTTATCCTTTATCCTTCATCTCTAAGAAATTAAAGAACCACTGAAAAAATTTTGAACAGAATTTATCTAATTTAACATTTAATGACTGGTGTCTATTCTTTTAAAGACTTTTTTTAAAAGAACTTTTAGGGTCACAGCAAAATTGAAAGGAAGACAGATTTCCCAAATGTCTCTCCCACACATGCATAGCCTTCTCCTGTATCAACATCCCCCACCAGAATGGTATATCTGCTACAATTAATGAACCTCCATTGACCTATCAAAATCACCCAAAGTCCATTGTTTACATTAAGGTTCACTCTTGATGTTGTATCCCCTATGGGTTTAAATAAATGCATTGTGACACGTATAGTATTAATATAAGTATTTATATAAATATAAGCATATATACTTATATATAAATGTATTAAATGCATCGTGAGTTATAGTATCATGCAGAGTATTTTCACTGCCTTAAAATTCCTCTTGTACTCTGCCTATTCATTCCTCACGCTACCTCCAACTCCTGACTGCCTCTGATCTTTTTATTCTCTCTGTAGTTTCACCTTTTCCAAAATGTCCGATAGTTGGAATCAAATAGTATATAGCCTTTTTACACTGGCTTCTTTTACTTAGAAATAAGCATTTGAGATTCTTCCATGTTTTCTATGGCTTTACACCTCTTTCTTTTTAAAGCAATAAATAATATTCCATTGTCTGGATGTACCACAGTTTATATATTCACCTACTAAAGGGCATCTTTGCGCAAGGGCCATGCTAATTTTCTCTTTATTGTTCTGATTTTAGAATTTGTGCTGCTGAAGAGTGCACACCCACTAAAGGACATCTTTACTGCTTCCATATTTTGGCAAGTATGAATAAAGCTGCCATAAACATCTATGTGCAGGGTTTTGGGTGCACATAAGTTTTCAACTCCTTTGGCTAAATACTGTGTAACTGAATAAAGGAAATATTTAAAATAGAGCTGAGAGGCTTGAAGAAGAAGCGCTCATGCCCTATCAACTTAAGGTCAATTCCAGACCCTCCAAAGAAGCCTACTTTACTACCTCAGCAAGAGGAAGATTTTCTCCTCGCCCAGCAACAGCCTAGCCAATGAGTAACTGCCACAAGTCAACTAATGAGAAACCATCACCACCCTGAACTCCATTTTTCTCCAATGGACCTTTGTTCAAAGCAACCCCTCCCAACTTTCTCATTTTTCTGTAGAGTACCATTCATCTCTTTTGTTCTCTTGATTTGACTATGGTTTGCCATAGCTTGCAGGTCTCAAATTGCAATTCCTCTGCTATTTCTGGAAAACGAAACAAAACAAAAACATTTTCTAGCAAAATAACTGGCCATTTTATTTTTGAGGTCAACAATGCCAAGGAACTTACATAGGATTTTGAATACAATTTTGAATATGATATAGGTTTTTCTTTTTTTGATGAAAGATTAATCAGAAGCAGTATAAAAAATGAATGGACAAACTTGGAGAGACGGCCTAGGATCAGAAAGAGGAAGGGGGTGCCTGGGTGGCTCAGTCTGTTGAGTATCAGACTTCGCCTCAGGTCTGATCTCAACCACTATTCTTGAGTTGGAGCCCACTTCAGACTCGCTGCTGTCAGCAAGGGGCCCCCCTCAGGTCCTCTGTCCCCCTCTTTCTCCACCCTTCCCTCAGTCATGCTCTCTCTCAAAAATAAAATAAACATTAAACAAAAAAAAAAGGAGAGGGGGCCCCTGGGTGGCTCAGTTGATTAAGCATCCGAATTCAGCTCCAGTCATGATCTTGAAGCTTGTGGGTTTGAGCCCACTGTCAGGCTCTGTGCTGACAGCTCAGAGTGTGGAGCCTGCTTCAGATACGTGTCTCCCTGTCTCTCTCTCTCTGTCCCTCCCCGACTTGTGCACTCTCCCTCTCTCTCAAAAATAAATAAAATATTTAAAAAGAGAGAGAGAAAGGAAGAAATCATGATAGCAAGGTAAATGGGAAAGGATAAATAACCCAAAATAGGGTTAAGAATATAGGATTGAAAAAAATGAACATTTAAAAATATTAGTCACTTACTGATTAAAGGAGTTACTGAAAAATAAGGAGAAAAATAAAATGTAAAGAGGATTCTAAATTTTGAACCTGATAGAAGGGATATGGGTGGTGAAACAGAGAAAAGCCCACTTATTCTGGTCTGGTTTTTGAGAAGCAGACTCTGATAGAGTCAGTTTTAGAGCCTACATTTGACATTCAAGATGAAATATACTTGGCACAGAGTAGGCCTTACGAAGTGATGAGTCAAAGTTAATTGGATAGTAGGCAGCTAGATTGGTGCACAAAGAGAGGACACAATCGGAAATACTTGAGAGACAGCAGCATGGACATGGTAGAATTCCAAATATGCAGCTGACCATAATAAATATCTCCTAGAGGCGCCTGGCTGACTCAGTGGGAGGGGCATGCTACTCTTGATCTGGGGGTCATGATTTCGAGCCCATGTTGGGTGTAGAGATTACTAAAATAAATAAAACTACAAAACAAAACAAAAAACAAAACAAAACAAAACAAAACAAAAAAAACCCACTACCAGAGCCTTGATACTATGAATTTATCACTGGGAGAAAAAATTGCCCATCACAGTCAAATGAAAAAGAAAATTTTGGGGGGGGGGGGGGGTAACAATCTTTTATCTCTTAGTGTTTCTGTCCTAACCACAGAAACAGGAGTCAGGTTGGTTTCCTTCCCTACCCTCCCCCCCAAGATTTTATTTTTTTTTAAGTAATCTCTACACCCAATGTGGGGCTCCAGCTCACAACCCTGGGATCAAGGGTCACATGTTCTACTCAGTGAGCCAGCCAGGTGCCCCCAGGTTGATTTCCTCAGAAAGTTTTGCTAAGGGTGAAACTATCTGTTAATGTAATTAGGTCTATGATAGAATCTTAGGGGTGGAAAGATCCAATGTACAGAGCCCTTAAATCCCAAGGTAATTTTGCTTCAGGCTTCACTGGTAATCTCCTTTCCTAATGCTTCTATACAGCAATTTCCGTATTAGACTGCTATTCATGTCTTTTGCTTTCTATAGAATTCTATATAATTCTTACATGACAAAGAAATTTGGCATTGAGATTTAAGAACTTAGCTGAACTAGAAAAAGTAGTAATCATGTGATCAGAGACAATGTATGCAAAGAAATAATGTATTTTACTGAGCCACAAGAAAATAGATTAAGGGGCAGTAAGAAGAGAAAGTGAATTTTTTGTTTATTTATCTGTATTGTTGGTGGAGAATGCAGGTAGTAACCTGAGAAAGTGAATTTTTAAGTGTACCATCATTTCAAGAGTTAAAAATTTTGTATCGTTTCTTTACTTTTCATGGGAGACTCTTGTCTTCTTTTCAGTTTATACATTGCAAAAGAGAATGAAGATAATCATTAGAACCATAAAAATAGATTTTATGATGGGATTAATCAGCAAAGCATAAGTATTTTCAAATATTTAACTCTATAAAGTTAATAGATTTCATAAATTTATATGAAAAATGGTACAAATACAAATACCAGCAATATTCCTGCAGTCATAAGGAAAATACCTAATTTTGTTATAATTTCAATAAACTCAGACTAGAAAGTCTTCCTTTTACTTTCTGATTATCTTTAGATTGAATTTTGAAAATCAAACAAGAATGTTTTGAAAGAGTATCAAAATGGTAATCAAAATGCAAAATCACTGTCTTTTATTACACAGAAAATATGTGTAATAGATATTCTGGTATTTTATTACCAGATAATATGTGTAGCAATTAATATGTGTAGCTAATCCTTGACCTCAACCCCTTTGCTAAATTTCATCTCAGGATGGGGGTTGAGCCATATATTACATATATTATTGGTATTATTTTAACTTAAAGTTAATGGTTAAGTTTTCTTGGCTGCATTTTTTTTTTTTTTTTAAGTAGACTTCAGGCCCAGTGCAGAATCCAACACTGGGCCTAATGCTGAGCCCAATGTGGGACTTGACCTCATCACCCCGAGATCATGACCTGAGCAGAAGTCAAGAGTCAGACACTCAACCAACTGAGCCGCACAGGTGCCCCTGTAACTATGTGCTTCTCTTAACAATTATCAAATAGTACTTTAACTGTTTATCTTGTCCCCTAGGAAACATGAAGTATTTAAATCACTGGGTTCTTGTCTCTTCATTTTTTAAGTCTGTAAGGTCTTGCCTAATGATGGGTACATAGTAAATGCTTGACAAATATCTCTATGGAGGGGAAGAGAGGGAAAAAAAGAAAAGAAAAAAAGGAAAGGATAGTGGAAGTAAAGAGAGAAAAAAGAAAGAAGTCCACTTAAAAAAAGTTAAGTTTAAAAATTGAACTAGTAAAGGGGCACCTGGGTGGCTCAGTCGGTTGAGCGTCTGACTTTGGTGTCAGGACCTCAGAGGTTTGTGAGTTCAAGCCCCACAAAGGGCTCACTGCTGTCAGTGCAGAGCCCATTTCAGATCCTCTGTCCCTCCCTGGGTTGTCCCCCCTCCCCAAAATAAACATTAAAAAAAATGAACTAGTAAATTTCAAATTTATCACTTAAATAAGCATAAATATTTTAATTGAAAAACAACTGAGGGGCACCTGGCCGGGTCAGTCAGTGAAGCATGGTCTCTCGATCTCTGGATTTCAGGTTCGAGCCCCACCTTGGGTTTAGAGAGGACTTAAATAAAATCTTTAAGGAAATAAAAATAGCATAGTAATGCTGAAAAGTTGGTTTAAGAAAAATTTTCAATGTTGTTACAATACTAAAATATTACTGCAAATAATTTCATGTCCTCCTATTCCAAAATGACACTTCTCATATTATCCCATGCTTCTCAAAGTGTGGTCTCTGGACTAGCAATCTCAGCATCTGTTGGAAATTCGTTAGAAATGCAAATTATCCTGGCCTACCCTAGAATTTCAGAATCAGAAACTTGAGAATGGGTCCATCCTTGGTGTTGTAACAAATCTTCCAGGTAACTCTGATGCTCCCTAAAACTTGAGAATCACTGCAGAACTCAATTCTTCAAAACTAGTGCCACTGTGAATGAGGAGGCATCAAATTCAAATATTGTTACGTTAGATAAAACGGCTTAAACTTTCACTAAAAAAGTAAACGTGTTGCCCAGTATAAAAGATAGGCCCACTACAGAACTTTTAGAATATATAAAAATTTAGAAGGTAGAGCTGGGGGGGAAAAAAATTCCAACTTTACTTGGTGTAGTCGTAAAATCTTTAAACTCCTTTTCCTATAGGCCCTCTCGCATAAATGTCCACTACTAAAAATAAAAGTGTAATGCCTATTTTTGTTATGGAGTCCTTAAGTTCTGTGTAAGAGCCTTTCACAAATTCTTCTCTAAGCGAACAGGCAGGTCATTATATCGTAACAGTAAGAGAACAGATTTCTGAAATCGGGCAAACATCAATTTGACTCCAATTCAATAACTAACGTCGACATGCTTTTTTAGCGTCTTGGAGCCTGGCTCCTTATCTGTAAACCCAAATCCTACCAGAACCAACCGAGATAATGTCTGTAAAACGCTTAGCAAATCGCTGGGCGCCGCTGGCACATCTGTAGAGGGAAAAGTCAAAGCAGGGTTAGCTCGGGAAGAAGCAGTGGATGCACGGCCTCGGATTCTCAAAGCAAACCTTCTTCTCCGGGATCTCAAAGACAAATCAAAGCTCTTCCAGATAAATCCCCTGCCCTGTACAGACAAGAACCTGCCTCCGGCTAAGACAAGGTCCCTTTAAGAGCCTCGCTCCTTCCGCCCTTCTCCCGCCCCCGCCTAAGCAAAGACGGAAGCGGAAGAGGTGGGGGACTTGCTGGTCCCCAGCATGGCGGCCGCCTGGCCCTCCAGGCCGGCTGCGCAGGAGACGGTGGCCGCCCAGCTCATGGGTGTCCTGTGGTTCGTGTCAGTCACCACGGGACCTTGGGGAGCTGCTGCCATCGCCGCCGCTGGCGGGGAGGAGACGCTTAAGTGCGAGGACCTCAAATTGGGACAATATCCTCTGTGAGGACCCCCCCCACCCCCCGCAACCTTGCCTTGGGGGCTAGGTAGATTAGGGGTTGCGAGTGGGTTGCGGTCCTCCATACGGGCCAGGGTTGTGCTGAAGGGATCGGTGACTTGTGGCTTCTAATGATCGACGGGCTCCGGGAGGTGAAAAGAGATGTGGGGGTGGGAAGGACAGCGGTCATCCTGTGTGATTTTATTGGGATTTTACTGATTTTTGGCCCTTCCTTTTCTGAACCACCTAGTTTTAGTTTTAGTTTATTTTTGTTTGTTTTGTTTTTACCGGCGAGCTTATTTGTTCAACCAACACCTAGATCCTGAAATGTGCCAAGTCTGTTTTAGGCACTAGTAATAAAACGATTGATAGGCTCTACCCCAGAAGTTTGCTGACTTGAGGAGGGAGGAGACAAGTAGTTAATAAGCCGGTAGTTAATAAGCCAGTGTATGTTGCCCATTTATCATTAACTCTATGTGTATTGCCTTACATCATTCTAAAACTCCATGAGATGCTGGACTATTGGGGGCAAATTCCTGCTCTGCCTTGTAACCGTGGGCAAATGATCTGAACTCTGTTTTCTCTTGAGTGAAAATGTAGATAACAATGGTACCAATTTAAAAGTCTGTTGTAATAAGTTAGTGCAAGTGAGTCACATAGAACAACCCCTGGCACATAGTAGGGACTATCTGTGTTATTTATTTACAGATGAGAAAACTGAGGTTGCGGGGGTTAAGTGGCTGTCTTTGTAGTAGCTCTGATAAAGGGAGGAACAGTATGAAATGGGAGTCACAGTCAAAATAGCTATTTTTGTACAATATTAGATCGTTTTATACAAATTGTAGAACAGAAAAATTAATAACAGAGGCCAGAAATATAGGAAAGATTCTACTAGACAAAATTTTTAAATTATGGAAATTCTATAGTATTTTCATATGAATTGGGGAGAGGCAGCCATTATTAGATGTATACATAATAGCTCTAATTTGTTGAATACCCTTATGCTTGGAGTTTGAGAATCACTGGCCTAGTAATTGAGTCTTTTTTTGGCAAAGATGTCAGAATGGTTCTGCGCAAGAAAATAATTAGATGGTATGAAGAGTTGTAGGACTTGAACCCTAGAGAGAAATGGCTGAGCATTTGGTGATGATAACGGGAAAATGTCTGTTATTCCTCATGAAGTTGGGTTTCCAGTAGTGTTTAAAAAACCTTAAACAGGTGTCAGTAGGTTCTCTGTTTCTAGAGACATCCTGTGAATGCCTTATCCCATCTCAGTGTCAAAATATTTTGGAAACAAAAGCCGTGCACAGGTGTTTTGGACATATGTTAAAGGACAGTTATTATACTTACACCTGTTTTCAAAAGCTTGAAATCCTGTTGCGCGGACCATGTAGACACACCTAGAAGACCTATCTTCCCTACAGTCTGATGGAAAGTGCTCTAGGCTTGGAATCAGGAAACCCGATTTTACTCCTTATCACTTACATGACTTTGGATATGTCTCTCAAACTTTGAGCCTCAGTTTGTGCTTCTGTAAGGTGGGAATAATAGAATTTACCTCACAGGGTTATGTGTTACATGAAGTTACAGATGTGACAATAAATACAATGGGACCCCATAAATTAGTTCAGGCAAATATGTGGAAACTGGTTTTTTTTTTAACCTAAAGCACACTTAGAATAATTTGGTAAAGATTTTCCTTTTTCTTTTATGCTTTGTGGTTGAACCTTGACTTATGTTGTTTAAGGATGGCATCCTTTGTTAGAGCTTTTAATATGTATTAAGTTAATATACTTTTCCTGTAATAAATTAATGTTCAATTTTTATTTAGTGACCCTAAAAGTATATTTGTGGTTGTGTTTGTTGCTCTGGACCAAGTAACAGCCTTTCTTTACATGTGAATGTGAACATGAGTATATAATACAAGATATTAAAGAGAAGATAATAATGGGTTGTGTTGGAATGTCATTCATATTTCCTTAACTATTCTCACATATATTTGTAAAGATCCAAAAATAAATGATGCTACACAAGAACCAGTTAACTGTACAAATTACACGGCTCATGGTAAGACTTCCAGAAACATGTTTTTAAAAATAATTTTTAAAACGTTATTTCATAAATCAATGTATGATCACTGAAAGTCATAAAATGTGCTTTTTCTTGAGTTAATCACATTATTCAGTTTCCAGAACAGCTTAAAATTGGAGAACTGGCTAGGGGTTTAATTCAAGAAGATGTTATTCTTAGTTATATGAATTGGGAGTTTTATATTTTCATTCATTTTTTTTAAACCTTTAAAATCAGCTTTCTTTTTTATTTACCAAGCTATGTATGCAAAGATGCTTTTTAAGTTAGATTTTTCATTACTTGAAAAGAACTTGAAATGAGACTTTTAGCCCAGTAAGTTCCAATAAGAAGCTATATCACCCATATTATGTATTTGTGAAATATACTTAGGTACATGCTAATTATGAAAACAGTATAGTTAGGAGTTTAACAGTGTATCAGTTTTTTTTTCTAGTATTTTCTTTTTTAATTTTTTTAGTATTTATTTTTGAGAGAGAGACAGAGCACGAGTGGGGGAGGGGCAGAGAGAGGGAGACACAATCTGAAGCAGGCTCCAGGCTCTGGACTGTCAGCACAGAGCCCGATGCGGGACTCGAACTCACAAACTTCAAGATCATGACCTGAGCTGAAGTCAGAGGTTTAACCGACTGAGCCACCCAGGCGCCCCTTTAGTATTTTTTATAGAGATGTTTTGATAATAGATCGCACCCTCAGCCTACTGATTTTGGGGAGCTTCTGTTACTCTAAAATATGTGGAATGCCAGATAAGAACTAATAAATTATTCTGTTTAGTCTTTTCTTCCAAAGGGGTATATGTTGGAAGGGAGGAAGATGTATGTTGGAACTATTTAACCTTTTTTGACATGGTACATAATGATGGCCGTTACATGGTATTGTTTTGAGAAAAGAACATTTATTGAATATATACTGATTATTTTATGTATTAGGTAGGAAGTAAGTCAGTAATTGATGTTTTCTTTGTAAGTAAAATCTCTTAAACTCATTATGTAAAAAAATGAGATTAAAGGAATTATTTCCTTACAGCAGAAAACGTTCATGCTTTTCAGCATATTCAGGTAATTCACCCCTTGATTATGAATTTGTATATATTTTATTTTTTATTTTTTAATAAAGTTTATTTTTTTTCATTTTTAATAAAGTTTATTTTGAGAGAGACAGAGACGGTGCCAGTGGGGTGGGGGCAGAGAGAGGGAGACAGAGAGAATTCCAAGCAGGCTCCACACTGTCAGTGCAGAGCCAGATGTCGGGCTCAAACTCACGAAGCATGAGATCATGACCTGAGCTGAAACCAAGAGTCAGAATCTTAACTGACTGAGCCACCCGGGCACCTCTGAATTTGTATATATTTTAAAAAGCAGATCTTCTTTTATCTTTTTATATCTTTATATTTTGGCACACTACTAGCCCTATATTGTCAACAAAGATATTCGTAAATAAGTTGTGTTAAACTTTTATAAATGGCATTTAGCTACTACTTTGAAGTAGTGAAATTTTACCATATAAAGTTATATGTATATATATAATTTGTAGGTTATTTATATATATACGTATGATTTGTATAGCAGATATTGCTTAACATGTATACATTAATTTAGATGTGTTAAAGGGACTTTATAAGGAATCCTTTTTTTAGTTAATTTAGAAGTATACTCGGATTTGCCTGTTTTACAGTTCTGTCTTATATTACGCTTTTGGAACACAGACAATAGAGTAAATGTGTATAAAGAAGACTCAGCTTTCAAGATACTTAACCATTTATATGAGAGATGTTAGAAATCTGTGAATACTATTGTGACTCAGGTATCTAACTAAATTAAGAAGCAGGCAGGCTTTGCACTATCAGCATGGAGCGTGATCTCAGGAACTGTGAGATCATGACCTGAGCTGAAATCAGTCGGACGCTTAACCACCTGAGCCACCCAGGTGCCCCTAGCCTGTAGGATTCTTTGCAGGTATGAGGATTTTGAAGGAAATTATGCAACTAAAAGGAATAGTTTCTGCCCCAAAGAGCTTTGACCTCCATTTAGGTGTATCTTGCATGAAATAAATTTGAATCCACTTGTGCAAATGTTGATAAGTTTATAAACGTACAAAAATGATCAGACTACTAGAAAGTAAAAAGACTTGGAGGTATTATGGTACTGTCGTGGCTGATGTAAGTGGAGAGTTACAGGAAAGTAAAAGGAAGACTTTCTGTATAAGGGAATGATACGATTATTCATATGGAGAGAATAAACCAAGTGCCTTACTGAATGTGAGAACAAAAGTAGATTAATAAATGGTTTTAAATCATTACAATTTTAAAAAGTAAGTAAAGTTTTTTAGACAAATACGAGTCACGGGGCTTCTGCATATGGAGGTACAATTTGTTATCTCTCTATCTGAGAGCTAGATAACTCTCAGGTTATCTAGCTGAGAGCTGGGATAGATGGTACCATACCAGCCCAACACTCCTGAGGCTGGCTGTCTACAGAAGACAGGAAGTTGTTTTTTTTTTTTTTTTTAACATTTATTTTTGAGAGACAGAGACAGAGCATGAGCAGAGGAGGGGCAGAGAGAGAGAGAGGGAGACACAGAATCCGAAACAGCAAGCTTTCAGCACAGAGCCTGATGTGGGGCTCGAACTCACAAACCGCGAGTTCATGACCTGAGCCAAAGTTGGAAGCTTAACCCACTGAGCCACCCAGGTGCCCCTACAGGAAGTCTCTTTTAATTGCCGTTTTTAAAACACACAAAAGCTAGTAAAGTAGTCGTGGTGAAATACTTCTAAGTCCTGATCAGAGAAGACACCAAAATGACCCTGGAAACATGTTTTTGGGTCCTACCATGGAACTGATGAGCAGGAGAACAATATTGGAGTTGTGGAACATGTGAGTGACGTGATTTCTCTCCTCCTCCAGCCAAGACTCTTTTTCCTGTTTTTTCACTGTGTATGTGAAGGACTATTACAGAATCCTCAAACTCAGTTTAATTTTCTTCACCAGTACTTTTTGAGTAGGTATGAATAAGAACAGTGTTTTACAAAGAGGGGAGTTTCAAGATAGAGGGATTGAGACCAAAGGCAAAATAATTCAACTGTGACAGTAAACTAATGTGATCTTAAAATGGTTCCCAGTTAGAGACACAGGCTTCCATTTATGGAATGAATTAAGTCACAGGGATGACAAATACAACGCAGGGAAATCATGGTATTACAATAGCATTGTATGGAACAGATGGTGGCTACACTTATGAGCATAGCATAATGTACAGACTTGTCTAATAGCTATGTTATACACCTGAAACTCCTATAACATTGTGTGTCAGCTATATACTTAAGTTTAAAAAAAAAAAAAAAGGAACTGAGGCCAACCAATCACAAAAAGTCAGTTAGACCTTTCCAAATAAGATAAATTCTTAAGGTATAGCCAATCAAATAATTTCCTTGCTTTGCTTCCACTAATTCTCTGTAGAAATCTTTTAACTACCTCCTACGGGTGGGGCAAAGCACTGTAACCACTTCTGGGTTGGTACCGCCCAATTTGAATTGATTTTTGTTCAAATAAACTCTTAACAATAAAAAAAAACACAAAAAAACGGGGGTGGGGTGGGGGTTGCTGCCTGGGTAGCTCAGTCCATTAAGCGTCCAACTTCAGCTCAGGTCATGATCTCACAGTTTGTGAGTTCCAGCCTGGCATCGGGCTCTGTGCTGACAGCTCAGAGCCTGTATACCCTGCTTCGGATTCTGTGTCTTCCACTCTCTATCTGCCTCTCCTCCGGTCTCACTTTTCTCTCTCTCCCTCTCTCTCTCTCTCTCAAAAATAAATAAGCGTTTAAAAATAAAAAATAAAAATGTTCTCAGATAATGCCAACTAACAAGCATATTTATTTATTGAGAAATTATTTGTAATAAATAATAACTGATTAAAATAAATGGATCAAAACAATTAACCTTAATGAAAATTATAGGATATTTATTATTTATTGAGAAATTATTTACTGTATTGAGGAATTATTACATGGCAGGCTTCCACCAGGTGATATCAATGATGTATGAAAGAAGACAATTTCTGCCTTCAAAGAGTGTTCTGTCTAGATTATACAGACCTACATAAGCAACTGTTTTCAATTTTTTGTAATTTTTTTATTTAAAAAAATTTTAAATGTTTGAGAGAGAGAGAGAGAGTGCACAAGCAGGAGGAAGGCAGAGGGAGGGAGACAGAGGGTCTGAAGCAGGCTCCACACTGACAGCAGAGAGCCCGATGTGGGGTCCTAACTCACAGAAGTAGGAGATCATAACCTGTGCCGAAGTTGGATATTTAACCAACTGAACCACCAGGCACCCTGAATTTTTTTATTTTAGAGCGAGAGTGTGCTTGCATGATCCAGGGAGAGGGGCAGAGGGGGAGAGAGAGAGAGAGAGAGGGAGAATCTTCAGCAGGCTCCACGCTCACCTTGGAGGCCAACATAGGGCTTGATCCCACAACCCTAGGATCATGACCTGAACCGAAATCAAGAGTCAGACACTCAGCTGACAGAGCCACGCAGGTGCCGCAGGTGTTTTCAGTTTTCTGATCGGTGAACTACATCTGACTCCATCTCTAGGAAATTTTGCTCTGATCCTTTGGCAGGTCTTCTTTATTTTCTTAGGTTTTTATTGAAACGTATTTATAGGAAAGTACACATAAGGGCACCTCAAATGATTCTCAAACTGACCACATTTGTGTTTCCAAATCAACAAACATTATCCACATACCAAAAGCCCCCTCGTGCTCTCTTATAGTTCCTATTCTGCCCCAATGGATAACTATTAACCCTAACTTCACCATAAATTAGTTATGCAAAGAGTATGTTATTGTTCGACTTCTTATTTGGAGATAATTTCAAGCTTACAGCAAAGTTGCAAGAAGAGTAGTACAAAGAACACCCGTACGTCCTTTGCCCATACTCACCAGTTGTTAACACATTATTCTTCTTGCTTTCTCATTTTGTGTTCATGTGTGCTCAGTCTCTGTCTCTGTGCATTTGTATGTATTTTGCCCCTAACTATGTTTGCGCATTTTTCCTAAGAATAGAGATATTCCAGTTGTTGTAAATTTCAGTAAATTTAATATTAATACATATACTTTATCATCTGTATTCTAATTTTATCAAATGACCCTAAGTAATGCCTTTATAGCATTTTCTTTTTCAGTACAGGATCCTTAGATCAGGTTTTGGTCCTTAAATCTGACAGATCAAGATTATAGTCCAGAGGCATGATGTTAACCAAAGTAGGATCCCAAACCACCTACTCCCTAGGTCAGTCCTTTTGACTGTTATGAAACTTCATTGTTTATTTCTGATAATATTTTTCCATTTAAAAAGCAGTGCTACTTTTAACAATTGATAAATACTGTGTACCTACTGGTTTATATCGATGCCATCTAAATCATAGACATTGGCCA
The DNA here is from genome assembly GCF_016509475.1 of Prionailurus bengalensis. NCBI lineage: Eukaryota > Metazoa > Chordata > Mammalia > Carnivora > Felidae > Prionailurus > Prionailurus bengalensis. The sequence goes on along the minus strand of NC_057345.1, from coordinate 50,688,052 downwards.
GAATGAAACTTGTTACAGAAAAGCTATGAATCAAGTAGCTTTCAGGTTTGTAGCATGTTGCTTAATTTTCTCTACCAGTTAACATTTGTTGTTAACTAGTTTCCCTAGTCTCATCATCTTGATTTATTTTTGCTTGTTTCTGAAATCAATGTAAGCCAGGAATTATGGTGTAATGGAAAGAGTATTTAAAACTAAATTTTTTTTTAATCTTTATTTTTGAGAGAGAAGAGACAGAGTGTGAGCAGGGGAGGAACAGAGAGAGGGAGACACAGAATCCAAAGGAGGCTCCAGGCTCTGAGCTGTCAGCACAGAGCCCAACGTGGGGCTCAAACTCACGAACCTCGAGTTCATGACCTGAGCCAAAGTTGGATGCTTAACCGACTGAGCCACCCAGGTGCCCCTGGAAAGAGTATTGATTAAGAAGTAATGATGCAGGGGCGCCTGGGTGGCTCAATTGGTTGGGCCTCCGACTTTGGCTGGTTCGTGGGTTTGAGCCAGCATAGGGCTCTGTGCTGACAGCTCAGAGCCTGGAGCCTCCTTTGGATTCTGTGTCTCCCTCTCTCTCTGTCCCTCCCCGCTTGTCTGTCTGTCTCTCAAAAATAAATAAATATTAAAAATAATAATAATAAATAAAAAGAAGTAATTATCCAGCCACTCTGGAAAACAGTGTGGAGGTCCCCCCCCCAAATTAAAAATAGATCTACTGTATGACCCATTAATAGCACTGCTAGGAATTTACCCAAGGGATATAAGAGTGCTGATGCATAGGGGCACTTGTACCCCAATATTTATAGCAGCACTTTCAACAATAGCCATCATGGAAAGGGCCTAAATGTCTATCAACTGACGAATGGATAAAGAAGATGTGGTTTATATATACAATGGAATACTACTTGGCAATGAGAAAGAATGGAATCTGGCCATTTGTAGCAACATGGATGGAACTGGAGAGTGTTATGCTAAATGAAATAAGTCAGGCAGAAAAAGACAGATACCATATGTTTTCACTCATATGTGGATCATGAGAAACTTAACAAAAGACCAGGGGGGAGGGGAGGGGGGAAAAATGCTAAAGAGAGAGAAGGAGGCAAACCATGAGAGACTCTTAAATACTGAGAACAAACTGAGGGTTGACAGGGGGTGGGGGAAAGGGGAAAGTGGGTGATGGGCATTGAGGAGGGCACCTGTTGGGATGAGCACTGGGTGCTGTATGGAAACCAATTTGACAATAAATTGTGTATATATATATATATATATATATATATATATATATGCATATATATATATATATAAAATAAAAATTAAAAAAATTTTTCTTTACATTTCTTTAGTTTTTGAGAGACATAGGGAGACAGAGCACAAGTTGGGGAGGGGCAGAGAGAGGAGGAGACACAGAATCCGAAGCAGGCTCCAGCCTCTGAGCTGTCAGCACTCGACAGCTCGATGCAGGGCTCGAACTCACAAACCGTGAGATCATGACCTGAGCCGAAGTCGGACACTTAACCAACTGAGCCACTCAGGTGCCCCTAAAAATAAAAATAATTTTTTAAAATATTTCTTAAAAAAAAAAACCAGTCATGGGATGTAATGCATAACACAGTGACTATAGTTAATAGCACTGTACTGTATATTTGATAGTTGTTAAGACAGTAGGTATTTTTAAAATTATTTTTATCATAATTCCAGTATAGCTAATATACAGTGTTGTATCAGTTTCAGGTATACAAAAATTGCTGGTGAATCAGCAATTCTACACATTACTCAGTGCTCATCATAAGTATACTCTTAATTCCCTTCACCTATTTCCCCCATCACCCCACTCACTTCCCCTCTCATAAACCCAGTTTGTTCTAAGAGAGTAGATCTTAAAAGTTCTCAACACAAGAAAAAATTCTGTAACTATGTACAGTGATGGATGTTAACTAACTTATTGTAGTGATAATTTTACAATATATACAAATATCAAATCCTTATGTTATACAACTGGAACTAATATAATGTTGTATGCCAATAATACCTTAATGAAAATAGATAATAAATTTTAAAACTGGGGAAAAAAAAAGTAATGAGTGTTAGCCTAGGACTTAAAGAGTCTTACTTACTTACAAGACTTTTGTCAACTCATTTAACTTCTTTTTTTTTTTTTTTTTTATGGTACAGCCACTTTATTTGTTTATTTTTGAGAGACAGAGGAGTGTGAGTAGGGGAGAGGGGCAGAGGGAGAGAGAAAGAATCTTAAGCAGTCTCCATGCTCAGGATGGAGCCTGACACAGGGCTGGATCCCATGACCCTGGGATCATGACCTGAGCCAAAATGAAGAGTTGGAGACTCAACTGACTAAGCCACTCAGGTGCCTCAACTATTTAAATTTTTAGAATCTCAGTTTTCATGTTTGTGAAAGAAAAAAAAGTTATGCCTACTTATAGGATTTTTTAAAATAAGGGTCAGTAAGGCACCTAGCTGGCTCAGTCAGTAGAGCATGCAACTCTGGATCTTGGAGTCATGAGTTTGAGCCCCATGTTGGGTGTAGAGATTACTTAAAAAAAATAAGGGTCTAAAGAAATTATCATAAAGTATGTGAAAACAAACTCTAGGGTGGTAGGCTTCTTTTGATTTATTAATTTCATTACACAAAAAATTCCATTAGTGATATAGCCACTTACAATGTTATATTCATTTCTCGTGTCAGATTCATTCTCTTAGTTTTCTCAATATTGAAGTTCTCTAATTTACTAGAGTGGGGAACCTGATACTTGTTGAACAATTCCTCTAACCAAGTACCATGCTTTATACACCATATGCTTGAGCATTATAAGAGTATTATCCACATTTCACAAGATTTAGTGAGGTTTTGTAACTTGCTCAAAGGAGCAACCTAGTTAAGTGACAGAATTTGTAGTTAAACCCAGATTTCTCTGTCAATTCAAAGACTTCTGATTCAGTATTGATGTTTCTCTTATTTATTATTTTCTCATGTACTCTCTATATATTTGGAGCAACAGCTTATCCTTTCTCACTAAAGTACATAATTTTCATCCCTTGGAATAATTCATATACTTCTGTCAAATTTCTAGAAGCACTGTAGCAGTGTGATTTCCTCTTTCCACTGTTGTTAGCTTTCCTAAGGTTCTGAACCTGGAGCATTGGGCATTTTTTCTTATATGTCTCATGTCAAATACAAATCCTTTCTTATAGTAGAAATGATAAAATATCATTGAAAACTAAAATTGTCAGAATATGGGAGTTCAAAAAATAGTATCTAACTGAAAATGGAAAAGTATGATTTCTTACTATTTAATATTTTTATGAGGCATTTTTACAACTCACCTATAAATGTTTGATCTTTTAAAATGTACAGGAAACTGTCATTGCTAAAAACAGTGCATTAGGGAAGGTGTATTGGACAATAACCCCGACTGGAATCATAATTACAGTGTTTTGCATTGCAGCTATCTCTTTAAGACCTGACTTTAGATAGTCTGCAGGAAAATCTCACAAGGCTGTATGTAAGACAAGAAAGTGACAGCTTCAAACTGAGCAAGTAAGGGCAAGGTAATACATTTAGAGGAAAATTATCCAAAATTTATCAATAGAATTCTGTTTATGGCACAGCCAATCCAGCACTTACTACTTTGAGGATTTAAAAAAATTTAAAGGCACATTTTGAGGAAAAACTTGTATTTATCGATTCCTTGCAGATCACTTCTTTGTGAAGGTAGAACAGTCCTCTTCAAAGCAAAAAAGTCACTTTTTAAACCAGACATCTCTTTGATTTATATGTCTGATGCCGAAACTCTTGTACATGTACTCCTGGAGGTAGACAGAGCGATCCAAGAAGTAAACAGGTATAATTGTTGAATTAGTTTCCTAGGGCTGTTATAACAGAGTGTTACAGACTAGATGGCCTAAAACAACAGACATTTACTGTCTCAGTTCTGGAGGCTAGAAATCTGAAATCAAGGTGTCAGCAGGGCGGCTTCTCAAACTCTGGGTGGCAAGTTTCCTTCCCTCTTCTGACCTGCTGGTGGTGGCTGGCAGTCATTGGCTTTCCCTGACTTGTAACTCTATAGGTCTGGTCTCTGCCTCTGTCTTCATGTAGCATTCTCCCTGTATGTCTTCATATCATCTTCTCCCTGTGTGTATGTATGCATGTAATTTCCCCTATTTATAAGGACAGCAGTCTTCTTAGATTAGGGCCCACCCTAATGACCTTATTTTAATTTGGTTAAATCTGCAGAGACCCTATTTCCAAATAAGGCCACACTCTGAGGTACTAAGGGTTAGTACTTACACATAACTTTTTGCGGGGGACATAATTCAGCCCATAACAGGTATCTTTAAAGGAATTGAATTCCAGAACCTCAAATATTATATGTTTACTTTTCCTAAAATTGATGTAAAATCTCTGAATTTTAAAGAGGAGCTCTTTCATATCTATTCTTTGTTGGATGGATGGCTATTCAACTGCTGTGGTATTTACAAGTGACTCTTAAATACAGAGAACAAACTGAGGGTGGCTGGTGGGAGAAGGGAAAATTGGTGATGGGCGTTGAGGAGGGCACTTGTTGGGATGAGTCACTGGGTGTTGTAAGTAAGCCAATTTGACAACAAACTATATTTTAAAAAAAGGAAAAAAAATGCTGTGGTATTTAGATTCCATTGTAAAGTGCTATAACATTTAAATTTTAATGGCAGTGTTTATAATCTGCTGGAAATTATATTTTTTCCAACCATTTAAGTCCATGATGAAAAACTTTAGGTATCAACTTAAAAATGTGTAAGGGTGGGGCGCCTGGGTGGCGCAGTCGGTTAAGCGTCCGACTTCAGCCAGGTCACGATCTTGCAGTCTGTGAGTTCGAGCCCCGTGTCAGGCTCTGGGCTGATGGCTCAGAGCCTGGAGCCTGTTTCCGATTCTGTGTCTCCCTCTCTCTCTGCCCCTCCCCCGTTCATGCTCTGGCTCTCTCTGTCCCAAAAATAAATAAACGTTGAAAAAAAAATTAAAAAAAAAATGTGTAAGGGAATATACCTAGTTGTAGAAAGCTACTTAAGGGAGTGTGTGAGCAAAATTTTTTGAAGACCCATTGGTCTAAAGCAGGGTTTCTCAACTTTGGGATTATTGATGTTTCAGATTAGGTAATTCTTTGTTGTGAGGAGCATGTTTTATGCATTGTAGGATGTTTAGGAGCATCCTTGGCCTCTACGCCCTAGGTGCCAGTAGCAGCTCCCCAGAGGTGACAACCAAAAGTGTCTTCAGACATTGGCAAATGTCCCCTGGGGAGCAAAATTGCTCTTGGTCATTGAAATAGAGTATAATGATCTCCTTTCAGTCAGTAATGTAGAATATATATTAGCATTTCAGACATTTGCTCATCTCAATTTTTTTAAAGCCTATGTATTTTGAGAGAGAGAGAGTGTGTGAAGAGAATGGGGGAGGGGCACAGAGAGAGGGAGACACAGAATCTGAAGCAGGCTCCAGGCTCTGAGCTGGCAGCACAGAGCCCGACACAGGGCTTGAACCCATGAATCATGAGATCATGACCTGAGCCAAAGTCAAGGGTTGACACTTAACCGACTGAGCCATCCAGGTGCCTCTGCTAATCTCAATTTTGAGATATAGCTCTAGACATGACCTAATATGATAGATTTTCAAGAGATATCACCTAAGGGTATTGATAATAATTTATTCACTAAAGTCAATACATTTTATCCCAGTATCAAGGCATATATCCAAACAGCTATGTATAAATTGTCTATTAACTTTTGCCCCATCTCTGTAAATTAGAAGTCCTTGCTTGTATCTGAAGTCAAGAAATGGCTGTGTAGAAAGCCTCTATGTTTTGTAAAAGTTCTTTTTTTAAAAAAAATTATTTATTTATTTATTTTGAGAGAGAGAGAGAGAGAGAGAGCAAACAGAGGAGGGGCAAAGAGAGAGGGAAACAGAGGATGAGGCAGGCTCTGCACTGTCAGCCCAAAGCGGGGCTCAAACTCGTGAACCATGAGATCATGATCTGAGCTGAAATTGAGAGTCAGATGCTCAACCAACTGAGCCATCCAGGCACCCCTGTTTTGTAAAAGTTCTTATTGAGGACTTTCTCTGTGTTTCCCTTGGATCATGAACCAAACAAACCAAGTTCCCACGGTTGCTCAGAGGTGAATTGGAATGCTTTCTTTCAATTATATCACAAGAGCTCTATAAAGCTTTTTGTCTTAACTGCCAAGAAGCTCTGACCCAAATTTGTGGCCCAATTACAATGTCTTCTCTTTCTTGTTTCCTAGTAAAGTTGACCCTTGAACGGTGCAAGGGTTAGGGGAGCTGACCCCTGTGCAATAAAAAATCTGTGACTTTTGATTCCTCCAAAACTTAACTACTAATAGCCTACTGTTGACTGGAAGATTTATCAATAACAGTAGATTAACACACACTTTGTATATTATATTACTCTATACTGTATTCTTACATAAAGTAAGCTAGAGAAAAGGCTGTTATTAAAAATATTATAAGGAGGGGTGCCTGGGTGGCTCAGTCAGTTAAGTATCCGACTTTGGCTGAGGTCATGATCTTGCAGTTCATGAGTTCAAGCCCCACATCAGCTCCATGGTGACAGCTTGGAGCCTGGAGCCTGCTTCAGATTCTATGTCTCCCTTTCTATCTGCCCCTCCTCTGCTTGTGTTCTCTCTCTCTCTTAAAAATAAATAAACATTAAACTACATTTTAATAAAAAAAGAGTATCATAAGGAAAATATATTTTATAGTACTGTATTTATTGAAAACAAAATCCACATATAAGTATACCTGTGCAGTTCAAATCAGTGTTTTTCAAGAGTCAGCTGCATATTATTTCTTCACTCTCAACTCTTCCCTTCATTTTATTACTTTTTTTGCTTGTTTAAATGGTTCTCAGTTATACTGAATCTGTGGCTTTTATTTATTTATTTAAAAAAAAATTTTTTTTTTCAATGTTTATTTATTTTGGGACAGAGAGAGACAGAGCATGAACGGGGGAGGGGCAGAGAGAGAGGGAGACACAGAATCGGAAACAGGCTCCAGGCTCTGAGCCATCAGCCCAGAGCCCGACGCGGGGCTCGAACTCACGGACCGCGAGATCGTGACCTGGCTGAAGTCGGACGCTTAACCGACTGCACCACCCAGGCGCCCCAGAATCTGTGGCTTTTAGTGTAAGACCTTGTTTTGGAAATTTGAATACATTAAATAAATTAAGTTTATGGGTGACATAGTTTGAACTTTCAATAGCCCAACAAAAGTGTGCAAAGTCATTATACATTTTTTTCTAACGTCATTTTCTCAGTGTACTACTCTGGCCTAAAAAAGGACAATGATTTGTTGGAAATCATAAGATAATTATAATGTAGACAGAAAATGAATACCATTTTCCTCTCATGATAAAACTCTAGGTTCTCGTTTAGACTATTATACAATTCGATTTTCATTTTCTGAAAAAACAAAAACAAAAAGTGTAATTATTGATCCTAAACATAGAGATAAGCAATTACTGAAACTAGCCTAAAAACCTTAGTACCTTTTAATCAGGAATGGTGAAGGTGGAAAAGGCACTAACATTTAGCAAATAACTACACTATGCTGTGCTTTGTACTAGGCACTTTATATCATATTTAGTCCCCACAATAGTCCTATGACATAGATGATCTTGGTGCTATTTTTATCTACCAGGAACCCAAGGTTCTGAAAGAGGCAATGCACAGATAGGTTATTCCCATCCCAAAGTTCTTGCTTTTTACACAATGAGGCTATAAAGGTTTCAGGACAGTGTCTGCCTAGCACATAGTAAGCTCTGTAAGTATTACTTCCTCTTATTATGTCATCTGGGGTATAAGTAAAGATCAAAAATGTTAAATGCTGAAGTGGTATATTACATCAATTCCTGGAGGGAATAGAGAAACAAATACATTTAAAATAACCCAGGGGGGCACCTACCTGGCTCAGTCCATACAGCATGCAACTCTTTTATTTTTTAGAGAGAGAGAGACCACATAAGCAGGGGAGAGGGGCAGAGAGAGAGAGAGAGACAGAGAGAGACAGAATCTCAAGCAGGCTCCATGCTCAGTGCAGAGCTTGACCCGGGGCTCGATCCCATGACCCTGGGATCATGACCTGAGCTGAAATCAAGAGTCAGACAAGAGTCAAGAGCCTGGGGGCTCAGTCAGTTAAGCATCCAAGTTCAGCTCAGGTCATGACCTCATTTTTTGTGGGTTTAAGCCCTGAATCGGGCTCTGTGTTGACAGCTCAGATCCTGGACCCTGCTTCAGATTCTATTGTCTTCCTCTCTCTCTGTCTCTCCTCTGCTTGCACTCTGTCTCTCTCTCTTTCAAAAATTAAAAAAAATAAATAAAGAGTCAGACACTTAGCCAACTGAGCCACCAAGCGCCTCAGAGCATGCAACTCTTGATCTTGGGGTTATGAGTTCAAGCCCCACATTGGGCATAGAGATTACTTAATAAACAAATTAATTTTTAAAAATAGAATAAATAATCTATTTAGAATAAATGAAAATAATCTTAGTTTATGAAAACTGTCTTCTGCAAGAGTTGATATAAACTGGAAATACAAAATCAGATCATATTAAATTTAATGAATTACCCAATGAGTTACTAACAAAAATTTGAGAAGTATTCTTTACCCTACAGATAAAGTAAAGGGCAATAATACTGTGCAATTCTTGTCACCTTTGTCAGAGGTGAGAGATTAAAGTAGATGGGTCATGCATCTAACCCGATGTGACAATTCTTACATGTTTGTGTTAAGACCACTGTATCATATTATCCTTTATCTTGTACATGTATATATACATTTAGATATTCCTATCTAAAGTCTCATGTCAGATATTATATTGGGATGTGGTTTGTTATAATTTTATATTTTCTTGTGTTTTTTTGCTAGTCTTAAGCATAATTACATACCTTTCCTGCAGAGAAAAACACAGTGGTTCTTGCTTTTTTTTCTGCCTTTTAGTTCCTTGTTTTCCAGCACCCAACATAACTTGTAAGGATTTCAGTGGCAATGAAACACATTTTACTGGGAATGAAGTTGGTTTTCTCAAGCCTATATCTTGCCGAAATGTGTAAGTCCATTACTGAAGCTAAATGTTCAGATTACTTGCCTGTGTTGTATCTTGACTGCATGGTGTAAAGAGATAAAGAGCAATTTGTGGGGGAAAATCCAACACTAATATAATTTTTATGTCTATGTCAGAAAACCTCTATTTTGAGTGTATTTTGTTATATAAATACAATTGACCACCAAGTAAAGCATAGTAGTTCACTATGTGGAATAAATAAAGACTGTGAATAGCCTCATGCCATGTTATTTCGGTCAGTTTATGCCACTAAATGAGTTATGAAAAATTCTGTTTTTAAAATTTGGGGGGTTTCTAGAGTGCAAATAAGGGATCGTGTACCTGTAATAGTAAAAGAATGTTAATTATCAATCATTTGCATTTCAAGGGCATTTTGAAATTTTGTTTCATTCTTGGTAATAGGTATGGATGAGGAATGGTTAAAAAGCATTCAAAAGTTTGGGACATTAAGACAAATGGCTTTTATTTTGTTAAGAGTGTTCTTTATTTGTTTTTAAAAATTTCTTTAAATGTTTTTATTTTTGAGAGAGAGAGAGAGACAGCACAAGTGGCTGGTGGGGGGTGGGGAGTGCAGAGAAGGAGGGAGACACAGAATCCAAAGCAGTCTTCAGGCTCTGAGCTGTCAGCACAGAGCCTGATGTGGGGCTTGACTGCATGAGTCATGAAATCATGACCTGAGCTAAAGTCGGATGCTTAACCGACTGAACCATCCAGGCGCCCCAAGAGTGTTCTTTGTTTAAAGGACTTTTAAGTTTGCCTTTTATTTTTGCTTTGGTAAAGCTAACATTGTATTCTTCTATTTCTGCTTTGTACTAAAAACATGGTTTAGTTTCACCCATTTTTTTTTAAATTTTTTTTTTTCCAACGTTTATTTATTTTTGGGACAGAGAGAGACAGAGCATGAACGGGGGAGGGGCAGAGAGAGAGGGAGACACAGAATCGGAAACAGGCTCCAGGCTCTGAGCCATCAGCCCAGAGCCGACGCGGGGCTCGAACTCCTGGACCGCGAGATCGTGACCTGGCTGAAGTCAGACGCTTAACCGACTGAGCCACCCAGGCGCCCCGAGTTTCACCCATTTTTATTTAATTGGTGGCGCTATATTTTTACCTTTGAACTGTACATTGTTTTATTTGATGGCACCTATTTGCAGTTGTATCAAGGAATAACCACTGTTATTTCTTTCTTTCCTTTTCTTTCTTTCTTTTCTTTCTTTCTTACTGTTTGGCTATTTCTACCAGTTCTATTAGAATTCCTAGAAATTATAGTAGAGTCTTATTTTTGACCCTACTTCACTGAGTTAATGAGGGGCTTTAGATTCTATCTTGCCGTGTAATCCTAAGTGAATCACTTAAACTTTTTTGGGTTTAAAGAATGCTCATTAGTAAAGTAAAAATTGCTAAAAGGATTTACTTCACAAGTACTTAGATATGGTTTAGCCAAGTTTTGAATTTATAGATTGATATTTGTACCATAAAAAATCCAAATGACAATTTATTAAGCGTTGGTCCAAGATATCATAGATTATTAGTATAACAACTAAGAAAATCATCTATTGAGAACAGTTAACCACTCAGGTTGGATGTGGAAGTTTATATTACCTGTTATGGTAACACCACAATGGTCTGTTAATCAATTCCCAAATTAATTCTGATTTATTTTCAGTGTCTCTGGGTAGATTAGGCTCAGTGCAACTGAGCTATACTAGTCATGCTTACAAAACAGTGATGTCAGTGATAAGAAGAAATGTAATTATCAAGGAAACCAGATACTCGCAAGTATACTGGCCAACTTATTCCCCTCCTATAGTAAAATCTGCAGTTCCAAAATAGAATTCACTTAATGAGCATTGAATCAGAACAAGGGGAATTAAATTGATGGGTAATTTTAATGATAAGTCACAAAATTAAGATCAACTCATAAGTCATTTTTCTCTATCAGGATATTCAGTACATGTCTACCAAAGATCCAGCTCCCGGTCAGCTATTGAATGCTCACTGACAAATTCTTACTCATTGAGTGTTCCTTTTCCAGTTTACATATTTTCCTTCTACTCCTGTTACTCCTGTATATAATATTGATAGTTGATTAAAACTCCTATCTTAATATTGCAGATACAGTCGTTCTATAATGTATTCTCCAGCAACTAAAGTCTAGCAACCATGTCTGATGGATTACCAAGCCACACACCTATTTATACTGGCCAGCTATTTTAGCTGGAGCAGGCTAACTGCTGTAACAGATGTCTTTAGAATTTCAGTGGCTTAACGCAATAAAAGTTATTTCCCATTTACATCATGGTCCAAATGGTGTTGGCTTGGAGGTCTGGATGAGGTAAGGGGAGTGATTGTTGTTCTATGCAGCCATGCCGGAGCCTTGCTCCTTTCATCTTGTGGCTTTGCTTCCTCTAGTCCTCACAGTCCTTTCCATTCAGCCAGCAAGGGGGAAAGAGGAAAAGCAACCCCGTATAGGAGTATTTTATGGGCCAGATCTAGAAATGGCACACATCACTTGTGTCCTCATTACACTGGGCAAAACTCAGTTATGACTGCACTTAAGTTCAAGGTGGGATAGAATCTATAGCTTAGCTATACATCTGTGACCATAAGAGCAGTGTTTCAGAATAATTAGACAATGTCTGCTACACCACCCATTTTCAGATTATTCTTTAGGATGGTTTAATATATAGCTCATTGTGTTTCCAATTTCATTCCCCTTTCTAGCCAAGCTTTTTGAAAGGTATGTTCCTACAATACTTCCCTTTTATGAGTTTTTCTGTCTAATGTAAAGACAGTTTTTCTGTCTAAGCTTTTGGCCATGCTGAAATTTGCTGCTATATCGAATAGATCTTTATAATCCATATCTTAATCTTTCTACAGCATTTGGCATTCCCTTCTCTTAAAATATTTTCTTCCCTTGACTTTTGTATAAAGCACTCTTCTATTCCCTTTGATTCCTCTTCTTTTTTCTGTAAATCTTGATATCCCCAAGATTATATCCTTGGTCCTATTCTCTTTGTCATTCATTCCCCTCTTTGGCTTCTTTCACCATCTTTATGTGTATTAAAGTCCCAAACTGAATCTATCATCTTTTCCTTCAGATCATTTCCTCCTTTGTCTTAGTGTATGGCCCATGCTCTACTCAGTTTCTTAAGCTGAAACTTTGGAGTCATTCTTGACTTCTCCTTTTCCCTCATTTCCCACATTTAGCATGGTTACTTCTGCCTTAGTATTTCCCAATTTTGTTTACATTACTCTTCTAGTGCTACTGCCTAGTAGGTTATGGCTTGAGTTTCTTAAAAGCCGACTACTTTATTTCTCTACTTCTGGTCTGGTGCCCCATTCCAATGTAGATAGGACAACCACTGCCCTCAGCATAAAATCTGACATCCTTATAAGAACAGGATCTTTGGGCCATCTATCATCCCCCATCTTCCCCAAAATGTCCTAATTGTGAGTGAAATGCAAAAAATATAGGATTCTAAGCAGGAAATGGACATAATCAGATTTGATATTAAAGTGATAACTCCAGCTACTTCTCTGTTTATTTCTTTTTTGCAGCAAATCTCCTTCAAAGAGTTGTCTAATACTCCTGTACTTCAATTTTTTTCGTTCCAGGCTTTCTTAAGCCTGCTTTGTTTGGTCTTTTTCCTCTACCACATCACCAAAATTGTCCTTGCTTAACTTCTCTTGACTAAATTTGGTGGTAAATTCTCAGCCATTACTTATGTGATCCATCAGTCACATTTGGCACAATTATCACTCTGTTCTCCTTAATACACAGTACTGTCTTTGCTTGACTTCCAAGATATTACACTCTTCTAGTTTAACTTCGTCCTCAATGTTAGCTCTTTCTCAGTCTCCTTTCCAGCTTTTTCTCTTCTTGGTCTCTTAATATTGGAGTATATCAAGGCCCATTCTGTGAATCTTTTTTTTTTTTTTTTTTTTGTCTATCTTTTCTTACATGGCAATATCCTGGTTTTAAATACTTGGTATATGCTTGTAACTCCCTAATTTATATCTCCAGCTCAGACTTCTTTTTCTAACTCTAGACTTGTAAATCTGACTGTCTTTTGGACAACTTAACTTGGATGTCTGAGAAACATCTCAAACTCACATGCCCAACAATGAAATCCTGAACATCCTTCCAAGGTGTAGTCTACCCTCAGCCTTACTCAACTCAGTTAATGCTTGTTTTATCCCTCTAGTTACTTAGGACAAAATCTTTAGCTTTATTCTTACTCCTTTCTTCTTTCATAACCCAAATTGAATACATCAGGAAATCCGGATATTGTACTTCAGAATATATCCAAAATCTGATCACTTCTCAGTGTTTCTTTTGCTATTACTCCAGGTCAAGCCACTATTAATTTTGATCTGGATTACAGCAAGAGCGTTCAGAGCCCTTTGTCTCTGTGGTAGTTGGAATTTGTTCAGCAAATTCATCCCTCTCAATCACTATTAATTGGGCAATGTATACTTTCCACTCTATTGATTTGGGGCTTGACCCTGTGATTGTATTTGGCCTGTGTAATGCTAGCCAGTATGAAACAAGCAGAGGCTTAAATGTGCTTGTGAGTTTTTGCTTTCCTCTTGAACCTTGGTGACATGCTCTGAAGAGAACTTGCCCCAGGTAAATGCTATACCTTCAGCCTGGGCCCTAGAAAAACTTAAGAGGAACTAATTTGAACTGATTTGAACTAGCCTGGATTTAAACTGAGCCAAACTTTAGCCTGAAGCAACATCTCCTGGCTGAAGCCACTCTACATTAGCTGAACCACAGCCAGCTGCAGTCTACAAGTATGAGAACAATTCCTTGTTGTAAGCCACAGAGATTTAGGGTGGTTTGTTATACAATGTTGTTGTGACAGTAACTCACAAGTACTCCCCTACAGTCAGTTTTCAGCACAGCAGCTAGAGTAATTATTGTAAAATCAAAATCAGATCATACCACATGTTTACTTAACATGCTATAGTAGCTTCCCATATCTTTCAAAGTAAAAACCAAAGTCTTTACAATGGTATTCAGGGCCATACATGATTTGCCGTTTTTGCCCCTTGTTATCCCTCTGACCTCAGCTCCTACTCTTCTGTTCTCTAATTCTGTTCCTACTATACTGGCCTCCTTTATAGTCTTCAAAACATGTCAGGTATGCTGTCCTTGCCACAGTGGTTACTTTTGCCTGGGGCTCTCTTCCCTTCCAGGTGTGTGGCTCACTAACTCACTGACTTCCCTCAGGTCTTTGTGCATATGCCCCCTTCTCAATGACGCCTACTCTTATTACCCTGTTTATATCTTATATCACCCTTGTCTGTATCCCTGGCAGTCTGAATTCCCTAAATGCCCTGCTCCACTTCTTTTTTCCATAGCATTTATGACTTTCTAACATAATATATGGTTTACTTTTAAAATACATTTATTTTTACTGCTTGCTGCCTGTAGATTGAAAGCTCTTTAGGGGCAAGGATCTTTGTTTCTTTTGTTTGTTAGTATATCCCAATAGCCCAGCATAATGCCTGGCATGCAGTAACCACCCAAAAGGCATTAAGTAAATGAATGAATGGATGAACAAATTAACAAATAAGTATTAATTAATAGTTTTACTTCCTGAAATGTCTACATGTTGAGAATGCATGTATATAACACTCAGGTTCTAATTTTGTACAGAAATGGCTATTCATACAAAGTGGCAGTTGCACTATCTCTTTTTCTTGGATGGTTGGGAGCCGATCGGTTTTACCTTGGATACCCTGCCTTGGGTGAGTATGTTTCATCAAAAAAAAAAAAATCCTTGTGAAACCTGTACGGTAGGTAAATGTACCTATTCTTATAGATTAAATCTCTGCATACTATTAATAGTTACACGTTCCAACTAACTGGAGTTGAATAGTTAATGTTCTTCTGTGAATATAGAGCTAGCTCTACAATTCAGCTTGGGTAAGAAATATTGACCTCTCCTGTATTTTCATCTTTTTGAAAACACACAACATAGTATAGGTACTTCCTGTCATTGCTAGTACTGGGCAACATGGTAGACATTTAATAAATCTTTTATGAGTAAATGCATATCCCTTCTATCCCTCTAAAAATATTTGCCTTCTACCTGAACCTCTGTCAGTGTTCCCTTGAGAATAGAAACGACTTCTTTTCAGGAGACATTGGGATTGCAACTCCAGCTACCGGCATGAGCTGGTGTAGAACCTGACTTTTAGTACCCTTAGCATCCCCCTTATATGTTCCTTATAGCCATAATCTTCCCATTTACCCTAGTTACTAATGCTTATGCAAACTGTATACATTTGATGATAGCTTTTGTTTGAACAATACTTTTATATACCTACCCTTATTTAAACCTTACAGCTCTCAGACTTTATCAACCTCTTTAAATCTTCTTTACCAGGTAGGGAAATTGTCACCAGAGAGGTTAAGGGATTTACTCACTCTAGAGGCCTTGCTTTATTCTGTGACACATTTGTTGTTATCGTCCTTGTTTTATGGATAGGGAAATTGTCATGAGATTAAGAGATTTACCCAAGGACGCTCAGCTAGTGACCTGAATTTGAACCTAAATTTTCTGGCCCAAGAGATCATACTTTATTTACTGTAGTACTCTGATTCTTTATTAGCCCTGTACTGAGAAAAATTTAAAGTTTCTGAATGCTCTACTTTCCAGCTAGCAAGGCTAATCTTATTCTTTCCATGTTGCTACCCACCAGAGATCAAAGAGGAATCTTTATTGTGGTATTAGTGGGAAGTATGTTTCTGATAGCCTTACTTGGAACTGGACAAATTTGTCCAGTTAGTAGACATTTATTCAACATTCACTACCTGTGAAGTAAGTGCGTGCTCTGGAAATAATGATGAAGATCACAGTTCTCATTGGCTAAGACCATATAAAATCATATAATCTTCATAGAAGGCCTCAGAGTTGTTAAAATAACAACCCTTTAGCCTAACTTTATTTTTAGATGATGGATGGACAGATGGATGGACAAAAGGAAGGATGGGTAGTTGGACAGAGAAACTAGATTCATAGTGAGAAAATAAAATGATATGGTGATGGTAAGAATACACCTGAAGCCTTCTGCCTTTATCCTTGTATTTTCTTTGCTTTTTTTTTTTAAGTTTATTTATTTTGAGAGAGAGAGAGAGGACGAGCTAGAGAGGGGCAGAGAGAGAAGGGGACAGAGGATCTGAAGCAGGCAGTATGCTGACAGCAGAGAGCCTCATGCAGGGCTCGAACTCATGAACTGGGAGGTCATGACCTGAGCCAAAGTTAGGTGCTTAGCTGACTAAGCCACCCGGGTGCCCCCTCCTTGTATTTCCTTCTATGTTTTCTTTAAAAAAAAAAAAAAAAAGGTTTTAAATTTTTATTTATTTATTTTTGAGAGAGAGAGAGTGCATGTGCAAACATGAGCAGAGGAGAGGGAGAGAGAGAATCCCAAGCAGGCTCCGTGTTGTCAACACAGAGCCCAATGTGGGGCAACACAGGGCTCGATCTCACCAACTGTGAGATCGTGACCTGAGCTGAAACCAAGAATTGGACACTTAACCAACTGAGCCACCCATGTGCCTGTCTTCTATGTTGTCTTTAAGAAGATGAAATTGTATAGGACTACGTGGGTGGTTCAGTCAATTAAGCATCTCTTGGTTTCGGCTCAGGTCATGATCTCACGGTGAGTTCAAGCCCTGCATTGGACTCTGTGCTGACAGCACAGAGCATGCTTGGGATTCTCTCTTTCCCTCTCTCTCTGGTCCTCCCCCACTCTCTCTCTCAAAATAAATAAACTTTCAAAAAAAACTTTTTTAAAAAGACAGAATTATATATATATATTTTGTAAAGATTTCTAACTTTCAGAAAGTTTTTAAAAAGTTAGGAGGGAAGGAGAAACGCTGTTCTTTACAACAGTTTATTCTGTGATGATTTCGAAGTCTATTTTAAATTTTAAATATTTGGCCTAACAAGTGACTTTTTGGTTTTTTGTGATGTGTGTTGGATGAGCTGTCATGTCATATGTGTAAGTTAATGTTTTTTTCTTACTGCAGCACATAATATGTTGGTATGTATATTGTGAATTTTTCTTCCTGCAAAGTAAAATTCTAGGTAAAGCTCCGTATAAAGCTCTGTATAGTGAATATTAGTTTCCTGCCAGGAGCTGCCTTTCTCTGGCCACTGCTCTTCCAATCTATTATTAGGTCAGTCAAAGAGAACCTTTCCATTGGAGGCTGAGATTCCATAAACTTGCAGGTGTAATTTTTTTTTAATTTATTTGTTTTTGAGAGAGAGAGAGAAAGTGAGAGAGAGTGAGCAGAGGAGGGGCAGAGAGAAAGGGAGAGAGAATTCTAAGCCAACTTCACACTGTCAGCACAGAGCCTGATGCAGGGCTCCATCCCACAACCCTGGGATCATGACCTGACCTTAAATCAAGAGCCAGATGTTCAACCGACTGAGCCACCCAAGCACCGTGCGAGTGTAATTTTTAACATTCGATGTTATGCTTCAGCATAAAAGGTTTTTTTTTAATCTTTAAATAACTTACTTTATTATCACAACAATTTTTGTGTGTTCATTAGTTCAACAAATATTTTGACTGTTGACTTAAGATAGAACTTTCTCAAGATTGTTGTCTGTCACTTCTTATTCGTCTGCTTTTCAGCTTCTGAGTTTTTGTTGTTATTGTCTTATCTTTTATTTTCTTTATTCTATTGGGTTTTTGGACTTTAAAAATTCCTTGCCATCTTTTAGTGGGATCTTGGAGAGGAGCTAAGTGGGCATGTCAAATTCATGATCTTTAACTGAAAATCCTCTTATCTCTGTAAGCATTCAAACATTTTTATTGTATCTTACTTGCATTTAAGCTGTCTTAATGTTAAGGATTTTGATATGTTTTATCAACTAATCTAATCTAATATGTAAAGTAATAATGTTTTTGAATTTTAAAATATTAAATTTTTTTAATTTTAATTTTTACTAAGAATCCAGGGTTAAAGATTTTTGGTATTTTTGAATAAAATGATTACCATTAAAAAAATTCTGGGGCACCTGGGTGGCGCAGTCGGTTAAGCGTCCGACTTCAGCCAGGTCATGATCTCGCGGTCCGTGAGTTCGAGCCCCGCGTCAGGCTCTGGGCTGATGGCTCAGAGCCTGGAGCCTGTTTCCGATTCTGTGTCTCCCTCTCTCTCTCTGCCCCTCCCCCGTTCATGCTCTGTCTCTCTCTGTCCCAAAAATAAATAAACGTTTAAAAAAAAAATTAAAAAAAAAAATTCTTAGCTGTATAGTATGTTGACTGACATGAAAATAGTTATAGATAAAGTCTAAAATTATATTTTTCTTATAATCTTATTTAATCTTCATGGTTATAAAAAGCATTGGTAGCTTTTTAAAATACTTCCTCAATACCATTTATGATCATTGGAATTTTATTTTATTTTATTTTATTTTTTTTATTTTATTTTATTTTTTTTTTAATTTAATGTTTATTTATTTTTGAGAGACCGAGAGAGACACAGTGTGAGTGGGGGAGGGGCAGAGAGAGAGAGAGAAAGACACAGAATCTGAAAAGTTTCCAGGCTCTGAGTTGTCAGCACAGAGCCCGACGCGGGGCTCGAACTCACAAGCCGTGAGATTATGACCTGAGCTGAAGTCGGACGCTCAACCGACTGAGCCACCCAGGTGCCCCAATCATTGGAATTTTATAAGACAGAATAAATAATGTAAATCATGCAATACGAAATCTGCTTTTACTAAGTAATTTAGTGTTAAATGTGATACTTCATTATATAAATTTTACTTCAGGAATAGACAAGGGAAATTTGTTGTGGGGGTGAGCTTGAGTAAAATTTCATAAGATCTAAAAATTCATTTAAGGAAAATTTTCAGATATTTCAAATTCCTTTTTAGCTCATGACTAACTTTATGTATAGCTTTATTATCTTTAATTGATTTATTCCTCAGTATACCAGTGCTACATTAGCTGGAAACTTTTTTTTTTATAATGAAACCTTAGTTTTTATTTTTATTTATTTATTTATTTTTATTTTAGAAAGAGAGAGAGCAGGAGCAGAGAGAGGCAGAGGAAGAGAGAGAGAGAAAATCTTAAGCAGGCTCCACACTCAACTCAGAGCTCAATGCTGGGCCGGGCTTGATCCCACAATCCTGGGATCATAACCTTAGCCAAAATCAAAAGTCAGATGCTCAACCGACTGAGCCACCCAGGCACCCTGAAATCTTATTTTTCTAATAGCATTCGGTCTTTGTATTCTTAATTGTTTTTAATGTTTATTTTGAGAGAGAGAGGGTGTGAGCAGGGGAGGGACAGAGAGAGGGAGACAGAATTCAAAGCAGGCTCCAGGCTCCAGGCTATCAGCACAGAGCCTGATGCAGGGCTCGAACGCACGGACCACGAAAACATGACCTGTGCCAAAGTCAGATACCTAACCGACTGAGCCACCCAGGTGCCCCATCTGTCTTTGTATTCTTAACTGTAACATCTGTCATTTTTTTATATGGAATAACTAGCATATTTTGTTTTGCCCATCTGTAGCATTAAACTGTTAATGGATTCTCAAAGATAATAGCTCTTTTGAAGCAGTTAACAGGAGAGATACTCTTTTCACAGTGGTATTCCTTTTAAAATGTAAATGTTTTCTTATTATGAGAATAACAAAGTGTCTTTAAGCCCAAATCTTAAAAATCTTTGCTTAATTATTCCTTTTTTTTTTTTTTTTAATTTGAAGTTACCAGTCTGGACTAGTATATAATATCCACAGATCATAGGACAAATAAAGGGATTTGTAGGTTAGATTGTTCTAAGATTTGAAAACTCTCCTTTATAGGTACAGACACAAAAAGAATAATGATAGCTAATTACCAAATCATTATAGAACACCTGTGGTTTGGCAAATAGCAACTTCAATACGAAATAATCTGCATTCTGTAAAACAGTTATGCAGAGAACAGTGTTTGCAAGACTCACCCGTAATAAAAGAAAAAATACTAAAAATGTTCTTAAATACTCAAAATTAATTTCTGTTCTTTTTATTTTATACCCAAATCCTTTTGTTGCATTCATGTTTTTATTTATTTATTTTTTTTTTTTTTTAGTTTTTTTTTCTTTTTTTTTTTAATTTTTTTTTTTTTAACGTTTATTTATTTTTGAGACAGAGAGAGACAGAGCATGAACAGGGGAGGGGCAGAGAGAGAGGGAGACACAGAATCTGAAACAGGCTCCAGGCTCTGAGCTGTCAGCACAGAGCCCGACGCGGGGCTCGAACTCACGGACTGTGAGACTATGACCTGAGCCGAAGTCGGATGCTTAACCAACCAAGCCACCCAGGCGCCCCTGCATTCATGTTTTTAAAATATAATATTTGGGTTACTAAAGTATAAATAAAATACACTCAACATGAGCTTTATGAATATAATCTGTCAGCATAATCTTTTTGAAAGAATATAATGGTAATGGTTCAGGATAAAAATGGATCCTTCTTGATTAGAAACACTTTTATTTGGAATTTTAAAATAGTTTTTAAAATCTAAAATTGATACTCCTTTTCACAATAAGAAATTAGTAAATAAGGTCTGCACAAAGAGACCTAACACTTTTTTTATTTGGGGGAAAAAAGGCAATCAAGTTTTGGTAGTTCACAGATACCTCACTTTTTAAAAAACTGGTATTATGCTCAAAATAATGAAATCTACAAGAGTAATGGTTTGTATTGATTTTGATAACTGCTGTTTAGAATATATGCTACTTTGTGTTCTGATCAGCGTTTGGTTGCAAATAAGATAATTTACTATTGATATAGTTTGTTCCTTCAGTAATCACATTGACTAGGCATGGGAATGACACAGCACTGATTTCCAGTTGCTCACGAAAGGATAGGAGAAGACAGATAAATAAGAATATATAATGAGTCATACCATGGGCTATGTGCTATGCTGAAAGTTAAGGGCAGGGCTGGGAGCATCTAGGAATAGTATTAAATTCATCCTGGCGGCATTAGCGAAGACTTTCTAGAGGTTTCAAACAACTCTTAGAGCTAGATGATTGGGAATAGAAGGTGTGCAGAGGAGGACTCAAGGCAGAGAGTAGTGCAGCACATATAAATGCAGAGATGAATGAGAAAACTATGAGTGCACAGCACATTGGAAGAGGACTTTGGGTAGTTTGGTAGTAACATAGGCAGAAGGAATTTACAAGATATGAGACTAGGTTAGATGATCCTATTATAAAGAACGTAGGGGCACCTGGGTAGCTCAGTTGGTTGTGTCTGACTTCGGCTCAGGTCATAACCTCACTGTCAGTGAGTTTGAACCCCACGTCGGGCTCTGTGCTGACAGCTCAGAGCCTGGAGCCTGTTTCAGATTCTGTGTGTCCCTCTGTCTCTGCCCCTCCCCCACTCATGCGCGCGCACGCTCTCTCTCTTTCTCTGTCAAAAGTAAATAAACGTTTAAAAAAATGGGGGCGCCTGGGTGGTGCAGTCGGTTAAGCGTCCGACTTCAGCCAGGTCACGATCTCGCGGTCCGTGAGTTCGAGCCCCGCGTCAGGCTCTGGGCTGATGGCTCAGAGCCTGGAGCCTGTTTCCGATTCTGTGTCTCCCTCTCTCTCTCTGCCCCTCCCCTGTTCATGCTCTGTCTCTCTCTGTCCCAAAAATAAATAAACGTTGAAAAAAAATTTTTAAGAAAAAAAAAATGTAGATTTATGCTGTATACATTTCTCAATTGATAATAATCATAGTGGTAACAGAAGTAATGACTGGGCTAACATTTCAGATGTTTGCCATGTGTCATGTATTAATCTGAGTCTTTACTTTTTCTCATTATCTCTTTTAACCTTCAGTGTCCTTCCTATCTTATTTTCATAAAATGTTTTTATATTTGGAAAACTAAAGTTTAAAGTAGCAGTATTAGCAATTTCCTTTAGTAAACTTAACCCTTGTGTTAAATTTACAGAAATAGATGAACCATAGTTAATATTATAGGTTTGGATTTGAAGTGAAACAAGATGTAAATCACTGTAATGATTTTAAACTTTCTTTTTCTTTTTAATTTTTTTTAATGTTTTTTTCTGAAAGAGAGAGAGACAGAGCACGAGTGGGGGAGGGGCAGAGAGAGGGAGACACAGAATCTGAAGTAGGCTCCAGGTTCTGAGCTGTCAGCACAGAGCCCTACACGGGGCTCAAACCCACAAACCGCGAGATAATGACCTGAGCTAAAGTTGGATGCTTAACTGACTGAGCCAACCAGGTGCCCTTGTGATGATTTTAAACTTTCAAAAAAAATTTTTTTAATAGTTAACTTTGTTCCTTAATTTTTTAGCAGCTTTATTGAGGTATACATGACATACATTAAAATGCACATACCTTGGTTGGCTCAGTCAGTTAAGCGTCTGGTTAAGCATCCAACTCTTGGTTTCGCTCAGGACACGATTTCACAGTAGGTAAGAATGAGCCCCATGTTAGGCTCTGCACTGACAGCATGGAGCCTGCTTGGGATTCTCCGTCCCTCTCTCTCTCTCTCTTTCTGTCTTTGTCTCTCTGTCTCTCTTGCTCTCTGCCCCTCTTCCCACTCTCTCTCTCTCTCAAATAAATAAACATTAAAAATGCACATATCTTAAATGTACACTTTGATAAGTTAGACATATGTGTACACCTTTGAAACAATCCCCCATAATCAAGATAATGACCATATATGTCACTACCCAGAGCATCCTCATGCCCATTTGTAATCTCTGGCCCCTCTTGTCATGCTCTTTATAAAGCAAACATTCATCTGCTTTCTGTTGCTGTAGGTTAGTTTGCAGATATTTTAAATACTTAAGTATCATATTGGATCTGTTCTATAGTTTCTTTATTTTTTTTGCATATATCCTTTTATTTTTTTAATTAAAAAAAATTTTTTTTTAATTTACATCCAAATTAGTTAGCATAGAGTGCAACAATGATTTCAGGAGTAGATTCCTTAGTGCCCCTCACCCATTTAGCCCATCCCCCCCTCATACACCCCCTCCAGTAACCCTCTGTTCTCCATATTTATGAGTCTCTTCTGTTTTGTCTCCCTCCCTGTTTTTATATTATTTTCATTCCCCTTCCCTTATGTTCATCTGTTTTGTCTCTTAAAGTCCTCATATGTGTGAAGTCATATGATTTTTGTCTTTCTCTGACTAATTTCACTTAGCATAATACCCTCCATTTCCATCCACGTAGTTGCAAATGGTAAGATTTCGTTCTTTTTGATTGCTGTGTAATACTCCATTGTATATATATACACCACATCTTCTTTATCCATTCATCCATCGATGGACATTTGGGCTCTTTGCATACTTTGGCTTGCACACACAATGTCGTGTGGCTTACACACACACATTTCCATACACAATGTTGATAGTGCTGCTATAAACATTGGGGTGCATGTGTCTCTTCAAAACAGCACATCTGTATCCCTTGGATAAATGCCTAGTAGTGCAATTGCTGGGTCGTAGGGTAGTTCTATTTTTAGTTTTTTGAGGAACCTCCATACTGTTTTCCAGAGTGGCTGCACCAGCTTGCATTGCCATGTTCTATAGTTTCTTTAAATGTGTTACTTTAGAAGTAGGTGACACTCACCAAAGTTTCAAACACACATATCATTCCCTTATCTAATACTTTGTCTGAACAGGAACCTCTCATGTTCATTCTTCTGAAGAACCCTTAAGTAGGGATTCAGCAGCAGAATATCAAGATTTTCATGAACTCATTATCATTCTCTCTTTTGAGTGTTGTCCCATCACTTTGCCAATAAATATATTTTACATCATTGTTTTAAACAGCTGCATAATACTCTCTCCTATTACTAGGTGTACCTTGATTTTCTGAGGCAGTTCCTCCCTGTTAAACATTTAGATTGTTTCTAGTTTTTTGATAGTCATAAAAGAAATATTTATCAGACTTTTACTGTCTGTCAGGTACTGTTCAAGGAATCGATAAGGACTCTGCCTTTAGGAATTTACATGGCAGTGGAAGAAAGAGAATGAATGAAAACCAACAAATGAGGCCGTTACAGATTTTTAATTGGCACCAAGAAGGCGATAAATAAGGGAGATGTGGCAGGAAGCAGCATGCAGCTTTAGACAGGCAGGTTAGGAAGACTGCTCTGAAGAAGTCGCCTGAGAAATGACAAGAGCTACAGAATATTGTTGGAAGAAGTCATGACAAGAGTAAAGGATCTGACATGGTTATGTTTTCTTCATAGAGTAGCAATTAATTAAAGAGAAACTTTTCTCAGACCGTTCTTGACATTAATCTTTTTATAAGAAAATTAAAAGAAAGGAACCTCTATGGTACTTCCAAATTTACACTAAAATGCTACATGAAGAGGGACGCATTTCAGAAATATAATGAATAAGTGAATGGATAAAATATACCAAGTCAGTGGATCAAGTTCCCTGGGCAACTATAATAAAACATAACTAATGAATAAAATAATTTAAGGAGTTGTTATATAAGATAATGGCTAAAAAGTTAGAGGTCTTTAGGAAACAGAAAAGCTGAGACCATTTATCCATTCATGTAACAAATATTGAACATCCTCCCTGTGATATGATGTAATGCTGTAGGTACTAAGGACACAAGAGTAAATAAAACAGATAAAAGACCGTCCTTTGATGGGACTTCCATGAGACAAAGACGGAACATAACAACTGTTTTGAAGAAAACTAAAAGCATAATTTTATATAATCTATATATTTTAGTAGTTTTAAAATTATTTCCAACATGTGTTATCTTAGTACTTAAACACTATTCTGCTGTATGTCCAATTGTCTAATACTAAAAAGGGAGAAATAATCATGTAATGTACCTACATATTTCAGTCTTATTTGTGTATTTCCAAATTGTGTGCAGGAGGTGATCTCATCCACTCTTGTGATTTTAGCTGGCATCTATTTGTAGTTGATACTTAGAACTACCCTTTCACGAAAAGTCTTGTTTCCTACCATTTTTATATCTCAAATGCAATGTCTGGAAAGCAATTTAAGTTTAAATATAGAAGAGAGATTACTCATTCCACCCCCACCCCCAATCTGCCTCCTCTATTTCATCATCATGTTTTGTGTAATATCGTTGTATATGTCCTAGATTCTATGCTCTGTTATTATCTGTTTTAGTACCTTAGTTCTAAGGTTGGGACTGAAGGCAGAAGTGTATATAGTACACAGAATTATTGATTTTGAGTATAGAATTAATAATCATGAGATGCTTAGAAAAAAAGTATAGGATAATTATAAGATAATTAAGTATAGGATAAAGATAATTGCGTTGCTAATAAAATTTTGCAATTTAGCTATAAGATTAATGTTTTTTCCTGGTTATTTTTTCTGTGCCTTGATAATCTTTATTTATTTGAACTTTCTATTGTAAATGTGTATTAAAACTTGGATCACATATATGGGGCGCCTGGGTGGCGCAGTCGGTTAAGCGTCCGACTTCAGCCAGGTCACGATCTTGCGGTCCGTGAGTTCGAGCCCCGCGTCAGGCTATGGGCTGATGGCTCAGAGCCTGGAGCCTGTTTCCGATTCTGTGTTTCCCTCTCTCTCTGCCCCTCCCCCGTTCATGCTCTGTCTCTCTCTGTCCCCAAAATAAATAAACATTGAAAAAAAAAATTTAAAAAAAAACTTGGATCACATATGTATTAAGTCTAAATAAATAAATAAGGGTTTTAGGACTAAAAGATGTTCTATAATTCTGGTGTACTGAGATTTAAAGATTTATTTCTTTAGACCTTTTCTCTTAAGAAATTTTGTGAGATTACACTGAGGTGTTTTTTTGTTGGTTTTTTTTTTTTTTTTTTTTTTGAGCGTATTTATTCATTTTGAGAGGAAGGAAGAGAGAAAAAGTGCGAGTGAGGTAGGGTCAGAGAGAGAGGGAGAGAGAGGGAATCCCAAGTAGGCCCTGCACTGTCAGTGCAGGGCCTGATGCAGGGCTCGAACTCACAGACCATGAGACCATGACCTGAGCCAAAGTCGCTTAACCAACTGAGCCACCCAGGCAAGACATCCATACACTGAGTTCTTATTTCACTTTATAATATTTATTTAGGTGAACTAATCATTTTTTGTGTCTTTTTTATATAGAGAGTCCTTTAAACCTTTCTCATATTTTCAGGTGAAGATTTGATTTTTTAAAGTGTTAATTTTATATTCTTGATATAAAGAGTTTGTGGTACAGTATACCTAATGGTTTGTTGGAAAACAAAAATTAATAGTTATAAGACTTTCCGAGTTTTAAATGAATTTATCTTCTTTTCTAGGTTTGTTAAAGTTTTGCACTGTCGGATTTTGTGGAATTGGGAGCCTAATTGATTTCATTCTTATTTCAATGCAGGTAAGTTAGTTTCAATCTAGAAGGTGAACTACTTTTACTTTCAAACTGTGATCTGTGATCTTTTCCTGGTATATTTTAGATATATTAGAAAGCACACTTTATCTCTTAACTCAGGCAAAAACACCCTGTGGGGCAAGGTATCCCCTGATGAGAACTGAAACTTCCCCCTCAAGCAATAAGAATTGCCCTGAACCAGCAAGACCCCACAGGATTGATCCCCAGACAGTGATCAACCTGACCTTTGCTGCCCCACCTTCATGTAAACACCCACCTTTGACCCACATTTTTGTGATAGAAATCTACAAATATTTCCAGCATTTTGAGAACCTAGTCCATCATCTTACCAATGTTAGCCTCACTGAAATAAATTCCTTTCTTGTTTCAAAAAAAACAAAAAACAAAAACTAAGAATAAATATATTAGAAAGCAGTTAGGAATACTCTTTCAGTTTTTCTTTAGATACTAGATCTCAGGGATCATAGCTATGTTTCCAAGTAGCATTTCCCAACCTGTGTTCTACCAGTTCGTAGTTCTAAAAGATGTAAGAACTTCATAAAGAAAGGATTCAGTGCTCAAATATGATTTGTAAATGTGAATTCAACTGAGCTTTCTTTACCAGATAAATTCTAAGAGTCTTTATAATTTGTATTATGAATCTCTAATAGGGATTAAGATTATTTCTTGAATTTATTATTTATTTTCATGGATGGTCACAGCCACATTGTCAACTATTATAATAGAATATTGATGGGGATCTGATATTTGCATATGAACATATATAGGCAGAAACAATGTTTGTAGTTTGGTTTTTTTTGTTCTTTTTTTTTAATGGACAGGCACTGTATATTAGTATTCTCTTGGTTGTAAATTACAGAAATTGAAATCCAGCTAGCTTAAGCCAGAAGGAAAAAAGCAATGTCCAGGAGGTCTGTAGAAAATCTAGGAATGAAAAAAAGAAAGAAAGAAAGAAAGAAAGAAAGAAAGAAAGAAAGAAAGAAAGAAAGAAAGAAAGAAAGAAAAGAAAGAAAGAAAAGAAAGAAAGAAAAGAAAGAAAGAAAGAAAAAGAAAATCTAGGAATGGGTTGGTCTTGGGCAAGACTAAATCCATAGGATCAAATGATGTATTTGGGGACTCCCCTGACACTCATCTCTGCTTCTCTGTGTTAACCTCATTTTCTCCTGCTGCACTGGTGTGGAGGCAGGCAAGTTTGTGAAATGCTATCCTGTAGCATTTAAAAGGGCCACCAGATGTTTTACATTAAATTACCCTGAACTGGTGGTGGTTAACTCATGAGGATTCTTAAATTAGAGAAGGAGATAAATTTATCACAACAAATGTCACAAAACAGCATTTCAGTACGCATTTATGGAGCACCTAATGTCTTCAGCAAGTGTGTCATTATGTATGTAGAGCATCATCAGTTTTGGTCTTCTTTCTCATACAATATTTCCACTCCTCAATTCTGTCTGCTTCATGTTAATCCTTATGTTTTAAAAGAAAGTCAAAATCCAGGAGATTTTGGTAGCATACTGTGAGGAGGGTACCATACTGTGAGGAGGAGGCAGCATATGGACCAATAAGATACCAGAATTAAACAAGGAAAATATTTGGTTTCAAAGTTGGAATTTTCCTGTCTTTATTCATAAACATATGCCTAACCAAATATCCTGCCTTCTCTGACTGTGGGACAGGCAAGCAGGCATGAAGAGGCTAAGGTACTTGTGCACATATGCTTGGAAATGGATTTCTCACTTCAAATGAGGATCCAAGGAACTTAATGTATTATTGGGATTCTTTAAGATATCCATAATTCAATGTCTTTGAAACCCATTAGGTAATATTTTCACACTAGGTTCTTTCTTTGGTGACGTCATTGCTTTATAGCTTTATTTATATCAGATTATGGAGTTTTTTGATTCAGCTACTGCTTTCTGGTACATGAATGCCTGAACTTTTGAGAACAAATAGTTAGTTTCTTAAAGATCTTGAATTAAAACTATCGCATTAAGAAATATTGAGGCAGAATTAGAGTGTTTGAATTTCTGCAGTAAATTTCTCTAAGTAAGGCATGTTAATAGGTATTGCCACTTTAGTTTTAGACCGCTTTCAGATTGGAGAAAATATAATGTAGCCAAAATAGGAGATATAGCCTTATTCTACATGACATTTAATATACTTAACATGTGATGTTGACTGCTTTAGTTTTTAAGGATTATTTTTTCAGCAAATCAAATGTTTTTAGTATAAATATTATAAACTATGTTAATGTTTTTGTCCCAAATATGTTTTTTCCAATTTCTCATAGACCTTTTACATTTGTCCATCATCTTTTTGTTTATTCTCTTTTCTCATTCTCTCCATTCTGGTTTTTTTTTTTTTTTCTTTTTGCCATTAAATATTGTTCCCCAGTGAATAGCAATGTTTTTCTATTGGGCTGTGATCCCAGAAACATATTGTGCATGAACTCAAGACCTATAAAAACATACTTGCTTCACAGTGTTTATAAGAAAAATCTAGGAAAATCCTCTTTAAAAATATAGGTCTAGTTATTTCAACTTTGAACCAAAATAATATAAAGTATAATGTATATATTGCTAAAGTAAGCTTTACATGTCACTGTATTTACTGAAAATACTTTAATGAGTTTATGTAATAAACTTTTGAAGTTTCTTCTTTTTCTGTTCTTAAAAAGTATGGAAATGGCAGTGTGAATTAATAGTATGAAACAATACATAGAATTAATTCAGCTTTTTTGTGCATTCAACAAAAATCTAAATCAGTGATATGTGTATAGCATACAGTTTCAGTTATAAGTAGCTGTTGTATATAATTACTATATATATAGTTATTTATAAGGCAGTTCTGAGGATTTTAAAATAAACATTCTTTTGTGTTTATACATTTTTATATGTATGTCATGATGGATAGATTAGGCATTTAATTTTTTTATCAGAATAAGTATGAGAATATTTTGATTTCATTTAAACTTCTTTCCTTACTTACACAATTTGGACATTTTTAACAATACCAAAACCACTGATGTGGACTGTGCCAAACAAAAAGAAAAGAATGTTTCCTCTCTTAAGTGGAGACAAGACGGCCACAAATCAGAAAGATGGGGATGGGTAGAGGGAAAATGGAAATATGAGTTGGAATGTAGAAAGTTGTTGGAAGAAAGTACATCAGCGGTGCTTTGTGACAATTTAAAAAATTCTATGCGTCATGGAAGAAATTACTTTCATTTTTATTCCTATTAGCATTACAGAGTATATCTCCTTAAGGAACTAATAAACTATGTAAATAGTAGAAATTCACAAAAGCAGCATAATTTCAAGACATTAATTAATTTTAAAAAATGTATAAAATATCTTGTTAGTTTGGCATTTAATATAGATAATTTTTTTTTAGCACTGCATTATATATTGTTTCTGTGTTATTTTTTTTTTTAACTTTCAAACACCAGGTTTGACTTTTCACTCATAAATTTCTTTAGAAAAAAAGAAAAGTTTTTGGGGCACCTGGGTGGCTTAGTCTGTTAAGTGTCCGACTTCAGCCCAGGTCATGATCTTGCAGTTCATGAGTTCAAGCCCTGCGTCTGGCTCTGCACTGACAGTGTGGAACCTGCTTCAGATTCTCTCTCTCTCCCTCTCTCTCTCTCTCTCTCTCTCTGCCCTTCCCCCTACCACCCCCAAAATAAACAAACATTTAAAAAAGAAAAAAAGTTTTTAAAATTCCCTATAGCACTGGTAGTTTGCTAAACCAAGAGTATGCCATCAGAAGTTTTGGCTGATTTGAACTGAATGCAGTACACCCTGTGAAAAGTGTGGCTGTGTACGAATTATGGGGAAAGTGAGAAGCTAAAAAAGATAGTTTTTTTTTTTTTTTAATTTTTTTTTTTCAACGTTTATTTATTTTTGGGACAGAGAGAGACAGAGCATGAACGGGGGAGGGGCAGAGAGAGAGGGAGACACAGAATCGGAAACAGGCTCCAGGCTCTGAGCCATCAGCCCAGAGCCTGATGCGGGGCTCGAACTCCCGGACCGCGAGATCGTGACCTGGCTGAAGTCGGACGCCTAACCGACTGTGCCACCCAGGCGCCCCATAAGATAGTTTTTAAAAGTGCTTTTTTTTTTCTTTAGGCCCTTAAAGCTCTAAATTTCCTGGTGTCACTTGAGAGGTAATAAAATAAAATTGGATACGATAAACTATAAATAGTAGGTTTTATGCCATCAGTGAAAACGGGTTTAGTGAGTACCAGTTAGGTATAATAAGTTGAGGTCCTGCGCTAGAGAAACTTATACTCTATCCCCAAAGTGGTCTGATAATAAGATCCCACTTATCAGAAATAAAATGTTTCCTTGAGAACTGCAGGCTTAAAATAAAAATGAGTTATCTTGATTTTATCTTGTTTAAATTCTTTGAATTTTACTAAAAATTTTAAAAACCTATGCTTTTCAGTGTAGAACATAAGCAAGGCTTAAGTTGTAGGTTCACTTCTGTGTAAGCCAGTTTGTTTTGTCCAATGCCTAGCTTACATCCTTGCCCTGGGACACACATACTATTGATCAAAATAAAGGACTAATCATCTAATCACCCCTAAATCTGTTACCAGTGCTGGAAAAGTGGATCAAAGTCCTTGATAGTTCACTAGATGTCGGGCAGCAATATATAAAAAGCAGTAGACGTTTTATAGATCTCAGTTCCTTCAAATAGCTCTCTGTATTGTTTATTTAACCCTGGTGTGATTTATTGGGGAAATAAACTAGAAAACTGAGGAGGCTCATAATTTGTGTAGCCTCTGCTCTGTCATGTGACCTTAACTAGGTAGATTTCACTTAGTTCATTTATCAGGTGGGCAGATTTTTATTTAGTGAATTAAAGGAATGTTCAAAAAGTAAAGAGTATCTTAAACTGGTTTTGAGAATCATCCCAAAGCTGTGTTTTCCTCAGGAGATATATAATATATGAATCTTACTCATTTCTTGAGGAATAATATTGATATTGGTTATTAAGGATTTATACTAACAAGTCTTTAAATCAGATGAAGTCAAGGGGTCTGGATGTATAACTTCTGGCACTATGTAGGAATTTTTGTGCTTAATTTATTATTTAAATGTTTATTTTGGCGGCACCTGGGTGGCTCAGTTGGTTAGGCAACCGACTTCAGCTCAGATCATGATCTTATAGTTTGTGAGTTCAAGCCCTACGTCGGGCTCTGTGCTAACAGCTCAGAGCCTAGAGCGTGCTTCAGATTCTGTGTCTCCCTCTCTCTCTACTCCTCCCCTGCTCACGCTCTGTGTCTCTCTGTCTCTCAATAATAAATAAATGTTAAAAAAAATTTAAATGTTTATTTTTTATTTTTGAGAGAGAGCATGCATGAGCAGAAATGGGGCAGTGAGAGGGGAACCAAGGATCCCAAGTGGGCTCTGTGCTGACAGCAGAGAGCCCAGCCCAATGTAGGGTTGGAACCCACGAACCTTGAGAACATGACCTCAGCCGAAGTCAGAAGCATAACTGACTGAGCCACCCAGGTGCCCTGGTGCTTAAATGTGACTAATCAGATAGTTTTAATAGCCTCATGTTAAAATTAACCACACGCAGAAGTCAGCTATGGACACAGAAATGTAATTTGACTTTTAAAAGAATATGCATGTATTTTTTTTGGGAGAACTAGGGTGGATACATATTGCATCATGATCCTGTAATTGCAGACAGTGGGGTCATTTTACTTTTTCACCAGGTTAGTAGGTCTTTAGGAGATGATTTGATCTTGCCAGTATTGAACTTGCATTCTTAATATGGAGAAACTCCTAAGTGCATTATATAGAAAAATGGTGCATTGATAGAGTTGTATAAAGTGTTCTTAGTTTTTTCCTTTCCCTTTTTAGTTTCTGCATAACATTTAAATTTGTAAAATAATTTGAGTTACCTAAGCCAGTATGACTTTGTTGACAATGCAAAGCCATTATATGCAAGGGCATAGATTGCTGTTGCCGAAGTTCAGATATTGGAGTACTTACAGGTAACCACATTTTTTTCTTGAATTAATTTGTTTTTATTCGAATGTTACTTAAATATACTCAAACAAAATACATTTTCCGCTAACAAAATCAAAAGTTTACAAACAAAACTGTAACATTAATAAAGTTCAAATGAAGTAAGCTCTTTTTTGATCTGGTAAAAAATAAATCCATATATAATATAAAATTTGCCATTTTAACCTTTTTTAACTTACACAGTTTGGTGGCATTAACTATATTCAGAATGTTGTACAACTGTCACCACAATCTATTTCCAAAATTTTTCACCACCTGAAATGGAAACTCTGTACCCATTAAGCAGTAACTCCCCATTTCCCACTCTCCCAACCCCTGGTAACCTCCAATCTACTTTCTGCCTGTATGAATTTGCCTATTCTAGATATTGCATATAAGTAGAATCATATTTTTGTCCTTTTATGTCTGACTTAGTTTACTTTAAATAATGTTCTCAAGGTTCATTGATAATATGGCATGTATTAGAACTTCATTCCCTGTTATAGCTAAAGAACATTCCATTGTATGTATATACTACATTTTGTTTATCCATTCATCTGTTGATGGATACTTGGGTTGTTTCCACGTTTGGGCTATTGTGAATAATTTTTGCTATGAATATTTGTTTGCAAGTATCTATTTAAGCCCCTGTGCAGTTCTTTTGGATGTATACCTAGGAGAAGAGGAACTTTCACATTAAAGCTAATTGAGGAGATGGGGCGCCTGGGTGGCTCAGTCGGTTGAGCACCAGACTTCGGCTCAGGTCATGATCTCACGGTTTGTGGGTTCGAGCCCCACATCAGGCTCTGTGCTGACAGCTCAGAGCCTGGATCCTGCTTCGGATTCTGTGTCTCCCTCTCTCTGCCCCTTCTCCGCTCACACACACACACACACACACACTCTCTCTCTCTCTCTCTCTTTCTCTCTCAAAAATAAATAAATGTTTTTTTAAAAAAAAGCTAATTGAGGAGAATATCTTCATGACCTTAGATTGGTTAAATTTTTTTTAAACAAGATCCTCAAAATAGAAATCATAAGGGAAAAAATTATTGAGTATGATTACCTTAAAATTAAGACATTCTGTTTTAAAAAGAATGTCATGGACATAGACCAAGTTAACACTTAATAGACTAAATAAAAGGATACTAGCAATAGGAATTGATATGTGGAATATACAAATAATTTCTGCAAGTTAACAAGGTAGAGATCCTAATAGTTAAATGAATACAGTAAACTAATAGGTGATTCACAGAATCACCTGAATAACTAATATGTAAAAAAATACTTCTGGGCAATTACTCTAAAAAATTTGTATTGCTTCCACAAGGGGACATGAGCAGAGATGTCTGTTGTAGCCTGTTTGTGGGAGCAGGAAGTTGGAATGAACCTAGATGTGAACACTGATAAGAGAATGGATGCATTTTCTAATGCTAGGCAGCAATTACAAGCACTTACCTAGATGTGCGTATGCCATATGGAAATGTCTTAAAATTATAGCATACTATGAAAACAGTTTAAAACTGAACAAGATCCACAACAATATTATTTGAATAAATTAAAAAAGCATATTCAAAGAACATGTTTTTTTTAAAAAAATAAACATGTATCCAGCTCATATACCAAGTTAAGTGTATGCTCATTTTTTGTGTGGTTAGGTGTATGAGCAGGAATTAGAATTAGAATGGAGATTAGAAGATAAAGAACAAAAAAAGACCGGGAATTTGGTGACCACTTAACATTCTTAACTTTAATATGTATTTCTAGGTTTCCTGATTTATTTTTTTGCTATAGACTTTGCATCTATAGAAAAGCCTATCCTTTTAAGTAAACAATTCAAGATTTTTTTGCACTTAAGCTGCAAATAAAATCTCATGGTGAAGACGATCAGAAACGAATTAAAGAAGAAATTAAATTCCACTCAATTCCTTCAAACCTCCACCATTTTCATTGAAGTAGGGTGTGGTAGGACAAAAGATACCCATGTTAAGTCCCTGGAACCTGGGAGGATTACCTTATTTGGAAACAGAGTTTTTGCAGATGTGATTAAGTTAAGGATCTTGATATGAAGAGATCATCCTGTATTATCTAGGTAGGCCTTAAATCCAATGACAAGTGTCCTTATAGGAGATAGAAGGGGAAAAGACAGACACAGAAAGGAAGGCATTGTAAAGACACAGGCAGAGATTGGAGTGATATGGCCAAAAGCCACAGAATGCCTAGCAGTGCTGATTGCTCTCAAAAGCTAGAAGAGGCTTAGAAAGGATTCTCCCCTTAGAGGCTCTGTAGGGTGTGGGGCTGTTGGAGATACCTTGATTTTAGATTTCTGGCCTTAGATCTGTGGGAGAGTGAATTTCTATTGTTTTAATCCACTAAAGATTGTGGTAACTTGTTATAGTAGCCCCAGGAATCTAATATAGAGGTATTTGATGTGGCTTTCTTGTGGTTTTAAGGCTGCTCACACAAGAGACGTTGATGCCCATTGTACAAAACAGCTTCCCACAGTGTAGTGGACCTCCTGTTTCCCTTCTTAGAAGATGAAGATTTGTAGCAACCTCCATTAATTGGACCCATAGATTTCATAAATCTGCCCCAGCTTATCAAATGGAAATACATCATGGTATAGAATTTGGCCTCAGGCTATTTTTTTTATTTTTATTTTTTTAATGTTTACTTATTTTTTGAGAGAGAGCACCAGCAGGGGAGAGGCAGAGAGAGGGGGAGACACAGAATCCAAAGCAGGCCCGTCATGGGGCTCAAACTCATGAACGGCAAGATCATGACCTGAACCGAAGTCAGACACTCAACTGACTGAGCCACCCAGGTGCCCTGGTTTCAGGCTATTTCTTAGCAGAGAAACAGACTTATAATTTAAAATTTTTTTTTCAAGGTTTATTTATTTTTGGGACAGAGAGAGACAGAGCATGAACGGGGGAGGGGCAGAGAGAGAGGGAGACACAGAATCGGAAACAGGCTCCAGGCTCTGAGCCATCAGCCCAGAGCCTGACGCGGGGCTTGAACTCACGGACTGCGAGATCGTGACCTGGCTGAAGTCGGACGCTTAACTGACTGCGCCACCCAGGCGCCCCTATAATTATAATTTTAGGTTTTATACTGTGTTGTCAATGAACAAATGGACATAGGCCTATTTAACTGAGTAAAAAAGTTCCCAGTATGGGATATTTTTAGACTTGTGATTTTATAATTAACAACTCAGTAATATACTCATTATAAAGGAATTTATAATTGGCACATATATTGTACATAAGTGTATATAAGATGCTTAAAAACATTTAATTTTTGATTTTGATGAGGGAATATGGATTTGAATAATTAAAAATTTTACAGCAGATAGTTTTCTTAAAAATTAAATCAGATGAACAATTTCCTCTTTGATGGGATAGTTCATAGACGAGTATATTAACAACACCTTATACATGTGTTTATATTTAAATTGCAAGGTCATACAAGATGTAGAAATTGTAAAGTACCGTATAGATCAACTTATTCTGTTCCTTTTCATATGGATATGAAAAACTGAGATCCAGAGAAGATTCATCCTACAGCTAGTTATTGACTGCTTTCTCTTTACATTTTCCTTTCATCTAGTGCTTTCCCATAGTGACTTAATTTGGTTGTCTTTGGGGCAGCTCTTCCAATTGTTTTAGCAGAGAAAGTGCTGTGCTTTGGTGATCTGGTGGTAGCATGTAGGAGGCACTGAAAACAAGTGTTTTTGGCTATAAGTAACAGAACCTCAATTTCAATTTGCTTCAATAATATAGTTTACTATATGATATACCAAGAATCTAGAGATAAGGTAGTTTTAAGATTTATTAATTTTTTTTAAAGATTTATTTTTGAGAGAGAGAGGAGGAGGAGAAAGGATCTGAAGTGGGCTCTGTGCTGACAGCAGAGAGCCTGATGCGGGGCTCGAACTCATAAACCATGAGATCACGACCTCAGCCAAAGTCAGACATTCAACTGGCTGAGCCATCCAGGCGCCCCAAGATTTAGAGCTAAAGGATGTAATAAAGGACTGTCCCCTTTCTCTTTCCTTTCTTCCCTCCTATTTCTCCCTCTCTCCTTCCTTCTTTTTTTTTTTTTTTTCCATGTTCAGGTCCTTTGGCTAGCATCACTTTGTTGTACAGTGACTTTCAGAGATAGACAAAAAATTGTTTCCTCTCACACATATCTTCTTAAGGGTGGCTATGCCAACAATGAACTTGCGTCATAGGTGGTTGGCTAGAATTAGATTCCACGCCCAGGCTGAACCAGTCTATGGAAGGAGGACCGGAATTACCTCACTAGAACTAGATGTGGAGGAGCTGAATTAACATAGTTTGAGTGGAGAGAAATGCTGTGATAAGATGACTAAGTTAGCAGGTAATAAATGGTATCTTTGGGGGCTATCTTCTCTATGGAACAGAGGAAACAAAACTGAAAACATAATTATTTGTCTACATGTTAACTGCTAACTTTACAAGATTGTAAAACATCTGGGTCCTAAGAGAAGTAAGGGAGCCTCAGGTAGGCTTATTAGATGCATGTTATCAATAGGTCACTTAATCATATATTTTCCTTATTTCCAGCTTTGAATATTTTTTTTCAACAGGGATAAATGTTGTTAGGGGAGATGGCAAAGGAAGAAAAAGAATGGGATAAAAGGCCTGGTTCCAATCTATGCACATATTCCAAATCAGGCAGTTTTTGGCCATGTGATTTATTTCTACAGGCTGGGCTTTCCTTTTTCTTTGTTCCCCTCACACAGTCTCAAACCACATTGTACCTCCTAGTCACCATTCTCTTTCTTAGCTTAATGCTCAAAGTAGTTTCCTCTGGGACCTGGGCCACTGAAAAGGTTTAATTAAACTCTTAAATAACATTCATAAATGTCAAGCCAAATGAATTTCATCTTTGGAAAATAAGTCAAAATGCATGACAGCACCTAGCATGGTATTTAATACATAAGTTCTTTATAAATGTTATATGAGTATTAACATTTATAGTTCACTGGTATAAGCTCTTTGTTGGCAGAGATTCTATCTTATTCACGGTTGTGTGTAGAATGCCTAGCACAGTGCCTGGAGTGTTGTAGCAATTCAGTACTTGTCGAATAGTTTTAAAAGCCAAACTTACTGTAAAAACGAAGCATGCTCTCCAGCAGTGTTCTTCAAATTCTGGTTGTATAACCCCTGAAATATATATATATATATATATATATATATATATATATATATATATATATATATATATTTTATCCCTACCCTCCACACGTTTTTAAGTTGACATTTAAGTTTTACATCATAAGTTTAAATAGTTGCAAAGGATGTAATTTCTGGTTTCCAAATATTGACATATTTAAGTAAAACTGTTACATCAATTTTAAAATATATCCAACAGAATATAAATACCATAGAATTTTAAATATCATTCATTTAAAAAAAGACACAAATGAACCCTTCGCTAACCATTATAATTTTTAGTTTCTTTATCTCCCAGAATTTTTTGAATTTTTATTTAAACAAAATTTTAAAATATTTATTTGTTGTTGAGAGAGAGAGATAGAGCATAAGTTGGGGAGGGGCAGAGAGAATGAGTCACAGAATCCGAAGCAGGCTTTAGGCTCTGAGCTGTCAGCACAGAGCCCAACACAGGGCTCGAACTCCCAAACTGCGAGATCCTGACCTGGGCTGAAGTCAGATGCTTCACCAACTGAGCCACCCAGGTGCCCCTCTCCTTGAATTAAAAAAAAATGTTTATTTTTTGAGAGAGAGTGTGTGTGCCTGCTCGCATGATTGGGGGAAGGGCAAAGAGAGGGAGACAGAGGATCTGAAGTGGGCTCTGCCCTGACATCAGAGAGCCCCACGTGGGACTTAAACTCATGAACCGTGAGATCCTGACCTAGGCCAACATTGGACGCTTAACCAATTGAACCATCCAGGCACCCCTCTCCTTGAGTTTTTACTTCTGGTTCCATTCTCTCAGAGAATTTTATCCTAATGTAATATATTTTTATGTTTGAAAAATCTTCTGATCATTTTCATGATCATGATTTTCATGATTCATTAAAATTAAAAGATTTAAAAATTTTCTGTAATTACTGGATTGTTGTCATTATAATTGTTGATATACTATCAAAACAACATAAACATATTCTAAATCTAAGAAAATTATTTTTTTAAGAGAAAGAGTGTGCATACACGCTTGCAAGTGGGGCAGAGGGCAGAGGGAGAGAGAGAGAATCTCAAGTAGTCTCCATACTCAGTGTGGAGCCCCACACAGGCCTCAATCCCATGACCCTGGGATCATGACCGGAGCTGAAATCAAGAGTCGGATGCTCAACAGACTGAGCCAACGAGGCACCCCTTAGCAAATTATAAGCAAAAAAAATAAAATGTTATTGGGAATACATCTTTTGAACAAGATGAGGCAGAGCATATGTTTGGACTCTTGATTTTTTGTTTTTGACTCTTGATTAAAGGTTTCCTGAAGTCCATTATTTTGTGTGATCTCTTTGTTTGGTACATCAGAGGCAATGTACCATCATAAGATTCAGGTGTGCTCTGATAGCAGGTGTGGTTTAATGTTTTCACGTTAGAGAGAGGACCTCGGGGAGAGGGGAGGGAGTGGGGAGCCAGCACGACATCTCCACCATAGCTTGGTATCAGTTGGGTCACTTTTACAAAGAGTATGGGAATTAAGG
Organism: Prionailurus bengalensis; assembly: GCF_016509475.1. Lineage (NCBI taxonomy): Eukaryota > Metazoa > Chordata > Mammalia > Carnivora > Felidae > Prionailurus > Prionailurus bengalensis. Next base: position 50,648,845 of record NC_057345.1, on the reverse strand, counting down.
ATCTCAAAATTGATTCCCTTAAAACCATCTGCGTAACTACCTTGGTAAGTCTTTGTGTATTCCTAAGGCCACTGTTCGCAGATTGCTACCTTGAAGGATAGTTTGTAGAGATCTGTCAACTGGGTTGTCAGAAATGTGATTAAGTGGACAAGATGACTGTAATGAGCATGTGTTTTTTTCTATCTCTTCCATTCCATGTGGTTTCTGGAAGGATTGTCAGTCACACTCCCTCACCTCTTACAGGGAGCCTGGCCTAGCCAATCATATTAATCCTATTCCCTTGACTATAGTAATTTGTCCAGCAATAGGCATAAAAAACAAACAGATCAAAGTCCTTCCCTGGAATTGGTATATAAACTCTGAAGATTTTACTTTCTTTCTATTGGGAGCTGCTGAGCTTCGAAGATGTAAATCTGGAGCCGCTGGCAACCAAGCGGGAATGCCTCTGCAGAATGAAGGCAAGGGTTGCAAAACGGCAGGGAGGTCAAACCAAGGGCCTCTGGGGGCCCTGAATTTCAGTCCTTGAGGCCTTGTGATCCTGTGAATTTCTCTAGTATCCTTTCCAGCTGCATGAGCCACTGAGTTACTGTATTTGCTTAAGTTAGTTTAAGTGTATTTTGGTGCTACTGAAATAATTTAGTAAGAACCAAGAAAAGTAAACACAAATTATTGTGAACATATCTTTTGTAAAGTGATAATTTTGAAAATTTTCTCTTCTAGATTGTTGGACCTTCAGATGGAAGTAGTTACATTATAGATTATTATGGAACCAGACTTACAAGACTGAGTATTACGAACGAGACGTTTAGAAAAACACAGCTATATCCATAAGTATTTTTTAAAAGAAACAGTAAGTAATATGCATATATAGTCTTTATTATAGTATATCACCTGTATAAAATTATGAAAATTTGCGAACCGTAGGAAATTTAAGGAGACCATCTAATGTTATAAACCTCTCATTTTGCTTATGTGGAAACACAGGTCTCCATTTGCCTGAAACATCTCTAGTCTTTTGTAGAGCTTTTTTATGTACACTCATTGTTCCTGCAGTTTCTGATTCAGTCCCTCTTGCTTTGCAGACATTATGGCTAGAAGACAGAGTTCACAACAAAAAGATAACGTCAAAGCAAAAAGATATTTCATAGTATTATAGGATGGTTCTGGAGAAAGCATGTGTTGTAGACATTTCAGTACAGCATGTCTTTGCTTCTGTCCTGCTTTCCTGGGGTCACTATGATCTTTAAACCTCTTTCTTCTTCCCTAAACCTGAAGGTTAATTGAGACTCAACCCTGAATAAGTACTTATTCTAACCTAAAGTTTGGCCCTGCCCATGAGAATTATTAATTGGCCTTAGCTTTAACGAGGTAATACACCATGGCCCCTGGGTGACTCAGTCGGTTAAGCATCCAACTTTGGCCCAGGTCATGATCTCACGGCTCGTGAGTTTGAGCCCCATGTTGGGCTCTGTGCTGACAACTCACAGCCTAGACCCTGCTTCAGATTCTGTGTCTCGCTCTCTTTGCCCCTCCCCGCTGCTCACACTCTGTCTCCTTCAAAAATAAATAAACATTTTAAAAAATTAAAAAAAAAAAAAGGTAATATACCTGGATAAGTCAGAGATATCATCAGTCTTCCTGGCTCAATTCTCTGATTCTCTAGAACTCTGCTACTCCAAGGTTTTAATTTTCAGGGCTGTACCTTAGTCTATTCTAATAAATTATCTTCCAAGAATGTCAGGCTGTTCTCAGGGTTTTGGTAGACTATCAGAAAAATGATTCTCTAGCACTATCTCCTCTGCAGTGGTGAAGTCCTGTATAACATGTAGGGTGCAGGGTACTTCTTAGGTGACAGTTCACATTGAACCACCTAGCAGCTTTCAGAGAGAGAAACACAGGCCAGGTGTTCTGGCCACAGCCATAGCCCTAGGGTTTTCAGTTGATTCTATCTCAGAGAGTGCTTCTAGAGGCCAGGAAAGGAACAGACATTTATTTTCTATGCTGCAGTGTATAAATAGGATATGTAGTATAATTTTTGCCACTAAGGTAGATTTTTTTTTCTCTTCTCACAGTAATATTATGAGATATGCTTTATAGTTAGTGTCATGAGGGTTGAACAGTGCCAGACCCTGTCAGGATGTGAGGAATTTGTTCAACTGTCCAAAAAGTTTTTCAAATCTTTTCCTATAAAGAGTCTTTGGGTTCAATATTGAAATGAAGCTCAGAGATCCATCTGTCTCTTCTTGCCAGGGAATAAGTTGAGCCCTGGGGACGTCGAGACTAAGATACAACTAATCAGTACAGAACTGCCTCTCGAATCAGTTCTTCTGTGCCTTCCACTGGTTACTGTGCACTGCCCACCCCACCTCAGCCCCACCAACTCTGTCATTTTGCAATATGCATCTTCATTTTGGAAATCGTTATTCCTGCTCTATGGGAAGGGTTGTGTGGTTTCACATAGCCCTATTTTCATCCTGTAAATTGTTGTGTCTCTTTCAAAGTATACAGATTGTTTTCAACATGGTGAAATTAAGCAACTGCAATTTAGAAAGCAGTTTCATTCTCTGTGGCCTATTAGATCAACTTTTAATTGGGATTCCAGACTCCGATTTGATATTTAAAACTTGAAGGGCTCATTGAGAAGGCAGATCTCTGCACTGCCATTCACATGATCTCCTACAGTAAATATGGCAGTGTTCCAAGAGAAAGAAAAAAATGTCCTGAGTAAATGAAACGTTAAAATGTGCATCTACGGTAACCTCACTGGACTCTTAAAATACTGTGTTTTAATGCATTTCTTTTTCTGTTTTAGGATTTGGGCTTCCTTGATTTTAAGGAGCACTCTCAGTATGTGGGTTTCCAGATTTTCCTTTCTCTTCACACATCACTTTATGGATTCTATATAACTTTGTATTATTGGTGATATTTTGTTTTGTTGTTTTACTTAAAAGCATATTATTCTGAGATTTATTTAATTGGACTTTCTTTGAGAACTGTATGATAATAGAGTCTTTCTCTGGCTACTGTCTCTATGAGATAAATAGCTTATTACCCCGATATTCCTTAAAGTCTTTCCTAATGGCAGGTTGCCACTTGTCATTTTTGCTTCTGAAAAATAAAAATATGGCCTATTCACATTTTTTAGCTCTTTATTGTCAAGAAAACCTTAAATGTTGAATGTAGCTGTCTTCTAAATTTTGATCCTTCAAAACAGCTAATCCGTAGTGTGAACAAATCCCATTACTATATTGCCTGGGGCTGCGGTCATGTATGAGAACCCACCTGTTTTTCTGCGGCTTTCAGATCTGTCTCTGCCTCCGTATCCAGGGAGCGAAAGATCACTGGGGAGTCTGAAACCTTGAGGCAACGCGGATACTTCTGGCACTGATTCAGGCCTCTGAAGTGTGAACTTTTTCCTTTTTGCTTTGGGAGTGATGCACTAGCTTTTGGAAGACCAGCTGCTGACTCGTCTAGCTCAGTGCAGTTATATTTGAAGCTGGATAGACAAGGTGGGAACACCAAACAGATGATTAATGTCTTCCATCTGTTAACACTGCCAGGCAGATGCCGGCACAAGTGCCGGACGTGGTGCACCAGTGTCTGAAGGGAAGGAAGCGGCACCTGAACGCTGGCACGGCCTCTTCTTACCGTGCTTACAAGGGTTTTGGGAAGATGGAAATACACGAAATTTTATGTGCTCATAATACCGCCGAGGTTTTTTTAGTAACAGGCATAACGGCTTCACAATTACTTGAGTCCGGGCTCCCCAAGAGTAACACCATAATTTTTTTTATCACTCATATTACTCAAAAGCATACAGTCTAGTACAGTTGGCTTCCTAACATGTTAGTCACTCAGCAACAGTTTCTGCAGTTGGCGGGTGATTATTAAGTATTGATATGTGAAGTGAATTTGGATCGACTCCTCATATACACAAGGAATGGGCCCTTTGATTCCTTCATTGAAATACTGAGTGTCTACTACATGGGAGGTACTGTTCTAGATGCTAGGATGCAGCAGTGAACAAAAACATGAACAAACATCCCCTCCCTTAAGGAGTTTACGCTCCCCTGGGATCTGTTTTCACAAGCGATAGTATTTTGGGCTGCAGTTAAGCTAGCTGGTAGATGCCCAGTTTCTAGTATTTCCTAGTTCCTTTTGTTTGCAGACAGTGCTTTGAAGTTTAACCTCAGGATCACCTAAGTCCAGATTTGAAGTCTACGTTTCTCTAGCCGTGTACGGTATGAGAAATCCCTGCAATCGAAGCTTGAAAAAGTCCTCTTGATTCTTGCATAATTGTTCCAGTTATTAACTTGGCCAGGGGGAAAGTCTGTTTCAAAGCAGGTGGTTCTCAAAGTGTTTATTCAAATAAGCTATACTCCAAAAGGGTTGTAGGTAAAATCTAGAAATAAAGTCTCTTCACAGTGCATTCTTAAGCCTGTAGACTTTATTTTCTTTATAATTTCCTAAATTTATATGACAAGAACACCTCAGCTTTTCCACTTTGCTTAATTCCCTGTTGCCTAAAATATGTACTTCTGTAACAAATGGTTTTTCTGTGTCTTATTATTTATTTTTTGTGTGAATACATTTAATACATGTAATTTCAGTTTTTGTTTTATTTTGCTTTCATGGAGCACATTTTATTATGGCTATTTGTTAGTAGTATCTCTGAGTACAAATTGTATGTTAAGGCCTCTGTAGGAGATGTTTTATATAACCCTACTTTTAGAGCAGTGGCCAAAATTGTGAGAGATGAATTAACTCAATCATTCCTTGGGTTACTCCTAAACCCTCTAGGATGGAATGGAATGGATTCTTTCAATGCTACATAAACAGTTAGTATTTCTATAGAAATATTTACAAATGGTACTGCTTTAGCCTGAAAGAATTAATACAGTTTCCAGAAGTACCTCTTTACCCAGGAGGGTTTCTTACCTACAGTATATTAGAATAAAAGATCTTTTTAAGACTTCAAAGATTGTGCTATGTGTATGGCTAGCATCTGTTCATGGGATTTCTAGGACTATAAGAAATACCGGTTTGTGGGTGTGTTTTGTTTTTGTTTTGCTTTACAAAAAAATGCATGTCTTTTCTCCTTATTTTAACCTAGATGCTTAAGGCTAAGTTAAGTATATAATACTGATAAGCAACTAGGAAACTACAACAGATCTAATAGCAAGGACTAGCAAGAAGAAAAATTAGTTCTTAAAAAGTACAAGTCTAAGGTGTTGGTTCCTCTTCCTGATTCAAACATCTTAACTGTAGATGTTCCTCAGGGTTCTGACACCTTCTCCTTTTCTCCCATTATCTCAGCATCTATTTTGCTTTTTTCTATTTACAAAATTAATACAACCCTAATGCAGAAATTCTGGGAAACACCAAAAAGTGGAAAGAAGAAAGCTCATTCCATAGCTCAAAGACAACAATGTTAGTGTTTTTATGTATGTCCTAGTAGTTTTTCCATGCACGTATGTACATTTTCTTCACAAAAATGATATAGTACCCATACTGTTTTGTAGCCTGCTGCTTCACATTGTAAAGATTTTTCTATTTCAATAAATATTCTTTTACAACACCATTTTTAATGGCTGCAGAGTACTCCATGTCTCCAAGTCATAATTTATGTAATTCCTTTGTGTATTCTTTGGTATTGAAGTTATTACAATAAATGAGCAATACATGTTTATGATTCTTTTTCTCTAGAATTGCCATTCTTAGTCAAAAAGTGCTCATACATTAAAGTTCTAGATACCCATATTAGTCCTAGTTAACCAGGGTTAACTGGGTTAACTGAAAGAATGAGGTCAAACAGCCCAGAGCCAAGTTCAAACAAAACCATAGTCAACTCTCAGTTGTCCTGGTGCAGATTAGCTGTAGATCAGGTACTGCAGGGACTTGTAAAACTACCCCTGCTCTGCAGTCAGGCCACTGCTCATTGGTACTAAATTCTGTCCCTCCCATCCCCAAGGGGCTGTAGAAGAGCAACTGTTTGAGAACAGGATGGCTGCTGGAGAAAGGATGTGGTCATGAGTATTGAGGAATGGGATACTGAATAGTTGACTGAGTTATCTAACGCCCTCCAGAAAGCTTCAAGACAGAGGCATTTTAAGGAGGAGTAAGTAGGGGGTGATTCCAAAAGAAACAATAGGGTGGCGTGAAATGGGGAAGCAAAAGAATGTAAAAAAGTATGCGACTATGAAACAAATGCAGAGATCAGAGCCTTAAAGAGAAGGACAGATTAAAACAAAGCAAGAAAAGAGAGATCCCAGTGCACTCAAGGAAAGAGAAGCCCCCCAACATCCTTCCTGCTTAGTCTTAAAACACAGCTGAGCCCCCTTTTCCATTGTTATGGTCGATACCAACTTTATCAACTTTTCCATTAAAGCCAAACTCAACTTAGTACAGTCAATGATGGACTGTTGTCTATATGCCAGGCGGATCCCTTGTATAACTGACTGTGTAATGGCCGAAACTGAGAAATTGGGGCAGAAGTAAGGATTGCTAAGGATCCAAGATTTGAATGATTATCATGCACACACAAAGGAACCTATGCAGATGACTGCTTAGTACAGAGAGTAACTCAGCAAGTGTTACATTGTGGCCACAGTTGACCAGTATCTTAAAGGAAGGATCTGGAAGATCCCTGGGTTTCCCATCATGTACATGTCTAACCAGATAAATATGGAGCCCCTCCTTCTAATTCTTTAAAAAAAAATTTTTTTTTTAACTTTTACCTATTTTTGAGAGACAGAGCATGAATGAGGGCAGAGCAGAGAGGGGGGAAACACAGAATCCAAAGCAGGCTCCAGGCTCTGAGCTGTCAGCCCAGAGCCCGATGCAGGGCTCGGACCCACAACTGTGAGATGATGACCTGAGCCAAAGTCCAACGCATAACAGCCTGAGCCATTCAGATGCCCCAGCCCTCTTTCTAATTCTTAAAAGATAGAGTACCTCTGACTTCCTTTACCATTTTTTTCTGTTGCCAGTTCATATAGCAATATGCTATAGCATGAATTATTATTCCACGTACCCATTTGCTCTGTTATGAACTGAGTATTGTTAAATGCACTCAGTTTTTGATGTTGTTTTGGAAAAAAAAAGAAGTAGAAAGCTTATTCATAATGGTCTTTATTCTCCCATACTAAGAGGGGAAGGGAGATAGGTAAATTTGGAAAGTGAAAAAAGTTACTAATTAGGAATGAATAAAAGAATTTGGGGGGCGTCTGGGTGGCTCAGTCAGTTGAGCATCCTACTTCAGCTCAGGTCATGATCTCATGGTTCATGAGCTTGAGCCCCACATCTGGCTCTCTGCTGTCAGTGCAGAGCCTGCTTCGAATCCTCTGTCTCCCTCTCTCTCTGCCCCTCCCCTGCTCTCTCTTGCTCTCTCTCTCTTTCAAAATAAATAAACTTAAAAAAAAAAAAAAAAGAATTCTGAACAGCACTGAGTACCCAAATGAGTCCTGGATTAATGCGTTTGTAGCTAAATTGATGAGCATGGTAACAGTTATTTCTATTCCCTCTCTCTCTTTTGCGTAAGTAATCTCTGTGCCCAACATGGGGCTCAAACTCACAACCCTGAGATCAAGAGCCGGATGCTTTATTAACTGAGCCAGCCAGGTGCCCTCCTATTGTCTTTTTAAACAGAGCCTCGTGTTTGCTTTGTTAGCACATATACTAAATAGAGCCTAATATCTTAATTCTTAGTAAACTATCAATGCTCTTAAAGCTAGTCATTGTCTGATGGAAACAATGTTATCTGCCTTCTTAGAAAATAGATATTTTTAGGAAAAAAAATAAAAATATTCAGGCTTATAATAAATACATAACTAATAAAAAGAAAAGTTAAAAAAATATTGAGGCTTAAAATCTTAACATTTCAAGATTTTAACTTGTTGAAAGTTCCTTTTATCACTCTCCATGTGCAAGATGTTATACTAAGTTCATTTTACATATTTTTCCTTTTTTTTTTTTTTTCATTTTAGAGAGATGGTGTGAATGGGGAAGAGGAGCAGAGGGAGAGAAAATCTTAAGCAGGCTGTATATTCACTGCATAGCCCAATGTAGGGCTCGATCCCACAACCCTGGGATCATGACCTGAGCCTAAATCAAGAGTCAGATGCTCAACTGACTGAGCCACCCAGGTGCCCCACTCATTTTATATTTAAAATGATTTAGTCCTATTTCTGTAGGATCCTTCTAAACAGTTAATATCATTATCCCCACTTTCCAGATAAGTAAATTGAGTCCCACAAAAATTGAATGACTTGTTCAAGGCCATGAAATAAGTGGTGAAGTGAGGATTTAAACCCAGGTCTATATCTGCTATCCTGCAATGTGATAGTTATATCTATCTAATTCTATGAGACGCTGCTAATGATTGTGTAATAAGAGAGTTTTCTTACCATGTTTTTTTAGTGTTATCAGTATGGCAGTTATTTGCCTATACTGAGCCTTTTTGCTTAACTAATAGTTTGCTGGTTTAAAAAAAAAAAACTTATTTAGGGGCGCCTGGGTGGCTCAGTAGGTTAAGTGTCTGACTTCAGTTCAGGTCATGATCTCACAGTTCATGAGTTCAAGCCCTGTGTCAGGCTGTGCTGACAGCCCAGAACCTGGAGCCTGCTTCGGATTCTGTGTCTCCCTACCACTCCGCCCCTCCCCCACTCATGCTCTGTCTCTGCCTCTCAAAAACAAATAAATGTAAAAAAATTATAAATAAATAAAACTTACTTCCTTAAACTTCTCCACTTTACATCATGCAGATGCCAACATGTTTTATGAATATCTAAATGAGACTGACAGAGCAATGATTTTCCAAAACCCAAAGATTTTTCTGTTGCCACCTGATCTGATATTTGCAGCACTTTCTGGACCAAAAGTCTGATTATGTTTGTATTACAGGGAAAGAGATGTTAGGTAGGACCATACTGTCACACTCTGCTTTAGTCTTGCTGAGGTCAGATGATGACAGAGATATCTGTAGATGTTTGCAGGTGATTTTTATTTAGTTAGGGTGATTTTTTTTTGGCTTATCTGAATTTTCTAATTTTTCCACAATAAACATGCATTTTTTGCATGCACGTATTTGGCAAAATAAGTAATAGTATGGGTAAATTAGAAGAAAAAAACCAAGAAAGTCTTGTTCTTGTCTTCTCTCCTTCCTCAAGATACACTTACCCTAATCTCTGATGTGACTCTGACTTTAAACAATAAATAGTACATTTAAAAGAAAAAGGCTTTTTGTCTTCTGTCTTTGTCACTTGTTTTGTGACTAAGCACATAATGGTTCTTAGCCCATCTATCTTCATATACTCGGGGATAATAATGGGGCATCTGGTTGGCTCAGTCAGTTAAGCATCTGACTTCGGCTTAGGTCAGTCAGGATCTCACAATCCATGAGTTTGAGCCCCACATCAGGCTTTGTGCTGACAGCTCAGAGCCTGGAGCCTGCTTTGGATTCTGTCTCCCTCTTTCCCTGTCCCTCCCCTACTCTTGCTCTGTCTCTCTCTCTCTTTCTCAAAAATAAACATTAGAAAAAAAATTGTAATATGTGAAAAATAAATAAATAGGGATAATAATATTAATTAGGTGATGTTGAGAGATTAAGAAGACATAAATAATAGTCACTATTTATTGACATATTTTAAAGGAATAGAATGATGGTGTTAGACATTGGGTGGGGGTCGGGTGTCCATGTGGAATTTGCAAGGGCTTCCTCATACTTGGGCTACAGTGTGGTCACATGTTGAGTAAAATACCAGTGGACTCGAAAGTTCCTTTTACAGAAAGAAGGTGAGATGTGTTCTTGGGACATTGTGTACCTACATTTTTCTTACCTCCACTATTGTTATGGTTATACATAGCCACTCTGTAATAAGGGCCAAAAATGTCTTTCTCAAAAAAGTAGTCTTGTTGGTACCTGTCACTCCTTGAAGACTTTCCTTACATAAGGAAAGGCTGCAATGTTGCAGATTTTGTTTTTGCTCTTTAATATGAAGTTCTGTGGAGATATTTATCTAATACATTTAGAAAGGTTGCTATGAGGCAGAAATGTTGCTACTTTCAGCCCAAATTAAGGTTAATTGCAAGCAATTGCTATGCCATACAATGGAATGTTGCTTTTGCCCTGTCAGTGTTAGCAATATATGCCAAGCATGTGGAAATTAAAACTTGAAAAATGATTAATGTTAGAGCTCTTTGGCTGCATGTGCCAAAGAAAAACGTTGTCTTACCAGAACATTTTAAAAAGTGTGTGGCGTTTGGAACTTTTAATCATGTGAGCCCGTTTTACATTTAACAGGCTGTGATTATGACGGCTCAAGGTACTGTCTGGTTTTCAGACAAACCTCAAAATGTGACTACTCATTTGAATGAATGAAATCCCTTTATTATTGCAACATTAGAAACATTCGGGAAATTGGCATGAATTCTTTATATGACTTGTGATCGAGTCAAGGTGTTGGAGTGAAGTGGCCTGAGACATCCCACAAATTGTTCTAACTAAATGCAGCAAGTCTTTAAAAAGGAATTCAAAACAAATGAATTTATTGTTTATTAGTTCTCAACTATATATTGGCCTCCTGCGTATGCCTTCTGGTCCTGCCCATGTATGTATATGTACAGTATATTCTCCACACAGCAGCCAAAGCGATAAAGGCAAATGAGAATGTTACATTCATGCTGATTTTTTTTTAAATGTTTATTTATTTATTTTTGAAAGAGAGAGAACAAGAGGGAGATGGGCAGAGATAGAGGGAAACAGAGACTTCCAAGCAAACTCTGTGCTGTCTGCACAGAGCCCATTGTGGAGCTCATGACCTGGGTGGAAATCAAGAGTGGGACGCTCAACCGACTGAGCCACCCAGGCGCCCCATCTTTCTGCTAATTCTTAATGGTTTCCTGTCATGCTTCAAATATGCCAAAGTGGTTCCCACCTCAAGATTTTCATACGGGCTCTTTCCTTTGCCTAGAATGCTCTTTCCCAGGTCTTTGCAAGGCTTGCTTCCTCATTTGTTTGAGTCTCTGCTCAACCCCCCTACCCTGACTGTCCTTTCCAAGTACCACCCCAGTCAGTCCTCCACTGATCATTCTCTGAGACCTTATCCCACTTCATTTCTCTTCACAGCGCTAATGCTAGCTGAAATGATGTGCATTTACTTATTTTCTCTTTTTTTCCTCTACTAGAATGTAAGCTTGGTGAGAGCAGGGACTTTCTCTTGGATATTGAGGTACCATCAGTGCTTAGAACAGTCTCTGGAACATAATAAGTTCTCAAAGGATATTCTCACTAGAATGGCAACACTAGAATGGGTTAGTAGGAATGTAAATTAATCTGAGATTAAATAACCTGCTTTGAATAATTTACTTTAGGAGTTGGCATCCAAATATGATTTCAACCCTAATTCTTGTCTATGGGGAGGAAATGAGCCTCTGCCGATTTACTCAAGTCCTTGATGGTCCCAGTGCTTAGAACAGTGCCTGGCATAGCATAAGAATTTTATCAACATTAAATTCTTACCATAGAATGGGTGATTGCTAGAGGTGGTTCTCAAAAAAAGGCCAGCAAGTAGACTATCAGAGATAATAGGAAGGAGGTGGATGGGGGGGGGGGGTCTGGGGGCTACTAAATCACCTAATTTATGTCATATTATTATATGTCATTATGTACTTTCCTGAGCTGATTATCTTGTGGTAAGAAGAATAATAACCTTCTGGAGCTATCCACTTCCTAATCTCCAGAATCTGAGAATATGTTACTTTATGTGACAACAAGGACTTTGCACATGTGATTAAGTTAAGGTCTTAAAATGGGAAGACTATCCTGGATTACTTGGGTTGGTTCAATACAATTACAAGAGTTCTTATGAAAGAAAGGGGGAGGAAAGAGAGCCGAAGATAGATGACTGACCGGGAGGCTAGAAAGTAAAGCGATTTGAAGAATTCTGCACTATTGTCTTTGAAGACAGAGGGCAGGACCATAGGCCAAGGAATGTAGGTGGGCACAAGAAGCTAGAAAAAGAAGGAAAGGCATTCTCCCCCTGGATCCTCCAGTTTTAGTGTACGTGCTGCCCAAGTCAGCACTGCCCTGAAGCCTGCGGAGGAATAGAACTCTACTGATATCTTGATTTTCACCTGGTAAGACCCGGTTCAGACTAGTAATTTCCAGAACTGTAAATTCTAAATGTGGGTTGTTTTAAGCTACTAAGTCTACTGTAATTTGTTACCGCAGCACTAGGAAACTACTACAGTTGGTACTTTCAAAGTGAGTTACTTATAGATAGCATGTTGCTGGATCATCCCTTTGTTTCCATTCTGCTGGTCTTTGTCTTTTAATGGATATGTTTAGATCATTTGCATGTAAATTAATTACCGAGGTGTTAGGGCTTAGGTCTACCATTTATTACTTGTTTTTTGTCTTTCTCTGTTTCTCATTCTGTTTCTCTTTTTTGCCTCGTGGGCATTACCTGAACTTTTTTTTTTTTTTAATCAATATTTATTTACTTACAATGCTTTTGAGCATATCACCCTGCATAATTTTTTTTTAGTGGTTGCTCTGGACATTACACTATATATACATAACTTATCACAGTGTACTGGTATCAATATTTACCTCCATTAGGTCCCTTTACCTTTTCCACTTTTTTTTAAAAACATATTTTTAAAGTAATCTCTACCCCAACCTGGTGCTTGAACTCATAACTCCAAGATCAAGAGTTGTATGCTCCACTGACTTAAGCAGCCAGACACCCCCACCTTTTCCACTTTTAAAATGTCACAGAGGTGCCTGGGTGGTTCAGTCATTAGCATCCAACTCTTGGTTTTGGCTCAGGTCATGATCTCACAGCTTATGAGTTCAAATCCCATGTCAGTCTCTGTGCTAACAGAGAGCTCCCTTTCTCTGCCCCTCCCCTCTCAAATTAAACAAACATTTAAAAAAAGTGAAATAAAATTATATAGCAGCAATAGGAAACTAAGACAAGCCTCAAAACCCTATTTCACACACAGCTACATAGCCCTGTGGGCTCAGGCGTTAAACTTCCCAGGTTCAAATTCTACCCTCTGCAGTTAACATGGTGTATGGCCTTGGGCAAGATATCACCCCTCCGAGTCTGTTTCCTCATCCATAAGTCGGAAAGGAAGCAGTAATAGCAAACTACTCATTAAACATTTTTATTTCCTCAGGACCTATATGCAACATTTTCAAAATTGGTCTCATCTTCTTTTTTAATATAATTTTAGGTCTTAGAGAAGTTTTAGGTTCACAGAAAAAACTGAGCAGACGTAGAGATGAGCCCCCACACAAGCATAGCCTGCCCCATTATCAACATCTCCCACCAGAATGGCACTTTGTTATAATAGACAAACCTGAAGCCACACATCATAATCACCCAAAGTCCAGAGTTTACATGAGGGTTGTGGGTTTATGGGTTTGCACAAGTGTATAGTAACATGCATCCACCATTATATCATACAGAGAATTTTCACAGACGTAAAAATCCTCTGTGCTCTGCCTATTCATCCCTCCCTCCCCCCTAGCCCCTGGTAACCACTAATCTTTTTACTGTTTCCATAGTTTTGCCTTTTCCAGGGTGTCATATAACTGGAATCATACAGTATGTAGCCTTTTCAGATTGACTTCTTTCACTCAGTAATATGCATCTAAGATTCCTCCCTGTCTTTTCATGGCTTGATAAACTCAATTCTGTTAGTGCTGAATAATATTCCATTGCTTGGATGTACCACAGTGTATTTACCCATTCATTCACTGAAGAGCATCATGGTCATTTTGAAGGTTTGGTAATTATGAATAGAGCTGCTGTAAACATCCGTGGGAAGGTTTTTGTGTGGACTGGTTTTCAACACCTTTGGGTAAATACGAAGGAGCATGATCGCTGAAATGTGCAGTAAGAGTATGTTTCGTTTTGAGAGAAACCTTTAAACTGTCTTCCAAAGTGGCCATGTTATTTTACATCTCCACTAGCAATGAATGAGTTTCTGTAGCTCCACATCACCAGCACTTGGTGTTGTCTGTGTTTTGAATTTGTGGTCATTCTAATCACTATGTCGTGGTATCTTGTCTTAATTTGCACTTTTCTTATGACATACGACGTGAAGCCGCTTTTCATGTGATTATTTGTAGATCTCCTTTGGTGAGGTCTGTTAAGGTCTTTGGCCCATTTTCAGTCATGTTATTTGTTCTCTTATTGTTGAGTTTTAAGAATTCTTCATGTACTTTGGATAATAGTCTTTTCTCAGATGTGTCTCGTGCAAATATTTTCTCTCAGTCTGTGGCTTGTCTTCTTATTCTTTTGAAAGTACCTTTCACAGAACAGAAATTTCTAATTAGATTGAAGTCCAGCTTATCAATTATTTCTTTCATGGATCGTGCCTTTGGTGTTGTATCTAAACAGTCATCACCAAACCTGAGGCCATCTAGATTTTCTCCCATGTTATCTTCTAGGAGTTTCATAGTTTTGCAGTTTACATTTAGATCTGTGATCCACTTTCGGTTAACTTTTGTGAAGGGTGTAAGTCCTATATCAATCTTTTTTTTTTTTTTTTTACATGTGGATGCCCAGTTGTTCCAGCACCAGTTGTAGAAAACTCATCTTCATTTCTAAGTATATTCCTTCTGCATCATTAGCATGGGAGGTAACAGCACCTTTGCCAAGACAGAAACTCAGCAGTTACCTTTTTTTTTTTAAGATTTTTTTTTTTTAAGTAATCTCTATGCCTAAGGTGGGGCTTGAACTCACAACTCTGAGATCAAGAGTTGCAGGTTCCTCTGAGCCAGCCAGGCACCCATTAGCAATAATCTTTTGTTTTTTAACTTATTTCTTTAAATTCAAGTTAGTTAACAATGTAGTATTGGTTTCAGGAACAGAGCCCAGTAATTCACCACTTCCATATAACACCCAGTGCTCATCCCAACAAATGCCCTCCTTACTGCCCATCACCCATTTAGCCCATCCGTCCACCTAACACCCCTCCAGCAACCTTCAGTTTCTTCTCTGCATTTAAGAATCCCTTATGATTTGCCTTCCTCTCTGTTTTTATTTTTCCTTCCCTTCCCCTATGTTCATCTGTTTTGTTTCTTAAACTCTACATATGAGTGAAATCGAATAGCATATGTCTTTCTCTTGTATTTTCACTTAGCATAATATACTCTAGTTCCATCCACCTTGTTGCAAATGGCAAGATTTCATTCTTTTTGATTGTCAAGTAATACTCCATTGTAAATATATATACACCATGTTTTTTTATCCATTCATCCATGGATGGACATTTGGGCTCTTTCCATACACTGGCTATTGTTGATAGTGCTGCTTAATAAAAATTGGTGTTCGTGTGCCCCTTTGAAACAGAATTTTTGTATCCTTTGGATAAATACCTAGTAGTTTAAATTCTGGATTGTAGGGTAGCTCTGTTTTTAATTTTTAAAGGAAACTCCATACTGTTCTCCAGAGTGGCTGCACCAGTTTGCATTCTCACCAACAGTGCCAAAGGATTCCCCTTTCTCTGCATCCTCCCCAACATCTGTTGTTTCCTGAGTTGTTAATGTTAGCCATTCTGACAGGGGTGAGGAAGTATCTCATTGTGGTTTTGATTTGTATTTTCCTGATGATGAGTGATATTGAGCATCTTTTCATGTGTCTGTTAGCCATTTGGATGTTTTCTTTGGAAAAGTGCCTGTTCATGTCTTTTGCCCATTTCTTCACTGGATTATTTGTTTTTTGGGTGTTGAGTTTGATAAGTTCTTTATAGATTTGGATACTAACCCTTCATCAGATGTCATTTGCAGATATATTCTCCCATTCCATTGGTTGCCTTTTAGTTTTATTGATTGTTTCCTTCACTGTGCAGAAGCTTTTTATCTTGATGAAGTCCCAATAGTTCATTTTTGCTTTTTGCTTCCCTTGCTTCAGAGATATGTCTAGTAAGACGTTGCAGCGGCCGGGGTCAAAGAGGTCATTGGCTGTTTTGTTCTCTAGGATTTTGATGGTTTCCTCTCTTACATTTAGTTTTTTTTTATCCATTTTGAGTTTATTTTTGTGTATGATGTAAGAAAGTGATCCAGGTTCATTCTTTTGCATGTCGCTGTCCAGTTTTCCCAAAACCATTTGCTGAAGAGACTGTCTTTATTCCGTTGGATATTCTTTCCTCTTTGTCAAAGATTAGTTGGCCATACATTTGTGGGTTTATTTGTGGGTTCTGTATTCTGTTCCGTTGATCTATGTGTCTGGTTTTGTACCAGTAGCATACTGTCTTCATGATTACAGCTTTGTAATACAGCTTGAAGTCCAGAATTGTGATGCCTCCAGCTTTGGTTTTCTTTTTCAATATTACTTTGTCTATTCAGCACCTTTTGTTGTTCCATTCACATTTTACAATTGTGTATTCTAGTTCTGTGAAGAATGATGGTATTGTTTTCATAGGGATTGCATTGAATGTGTAGATTGCTTTGGGTAGTAGGAACACTTTAACAATATTTGTTCTTCTGACCCATGAGCATGGAATGTTTTCCCATTTCTTTGTGTCTTCTTCAGTTTCTTTCATAAGCTTCCTATAGATTTCAGTGTACAGATCCTTTACCTCTTTGGTTAGGTTTATTCCTAGGTAACTTATGGCTTTTGGTGCAGTTGTAAATGGGATCGATTTCCTGATTTCTCTTTCTGCTGCTTCATTATTGGTTATAGAAATCAGCAGTTATCTTTGATGCTGTCCTCTCCCTATATCCAATGGATCTAATGGATCACCAACCTTTTAAATCCCACCCTATAACTACTCTTAAATAGTTACTTATTCCTCACTGCAACTGTATTCTTCAGGCCCTTGAATCCCTCTCATCTGGGAGCTTGTGTCAAACTCCTGTTGGGTCTGCCTGGCCAGTCCTAGCTTCCTCTCCATCCATTCCTGCTCCAATCACAATGATCTTTCTGAAAAGCAAATCTGATCATCTCTATGCTGCTTACAACTTTCCAGAAGCTCCCTATTTCATTTAAGATGAAATCCAAATCTAAGGTACCTGGGTGGCTCAGTCGGTTGAGCGTCCGACTTCAGCTCAGGTCACGATCTCCTGGTTTGTGAGTTTGAACCCCACATTGGGCTCTGTGCTGACAGCTCAGAGCCTGGAGCCTGCTTTGGATTCTGTGCTCCCCCCCACCCTGCCCCTCCTCCATTCACTCTCTCACTCTCTCTCTCTCTCAAAAATAAATAAACATTAATTTTTTTTTTAAGGTGAAATCAAAATCCCTTTTCCTGGATTAGTGGGTTTATCCTGACTGAGTCCCAGCCACCATCGATCACCTCCCTTCACTGCCAGTACTTTTGAGCTGACCCCTTGACATGATGGGACTATGCCCTGATCTCCCTCACCCTGAGACTTATCCTTACTGCTGCTCACTCTGGTCACCCACTTCAAAGTAACCCTTAGTTTCTTGAAGACACAGCTGGAAGTCAGAAGTCCAATCAGATCTCCCTGGGCTAAACTGGAAACATCTGCAGGAACATGTCCTGCTGGAGCTTCCTTTTTCCTTGCCTTTTCCAGCTTCTTTTTGAGTTAGGTTCGAAGCCTTCTTCTGTCCTTCTGTACTACCCTGTGCTTCCCTTGAGCATGTCACTGATGATTTATTATTGTGATGATCTCTTTAGGCAACAGTAACAATGCTTCTTAAATTCATTGATGTGGGCCTTCTTGTGGTACATCGCAAACTAAACTAAAATGAAGAAAAGTAATGTAACAGACACCTGTGTAGTCGGCACCGAGGTTAAATATATGTTAGTGATTTGCCATACTTGTTTCAGATTTCTCTTTTTTCTCTTATGAAATAAGAGGTTATGACATAACAAAAGCCCCACCCCTCCCAAACCTTTCTCCACCTTTCCTCCCTGAAGGTAAACACTAACCTGAAGCCGGTGAGAAAAAGTCTCTTTAGTCCTCTGTCTCCCACTAACAGGTTGGGTGCCACAGGATGAGCAGGGAAGATGGGTGTCCTTTTGCTGTGCTCTCTCCACTGCCAGTGCTTAGCACAGGGCTTGTCACAAATGCTTCTTGCACAACCAGCTGGTAAGGCTAGACTCTGTGTGGCTGCCTGAACCCCTGCCTTCCAAAGCAGCTATTTCTAATGGTTCAGACAGCCCCAACTTTTGTTCTTCCTTCAATGGGAATTTGCTCCTTCTCAGAGAAGGGCTGAGATGATTACTATGGGGGCAAAAAGGAACAAAGGCCAGAGTATGAAGTTTGGAATCAAACTTAATCTCTCTGGGCATTTCATTCCCTAATCCCCTTGTTAATAATACCCATTTAGCAGAGGTTTTGTGAGGATTAAATAAAAAAGGAAATGCACATGTTCCCTTTATGGTGGAGTAGGTGTTCAATAAATGTTGCCATTGCCATGCAAATAATTAAATGTTTCATTTTCTTGTTTTTCTTTCTCCAATTTTTCCCCTCACGGGCTTTTTATTTCCTTTCCCCATGTTCATGCTCATTTATGTCACCGTTCCTTCTCTCATACCCTTTCCTCTGTCTTGAAGAAGGCTCCACTGTGCACTGCCCGTCCGTAGCCCATGAACCTGTAAGGTCCAGCTCCATCCAGTCCTGAACATTCCAGCTTTCTTGTCCTCTTCATTAAACGTAGGCTATAGATCACAAAGCCTCTTGACATAATGTGGCATTCATGTTGGAGTGCTCTTTTGCATTCTATCTGTAAGTTCCTTCAAGGCCAGGACTGAGTCTTAGAATTCTGTTATTTTCCACGCTTCTCAGCCCTGACAGGGAAGGTAGGATGACATGGGGTCAGGTGGCCTGGGTTCAAATCCTTGTTCTGCTACTTGCTAACTTGTGATCGGGATCAAATAACTTAATTTTTCCAGACCTTGGTCTTCTTAGTGTAAATTAGGAGTAATAATAATACAGACCTTATGGTATAGTTCTGAGAATTAATAAAATAATGTCTGTAAAGTCTTTTGTACTATGCTTCTAACTGCTCAATAAATGCTGGCTGTCATTATGGTTATTATTCACTCATAACATAATGTTACATGTCAATTGTATCTCAATTTTAGAAAGAGTTATTGTGTAATTTATAAGTGTTCATGCTAATGTATCAGTTTCCTATTGTTACTGTAACAAATTACTGCAAACTTCTGGCTTAAAATAATACATATTTATTATCTTACAGTTCTGGAGGTCAGAAGGCCAAACTGGGTCTCATTGGGTTAAAATGAATGTCTGTGGGACAGTGTTCTTCTGGTGGTCCTAGGGGAGAATCTGTTTCCTTGCCTTTTCCAGCTTTCAGAGTTGACTCACATTCCTTGGCTCCTGGTCCTACATCACTTCAACCTCTGCTTCTGTTGTCCCATGTTCTTCTCCGACTCTGATTCTCCTTCTTGTCTCTCTTATAAGGACCCTGTGATCACCTTGGACCAGTCCAGATAATCCAGGATAATTTCCCCATCTCAAGATTCTTAATGTAATCACATGTCCAAAGTCCCTTTTGCCATGTGAAAGAACATGATATACATATGTATTTGAGAGATAGAGAGTCTGTGTGCATGTGTGAGCTGGGGAGGGGCAGAGGGACAGAGAGAGAGAAACTCAAGCAGGCTCCATACTCAGCATGGAGCCTGACACACGGTTCCAACCCACGATGCTGGAATCATGACCTGAGCCAAAATCAAGAGTTGGACGCTCAGCCAACTGAGCCACCCAGGTGCCCCTGAAACAATATTTTTAAAGGTTCTGGGAATTAAGATATAGACATTTTTGGGGGAGGCCTTATTCTGCCTACCACACCAATATAATAAAACTCATTCATTCATTCAATAAACATTTATTCATCACCTAGTATATATCAGACCTTTTTTTCAGTCCGTGGGGTTGCAAATACAAATAAAAATAATATCTACCTCTCACATGGCTCTTAGTTTAGTGGAGGAACTCGGTTGGCAGTGGACCTATCTTATGATAGTACTTCTTAAAATGTGGAGGGGAAATGAGAGCGTCTCATGTTTAACAGTTACCCAAAGCTTGGTGCCATTTTGGGTTTTTTTTGTTTTTTTTTTTTTAATTTTTTTTTTTCAACGTTTATTTTTGGGACAGAGAGAGACAGAGCATGAACGGGGGAGGGGCAGAGAGAGAGGGAGACACAGAATCGGAAACAGGCTCCAGGCTCTGAGCCATCAGCCCAGAGCCCGACGCGGGGCTCGAACTCACGGAGCGCGAGATCGTGACCTGGCTGAAGTCGGACGCTTAACCGACTGCGCCACCCAGGCGCCCCTAGCTTGGTGCCATTTTGATTGATGGAGAGGCAGAAAATGGATGCAATTCAGCACTCATTAGGCTAAACACACCCTAGACTTGTGTGTGTGAATACGTGTCCATTAAGTTAAGGTATTCTTGAAATCGCTCTCTCAATGGGAAACCAACAGAAGTCGCACACACCAGTTTAAAGTGAGAAAGAGAATGTGGAGGGGCAATATTGTAATATTGTCTTTTATTTTCTGTTTATCACCAAGGTGGTGTGTGTGCATTGCAAGGATTAGGAAGAAACTTTTTTTTTTTACTTTGGGTATCATTTACCTAATAGAGTAAGCTTATTTCACTTACCTTCTCACCCATTAGAATAAACACACCGATTTGGTTTTGGTTTTGGTTTTTTTCACATGCAAGCTTTCAGCTATTGATTGTGAGGGTGACCCAGGGGCGTTATCACATCCCATTCACAGGAATAGACATGGAAGAATAAGCATGGGAATAGGAAGTACCTGCCAGAATTCTTAGAGATATGGGCCTTGGTTGGCAAAGCAAAATCCTGGAAAAGAGAACAAACCAAAAATAATATTTTCAAGTGACAAGTCAATCATGTCTTTATTCCTCTTCCCTTGTCAGAGATGAACAAAACATATCCTTCTCTGGACCCTGTATTTCCTATCAAATAATTCTTCCTGACTCCTTTGAACACAAACTTGCCCTCCAAAGTTTTCTCCTGCACAGCCTTCCTCCTACATGACTGCCAAGAAGTGGGCCGATGACACCGAAGGACAGATGCCAGAAAGGTTTTCTTTCCCAGTACTTGGCAACACATCACATTTTTTTCATTGGTTGGGGTCTGGGCTTGTTTGTATTTTGTCTTCTTTAGCCCCGAAAGGACCGTAAATGACTGGAGTGGCCTTCTTAAAATGCAGGAAGTTGGCTCTAGCTGCCTTTTGTTTATTCATTATTTTAAAAGGTGAGACTTTTGTGAGTCACTTTGGTTTGTAGAGACCACACAGCTCATTTTATGAAGGTTACACTGACATTCTCTCATTCAACAAATATTTATTGGGTACCTACTGTGTGAAAGTTGGCTGCAGTAGGGCAGGAAGTAGGGAAGGGATTAACATCTACTGAGCTTCAGATGTGCATGCACTGTTACCTTTTTTTTAAGATTTATTTTTAATTTTAGAGAGGAGAGTGTGTGAGCAGGAGAGAGAGAGTGAGAGAGAGAGAGAGAATGAGAAAGAGAGAGAGAGAGAGAGAGAGAGAGAGAGGGAGAGAGGATCTTAAGCAGGCTCCACGCTTAGCGTGGAGCCCCATCTGGAGCTAGATCCCAAGACCCTGGTCATTGTGATCTGAGCCGAAATAAAGAGTCAGACATTCAACTGACTGAGCCACCCAGGTGCCCCTGCACTGTCTCCTTTTATGCTTAGATAATTTGTCTAAGTATAATTCATTATAATCAGAGGCTTTCAGTATGGCAGATAGGTTTCTTCTTCCATGCCAGCTCCATTGTCTGTCTGTCACACTGTGTTGTAAAGGACTGTGAGCTGAGCTCAAACAGAATAGGAATGCATGGTGAGATCGATAAATTATGTCTGCTATAAAATTTTTTTCAATGTTTATTTTTGAGAGACAGAGAGAGACAGAACACGAGGTGGGGAGGGGCAGAGAAAGAGGGAGACACAGCATCGGAAGCAGGCTCCAGGCTCTGAGCTGTCAGCACAGAGCCCGACGCGGGGCTCAAACCCACAAACTGTGAGATCATGACCTGAGCCAAGGTCGGATGCTTAACTGACTGAGTCACCCAGGTGCCCCAATTATGTCTGCTGTAAGTGTGAGAGGGGAGGATGGTGACATACATGCATGTAAAGTCTCATTTACTTGTTAAACCCTTACTGAACAACCAAACATGTACTCAGCACCGTGAAGGCATATGCATATGTAAATGTAACATGTGACTAATGCCTATAGATGATCACAAACACACTGTAACAAAGAAATGTGGAGAAATGCTCTGGAATGGTCCAGAAGTCATCAAGTCATCATTTAGTTGAATTGAGCCCTGTGTATCAGTCAACGTTTCATCCTTGACTATAGAAGTAGAACCACCATAAGTATTATGGAATAAGGGATTTATTATAGCAATTAGATGTGACATAATTGTGGGAGGGTCTGGGGAAGTAAGATCCAGAAAAGGGAACTGGAGGACCAGAAATAAAATGGCTAGCCCAGCTGAAACAGTGACACCGATAGATGGGTAGGAGCTTGCAAGGGATACCTGGGAAGGCAGGCAAATCTAGCCTCTGGGATGGGACCAGCAGGCACAGTGCTGGAGAAATTCATGGAAGGTTGCTGATTCTGTATCTGGGGGTGGGCTGGAGCAGTGAGTGGGCAACAGGACCAGCAACTGGGAAGAAGAGCTGGTCACAGAGCAGGGGACACATTTGAACCTGCTACTGCTTCTGCTTTTGCCCCTCACCGCATCTAATCAAGACTGTAACCTTCCAGAACTCTTGCAAATTTGTCTTTTGGGTCAACTTTAATGTGCAATCATACAGGAAAAGAGATCATGAGAGATGTAGTTCTAACTTAGCCACGTGGACACAGTTCAAAACATCACACCTCAAAAATGTGGCACAAATCTGCATAAGAGAAGGAGTGAGCAGAGCATGTGGGAAGGTTTGTGGACAGGGTCTGGTGTAGGAATGAGTAAGTTAGTATTTAGGAAACCATGAATAGATGGGCCTGGGTATAGTGAAGGGACTTATGCTGGAAGATAGTGGAAGCTAAGGTTAGAAACAAAGATTGGAATCATTAATTAATGAATTAATTAACCTATTCAATCATTATTTGTTGAGCACATTTTATCTACCAGGCACTGTACGAAGTGCTAGGAGTATGGTGATAAATGAAGAGCCAGATTTTGAAACAATTTGTATGTTAGACTAAAATATTTGTTCAGTTTTTGATCCTTTGTTTGAGAAATAGTAGACTCTTCCAGTTAGGACAACTGATTAGTTGAATTTCTGCCCTTAATTCAACTCAACCAATACTTAACTCATTTCAACCAACATTTAAACCTCTTCTCTGTTCAAGTTCCTCGCAGACACTGTCACTGTCCTCTCAAACTGTGAGACATGGCTGCACCTGATAATATTGGTCAGAGTAGAAATACTGAGTCACTTCTTTCCCTGGCAATTTTCTAGAATGTTTTGTGCTCACATTTTATTTTATGCCACGATGTTTTTCTTCAAAGCAAAGGTACTTATTTATCAGGCACTTAAGACAAACCACATACAGGTTGAATTACCTTAAATCCCCAGATTTTTGTTGAAACCGATGTCATTTCAGAGCTCTGTGCTAGTCAAGTGTAGCACAGCCTAACATCGTGCTCTTGCTTGGCATACATGATCTCATTGAATTCTCCCAAAGCCTTAAGAAGGTAGATACTATTAATTGGACCCATTTTGTGGAAGTAGAAAGCAAGACTTAATGAGATTAAGTAACTTTGCCAGGATTATGTAACTAGTAAGAGACTCAGCTAGGAATCCAGTCTTCCTAACCACTCCATAGTCAACAAATGAGCAGTTAACTACTTTATCATTTGGCGACTGGTGACTTTAAGAATCCTGCAGATGGGGGCGCCTGGGTGGCGCAGTCGGTTAAGCCTCCGACTTCAGCCAGGTCATGATCTCGCGGTCCGGGAGTTCGAGCCCCGCGTCGGGCTCTGGGCTGATGGCTCAGAGCCTGGAGCCTGTTTCCGATTCTGTGTCTCCCTCTCTCTCTGCCCCTCCCCCATTCATGCTCTGTCTCTCTCTGTCCCCAAAATAAATAAACATTGAAAAAAAAAATTAAAAAAAAAAAAAAAAGAATCCTGCAGATGACCAGGGGGAATATTTTATAGGCAGGATAGATGTCTAAGAAGAATTGCTTATAGTCTTAATAGATACAGGTTAAAAATAAAGTATCTGCGGATGCGAATCTGTAAAGAGCAAAGAGTGATCTTTGAGGACTTTCACTCCAATGGTTCACTCCATTGGTTCACTCCAATGGTTCAAGTTGGCCTATGAGCCTTTCCTCCAGATTCCAAGATGCAGGCATCTGCAAGTTAAACCCTTGTGATATAGGGACAGTTTTGAGGATTGTGTGGTGGGTGTGTTTTATTTTCACAACTCACCCCTGAACTTATTATTGGATAATGTGGATATGCTGCCATTTCTGCTAAATAAGCAATTATAATGAGGATCCCATTGCTCATTGTGTGTTGTGTGTGAGAAAGAGCACCGAATCTTTAGAGTCAGAACTGAATTAAAATAAAAAACAGGGGCGCCTGGGTGGCTCAGTTGGTTAAGTCTCTCTCTCTCTCTCTTTTTTTAATTCAAGTTTGTTTGTTTGTTTGTTTGTTTTGAAAGAGAGAGAGAGTACTAGCAGGGGAGGGGCAGAGAGAGAGGGAGAGAAAAGTCAGGGGGTTCAATCCCATGAACCGTGAGATCATGACCTAAGCCCAAATCAAGAGTTGGATGGTTAACCTACTGAACCACCCAGGAACCCCAAGCCCCCAACTCTTGATTTTGGCTCAGGTCATGATCTCACGGTTTGTGGGATTGAGCCCCACCCACATCAGGCTCTGTGCTGGCAGCATAGAGCCTATTTAGGATTCTCTCTCTCCCTCTCTTTCTGTCCCTTCCCTGCTCGTGTGTTCTTTCTCCCTCTTTCTCAAAATAAATAAACATTAACATAAAATAAAATAAAATAAAATAAAATAAAATAAAATAAAATAAACAATATTTGACCCTTGAAGGGTTTGCCACAAACTCAGAAGCATTTCCTTCCTTTCATTTCTATTTTACCACTTGCTGTTATCCCAGATCCTCACTGAAGTGTTTCTTTGTATCAGTTTGACACGCTGTACTCTTTGGTATGGAGCCCATTATCCTCACTTTGCTGTATCTAGTAATAGATTTCTTCATTACTTTGTGGTTTACCAAGCAGTGTTGCATTTAACTCTCATAACAGCTTAGTGAGGTAGAGAAGGCTGGTCCTACTCTCCATTGTACAGCTGAGC
Source organism: Prionailurus bengalensis (assembly GCF_016509475.1). Lineage (NCBI taxonomy): Eukaryota > Metazoa > Chordata > Mammalia > Carnivora > Felidae > Prionailurus > Prionailurus bengalensis. Next base: position 50,623,520 of record NC_057345.1, on the reverse strand, counting down.
AAACTGAGGCCTGGAGAGAGGAAGAGACTTGCCCAGCTAGTTAATGGCAGAGCCAAAACTAGTCCTAGCCTTTTCTGCTCTGCCTTGTAAGTAATGTCAGTCCTGGGAAGGAGAGCACCATAGTTACAAGTCAGATTTTTAACTTGTTAATCATATTTTCACATGTTGACATTCTGTTTTCTTTTGGACCAATTCTAAATTAATTTTTGGATGTGGACTACATGAGGTGTTGTTGAGGGGGAGCGGGTGGACGGGAATCCAAAGAACACAGGTCTATGACCAATGAGCTGCTTTCTTTACAGCACAGGCGATCTAAACCAAATGTGACAAATGGGCAGAATCTCATAAGTATTCCAGCTCTTCACTTCCCTAGTTTGATTACATTGTACCGGATGGCATTTGGAACTCGGTTCAGGGTGCATGGAGCTGAATTATGCAATTCGCCAATATGCAATTAACTGGAGTAGCAACACATTCAATCTAATGGGGGCCAGACAGAGACTGCATAATTCTTGGGAGCACAAGTTGATTATGCAGTTAAGTGATATGCACTTAAGAGAAGTGCACCACATCTATCTGATCCCATTTCTTCCAATAGATTCTTCATGGCACTTTACTCCAGCCTTTCTGCTTTTATGGTCAAACATATTCTAACCTGTATCCACTTGAAATGAGAACCTTACAGTTCATATGTAGATTTGGGATTCATTTCTTTTAAGAACCAACCTTTAAAAATCTTAACTCTTGAATGCAAAAATGGATAGGCATGTGAGACGGGAAAGGGGCGAATCAGGGGGCTCAGTATGTCTGGGTCTTGAAGATAGGGAACAATACCTGAATTGTACAATTTAGGGTGCTTCGTTTTCAGTTTCTTTCTTTCCCCTTGGTTAGGAAGTTGTGTTTCAAATGCAAACGTGAGGTGCATGAAAAGATTTCTTTTTTAAAAGCAACGGGCTTTGCAGTATTTTTTTTTTTTTAACTTGAAAATGGATATTGTAGAAAGGGGGCCCTTTTACGAGAAACTCCAATTAAATGACAGTTCATTGAGTGTGGCTAGTTTTAAGTTACTCTGATGATGATGGATCGTTAATTTAATTTGGCAGGTTTTACTGGTTTACTGTATGCTTGCTGTATGCCCTGGATCGACCTAAATCCTTTGGGGGACCCCCAGAAGTATAAAATATGGCTGCCTGTCCTCAACCTTCTCAGTAGGTCATGAGTCATGCGTACAAAGTAATTGAGGAACAATAAAACACAGCATATGATTAGGTGTCCACTATGGTTGTTAAAGATGAAAAGAAATCAGAGAAGGGAGGAAAATAAACTGGGCTGGAGTTTTTCATCACTAGAGGGAGACAGAGGGAGAAGCAAGGGTCGGAGCTTCACATGTTAGGTCAATCAAAACTACTCTGCAAAGCTACTCCTGTCCCAAATTTACAGATGAAGAAACTGAGGCTCAGAGAGTTGAAGGAACTTGTTCATGATGCACAGGTAGTAGGAAATAAAGCTAGAATTTAGAATCAGGTCCACCTGTCTCCACGCTTCCTCCTTGGAGGTGTTCAAGTGGGAAGCCATGGCAGACAGGCTGTGGAGGATTCAGACACCTGTTGGGAGAATTAATTGTATGTTCATCACCATCTCTCCCAGCCCTGTGGTCCTATGGTCTGGAAAGATTTCAAGAAGCAGGTGGGAGCTGTGGTCTCAGTTTTAAAAGAACTCCTTCTTATCCCTTTAGCAGAAGAGATCCCAGTCTTATAGACACAAGTCTTCCTGAGTTAAATGCATTTCCACAAGTTTAGCAAAACCAAATGTGGTGACAGAGCAAAGAAGAGAGTGACTTAGTATTGGGACTGTTGTGGTAGGCGAGGAAGAGAGAATAACAAAGATTGTCATATTATCATCAAATCTCCTTTCCCTGGAGGAGAAGATGCTCCTGGCCCTGGAGTGGAGAGCCAGGTGTGGCTGGGCCCTGTTGGGACCAAATGGGTCCCTATGTTTTAGGTTTGTATCAAAAGCACTTCAGGGCTTTCTGCTACTCAGTAATTTACTCTTTACCCGTATTCATTATCTACTGCTGTGTAACAAACTTAGCCACTTGAAGCAACAACCTTTAGTTATGTCACAGTTTCTGTGGGTATGGAGTACATGCATGGGGTGGCTGGTTTCCTTGCTCAGAATCACCAAGACTCAATCAAGATGCCATCCAGGGGTACCTTCTCATCAGGAGGCTCAACAAGGGAAGAATCTACTTGGAAGCTCATTGAAGTTGTTAGTGGAATTCAGTTCCTTGCAGCTCTGGGACTTGTGGTTTCTGTCTTCAGTGGCACTTTGCTTTTGGAGAGCACTTTGTAGTTTGTAAATGCTTTTCCAGTCTAAAATTAACCACATGTATTTTCTGCCTATTCTCAGCTAAGGATTCTACCATTCAAACAGTTGTCTAAGCCAAAATCCTGAAAGTCACCCCTGATTTCTCAATTCATCAGCAAATCCTATGGGCTATACTTCCAAAATAACTCCTGCATCCAACAGCTAGTTTCCATTTCGTAGTCCCCACTGTTGTCTGAGCCAGTATCATCTCTCAGTCGACCTGCTATAACGAGTTTCTCACTGCTCTTCCTGTTTGCTTTTCCTTGAGTGCTCCTCAAACCCATTCTCCACTGAGCAGCCAGGGTGGTCTGTGAGAGATGGAAATAAGGTCATGTCACTTCCTTACTCAAAAATCTTCCCATGACTTGTCATTGCAGTTACAGTAAAATCCAAATTTCAATCCTCTGTGATCTGGTCCCTTCTTGCCTCTTTGATTTTACATCTTATCATTCTCCTTGGTCATCATGTTTTACCAACCATGGCTTCCTTCTATTCCTCAAATGTGCCATGACCTTGTCTGCCTTACAGTCTTTGCACTTGTTGTTCCCTTCACCTGGAGCTCACTGTCCTTGGACTTGCACATGGCTGGATCCTTTTCATTAATCAGGTCTCAGTTCAACATCTCACTTTACAGAGAACATCTCTCACCACCTTTTGCAAAGTAACAATTACTTCTCAATCTAAAATCCCGTATCCCATTACTTAATTTCCTTTTGCTCATGTCACTTATTGCTGTCCAAAATATCTTCCTTTTTCCTTCCTTCTTTCTTTCTTTCAATGGTTTATGTGTCAACTTTCCTGGGATACAAGGTGCCCAGATTAAACATTGTTTCTGGGTGTGTCTGTGATGGTACTTCCAGATAAGAGTAGCATTTGAATCAGTGGATTCAGTAAAGCACATTGCCCCACCTAGTGTGGGTGGGCCTCATCCAATCTGGTGAGAGCCTGAATGGAAGAAAAAGACAGAAAGAAGGAATTTGCTCTTTGCCTGACCGATTGAGCTGCAGACTTCGGTCTTCTACCCTCAACTGAGAGTTACACTGCTGGCTCTCTGATTCTCAGAATTACACCCTGGGTTTCCTGCATCTCTATCCTTGATAGCAGATCATGGGACTTGGCCTCCGTAATTATATGAACCAATTCCTTATTATCAATCTGATCTTTTTAATAATTAAATCCTTATGTATCTCCTATTGGTTCAGTTCTCTGGAGAACCCTGACTAGTACATTTTCTCCCTCCCTCCTTCCTTCTCCCTCTTTATCTCTTTCGCTCTCTTTACTTATATATCTATTTTATACATCATTATTGCCTTCTTTCTAGAATATAAACTCCATGAGGGAGTTTTAGCACTATGACTGGCACATACTAAATGTTTAATAAGAACGTATGCAATAAATAAGCGAACCTTTTGATGAGGGTAAGAGACAGGTTGTTAATTCCCATTTTTATCAGAAACATTAGGCCACTTGCCCAAAGTGAAAGTATCATCCAGTGTTTAGCCATGAGCTCTTCAAAGGGCTGGATTATGTTTTACGCATTTTTCTTGCCCAGCTGGTATACGGTTCCTGGGAACAGGATAGAGTAGTGGTTAGTTAGTTGGAGTCCCGACTCTGCCATTTACTGTGTGACCCTGGGCAGGGTATTTAACTTTTTTGAGGCACAATTTCGTCATGGAAATACATATTAAATAAATAAATATTCCTCAGTGCAAATAAAAATAGTACATACTTCGTAGGGTGATGAAGAGTAACACAATCAGGCCAAGCTCTTAGCTCACCACATGACACATATTGAAGGCAATACATTTTCATTTTCTTCTTTGTCTCTTTTTTCTCTTTGTAGGCTTTCAGTTAATTTTGAGCCAAATCATTCATTTTTCTGTAGCTTTCAAACTGTGTCAATGAATCAACTTATTTACTTTCAGTTTCTCTAACCCCAAGCAAGGATACTTTCTTGACTTCACACCAATGTGAGTGGCAACCACACCATGCAAACCAGCAACTCTGCCCAACTGGAAGATGCTCCCATTCCCCCTTCCAGCCTTCTGTGAGCTTCATGGCTGAGGGCCTGGTAAAGGGGGGGAGCTGCTATGGGTGGTTGAAGCTTTGCTTTGGGTGGAAATATTTCAGACCCTGAGCACTTGCAGGGAGTCCACCTCCATACTGGATTTTTAGAATCCCTCTTGTGGTGCTTTCTTTAGAGATGGAGAGAACGCTTCTCTCTCTCTTATCTTCTCCTATTTCCTTTCTCTTTTCTCCTTTGCCCAGTCACTGCCACCTTCCTATTTTGGCTTCCCCCATCTATGTGTCAACATATTAGCTCTACTCAAAACCTTCTGCCTTTGAATCTCTTTCTTTACCGAATCTGCCCGAAATGCAGCAATGACAGAGTTGTGGGATGTCAAACAGGAGTCAGATGGGCCTGTGTTGATGTTGAAGTGATTTGCTACTTGTTACCTTTGTGACCTTGTGCAAGTTCTTTAACTTCTTGGAGCCTCTATTTTCTCATTGGTAGAATAAGAATAATGTCTACCTCACAGTTTATCAATGAATATTTGATAAGTTACCTAGTAGATGTTTAAGCAGTATTAGTTTCATCTCCCATCTCCATGTCCCAACCAAATGGACAGATTTGAATCTCACTCCAAAAATCAGAGTCAAACTAATGTTCACCACTGCTCTATTTATAATAGTCATGGATTAGAAGCAACCAAAATGTCCTCTAATAGGTGAATGGATAAACTGTGGGTTTAGTGTAACCATACAGTGGAATACTACTCAGCAATAAAAAGGAATGACCTATGAATGCACACAGCAACATGATGAATCTCAAAAACATTATGCTAAGTGAAAGAAGACATACACAAAAGGGTGTATACTCTGTAATTCTGTTTATATGAAATGTTAGACGAGACAAATATAATCTACGGTAGAAGGCAGATCAGTGGTTGTCTGGGGAGAGGGGTGAGAGTGGGATCTGATTGGCACAAAGAAACGTTTTTGGATGATGGAATCCATGAAAGTGATTATGGTGGTGGTTGCATAAGTCTATGGCTTTGTCACAAGTCATGGGTATGTACAATTAAAATGAATGCCTTTTACTCTATGTAAATTCTACCTCCATAAAGTTGAGTTAGAGAAATAAGAATCAAGAGAAATCGACAACCTGGATAACTTGCTCTTCACGGTACCTGGCAATGTGATTTTTCCTTTAACACTCATCATCAGAAAAACAATTCCTTTGTTGTACAGATATTCCAGTAAGTGGTATTAGCCACTCCTTGGAGTGAGGAGGAGTTTGGGTGCAGAGTGTGGTGCTTTCATGGTTTGGGAAGGAGAACATCTGTTGTCTCCCACCAGCCTTGTTCCTTTGTTCCCCAAGGGTCTGGGGTGTGTTCTATTACTTTATTAAGCCTTCTCAAGTTCCGCCCATCTTCTTTCATCCCCCACTTTCCCCTTTCCTTTTCTTCCTTTCTTTGTATTTCTTTGCCTGCCAAGTTCTGTGAGGTTCTGAATCACAGAGAAACAGATCACTTCACATTAATCTGAAAAGCCAGGTTCAAACAGGAAAAGTAAGCAGGAAGTTTTCAGATGATTGTCTTGAGATAATCCAAGACAAAGTTCTGCTTTTTAGCCTTGTTCTCATAATAATCTGGGTTTCTTAGCCTGAATAATTAAGGCTAATTCTTCGTTACTCTCTTCATCTGTGCCAATGGAGCTCCCGGGTGTCTGGAATTTGTTGATGAGGAAAAATGTTATAGAAATACTTTGGAATCAATCGTAATGAGCAAATTTTTAAAAGAAATTATTAAAAAGTTATCATTGTAAAGTGCCCAGAAATTACCATGTTACTTCTTTGCTGAGTATCTTTCTCATTTATTTTTTATATTTTTATTTCTTACATTTTAACATCAATATGTACTGTTCTATAACTTGCTTTTTCTAATTACCAATACACTTATAAATTTTTCATGTCTATACATACATTAATTTGAACCATATAAAATTGCTGTTTCTATAGATCTATACAGGAAAGAATTGTTAACCTAATACATTTACTCCAGTATTTTAATGGATACATAGTATTGCATTATATGGTTATACCTTAATTTAAAAAAAACATTCCCCTATTGATGGACATTTAGTTTGTGTCTATTTCATTTTGCCAATACAAACAGAACCATAATGAATACACACACACACACACACACACACACACACTACACACAAATGTGTGTAGTGTGTGTGTGTGTGTGTGTGTGTGTATATATAATGTCTTTGCACATAAGTTTATATATGTCTTTGTGTTAATACAGTCATAAATATCTTTGTGTATGTGTATATCCTTGAATGTATATACATACACATGTACAAAATATTTGGGTATATTTATCAGTTTTTCTGTGGAATAGATTGGATTTCAATTTCATTTCAATTACTACCAGTGTATTTTATTTTAATTTTCTAATTTTTTAAATGTTTAAAATTTTTTTATTTTTTTAAATTTACTTATTTATTCTGAGAGAGAGTGGGAGGGGCAAAAAGAGAGGAAGAGAGAAAGAGTCCCAAGCTGGCTCTGTAGTGTCAGTGCAGAGCCCAATGTGGGGCTTGAACTTATGAGATCATGACCTGAGCTGAAACCAAGAGTCCGTCGCTTAACCGCCTGAGTCACCCAGGTGCCTCCCTACCAGTGTATTTTAGAAGGAAGATAAGAGGTAACACTGTAGATATTTTTAACCAGAATAGAATGGTGCAAAGTTAAGCCATGGAGATGTTTACTCATAATAGACAAATTTTCTGCAGTTATTATTAACGTTTCAGAAAATACTGTTTTCTTCCAGGTATGTAAATTTTGTGTTCACTGTGGTAGCATAAGCAGGTGGGTGGAAAAGTGCCCAGTCCGTTATGCATGACCATGAAAGTACCGTCGTCCCTAAACATACAGCTTCCTTCTCCAGTACATTTATTAAATCTGTTCCAATTAATTGCCTGTTCGATGCTCAGGTGGCTGCCGCAAAACTGATGCTCATTGGAAGCTGCAAGAAAAGATCAGAGAAATGTAAACGATTGACGATCCAACAAGAGGGCATTGTCCCCACTGGAAATTCATTAGGGGGAAGGACTTTGGTGCATATAAATAGAGTTTTGAAGGAGGCATCTCCATTAGTGGCTCAGGATACCCTGCCCATGTGGAGAGATCTGGATTGCTCAGTAGCAGTAAGGAGATGCTAAAATGCTGAGACCCTTCCAGGTCACTCAGACTTAAGGTTTTCTGTGTTGAGATCCATTGGCGTAATTATTAGTAATCAGTAAGTGGTTCATAGGCTACCTACAATAGGCTACCTGTTTCCTCTGAGGGTGCTAACCTAGTTAGGGTCATTGACTACCTGATGAAAGTGCTAGTCCCGCCTGATACTTAGAGGTTAAGTACTATATTATCCACCACATTGGATTCAAGCAAGCTCGTTTGAAGTGTAGGGTGTGTGTGAAGTGACCACGGACATTTTCAGTTGTGTGGAGACCTTCAAGCCCTGAGAGCTGTGCTTTTAATCTCAACCCTCATTTTCATGAGGAATATCCCATGTCGGGCAACAAAATGGAGAGGCCATAGTGATAAGAGCTTTCATTTCTGGTTTTCATTCTTAGGACACTGGTTTTCACTCTTAGGTTTGAAGAGGCCTAATTATGCCATGGACACAAGCAAAGACAGTGAAACAGATCCTTCTGAGTAGTGTGTTTTAGTATAATTGCCTCTTCCAGATTTTCTCAAGGAAAAAACATTTGCTTTTTGGCATTTGGTCTTAGTATTAGGACAACTTACAGACTGTGGGCAAAGGCTTTGTGAAAACAGGCATATTGATGCATAAGGTTAGGCTTTTTTTTTTTAAGGTGAAAATAAAATTTGGATTTAAAAATTACTTTAATGCATTTAGTGAATACTCTTTTTTAAAATTTTTAAAAATTTTTAAAATTTTTTAAAAAAATGTTTATTTATTTTTGAGAGAGAGAGAGACACAGAGAACAAGCTAGGAGGGGCAGAGAGAGACAGGGAGACACAGAATCCGAAGCAGGACCCAGGCTCTGAGCTGTCGGCACAGAGCCTGACATGGGGCTCGAACTCACAAACCGTGAGATCGTGACCCGAGCTGAAGTCAGACACTTAACCAACTGAGCCACCTAGGCGCCCCTACTCTTTTTTTATTTTTTATTTTTGAGAGAACAAGAAAGACAGACAGACAGAGCGTGTGAGCAGGCAAGGGGCAGAGAGAGAGGGAGACACAGAATCTGAAACAGGCTCCAGGCTCTGAGCTGTCAGCACAGAGCCCGATGCAGGGCTTGAACTCACAAACTGCGAGATCATGACCTGAGCCAAAGTTGGACGCTGAACCTACTGGGCCACCCAGGTGCCCCCATTTAGTGAATACTTTTAATGTTTTGGAAGAATGTTATACTGAGTTAGACGTCACAGGTACTTCTTGAGGACCTCCTGAGTTTAGTGCTACAGATGCAATCCCAGACCTTGAGGAGATCAAGTCCAGAAAAGAGGTTGTATCCTGATTTTTTTCAATCTTCATATTTATAATGTCAAAATAGGAGATTGTATTAAGAATTTATGTTTCTTTAAAGCTTTAAAGTGGAATGTTAGAAAGAAGAGTCGGAGCCCTGGAATCCTAGCATCTTTGACCTTTAAATTGTAGATCATGAACTTCCCAAAATAGTTTAAAGTTAACCTGCAATGGAGTCATACGAAGCACGGGGATGGCCATCGCACACCTTCAAAGTCTCTCTGACTCTTTCCCTGCCCTCTCGGTGAGAATTCCTACCATTTTCATTGCTTTCAGAAAGTCCTAGAAGTCTTCAAGGAGGTTCTCACGCATGCATACTCCACCTACCAGTCCTTGGTTACTTGTGGTGGCCTCCATTTTGTTCCTTACTTCTCTAGCTCCTTGTAATGAATCTCCTTTCATGCGCTCAGTCACCAGAGACCCTCTAGTTGCAGACCCACCCAAAGCCCCCAGTGGCCGCTGGTGCCGGCTGGCCTGTATGGCCATGCCTTTGTCGACACCTCCACCAATTCTAGTGCTGCCACCCACCCTCCTACAGATATGGTCAACACCTTTCCTCTCTTCCCCTGCCTGTGGCCAAAAGGCTCTAAAACAAAACCAGAGCAGACACCTGGATCCCGTTAGCGATCTGTTCAGGAGCCAAGTAAACAAGGAATTTCTGAGTCACAGCCTTTCAGTCCCCCACTTTATAGCTTTCTGCTTGCTACCTCATCAGGCAGGAGAGGCCTGACATAAGAAGCTCTATCTTTGAGTCAGATGCCCCAACCCGGGCCCCATTTCTGCTCTCATTTACCATCCCCCTGGGAAGAGCCGATTCCACTCCAGAGCGATTTGGAGAATCTATTGTGTAGGTGTGTTTGCAATAAGGCACATGCCTATGCTCCCCACACCCCTAAAATTAGCTCAGAGAAACATCCTTTTTTTTCCTACAGTCAGCTCTTACTGCCAAGGAGGAGCAGATTTCCTGAGGCTGTTTGTCCCAGACCTTCCCATTCCCAGTAGGGGGTCTGGGCTGCCTCATTTTATAGCCTGCCTTAGAAAAGAGAACAGTCTGCTTTGGTCAAGAGGCTAAGAATCCCAGCACACAGAGCAGTTAGGAGCAGAGGCTTTGGGGGCCAGACCCCGATTCTGCCACTTCCTAGCCAAGCTAACACCGTCCCTGTGTCTGTAAAGTGGGTAAATCCCTGCGATGGTACGTGAACCCTAAGGTAGGGTGTATAAACTGTGTTTAGCTTTGACTCACAATAATCACGCAGTTATTGGTTGCTACTAATAAGAACAAAAATAGCTAAGTGGTGTTTTTTTTTTAACAGTAGGATGTATGGCAGTAGTGTTCTATCTTCCTCTCTCCAGCTTCCTATTCTCTGCAGTCCATTTTTTTTTTACATTTATTTCTTTTTGAGAGACCGAGACGGAGCCCAAGTGGGGGGAGGGGCAGAGAGAGAAGGAGACACAGAATCTGAAGCAGGCTCTAGGCTCTGAGCTGTCAGCACACGGCCTGACGCGGGGCTCAAACTCACAAACCGTGAGATCATGACCTGAGCTGAAGTCGGACGGTCAACCGACTGAGCCACCCAGGTGCCCCTCTGCAATCCATTTTCATTCAGTTACCAGATTCATCTCCCCCAGAACATTTTATTTATTTATTTTGAGAGAGAGAGAGAGAGAGAATTAGCGTGTGTACGAATGGTGGAGGGGCAGAGAGAGAGAGAGACGGAGAGAGAGAGAATCCGGAAAGGCTCTGAGCTGTCAGCACAGAGCCCCAGGCAGGGCTCTATCTCATAAACCGAGAGATCATGACCTGAGTGGAAATCCAGAGTCAGACGCTTTACTGACTAAGACACCCAGGCGCCCCAGAACATTTTGATTATATTGGTCCTCTATGTGAAAACGTTAGATGTGCCTCCTAGTACTCACAAATAAAGTCTGAAGTCCTTCTCTCTGCTCAGAGCTTTGATCTGGCCCCAGCACAACATTACCTCCTTTTCTCCACTACTCCTCTTCACACATCCTCCGCTCCAATTAAAATCAGCCCACATTCTGGAAGTACACCCACACACCCTGCACACTGCTTGTTCTTTTATCTGGAATCCAGATCTCATCTCTTCTTTGCGCCTGGCTCAAGTATCACCTCCTCCGCCCAGCCCATAGTACACCCCATAGCTCATTATGGACTTTACAGACTTAGGTGCATTTACTCTGCCTCACCACACAGTTATCTCTGCAAACTTTGTGCTTCAAATTTACACATATATCTCATGCATCAGATGATTGATGATAGGATCTGTCTGATGATGCATCTTCATATTCCTAAACCCGGGTTTCTTGAACTCAGCACTATTGACATTTGGGGCAGAATAAAATTTTGTTGTGGGAGATGTCATGCGTATTGCAGACGATTCAGCAGCACCTGTGGTCTCTATTCACTAGATGCCAGCAGCATCCCCTCACCCGAGTTGTGACAACCAAAAAAGTTTTCAGACATTGTCAAATATCCCCCAGAAGGCAAAATCATCCCCGTTTGAGAACCAGTGTCCTAGACCGAGTTTGGAGGTCTGAACATGGATGGTTCATGGCAAATGCTTATGAGAAGAGGGAAGGAGGTTAGCTTAGGCCCTTTTAATTTTAAATAGCAGTGAAATATATAATTAATGATATTCTTTCAGTAATTGGAAATAAAGTATAGAGCTCCCATGAGAACTCAGAACTAGAGATAAAGATCTGAATGTCACTGGCATAGAAGCAGCCGATAGGTATTTATTGTACAGCGTAGTGCTTAGGAGTCTGGAGTGAGGTAGGATTTGGGTTCTGATACTGGTCTCACCACTGTGAGCTGTTACCATGGGTGAGTACTTAAACCTCTCTGAGCTTCAGATCTCCTTCTGTAAAATGGGGATAATTGTAACCTACATGGAGTTGTTATGAATTAGATCATGTACTTACAGGGCTTAGCAGAGAGCCTGGAATGTAGTAAGCACCAATAATAGTTTAAAGCTATTTTTTTAAAATGTTTATTTTTGAGAGAGAGAGAGAGAGAGCGAGCACGCGAATGTGAGCTGGGGAAGGTCAGAGAGAGTGGGAAACACAGAATCCAAAGCAGGCTCCGGGCTCTGAGCTATCAGCACAGAGCCCGACATGGGGCTCAAACTCACAAACTGCAAGATCATGACCTGAGCTGAAGTCGGACACTTAACTGACTGAGCCACCCAGGTGCCCCCAGTTCAAAGCTATTATTAATATTGTGATTATTGTAATAATGATTCATTTCTAATCCCTTCAGAGGTCATGACAGTATTACTTCCATTTTATAAATGGGTTGTGGTTAGAGTCTGGATCTTTTGATCTCCAACTTTCCCTGGATCATATTCATTTGACATAACGCAAATGAAGTCATTTACAAGAAGGATCTTCACTTTATTTGGAGACTGAGCGCTAACTGCCTACAGCAAAAATTCCTTTTCAATTGGTAAATACCAGCTTCATCTGTAACTATCACTGGGAAGCTCAAGAACTGCTTATTAAGCACTTTGGGTAAGTAGATGTGCTAGCTACTGGATAGAAGACACCTGTGTTGCTAAAACAAAGCACCTGCCTGTTTGTAGGTTACAAGCCCACAAGTGCAAAGATTCTATCCTTTAGGCTTGAAAAAATGAATTCATAAGTTTAGCAACGGGTTGGCATCAGCTCCAGGCAGCATTTGATATTTGGAGTAAAGCAACATGAGCAGCTGCCTTGGCCCAGAGCAGAAGCTGGGACAGAAGCTCAGGGACAGGACAACAGGTAGGCAGGGAAGCCAATTTCCTCCTGAGATAGCCAATCAGCTGAGCATATCCATGCTGGCCAATCTACAGTAAAGTAGAATAAGTCTCTTGCTTTAGAAACCAAACTCCAGAGAGGTTAGGAAAATTTAGCCCCAAACCATTTCTATCATCAACAAACTAGTTGACTGCGGAGGGGTGGGGGAAATCCTCTCCATGCCTCTGTTTACTCACCTGCAAAATAAGGGCGCCAGATGAAACAGGTGACCCTTACTTTGTGCTGCTCACCTTGGAGGTGGAACACAGTACTAACGTAGATAGTGGAGGATTTTTGTAGCAATTACTAGCCATTAACAAAATGCTTGACAACTCATAAATATACCTGAAAAAGGGGGGGGGGGTTGTTTTGATCACATTCGGTCTCTGTTGTTTGATAGAGTGGATTTGTTCATGTATTCAATAATTGAGCACATGCTATGCGTTCTGTCTGTAGTAGAACCGAATACTGCCTTGGGCCTTCAAATGGGGCTTACCTTTAACTAAGAACAGGTTGTCGGAGGGCATGATGTCTTTTCTCCCCCAAAAGCAAATCCCTGTACTGAATAGGGCTTGCCGCTCCTGATCGGTGTTGGAGATCCCTACTTCCCAACTCCCCCCACCCCCTCCTCTTACCCGGTGGGGAAGGGCTGGGACAGGCACCGGCGGAGGTCCGTCCCCGCCCCCACCCGGTTTCTGCGGAAGCGGGGCATCTAAGCGGTGTGCCTTCCGATTCCTGCAGGTGGAGCCAAAGCCCCTGGCTGCGCCGCGGAGGCCGGCTTGCCGGGCAGCCCCGGCCAAGGTTCTTTCGCTCCCTGCCTCGCTTCCTCCCTCTTCCCGTCTCTCTTGTGCGGTCTCCCTCGACATCCAAACCAACCGAGTGCGTCTGAGGTGAAGTCGTGCCAGACTTGGAGCCGGCTGCCAGCTCCCTCTCAAGTCTTGGCTTCACAAAGGAAAGCAAATTACAAAAATGGAAATTTTCAAACTAGCGTTCAGTGGTATTCAAATCGACGTTTGGGTAGCACGCAGGCACAGACCGCGTTCGTGCTATTTTGCGATTAAAATGATACCGAAAATACCTCCTTGTTGGTTTTCATCTGCTAAAACGACTTGTATCTTTCCCTCTTCGAATGTCCCCTCTGTTCGGGGAGCGGCAACCCCCTGACCACTCTCGAATTGCTAACATTGGGATCATCAGCGGCTGCTGAAATCTCGCCCCTGCTGACTTTCCTAGAGTTGAACTTTGAAAATGCCTGCGCTTTTCATCCTGGAGAAATAGAAATGAAGTTTCTAGGTACTTTGCCAGGAAGTTCTGTGTTTTGTGTCAGGAACCACGAGTTCTGCGATAGCGCATAAATCCTCTACGTGTCATCTGGATGCAAGGAGAAAACCTGAATGTGTGCCTTGCTGGAGATGCCTGTTACCTCGTTCTCCCCTCCGCTTGCATTGAGTGCTCTGTCTTCCCCTTTTCATAGATGGTTTTAAAGTGGCCGTTGAGCTGGGTCTTGAATGGCTTTACTTATTGTCAAGTTAAAAAAAAAAAAAAAAAAGGCCTTACCATGTCCTCCTTGCTAATTTTTTGCGGTTGCTAGACAGGCCCTGTCCCAAGTGGGTTTGTGAGAAAGGCGCTCCCATTGCCGGCTCCCCCCACCCCCTGGATTGTACCCTGTCTTTCCTTGGAAGCTTTGGCTGTCTCCTTACACAGCTGTGTTTGCAGTGCCTGGAGACAGGTGGGGGAGCAGCCTCCAGCTGAAGCTGCCAACTCCCTCTCTAAGGACTGTCTGAATAGCTATTAAAAACAAATGTAAAGATCACACACGTACACATGCACACACACATGCACACACATACTGTATTTATTTATTTTTTTGGTGGCGGTCATTCACTATGCCTGACTGCTGTACGAGGGCAGCTGCACCAGTTTGCCAGACTAAGTGTCAGGATCATCCTATTATCTGCACTCTCCAGGCCACATAAGCATTACCTTGGGCCACTACTGCCTCTTTCTAGGTATATTAAAAGCTGGGTCCTGTGGCCTTGGCCAAGCTGTTGGACTGATTTTGACTGTGGGAGGGAGGACCGCCCATTTCAATAGGTCAACCTCAAACTTGCATGAACACAGGCAATATTCAGGCAGTAGTCACATGAAGAGGTTTTTGCTGATTTGGGCCCACCCAAATTAGAATTCCCTGTCTGGCTCAAGTGACAGCAGGTAAGTCAGACTAGATTGGTAGTGTTTTTCAGACTTCAGAATGGAAGGGTGACTTTTCCAACTTGGACCAGACACCCTGAGGTCTCTAGTCCCGAGTACCCAGTGCTCTTTGGGACTCTCATATCTTGGCTTGTGCTGTTGTCTTCTCTTGGAATATCTCCCCCATCCTCTTCTTTGCTTAGCAAACTCTTGTCTATCCTTCAAGACTTATCTCAAATGCAACCTCTCTGAAGGCCTTCGTAGCCACGCCCATGTGCCTGTCCCCCACTCCCCCAGAAAATTAATAATCCTATCATCTGCTAAATATAACTCTATTACTTGATCTATATAACATGCTGCACTGTATTAGACATTTTTTTTTATGCCTCTTTCTCCCCTGATAGAATATACTCTTTGCAAAGGCAGGGAACACATCTTATTTACCTCATATGCTCCACACTAAAAACACTCAGGAAAATCTATTGAATGAATAAAGAAATAAACTTGGTTTTCAAATATTTTCAAAGGAGCAATTTTTTTCCCAGATTCTCCTAGTTCCACTGCCAGACATCTATGACCGTGTCTGTAGAGGTGAGAGTAAATATTTTAAGTTTATGTTAAAGTCTGATTTTCATATCTCAGAGACATTCTCCTGCTTATGGTAAGAAAAGTTTGGTGTGGGGGCGCCTGGGTGGCTCAACTGATTGAGTGTCCAACTTCCGCTCACGTCACGATCTCTCATCCCGTTTGTTCGAGCCCCGCGTAGCATTGGGCTTTGTGCTGACAGCTCAGAGCCTGGAGCCTGCTTCACTTTCTGTGCCTCCCTTTCTCTCTGCCCCTCCCCCCACCTCAAAAATAAATAAACATTAAAAAGTATTTTTTAAACAGTTTGATGTACATGTAGGTGGAAAATTTCTCTGTATCCCCACCATCTGATTAAGGCATCTGTTCCTTAAAATCTGATGAGAGCAGAGTATCACTACAGACATGGGAGCTTGTGAGAGTGATGTAGTTCTATCCCTGTGGGGTACTCTTATGAGTTATGCTAACAGGTTAGTATTTACTAGACTTTATTCATTAAGCTGCTGAAGCCACAAACCTGAAGATTTCCTTGGGCTTCCTCTCCTTCACTTCCCAGGTCCAGTTATCACTAAGTTATGTCACTTCTCCAAAATATAGCTCACAGGTGTCCACTGCTCTTCACCTCTGCCATTGCTCCATTCGAAGCCACTAGTATTTTTGATCTGGACAATAGTCAAGGTGTTCTAGTTAGCCTTTCTGCTTCTTGTCATGCTTGCCTCCCATTATGTCACTCCCTGACCTACCACCTTTGAATGGCTGAACAATCCTTCTATAATCTTAGCATAATCGTTTACATGGCAAAGTTTGATCTGTCTCTTGCCTATCTTTTTAGCTTCTTTTTCACTGAATATATTAGCCTTCAGATCCTTGAATTTGCCAAAGTCTTGTCTACTTCAAGGTTTATCTATATGCTTACTTCTCCTGGGAATATGTATCCACTCTCTTGGATTGCTTCTCATCTTTCAAGGATCAATTTCAATGGTCCTTTCTTGGAGATGTGTTCCCTGCTTCTCTTCCCCTCTCCATCTCTCCTGGATAAATCAGACCCCCATTTTTGTCCTTCCTGATGCTCTACTTTTTCTTTAAAAAAAATTTTTTTTAACATTTACTCATTCTTTGAGAGACAGAGAGAGAGAGAGAGAGAGAGACAGAGCATGAGTAGGGGAGGGGCAGAGAGAGAGGGAGACACAGAATCCGAAGCAGGCTCCAGGCTCTGAGCTGTCAGCACAGAGCCGGACACGGGGCTGGAACTCACGAACTGCAAGATCATGACCTTAGCCGAAGTTGGACGCTTAACCAACTGAGCCACCCAGGTGCCCCTCTACTTTTTCTTCATGTTAATTATCACAGGTTATAGTTATAAAACTATTGATGTTTTCATTATTTTATGCCTGTCTCTCCATCCACAGTTGATCACATGAAAGCAGGGATTATATCTCTTTATTTAAAAGAGTTAATCTATAGATCCAGTGTCTAACATATGGTAGGTAGTCAAAAAATACTCTTTAGATAATTCTGCAATGAGAAATGCTAGCAGGTCATGTGTAACAGTCCTGTGACATGAAAATAGTTTCATGCAAAAAAAAAAAAGGTAATCTGAAATATCTGAAATGAGACTCAAAGATGTTTATGTGCATGGAACAAGCAAGGGGAAGACTTGAGTTATGATATGATATCCCACGGCCTTTCTCCACTGCTATTTGAAAAATAAGAAGAGAACAAGAACAAAAATATTTGTTTTACAGCTCTACCAAGAGTCAGCCCTCCCCTTTCTCTCCCCCTTGCATCAAGTACATCCTGTACTTTTGGCAACATGTTGACTGGATATTTAAAAGCTGTGAACTGTTCTGAAAATTTCACATACTGGGTTATGGGCCATGTGTGTTTGATCAAAATTCAATTACTACACTGTACCATACTTGGAAACCTATCATCCCAAGTTATGAAGTATGACGAAATAGGCAAACCTAATTGGTTCAGTATGGGAACAGTATCAACCAACCTTGTTATGATAAATAGCTTCCTGTGTTAAAGGTTCTCTAGAGCTTATAAGTATCTTGGCTCACCTCCTTCAGTGGAATAAGAATATTGCTCCCAGGGACCCCCTCGATCACCGTCCCTCCGATGCAACAGCAGTTCAGAGTTTTCTTCAACTTGCTGCCCCTGAAAAAGAAAAATGCTGTGCAATTTCTCCTCTTCCTTTCCATTTCTTCAGTTAGAATTTGAGTACCTGGGAACTTCTTTAGCTTTATTTTTCTTGAGAAAAGCCATTAAAAAATTATGAAGCATTCCAAATACAGAAAACTAGACAAAACATCAGAAATACCTACCGCCTAGAAATAACAATAATTTTTTTCCTATTTCCATTGGCTTTTTTGTCTTTGTTTCTTATGTATTCTTTATTCTCTCTTTGGGAGCAATGATAGACTACCTCTCATTAAAGCACAGTTTTCATGAGCTTTATCAACTAAGTGCTGACATACTTTGATACACTTGAATCAGGAGGATGTACATATTGTTACAGAGAAGTACCTGTAAGTTGCAAGTCTTCTCATGTGTTGAGATGGACTCAATAAGGATTGCTCATCTATGTTGTAGATGAGATCACAAGGATTCATAGAGGAGTAAGGTTTCTGGAGGTGTGGGGAGAGAGATCAAGAAATTGTCTTAACAGTTTTGAAAGGATAGAAAAAAAGGAAAATATTTCTGTGCTTTGTGGTCATCATGGGCATACGAACACAATTTTTCTTTAGAAGTGACATTTTGGATTGGGTTGTAAGTATTTCCTTCTAATGTTCTTTTTTTTTTAATTTTTTTTTAATGTTTATTTATTTTTGAGAGACCGGCAGAGACAGAGTGTGAGCGGGAGAGGGGCAGAGAAAGAGGGAGACACAGAATCCGAAGCAGGCTCCAGGCTCTGAGCTATCAGCACAGAGCCCGAAGCAGGGCTCGAACTCATGAACTGTGAGATCATGACCTGAGCTAAAGCTGGACACTTAACCAACTGAGTCACCCAGGAGCCCCCTCCTTCTAATGTTCTAAGTAAAAGGCAAAACAATTGGGTGATAGCCATCTTAACTTCTGAAAAACAATCAGTAGCATTGGCTTTTTCCTCAGAAGACAGTTGTAAGTCCAGAAAGATGTTGCGATTGCTTTCTCAAGTTTGCTCTCATTCCCTGTTTCTATTAGACCATCCTCCTTAATCTCTTACCAAGAAAGCATGAAACCAAATCTACATTTCTCCCTCAGAAAAACATTTGTGTTCCGTAAAAAGTTCTTTTGGTAAAAAGCAAGGGCCTGAGTCTGTCTTTGACAACAATTCATCAATCATGAATGCTGCAATACATAACCAAGGCACAGAGAAAGATCCTTGGTGAGGGTTAATAGGCATCCCACACAAAGGAAAAGTGAATATACTGTGTGGCTTAGCAGTTTGAAATCACAATGCTGCCAAGATTAGATTAGAGACGTTCTTGCTCTCTGCAGTACCATTAGGTTTACTTTAGAAATTGCAATTAGCTTAAAAGTTGTGATTTCTAAAATGACCCACTTGCCTTTCTCGTTTTCCTCTATCAGGTAGATGCGAGTATCGTAATCCTTACGTAATTTCTAAATAGAACTTCCAGCAACACGCGCTCCCTGAGAGCTGTAAACCTCAAAAAATAGAATGTCACTGTAGGCACTTATGCTAATAAGTGCCTACATAATTTTTTTCACTTAACAAATGTCTGATTTTGGCAAATCAGCTTTTTTTTTTTTATTGAAACTTGCTTGATTGAATAGCACAGGATCTGCCAGAATACTACTACTGTCTTTGTACAGTAATTAAAGAAACAGTTCTTGTCATTCTAACAGGGACCAGGCTCTGCCTGCCTGTAATAAAGTTAAATGATAAAGAATACATAAAGCAAAAACTAAAGGGAAGTCAGTTACTAGCACATGGTTATTCCAGATGAATAGTAGACAAAATGCAGTGGTATGTTTTATAGAAAATGTTGAAAAAGTTAACAAAATTATATCAACATTTCCAATTTAATGAAATAATCATTTCAGGAAAAGAAATTCTTCCAGACTTCAAGCCGTATTACAAAGCTGTAATCATGAAGACAGTATGGTACTGGCACAAGAACAGACACTCAGATCAGTGGAACAGAATAGAGAACCCAGAAATGGATCCACAAACGTATGGCCAACTAATCTTTGACAAAGCAGGAAAGAATATCCAAAGGAATAAAGACAGTCTCTTCAGCAAGTGGTGCTGGGAAAACTGGACAGCAACATGCAGAAGAATAAATCTGGACCACTTTCTTACACCATACACAAAAATAAACTCAAAATGGATGAAAGACATCAATGTAAGACAGGAAGCCATCAAAATCCTTGAGGAAAAAGCAGACAAAAATCTCTTTGATCTTGGCCACAGCAACTTCTTACTCAACACGTCTCTGGAGGCAAGGGAAACAAAAGCAAAAATGAACTACTGGGACTTCATTAAAATAAAAAGCTTCTGTACAGCAAAGGAAACAATCAGCAAAACTAAAAGGCAACCGACAGAATGAGAGAAGATATTTGCAAACAACATATCAGATAAAGGTTAGTATCCAAAATCTATAAAGAACTTAGCAAACTCAACACCCAAAAAACAAATAATCCAGTGAAGAAATGGGCAAAACACATGAATAGACACTTCTACAAAGAAGACATCCAGATGGCAAACTGACACATGAAAAAATGCTCAACTTCACTCATCATCAGAAAATACAAATCCAAACCACAATGAGATACCACCTCACACCTGTCAGAATGGCTCACATTAACAACTCAGGCAACAACAGGTGTTGGCGAGGATGTGGAGAAAGAGGATCTCTTTTGCATTGTTGGTGGGAATGCAAGCTGGTACAGCCACTCTGGAAAACAGCATGGAGGTTCCTCAAAAAACTAAAAATAGAACTACCCTACGACCCAGAAATTGCACTACTAGGCATTTGTCCACGGGATACAGGTGTGCTGTTTCAAAGGAGCACATGCACCCCCATGTTTATAGCAGCACTATCAACAATAGCCAAAGTGTGGAAAGAACCCAAATGTCCATCGATGGATGAATGGATAAAGAAGATGTGATATATATATATATATATATATACACACACACACACACACACACACACACACACACAATGGAATATTACTCAGCAATCAAAAAGAATTAAATCTTGCCATTTGCAACTATGTGGATGGAACTAGAGGATATTATGCTAAGTGAAATTAGAGAAAGACAAATATCAAATGGCTTCACTCATATGAGGACTTTAAGAGACAAAACAGATGAACATAAGGGAAGGGAAACAAAAGTAATATAAAAACAGGGAGGGGGACAAAACAGAAGAGACTCTTACATATGGAGAACAAAGTGAGGGTTACTGGAGAGGTTATGGGAGGGGGGATGCGCTAAATGGGTAAGGGGCACTAAGGAATCTACTCCTGAAATCATTGTTGCACTATATGCTACCTAATTTGGATGTAAATTAAAAAATAAAATAAAATGAAATAAAATAAAATTCACAAAAAATTTTTAAATCTATTTCCTAGAAAGCCACAATAGTTTGAAAAAATTCTTGCATTTAAAGTTTAAAATTGGTTCTGCTCTAAAAATTGGAGTAATCTGTTCCAAATAGCATGTGAACTTTTTCAAATGATTGTGTCGTTGTTGTTTTTTTAAGCAAAAGCTTCAAAGCTGATGTCTTCATCAAATAAACAGTGCATGAATTGTGACTTTGAAGAAATTGATCATTTATTTTCTCTGTAATTACTGTATATGTAATATATTTTCACTCTGTAACTAACTTACCATTTCTGTATGCAAAATGTTAAAGGAAATTTAGAAAAATCTTATTTCTGAAGTTACTTTAACCTTGACTTTTTAGAAATAACACATGAGCACAACCTGTATCAAGTGCTAACAACCTATAATTATCCATTACAAATCTGAACTGGATACCATTGAAAAAGGTATAAAGGCTGAATTCCTAGAAAAATTAAAAAAATTTAAAATTAAAAAAATTAAAAAATAAAAAGAAATTCTTCAGTTTCTCTCCTTGGGAAAAGTTGATGTTTCCTTCATAAACTTCAGTGTCTTATTTTAAAACCTAGCTTCACCAAATACAGGTCAAACCCTATAGTAAACATCAGTTTTAAGACAACAATTTTCTCAATAATTACAATGAACACTTTACTGTAGTGAAAGTAGTTCCAAGCTTTGGGAAAGACCACATTACATTGTTTAAATGATGCTGACAGAAGTAAAATTTCCTTTATGGATTCAGTGTGCCAAAGTGTGGCCTCCCGCTTTTCCTCTGATGGTCTTTTTCTCCTACCTCTCTGTATCCATCTACCTTGGCTACTATATATCTTCTTGTTTCCAACATGGCAAAAAGGGCCTAAGGGTGTTGACAAGTCTCTCACTAAACCTCGCCCAGAAGCCATAATATAAAAAATACGGTTTGATATTTTTAGGTGGAGTTGAAGTGCAGGAGTAGTGCTCTGCAAAGGAAGGAGGCAGCACCATATTAACCATCTTAAAAATGGTTATGTTCTGTGCTTTGGAAGGTCTGGTGTAGGAGTTGGTGAGCTTTTCCTGTAAAGGGCTAGTGTTTTGTGCCAGTCACAGCCTATCAATAACCAATGTTGTGGCAGTACCAGCCCTTGTGGTTCTTGTTAAGAATGTAAGATACCCTTTGGCAACAACCATCAGGAAGCTTTGAAAAAATAACGGTTTATTACTTACAAGACCTAGAGATTGCATAGCAAACCAGGGCCACACAGAAAGGCCCTGGGTAGGGAGAGAAAGAGAGTGCATGGCTCTGAGGTTCTGTTTTAATTGAGATGGAGAGTGGGAGCCTACGGTTTCATGAGCTCACTCTCTTTATTGGCGAATGTATATATGTATGTATGTATGTATTTATTTAGGTAAAATTGGTATATGACATTATATTAGTTTTGGTTATGTGCACAACATAATTCAATATTTGTATACACTACAAAGTAATCACTACAATTAAGCCTAGCTCCATCTGTCACCATATAAATGACCCTCTTCAACCATTTCACCTATCCCACAAGCCCCTTTCACTCTGATAGCCACTAGCATATTCTCTGTGAGTTTTGCTTTGTTTTGCTTGTTTATTTTGTTTTTTAGATTCCACAAATAAAGAAAATCATACCATATTTGTCTTTATCTGACTTATTTCACTTAGTAAAATATTCTTAAGGTCCATCCATATTGTCATAAGCACAAAGATCGAATTCTTTTTAATGGCATATATATATGTCATATATAACATATATATATGCATAAAGATATCTATCTATAGATATAGATATAGATCTCACATCTTCTTTGCCCACTTGTCTACTGATGGACACTTAAGTTGTTTCCACAGTTTGGCCATTATAAACAATACTGCAATGAACACAGTGGTGCATATATCATTTAGAATTAGTGTTTTCATTTTCTTCAGCTAAGTACACACACACACACACAGAAGTCAAATAGCTGGATCATATGGTAATTCTATTTTTAAGTTTTTGAGGAAGGTCTATACTGTTTTTCATACTGGCTTCACCAGTTCACATCTCCACCAACTGTGTATGAAGATTCCCTTTTCCCACAACCTCTCCAACACTTGTTTCTTCTTTTTCTTTCTATACTAGCCATTCCGACAGGTATAAGGTGGTATCTCACTGTGGTTTTGAGTTGCATTTCCCTGATGATTGGTGATGGTGACGCATCTTTTCATGTGTCTGTTGGCCATCTGTATGTCTTTAGAAAAATGTCTGTTCAGATCCTCTGCCCATTTTTAATTGGATTGTGTCATGAAATATTATTATTCTTTTCATTTTTCATAACGCTTTAAAAATGTAAAAACTATTGTTAGTTCATAGGCCATAAAAATCTGTTGGCAGGCCAGATTTGGCCCACATGCTGTAGTTTCCTGAGTTCTGACCTAAAGGATCATATTTTGTTTTCCTTTAAATTTTTTTTTTTTCCAACGTTTATTTATTTTTGGGACAGAGAGAGACAGAGCATGAACGGGGGAGGGGCAGAGAGAGAGGGAGACACAGAATCGGAAACAGGCTCCAGGCTCCGAGCCATCAGCCCAGAGCCTGACGCGGGGCTGGAACTCGCAGACCGCGAGATCGTGACCTGGCTGAAGTCGGACGCTTAACCGACTGCACCACCCAGGCGCCCCTTGTTTTCCTTTAACAAATGTCTGTTAAGCACCTACTTTGACCAAAATATTTTCAAATCATTATGATAAGTATTAAAATGTAGAACACATTCAACAAACATTCAACATGTATCTGTTGAGCTCTGTTATGTCCCAGGCACAGTGCTAGGGTTGGAGATATGAGGGAGAGAGTGAAACAGATCCTGCCCTGCTCTCATGAGTTTTCATTATAAAGAAGCATGAGAAGTGCCACAGCGGGAGAATTATAGGGACTATGGTAGATCATGACAGATATAACCTAAACTCAAGTAGCTTTTGGGTTTTTTTAATGGTACATTTTACTTGGTCTTTCTATATCTAATCCCTCCCCTATATATCATTATCTGATTCTTCTTATTCTTTTTTTAAGTTTATTTATTTATTTTGAGAGAGACAGAGACAGTACTAGTGGGGGAAGGGCAGAGACAGTACAAGTGGGAGAGAGAGAATCCCAAGCAGGCTTGGAGCTGCCAGAGCAGATTCCAATTGGGGGGCTTGATCC
Organism: Prionailurus bengalensis; assembly: GCF_016509475.1. NCBI lineage: Eukaryota > Metazoa > Chordata > Mammalia > Carnivora > Felidae > Prionailurus > Prionailurus bengalensis. The sequence goes on along the minus strand of NC_057345.1, from coordinate 50,599,251 downwards.
CATGAACTGCAAGATCACCACCTGTGATGAAACCAGGAGTTGGATGCTCAACTGGCTGAGTCACCAGGTACCCCTGATTATTCTTCTTAAGAGAGAGTATAGTGATGATACTTCCCTGCAGACAAGAAAGGTAGAACTATATACATAGGACAGATTTCTGTTCCAGTGAGGACAAATCATTGCCCCTTCCATTGTGGGCATGGTCTAATTATTCTGCTGCCAGGTACCTATCTGGTCTCCCCAGGTATCAGATAGGGAGCTAAGCTGGGGTCCCTGCTGTTGGAAGAGTGAGCACTTAGCGGCGGTGCCATCCAGATCCAACATGGTGAGGAGAGAAATCTTACTCTGTTATTGAGTCTGTAAATAACAACCATTTCTGCCACTGTGGTCCCTTACTTTATTTGTGAACACACTGAGCCAGCTCTGGCATTATTAGGAAAGATGCGGACTGATATTCACAGATCATTTTCCTACTGTTATGGAGAGCCTACTCTGCAGCGGATGCCGTCCAATGAGCGTCCACACATGACACAAATATCCTCACGCTCTGGGGTCATTGTGTGAGATCCAACCTCACAACTCTCTTCCATTGATCCCTGTCCCCAACCCTTCAATCTAGTTCCTTCCAAGTCTATGGCCTTCTAGCTAAGCCATTTGGTACTACCCACATATCTCTGTAGATCTGTACCTTTTCTGTTTCCTTTCAGGAAGGGGACAGCATATGTACTGCTTGAGGCTCTGCCTACGGAAAGAATTACCTTTCTCTACGGTCCTTCAGGAGTCACCCTGAAGCAGGGCATACTGTTCCTGCCGTCTACTTTTAACCAGTGCCTATTTCTGCAGATATTTATTTATTTATTTATTTAGCTTCTTCAGGTCACTTTTGATAAGCAACTCCCTACAAAGCTATTAAAATGAGTGAAAGAAGAGGTGATGGTGCCATTGGAGTAGATGTACTGGGAACACAAATGACCTGCCTGTGTAGCCTTTGCCAGCTGTTTCAGTACAATCTCATATTTAACACTTCCGTTTGATTTTGGAGTGTTGCTACGCATACCCAATTTTATAGCTTGATGTGTTGGGTAACACACAGTGGATAATGGGCAGCTCAGGTCACATGATCCCTCGGTGTCCCGTGACTAAGCAATCAGTCTCTACCAGCCAGGAGATGTTTCTTAAAAAGAGACTATGTATTCATAGAAGAGTGCAGAGCTTTGCTCCACACCCCCAGGGCTTGTATCTTGATTCTTCTATTGGAGCTGTTTGTCCAGCATCCTCATCAGTCATACGCTGAGCACCATGATTCTGCTAGATCATATGTCCAAGTTGCTTGCTTTGCATCTTGGACCAGCTGGAGAATTGTTGCTGGCTCCAGGACCTAATCAAAGTTGACAGTCCTTAGGTGTTATTTGGTACATGTGTCCAGCAGTTTATCCCAATGTGGTATGAATTGCCTCCCAAACCCTAAGGGACCTTCTAAGCATCTCTGTACTGAGGTGGCAGAGCCTTGGGATTTTATGAGGTTTATCTCACACTCTTTTAGGCACATGTGTTTTATCAAGGAGTCTAAGACTACAGCTGCTTCTTATTTACTATGTCTTAAGAATACGATATCATCAATGTACTGAACTACCATGATATCCTGTGGAATGGTGAGGCAATCAGTGTCCTGTTGACTACATTTTTACAGTCAGAGCTGCCGCAGCCATGAGGTAAAAGAGTACAGGTGAATTGCTTTCCTGACAGATGAGAAAGCAAACTGTTCCAGTATTCTCTGCTTATTGGTGTGGAGAAACAAGTATTTATCAGATTGATAACTGCATACCAAGTGCCAGGGTCTGGGTTGATTTGCTGTAGTAAAGAGACCATATTTGAAAATGCAGTTGCAATTCAAGTGCTGTTTACATGACTAAATGTAAGAGAATCCACTGGCATTCTCCAAAGCCCATACATCTTCTGCCTTGGCCATAGTGGTGAATCGAATGGGACTATGTTAAAAATCACCGCCTTAGCATCTTTTTTTTTTTTTAAGTTTATTTTATTTTGAGAGAGGGAGTACAAGTGCAGGTGAGCACGAGTAGTGGAAGTGCAGAGAGAGAGGGAGAGAGAGAATCCTAAACAGGCTCCATACTGTCAGCACAAAGCCCAACTCAGGGCTCAAACTCACCAACCATGAGATCATGACCTGAGCCAAAACCAAGAGTCGAGTGCTTAACGGACAGAGCCACCCAGGTGCCTCAGCTCCTGAATCTTTTTGACATGACCCCAGTGGTCTTTGATAGCTTCCTTGATATCTGTTATGGGTTTTTTTTGTTTTTTGTTTTTTTTTAATTTTTTCAACGTTTTTTTAATTTATTTTTGGGACAGAGAGAGACAGAGCATGAATGGGGGAGGGGCAGAGAGAGAGGGAGACACAGAATCGGAAACAGGCTCCAGGCTCCAAGCCATCAGCATCAGCCCAGAGCCTGACGCGGGGCTCGAACTCACGGACCGCGAGATCGTGACCTGGCTGAAGTCGGACGCTTAACCGACTGCGCCACCCAGGCGCCCCGATATCTGTTATGTTAGGATGTTCCAGGAACGTCTTGTAAATCTTTACCTAGACCTAGATCCAGTCATTTCTCCAAAAATCCCTGTTTGTTTTTTTAAATGAGGAATATGGGCCCTAGGGGTACCTGTGATTACTGATCACGGGTTCTTGTTCATACTAACATTTCCAGTTTAAATTCAGCCTACAGGATTTTTTACTTGACCTCTTCTATATTACGTCTGTATCTTCTTTCTTCCACAGTGAGAATCTGGTTTGCAAGGACATGATAGAATTAGAATATCCCACAATTATTCGTTTGTTTTGTCCCTCATTACAATTACATTGGTCTCAGATTAACAGTGCAAATACCACCACCGATTATGATTATTCAAAGTATAATTTTAAAATATTTTTATTTTGCAAATCCATCTCCCCCATTTTTAATGGTTTTACTATATGTCAATTTTCAAATTATGCAGCTTTTGTATACTATCAGCCTTTTAATCCTCATTTAGTCTTTGCTATTCAATTAAGTATATATTAAAGACCATCAGTCTTTATGTTGGTGATTCTCCATTTGGTTCTCTGAAGCTCATTGGCTTAAGCCAGTACTATCCCATAGAATTTTCTGTGATGATGAAAATGTTCTATATCTGAACTATCCAGCATGATACCACTAGCTGCATTTGTTTTTGAGAACTTGAAATATAGCTAGTTTGATTAAAGAATTGAATTTTTAACTTTACTTAATTTAATTCATTAAAATTGAAATTTAAATGGCAACACGTAGCTAGTGACTACCATACTGGTCAGCTCAGCTCTAAGTAGATCTCTTGGGAAGGACTCATGGGAACAATACTCCTTGAATTCTTGTAGGTTGACAATAATTTGTCTGCAACTTTTATATTTGTAGGTCAGTTTTGCTGTGTATAAAATCTTTGGCTCACCTTTTCTTACTTCAAGCATTTTAAGTATGTTTCTTTATTTTCTCCTGGCATAAAATATGGCTGTTGAAAAATTGATGATAATATATATTTTTTTCCTTGTAAGTCACCTGTGCTTTTCAAGCCCCGAAGCCTGAAATATATTTTTCCTTAAAGCTCAGTAATTTTGCTAGAATATGTCTTGGTGCTTGTGTAGATACTTCATTATAATCAACCACAGATGATAATTTCATTAGCAGTGAATACCACTGCAGGCCATGGATTACCTAACATTTTCCATTGGCAAAGAGTTCTGCACTCTGTTCCAGAGTGAGGACATCACCAAATCAATCTTCGATTCAATCTTTGAGGGTCTATTTCCTGGGACCACTCCTGGTACCAATTTCTGGATCAGGGTCCGGTTAGGAGATAGAAAACATTCCAATAATTAGAATGGGGAGAATTTATTATAAAAGAGGGACAGTAACTTTATAAATAGCATGACCATTTTAGGTTTCTTTTCTCAAGCATACTGTGTATTCTTTCGATATGTAATTTCAAATATTTTTGGTTTTTATTTCAGGAAAGATTCTAGTATTTGGTCTGTTCCTCTGCTTTGGGTTTCTTCAGGGACTCCTATTATCCATATATTGGATTTTCTTTGCTTATGGTCAGTATTTATCCATTTCTCTTGACTTTTTTTTTCTCATTTCTTTTTGAATTTAAAAATTTTCCTTCTTTTTGCCCTCCATTTTTAAAGGTTTCACTTGTATTTATTTGCTCTTACTTTTCTCCAACAGTGATCTTTATTTAAAAAAAAATTTTTTTTGTTGCCCTTTATTGGTAATTCTTTCTTGAGTTCTGTCACATCACTTCTGGGTTTTCCTAATTCTGACTTTTGTTATTTTTCCTTATATTATGTTATTTTCTGAATATCTTTTACCTCATTTTGAAATGGTACATTAGAGTTTTGATTTGTCTTTGAGCATGGCTTTCAGGTGTTCTTTCATTGCCTGTAGGGATATCATTCTGCTCCTTTTCTTTTCTTTTTTTTTCATATAGTAACATTTTATGGTTCTTGATTTTGATACTTTTTCATTACTCATTTTAGTATAAATTGGTTTTTAATGCAGTTTTAGAAAGAGGCTTGTTTCAGAGAGGTCCTCTAACTTTACACAGCACCCTCTTCTGGTGTTTTCTTTTTTTTTAAGTTTATTTATTTTAAGAGAGAGAGAGAGAGAGAGAGAGAGAGAGAGAGAGAGAATCTGTCAGCAAAGAGCTCAACGTGGGGCTCGAACTCACAAACTGCGAGATCAGGACCTGAGCTGAAACCAACAGTTGGCCAGTTAACCCACTGAACTGCCCCTGTTGTTTTCACGTAATGTTTAAAAATGTGGTAGTCTGGTTTCTGAGAGTTTCTGGCTCTTTCGCCCTCCCACACTTTGACCTAGGCTTTCCTTTACCCTCATTTCTGTTGGTCCTAGCCTACTCAGATGTGACGCTATGGCAGCAATTTCTCCTGTGGAGGTCTGTCTTGAGTTCCAAGGGATTAGACAACTCCAGCCCCTTTTAGGACTTGTTCTTGGCCCTGTACACTCACCCACTATTGGAGTTTCTGCTCCTTTCTCAAACTGACCAGCTGTACTTTTTTGAGTTTCTGTGGCCTTCTTGACAGGTTTCTGTCAATCAGTTGCATTGTTTCATGTCTCTGATTTCTCAAACAGATGACATGAGTTCAAGTTACTGTTGTTTTTTCCTCCACCCATTTGTAGTTTGGGGTTTGTGGGGATAGCTTATCATCTAGTTTTATTATAAATATTGATCATATATAAATTGTTGTGTATATATATATTTTAATGTTTATTTATTTTTGAGAGAGAAAGCATGAGTTGTGGAGGTGCAGAGAGAGAGAGAAGAACAGAGGATCCGAAGCAGGCATGTGCTGACAGCAGAGAGCAGGATGTGGGGCTTGAACTCATGAACTGTGAGATCATGACCTGAGCTGAAGTCAGATGCTCAACCTACTGAGCCACTCAGGGCCCCCCTGTATATTTTTATGTGGGGATTCAACAAGATTCCAAACTATGCTGCCCCTGCCAGCACCATCTTCCTCTTTCAAGTTTTTTTTTTTTCTCCCTGAATTACCAGAATTGAGTTTTTTCAGGAATAGCAGAGGAGTTGCAGTTCAAGAAATCCAGAGTGTAGTGAGCTACAGGTGAGACCCTCAGGTCTTTGATGGTGATATTAGTGTGTAATTCCCCCACGGATATGATATTGTTTTTGATTCACTATTTGCCTCACTTCATTTGTCCCTTCCCTTCATGACAAGAGAATAAATGTGGATAATCTACTACTTGCTGAAATGTTATTACAACTTTGTCTTCTGGAATGGGAAAATAACCACAGAATGGGTTCATGGACATTCTTGGCCCATTGCAAAATGGATTCCAGCCAAAACTGCATGTATCACTTGACCCTCCTAAGTCCTTACTCTTACTAGTGGATCACAGCTGCCTTTTGTGTCCCTAAAGATTAATGCTAAGAACTGGTGTCCATTTATACCCCAAAGTCTGGGTATTTCCCTTTTCCCAGTTCACAGTTACTCTGGCAATTGGCTTTGGTTTATTTAAGGGGACAAAGGAGAAATTTGCAGTTGATGCTTCAGACAATGTCACAGGGTCCTTGCTCAGGGTTACCTTGCTTCTATATTCAATAAGCTCATCTGTGAACTGGATCCATCTCTGGGAATTGGGTAAGGTAATCTGACTTTTTGTTGAGGCAACTCAAATCAGGGCTAGAATTTCCCAAATTATTTTTCTTGACTTTTTCATTGTCCATTTGCTTCAATCCCAGGTATCCTGTCATAAATACTCTCATTCTTGAAGGTCAGACCATTCTGATTGCAGCCGTATCCCTGCTGCTTATATAGTAACCAGTTAGTACTACCACTTGACCTCTGCCACTCCAGAATCACATCATCACCACTGATCTCAGGAAACCTATTTCATGGATGTGAGATGCAAAAAACCTTCCATCCTCTTCCTCCACCTTGGCTCCTCCCTCAGGAAACCTATTTCAATAGCAGCATCTCCTACATAGGGCAGCCACTATAGTGTTTTAAAGGATATTGGTACTTTAACAAGATCTATTTCTCTGTGTTTTAGTTAAGGGAGCATTCTTTGGGCCCTCTTGGCAGACATAGTTAAATGGTGAATGAACAGGTCCTAAATAGTAATTTCATTTCAACACTGTTATCTCCCCTAAGTCTTTTATTTCCCCCTCCTCTACATTATGTCAAGGAATTGTGACATTTCAATCTCACTTGGGGTAGGTCTCTGTTGAAACCAGATTTAAATTGATCAGCTGAACAAACAGATGCATTCTCTTGAATTAGATTACTGAATTAAAAATCTCTAGTAAATGCATCCATGTTGATAATTACTTCTCATTGATCTAGTCCTTCCCCTGTCTGAATCCATTATCACACGTATTTCCCAGGTTTCTATAGATATAAGTAGGAAATCATAATATTAAATGGTAAACTCTCTACTTGTCTCCTTGAGGCATAATGGTATTTGACTTTTTTTAATAAGGCAAGAGACAATGAAAATGGTGGAACATGGCCCTGGCTATGGTGAAACATGGGATTTACTGGCATTTCCTTGAAGGTAGATACCTCTGTTAAGCACAGCACAGGCTGTCCAAAGAAGACAGAACTAGCGTTATCATGTGGGAAGGAAGGAATGCCTCTTCTACCAAGTAAGGCTCAGTGTATACTGAGGGCTCCAGAGACTCATATTCATCTGAATTAAAAAAAAGTTTTTAAACATTTATTCATTTTTGAGAGACAGAGTGCAAGTAGGGGAGGGGCAGAGAGAGAGGGAGACACAGAATCTGAAGCAGGCTCTAGACTCTGAGCTGTCAGCACAGAACCCAAAGCAGGGCTCAAACTCATGAACCGTGAGATCATGACCTGAGCCAAAGTCAGATGCCCAACCAGCTGAGCCACCCAGGTGCCCCCATATTCATCGGAGTTTATCCAAATGTTCTCATCTCAGTTCTCAGGGTTCCATTCTTTCCTAATCAAAATCTGTCTTGACCATAAAAGAGTGGGAGAGGCCACAAATTCAATTTCATTTGTGATTCAATAGTCACATGATCAGCTTACTTTTGGACATGTCCTTCATGTTGGCTTTAAGAGATTAGAGATTGTTGGGGTGCCTGGGTGGCTCAGTTGGTTAAGTGTCCAACTTTGGCTCAGGTCATGATCTTGCAGTCAGTGAGTTCGAGCCCTGCATTGGGCTCTGTGCTGACAGTCCAGAGCCTGGAGCCTGCTTCAGATTTTGTGTCTCTTTTTCCTTCTGCCCCTCCCCTCTCACACTGTCTCTCTCTCTCCTTCAAAAATAAATAAATATTAAAAAAATTAAATAGAAACTGTCCCTTTCCTCTGAATTCTTCTACTAATTACTATCGCATCTTTCTCCTCTTCATATACAAACTTTTTAAAAAGAGTATACTATTTTTCTTTTCATATAGCCTCATTTCCATGAACTCTTCACCTCACTGTAGTTTATCTCCCATTTTGTATGAAGCAACAGAAACTGACTTACATAAGCCAAAAAAAAAAAGTTTTGTTTTTCAATAAACTGGATAGCATCCATTCTTACCTTGAAGAGCCTAGAAAGTTAAAAATGGCATCTCCCAGACTCTTTTGCAGCTAGCATTCTATATGCAATTTAGGTTCTGCCAATTAAGACACTCACAAAAGCTTTGGATGGCAAATATGGAACAGACTATCTTCCTACTGCTAACAAGCAAGCTCATAAAAACAGAAGTGTCAAAAAGCAGTCAGGGGCAGTGATAAGCAGATCCAGTGCCTGGTTAACACCTCTATGGGTGTCAAGAGAGTTTCGATGGTGACAGAGGAAGTGGCTTCCTAACCCCAACAACCTGATCTCTGAGTGGCATCTATCATGAACATTGAACTTAATAGTACCAATGATCAATCAGGTGATCTCCTGATTGATGCTACTCTAACATTTCTAGCTGTTTCTTAAAGCATCCAATTTCTTATACAAAAGCCTTTAATGTTTAAAATACCTGGGATATTTTCCATCATCTACCTCCAGCCCTAATATATAGTTTGTGAAACCAGAAGTGTTTATAGACAACAGACTTTCAACAAGGATTTGGAAGTGGTTATCTGATTCGGTTGGATTTGAAGGCAGACATGACTGAGTTCCCACTGAAAAATGGGAACTGACAGTCCATGGCACAGTTGCAAATAGAGTTACTTAAATTATCACATTTTTTGGAGGACTTAAGTGCCTATTGAAGGCAAGTCTTTGATGGATTTGTATGGTAGGAACGAGGCAAAGACTACGGGGCAAGCTGAACACTTCTAAAGCCCTGGAGAGCTTATGAAAGGAGCCAACGTACATTTTTAAAAATGCTACACTCTAGGCAAATATAGAGGATTGGAAAGTTTCTGTAACTGCCATCAAACAATCTCTAATCTCTCTTTTTTTTAATGTTTATTTAGTTTTGAAAGAGAGAGAGAGAGAAAAAGCATGAGTGGAGGAGGGGCAGAGAGAGAGAGGGAGACACAGAATCTGAAGCAGGCTCCAGGCTCTGAGCCATCAGCACAGAGCCCAACATGGGGCTCGAACCCACCAGCGATGAGATCATGACCTGAGCCAAAGTCAAACTCCCAACTGACTGAGCCACTCAGGTGCCCCAACAGTTTCTATTTAGATATAAAAGATTTAAGCATTGTTATGGATTGAGGGGGAGCAAAGAGTAGAGAAGAGGTTGGTTGAGGACTTAGAATAGGGACCCGAGGGACAATTGATCATACAAGGTCTGTAGGAGGTGGGAAGATAGGAATCAAGGTTACAAGCATCAAGGTTGGCCTCAGACCAGAGATGCAAGGATCAGTTTTACTCTATGGAGCTTTACTCTGCCAGATGTGAGAAATCAGGGAGCATGATCACAGGCAAACTCATATCTACATCAGTCATACAAGAGTAGTTTGTGTATAAAGAGATGACTAGATGTGCATGCAGTTTTAGTTTTTTTTCAAATGAAGAACTTTTGGGGGACATTTCATCTTTCAAATACTTTAAATTGCTGGTTATTAGATATTTACATAGGACAGATTGAATCCAACCTGTATCAGGTTAAATGGAAACACTGTGAAGCAGCATTCTTCACTCTTGTGAATGTGTGAAACCAACCAACACTGGAGCAATGGATTGGTGGGGACTCTACCCCGCTCTGCTCAAGCCTGCACTCAAGCCTCCATTTCTGCCAGCCAGCCAGATCTCTAGAACTTAATTCTATCCATGGTTGATGTGGCTTTTTGCAAGGCCCTGAAACAAGCTTGCTTTGGTTCAGAAAAATAATGCAACAGTTAGGTTATATCCCCAGTAAAACTGTCTACCCTTAGAAATCAATGTGATAAGAACCTGGTTATGCAAAAAGAACAAAAGCAGGTGGTGAGGGCAGAATGAGACCTGCCTTCACATTTGCCTTTTGTTAGGGCTGTTAGTTTAAAACACCTGGGCAGGGGGGCTTTTGTGTGTAAGCACAGGTGGAAAACAGACGAGTCTGTTCTCTTGAGGTGCAGTGATTGGGTCTTTCCAGTGGCCAGTGGAGAGGTGAAAGTTGAGCGGATTGATTGAGAGGGGTGGTGATTTGGAGGGAAATTTCCAAAGGAGAGTGAGAGGATCCCCAATTTCCCTCTTCCTCTTCTTTGGTCAGCCTTGGGTCAAGAGGTCACTTGGCTCTAAACTGTCCCATATATTCTCCCCACCACCGCCCCATCCCACTTTCCCTACACATCCATCATCCTAAATAAACCTAGAATCCAATTAAGAGTGGTTTGTCCAAATGTTATGCAAATGTGCCCTGAAGACAGTTCCCACGCAACCTTTTTCCACCAGCAGTTACCCCAAGACCTTCCTGTATAGACAGTGTGGAGCTGCTACAGTCTTTCAACACACATGCATGTTCTAATGCTTTATTATGAAAACAAAGTTGAAAAAACACTTTCCTATATGTTAAAATTTTTGTCTGCAATTCTCCTTTCTCCCTGATACATCCACCACAGGCCTAATGCCTTGAACTACACTTCTATTTGCCAAGGGATCCTATTTCCTTACCCACCCAAATGTGGGGCCCTTCCTCCCATTTTTAAGATGAATCCTACCTGTGTGCCTTTTTCTCGGGGCTCTGCAAGGTGACTGGTTAGTAAATTTAATTAACTAATGCACAATAAAGCCCCATCAGTTTCATGCATCACTCTTTGAGGATAACATTTGCATTTTAAATGAAGCTTCTCAGACTGTCAATGTCAGCAAATAGCATATAGATCATCAGGACAAATGCTCTGATTTCACAGAGGAGGCCACCAAAGCTGCCAGGCCTCACAGGACTTGCTAGCGGTCTGAGGGCCAGTAGCAGGTAGAGCCAGAACTGAAACCGGTTTGCATTATTACCCATAAGCTCTCACATGATGATGAGTTAGAAAAGAACTGTCAGGTACTAAGGGAAAAGATATTTTGAATTGTGCATTTAATACTCAAGACACACAAAGTTATCACTCCTTACCTAGAATTCCTATTCTCATTTATCTTTGTGGCCACTTAGCACAGAAAACTACAATTGTTTCTTACTTGTATGTCTCTCCAACTGGACTCTGAGCTCCTAAGGACAGGGACTGGTCTTTGTTTGTCGCTGTGCCCCAGCATGCAGGCCAAGGTAGGGCGGAGTGGGGATTCAATATACACTGATGAAAGAATGATCAAACAAATGAATGATTGCCAGGCACAGGGGCTAAAGTCTCAGGTACCACACTTCCATGGTTCCAACTAAGTTATTCTATTGGTGAGGCATTTTTTGTAATATTTTTTAAATCATATCAGTTACTCACCTTCTTCCTCTGTTTCCTCGTAAGGCTGGTTGATGCCTTTAACTTTTACTTTTGTGTCATACATTGATGTTATTACCTCCCTAGCTTCTACTACTCCATAGGGTTTCTTTTCCTCGCCGAGTTATCATCTCTCTTTTGCAAGATTAAGAAATGACATACTTAAAGAATACCAGATTAATCTGTCCTGATTTTTTTTTTTCACAGCTAGGGCTAAAAAAAGAGCCTTTTGAAGAGCCTTCAAACCAACAGTAATTTCAAATTTTCACAACATAAAGAGGCAAAGTACAAAGTGAATTTGACACTTTGAAAAATGCTGTAAGCCTCCCAGTAGACGGATGAACATGCTTCCACTTCATGAACGCCTGTTTCATAAGTATTCCATAAATATCGATGTCAGGGTTGTTAAGTAATTAATATTAACCTATTGAGAAAGCATTTCTTTTCTAGGTGGTTGATTTCCAGTGGGGAGACTAATGAAATATTAAAAACCATGTGAGATGTATTCTATAATTACAGCTTCTAGCTGTATTTACAAATGATATGCCTACATGCAGTGAAATGATAACATGGTATTAATTTATTTTTATTGCCATACAGAATATATAGATTTTTTTTCAGTTTGAACCTTTTCTGCCCAAGCTTGTCTAGTTATTTATTAATTTTCACAGTTGCCCTGATAGATTCATTCTTGTTTCTATCATGATTTGAGAGGCTACCATTCCACATTTTTATGCTTCTCTGTTTTCTGGTTCTTCAAATCGTCTTGAGTTGTTTCCATCAATTCCTATTATGTTATTTATAGAATAAATTCATTTTGAGTCATCAATATGACCCATTCCCTAGTTAGTTGAGTGTTTAGACCTTGGGGTTTGGGGATAATCATATCATGTAAATGTTTGTATAATTTGAGTGTTATCTGGGGCACTCTTGCCTCTTAACATCTTCTTAGGATTCACCTGAACCATGTTCCACACCCTGTAGGGAGATCTAATGCCCTCTCTAGCATTTGCGTAGATTCTCAGGGAACTTAATTTCTTAATTTCTCATAGTCTTCTTTGAATCCAGTCTTGTATTTCTAGTCAATTCTTATTTTCCAGTCTGCCTTTTTGTGGTTGGCCATTTCTCTTCTTCACTTTGGCATTGACCCCAAAAGAACTCAAACACACTTCCTCCCCTTCACATGCACATATATATGCGTGTACATGTGTTTATACATAATACATATATGTGTGTGTATATAACACATATACCTGTGTGTCTTTTTTTTTTTTAATCAGACCAAAGGCCTCTGTATATTTGGCAAGCTGAGGTTTGGTTAGACAAATGGGAGATTCAGCAGTATGGTTAGATTAAAAGAAAACTTAGATACACCTGTTCTTGAAAGTTCTCCTAGTCTTCCAGCTGCTTGCCCATTATTTCCCTTCTCTATTCCCTTCTCTCCTCTGTGTCCTCTTCCTCTCAAGAACAAAAGGGCTTCCTCAAATTCTTCCCAATATCTATGCAAGGCAATCAAAGTCTCTCCACCCTATTCCAAATACCCACAACCCCTGGCTTTTCTTTGTAAATACAAGAATTCAGTCAAAGCTTAAGAATCACTGTGTGCAAGAACTCGTACCGCTTTGTTCTTTGATCATCCTCCTCATTCTCTGCTAGTTTTGCCTCTTCCATTACACTCAATTCTCAGGCAGAAACTATTAGATACCTTCAGATTTTCCTCGCACCTCAAGAGCCCATGAATAAGGCAGTTTTAATTTTTCCTTTTATTTTTCTTTATGCGTTTATCTTTTGCTGTAAAAATATATCACACTTACTGTGATTTTAGATTATTGACCTTAAGAAATAATTGAAAGGAAGAATTTCAGAAGCATCCTTGCTGACCTTGCTAAATATTTATATGACTTAAGTGGATTCAAGCAGGATTGTTTCTGATGCAAAGAACCTTGAATTGTTTTTAGTATATAAAATGCTATGACTTTCACGTGTATGTTGAAAGAGGATTAGATTTGCTGTGTTTGAAAAGGGAGAAATACATTTGAATAAGACATTTACCTTATACAGTATGGAGGAAATATTTCAAAAATCAAATAAAATGTGCTTATTAAAAGAAGAAAAAAACTTGCCTTTTATTCTCCAAAAACCAAGGAAGAGAATTAATCTACTAATGGTTTAGAAGCTCTACTTTCTTCCATTCAACACAGAGCCCTCGGTGGCTATGCACTTGAGGACTCACCCAATCAATACCTGTGAGAGGGAAAACCACTCCTCAGACTCGACCCCCACAGTCACAAGGCTCAAGCACACTTAAGTCAAGGCTCCTTTTACAAAGTTCAATGTCAGATGGAGAGTTCCTAAATCTCTTTGTTCAGTGAATTGGACCAGGCATGATGGCTTTTCTGATAAGAGCATTCTTAACTTTAGGTTCATTTAGTACTTTAAACTAGGAAACCAAGAGTACAAACTGGAATCTTTACAAGTGTTTACACATTAATGAACATTCTAGGCACTTGATAACTAGGCAAATATTGTTTAAGGAGAAACTGCATGTAGACACAGGTAGTGTAACCTCTGCATCAAGATGTGAGAAATGGGTACAGTGTTGATGAACAGCAGACACTAAACAGGTTTGGGGGTAGAGAGAATTCCCTTTATACAGAGATAACTACCAAACCTTTTGCCAAGTTACTTGTTCATCTATGTAACATTTTTTTTAATGTTTATTTTGAGAGAAAGAGAGAATGAGCACATGTGAGCAGGGGAGGAGCAAGAGAGAAAGAGAGAATCCCAAGTAGGCTCTGCACTGTCAGTGCACAGACCAATGAGGGGCTCAGTCCCATAAACCATGAGATCATGACCTGAACCAAGATCAAGAGCTGGACACTTAACCAACTGAGCCACTCAGGCGTCCCTGTAACATGTTTTGTTGGGTCCTATATTCCAGTTATTGTGATTCTGAGGGGACACAAAGTCCAAAGATATATATTAGTCAGAATTCTTGGTTGCAAGTAGCAGAATATAACTCAAATACCTTATGCACAAAAGGGAATTTATTGGCTTATACAACAGGGAAAGGCAGATGTACTTGTTTCTCATATACTGATCCAGGGGCTAAATTATTTAGGCTCCATTTCCATATTCTTTTTTTTTTTAATGTTTATTTATTTTTGAGAGAGAGAGAGAGACAGAGTGAGTGGAGGAGGGGCAGAGAGAGAAGGAGACACAGAATCCAAAGCAGGCTCCAGGCTTTGAGATACTAGCACAGAGCCCGATGTGAAGCTTGAACTCATGATCCGTGAGATCGTGATCTGAGCCACAGTTGGATGCCTAACTGACTGAGCCATCCAGGCGCCCCTTCATTTCCATATTCTAACTGTGCATCTTTCTCTAGGGCTAGCTTAACTTCATGGACATGCTCTGTCCATGAGATGGGAAAGGTGAGTGGTGGTGGTCTAAGACCTCTATCATGATAGCATTCAATCCAAAAGTGAAAGAGGGACCTTGTCTTTCCAAGATCTATATAGACATATCACGGAAAAGACTATTCAGTCATATGCCCATGCTTACATCAGCCATTGTTGTTGAGAGGATATGGTACCAGAATTTGCCAGGCCTGGCTTTATAGGCCCGAACCTACCGTAAGCAGGTAGACAGAGCACTATGATGGAATCACATGGAATGAAGGGATGGCACTTCCACAATGGAAGGAATGGTCCCCAGCAGATAAATAGAACAGATGCCCACAGCAAAAAACAGCTCCTTCCTCAAGAAACTCTGAGTATGGTGAGGGAGATGGATATATAATAGTCAGATGAAAGCTAATACAGTGCAGATAAGCACAGAGCACTATGTGAACATAGAGTTGGGACCTATAACTCAGATTTGGAACATCAGTGATGGTTCCTTGGTTGAATCTTTTTTTTTTTTTATGGACCATACCTTTTTTTTTTTTTTAGTTTACATCCAAATTAGGTAGCATATAGTGCAACAATGATTTCAGGAGTAGATTCCCTAATGTCCCCTACCCATTCAGCCCATCCCCCCTCCCACAATCCCTCCAGTAACCCTCTGTTTGTTCTCCATGTTTAAGAGTCTCTTATGTTTTGTCCCCCTCCCTATTTTTATATTATTTTTGCTTCCCTTCCCTTATGTTCATCTGTTTTGTATCTTAAATTCCACATATGAGTCAAGTCATATGATATTTGTCTTTCTCTGACTAATTTCACTTAGCATAATATCCTCTAGTTCCATCCACATAGTTGCAAATGGCAAGATTTAATTCTTTTTGATTGCTGAGTAATATTCCATTATATATGTATTACATATATATACACACACACACACACACGCACACACACCACATCTTCTTTATCCATTCATCCGTCGATGGATATTTGGGTTCTTTTCATACTTTGGCTATTGTTGATAGTGCTGCTATAAACATGGGGGTGCATGTGCCCCTTCAAAACAGCATACCTATATCCCTTGGATAAACACCTAGTAGTGCTATCCCTGGGTCGTAGGGTAATTCTATTTTTAATTTTTTGAGGAACCTCCATACTGTTTTCCAGAGTGGCTGCACCAGTTTGCATTCCTACCAACAATGCAAAAGAGATCCTCTTTCTCCACATCCTCACCAACACCTGTTGTTGCCTGAGTTGTTAATATGAGCCATTCTGACAGGTGTGAGGTGGTATCTCATTGTGGTTTGGATTTGTCTTTCCCTGATGATGAGTGATGTGGAGCATTTTTTAATGTGTTGGTTGGCCATCTGGATGTCTTCTTTGGAGAAGTGTCTATTCATGTGTTTTGCCCATTTCTTCACTGGATTATTTGTTTTTTGGGTGTTGAGTTTGCTAAGTTCTTTATAGATTTTGGATACTAACCTTTATCTGATATGTTGTTTGCAAATATCTTCTCCCATTCTGTTGATTGTCTTTTAGTTTTCTGATTGTTTCCTTTGCTGTACAGAAGCTTTTTATCTTGATGAGTCCTTGGTTGAATCTTGATGGACAAATAAATAGGGGATGTCAGTGAAGGGGGGTGCAGAATATATTTTTAGTATTAGAAATAGCACAAACAAAAACAGAGAGAGGAGAGAGCATAAAGCCCATTTGAGGATTTCTGTTTTGGGAAAGCTCCACTGCAGCTCGTTTTGGGGGATTTTCAGGAGAGAAGGCTAAGGAAGTATACAAGGCTAGACTATGAGGGAATCTATGTGACTCAAAAAGCATCTAAAGTCATTAAAATTGGACAGTTATTTGATCAAGCTTGTGCTTTATGGCAACAGATGAAGAATCGATTGGAAGGCACATGGACTAGAGGGAGAGAACTCATGTAGTAATCGGAGGGAGAAATAGTGAAGATGTAATTTAAGTAATGCAATTTAGGAGACATTATTTATTTTTTAAATGTTTATTTATTTTTGAAAGAGTGCAAGTGGGGGAGGGGCAGAGAGAGAGGGGGACAGAGGATCCCAAGTGGGCTCTGCACTGACAGCACTGAGCCCAATGTGGGGCTTGAATTCACAAACTGTGAGATCATGACCTGAGCTGAAGTTGGATGCCCAACTGACTGAGCCACCCAGGTGCCCCTTAGGAGACATTATTGACAGGACTTGACAACCGATTGCATGTTGTCAGTGAGAGAAAGCAAGAAGCCTGAGAAGACTATGTGTTTTCTAGCTTTGGTAACTTGGTAGGTGGTGTTGTAAATCACCAATATAAAGAATGAGGAGGTTTTTGGTAGATCCTGAATTTTGATTGGGAAATTCATCTTTATGATGCAAACCTGACGTGTCCCCAGAAGGTAAATGGACTCACCAGAGAGATTGCAGAGAACATGCTTGTCAGGAGGAGAAACAGGGACAAGGTGACTTCTCAGGATCCTTTATGCCCGCCCCAGTGAAGAGTCTGTCGCTAATTACTTTTAACCACATTTACCTTCCTACTGTCACAAGTTCCTGTGACCTTTGTTATATCTGACACAGCTCTGATACAGCTTGTTCTTATATGTATGGACCTTGTACAGGAGAGAATTTTAATACTATGCTTTATTGATTTAGTCTTCATAATTTAGGGATAGCAGCCTGGTGATAGAAAAAGTAGAGTGGTGCTTAATCATTCCATTCCACAGAATGGAATCAGAAGCTATCTTTAGTTTTCTCAAGCAAGCAGTTGCTACATTTATAGTTTCTCTTCATAATGATCACCTTTGACACTTCAGAGTATACAAGATAGATCTGAGCTCTCTTGTGTGACCTACAATGCCACGAACAACTTGATCAGACCCATCTTTCCAGCCCCATTTCATGTCACTCCCTCATGTAGATACGCAGCTCTGATCAAGGTGGTCTGACCTTCAAATGGCACTGTGACAAAGGGCCTGGCACATACTGGCACTTAAAGACTTACTGAATTTTTGAAAGGAAAATTAGAAAAAATCAAATGAATCTTTCCTTCTTTTTGAAATGATTTTTCTCTTCCTGATTAAATAAACTTTTCATGGTAAAAATTGAAACTCATAAATATAAAGAGTAAAATAAAAATTACTTATAATTTCATTGCTCACGATTAACTATTTTATAACTTTTAGGCGAATTTCTTTCCAATTTTCGCTATGTACGTAGAAGCATATGTGTGTGTATATATATACACACACACATATGTGCACACATACGCACACATGAATCTCATTATATAAAATGTTGAATTCTGTTCTTCTCACTTAGCATTTATCCTAAACTTTCTCCCAATCTTTGAGTACTTATGAAAAATATGCTTTTTAATTGCCTGTATAAATACCTATCAATTGAGTATGTAGTTTACTTACCATTCTCTTGTAGTAGATATTTAGGGTGTTTCTAGTTTTTGTAACTGATAAATATCTTATAAATATCCTCGTAGGCAAATTTTATCAGCATTTCTGGTTATTTCTTCAGATAAATTCTTAAAAGTAAAATTCTGGGTGTGCCTGGCTGGCTCAGTCGGTAGAGCATGTGGCTCTCAATCTTAGGGTTGTGAGTTCGAGCCCCATGTTGGGTGTGGAGATTACTTAAAAATAAAATCTTAAGGGGTACCTGGGTGGCTCAGTTGGTTGAACGTCTGACTCTTGCCTTTGCCTCAGGTCATGATCCTAGGGTTGTGGGATTGAACCCCATGTCAGGCTCCATGCTAAGGGTGGAGCCTGCTTAAGATTCTCTCTCTCCCTCTCTCTCTGCCCCTCCCCTGCTTGTGCTCTCTCTCTTTCAACTTAAAAAAATTTTCTTTAATTAAAAAATTAAAAAAATAAAATATTAAAAAATAAATAAATAAAAAATAAAAGTAAAATTCTGTATCAAAATATTGTGGACATTTATCTATTTTCTTTTACTCCTTAAAAATATTTTATTTTTTAAATATTCCAATTAAATTGTAGAGTTATTTTTTAATATGAAATTTATTTAAAACAATCTTTGAATTACCTAGCCAAATTGCTTCGAGAATAATTTTATCCACTTATTTCTCATTAAATTATATGAGAATGATTATCACCAAATTGCATGAGAATGATTAATTTTCAGGATATTTAAGCATATGTCGGGTTAAAAACTGTGCTGATAAAGCTTGTGTGTGTGTGTGTGTAACTTTATTAAACACTCAGATAAGTTGAAGAATAATTTATATTTTAACGATATTTAAGCTTCCAATAGACTATGTCTCTCCACTTATTCCAGTGCTATTTTTAGTACTTTAAATTTTTAAAGTTTTTGGAGCACTTGGGTGGCTCAGTTGGTTGAGTGTCTGACTTTGGCTCAGCCATGATCTCCCAGTTTGTGAGTTTGAGCCCCACACCGAGCCTCACATCAGTTTCACTGCTGTCAGCACAGAGCCTGTTTCAGATCCTC
The DNA here is from genome assembly GCF_016509475.1 of Prionailurus bengalensis. Classification (NCBI taxonomy): domain Eukaryota; kingdom Metazoa; phylum Chordata; class Mammalia; order Carnivora; family Felidae; genus Prionailurus; species Prionailurus bengalensis. Next base: position 50,579,986 of record NC_057345.1, on the reverse strand, counting down.
TGTCCCCACCCCCCCCATAGTAAATAAACATTTAAATTTTTAAAGTTTTCATCTATGGGTAAATGACACACATTTCCGTCAATGTTATTTCTAGGTATTTGTTTCTACTGATACTAACAATGGGATATTTTCCCATTGTATTTTTCAATTAGCTGCCTCTGCCACATAAGAAAGCAATTGATTTTAAAACATTTTTTTTAATCTCCTTCCCATCTTGTAAAGGAAAGGGGGAAAAAAAGGGAGGAGATGCTCTATCTTCCAAACATGCTTTGCAATTTATTCTCCTCTCAATTTCATTCATATGGTCTGACTGTCCTAGAAAGCCCTGCTAATGCTTTTCTGCCCAGGAAAATCTTAACAATGAAGAAGAGACTGTGGAGGTCTGCCTGAACTCCTCTGCATACAGAATGCAGGTTCTGGGACCCCAAGGGGCACCTGCCAGATGTGCTTGGCACCCTTGCCAGTGCTGTTTCTCACTCTTGTCAGGCTCTGTGGCATCTCTGTAACTGCCAATACCAGCCAACAAAGAGGAGAAGGAATGCTAGGTCATACCTCCCACCTGCTGGCTCCCTGTGTGGTACAAGAACTTATACTTCTTGGCCCTCCAGCCACTGTAAACCAGTCTTTTTGTGTAAGCCTGGAATAAGCCCCTCCAGCCATCCATTTCCTCTGATATGGCTGTGGTGTTTATTTACTTCTTGTCTGTCAGTTCCAAAACAACTCTTCTGTGTTGTGTTCTGTGACGCTGGGCTCAGGGTCTGCATACTGTAGTCTCAGAAACTCTTTCCAGTTGGCTCCCTATTAGCCTGCCTATTAGCCTCCCTATTAGACTGCCAACGAGAAGAACTGGAGGGGGACTGGGAGATGGAAGGAAGAAGAAGGGACTTTCTATTTCTAGTGTGAGTGTCGCTACAGCACAACAGCAACAAGGTGTGGCTGTGGCTCCCAGCCCCCAGCTTCATCTGGCACTCCCCAAACCAGCTGTGCTATTCCCTCTTACAAGTATCAGCACCAGCCAGCCTTACCCTTCCTAGAGGTCTGAGCATACTCTTCTCCCCTCCCCTTCCTTCCTTCCCTCCCCTTCCCTGCCCTCGCTCTCCTAGTTAACACTTAATCCTTCAGATTTCAGCTCTGAGCATTGACTTCTCAGATCATTATGCTTGTTCCAGGCACATCTGCTGAGGGCAAGCTTGCCCCTCTCGTGTAAAACCAACTAACAACTAATCAGGAGGTACTTTTTGGGCTTTATGAGTATGTGACTATAGGGCTTGGTATGGGCTTTTGGCTCTAATTGTACACATGTTTTTTATACTTCTTTTCTATTATCTCCAAATCTTAAGTAATATATACTAGCTGACTTCATTTCCTTTCCTATTATTTATTCCACACAACCTGGCTTTCTTTACTGTCCACGAGACTATGCATTTTCATGGGTGAAGAGATCATAACTATTTTATTCATCTATCAGCAGTAGATAACATACGCAATGAATATTTTTTAAAGGAATGAGTGAATTATTTGGCTAGAATTGCCATTTCTAAGGCCATTAGTTATACAGCACTTACCAAATGGATGATGGACACCTTCAGACCTCACTATTGTACTCTGCTAGTACTAATGCTTTAATCCCTTGCTTTCTGTGGTACTGCTCTTTCCTGGTTCTCTTCCTACCGCTCTATTACTCCTCAGTTGTCTCGGTAGTCTCTTCACAGAGGCCCCCCCATATCTTCACTTAATTCTCCAGTTGAGCCTCTGCAGAGACCAGATGTTTCCCAGGTGTTAACGATAGATTACTCAACTAATTTGTGCCATCCTTCCGGGATATGGTACTGTTTCTGATTTACTCTTCTGGTGGAGCTGGAGGTAGGGCATTTTCAGAGACCTCTACTTGACTTTACCCACTATGGTAGCTTTTGTCCTACAGGTAAAGGACTCAATATGGGAGTTGTACCAAGTATATCAAACCCAGTTAAACATTCAAGGATGGGGAAATGACCACTGGGTGGGTCCATGGATCCAGTGTAAACTAGACCTTGGCCAGGATTCCACCCATTACCTGGTCCCTGTAGTTCCCTACTCTAAGAGAGGGGCCATGATGATTGTTCCGAGCTCTTAGTATTCATGCCAACTGTGTCCAACAGTTCTTGAAATGTTTGAATATTTCCTTTTCCTAAGTGCATAGTTGCCCAAGTGTATGGCCATATGTCCCTTTGGAGAAGGAATAGGGAAATCATTACCATGTATATTTGCTTGGGCGTTGCAGGGTCCTTCCTCCTGGAGACCTGGCCTCCTGTTGAGTTAGTGAGTCTGAGTCTGAAAACAGATTGAAGTCTAGAAATTAGGGATTGTAACTTTTTATTAGGGTAACTGCCTTCAGTCTCTTATTGTCCATCCTTGATTACTTAGGAGATAAAAGGTGATTAAGACCCTTTTCAGCTGAGGAATGCCATGTTCTATTAGGTATCTTAATAAACCTTTGTGGGTCAAGCCCTTTTGGCTACCACACAACCATGGTCTCCTTAGGATAATTATGTTCTTTTGACTTCTGGTAATTAAGCACTGCACCCAACCTCTACTGTTTTGGTTTTTTTTTTGGGGGGGGGGAGGGAGGGTTATAATACCCATTGCTAGGTGAGTCTATTTCTGAAATGGCCTCTCCTACTAATAGCCGTGGCCTAGTGTGCAACTCTCTGGAACATTTTGGTGATGCCCAGAAGAATTGGGAGTCACTGAAGAGTTTTTAAACAGAGGGTAAGAAGGTCAGATGTGTGTTTTAGAGACATTAGTTTGGCAGCTTTATGACATTCTCACCACAACATTCTTTCTGGTCTTTGTAAATGGTGTATCTTGGCATTCTCATGGAGAACAATCATTTGGTGAGTCTTCTGGCCTTACTTATTATATCCATTCCAGCATGCCTACATCTGTGAACCTTTTAATCACTTTCTCAACCATCTGGCACAGCAATTCTGAAATTTTTAGTTTACTTAATGTGGTCCATTGCTTTTTCCAATACTTTTTGGAGCTATCCAAGAAGTGAGTTTGTATTTATCTCTTAGAGTCCTTGCTGAGGTGTTAAATCCTATATTTTGGCAGAGTGCTCCCAAATAAATAAGCCCATCCCTACCTAATTTCATGTTCTAGCCCCTGTGATCATGCACCTTCAGAATCCAGCCCACACCTACTCTCCAGCTCCTGCTGGTACATGTTGGTTATGTCTTATAACATTGGAGAATAGTGGGAATAGTCCCTTTCCTCCCTTATTAGTCCTAGTATATCTCCAGCTGGATTACATTGTGACCCACTTCTAGTTATAGCCTACTGGCAGGGGTGGGAAGGAGGGGGGCAAAGATACTGTGAAGGACACATGCTGTCTTTCAGGTCTGAGGTCTTTGCATTGTCTTCAAGAAAGGGGGATTCTCACTCTTACTGGAGAGGGTGGGACATTTCTGAAGGTTGAGAGAGTTCAGAGGAGTCTAAGAGTTCAAAACTTGAAGGGACATTTAACTAGGTAATTCTGTGTCAGGTCTCATTTTTTTCCCCCAAACATAACCTTGTCCCTATGTAACAGGTGTGGTTTGGTTGGTCATTTAACCTTTTCTAGAATTTAGCCACTTTGACTTCAGTCCTGGGTCTGGGCCTCAACTTTCTCTGCTCTCTCACTGAAGTAGATAGAATACTTGTTATATAAGCTACCAGAGAGTCCCTTCAGCTTTGCCACTTGGTTTTCAATTAGTTTTCTAATGTTTATTTACTTTTGAGAGAGACAGAAACAGAACACAAGGAGGGAAAGGGAGGGAGATACAGAATCTGCAGCAGGCTCCAGGCTTTGAGCTGTCAGCACAGAGCCTGATGTGGGGCTCGAATTCATGAACCATGAGATCATGACCTAAGCTGAAGTCAGATGCTTAACCAATGGAGCCACCCAGGTGTTCCTCCCACTTGGTTTTCAAATGCCTGTTGATCTCATATCACTCTTCATTATCTTTTTCTAAGTTACTAATGGCACTTATCAACAAGTACCCAGTCCTATTTTCCTTATAATTAGTAATTACCCTATACTTCTCAAATGCCTGATGTATTACACCAACTAGTACAATCTCCTCCTCTGATACACCTTTCCAATTCACCATACAGGAGTATGTTCACAACTAGATCACCACCTGCTGCCAAGGTCCATCTGTACTCCACCTGTCACTAGTGATGAAGTTCTTCTTGCCAGCTGGACAGTGAGTGATCCAGCTCCCAAATCCGAACCTATAGCCTGCTGTTTTGGTCCATTCCTGGTGCCAACTGTCACAGATTGGGTGCTTGGAAAGCAGATGTCGAGGCAGAATTGACATGCAGGATATTTATTAGTGGTCAACACCTGTGGAACGCAGGTGGGGTAGCAGGATCGGGCAGAGAGAGCAGTCCAACTGTGGTACAGGCCTGACTAAGACTCAGTCAACTCTACAGGGAGCTCCAGAGTGTATATGATCTGTTAGAATTATCCCATCATGGGCTGAGTAGCTAGGCCTTTAGACCCCTGTGGGATCACATATTGGACATGGTTTCTCTAGGTAGGGCATGACCTTGGGTAAGGTGGCTTTCGGCAGCTGAGGCAAACCCTGAAGGTACTGACATCTGGAGACTGTCTGCTGATAGTACTCCTGGCTGCTTGGGCAAAAAGTTCTACCTTGAAGCAGGATCTGGGTGGCATATTTTCATGTCTACCACAACATTCAGTAATGAACTCAACATCTGTATTAGAGTTCTCCAGAGAAAACAGAACATACATGTATATATTTATGTCTAGATAGATAGATAGATAGATATAGACATTTTATAAGGGATTGGCTCATGCAATTACAGAAGTTGAAAAGTCTCATGATCTGCTGTCTGCAAGCTGGAGAATCAGGAAAGCTGGTGGTGTAGCTTTAGACCAAATCCAAAGACCTGAGAACCAGGGGAGCTAATGAGACAAGTCCCAGTTTGAGTCCAAAAGCCCCAGAACAAGGAGCACTGATGTGTGAGGGCAGGAGAAGATGGATGTCCCAGCTCAAACAGAGAACATGGTCCCCTTTCCTGTACATTTTTGTCCCTCAGCAAACGTTGTTCATATACATTTTATTCAGGTCCTCAGCACATTGGATGGATGCCCACTCACACTGGTGAGGGCAATCTTTACTCTGTCTCTAGATTCAAATGCTAATCTCTTCTGAAATACCCAGAAGCAACGTTTTTACCAGCTATCTGGGAATCCCTTCAGTTGACACATAAAATTAAACATCACAACTTCTATTCTCTTTTTCCCTCCTTCACACCTCTTTCTTCCATGTTCTTCATCAATGTGGTGGAACTACTCCTCGCCCAAGCATCTGGAAGCAATTCTGTTTGTCATCCCTCACAATTATCACATCACCACATTTTAATAATTGGATATCTTGACTATTTCTCACATCTATCCCTTCATTTCCATACCTCCCACAAGAACTCAGAGCTTTGGCGTCTTTCCCCTGCACTGTCTCAGTAGGCTTCCAACTTGTCTCCTGGCCTTCAGTCCCCGTGCTCAATCCATCTTTCACGAAGCTGCCAGAGGGAGCTTTCTGAAATGTAAATCTGATCTTATCTGATCTTATTAAATCCTCATTCATTCATTCACTCAGTAATGAATTCATTCACCCAAAGAATTGCTCAGGTCAGAGACTTTGTAGTTGAAGAAGACTTTTTCTCTTACATGCATTAAGTCCTATGGGCACCAGCTTCAAAATATATTCTGAATTCAATCATTTCTCACCACTTCCACCTCTGTTGGTCTGGTCCAAGGCTTCCTTATACCTCATGGAGACCAGTTAAGTAGCCCTGCATTCGATCTTTCTGTTTTCTTTATTGCCTCTTTACTGTGATTTTTCCACAAGGTAGTCAGAATAATTTTTTTAAAATTTATTAATTAATTAATTTTTAAATTTACATCCAAGTTAGTTAGCACGTAGTGCAATAATGATTTCAAAAGTCGAATCCAGTGATTCATCCCCTACATATAACACCCAGTGCTCATCCCAGCAAGTGTCTTCCTTAATGCCTCTTGCCCTATTAGCCCATCCCTGTCTCCCCCAACAACCTCTCCAGTAATCCTCTGTTCTCTATATTTAAGAGTCTCTTATGTTTTGTTCCCTTCCCTGTTATTATATTATTTTTGCTTCTCTTCCCTTATGTTCATCTGTTTTGTATCTTAAATTCCACATATGAGTCAAGTCATATGATATTTGTCTTTCTCTGACTGACTAATTTCGCTTAGCATAATACCCTCTAGTTCCATCCACATAGTTGCAAATGGTAAGATTTCATTCTTTTTGATTGCCAAGAAATACACCATTGTGTGTGTGTGTGTGTGTGTGTGTGTGTGTGTTTATCACATCTTTATCCATTCATCTGTCAATGGACATTTGGGCTCTTTACATACTTTGGCTATTGTCAATAGTGCTGCTATAAACATTGGTGTGCATTTGCCTCTTCAAAACAGTGCACCTGTATCCTTTGGATAAATACCTAGTAGTGCAATTGCTGGGTCATAGGGTAGTTCTATTTTTAATTTTTTGAGGAACCTCCATACCATTTTTTTTTTTAATTTTTTTTTCCAACGTTTATTTATTTTTGGGACAGAGAGAGACAGAGCATGAACGGGGGAGGGGCAGAGAGAGAGGGAGACACAGAATCGGAAGCAGGCTCCAGGCTCCGAGCCATCAGCCCAGAGCCCGACGCGGGGCTCGAACTCATGGACCGCGAGATCGTGACCTGGCTGAAGTCGGACGCTTAACCGACTGCGCCACCCAGGCGCCCCTCCATACCATTTTCTAGAATGATTGCACTAGTTTCCATCCCCACCAGCAGTGCAAAAGGGTTCCTCTTTCTCTGCATCCTCACCAACATCTGTCGTTGCCTGAGTTAATTTTAGCCATTCTGACTGGTGTGAGGTGGTATCTCATTGTGGTTTTGATTTGTCTTTCCCTGATGATGAGTGATGTTGAGCATCTTTTCATGTGCATGTTAGCCATCTGGATGTCTTCTTTGGAGAAGTGTCTATTCATGTCTTTTGCCCAGTTCTTCACTGGATTGTTTGTTTTTTGGGTGTTGAGTTTGATACATTCTCTATAGATTTTGGATACTAACCCTTTATCTGATATGTCATTTGCAAATATCTTCCCCCATTCCGTTGGTTGCCTTCAGTTTTTCTGATTGTTTCCTTTGCTGTACAGAAGCTTTTTATATTGATGAGGTCCCAATAGTTTTTTTTTGTTTGTTTCCCTTGCCTCTGGAGACATATTGAGTAAGAACTTATGCAGCCGAGGTCAAAAAGGTTTTTCCCTGCTTTCTCCTCTAGGATTTTGATGGCTTCCTGTCTTACATTTAGGTCTTTCATCCATTTTGAGTTTATTTTTGTGTATGGTGTAAGAAAGCGGCCCAGATTCATTCTTCTGCATGTCACCGTCCAGTTTTCCCAACCATTTGCTGAAGAGACTGTCTTTATTCCATTGGATATTCTTTCCTGCTTTGCCAAAGATTTGTTGGCCGTATGTTTGTGGGTCCATTTCTGGGTTCTCTATTCTGTTCCATTGATCTGAGAGTCTGTTCTTGTGCCAGTACCATACTGTCTTGATGATTACAGCTTTGTAATACATCTTGAAGTCTGGAATTGTGATATCTCCAGCTTGGTTTTCTTTTTTAGGATTGCTTTGGCTATTTGGGGTCTTTTATGGTTCCGTACAAATTTTAGGATTGTTTGTTCTAGCTCTGTGAAAAAGATAGGAGTGTTATTTTGATAGGGATTGCATTGAATATGTAGATTGTTTTGGGTAGTATAGACATTTAGCAATATTTATTCTTCCAATCCATGAGCAGGGAGCATTTTTTTCCATTTTTTTATGTCTTCTTCAATTTCTTTCATAAGTTTTCTATAGGTTTCACTGTATAGATTTTTCACCTCTTTGGTTAGTTTTATTTCTAGGTATTTTATGGTTTTTAGTGCAATTGTAAACGGGATCGATTCCTTGATTTTTCTCTCTCTGCTGCTTCATTATTGGTGTATAGAAATGCAACCAATTTCTGGGCATTGATTTTATATCCTGTGACTTTGCTGAATTAATGGATCAGTTCTAGCAGTTTTTTGGTGGAATCTTCTGGGTTTTCCATATAGAGTATCATGTCATCTGCTAAGAGTGAAAGTTTGATTTCCTCCTGGACGATTTGCATGCCTTTAATTTCTTTGTGTTGTCTGATTCAGAATATTGTTTTAAATGTAAACAGATCATGTTTTTATAGAAAAGATAATCTGCCAACAATTTGATAATCTAGGGAAAGAATATTTCAGAAAGAAGGAACAGCAAGCACAAAGGCCATGGGGTGTGAGCAAATTTGGAGTGTTTGAGTTACAGAGGAAAGGTCAAAAGGGCTGTGTTACAGTGAGCAAGGGAGACTTTGGTGGGGATGGGGCTATGAAGCCTCACATATTTCTTCCTCCTGCCCTTCCCTTCTCCTACCCCTCAGCTTGCTCTCCAGTTCTGACTCCTACAGCGTGTGAGCAAGGGACAGCGGAGGACATAAAGGTCAGGAAAAACCTTATCTGAGTTGGTTCTATCTAGGCTGGCCTCATGTTCTTGGGCTGACAGATGTTTAAAGCTGTCTCTTTCTGCAGTGGAGTGCTTTCTAGGGCTCTTGTGGAGGTTCTGAGTCCAGCCCTCCAACTGCAACTTCAATGTGCATTTTCCTTTGACTTGACTGTTCTCCTTTCTGTAGACCCTAGCTTAAGAGAAGCCACACTCCATGGGCTCACACTTGGTGGAATGAATCCCCTTACCCAGAAGGTTCAGCTGGAAAAAATTTAACAGATCTGTGACTCGGCTCTCTCTATAGCATCGCCAGCTATGTTCCAGGGGAAATACTCACGCTTTGTCCTCCCAAACTAAGGGTGTACAGCACTTCGTCCAACTCAGCAGCCCTCTCCTGATTCTGCCTTCAAAGTAGCCAGTTATTCCATTGCTCAGCTTCTGGATATCCCAGTGGGAGTCAGACTATAGGCCACGGTTGTATCTGCCAACATGTGGCTTTCATCTTGTGGCCCAATGGAAGCCCTCTTCATCTGATTTGGAATGAAGGGGATGCATGTTTCCATCACCACCATCCCCTGTCTTTTACCCACTCACATGCATGCCCATTTACAGGAAGGTGTTGGAACTCAGAGCACTGTTCAAAAAATTCTAGATTATACATGCCAATTAGAAAAGGAGACAGCTTTTTAAGGTCACTGGGTATACTTTCTATTTAGTTGTTTCAAGGTTAGGAAGAGTCACTTATCCAATTAGAGGGACCATGAAACAGTGACTGCTCTTTCCCAAAATAAATGAAAAGGGTGATGCTGGTAAAATAATTCTGACCCTAAGTTAAGAAAGGGGCTATTAAAATAATGAGTCAGTATTTCAAATGACACATCTAATGAGATATACTAGCCAGTCATACAGCTTTTGTTCCTAAGAGTGGCCTCTTTTTTTTTTTAATTTTTTTTAACATTTATTCATTTTTGAGAGTGAGAGAGACAGAGCATGAGTGGGGCAGGGGTAGAGAGAAAGAGAGGGAGACATAGAATCCAAAGCAGGCTCCAGGCTCCAAACTGTCAGCACAGGGGGCTCAAACTCATGGACTGCGAGATCATGACCTGACCTAAAGTCGGGAGCTTAACCAACTGAGCCACCCAGGCACCCCTAGAGTGACCTCTTAAATTTTTTTTTTTTTTAACGTTTATTTATTTTTGGGACAGAGAGAGACAGAGCATGAACGGGGGAGGGGCAGAGAGAGAGGGAGACACAGAATCGGAAACAGGCTCCAGGCTCTGAGCCATCAGCCCAGAGCCTGACGCGGGGCTCGAACTCACAGACCGCGAGATCGTGACCTGGCTGAAGTCGGACGCTTAACCGACTGCGCCACCCAGGCGCCCCTAGAGTGACCTCTTTAAAACAGACCACCAGGAAGAGTAAAATGCAAGAATGGAGAGTTTCCCTTGCTCACAATCACTTCTATCTTAGAACTTCCTACTCACCAGGGAAACTTCTTTGTCAGAAAAGTGTTAGACAGAAGAATGGTGGAGGTTACTAAAGCAGTAGTACTTGTTTTTTCCCCTGTGTGAATAAAGAGCACTTACTTACTCAAAAAATATTTTTTGAGCAGCCCCATGTGTCAGGAGCTGAAAAGGGAATAGTAAAGAAGATTCTAAACAGGAGCTTATAATCCAGTAGTGGATAGAAAAGAATGCTGATTTTAATGTTACCTTGCCATTGGAATTAGCGAGGCCAGATGTTTAAAGAAATCTGTAGCATGATCTATATTATTTCTCAAGGAAATTTGCCTTGAGGAAGTGATTTTATATTTTACTACGTAATATACCAGACATTCTGAAGTCAAAAAAAAAATGGAAGGAGAAATAGAAAGAATAGTTAGGATTCATTAGAAACAAATATTAGATTTAGTAATAATGTCATAAGTTATAATCATCCTAATAATTTTTATAAGTGATGTTTTTTGGGCACTTACTATATGTCAGATCTTATGCCAAGCACTTTCATGGATTATATTATTTATTTTCATAACAACACTTTTAAATAAGTATATTATTATCCCCATTTTGTAGATGTGGAATTTGAGGCATAGCTTCGAGACAGAGCTCGATTTGAAAATGGTTGTCTTGGGGCACCTGGGTGGCTCAGTCAGTTAAGTGACTCTTGGTTTTGGCTCAGGTCATGTCTCATGGTTCATGGGATGAAGGCCTGTGACCAGCTCTGTGCTGAATCCCTTCTTGGGATTCTCTCTCTCCCTCTCTCTCTGCCCCTTCATTCCCCCCAGTAAATAAATAAATTTTTTAAAAAAGAAAGAAAATGGCTTCACTCCCTCCGATAAATAAATAAACTTAAAAAAAAAGAAAGAAAGAGGTCTTAACCACCGCGTCATGCAATCTAGGACGAAAACGCACAACACAAATTCCCTCCATTGTAAATTCTCCATTGGAGTCAGTTGTAAACGGATCCATGCTCAGGGGATTATTGCAGATAAACCCATAGTTTCTTAGTCCCAAGGGAAAGGCTTCTGGCATTCAACTCTATTTTGTGATTTGTCATGTGTGTAAATAATAAGAATCTGCTAGGTTTTCTCCTAAAACATATTTATTCCATTAATATTATCATCCTCGCCTTCTTTGTGTTTGAAAATCAGTAACTTCCTGTCATAAGCTTTCATCTTACTTGTCTTAAATGAAATCGTACCGAAGGAAGTAAGGCATTTGGAAGCAATGAGCTTCAAGGAATGACTAGGCATCTGAGAATATCAGAGCCTTCATGAAGTATTCTCATTACCTGTGGGATATGCGAGCCCAGAATGCTTGGCACTCTAAACAGTGATTCTCTCCCTTCCCCAGTAGAGCTGAGATCCTCTCTGAGAACACTTTGTCAACTCTGGCCGGCTGTCTCCTATCAGTGCTCTATGAGTGATACTGAAACCTTGTCTTTCAGAAGCAGAAAGAAGCCCACGTTCCAAGATGAGGTGCTGAGAACCCACTGCTGTGCTCTTGACCGCGTGGAGTTGGATTTTAAGACTAGCTGCTAGAAGAGAACAGGGCCTCGTGCTGAGAGAAAGTCTCCCAAGTTGAGTTGGCTTTCTGGGAAACAACTGGATTTGGTACTGGTCTTTATTATAGTTTCCACACACTAAAAAGAGAGAGAGAGAAAGAGAGAGAAAGTTGTTTATAAAACAAAAGCCGCATACAATTTGGTATGGTAACATTCTTTAGAATTTTGTTTTTGCACAGCGGAAACCAGGGCTGATGTGGTCATGGTGGACATGGAGCCAGTTCTGTTACCCCAAAGCACCTCTCCTAAAACACGAAACTGAGTAAGCCAGGCCTGGCCTTGCCAGGAACAGCCGGCATTGTTTGGCTTTTTGGAGAGACTTCCTGGACCCAGTGCTTCCAAAAGAACCGCAGCAGAGCCCCACACCACGCAGCAAAGTGCACGCGGCACACCCAGGCTCCCCGCGCTCACATGTGCAAGAGTGGAGCACATTTCCCCGGGTCCCTCCTTTCTTCCACGCCAGCGAGCGTGAACCACGGTGGCTGCTTCCTGGACAATATTGTGGGATGTGCGCTTCTCGCCTTTCCTCTCCACCGCTGAGACATCCGGGGCAAACGGAGACACCTCTCTTGTTTGCAGTTCTTCAGTTCTTGGTCAGCGAAAGATGCCAAACGAAACATCCAAGTTTCCTGATGCTTTGCGCCAGATCATGTGAAAACTAGAGAAAATCCATGTTTGCTGGCCTTGAGAACAGGGGTAACAAACTACTTTTTAAGCTCAAAGGAAGCGACTTGCAAAAGAGCCAGGCTCATGATGAGAAGGTAGAACGTGTAGGAATTCTATTAAAATTTGGGGAGTGAGAGATCCTCCTGCAGGGGCTGTGTCTTTACTTTCTGTACAACTAGAATAATTTATTTTCCCTCTTGCTGCCATTCTGTGGTTAAAAAAAAAAAATTAAACTTAGGGGCGCCTGGGTGGCTCAGTCGGTTGAGCGTCCGACTTCGGCTCAGGTCACGATCTCACAGTTCATGAGTTTGAGCCCCGAGTGGGGCTCTGTGGTGACAGCTCAGGGCCTGGAGCCTGCTTCAGATTCTGTGTCTCTCTCTCTCTGCTCCTTCCCTGCTCACACTCTGTCTCTCTCTCAAAAATAAATACAGATTTAAAAACTTTTAAAAAATATTTTTAAAAAATTAAATTTAGTGCTGCAAGCAAAGATTTGGGGAGGAAAGATTTCTTTCAGAAATTTTGGAAGCTACTGTACTACAGAAACTATTTGGATAGTTTTTATATGTATATTTTCCTAGGAAAATAAAAAACGGATACTTCATTTGTTTGATTCACTCAGTGTCATGGTGACTCAGGGCTGGACAGGAACAGACTAGGCTCCTGCCCTCAGGAGCTCACATGTGATAAGCAGGGGGAAATAGTAAATTTGTAAACTCAGAAATTTATCGTGTAATTTCTGACACTGATAATGCTTTGAGGAAAAATAAAGCAGGGTTAGGAGATAGAAAATGAAGAGGCAGGATGGTCAGAGAAGGCCCCTGTGAAGAGAATATATTTAAAGGACTGAAGGACTGGCAGGAGTGAGCCATGCACAGTTCTAGGGGAAGGGCATCGCAGGCAAGGCTGGAGGCTGAAGCTGAGTATAGGAGAGAAAGTGGTGGTGGCTGAGATTGGAAGGTAGGCAGAGCCCAGGGCACGTAGGCTCCTGTGTACCATGATAAGGCATACAGATTTCATTACAATAGTTACAAGAAGCCTTTGAGTGACTGTTTATTGTCAACTTTTTTCTCTACCCAGTTTCAAAAAGAGAAAGAATTTCATCCATTCATTTGATATTTATTAATTGAATACCAACCCTACATAAGGCTGGGTCCAATGCTTAAAAAGTTGTGATCTCCGGGGGTCAGGGGAGCCATGGTGACTCGTGACCTTTCCACCTGTGCGTGCTGGTGGCAGGCGGCCTTCGTGCCCCACCCAGGTCACACGCTGGCCATGGCCAAGCCACCCAGCACGACCCTGTGCCCTGGCCAGAGGAGACCAGGCCTCGCTGCCAGCCTCGGGGCTCACACAGGTTCTGGTAGAGTGACCCAATCATGCCTCCGTCACACTGATGCACCCCCTTTGATGTTAGCGGGGATCAATTACATGTTCTTTCCTCTTGAAACTGTGCAAGATCAACCCAAGAAGGCTTGGTAAATCCCCACCTTATGAAAGATGTGGGTTTAGACACTTGGATCAAGTGGAGATTATCATGGCCATGGAGGATGAATTTGGGTTTGAAATTCCTGATGGGGAAGTGGAGAAGCTAATATGTCCACAAGAAAATGTAGATTACATTGCAGATGAGAAGGATGCACATGAATAAACTATCAGTCCCCTTTCCTTCACTGAGAGAAGACTCAAGATCCTGGCGAGTGCCTGGGAGTGAGAACGTGCTTTTGGCATTATTGCTGACCTTGACGGTGTAATTCTGCGTAGACTTGGATTTGAATTGTCTGAGTGTTTTTGCCCTTAGAATATAAATCTATAAAACTGAAGGAAAAAAAATAAGGTTGGAGCCTCTGTCATCAAATGAGGGCATAAGAAAATGACGTGGACAACCTGAACAAAAGTAGAATGAAGAAAATTCCGGAAGAGAGACAAAAATACTACTACTACTACTAATGTAAAAAGAACACAAATTATAAATATTAATGCTGCTGAATATTAATGCTGTGCCCTGGGTGCTATTCATGTATTTTTTTTTTCACAAAGACACAATGTCTTATGCACTATTATTATTATTCTTTCCTGTAACTAAGGAAACTGAGGTCACAGAAGCAAAGCAATAGCGCAGGGCCGGAAATCAAAGAAACCTGAAGCTAGAATTCGAATTCATGTTTCTGTGATTCTAAAGCACAAGGTTTACTTACAGGAAGGAGCTACTGTGATAAGCCGTGTTTGGGTAACTCAGTATGTGTAGCTGTATATACTGGACTTGGGTCAGGTTGGTTTCAGATGTATATTCCAAATTTTACAAAGTATGGCACCATGAAGTTGGGTATGAAGATCTTTCAAACAATTCCAAGACTCTGCAAGGAAGACAGCCCACACATGACTTTTTCCTTCATAAGACATGTTACAATCCATCTGTAATAATAGTATTCTATTTGTTTGTTTCTCATTGTTTTCCTGTTTCCCCTGATGTGGGAAACAAAGGCAGAAGAAAAAATTAAATTGCCTTACAACTTAGAGCCCACTGACAAGTCCTTGATACAGGCAGTGACCTTCCTCTAGGAACGCAGTTGCCTCCGTGATGATGATGACACTTTGCTAAGGGCAAAAGGCAACCTTACTTTAACATTATCCTAACCCCCGGGATCCTGTAAATCTACTTTAACATATAAAAGTTCCTTTGGAAATTCCTTTATCTCTCCCCCCCAAGATATATGCTGGCAATCATACTCCAAGCTTATGGCCCCCTGAAATACATCTGAAGGGTCTCATTGGTGAGGGATCGTGGGGCAAGCTGAGGGCAAAGCACAGGCTAACTGCACCACCACCTCGGAGGTGGGGTTTGTGTGATAGTCCTCGGACACTCCTGGCTACCCAAGAACAAAGGAAAGGGGTTTAAGTGCTTGCCAGGGTGATGTGGGAAATAAAGGCAAATGAAAAATGAAATTCCCTTACTGCCTACAGCCCATTGGGAAGTTCTTGAAATAGGAAGAGTGACCTCTCTCTAGGAGCTCAGCTGCCTTGATGGTGACACTTTGCTAGGGGCAAAAGGGAATCTTGGCTTAACATTATCCTGACCCCCCATGATCCTGTAAGTCTACTTTAACATATAAAAATTCCTTTGGAAACTTCCTTATCTCAACTCCCCCAAGATATATCCTGGCAATCATACTCAAAGCTTATGGCCCCCTGATATACATCTGAAGGGTCTCATGACTGAGGTTTTACTAAACAGTGATAAATGGCTTGTTTTCCTAACAATACCTAGCCCCTCAAGGTCCTGAAATCTTGCTTCCAAAATACCTTAGAGACTTACTCTTTCCCTAACTCCCTCCCATCCTGAAGGTATATAATCAGTTACTGTCATAACCCCAGTGCAGCTCTTTCTGCCCCTGGGTCCTGTCCTCGTGCTTTAATAAAATCATCTTTTTGCACTAAAGACGTCTTCAAGAATTCTTTCTTGGCTGTTGGCCCCGGACCACCCCAAAACCCCACCATCATGACTGAGTTTTTACTAAACAGTAATAAATGACTTTTCCAACAGCAGCTAGCCCTTCAAGGTCCTGGAAACCTTGCTTCCAAAATGCCTTAGAGACTTGCTCTATCCTGAACCTGCTCCCAACCTGAAGGTAAATAATCTGTCACCCATAACAACCCCAGTGCAGCTCTTTCTCCCCACCGGTCCTGTCCCCATGCTTTAATGAAATCACCTTTCTGCACCAACGATGCCTCAGGAGTTCTTTCTTGGCCGCCGGCTCCGAACCCCAACATTTTCACATCATCCCCTGCTGCCTTGTAGCTGTCGTAAAGGCAAAAACCATGTCTGTTCACCATTTTATCTGCAGAGCCTAGCACAGCGCCTAGAACGCAGTAGGGGCTCAATTAATATTTGTTGAATGAATGAATTAATTAAACTTCATTTCATTTCTTTCCAGGGCCTGCCTTTACTGCCATGTACCACTCCAGACAGCATGCAGAGACAGCGGAGAGTATAATAAACATCAGAGGTATTTTGCAATTCATGGCTGACCCATGCTGACCCTTTATTTAATTAAATCTTTCACTTGTGAATGAATCATTTCTTCCATTAATTAAAATAGGATACACATATGTCTCTGTAAAGTATGTGTCAAAAGAAAGCATTCCACCTAAAATATACAGGAGTCGCTGACCACCGCGGCAAATCATCCATCATAATCTGCTAAAAAGATCGGCTCTGGAATTAGAACTAGCACAATCATCTCTTATGCCCTCAAAAATATTAGTTGCAGCTTTGCAACCAATCTGTCAGCTCCCGTGTTATAACATGTAAGGAGTAACGCATAGTATGAAGCTCGAAGAGAAGCGTTTATTTTGGAGGGCAGAGCATGTGGCCCCAGCCCTCTAGGAATGCCATCATCTCTAATAATTGTTTGGAGCCGTGCTCTCTGCAGACGTGGATCTTGATTGTTAGAGCTGGAAGGCAGCTGGGATTGCACTGTTACAAAACTCAACATTTGCTCCTTCGGTTCCTCCGGAAGCCAAAATGATAGCTGCGAGAAAACTGACGGTGCTTTTCAAGTGGCAAAAGCAAGTTTGTGTTTCCATTCACCCCGCGGTCTCCCGCTGGAAGAAATGGGATGCAAAAATCTTTTTGCAATCTTTAGCCCCAGGAAACAGGGAGCGTATCCGGCTATTGTTAAAGATATTTTGCCTCAGAGTAAACTCCTTGCTGCCCAAACCCCGAAGGAAGGCCTCGAAAGCCTCGATTAAGTACCTAAACATGTTTAAAAATCACCACTGGGGATTCTCCAGGCCAGATGAAAAGAAAGGAGGGATAAAGCAGGAACGCAGGTTAACAGTGCCTCTGGTCCTCTAAAACAAGTTTTCAATATTTTGTGAGATTTCAAATGCAACAGTTTTTGAAAGAGGAAGAAATAGTAAAGCCTATTCTCTTCGCGAAGTGTCAGTTTCTGCAGGAGCAGAAATGATAAACACTCTCCCTGCATAGTTAAGAGGTTGTTTCAGGGGCCAAGTGATTGCTAAACCAGTCGTAGTCATTGAATGTGTTTTATTACCATGCTTTTATGTTGAATATTAACCGTGCTTTTATGTTTCCTTCAAATGAATCCTGGAGACGGGCACAAAAATGTTGTAGGAATGGTAAGGACCTTTGTGATCACTGGGGCTATTTCTTATGGTGGGAAGTCCCCTTAAGGGGAAGTGACTTGTCCAAGGTCACAGGGCAGGTGAATGGCAGAGCCAGGACCCCAAAGTATGTCTCCCATCTCAGTCCTGGGCTCTCTCCCCTGCGTCTGTGCTAAGGGCCAAGTCACAGGTGATATATTCCCTAGCATGCTGCTGGGTACATTGGCAGTGCCTTGAAATGCATTGATTCCAATACAGTAAGAGGTTCAGGATTACCTGACAAATCTCTCAAGCACTCAGAAAGTATCAATAGCTTTTCTTAGACTTCAAGTCCAAGTTATTTGGATGATTTCAGAGGTTAGTCTTAGTCACAGTTATCTTTAAACTCTTTGGTACCTTCTCCTGTTTTCAACACTTCTCTGATACTCATTAGCTTATCTCCAGGATCAAGACACAGAAAACTGAAAAGAAGAGGGATGGAAGAGATTTAACATTGAGTAGAAATGGGGAATTAATTGTTTCTGTGGTGTAGAGTAGTGATTAAGAGCATAGACTCTGGACTCAAGTTGCCTAGGGTTCAAGTGCTACCTTTGACATTGTGAAGATGTATAGTCCAAGATCACTGATCTTGGGTTTTTTAAATTGCTGAGTCTCAGTTTTCTCCTCTGCAAAATGGGAATTACAGTACCTATTTTATAGGATTGTTGCAAGGATAAATTAAAAAATCTGAGGTTAGACAGCTCTTCCTGTCCAGGGGTCCTGTCCCCATGCTTTAATAAAATCACCTTTTTGCACCAACATAAATAAATAAATAATAAAAAAAACTAAAAATCTGAGGTTACTCTTGGAAGTCCCATTTATATGTGTAATTTAATGACATGTATACATATTCAAACAGTAATATTAGGACATGAGCAATGAAAAAATTAGACTATTGAATTTGCTTTATATGGATTGACACGATAATGATAGGTCATTTTTGAGAGAAGAGCATCCTTGTGCCGTGTGATGATGCTATTTCCTCTCCCTCTGCCCCATCCCATGCCACCTCAGTTCAGATGCCCTGTGTTTCTTGTCTACACGGCTGCAACAGGCTCTGTTGTCATGCCTCTTTCTCTTTTTTCCATTTCCAATCTAGTTCTTCTGGAGCAACTTCTTTCAAGCACATACGTGGCCATACCATGCTCTGGCTTCAAAGCCTTCAACAAGTCCCACGGCTTATAGGATAAAGCAATACAGTCTGGTCCCAACCCCTTGTGACAACTCATTTTTACCAGCACCAACCCCACACTCTGCGTTCTTCTTAAACAGGACTACTCACAATTCCTTTAACCCCCCACGTACTTACACATCTCTGTGCCTTTGCTCATGATGCATCCTTGGCCTGAAATCTTCCTTCCCCACTTCACCACCTACTAAATTCCTGGTTATCCATCCAAACCCCACTACAATTTCACCTCTTCAATTAAGCCTTTCCTTATTCCACTCCCCTTCTGGCAAAATTAATTACTCCTTGCTTTGTGTTTGATGCTACTTTGTTCTTATCTCCCAAATAGCGCTTACTGTATTAAATTATATTTTGTTGTGTTTTTTTTTCCTGTCCCCAGCTAAACCTGGACTTAGCAAGCATTCAAAACCATTCCTTCTTTCCATGCCTACAGCTCTTTTCCCTGCTAAGATCAATGCTGCTTACAATTGTGTTTAACCAGGGCTCCAGGCGGCCCCTCTACATCCGTGAGAGTTGACACCAATATGAAATATATTTGCCAGTCTGCAGCGAAACTATGACTGCCATGAGTGCAGCGCCATTGTCTTACTTATCTTCTACCTCTAGTCCTTGGTGCAATACCCAGTACTTAATACCTGTCTGTTAAGTACATGAAGGTGAAGTACGACAGCATTGAACTATTAGACGTGAACTCTAAGGAACAATTCTGGGCGCCCAGAGCGTAGAATGAGACCTAGTCTGTTAATACGTGACACCACACTTTCATATCCTGGACGCTGGGATATGGAAATGTAAATTCTTTATTGTGAAAGGAGCTCAGATGTGGGAGATTGTTGCAGAGTAATTCAAAACTGTTTTATATATGCATATACACACAGATCGTCTTGCTTCATAGAAAATACACCTCCCATACACAAGAAACTCTAATACCATATGGAACTTATTGGCCACGTGGTAAGATGTTTATCTCCTTCATCCTTCTTCACCAAATATTTCTAAATAAGTCTTTGTATCCAGTTTTATAGAAAAAATATATCAAGTTTTACAATATAAGTTACTAGAAAAGTGAGATTCATTTTATAGAAATTAAAATTATTATTATTGTTTTTTTTTTAATTTTTTTTTCAACGTTTATTTATTTTTGGGACAGAGAGAGACAGAGCATGAACAGGGGAGGGGCAGAGAGAGAGGGAGACACAGAATCGGAAACAGGCTCCAGGCTCTGAGCCATCAGCCCAGAGCCCGACGCGGGGCTCGAACTCACGGACCGCGAGATCGTGACCTGGCTGAAGCCGGACGCTTAACCGACTGTGCCACCCAGGCGCCCCAAAATTATTATTATTGTTAATAACACCAAGCATTTACTTGCTACATACCAGGCACAGTCTTAACTGCTTAATTCGTACTGTTTCATTTTGTCTAACAACATTGCTATGGGGTTGGTACCATGATTCTTTCTATTTTGCAGATAAGGAAACTGAGTCTCAGAGAGGCTAAGCAAATTGCATTAACATTTCACATAAAGTAAATAAGAGAAGTGAGATTCAAAACAAGATGTGCTAAATTTGAGAAACTGCACCCTTAACCATCATGTTATATCTCATGAGAGCACACATTTCACCCTGTATTGGCCAGCCTTTTCACAATAATGCTGTGTAACAACCACCTCAAAACTCAAGGGCTTAAGAATAGCAAGTATTTATCTCATGATCAAAGGTCTGTAGATCAACCATGATTCAGCTGAGTTAGACGGAGCTTAGCTGGAAGGCTCTGTGGGTCCAATTTACATTTGCTCCACATTTCTTATTTTGGAGTCAAGGCTAAAGGGACAGTCATGGGGCACCTGGGTGGTTCAGTCAGTTGAGCATCTGACTTCGGCTCAGGTCATGATCTTAAGGTTGTGAGTTCGAGCCCCACATTGAGCTCTATGCTGATAGCTCAGAGCCTGGAGCCTGCTTCGGATTCTGTGTCTCCTTTCTCTGCTCCTTCCCCACTCATGGTCTGTCTCTCTCTGTCTCTCAAAAATGAATAAACGTTAAAATTTTTTTTTTTAAAAAATGGGACAGTCGTTACTCAGGGCATCTGTGGCAGGTCACGAGGGCAAAAGACCAAAGCTAAACTGAGAAAGCACATCGAAGGTAAGTGTCATGTCCACAAACATTTCTTCTCCCAAAGCAAATTGCATGGCCAAACCCAGCACTAATGGAGGAGGAAGGTGAAGGCCCATGACAGGGTGAGGATTGGAGTAGATATTTACTGAATAATAATACAATGAATCACCCAGTTATTTTAGTTGTTTATTTTTATTTAAAAAAATTTTTTTTAACATTTTATTTATTTTTGAGACAGGGAGAGACAGAGCATGAACAGGGGAGGGTCAGAGAGAGGGAGACACAGAATCTGAAACAGGCTCCAGGCTCTGAGCTGTCAGCACAGAGCCCGATGAGGGGCTCGAACTCACGGACCACGAGATCATGACCTGAGCCGAAGTGAGACGCCTAACCGACGGAGCCACCCAGGCGCCCCTTATTTATTTTTAAAACCAAGTCTAGGGTACGTAATCCTTCGCATTTGGGCGGGTATGATTTCCTTCTTGTCCTCGTGCAAAGGTACAACATTGCAAAGCTGCCGCTGAACATTTTAGACCTTCTCGCCCTGATGCAATTCTGTGTTGAGCAGTAACATGCTGGCTACCGGCCTCCCTAGAAGGGCACCACTGCTGGCGGTGCACAAATCCACATGATTGTTCACCTGATTCTTTGCCATGTTCATAAAGGTGCTTCTATTTTTTTTTAAACTTGCAATAAAACTTTGCCTTTTCTCAAGAGCAGTGTATTTTCAGAAACCCAGAAATTCTCATGAACAGCATTTACAAAGGATCATAGAATAAGGTCAGAGAGTTTTAGAGCAGCCTTAGAGGGCACTTAGTTCAACCTCCTCATTTTACAGATGAGACAACAAATCGTTTTGGTTTCAAACGTCCAGTTATTGCATAGGGTGGGCTACATTTTTTTTTTTCTCATGTAAGAAAAGCAATGAGAGAAAAACTAGGGTACTTGTCTTACTACAACTGAGTTCTGTAGTGGGGACCTCCATTCAGCTTATCCTATGAGAACCCTCGTATGACCTACTAACTTTATCACTATAATCAACTTCCCTGATTGCCTGTGAAAAACAAAAATTAAGTCTTTCCTTTTCTGTTTATAATCTTTATAATCTCTGCTTTTAGAGCCAGCAGAACAAGCCAAGGGACACCTGGCCACCAGCTTCAGTGTCCTGAGGATATCTAGGCCTGTTTTCCACAAGGGAGAGAGGAAGAGAGGCACCAAGCCTAGTTTTCTAGAAAGGGAATTATGAGTATCTTTTCAGGCCAAACACATTTGATATTTAGCTAATATTCTCCCTGATTAAAACAGTAGATTTAGAATCGTGAGTATACTGGGGTGAGGGTGGGAGGAGACATTAGAAAAATCTAAAGTGAAAAGTGTAAGTGATTAAATAAACATCTTTTTTTTTTTTTTGAGAGAGAGAGAGTGAGAGACTGCAAGTGGGGGAGGGCAGAGAGAGAGAGAGAGAGACTCTCAAGCAGCCCCTATGCCCAGCACAGAACCCAGAGCTCAACGTGGGGCTGGATCCCATCACCATGAGATCATGACCTGAGAGAAAATCAAGAGTCAGAGGCTCAACCAACTGAGCCACACATGGGCCCCTAAATAAATATCTTTGAATACCTTCTAGGAGCCTAGCCTGCTGTTAGGTTCCTAGCCTGATGTGAACAAGACAGAAAAAGATCCTATGCTCCTAATGCTTCCATTCTAGCCTGGACATGTAACTAAAGTGTTAACAAAGCAAAAGAGCAGGATGTCAGGAGGGTACGTAAGGTAGAATTTAACCTAATGTCTATGGGGGAGGGGCTGAGAGGTGGTCAGAGAAGGTCTCTCTGGGAATAGGATGTTTTCCCCTTAGGGCTTTTGGGGTTCTGAGATAGAGAGCTTTCCAGGCAGAGGCAAGAACATGTGCAAAGACCTGAGGGAACTGACAAATAGTCAAGGAAGCCAAAGTTTAGCCAGAGAGAGGAAACTAATATGAGACGGGGCAGGTTGTCAGGGTCCAGACTGTGGGAGTCATATAAGACAAGAGTAGAGTGTGGGACTTTATTGCAAAAGTAAAGAGAAGGCATTGAAGCCTTTGAAGTAGGGGAATGACATAATAATAGGATTTTCATTTTTAAAAGGAACACTTTGGTGGTATTTTCAAGAATAAATTAGAGGGGACGGGGAGAGAGAACTAGGGAAATCTAAGAAAATTACACAAAGAACAAAATAAGAATCTAAAGCTAGTGAATCCAAATATCCAGCCCAGGTTGGCTGTAGACTGTGTGCAGCGTGGGTGGTTGGGATGACTGTGTACTTGAATGTGCACGTGCACGTGGTCACAGAGCCTCTCTTCTCCCTAAACTCACCCATAGCTTCCAGATAGCCCAGCCATAGGATCGCTCCTTAGGGATTTGAAACTATCTCCAGAACATGCTGGTTAGAGGACAAGAACAGCTTTAGAGTTAAAGCTGGCAAATGGGACACCTCTATTTAGCTTCCTTTCTCCTGGTAACCTAATGACACAAAAACAGAGAGAATAGAAAAGGGGCAAACAACAAAACCTGTGGACTGAAATGCTGTGAAGCTGGCAGCTGTCCTAGCAGACTGGTTCAGCAGAGCCACATGCTAAGCCTGCAATGGGGAGGCTCCAGAAGTGACTTGGTTGACAGTTTGGATCCTAGAACAAGTGCAGGAATTAGTGACACTTGGTATGTCTGGAAGTGAGCACGAAGGTGGAGGAGACACAAGAGGGTTAGTGGGGAGGGTTTGGGATCAGGTAGGTGTCCCCCGAAGCCCCCACCTCCTATGCCATGAAATCACTTGACTCCTTCTTCACTGCAATAAATGACAGGAAAGATTTATTTTCGAGAGACAGAAAGCAGGGGATTTCTGAGTGGAGATGCTAGGCCGAATTGAGGTATGAGAGGATGCTGTACTGAAAGCAGAGAGACTCAAGGAATATTGATGATCTGACTGAATTATTTGGGCTCCAGCCTTCTTCCCACATTCAGCTCCCGGAACATAGCAGCCAGGCATATACTCTCCAAGTAGGGACTGCAGAGTCTTCTCTGGAGCTCTGGTCCAAGAGGAAAGGCCTAAATTGAAGATTCCCTAGGCAACAGTCTGGTCATGTGACCTTCAGTGCCAGTTTGGAGAAGGTCAGAGGGCTCTGGAAGAGACTTCAAGAAGGTGAAATCAATAATTACTAATGTATTTGAATGTATTCAGAGGATTTTACACAACTGGGGCAGAATTGGGGTTTGATAAGTGATAATAAGTACATTAAAAAACAGCCAAGTGAAAACACAAGTCAATTATTCACTCCAGGTGGGAGAAGCTTTGTACAGGAAAGAAAAAGTACTCTTGGTATCCCCCACAACTTAGTTATCTATAGCATTTACATAGTCATGGTGATGGGAACATCGGCTAAATCTCACTGAGTCACAACACCACTATATTGGGCAGATAGAATACTAGAAGTGTGTGTGTGTGTGTGTGTGTGTGTGTGTGTGTTAGAGGTGGAGTGTACCTACAGAGAGCTGACTCCCCGTCTTCCATGTTAGGAAACTAGTAAATAATATCTATAATTGAAAAATCATGTAGCTACATAAATCTGTTGTTTGGAAATTTACAGTTAAATGTTAACAGAATCAGAAGAGCTGAAAGAGGTTGCCTTCAAGAGTATAAAACGGAGATGGAGAGCCTGGCTATGGCTTGTAGACTCCTATTTTTCATAATAAGCTTTATAAAACTACTTGACTCTTTCATATATGTGTATGTATAATGTTATGAAAATGTACAATAAATTTAAAAAGGAAAAGAAAAAAGTAGTCCCGTTAATATATCCCATCATTGGCTTTAAAAAAAACAAACCTCCCTCCTAGGTACTACTGCAATACCAAACATACACAGCTATTGCTTTACCTGGTATTATGGGCTGAATTGTGTTCCTCAAATGATGCTCAAGACCTAACCCACAGTACCTCAGAATGTGATCTTACTTGGAGACAGGGTCTTTATAGAGACGACCAAGTTAAAGTGAGGTCGTTAGAGTGGGACTTAATCTAGTATGACTGATGTCCCAAACTTCCCAAATTTGCCTTTTGGGAAATTTGGACACAGAGACAGACAGACAGACACACACACACACAGAGGGACAATGCCATACGAAGATGAAGGTGGAGATCAAGCGATGTGTCTACATGCCAGGGAACACCAAAAGCTGACAGCAAGCCATCGGAAGCTCGATGCCTTGATCTTGGACTTGCAGCTTCCGGAACCACGCGACAACACATTTCTGTTGTCTGAGCCATCCAGTGTGTGGTACATTGTTATGGCCGCCCTCAGAAACTCAGACACAGAGTATGCTATGGCTCACTTGCGTGCACTCCATAAAGAAAGACCTATGTCTCTGACTCTTCCCCTGAAGGAAGAAGAAAAGGAAGAGAGGAGAGAAAAGGAGGAAGGGAAGAAGAGAAGGGCCAAAATGTGCCTAGACTGATGTTGACTCCAGCTAGAAAAACTGCCTTTGAGCAAGAGGGGTTTCACTTCTGTCTTTAATTCTTTTATGACTGGAACATATGTATGTATCATGTTTACATTTGAAAAATAAGTAGATACAAACATATACAACCCCTCCCCCACCAAATGAAAAAACCTCTTCTTCCTCAATTCTTCAAAATCCCCACATGGGACAATAACGAATTGATGCTGATAAACGGTATTGGGGCTAATAAAGGATTTAAAATATTGTATTTTAATTTGTTTGTTCTTTTTCCCTAACAAAGTAGGATAACTGCATTTGGGCAGGCTGGGTTCTGTCCTACTTTTCCCTTGGAACTCACAGAGTCAGGGAGACACTGACCTGAGGCAGTCCTTCTTGGACTTTCTTGAGAACATTGAGAAAATTTTCCAAGATTGGCCCTTGATGGATATAGGAAGTAAGGTAAGAGCTACCCCGTCCACCCAGTTGTCCAGGTTTCAGTACGTGATACATAAACCACGCGCAGCCTCTCTGGTTCACAAGGTTAAAAGTTATTAACTGAAATCAATTAAAATAAAAAGAGTCACATCTGCCATGGTACACAATTCACTTCTCAGGACGGTTTTGGCCTGCACTACACACACACACACACACACACACACACTCACCCACTAACCCTGGGGGAGAGCAGAGGCAGCTGCAGAAGCCAAAAACCTCCCCAGTCCTAATTAAACTCTCCAAGTTTCCAGGCAACACAGCCAAGGAAAAAATCATTTCCAAGCCGAAGACCCCCAGCCCCAGCCCCCAGCCTCCACCCCAGCAAAGGAAACGGGTCATTTGGTTTAATCAGCCCACGTGCACATTCTCTCTCCCCAGGTTGCCAAGAAGGGGCCTGTACCTAGCAGAGGTATTTGTGTAATCAAAGCTTCTGGAACTTTCCCTGCCAAGGCTACCAATGTGAATAGGCTCCTGAGGTAAAAATGTTCCCCCTGCTGGGGACGGCGCCCTTGAAGTCTACATCAAAATCAAGCTAGGGTCACAGCTGTTGCGGCACCCCACAGTGGAAAACTTGCAAGAAATCCTAGCCTGTACTACTGTTTTGCCTCAGGTCTAGAGGAAACGGCCCGCAGTTGCAAGTGAGAAAGAGAGGGGGAATGAGAGAGGGAGGGAAGGGGAAAGAAAGGGAGAGTGAGGAGGAGGTGGGGGGGGGAAGACAGAAGAGAGAGAATCTGCTTTCGAAAAGTGAACACTTGTAACTAGTACTTTGGGGTGGAAAGACAAAGCCACTTGGGAACCTTGCCCCCTTCACCAAGGCAACCTCACCCCAGTCACCCTCGCTCATTCCTCTTCTGGGAGCTGGGGGTCGCAGGTTGGCTGAGAGCCACTAGGTGGCAGCAGATTAACTCTTCAAATGCCAGAATGGGCACCGAGGAGTCAGGAATTGGGTCTGAAAACTTTGCATCTGGTCATTTCCCTCAAAGGAAAGGAAAAACAAATGGCTTTTTCTGTACTTACAGATCCTTGGCTTGCAGTGTAGGCATCGGAGGAAATCCTATGAAGGGAAGATTGCTTCCTGGTCACCCATTCATGTGGTGGCTTGAGGCAGGGTGAAATGCAACTGTGTATGTGCCAGGTTTCATGACTTCAGTGACACTTGGTTCACACTTGGTTCAAAGGACTAAAAGAACCTTTGAGAAGTTTATGCTCACATTCAATTCACTTCAACGAATACTAAATACAATGAGAAATAAGGGCATTCTATTTTCCAGGGTTATTTTCCCAGCTAATGTCCAGGGCCCCTGCCCTTGGGGATTGTGGGGAAGAAGGGCACTAAGTGAATAGTATTCTCATAGTTAACCACCTTGGGTGGGTAAGGAATGGAGGCTCAAGTTTGTTACCAATAAAAGGGACATACGGGAAAATAGACTTATGAACATCATTTTACATCGACTTTCTCTGATAGGGGAAGCCTTATGTTTTTAGGGTGAGCAAGGCCTAAACTGTGGGCTCCATCAGAAAAAACTTAGGCAGCAGTGGCTAAAAACGCTTGCCGTTCAGATGATGAGGAAAACAAATCATTCTCTGGAGTATTCTAGCCTCTGCAAAGCATCCCCCAATTCTGCCTATTAAACTTTTGCCACAAATATAAAAATACTGTGGTGTTGATTGGAGAAAGGTGAAATTGATTTACTTCAGAAAAGGGAGAGAGCTACCAGCCACAGGAGAAATAAATCCAGAAAGGGGGAAGGGAGCTGGGGGTGAAGGATAAGTGCTCTTGCAGTTGGGTTTAAGAGAGCCTGGAGGAATACAGGGAGAAGGGGGAAAGAATGAGGAGGAGGGAACCATAAATGTATGATATATATGACTAGAGAGAGATGGGGAAAGGCAATTTTAAGATGTTTTGCTGTGCATTTGGGATTCTCTTTGATATGCTTCAAGAGAGCTCGGTGAAGATTAAAGTTGCCTTACGATTATTCTTATTTCTTGGACTGGAAGGCTGCCGAAGACACAAGGAAAGCACTGTCAGTGCTACCACCCTTTCCCTTTCTTTCCTGTCTAGGTGGTAGGACAGTACCCAGGTTGTAGTGCCTTTCGGGAAAAGTCATCCCAGGATCTCTAGTAGATTATATACAATGTAAGCATTTATTATGCTAATTCCAATATGCAATTCCTCATTCTCAAATGGGCAGCCTCAGCATTTTAAACTTCACTCTGCAATTTCACCAAAAGGACAGGAAGTAGCACAGTACGACAACACTCTGATCATCAGGTGATTTGGGGTGGTGATGTCTTGTCGTTGTCTTCAATCATCACCATACTTATGCTGGGTACACGGCAGGGCTAATGGGTGTTTGATGGAATTAGGGTTCACAGTGGTTTGCTAGCCTAGCTTCTCGTTTGGGACAAGAACTGCTACGTCTTTGAGAACTTTAAATTTTCGGTCCCAGAGCCCTAATCATGCTCCCATTTTTCCCTCCGCTGGATTCTCCTTACCTCTACCCATCCCTTTACCACCCAACTGTATCTGATCTGCTTAGCAAATTCCTTCTTTCAAGGGAAGACTGTTGAAATATCTTGGCCTTTATGAAAACTGCTCTGACCTTTCACCTATACCCTCTTGTACATAAGTCACTCCTCTGGTACTGCTACAATGTTTTCATATCTACCTTCCTCACTAGAGTGAAGGCATGAATTATCTTTATATCTTCAATGCCCAGAACAGTGCCTGGCACACAGCTGACACCGAGTAAGCCACCGGACAAAGAGTTGTCATATATCTTGTCATTCCATGCTGGAGAAAGCCCAGCTATTGAAAAGTTATCATTTTCAAGTACTTAACCTAGAACTCACACTGTGGTAGGTGCTAGGGGATTCAATTACTCATCCCTCTCGTAATAATGTGTATTTCCCATTCTTCGATTGGCAGTCTCGGAGCAAAGCTCACTCAGATTCACAGAAAGTAGAGGAAAACGTCTCAATAACACGACTTGCTGATCATCAGGGCTGTAGGAATATGGTTCTCAAAGCCATGAGTAGTGGCATGTTCTGTTCCTATACTTCTGTTTCTGACGTGAAACTCTTACTCTTTCAAAAAATGTTTACAATTTTGAATATAAAAGTAGTCCACGCTCACTGAAGGAAATTTGCAAAAGAGAGAAAAGCAGAAAAGAACAAAACAGTTTTCAATCAGTCTCACTATGTAAATAGTGAGTCTGTAACACTTTGGAGTATGAATTACTCTCTCACTTATGGAATTTAATAAAAACCAGATGATAGCTCATGCTGTCTGCTAAAATCAGAGCCGACCTCCACAGAAAACACATAGGTGGATTTCATAACTGGTTCCTGGAGCACCCAGGGAGGGAACGAGAGCTCACGGCATGCCCTGGTGAGTAGCACTATGTAGGGGGAGATGAGTTAATGGAAGGGGTGAATGAGCACATTTGGGTGCTTTGCTTGAGCCTATGGAGCTTTGTACATCGTCAACCACTTTTCTGCTCTCTTCAAAGAAAGCTGCAGTTCCTTCTAGCTTCCATTCGTGCAATTATTGGTCAATTCTTTCAGGTTGCAGTGATGGTCACGAGGGCACCCCCCAACAGCCCCATGACCTTCATTGCTGTTTCCTTGACCGAACTTGCCTTGAGCCGCCATGATACCTGAACTCTTGCATGCAGCATGACACTGTTCCTTGGACCCTTAGTGGTCAGCCCGGCACCACCCCTTGATAGTGTAATGGGACAACCAAGCAGCTCACCAGAATTGAAAGATCATGGTATAAAGATGACACCTTGTTGACGTAAATAAACTGATAGAGGCAGTTTTTAGACTGAGGACAGTAGACAATCTTGTCAGAGAACAGGCACTCCCTCATCTGTGTGGAATGACCAGCCCCTAGAAGAGCATATACTGATTCCTTGGGACAGGAATGGACTTTTGCATGTGCATGTATATTTGTTTTATTTAATGTAAAAAGCATCTCTGGGACCAGAGTAATGAATCAGTGCTGTCACTAAACAGAGTTAACCTGTTCACTTTGCCATGTCCTGAGTTAGTTGTTGGGGACACAAAGATATGCATGACAATCTAGCTAGGGAGAAAACCATGCAGCTGTATGGAAAGAAAGGAATTTAATATTTATTGAATATCTACTCTGTGCTTGGCATTGTGCTAGGTGTTTCTTTTTTTAAGTTTACTTATTTATTTTGAGAGAGAGAGAGGAGAGAGAGAGAGAGAGCAAGTGGAGAAGGGGCAGAGAGAGAGGAGAGAGAGAGTCCCAAGCAGGCTCTGTACTGTCAGTGCAGAGTGCAATGCGGGACTTGAACTCACAAACTGTGAGGTCATGACCTGAGCCGGAATCAAGAGTCAGAAGCTTAACCGACTGAACCATTCAGGCACCCCTGCTTTGTTTTGTTTCTAAATTAACACATATAATCTCAACAAAATGTGAATTGGATAGTATTTCTTCTCATTTTGTTTTAGAAGAAACTGAGGCTCAGGGAGCCATTTACTTCCCTAACTCAAGCCGCTGGAATTTTGAACAAAAACTCAGAACCCACGCCTAGGTGGGTTTGTTAGAGTGGCAAGAAGAAGAGGTCTAGAGAGGATGGTCAGAGCTTGGGGGTGTGACCGCCTCCCAGTCTGCTTACCTTGCTTTCTGAGTCAGCGGTGACTGGGGGTGAGACACTGTCCACAGAGAAGCTGTTCACGTCAGCCGCAGCAGGACTGCCTTGCAAGAAGAGGGTTGGGGACTATTGCTCTGCTTTGTAAACCTTAGTTTTAGGAGGAGGCATTAAATTCTCTCTGTCCTTCCAGCTAAGCTTCAGTCTTTCCCTTCTCCCCCCGTCCGCACCCCCCCCCCCCCGATAGTGCCAAGGAGGGACTGGCTGCCGAACTTGGATGTGTAGATAAGGATGGATTTGTGCTACTCCCAGTGGTGTGGCTTCAGGTCTGTGTCTTGACATTTCTGAGCTCTGGTTCCCCATCCATATGACGGCACAATATCTACCTTACCGGGTTATGATTATGTTTCTTCAGGTATAAGAAACGGTGGCCCATAGAGCACATGGAACATTTCAATGCTCAATAAGCATTAGCTTTTGTCCCTTTGCTGCTTTCCAAGCTTCACTAGCGTTGACCTCTGTGGTCAGCACTGTTTCATGTCCTAAAATACCTTCTATTTTTCCTCTATGTGTTGATCTTTGTCCCCCAACCCATTTCCCTCTTCTGCCAGTTGGCCTTAAGTTCTTTGAGGGAAAATACCATGTCACATATTAACACCTTTCTGGGTGGGTGACCCATAGCAAACATTTTTTAAAAAACTGATTGATTGATTGATTGATTGATTCTGTCTCGCTGACACTGTGTTCTAACTGCTAAGTGATACGTGAGCAGTGTCGTACTAGAGCCAGCTCATACCGGCCTGTGAGGGACATGTTACATTCTCAGGAAATTTGCCGGCCAGTTGTTAAACTGTGGCTACTTTATATTTTGCTATGGTAGGGATATTTACACCACAGAAATTGGCAAACGCTATGGCTCTGGACTTTGCTCCCTCCCCATCCCCTAAACACACACACAGAGAGGCAGCTACCATGTGTTAGATGTCTTCTTAGTTTAATTTCTGATGCACCATCATTTTTAGGAAGCTTCCAGATGGTATTTAGCTTGGTTTGACCAAAGCAGGAGCCTGTAGAGTATCTTAGAATGACTATACTGATAACAGGATTTCCAGCTTTAGAATTGGAAACTAAAAAAATGCCACTTACTTTAATCTCCCTTCCAATGTAGAAATATCTTCTTTAACATACCTGATGAATGCTCATTTGGCCTCTACAGAACAACACTCTTAGGAAAGGGAGCTACTTTATAATCTTCCAGGCAGCCTTTCCCATGGAGGGCTCCACAATTATTCAAAAATTCTCCTTTATAATGATCCGTTCCTACCTTTCCTGTAACATCCACCAATTGTTCTTTGGTCAGACTGTTTTCTGTAGCAAAGCAGAATGTCTACACTCTCCAAGTGATAACAATGATCACACTGTCAAGTGACATTCTCAGAGGTCTTCTTTGCCCGGCTGAATGGCTTTCCTGTTCTAGCTGTTAAGACACCCTCACCTGGGGCGTCTTGGTGGCTCATTCGGTTAAATGTCCGACCGACTTCGGCTCAGGTCACCATCTCGCGATCTGTGGGATGGAGCCTGGCAACAGGCTCTGTGCTGATAGCTTGGAGCCTGGAGTCTGCTTCAGATTCTGTATCTCCCCCTCGCTCTGCCCCTCCCCATGCACATTCTGTCTCCCTTTCTCTCAAAAATAAATAGACATTAAAAAAAATTTTTTTAATTAAAAAAAGGACACCCTTACCATGTGGTTATGTAGGAACTGAACAAAATATTCTAGATTTGGCCAGTTCAGCACAATAAAGTGAGACTTCTACACTCTATGATATTTTTCCACAGCATATTATACCTTTAGTTAGTGCTGTACTTAAAAAAGTTAATTCTTTGCATGTGTATTATCTTTAAGCTGGGCCACCTCAGTGATGTACCTAAACACAATTCATGTTATGAACTCAGCGCTTTACATTTATGGAAGTTATACATCACATTCCCATTATTGATGCATTATATTTTGAGTACTTATTTTGAGATTCATCATGTTCAATTAATTTTTTAGTTTTGTGGTCCCCCCAAGGCCTCTCTATAGATAGATTTTCAAGACTGAATACAAATATTCAACCAGTTGTAATTTTACTTAGTAGTTTCTTGTGATCATCTACTTGTGTCCTAATATACTTAAAAAAATTTTTTTAATGTTTATTTTCAACAGAGAGAGAGAGAAAGAGGGGCAGAAAGAGAGGAAAACACAGAATCCATAGCAGGCTTCAGGCCCTGAGCTGTCAGCGTAGAGCCCAACGTGGGGCTTGAACCCACGAACCACGAGGTCATGACCTGAGCTGAAGTCGCATGCTTAACTGGCTGAGCCACCCAGGCACCCCCTACTTATAACCTACTTATAAATGTTGTATTTAATAATTTATTCTAGAATTTTGTCCTGGGAAAAAGTTAACAATCAGTAGTTTCTATCTGATAGCCATCTTCTCCTACTAATTGAAATTCAGGGTATTTTCTTAACACTTCTTTCAATATCCATCCTATTCACTTTGATATCACATGGATGCCGTCACAGGAATCTTCCAATCCTAGTCATATCCTGTTAAATAATTTGTCTGGTTCTTTAGTGCACTGCTGTCCAATAGAAACATGATGAAAAACACAAAAGTGGGTGACTTATATGATTAAAAACTTTTCTAATAACGACATTGAAAAAGTGGGAAAAAAAGTGAAATTAATTTTAACCTTATATCTCCAAATTATCATTCCAACATCAAATCTGCATAAAATTCTTAGTGCTATATTTTCATTTTTTATACTGTCTCTTCCAAATCTAGTGTGTGGCTTCCTCACAGTAAATCTTAATATGTACTAGACATGTTTTCAGTGCTCACAGGCCCACAGGGCTAGCAGAGATCACACCGAATCACCCAGGTAGAGACGTATGCTCGTTTCAGGTGCCCGGACATTATTGTTGTTATCATTATCATGCATTATTTTATCTTGTATTTAATTCCCACTTTCATGATATTTATTCTACCCATTTCAGCATGAAGTTCTCATTCACAGTCAAGAAGGCAAGAGCTAAACAGGGATGGAGTGGCTGGTCTCACTTTCTCTTTGTCTGTGAATATTAACGAGGGTACCTTTTACAGTTAAAAAGCATAAAGAAAGCTCGTTAAGGGCAACAACATCCCCTAGCCCGCAACTCTCTCTAGAACCACAAAATGGGTATGTTACAGAGGCCTGGGAACTAATTCTCTCCAGATGTTTGCAAAGCGAGCAAGACCAAAAGGTGGAAACTGAAATTACTAAACACTTAATAAGGAGCTGATGGAACCGAGGCCCCAGGGTTGGCTCAGCAATAAGCGAAACACAGAGACCCTGTTTGTTCAGAGGAACTTCAAAGCGCCCTATAAACTCCTAGGAAAGGTGAGAGGCAAAAACGCTACAGAGAATCCAGCATTCCTGCAAAATCAAACTGGGGACTAACTTGAGATGCTTTTCCTGGTGCTTAAGAAGAAGACTGAGGGGCAGGTCTGGTAAGCAGATGTTTGACTTTTGTTTATGCCCATTCTTACATACAGTATGTGCATGTTGGGTATAGGCGTTTCTCTAGCTAGCCCAAAGGGGATAAACCAATTAAACATTAGTTTAAAAAAAAAATAGAAAGAGAAAATGCCTTTTCTGTACTAAGTATTCTCCACACTAAAACCATAAAATTGCTAATGAGACATAGTTGATCCAAATAAAGTTGGTTATATTTATCTTCATTTTTTTCTTTCTTCCCTCCCTTTAATAGTGGGAGAAACAACATGGAACTTTGGCTAAGATCATAATTAAAAGAGGAAGAAAAGAGACTAATTAATCAAAAGGGGTATCCGTTGCAAGTCTGACACATTATCTCTTTGGTCACTGGTTACCCAGCAAGAGAAAGGCTTCCAGGATCCCATCCTGTAGCTGGTTTTTTTGGTCTTGGTTTTGGGTGTTCATTGCCAAGCACTGTGACCTTCTAGGTATATGCTGTTCACCTTTTATATCTTTCTTTGGGGTTCAAAGAAAGAATGAAACAATGGTAGCTTAAAAGGAAGACAAGAAAAGTGATCAAAAGTGACCCATTGCCTTAGCAAAATAGCTGCCACGGAGGAGGGTGGAGAGTGGTGGAGAATGACTCTCATTGGAGAGTTACTAAGAGATAGAAAAACAGTTCTGGCAGTGTTAGAGACGGAGGCATCTTCTCCTTGAAGAATCAACAAAGTGGGTCCACCACCTTTTTGTTTTCTTTTTTTTTTAAGAACAGAATTATGTAACATTACATTCAGAATATAATAGTTAAATGCATAGTCTCTTTGGACTGAGGTAGACCTAGGTTGGATTCCCAGCTCAGCTGCTTACTAGGTAAGTAATCTTTGAAGTTTTTTTGTCTTCTTTTTTTTAAGATTTTTTTATTTTTTTATTTTTGAGGGAGGGAGAGAGAGAGAGAGAGCCAGAGAGTGAGAGCATGTGCATAAGCAGAGGGAGGGGCAAAGGGAGAAGGAGAGAAGGAGAGAGAGAATCTCACGCAGGCTCCATACCCCATGCAGAGCCCCACCCAGCACTCAATCTCATGACCGTGAGATCATGACCCGAGTCGAAATCAAGAGTCGGACACTCAACTGACTGAACTACCCAGGTGTCCCAGTAAACTTTTAGGTTTTTAACCTCTCTTGGGTCTCAATTTCTTTGTCTATAAACAGGGCATGAAAATAATACCTTTTTCTTAGGACTGTGGTGAGGACAAACTGAGATATGCATGCACCTTTGTAGCCCAGTTCCTGGTAGAAAGTGAAATAACTAATGACCTATCAGCCCAGCCTTTATTCAACTCTCTTCCTGCAGAAAGCTATTCTTTTGGTATTCATGATTTGGTAGATTCCACGATTTGCAGACCGATCATTTCCTTTCTTTTCTTTTTAAAACGTTTATTATTTTTTATTTGCTTTATTATTATTATTATTATTATTATTTTTTTTTTAGAAAGAGAGAGAGAGCATGAATGGGGAGAAAGGTAGAGGAGAGAGAGAGAGAGAATCCCACTCTGAGCATGGAGCCTGACGCTGGGCTCTATCCCATGACCCTGGGATCATGACCTGAGCTGAAATCAAGAGTTGGACACTCAACAAACTGAGCTACGCAGGAACCCCTCATTTACCTTCATAATCTCCAAAGGGTGGGTTCATCAAGTTTTGTTCCTTGTACTATATTTCTTCATACAGAAAAGGAACAGTCTCTGCTGAGTTTTGTACTTGCTGGATTTCTGAACTCCGAGCGTTTACTGGAAGTGTGGTTTTCCGAGATGGAGCACTGGCTAAGGATCCGCACGGCACCCTGCACCCATGTTTCCCTCAGCTCCCCCTTCTCAGTTCTTCTGTGCGAACGGTCAATCAGCGTAATAAAGCATTTCATAAAGTCATGATTTGACAAGAAAAAGATCAATGTAAATACTACACAGACAAATACTGTGAGGAGAAACATCTGGATGTCCACTGCTTGCTTCCTGTTGAGAGAGTTTGGGAATTTGGGGGTTTTAACAGTTGGACAGAGCTAATTTTGGAAACTACTTCACATTTCTACAAAAAAAAAAAGTGCACACATTTATTACACTTCACTCATCAGATGAGGGAAGCTGGCGGTCAACTTCCCAGGCCTCTCTGAGAACAAAAGAGATTTAATTGGACATGGAGCAGACGGTTTTCCTTCTCTTTCCACTCCTCACTGCTAGGGCATCCATTCTCCTTCGTCATGGCTCAGGTTTCCTTGATTTCTTCCTTTCCTGCTTATATTCAGTTCCTCCAAGTTTCCAGAAATCCCAACTTTAAATTCTGGATTTGCCACTGACTGGCTAGCTAATCTTAAGAAATCTCTTGCTCTGTCTATACCACAGTTTCCTCTTTTGAAAATAAAATTAATCTTTTAAATATGGAGAACAAACAGAGGGTTCCTGGAGGGGGGATGGGCTAAATGGGTAAGGGGCATTAAGGAATCTACCCCTGAAATCATTGTTGCACTATATGCTAACTAACTTGGATGTAACTTAAATAAATTTTAAAAAAAGAAAGAAAAGAAAATTAATAGTAATAATAGTTACACTTTACACTCAAATGTCACAGGGTTATATAGATCAAGACTCTTCCCTGTTCTTCCAGTTCCCAGACCATTCAATGTTCTTTCTTGCTTCTATTATCTTAATTTTTTTTTTCTTTTCTCAAGCAGGCACTGGGCTCAGCAAGGAGCCCGATGCAGGGCTCCATCCCATGACCCTGGGATCATGGCCTGAGCTGAAATCAAGAGTCAAATGCCTAACTGACCGAACCACCAAGGTGCCCCTCTATTATCTTTTCATGCAAGATATTCCTTTTCCCTAAAAAACTGTGATTCAGCCTTTTAGATGCAGCCCAGATATTACTGGTACTGTGAGAGATTCTTTCTCTCTCCTTCTCAGGTGATAGTGTTGTATGGGGACAGATGGTAGCTACACTTGTGGTGAGCATAGCGTAACGTGCAAACTTGTCGAATCACTATGTTATACACCTGAAACTGATGTCATATTGTGTGTTCACTGTACTCAGATTTAAAAAAAAAAACACTTCAAAGCACAATTAGTAGCATGGGAAATGCTACTACACATCTTTAGTAAGAAAAAGCAACTTATAAAATAATACAATCCAAATCTGGTAAAATATGATACGTATACATCATTTTTTTTTTTTTAATAGGATGATACCGGGGACTCTTCTTGTCTCGGACCCCAGGCTATCGCTGCAAAGCTGAAGGAACTCTCACATTCTAAAAAGGAGATGCTAGGTACATAACTGCAGGCGCTATTAAAAGGTAAACCAGATCGTCTTGTAACAACCCACCACCTCAATCAGCCTACAAAAGCAAAGACAAGAAACTCAAAGTCAGTTTGCTTCACTAGGAACTGCCAGTGAGCTATTAGTTGAATAAGAACTCTTCTGTGTTATCTTCATCTCCATTCCCCGTGAGTTACCCACCTTTCAGGCCAAATGAGAGTAGCCCTAAGAGAATAATTCGTAGAAATTAGGACTGCCTACAGGAGGGGAGCCTGGCTTCACACACCTTGCTGGATGCTGGCTGAATTATACACACTCCCAGGACCATGGCGGTGCTGCTTGCCATGTCAAGTAGACTGAGAAATTTCTTGGAGCTTGACACATACTCCCTTTCCTGGGGGGGGGGGGGTCACATGTGAACCCAGAGAGTTGTGCCTACTTCCTGTCTGAGCACCCTGAGGCCAGAGGAGCAGTTCACAACATCAGGGCAAGCAGAAGAAGCAGCAGAGGGGGTAGTGTGACACCACCATTCAGTGTGGAAGGGATGCCTCAGTTTTCCACAGCCCAAGAGAGTATTTTCGAAGGTAACCGGATTTAAAGCTCCTTAAAGGTCACCCCAGCAGAAAATGGTACAGGGTAACTGCAAAAGCTTGGTGTGGAAGATGGCAAGACATCAGCTGGAGTGTGCATCATTCCGACTAATGTCAGGGAGCTTCACATTGCATAGTCCTGGGGGTGCATCCCAATAACCCACACACCCAGTGCTCCAGAGACTGAGGGTGGGGAAGCCTCCAATTACAGACAGGCAGTCTTAGCCAGTGGAAACTTAAGACAGAAGCAGCAGCAGCTAGGAAAGGGTGTTTCTGTCTCTTCTCCTTCCCCTCCCATCCACCTCCCCTCCAGTGGCGGGAGGAGAACAGACCCAGACACACAACTCCCACTCCCTACTAAGGGTTCCCTGACCTTGACTCAGGTCTGTGTTGAGGATTACAAATTGGAGGATGTTGGGGAGAATAGAAGTTCTAATTGCAAGAGAGATTGAAACTTTGATTTAGACTCAATGAAACTTGCCATTATAATTGAAAATGACATTTTCCTTGGGGATCCATTTTGCTCTCAAGATCTCATTCTTGATGATGGAGGGAGAAAACTCAGATTTGCCAATGAAAAATAATGCAGGCTTTATTTTCATTCATTTCACTTCACATTGTCCAGACCCTTTGATGTCTTGCAAATGAAGAAGGAAGATATCCTTAAATTCCTTGCAGCAGGAACCTACTTAGGTGGCACCAACTCTGACTTCCAAATGGAACAGTACATCTACAAAAGTTAAAGTGATGGCATCTACATCATAAATCTGAAGGGGACCTGGAAGAAGCTTCCACTGATGGCTTGTGCCATTGTTACCATTGAAAACCCAGTTGGTGTCAGTGTCACGTCCTCCAGGAACACCGGCCAGTGGGCTGTCCTGAATTTTGCTGGTGCCACTGTAGCCACTCCTACTGCTGGGTACTTCACTCCCACAACTTCCAATAACCAGATCCAGGCAGACTTCCAAGAACCACATCTTCTGGTGGTTACTGAGCCCAGGGCTGACCACCAGCCTCCCGTGGAGGCATCTTATGTTAACCTGCCAACCACTGCTCTGTGTATCACAGACTCTCCCCCATGCTATGTGCACATCGCCATCCTGTGCAACAACAAGGGAGCTCAGTGGGGCTCGTGTGGTACATGATGGTGCGGGAAGTTCTGTGCACCTGTGCCACCATCCCTCATGCACACCCATGGGAGATCATGCCTGATCTATTTCTACAGAAATTCTAAAGAGATAGAAAAGAAAGAGCAGGCCACTGCTGAAAAGGCCATGACCAAGGAGGAATTTCAGGGTGAGTGGACATCTCTAGCCCAAGCAAACTGCTTGAGTTTACTGCTATCGAGCTCAGGTTGCAGACTGGCCTGAAGGCACGCAGGTGGCCTCTGTGCCCATCCGGCAGTTCCATACTGCAGACCAGAGCCCCTCGTCTGCCACTGAAGACTGGTCTGCAGCTCCCATTGCTCAGACCATTGAATGGGTAAGAATGACACTAAGTGGTGTTAAGTTGTTCTTCTACAGGTTCTTAAACTGAATGCGGAAAATAAGATTAATAGAAAATAAAGTTTCTTAAAAAAATAAAAGAAAGAAAGAAGAGAAGAGGAGAGGAGAGGAGAGGAGAGAAGAGAAGAGAAGAGAAGAGAAGAGAAGAGAAGAGAAGAGAAGAGAAGAGAAGAGAAAGGTGATATAGTCTCTAGGTTTAAAACTGTCCCAGGTAAATGTTCAGCAGATTCTGTTAGTAGGACTATCACGACTGTATCTCCTTCTCAAGTTGTTTCCTCTTCCCCTCCTTATTTCTGTAATGGTGTCTGAGCTTAGGCAGGACCTTACATATCCTCCTCAGAGTGGGAGGAGAAGCCTCTGATCCATGTACTGCGTCCTCATTTTACAGATGAGAAAATAGAGGTTGAGTAGCCTGTAAGGGTACATAGCAGCTAGTGAGGGGCAGAACTACCTCTGTGGTTGGGCGGAGGTTGATATACATACATGCAAGATCACCAGGTGAATGGATTAGGCAATTGACATGTCAGAAGAATGAGGAGCACACTGGCTGGGTTGGGTGGCTGAGGTGCCAGATCTTGATACGTTTGTCAGGACACTCTCAGACTCATACAAAACACACCAGCCTGACACAATTGAATCACGTCTATATTTCTGAAAGATGAACATGGTCCAATAAAGGACAAAGGATTTCACATGGTTCAAAGTATGCATTGCACTATTTGTTCCATTCACTTATTTCTCATTCATTTATTACATCTCTATTTTGTGGGTCTTACTAATAAGGTATCGTTCTAGGCACTAGGGATACAGAACATAAATAAGATAGCCTCTGCGCTTACAGAGCTTTTTTTCTAAAGAGGAAGGGAAAGAATAAAAACTAATTATACTATTCATGCCTTATTATAATTTTTGATAAGTGATATGATAAAGAAGTTTAGTGTCCCATGAGACCATAAAATAAGGACATGACCTATTTGGTGGATCAGAGAATCTTCTCTTGAGAGAATGGCATTTGAGCTAAGCTATAAAAGATAAATAGAAGCTAGCCAAGGGGAAGGGAAGTTATAAGAATGTTCCAGACCACATGTGTGCTATTCCTATTGAGACACAGCATGGCTCAGCCACAGACCTGAAAAAGAGCTGGGATGACTGGACAGTGATGAGGTCAGTTCTACAAGATTTTAGATTAAGTAGCTGTTGGATTCAGTCCATGGTCCAGGAAGCAGTGTATGGGGGAATACCCATGATCTTACTGGGAGTTTGCTGGGAGAATCTAGGAATTGGAAGAGGGATCATTTTGGCATGCCGTCCATATGATGAAACAGAAAATCCATCTAATAGTACTTAAAACTGAAGTTAGCAAACTTTTTCTGTAGATGGTCGGATAGTAAACATTTTAAGGCTTTGCAGGCCATGCTGTCTCTATTGCAATTATTCAGCTCTGCAGGGGTAGCACGAAAGTGGCCACAGACAATATATGAACAAAGGAGCACGGCTGTGTTCCAATAAAGCTTTATTTATTGGCCCACAGGTTGGAGTTTGTTGATCTTTGGGATATAATAGGATACTTACAGGTCACTTAGAAGAAGTCACTAGCAAGTGACCAACAGTGGTGGTTGCAGGGTTGATTCAGCAAACTTATAGGGTAAGGAAGCTGGAGAATCAGCCCCGGGATTCCTTTATGGTCATGTGAGCAAATAGAACAGAAACACCAGGTTACTCTTTTTAAAAACTTTTTTTTTTTACATTTGTTTATTTTTGAGAGACAGAGCACAAGTGGGGGAGGGGCAGAGAGACAATGAAACACAGAATCTGAAGCAGGCTCCAGGCTCTGAGCTGTCAGCACAGAGCTGGTTGCAGGGTTCGAACTCACAAACCATGAGATCACGACCTGAGCTGAAGTTGGTCGCTTAATCACCCAGGCACCCCCAATTTACTATTATCTAAAATACAGGTTTATTAAATTAAGAGTCAAGGAGACATGTATCAGTGAAGAAATTCACTGAGAACGTTTCTTGAGGGGGAAGAGTCAGGGGTTTTAAGTGCTAAATCTGAAGAAGTGATTTGTGGTAGTTAGGTTACCTAAGAACTGAAAACTAGTATTCTGGATAGAGCAGAGTAAATCTGTTAGTTTGTCCAGGATTTGTCAAAACCAGTCTCAATGTTCATCAGCCAGCAAAAGGTCTTCAGTTCGGTCCAGTGGGAATTTGATTCCTGGGGTCTTTCAAAGTTCATTGTCCTTCATCAAGTTCCACTGCTTAGAACTAGTGTGATGAAACACAACACAAAGCTTTGATCTCTCCAGGCAAGTGCTGATGTGAGTGATAATTTTACCTCATACATATCCAAGATGGCTACTGAAATTCCAGTCACCACTTGTTTAAAGGACAGTGTCCCATCAGAAGGCATAGCCAGAATAGCTTTTGCTCACAGCACTCCCCCTTGTATCAGGGAAGAACTCTTTCCCAGAAGTTTCCCATCCACTACTGCAGTCATACCCTTATTTCCCATTGGCTAAAACTAAGTCACGTGTCTACTAATACACCTTTCACTGGCAAAGAGTACTGGGACAATCACAGCCTTTCCCTGGGGCTGCCTGATACCTGAGCGGCACTGAACATCTATTAGCAAGGGGAAGGGCTTGCTGGTTATTGGGAAGGCCACCAACTGTGCCCTCAGCCGCCATCACTGGCCTTCCTTCCTGTTAACAGAAAATGAAGCGACAGTGGGAGCCGAGCACTGCTGAAGAAGCTGTCGATAGAGTAATCTACAACAGTTCTGTTAAAATTAGCTGGATCTTCGGAGCGTAGTCCCTGATAATAGGTTGAGTGCTCTGACTGGAGCTTCAGCGGTGCTGGCTGCTTATGAGAATAATCATATCTTATCTGTTTGGAGATCGGATTTTGTTTTTCATGAGAATGCTCAAAGGGAACACCCCTTCATGCAATCCCACTTCCTAGGGACACATAGAACCAATCTAAGGAAAAAGCTTGAGGACAGGAAACTCCGTTTATCTATAAAACAAACATACTTACAGTTTAAATAATCAGCCATAGGTTATTGGATTTCTTCTGTCTCTATATACACTACGTTTATGAGAAACTGGCAGAGCATACTTACACGCACCAACATTAGGGATTTAGTAAGAAAAGCCGTTTCCAGGGTGTGTTATAATTAAAGTCATACTAATTCAGCCTGATCCTTAAACACCTATTCCACCTCAGTCTGCACTGTGGGGTAATGATATAATTATAACCCTGAGGCTTTGTAGGACATGGGAGAAAGAATGAAGTCTTCTTTTCAAGTTTCTATGTTAATTGCACGTTACTGTTGTCTAATTATTTGTCAGGGAAAGGCAATGAATAATGCTGAGAAAAGCATGGGTTTTGCAACTGGCAGGCTGGGGATCAAATCCTGGCTCAGCCACTTACGAATGCCTCAGTTTCCTCATATTTGTTGATAAGAGTTTTGAGGTGTCTTTAGGACCAGTTTTAGTGCACAGAAAGATTAATCAGAAGCTTAGTTTGGTTTTATAAATTCTGCTTTTTACTGAAGTTACAAACTGAAAACTCGACTACTTCCTTAAGCTTTTAAGTCTGGTTTCAAATCATTAATCCATGTGTAAGTTTAACAATCACTTTTGACGGGGGCTATGACTAATGTTTGCTTTCATTTACAGACTTTGGTTAATTGAACATCTTCAAATATTTCAAAGTGCACTTACATGGTTCATGTATTTGCTTTCTTTCTCAAGGATTTCAATTCCCTGACAACAAATAAAACTTTCTTGGTATATATATATAAAAAAAAAAAACTTGTACGTCTCATAATTTAAACTTACAAATATGGGAAACTGTAGTTCTCTTAAGTAAACTTAGTGAGACTTCAAATTCAAAATCACAAATTAGGGGCACCTGGGTGGCTCAGTCAGTTAAGCATCTGAGTTCAGCTCAGGTCATGATCTCACAGTTCATGGGTTCAAGCCCCGTGTCGGGCTCTGTGCTGACAGCTCGGAGCCTAAAGCCTGCTTCAGATTCTGTGTTTCCCTCTCTGCCCCTCCCCACCTCATCTCTTTCTCTCTCTGTCAAAAATAAATAAACATTAAAAAATTATTTAAAAATTAAAATAAAATCACAAATTTAATTTGTGTATTCAATTACATAATTTTTTTTTTTTTTCAATTACATAATTTAAGTTGGAGTTACAAGACTGTGTCTCTACTGGTCAAATTCACATAAGCATCAGAAATATAAAACACTTGTATGAGAAAAAAACACTTGTATGGATTCCTTAGCCTGAAATATTTATATTAAACCTTTCTGTATTTGTCTATACAAATATCATTGAAAGTCCCCAAGATCGTTTAAACCAAGACGCCTGGAGCTTCAGCCACCTGCCGTGGTTCCTCTCACACCTCACTTAGAAAAACTATTGTGTCTCCCCGTGTAATACACGCATTGTCTTTCTGAGGTTGCTTCCTATGTTACCAGAGATTTCAGCCAGGACGCTGATTGGACTCTTGCTGTTGACACTGCTTGGATGTGCTGAACTTTATAGCTGCAGCTCAACTTCAAGTTGTAGCTGTTTATGTTGCTCTTGTCCCTGGAGTCCATTTGTACACATTTCTCTGAAGCCTGTAACTCCTGCCCCAGTTAGTCTCTTGGCTGAGTTTTGCGTTTGCTTGGCAAAGCCTTAAGATCAGTAAGTGCCTCCCTGCTTCTTCCATGTTCCTAGAGTCACATAACACTTGTTATCGGTACTGACTATATGCACTGTATGGTGGATACTGAAATGATAACTGATTGAATTTCAAATATCTCTCATGGCTTCACCCGTGGTCACAGTCTGTCAGGTCAGTCTGTTAGCAATCCATATATTTGGATTCTTAATACCTACCTTGTAGAGTTGTTGTGAATTAGTATTAATTGTGATTTAGCATTAATTAATGTGAAGCAGCTTCCCTAGCTGTGGTCCATTATAAGTACTCAGTCAGCCATAGTCACTGCTGGTTTTTT
Organism: Prionailurus bengalensis; assembly: GCF_016509475.1. Classification (NCBI taxonomy): domain Eukaryota; kingdom Metazoa; phylum Chordata; class Mammalia; order Carnivora; family Felidae; genus Prionailurus; species Prionailurus bengalensis. The sequence continues at coordinate 50,535,687 of NC_057345.1, read as the reverse complement.
TTTTTTTTTTTTAATGTTTATTTATTTTGAAAGAGAGAGAGAGAGAGAGAGAGAGAATCCCAAGCAGGCTCCTTACTGTCAGCTCAATCTCACGAACCACGAGATCATGACCTGAGCCAGAATCCAGAGATCAATGCTTAACCGACTGAGCCCCCCAGGCGCCCCTCGCTGCTTACTGTTTTTAAAAGTCCTTGGATCCTCACGCAGTTCCTTACCTCAGCCTGCTCATTCCCCCACTTCCTTCATTGGCCAGCTCCAATTCTATCACTATGATAATTACCATATCATCGCACTTTTGCATAAACCCTTCACTGTCTTGCCCCTTTCCTTCCCATCCTACTACCTGGGCCCACCATCCGCGTAAACCATCTCTCCACCTGCTCCACGCCTGCTCCCACACAGCTGAATGTGGCCCGAGAAAACCACACTACCATGCTAATTGATCTTTTAAATTCTTGTTCACTCACTTTAATGCTGCCTGGATATCATGGTATATTTTCCTAATCCATTCACTTTCCCTCTCCCCAGTGACTGTTTCATACCTTCTCGTCTCTCCTCAAATTTCCACACTTACTCTGAGCCCATGAGCTTGGTTCCAGTGTCGCTTAAGAAAAAATAGGCACTCAGATGATAGCTTCCACACTCTCTTATCTCCATATACCACCAACTCCTACATCAATGCCTGTTTCTCTTGGATGAACCCCCAGCAAAGGCCAACTCCCCTATTTATGCACCAGGTTTTATCTCTTCTTGTCTATTTGAGGACACTGATCCAGCAATTTCCCCCTTCTCTCCAGCATTATCAAATTTTTCCTTTTTTTTTAAGTTTATCCATTTATTTTGAGGGGAAGGGGGTGGGGAGTTGCAGAGAGAGAGGGAGAGAGAGAATCCCAAGCAGACTCCGTGCTGCCAGTGCAGAGCCTAACGCAGGACCCAATCTCATGAACCTCGAGATCACCATCTGAGCCGAAACACAGTTGGATGCCTGACCGACTCAGTCATCCAGGCTCCCCTCAATTTTTTTCTTTCTAATGGATCTTTTCCATTTGCCTACAAACTAGCTATTAGTTGTCCCCTCTGTTTTCCTTTCTTCTCTTGGCTCCATTTTTTGCCCAGTTAAGCTCCATTTCTTTACTTCCTTTTACAACAAAACTTCTTAAATGAGTTTTCTCCATTTCTTTTCTCTCATTATCTCTTGAGCAAAGCTCCCTCATGCTGTTGGGACACGAAACTGTTCTTACCAAGGTTACAAGTGACCGTCATTTCCTAAATCTCATGCTCCATTCCAGGCCTCATTTTTCTTGACATATCTGCAGAACTTAACACTCTTCCTTCAACACATTTTCCTGTTTTTGTTTTGTTTTGTTTTCTGCTACCCCATTGGAAGCTTCTTCTCAGTCCACTTTGCTGTTTCTTTTTTTCTCTCTGATCTCTTAGCATTCAGCTAAGAAGCTCATTTCTTAGACCTGCATGCCTTTCTTTTTACACCTTTCCCCTTGGGGCATAGAGTCTCATGATTTCAAATACTATGGATATACCAATGGCTCCCAAATGTATGTTTGCATCATGGACCTGTCTGTCCACTTGGAAGTTGAATGGGCATCCCAAACTTAATATTGCTCAAAATTGAGGTCCTGTGCTTTCCCCAAGTTTTCCACAGTTTTCTCCATTTCAGGAAATAGCAGCTCCACCCTTCCATTTACCTAAGGCAAAAACCTTGTAGTTATCCTTGATTCCATTCTTTTTCTTCCAACCCATATCTGATCCACTAGGAAATCCTATCAGCTTCGTATAAAAATAACATATGGAAAATTCAAACACTTCTCACATCTCTGCTGTTACTGCCATGACTCAAGCAACTCTCCTCTCCCACCCGGATTTAGAACAAGAGCCTCCTTACAGTTCTCCCCGCTCCTCTCGTCCCCACCTCAGTTTATTCCCAGCAGCCAAGTGGAATGTTAAAAAGATTTAAGTCAGATAATGTGACTACTCTTCTAACGAATGGTATCTCGTCTAGACAAAAAGTCAAAGTCCTTACAAGGCGCACACAAGCTTACATGATCTGGAAGTCCATCACGGCTCAGATTGCACCTGTCATTACTGTTTTCCTCATCCATTTGACTCTAAAATGCCAAGCACACTCCCACTTCAAGGCCTTTGTACTATTACCCTTGCTGGGGGGGTGCTCCTCTCCCAATGTCCACACCTCTTACTCCCCGACTTCCTTCATATCTTCAATCAATTTTCACCGAATCAGATGGGATGGGCTAGGCTACCCTGCAGTAACAAGCAACCTCACCACCTCGGTAGCTTAAAACAAGTCACACTGCATCTCCCTTTTGGGTGGCTGGGCTCTCTCCAGGTTTCAAGCTGACAGAATAGTCACTACTGGAACATGGCTGGAGAAGGCAAAGAAAGAGCATGAAGAATCATAGACACCAAAGCAGCATACATAACTTTCACTCCCATTTCATCAGCAAAAGCAAGCCACTGGGCTTCTCTAATTCCAGTATAGCAAGGGAATTCAATCTTATCATGTGTCCAGAAGAAAAGCCAGAAATACTGATAAATAGTACTATCATCTAACTGAGACCTCCCCTGGCCATGCCTGGGGTGCCTGGGTGGCTCAGTCGGTTAAGTGTCCAACTTTGGTCATGATTTCATGGTTTGTGAGTGTGAGCCCCGCATCAGGATCATGTGGACAGTGCAGAGCCTGCTTGGGATTCTCTCACCCCCTCTCTCTGCCCCTCCCCAACTTGCACGTGCAAGCTCTCTCTCAAAATAAATTAATAAACTAAAAAAAAAAAATTACATGCCTTCCTAACCACTTTCTACTTCTCCTATTCCCCTTACCTACGTTATTGATCTCTTCAGTATCTTTCACTATCTGCACATACTCTATACATTACTCGTTCATCTGGTTTGTTTTATATCAGTCCCCATTAGAATGTCAACCCCAAGGAAAAAGAGATTTCTGTCTGTTTCATTCAATGTTGTGTTCCCAATGTCTAGAATAGTAACTGCTACATAGAGGCATTAGATAAAAATTTGTTGAATAAATGAACAAATGACAAGAAAGATACAAGTAGTGATCCATGTAAAATATACAATGATTTTCAGGTGCCCAGGCTTGGGATTTGGCTGAAACCAGGATTGAGTGTATAACAACTTCTGCAAGGCTCTATGCATGAAGAGAACATCCCCGTCCTCAAAAATGCCAGATACATGGAACTTATTACCTTTCTTATTTTATACTATTTGTGTCAGTGGAGGAGCAGGAGCAGCTTGCCTTTCATGGAAATGAAAGTAATAATCTCCCTTTTTCAAATAATATCTGGTTGAAATCAAGGTTCTTTTTGTTCAAAAACACGAGAAAGTCCCATAGGTGACAAGCACACCTCCTCATTTCTCCTTCCTGATGCGCTTGCGGTTCATCACGTGTGCAGCCCTTCCCCCACCCCGCCTGCCATAAACAAAGCTTATGCCAATAATGACACTCCCAGGATCTTAATTGGAAAAGTTTCATCAGCTTGAGGTCAGCCTCTTTGCATCATGATCTTCTTTAATGAATCAAATAATGCACTTCTTATTTGTAATTAAATAATACCTTAAATGGCTCTGCCTTCCTCAAAAGATTCATGTGGAATTCATTTTCACGTAGGGATAATTACACTCAGCACTGAGAGTAGACACTGTGGTGAGGGATATGGATATTCACCAGCTCCTTGAAGGCAAATTATAAAGGAACTTACTACAGAAGCTAGAAAAAGGTCTTAGTTGGTAGGAAGCAGTGTCGCAGGATGTAAATATTGAATCCAAGGCCAATTGGCTTCCCCACTTAGAGATATTATTGCTGAGTCAAATATTTCCACCAAGATTTTTTTTTTTTTTTTTTGCACAGACCACATCCAATTGTGTAAATATTTCAGGGAGCAGTAAGTACATTTGCATATGATATGTGTATCATTTGCATAAAGTGATACCATCTTCAGAAAAATTCTAGGTTAAAATGAAATTAGTGATATTTTCCTGAATTATGCTTTTGTGCCTCAGTCTTCATGGCTTCCCATTGCTTACAGGGAAAAATGCAATATCCTCTGCCTGGTGCATTACTGCCTTACTTATCCCGCCTGTCCTATTACTGCCATCTCTTTTCTGTTCCCTACAATGTACTTACTATGTAGTAGTCACACTGAACCACACTGTTTGCTAACATGCCATGAGAAGTCACTATCAGTTGACAGTCCATTAGGCACTTTCTCACTTTCTTCCTTCCTAACAGAATCATGATTTTCTTCCCTTCTGACATTTGTATACCATATGCTTCAGGGGACCTCACAAAACCCCAGGGTAGAAGTTTTGATTAATCTGGAGCGAATCTGGTGGATCCATTTCCTTGGTAAGTGATTGGTTCGGGCATTGGTATGTGATGTTATTCTGGCCAATGAGAAGTAAAGGGAAGGCTGCTAGGAGGTTTCTTGCAAAGTTCCCCGTGTCTTTTTGTTGTTGTTTTTCTAAACTGTTTATTTACTTATTTTGAGAGACAGAGAGATAGAGATCAAGTAGGGAAGGAGCAGAGAGAGGAGAACAGAGAATCCCAAGCAGGCTCCATGCTATCAGTGCAGAGCCTGATGAGGGGCTCCGACTCATTAACTGTGAGATCATGACCTGAGCTGAAACAAGACTCAGACGCTTAACCGACTCAGCTACCCAGGTGCCCCAAAGTTGCCTGTGTCTTAAAAGAGGACACACACAAAAAGGCAGAGACCCACCTCTCCTCTGCTTCTAGGCAGGGCTTTGAAGACAGTGATGCCTAGAACAGCTTCAGCATCATAGAACCATGAGACCAGGTGGCAACCCGGGATCTGGAAGGGGTCGTCGTACCGCTGGCTTAAGCCATCATCATAATAATTTTAATTGTGATTTCAGTGTTAGGCACTGTTATGAGCATTTTATATATGTTGACTCATTTAATCATTATACCTATCTTATAAAGTGGGAATTTTGTACATTTCCATTTTACAATGGAGTCAACTGAACCAGTGAGGGGTTCATGTGCCAAGGCCACTCTCCTTATTTATTTGTTTTTCCTGCTTTTTATTATAGAAAAATTTAAAGTATATACTAAAGTAGTGACTTGTGTAATGAACCCCCATGTAGCCGTCAGCCATCCAGTTTAAACAATTAGCAAATTACAGCCAGTCTTAACGCATTTGTGCCCCTGTCTACTTTTCCACTGCCCCACGTGATTTTGAAGGAAATCCCAGACTTCATGTTATTGTATTCTGGATTACATCATGCACGACAAAAACTAAAAGCTACTTTTATTTGGGTCTTCCGTTGTAACTAAAACTAGTGTCTAAATATTGATCTTTTCCTCATAAAAATTTGAAAATGTAGATAAGCTGAAGGCAAAATATAAAAATCACCAGCAATATGATCACCTAGCAACAACTAAGAATAATTTAGCTGTGTACTTCCTTTCAGTATTTTGTGTAAGTTTGTTTTGAAATATAAGATTGTATTTTTTCTGCTTTAAAATTTTTTTTAATTTAATATTTAATGTTTATTTATTTTTGAGAGAGAGTGTGTGTGCGCAAGCAGGGGAGGGGCAAAGAGAGAGGGAGACAGAGGATCTCAAGCAGACTCTGTGCCAACAACCGAGACCCCTACGCAGGCCTTGAACTCACAAACTGTGAGATAACCACCTGAGCCACCCAGATGCCCTGTATTTTTTCTGCTTTATCATGACCTGAACATTTTCCATCCTCCTTCCAGCTCCCGTGATGTTTGGGTGATGGGCTCCCTCTGTCCTTTCTTCTCCTAGAAACTTGTGGAAGTGCTCCCTTTGCACTTTATACCACACCTCCACCATGGTACTTTAATAACATGTGGCAATTGTCTGTTTACTTGTGTTCCTGACCAGATCAGGGCACACCAAGAGCAGGGACTGTTTCTGAGTTTGTTTGCTTTCTTTTAAATCTCTGGTGCCCATATTGTTATAAGAGACCATCTGACAAAACTCATTATAGGGATGATGTTGAACATGCATGATGTTGAACATACTGCATCGTATGTAGTGCCCTCTTTATGAGGATCCAGTGGGAGAAACTTTCCTCTCATCCCAGGGATAGATAACACCTTGTCACTCTTGAAAAACAGGTGTACTTTTATTTATTTATTTTGAGAGAGACAGAGAGTGTACAAGCAGGGGAGGGGCAGAGAGAGAAAGAGAGCAAATCCCAAGGAGGCTCTGCACTGTCAGCCCAGAGCCCGACGTGGGGCTCAAACTCACAAACCGTGAGATCATGACCTGAACTGAAATCAAGAGTCAGACGCTTAACTGACTGAGCCCCACCCCCACCCCTCCTACGCCTGCCAGGTGTCTCTTCTTTAGTGGAAACTAATATTAGTTCACGTGTCCATTTTTGCTTTAGTCACTAGATTGCTCAGTGCTTATGGTACTAACTTTGGAAAGGATTTAAAGTTTTCAAAACATGAACTCTCTCACTAGTTTTATTTTATTTTGTTTTCCCTTCACCATGACTTATTGATATTTGAAATAATCATATGGTATCATGACAGAACCATTTTTGACATGTTGAGCTGAGAGTTTTCTTCTCTTCCCTTTTCTGTGTAAGTGGCTTGCAGGTTCTGGGTCATCTGGCCTCATGGGTGGCAAAGTAATGGTTTGCTTCCCTTTTGGATTTGCTTAGAAAAGTCTAAAATCTTTAGGGAGAATGATCTAAGTGTCCTGCACGCAGAAAAAGGGCACCTGAGGGAAACACGGAAAGAAGAGGATTTCCCCAAGAATGACAAAGAGATTCCCAGAGTCTATTTGGATCTGGTTTAGAGAGAGCAGAGGGAAGCAGAGTCCACAGAGGTGGCAAGAACCCAAGTGGGAGGGGTGGCAGCCCACCTGCCCAGTAGAAGTGAACTTGAATTAGAAATGGAGTTTGAGATCTAGAAAACAAAGAAGTACAATATTTCTTGTATACCTAGATTTGCAGACCAGAATTCATATTCATGGCACCACTTAATGAATTTGTGAAGGTCATCCCAAATCTCTTTTGGAATGAGACAGTGTACAAACAAACCAACCAACAAACAGAAGAAAACCATCATTATCATGGAAAGAATGTGAGCTCTGGAGGCAGAGCTGTCATTATTCTACTTCAGGCCCTTAATTTTTTCCTCTTGGATCTGTCCAATTGATTCCCAACTGTTCCAGCAGCACCCAGTCTTGCCCACATCAATGCACCCTTCCCCCAGCTGTCAGACTTGTCTTCCACAAAGGCAGATTGGTTTGGGTCACTTCCCTGCTTTAAGTTCTCCATGAAATCCCATTTGCCCTCAGGATGAAGTTCAGGTCTACAACGGCATTCATCATTTGCTTCCTGTCTGCCTCTGTAAGGCTTGTCTTCCAAAAACATCTCCCATTTCAACGGACACTTGACCGTCAAGCAATCATGTGCGACTCGCTGTTGCGCAAATGCACTCTTCTGGCTTCTCCTGTGGTTCCTGCACATGCTTATCTTGTTGCTCACAGTGCGTTCCAGTGACTAACTTCTACTCCTCCAGAACTCTTCCCAGGTGTTTCTATCATCCAGGCAAACTTCTCCAACTCTTTCCTTGCCATGTAGGTTATGTGTGGTGTCTCCTCTGTGTTCTCAGAGCATCCTGAGGTTACTCCGATGTGACTCCAACTTCATGTGTCCTAGTAAGAAAGAACATGGAAACTTGTTTATAACTGGCATTCTAGTATCTACAGATATGTTTGATGCATGGGAAAATGGGAGCAGGGAGACATTGCAGGGAGGGTCACTGGGAGTCTGGAGGAAATCAGGAAGAAGTGGTGCTGTGGCCCATACTCGACAATAAGGCACAAAGGCAAAGTGGTTTGAAGTTCAATGTGAGGATGTACCCCAAAATGCCTGAGCGGGGATTGCTGAACTCTGCCCCCAAGTTTTCTGTTTATCTTTTAGTAATATCCATTGTCTGTTATCTTTTTTAAAAATATTTTTTAACGTTTTCATTCATTTTTGAGAGACAGAGAGAGACAGAACAATAGCGGAGGAAGGGCAGAGAGAGAGGGAGACACAGAATCTGAAGCAGGCTCCAGGCTCTGAGCTGTCAGCACCGAGCCCGACGTGGGGCTCAAACCCACAAACCACAAGATCGTGACCTGAGCCAAAGTCAGACACTTAGCCGACTGAGCCACCGAGGCGCCCCTTCGTTGTTTGCTTATCTTTTAGTAATAAAAACCCCTCCAGGATTTCAGGTAGTCATGTGGCCGTCTAGCCAAAGATTACATCTTCCCAGCCTCCTTTGCAACTAGGCATAGTCGTGTGACTAAGTTCAGGCCAACAGGATAGAAGTGGAATGACATCTGGAAACTTCCAAGTTATCATTTTAAAGAAAAAACTGCTCATGCTGACTTTCTCTTGCCCCTTCCCGCACGTGGGCTGAAATGCAGAAATAGATGAGGAAACCTGGATTCCTGAATGATCCTCTGGAGCAGAGCTTCCCATCCAGGTTGGAGAACTCACCTAGCTCAATTCTGTTCGTCACAATGAAACAACTTTTGCTATATTTGGTCAAGATGACATATAATGCTGAAGATATTTTCCACATATTCCATCCAGAAAAATGTTGTGGGGTTTACCAAAGGGAATGGGAATTCAGGGCGGGGTGGGGGGTTATGAGGAATCATGGCAGAGTGCATCTCCCACAACAGGCAGTGTGAGGATCTCAGTAGGGACTCACTGTGAGCTCATGAGAGATCCAGCATTTAGACTTCTGCTGTACATGGGCGTTGACTGCCAAGGAAGGAAGGACCAGACAACACTTAAATAGAAGAATTTTGCTTCCCCCTTCCCCACCCTTCCTTGAGGTCCCAAAACACTGGAGAAGAAAGAGGAGGAAGGAAGGAAAGTGAAAGAGAAAAGCACACTCCCTTCCACAGTAGACAATACCTCTCTTGAATTAGGCAGGAGATAATTAAGTTGGGCATGAGTTTGAGGCTTTGGGCTGGATCAGTGGTATTACATTGCATTTTTTAATATCCAAAACTGGTGAAAATTTTTACCCGAAATGTCATTTAGGGAAAGGAGAATGAGATTCAACAGAGCTTTTTTAGGAGCAATCACTGGAATAAATAATATTTTTCCTGTTTGATTCTACTGAATTTAGATCATTCAATAAACTGGTTACAAACTGAAAAAAAAATCAAAACAAAAATACTAGAAAAGCTCTAAATACTAGAAAAGCAGGCTTCTGCCCTAATTTGGCAGTGGCCCTCTTCCTTATGAAAAGAACAGGGGAAGGAGAGAGAGGTGAATGCCAGAGATCTAGCCTTAGGAACTTCAGTGGCATGAGAGGCCAAGGGCATTACCAGAATCACCCCATTACCAGTGGGGGCTCTCAGCCAACACCACAGGGCATTTGAAAGTAAATGCTTCTCTACCACTTCTGTGTTTCCTTCTTTGTGGAAGAGACCAATGAGAGTAACACTCCTGGCCTTTTTCTATTTCTTTATTCACTCCCTCTTAGGACAGTTGGAAAAAATTAACTGATTAGTAACTTGGGGAAGAATAAATGGCATAGTCAGCTGAATTCCCTTATTCTCTGAGAGTAAGCTTCCCCAAGGGCCAAGCATTCTATTCTGTTCTCTAGGCCAAAGTGACATAGGAAACCAACCCCACCTGGGGGAACCTCAGTGGTTCAGTGCTCCTTAGGAATGGGTAGCTGAGGAAGGGATTAGCATTCTCGGGCCCTCCCAATCCAACCCAGAGGACAACAATGTGGTTAAGGAGAAAAACAACACATGAGACAAGAGAAACAACAGTCAGAAGACTGGGAAGGGAGAGATGACTACAGAGTGGCTCCAATTATAGGTGAGACATTCCAACCTCACCTTGGAACTCCCAGAGAGATAAATTAAAAAAAAAAAAAATCTGAAGAAGCCATATGGCAGATGAGGACTGGTAATAGAGCAGATTTAGGGGCAAACTCTTCAAGTGACCTAACCCTGGTCCTATCGGGCTGCAATAATCAAAAGATACTTGATAGGTAAATAATACCAATAGGTAAATAATACTATTCCAGGTGTTTTATGGAACTTAGGGGAGAAGCAATCTAACATCTCTTAAGTTTATAGTCTAATACAATTTATTGAAATGTCAATGTTTATTTCTGCCATGGAAGGAAAAAAACCCACATTTTCCTCAGAGGTTTCCACTCAAATTCTTTCCAGTTCTGCCCCACCTTGTTTTATTGATTCTGCAGCTTGGTGGAGAAGGTACGAGATTAGATTAGTTTAAAGGAAGTAGCCAGTGAGATCCAACTGAACCACTCAAATCCCATTGAAGGCCTGAAGAGTTTCAGGATGCAGGGTTTTGAAGATGTTAATTTCATATCAAAACTTTTTTTTTTTTTTAATGTTTATTTGTTTTTGGTGGGGGCAGAGAGAGAGGGAGACAGAGGATCCCAAGCAGGCTCTGCACTGACAACAGTGAGCCTGACATGGGGCTCCAACTCATGAAATGTGAGATCATGACCTGAGCTGAAGTTGGGCGCTCAACAGACTGAGCCAACCAGGTGTCCCTCAAATCAATTTTTAAAAAGTAGGGAGGCAGTGGGGCACCTGGGTGGCTCAGTCGGTTAAGCATCCGACTTCAGCTCAGGTCATGATCTCACTGTTTGTGAGTTTGAGCCCCACGTCAGGTTCTGTGCTGACAGCTCAGAACCTGGAGCCTGCTTCAGATTCTGTCTCCCTCTGTCTCTGCCCCTCCCCCATTCACACTCTGTCTCTCTCTCTCAAAAATAAATAAACATTAAAAAAAAAAAAGTAGAGGGGTCGTTATGCTTCTCTATTCTGGACTGCTATTTTTTTTCCCCTTATAGGAGAACATTCCGAATTCAGCATAATTCTTGTCCTAAGCATTTCATAATGATATTCATACATGTTCTTGTTACAACGCAGCTAACAAGGGCCAGATTGGTTGTGGTTGAGTTATATTTGCCATTTTGTGGGCTACATCTTAGTAAATCAGCCAAATCATTGCCTTAATGAGGGTCATTTGGGGGTTTAGAGGGCCGTGCAACAAGGTCACTCCCTTTACTTCCACGGTCCTTCATTAGTCATTTTGTGTGCCAACGCACCTCACACGTGAAAGAGGCCAGATCTCACATTTGCTTTGGGAAAAGCAGCAGGCTTCCAAAGCAGGCAATGCTCTAGATGACGCAAGGTGTTGAAAACGATTTTCCTTAAACTCACTGTGGTTTTCTCTAAAAAATAGAGAGTATTCACTTCAGGATAGGTCTGTCTGGAAGAAAGAACACTGGTCTTGGAGTCAGGCAGTTCTACGCTCAGAGCACAGCTCAGCCACTTTACTTGCTCTAATGTTAGATAAATTCATTCACCTTTCTGAGCCTCAGATTTCTCCTCTGCAAAATGGGATTAGAATAATTTAACCACGGGGTTAATACTAGCATTAATGAGATTGCATATAGAAGGGCCTAAAGGGTATTAGGTGCTCAAAAATTGCTTTGATATCAGAGAGAAATAAAAGAAAATCTTAGAGTGATTTGCTAAATAGAGGCATGAGGAAATGAGCACTTCAGAAAAATACATAGTTTTGAAAATGTGACGTTAGTCGAGTAGGGATATTACTAGGAAGGAAGGAATTGAACAAAATCATTAACTATACATCCCATTTTGCACCAACTGATTAACAAACACCAAGTAGACATGGCTTCTTCCTGTGAGGCTCACTTGATCGTGTTGGAGAGTGGTTAATATACATAACCCCAAAACAGTAGGTTAACGACAGAGGTCAACCACCAGTGAAATCATTGCCTGCCATATAATTAATACTGTACAAATATTTGTCAGGTGAATGAATAGAGCTTATCTTTAACCAAGTGGTAGTGTGGATTCGAAACTTTCAGAATTGAGGAATAAGAAGTTGGGTAGACCCTCTCCCCAGAAAAAGAAGCTCACTGGTAAAAATTATAAGCAACCATCATCTAAAGTCTCCAAAAATTGTCCTAAGGGGATATAGGAAATGGAGAAAGATTCTAAATCTTAGTAAGAACAGAGAGAGTCTGGCATTTGAGCCAGTACTTTCTCCTTTACCCCTCCCTACAGCTTCCTGTTACAGAGCTATCCTCCAGGCATATGCAGCCAAGCAGACACCGGCTCTCTCTGCCCCCAGCCCCCAGATTGGGGTTAGTTTTGCCTGAGAAGGGACAGGCTGCCACCATTTATCTTTCCTAGCCCCATGTTGAGAAGCTCTATTCTAGGCAGGCATGGCCAAAGGGATTGAGTTTCCCTTCCTCACCCAGCTCTAAAACTCAGGCTGTCAGCTCTGTTTCAGGTGCAGAGGCTAAGAGCACTGGAGCTCTCTTGCCCCTCCTCCCAACTTGCTTGTAAGATGAGAGTTTCGTACCAGGAGAGACAAGCTAAGATCAGAGGCTGCCATCTCCTGCTGCCCCCACAGTGCTGACTCACCCAGTGGGGGTGGCACCCTCCTAAGAGCAGGTGTCTGCCCAAGCTCTGATGCAGTGGCACAGGGGTTCTGCCCAGGCCAAAGGCAGGCCCTAAGGACCGAAGGGCTCCGTAGCTCTGCCCAAGGGGTTCACTTCATTGGAAACAGTGTGGAAAACTCCAGACCTGAAGCCACTGTTGAAAACAATGGAGATCTTGGCGGAGGGCAATTAAGAGGAGACTTGCAGCCCTGTTATACAAGAAAAAAGGCAGAAGGGAAGTTTTGTAGGGAGAAACCGGAGGAAGAGATAGCTAAGAGGCCTCCAAGGATTACAGTCAATTCTGGACTTAGGAAGAATGTATGCATGTGCCAAGTTGCACCTACTCAGGAAAAATCAAGGTGTGATGGGGGGCTGACTTAAAAGTGTCACTCGTGCTGCACACAGAGCCCTTAACATAAGGCAGAGACTGCACTAGCACAAGGCAAACACCACCTCTGACCAAGCACTGACTGAGCAGTAAGTGCCTCTGAGCTAAGAGTGACTCCTAAGAAACCAGGTCTGAAAATAAAATCACACTCATCCCTGGCCATCTGGAAGGCTGCATGAACGCTCAAGGCTGCACCTTCTCAAGAATGACCAGAGAGGGAACCTCCACACTATAGTGTCTCATAGCATGTGGGACCAAAAAAATGTGATTCCCTGAATTGTGATAGAAAACTTCAAGTCACATACGTGTCCCTTGTTAGAGGAAAAACATCTAACTAGTGTCTTGGTTTTCTATTCCAGTGCTTTGTACCCCATTTTTACCTCTCTGGCCATGTTTGGGGATTGAGGTTTTATTGAGGGATTTTGTCCTTGGACACTCTCCTTGAGACCTTGCTGGGCTTCCCACTCTGTAAGTGCGGGCCAGTTTCATTCTCCCCATGGTGTCAGACAGTGAGGGTAAGCCCAGATGTTACTTCCTGCAATGGGACCTACATGAGGGGAATGCCTTCTACCCTCCAAGGAGCGTGCTTCCTTGTGAGAAGGGAGAGGAAGCTTGTCTTTGAGGTCCCTGGGGCTGTGATGGCATCAACCACTTCAGTTTGAAGTTTGCAATCAACCAGGAATGGGTGGTGGGAATGGGAACAAGCTAGGAGAGAGGCCAAAGCAAAACAGGACCACTGAAATGCCCAAGTCTTATTTGGAATGTCTCTAAGGGTGGCGAGCTGTCAGTGCCAAGCCACCAGGAGCAAAGCGTAGAGGAAGCTAGCATAACAGTGGTCTCTGAAGTTGCAAGATTCTGCCAATACAAACACGGTGATCAGCTCAGAAATAAACCCCTGGGTTCCCTCTGGGCCTAGGTGGTGCCCCCGGAGAGGATGGACACAGACAAGGATTGACAGGTGGGCATGGAGGGAGATGGGGGTGCATTACTTAGGCTAAAGAAACAATTCTAGTATGTATGGCTATTTTTGTTTTTTCAGTGAATAGCAGATTAGAAGTAAAAGAAGCAAAAAGAAAGAAAGAAAGAAAGAAAGAGAAAGAAGGAAAGAAAGAAAGAAAAAAAGAGATAGAGAGAGGAAGGAAGGAAAGAAGGAAGGAAGGAAGGAAGGAAGGAAGGAAGGAAGGAAGGAAGGAAAGAAAGAGAGGAAAGGGCAAGGGCAAGGGAAAGGAAGGGAAGGGAAGGAAGAAGGGAAGCTAGTTGAGGGTGGAGGGCTGTTAGAGGCAGATACACTGAAATCAGCACAAATGACATCTTACATCTAGACAGCCAGGAAGTTAAGAAAAACAGAAGAGTTCATTTATTCAACAAATATTTTTGGAGCACCTGTTGTATGCCAGGCTCTATTCCAGGTAACTAGGATATATCAATGAACAAATCAGAGATTTGTCCACATAAAGCTTACATTCTAGCAAGCTCCTAGTTGCTATGGGAAATCCATGGGTACAATTAGAATATTGGCATATCCCTGATGGACTTGGGCTTCATAACCTCGCAGCTCATCCAGCACAGTAATAGTGATGATAATAATGAATGACTATTCTGTGTGTACTGTGTGACAGTCACTGTTCATCTGCTTCCTGTACATTAGCTTCTTAATCCCTCACCAAAATTCTAGTGTTAATTTTTGGCTTGAACCAGTCAGTCACCGTGGCCAAATTGCATGGTGTGCTCTGATTGGTCAGGCCTGCTCTGGGCTGTCTGCCCTCCCCCTCCATCTCCCTCAGCCCCCTCACCTCCTTTGGGCTGAGACAAATGTCATCGATCCCATCAGAATCACGTAGATTGAGCAGGGTAACTGGAACGGGGTGAAGGCTGGCCCACCAAAGGAAGTGACACTGGACAGAAGAGCATATATTTATCAAATCACATAATAGGCCATTCTAGACAGACAATGGCTTCAGCATTCAAAGTCCAAATGTAGGAATGATGCAAGGCAAAGCAGAGTAGGACTAAATGCCCCATTTTATAAATGAGAAAGCCAAGGCACAGAGAAGGGAGGTAACTTGCTCTGGTTTACAAACCTAGAAAACACTGAGGACGGGAATTTGGTCTGACTCCAGAACCCATGTTTTATTACTGCATTATTCTGATAAAATCATAAAGGCAATTTTAGTTATCATAGTTCATGGATTCTAAGCCCGTATTTCCCATTTTAACATCTCTGCAGTTGAGATATGTCATGTAATAGATATAAATGTGGAATTTAAGAAACAAAACAAATGAACAAAAAAGAGAAAGAGAAAGAGACCAAAAACCCCTGGCTCTTAAATACAGAGAACAAACTGGTGGTTGTTAATGGGAAATGGTGGGGGGGGGGGGGGGGAATGGGCGAAATAGGTGAAGGAGATCAAGAGTACACTTATTTTGATGTTTATTTTCACGGGAGAGTGAGAGAGTGTTATTTGGGAGGGGCAGAGAGACAGGGAGATACAACTCAAAGCAGGCTGCAGGCTCTGAGCTGTCAGCCCAGAGCCCTACCCAGGGCTTGAACCCATGAACCATGAGATCATGACCTGAGCCGAAGTTGAATGCTTAACTGACTGAGCCACCCTGGTGCCCCAATAGTACACTTATTTTGATGAGAATTGAGTAATGTATAGAATTGTTGAATCACCACATTGTACACCTAAAACTAATGCAACACTGTATGCTAATTATACTTCAATAAAAATAGAAATAAAGGAAAAAGCATAAATATGGTAAGAATATGCAGGATCAGTTTCATTGGCAGCGTTTTATTTTCCTCAATGGTATGTAAAATAGTGCATCTTGCAAAAAATAAAAGTCATGTTAGGGTTAGTGAAGCAGTATATTCTTTTTCAAAAAATATTTATTTACTTTTGAGAGAGAGACTGAGAGAGAAAGAGAGAGCATGCATGTGCATGGTAAAAAAACAAAGGTTCAGCACACAAAAAGTTAAGTTCCAGTTGTTTAGATATTCTGTTTTATCTCTTTACTTGGCAAAACACATTCTTATGGCAAGACTAAACATCAGCCTAAGCATCACCATCTTTTTAAAACTTTCTTTGCCCCGTGGCTTTTCTTCTAAAGTTAAGTTTACCTTTCTTTGGACTCCCCTAAGGTCCTTGGGACGCTGCTATTAAAATATTTACCTCCTTGCATTGAATCTTCTCTGTTTTTTCAACTTGAACTGTTCCTGAGGACAGAGCTTTTGTATTATACCTTTCCATATCCTCAGATAGCTAACATCATGCATGGCATAGGGATAGGTTTGCAAGGAATGTTTGCTAATTGAAGGGGGGAAAGATGGAAGGAAGGGAAGGGAAGGAAGGAAGGAAGGAAAGAAGGGAGGAAGAAAGGAAGGAAGGAAAAGAGGGAGGATGGAGGGAGGAGGGAGAGAGGGAGCAAGGAAGGAAGGAAGGAATTATTCCTTATTTTACTAACATTTGACAAGTAAGGTGTTACTGCAGACAACATACTTCCTGCTCTCACTGAGCTTCCAGTTGGCTGCAAGGACAATCACACAAGGTTCATCTTCCCACTGTGTGCAGACCTTCTATTAAGATGTGTTGGCCACAGATGATGCAGACTTAACACCCCCCCGTAGCAACAGCAGGGCCTGGTGTCCCAATGCTTCCCAATCACACTAGTTCCTGGGAAGAAATGTAGATGTGTGCAGGGGAGCATCCCACGCACTTCCATCAAAGCTGAGCACAACATGAATGCCAGGTTCGGGCTTCCTGTGCCCATACCAATACTGCAAATCCCCTGGGAATTCCTTTACTATTCAACATCTTAATTTCTTCTTTTTATGTAATGGGATCTAGGAATGTTCAGAACATCCCCTTCAATCCCTGTGTTTCTAGAGACCTAATTTATATTAGTTCTTGCTATGTATTTATTTAGGAATAAAATCAACATTTGGAACCATGGCAGCATATGGTTAGTGTTTTGCGTGAGGGGTGCGGTATCCATTTCCCCATCATGTGGCAGGAGTGCAGCAGCTGTAACATCTCATTACAGGGCTTCACTGTATTTAATAAAAAAAAATAGTATTGCTCTACTTAGCAAAATTATCCTCATCCCTCCACCCATCCCCAAAAACCTGATCTGTGGTTTCAATGCCTCTTGCCATAATAGCTTTAGATGGTTTGCATGTGATATGAGTTAGCTCCAGAATCTGCTTTCAATTCAGTTGTTTCAGATTGTATTTTCACTGTGAGCCATTAGTCACC
Organism: Prionailurus bengalensis; assembly: GCF_016509475.1. Classification (NCBI taxonomy): domain Eukaryota; kingdom Metazoa; phylum Chordata; class Mammalia; order Carnivora; family Felidae; genus Prionailurus; species Prionailurus bengalensis. Next base: position 50,518,512 of record NC_057345.1, on the reverse strand, counting down.
AAATGTTGACAAGCATTTGTAAGGATGCCATCTCCCCCTTTGTTTATATGCAAGTGCAGCAACCAAAATGATTTATTTATGCTTTAATTAAAATTTGTGGATAGACCAGTGATTTTTAGCAGTGGCTTTTCTAATTTGTGGGCTCCAGTAAGAAAAAAAAAATCAATAACCTGATACCATTTATGTTTTTATAGTTACCCCAGGCATTTATAATGCAGACCTGCCACTCACCTGCAGTCTTACTCTGAGCAGAGTGATCCTCGCCACATAAATCTTCCCCCGAGGCCAGGAGGGTCTATATTTCAGAGTCACTTCCCTTCTGCGTCAGCTGTAAGTGAGATGTTACATGCTTTCCATTCTCATGATTTTCATGGCAAGGCACAAGGCTAAAATTAATATTGAAAGTAAATTGATGGACTGTAAGTTTTATAATACCTGACCCAATCCGTAACGACTGCTTAGAATTTTAATAATTTAAGCCCATTGATTTTTGGTTCTTGCATATCCCTCAGCACATTGAAAATGTACCCCATAGGGTCTGTGAAAAGAACACACCCCAAATGCGGAGCTTTTAGGGGAACCTAATATATTTGGCATCGCAGGTGCATAAATCTCCATGAAATTGCACCAAGTTAACATATTTACTGGTGCACACAATTTAGTAAGTACTTTGTAAAAGTCTAAATAAAGATAGATAAGACAGGTAGATATGGAGAAATAATGAGTAAATGTTCCCATGTATATTAACAGGGTGAATTCATTGCCTTCGCAAGGCTAGCAGCCTAACTGGAAAAGAATTAATTAGTTTTCAAGGTGTTGAGGATGTTTTTAATTGCTGTTTTTCAAACTCTGGGGAAAATGAACTGTTTTTGCATTTTCTGCCAAACTCAAATCATCCTCTGCCCAGTAGTCAGGGTTGGGGGATGTGGAGAGAGTGATGATGGAGAGAACGGGAAGGGAAACGCTTGGTCTCAGGCACCATTTTGGCACCCGAGATAAAGGCACGAGGAGCAAGGAGAAGCTCGTTCACTCGTCCAGAAATTCCTAAGAAGGATCCCTTGTAAGTTTCCACATCTACTATTCTTGTAGAATAGAGATTTTCCAAGATCCCTGCAAGTGCTCATGCTCATGTGTATGACTTTTCCCCTTGCTCCCATGCCTCCCCCTCCCCTTAGTGTTTGCAATTCAGCTCTGGAAGGGTTCAAGTCGTCACTGCAGCACGTTGGAAACATCTGGCTGTCCTTCCAAGAAGACCCCCACCCCTGCTCACCTTTGGAGGATAGAGTCTGTGTCCTTTCCTCGGGGCAGATATTTTAGTTCAGGGAGATAACATTTTGCAGGGGGTGAGGACTATCTTACTCAAATATATCTCTATATATAACTTGGTGAAACCTTTTACAGAAGTTCATTTTATCAATCAAGTAAGCGTGGAACTGCTACTCTGGTTGGAATGGTGGTTCTAAAAAATAGATGCTGAAGGAGCAGGGCTTGTTCTACCTCCCACCCTCTTGGCAGTGTCCATGGGTGTCTCTACTCTCCAGACGACTTGGAACAGAGGTGGAAAAGTCACTGACAGGACACTACTTCAGTATCAGTCATATGGTTGATGTAAGTGATCAAGAAATAAAAGAGACAAACAGACCAACCTCCATGTGGCCCCCCTCCTTCCTAAGCTGGTCTCCCTTCCTCCACTCTCAGGACCACCTCCCCTGCCTCCTATTTCAGATATACTGAATGTCTTTTCAACCTTGGGGTACAAATGGTTCTCTCCTACCTCTAGGCCTCTAACATATTCTTTACTCTGCTTGGAAAACACTATGTCCCCTGCCCATCTCATCATCAAACAGCTTACTCCACTAACTCTTTAACTTAGAGCTCACGACCCGTGTGAGGCCTCCTCTGACTCTCAGAACCAGGCTGGGCTCATTCTCCTCTAATCCCGAGTTCTTTCACTGTTGGCACATGACACTCTGGATTTATAATCTCATTTGTTTTTTCTCTTGGCAATGAGCCTAAATGCAAAATTCTCAAATGAAATGTAAGCAAAACCAAAGTTGGATTTATTGCACTAAAAGTGGCGGTAAAATCCTATACCCATGTATGATAACAAACAACAAACAAAAACTCAGCAAATTAGAAATAAGAACATCCTCACACATATCAAAATTTTCTTTAAAACCCAAACATATTTATCCAAAGATACAAAAATGCTGATTTGAAGGGGAACAGGCACCCCAATGTTTATAGCAGTACTGTTAAAATAGCCCAAGTATGGAAAGAGCCCAAATGTCTATTGACTGATAAGTGGATAAAGAAGATGTGGTATATATACAATGGAATATTACTTGGTGATCAAAAAGAATGAAATCTTGCCATTTGCAACTACATGGATGGAACTAGAGTATATGATGCTAAGTGAAATAAGTTAGAGAAAGACAAATACATGATTTCACTCATATGTAGAATTTAAGAAACATAACAGATGAACATAGGGGAAGGGGAGGAAAAATTAGATAAAAACAGAGAGAGAGGCAAACCATAAGAGACTCTTAAATACAGAGAACAAATTGAGGGTTGCTAGAGGGGAGGTGGGTAGGAGATGGGCTAAATGGGTGATGGGCATTAAGGAGAGCACTTGTTGGGATGAGCACTGGGTCTAATATGTAAAGTGATGGATCACTAAATTCTACTCCTGAAACCATTATTATACTATATGTTAACTAACTTGGATTTAGATAAAATTAAAATAAAGTAAAATAAAATAAAATAGGTATACTTACAACTGAAATATTAAAAAAATTCTTCCTGAAACTGAGAATAAAAGACCTGCTATCAACAGCTTATTCAACATCACACTGGAGGTCCTAGTCAGTGCAATAAAACAAGAATAGAAGAGGATAAAGACTGTAAAGGAAAAAAACTGTCATTATTCACAGACAACCTGATTGTATCCACAGACAATATATCTTAGACAACAGCAAGTGTTGGCAAGAGTGTGGGGAAACTGGAAGCCTCATACACTGCTAGTGGGAATGCAAAATAAGCTAGCCCCTTCGGAAAATTGTTTAGCAATTCTTCAAGTTAAATAGTTATCATTGGACCCAGCAATTCTACTCTTAGGTATATACCAAGGTAATTGAAGGCATATGTTCACACAGAAATTTGTATATAAATAGTCCTAGGACTATTATTTATAAAGCCCCAAATTGGAAACAACCCAAATGTTCATCAACTGATGAATGACTAAAAGGTGGTATATCCTTAGAATGGAATATTACTTGACCATAAAAAGGAATGACATAATTCATGCTACAGCATGAATGAACATTGAAAACGTTATGTTAAGTAGAAGCCAGACACAAAAGGTCACATGTTGTATGATTCTTTTTATATGGAGACACATTTAGGATTGGCAAACCCGTACAGACAGGAGGCAAGTTAGTGGTTGCCAGAAATTGGGAAGAGAGGGAGTAGGGGAATGAATGGGAATATGTGTTTGTTTCTTTTTGAGGAGATAAAATGTTCTAAATTGAGGTAAGGGTGACGGGCGCTCAATTCGGTCAATGTACTAAAAGCCACTGAATTATACCCTTTAAAAGGGTGAATTTCATATGTGAATTATATCTCAATCAATCATACTTTCAACATCTCCCACTATGGTTATGTGTTTGTCTATTTCTCCTTTTTTGGTCAAGTTTTAAATGCAAGTATGTTATTAGGAACAAAAAAATTGAATTTTTATGTCTTCTTGGCAGAATGACACCTTTATTATTATGAGATCTCACTCTACATCTCTAGCAATACTTCTTGCCTTAAAATCTATTTTGTCTGATGGTGGAATAGCTACATCCTGTTTATTTTTATTAGGTTTGCATTGCATTTCTTCTACACTTTTATTTTCAACCCTCCTATATGCTTGTATTTATATTACATCTCTTGTAAGCAGCATACAGTATTTTCTTAATTTACCTAGTCTTTAATGTGAATTTAATTTGATTTATCCAGTCTTTGTATTTTGATGAGAATATTTAGTCCATTTAAATGTAATGGAATTACTAATTTATTTGGATTGAAATCTATTATGCTCTTTGTTTTTAATTTGTTCTAACTTTTTTCCTGTTTTTATTTTAGAAAGAGCAAGAGAGAGAGTGCAAGTGGGGGAGAGGGACAGAGGAAGAAAGAGAGAATCTCAAGCAGGCTCCATGCTCAGCGCAGAGCCCAATGTGAGGCTTGATCCCAGGACCCTGGGATCACGATCTCAGGCAAAATCAAGAGTCAGACACTCAACCGACTGAGCCACCCAGGTGCCCCTTTTCTATATTGCTTTTTCTCTCTTTTCTCTTCTTCTTTTGGGTTAAGATTTTTATTGTTTCATTTTATCCTCTATTATCTTATTTGTTATATATTCTCTTATTATTAATTTAATGTTTATCTTAGAGATTACAGTATGAATACTATATATTTGATATAATAAATATAAATCTATATTTTATAAATAATATAACATCTGACAACTACAATTATATGATATAAACATCTTATCATTATATATAAAAAATATAATGTAATATAATCCAAAAAATGCAAGAACATTAGAACATCTTTATACCATTTAATACCCTCACAACTTTTGTGCTTTGTTGTCATGTATTTGATTTATTTATTTATTTATTTATTTTTAATGTTTATTTATTTTTGAGAGAGAGAGAGAGGCGGGCTGCAAGCAGGGGGAGGAGCAGAGAGAGAGAGGAAGACACAGAATCGGAAGCAGGCTCCAGGCTCTGAGCTGTCAGCACAGAGCCCAATGCGGGGCTCGAAACCACGAATTGTGAGATCATGACCTGAGCCTAAGTCAGTCGCTTAACCGACTGAGCCACCCAGGCGTCCCTATTTTTTATTTTTTTTTAATTTTTAGTGTTTATTTTCAAGAGAGAGAGAGAGACAGAATGTGAGTGGGGGAGGGGTAGAGAGAGAGGGAGACACAGAGTCCAAATCAGGCTCCAGGCCCCAGGCTGTCAGCACAGAGCCTGATGTGGGGCTTGAACTCACAAAGTGTGAGATCATGACCTGAGCCAAAGTCAGACACTTAACTGAGCTGCCCAGGCACTCATGTTGTCATGTATTTTAATTTTCTATGTGTTTTATACCTCACAGGACAGTATTGTTATTATTTATACAGTCAACATTAATATAAGATATTCTAGAATTTATCTTTTCTGTTGCTCTTCTTGTCTTTCCTTATCTCCACACTTCGGTGTGGGATCATTTTCCCTTTGCCTGAAGAACATCTTTAGCATTGTCTTTAGTGCACATCTGTTGTCTCAAAATGTCCTTATTGTGCCTTTGTTATTGAAATGCATTTTTGATTCTAGGTTGCCAGTTATAGTTTCTATTATAATATATTTTATTTTAAAAGGCAGTATGTGACTCATTACATTGATTTCATGAACCATGACATTGAAGTGGCTTGAAGCCCACCACAAATGATTGCAAATCCACAGATTGAAAAATGCTGCTGTAGAATGTTCCCTCCGGTCATCCAGCTATTCCAAGCCACCCTGAGAAATAAGTGGTTCCCACAGTGAAGAATCTCCAACAAGTTTGCCAAAATACTAACCATTCATACAGGGGTTTGGAATAGTCATTCAGACCTCAGCTTCCCAGACTCCATAGCTGGAGCCAGCCTTGAAGAGTTACAGGACAGTTTCTATCCAGTAAAGGGACCAGACATCAGACAGCCAATGTTGCCAGTCCACGCCAAGATTGAAAGGGTGCATACTCAAGAAACAATAACTTGTAGAATCACTGGTCAACCTTAGCTCTCAGAACTTGAGTAGAACCTTCTGGAGGCAGGCTGGGGCAACTATAAAATTCTAGAATTCACTAATACTTTGGGTGTTTGTTGAGTGACTTCTCTATGCCAGGCACTCGAGATAAAAAGATAAGGTATTTATCTCCATAACTGACAAAACTCCCATCAAAGATGTGACTCTAACAGGCCTTGCTCTTCCCAAGCACTGTTGGGTAAACACCATTAACTTGGCCTCCATGCCTCTCCTGTTCTTCCATTGTCCACCAGTACCCCAAGCCACAGTCTGCATGACCTCATAAATTTTAGTTACTCTAATACTCTCAGTCAGCTTATAGTCAAGGTTTGGAGTATTGAGAGCCATTTTACCATTCATTCCATATTCTTCCATTCCATATTAATTGTGTGTTGGGTACTGTTCTAGGTTCTGGAGATCCTACCATTGTAGAACCCTGTGGAGTAAAGACGATAAATAACAAATATATAAACAAATAGATCTCTAATTTTATGTCATGTAGCAGTAAGGCTATGAATAAAGGTATCAGGAAAGAGAAACCGAATGATGGGAACATCTAAGAGAATGTGGTCAATGAAGTTCTCTCTTAGCAGGCAAGATCTGAACAAAGTCTCAATAAAGTGAGAAAACAAGTCATGAAAAAACTTGATGGACAAGCACTTCCAGACAAAGGAACAGCTAGTACAAAAACCTCACAATTGGACTCGCCTGAGAGAATAACAAAGAGGCCAGTGTGGCTGAAGCAAAGTGAGCAGGAGGGGGACTGCTAGGAAATTAGGTCAGACAGGTGGTCAGGAGTCTGAGCACGGTGCCAGGTGTCAATTCTATGTCTTTAAGGTGATTCAGATAAATGGATTATTCATTTCATGATTGTGAATAAATGTTTATCTTTCTTTTTATATAACCAACATAATTTTATTTCCAAGCATTTCTTAATCATCAGTTTACAAGTCTGAACATAAGCAAATTTAATTCAAACTGTAGCCCTGGGAGTAGCATGGGTGTGAAGGTCAAACTGGCTTAACTTTTTAGACCCATCTGTGAAATGAGGATACGTAGCTCTGTCCCACCTGGTTGCTGTGAGGATTAAAAGGCATAATATATGAAGCAAAAGCATTCAGCGCAGTGCCTAGCACACAGATGGCTCCCCAAGGTTAGTTTTGTGTCATTAGAACACCAGGTAGGGGAGAGGTGGGAGGTGAGGTCTCCAGGGATTAGCTCACACAGGGCACCAGCTATCAGGCTGAGTAGGTTAGATCTTACCCCTATGAGGAGGCCCGTTTGAGGGAGTATGGGATCACTCAGGACAGGATGGACTTGGGAGGTGACAGCAGTAGTGGGGAAGGTTATGGGAGGGTCAGGAGACAGCAGTACCAGCAAGAAGACCACTGCAGGATGCTAGCTAAGAAAGGGATAGAGATGAGGTGGAGTTGGGAGGGGAATGGATTCATGGATTGAAAAGATGCTTGAAGTTCCCAAAAGGTGTTCATGCATCGGTACCACTGAGAGAGCTTCTTCCTCCATCTAGATAGCTCTTCTCCTTTTGCCCTGCTCTCCCCTCCTCCTTCTCCTCCTCATCCTCTGCATCTTGAAATTCGTCAGCTCAGGGAAGCCCTTTCTTACCCTCAAGCTGGCTTTCGATGCCCTTCCCTATGCTCCCTTCATAGCTCCCTGACCCTCTGGAAAGAAGCTTTGCTTGTGTCTCTCTCCACTTCCCTTCCTGGGAGGATGGCACAGATTCTGACCCCCTTCTCTTTACCCTTCACACCTTTAAGGATTCTCAGTCAATGTTTGTTGTTCCCATTCACCCTGGCATTGTGATTTCAAAGCAGAAGTTAGTTAAGCCCTGGGAATGCATCTGTTTTCACTAAGAGCTATTCATTCCTTGTAATTACAAGGTCCCAGGTTTTAAGACCAACCTACATTCTTTTAATTTTAGAACAGTGTGTGCCCCATAACAAGGGTATGTCCTACTGCCCAGCCTTCTTGTTCAAGGATTAAGGTTTCTAAGGAGAAGCTGGCTTTGGTGCCCAGTAACCAGGGTACTGTTGTTTGCCCTTCATCCTTGAAAACTTGTAATTTATTGCTTCTGATATTTCCATTGTGTTCCATCATGAGATGCACAGATAACAGAGGCAGACCTGAGATAGTGAGTGGCCAGCAGAACCATGCTAATAATTAAATCATCTCCTTGCGTGGCACAGTGGGCCCATTTACACTGGGAGTCTATTGTGTATAAATATACTTTAACAAATTACCGAACAGGAGCACAATTCAGGTTGCTCCAAGAAGACAATCACTTGCAGCAAAGCCAGTGAGTGGGGGAGGAGACAGTACATCAAACCCGCAACAAAGGAAAATGTGAAGGCCAGCAAAGTGGGGCCCTGTCACCAGAGCTGGTGTGGCTATTCCCTTTCACTAGAGATACGCGGTCTCTGCTCAAGTTCTGGCGTCCTGAGAGCAAGATGAGCTGGAGAAATTTCGGAAAGAGGGTTCTCACATGGGGAAATTAGTAGACACAGAGCATGCACAAGCTTTGGAATCAAAAATACCAGTATTCATACCATTGCTACTAATAATACTAACATCAACTAGCAAACACTTCTGAAGGGCTCACTGTTTGTCAGTCACCGTTCTAAACATTTTATGTATAGTAAGTACCTCATTTCATTCTCACAGAAACTCCGTGAGAGGGGCATTATGATCGTCCTCATCTTACAGAGGAGGAAGCTGAAGCTTAGACAGATTCAGTAACATGCCCAAGGTAACGTACGTAGTAATGATGAAGGCAGGACTCATACCCAGGCAGCCTGACTCCAAAGTCAATTTTCTTGACGATTCTGCTTATCAGCTGTTCATCTTGGACAATTCATTTAAGATTTTTTGAGTTGAAGTTCCCTCCGTTGTAAAATGGGGATTTGAGAGGGTTATTCTGAGGAATCAAATAGCAGTTATGCAAGAAAATAATTAGAAAACTGTAGTGAAAAGAATCCTGAACTAAAATATATCATAACAGTTTTTTAAATTGAAGTAGGGTCGGCATATGATGTTATACTAGTTTCAAGTGTACAACATGGGATTTGGCAAATCTATACATTATGCAATGCTTACAATAATAAGTGTCGCCATCTGTCACCATACAAAATTATTACAGTGCTATTGACTATATTCCCTATGCCATAGCTTTCATCTTCACGACTATTTATTTTATCATTCGAAGTTTGTACTTCTTGATTCCCCTCACCTATTTCAGCCACCCCCCTAACTCCCTTCTCTCTGGCAACCACTAGTTTGTTCTTTATATTTATGAGTCTGTTTTGTTGTTGTTGTTTGTTTCTGTTCATTTGTCTCATAACAGTATTTGTTTTTAATTTTTTATTTAACTTATTCGTAACGGTATTTTTTAAAGTTTATTTATTTTGAGAGAGAGAAAGGGAGAGAGAGAGCAGGCGCAAGGGAGGGGCAGAGAGAAAGGGAGAGAGAGAATCCCAAGCAGGCTCCGTGCTGTCAGTACAGAGCCTGATGCGGGGCTTGATGCCACGAACTGTGAGATCATGACTAGAGCCGAAACCAAGAGTCAGATGCTTAACCGATTGAGCCACCCAGGTGCCCCAATAGTTTTTGATTGTAAGAAACAGAAACTTATGAACTCACTGAGGCAAAAATGGGATTTATTGAAGTGATATACAACATTTTGTGGAGCTCCCAGAAAACCATCTCTCAGATGGAGATGTTTCTGCAGGACATTCCCTGGAGAATGCTCTTGGCAACAAAGCCCACGAGGGAGTGAGCAAAGCAGGATTGGGCAGATGGAAAAGTTGAACTCAATCCCATAAGGATGGCCTTTCAGAACTATCCCAAGAGAGTCCACACCAGGGAGGGCGCATAACCTTGGGCGAGAACACCCATGAGCAATGGGCAATTCTTGGATGAGACTTATCTGTGGCTGCCAGTAAGCAACACTTCTGGGAGCTGAGGGAATGAGTGCTTCAGTCCTGAGGGGGTAGCTGGACATTGCACCAAAGTAGCCACTGTGGGAAGTAATGCACAGAATTGAAGTAAATCTAAACGCTCAGGCTTGAGAATGGAAGTGGCTCGGCTACACTGGGGAAGGAAGGTAGCAGGAATACAAGGACCGTCTTTCTGGAGTCATGATGCCACTCTGCTGGGTTCTTTCATGTGAATGTCACATTCCAGGCAGAGAGCACCTGGAGGGGTCTACTGCCTGGAGAGTTTACCTGCTGACCAGGATGGGTGGAGTCTTTGATGAAAAGTTCTAGCAAGACTGGATTCAGAGTAAATTGTAGTGGAATTAAAAGAAGAAGTGGAAATAGATGGTAGGGGGACAAATAGCAGGTATCTATAACACTGAAAATCAGGAGACTTGGGGAGAATTCTTGGTAGAGTTAGGGTTGGATAGTTGGCAAAAAAATCCCCATTATTTCCATCCTTGTAGTCTGACCCCTAGAAGTGTGACATTAAAGCTCCTCCCACTAGGAGACGGAGACATTCCCCGCTCCTTGAATCCATGCTAGCTTTGTCACTTGCTTTGACTAATAAATAGGATGCAGTGTTGTAGTACCAATTCTGATACTAGACCTAAGAGGTACTTCCGTTCTTCCATGGAATCCTACTCACCCTCCATGTAAATAAGCTCAGACTACTCTGCTGGAGGATGACAGATCACATGGAGCAGGGATGAACCATCTTAACTGAGGCCATCATGGGCCAGCCAATCCCTAGCACACCCTGCATCTAACTGCACATGCATGAATGAGCCCTGTCAAGACCACATGAGCCCAGCCCCCAAATCCTGATCCACAGAACAATGAGCTAAATATATGACCACTGCCACTAAGTTTTGGGGTGGTTGGTACTCGGCAAATGCTAACTGATGCATGTCACTAATATGTTGTGTGACATTAAATAAGGGGTTCCCTGCCTGAGGAATGAAGGGGTTGTACACACGAGGATCACATAGTTCATGAATCTGAGAAGGGTCACAAGTGGGGGTAGACTACCCAAAAGCAGAGCATGAAGCTAACATATACCTTGAGTTGCCACTTACCTAGTGGAGAGGGGCCTCTGAGCTGAGATCTCTTCAGGATCTTTGATGAGTCATGAAATATCATCATGTGAGGGTGGGAAAGTGACAGTGTGCTGATGTGGTTATTTTTGATGATCAGTGAAACATAGGCTAAAGACCACACCACAGTCCATAGAAGGCAAGGACACACAACCATCCCCCTCTTCCTGTGACCATGATAACCTTCTGCACCGCTCTGTTTGCTGGGGATGGGGATTATGAATGCTTTCTTCCAGCCCTGGTGTTGTCATTCAAATTGGTACCTCCTTTCCTGTACATCTGCTTTTCCTTAACTGAAGGCAAGGGTGCAGTTAATCTCAGATTCCTTGCCACATCCAAATCCAAACCAGCCGTTATTTTTCAGATGAAGCCTGTGGCCCAGCATGAGCTGGTATGTGTGCGTGCATGTGGCTTTTTAGTTAGTTAATTAGTTGACTTTTTCAGTTTTCCAAGTCTTAGTAATAATTTTTTAGTTCTTGCAACATTTATTGAAAGCATGTTATGCACCATGCATTATTATCAGTTGTTTTCATGCGTATTACCTTATGATGATCCCCATTTTCCAAATGAGGAGAAGGAGGCTCAGAGAAAGTATGTAACTTTTCCAAGGCCATAGAACTAGCCAGTGGCAGAGCTAGAACCAGCATGAAGGTTTTTGGTGTCTAATTTAAGTATTTTTTTGTCCTGTAATGGGCAATTGACGAAGCCAGGGGCTTCTGCCTGGGCTGTGGGACCACTCCTATTGAAAGATGTGGGTTTTGAGCCCACCAAGGAGAAACAAGGATCCCTAAAATGAGAGAGAGCTTATCTTTAAGCGAAATCTGAGATAATGACATTGTTATAGAATGGAAACATAACTTGTGTTTCACAATACATGTAGTTGATTTCATGTGACAAATAAAGCTTTGTATTTCATCAGGTCCCTAAACGTTACGTATACTGTTTTACTCATCTGATTCAGCCTCGAAGGGACATAGATTTCCTGAAGCCTGTTGCCAAATTCAAGTGAATTCAGGGCTAATGGTTAGGGGGCAGGTACCAGAATAGGTATATTGGTTGTCAAATGTGGCAATAATTCCATCCTTGGCAGAATGTTCCTGCTCTGAGCCTTCAGAATACTCTCACACCCCTCCCTGACTCAGCAATCCTGTTCCCTACCCTGGGACCCTTCACCCCACCTCCCCATGATCCAGCAACTAAAGGGTTAACAGCTGGCACAGTAGGGCCTCTGGTAGCTGACTCTCTTCCTGCTGTGGGGCACTCTCTGTTAGCCCTCCACCCTAAGTGCTTGTATTTCCCTGGTATCACTCTTCTCTGCTTGATAAAACTTGGCACTTTAGAAAGATCTCTGATGCGGCTAGAGTTGAGATCTCTGATGGGCTTGGGGTGGCAGAGATGGTGCAGCTGGAATTCTGTGTTCTGGAACTTCCCCCATCCTTTACCATGACCCTCAAAACCTATCTGTCTCATTCCTTATCCACTTAGGGCTCGTACTGTTCTTTCCATGGAGAAAGGACCCATCACCTTCAAAACATTAGTCTCCTGAAATGTCCTCTGAATAAGAAGGTTCTGCGGTCTTGGGAGTTGATGAATGCTTTGTACTATACCCTCATTTTAGAGCTTCACATATATACATAGTAAAGGCTCTGAAAATACCTTCAATAAAGAAATCTACCTTGTTTAATCCAGCATTTCCTAACCAGGGGCAGAGAAGCATCTGCCCCACCCCCATTAGCCCATTGAATTTCTACTTTACCGTAGGAGAGACCAGGGATGTATAATGGCCTTGAAGGAGGGCAAATGAGGGGTAAAGGGAGGGAAGGGAAGCTGGAAAAATGCTGCTGACATTGTACCTCATGAACCAGAAAGGGATAGGAGGGAAGGTAGGGAGGGTGGAGGTGGGAGAGAAAAGTGTGCAGGGGAGCATGTCACTGGCTCTCCTGCATCATAGGCATCACCCTGCTCTGAATCCTGGGCCAGCTCAGAGAAAGAAGAGGGCCAGCCAGCAGCTGGGAGTCTCCCCAGCAAATCTGGAAGAGCTCCAGGCAGATTCCAGTCTGCTGGTTGAGAGCTGGGTTCTTGTTCCAGCTCGGTAATTTTCCAGCTGTGTAACTTTGAGCATGTTATTTAAATTCCCTGGACCTCTCTTTCTCCAGTTCTAAAGATTAAATTAGACAAATACATGTAAAGGATCTCAAACTTGAACGTGCACGGGAATCAACTTGTTAATCAGACTTGTTAAAACACAGAATGCTGGCCTCCCCCCGCCCCACCCCACCCCAGGGTTTGATTAAGTAGGTCTGGAGTGGGCTGGTGAATTCACACTTCGGACTGGGACCACATTCTGCTGCTGGGACCAGCACTCTGTGCTGCTGGGACCACACTCTGAGAGGCATGGATAGAAGAAGTTGAAGTGCTTTGTAATTTGTAAGGTATACGTCTTAATTGATTTAAATTAATTCATCCATTCTGTGTTAACCTAATGATGTGTTCATGGGATAAGGTTTATCCCTTACTACCTCTGTGCTTTTGGGAGGAAACGCTTTTATTTCTCTGCCAGAGGAGCAGTTCCCATGATAGAAGTTTTAGGAAAGCATCTGGGCCCCCGGAAGCCTCTGTGACACTTCATGGGCAGGCATCTGCTCTGGCTATGTCAGTCCCCCAGACATTCCCCTGACAGGACAGAGGTCATCTGTCATCTCCAGAAAGCACATACTGATGGACACACCCCTTGGCGAGTGTATGTTGTGGAACTCTTGTCCCTTAAGATGTCCTATGGAAAAACTTTTCTATGATTATACCCCCTTGGATATGTTCTATTTCCTCTTTGTGCTTCACAATGCTTACTAATGCATAAAGGCTCTGTCAAGTCCTGCAGGAAAGAAAGCTAGTCAACTTTCCTACAGCGGGGTAGTGGTTAGAAGTACAGAGCCTGGATCTGGACAGTCCAAGACAGTTGCCACTAGCTACGTGTGGATATTTCAATTTAAGTAATTAAGTGTACATAAAATAAAAAATTCTGTTCCAGGGCACCTGGGTGGCTCAGTTGGTTAAGTATCCAACTTCAGCTCATGACCTCACGGCTTTCTGCTGTCAGCATGGAGCTGGGAGCCTGCTTTCAATTCTGTCTCCCTCTCTCCCTGCTCCTTCTCCGTTCATGCTGTCTCTCTCTTTCTCTCAAAAATAAACATTTAAAAAAATTTTATTTAAAAAAATTCAGTTCCATAGGCCTAGTAGCCACATTTCAAGTATCCAAAGGCCCCATGTGGTTAGTGTCTACCATTTGTATAGCACAGATACAGCATATTTTCTTCATTGCAGAAAGTTATATTGGGCCTAGAGGCAAGACTTTAAAACCCAGCTCCACTGCTTACCACCTGCATGAATTTGGACAAGTTCCTTAAATTTTTGGTCCCTTAGTTTTCTCATCTGTAAAATGGGCCTAGTAGATGGTATATACTTCAAAGTGTCATTGCCAGAATTAAACAACTTGGGGCTCTTGAGTGGCTCAGTCGGTTAGGCATCCAACTTCAGCTCAGGTCATGACCTCATGGTTCCCGGATTCAAGCTCTGCATCAGGCTCTCTCTGTTAGCACGGAGCTGGCTTCAGATCCTCTGTCTCTCTTGCCCCGCTAGTGCACTCTCTCTCAAAAATAAAAAAAAATAGAGGGGAAATTGGGTGTTGGGCATGGAGGAGGGCACCTGTTGGGATGAGCACTAGGAGTTGTATGAAAACCAATTTGCCAATAAATTACATATAAAAAAATAAATAAAAAATAAAAATAAATAAATAAACTTTTTAAAAGAAAGAATTAAACAACTTACATATGTAAAGTATTTAGAATAGTGTTTGGCACATAGCAAGCCCTCCGTAAATCGTGCCTATTATTATAATTTGTTTAATTTACTGTTCTTAAACCAATTTTGGAATCCTTTATCTATATAATACTATTCGTTTCATGGGACTAGTGTTCTATGGGAACACAATTTGGAAAACATTGCCCTGAATTTAAAAGCAGGTTTCAAGAAGAAAGGGAGGTTCTTTACACTGTAGTTCTAAACACAGTCACAAAAAATCCCAAGGAAGAAGAACATGGCTCCCTAAAAGCTAGTTGAGACTCTTAAGATGGCAAGAAAGAGAGCCCACTGAAACAGACTTCAAATAAAAAAGGAATTTTTTTGGAAGGACTCATTGGGATCTCATGGAGCCCAAGGAAAAGCTGAACACCTACAACTCATGCAGGGAAAGAATGGTAACTCTAGGATTATAACAGCAGGAATTGGAGGCCTTTTGTTCTAGAGTTCTTCCAATGACAATTCTCAGCCCAACTCCAGGTTCTGTCCTTCAGGTATATTTTCTATAGAAAGAATCTCCAACTCTAGTCCAGTCAACCATGGCTGAGGCTTAGTCTCATGACAGAAATAGGACTCCATCTATGTGATGGGGAGCAGGGATGTTTCCAGAGAAAGGGTGTCATCAAGCAACTCAGAGAAGTGACTTGCTCAAGACTTCCCAGCTCTCTCTGACACTAAAAGCCCTCACTCTTAATTCCTGGGAATACTCCCTGGACTAGAAGATTCACATCTGGGATTCATCCTGGCTTTCAAGCAGCATAATCCACAAACAATGAGCCTCTTTTATTGCTTTACAGGGTGCTCATCCATCTTTGGAATATCAAGCAAGGCCACAGAAATCAAAAGAGTATAAGCAGATTGGAGGGACCACAATAACCCTGCACAATGTTCCACGATTTATAGACCTTTAAAGTGAGACGTGTGCATTGCTTCATCAGAGCCTCGCACCAACTCTTAAGGTAAGTAAGATGGTAGTTGTGATTTCCATTCCACCCATGGACAAATTGAGGCACAGAAAGGATGGGTTCATTGGTAGAGAAACTCAAGTTTTTTAACATGCTTCAGCTCTCACAGACCTTCACCTCTCAAGGAATGATCATTGTTAACTTTTTCCATGAATATCTCAATAGTCTTGCATTGTAGGCATGATGGAGATTATTATCTCACTTTTCCTGATGTGATGGCATTTTGGAGCAGGAAGAGACCAAGTAGCCCAACCTTTTTATTTCACGGATAAGAAAATCAAAGTTCAGAAAGAAGGAGATTTCTCAAAATCACAGTCACCGTACATACGTTCATTCACTGGGAGAGAAAGTTTGCTTGAAATGTATGTCTAAAGCTGTAATTGTTATGAGGGTAAGTTCACTTGACAAATATTTATTGAAGAATAGCTATGTGCCAGGCACAGCAGATATAATACCACCCTACCTCTCATATTCCACTAGTCCCCACCCCTTGCTCTCTCTGTTAGCCTCTGCTATGCCTCAAACATCCCGTTGAGATCACACAGTGGGGCTTTACTCAGGTCCTCCTTTCTGTCTGGAAGACTTTTCCCAGATATTTGCTTGGTGCGCTCTCTCACCTTCTACACCTCTGCTCGGATTGGACCTTTTCAGTGAAACCAACCTTGACTGCCTTATTTATTATTGCAACGTAGACCACCTCCCCTTCTCTCTCCTGAGTTCTTCATCCCAACTTACTGTCCAGCTGAGCCCCTCTTAGCATATGTCCTGTGCTTTCTTAATATTTACTTGAAATGCTACCTTCTGTTATCCTACCTTTGATAAGAGCCAAGCATGGAGAAAGGGGTGAGCGTGTGCTAGAAAGGAGATAGGGATAGAAAAGAAAATAGCACACCCTGCCACATATTCTGCTCCTTCAGGCTGTTATAAGCCTGGCATATTGGAAGAATTCCGTGTGACCAGGGCATGGAGTACAGAAGACAAAGGGAAAGGGATGGGCTTGGAGGGGGAGATCATCAAGAGCCTTACAAACCATACCAGGAAACTTAGACTCACCTTGAGGAGACTGGGTGTCACTGGAGGGTGCTAACTGCACAAGGGCGTGGTTAGATCTACATTTTAGAAGAACATTCTTTGGTTGTGCTATGGAGACTAGATTTGGAGCTACAGGGAAATCTGCAAACTCTGGATTCAGGGAGGCCCATTAGGAGGCTGGGTAAGAAATGATGGTGGGTGCCAGTGGAGTCAGAGAGAAATGGACACATTTAAGAGCTACAAAAGAGATAACACTGTCAGGACTTGGGGCGTATTGGATGTTGAGGGTGCAAGAGTGGAAGATTTGGCAGGGGGGAGAGGGTTGTTAATATATTTTTTTAATAAATAGAAACCATGTCACTTCATTTGTTATAGCAAATAATAAATGGAGGGAAGTAATTCAAGAAGGATCGGAAAATTTTTCCATCCACAGAAGAACAGAAAGGATAAGCACCTTTACCACCCAAGTTTTGGGTTCATTGTTTTCTATTCTCTGCCCCCCACAGCAGCAGGCTGTTTCCAGAATGGAACTCTGCCTTCAAATTTTATACTAGCTGGGAGGCTGATCCATCATATGAGTCAAGAGAGGATGATGAGCTCAGTTTTGGGGCTGAGGGTCAGTGGGACATTCAATGGAAATATCCAGGAAGCAACTGGATATACAGGGCTTGATGTCCCAACACTGACTTCTCCATATTTTGTCATGGATGGGGTGGGGAAGAGTCAGAGAGTTTACAGTGGTTCTCATATATGTCCTCCTCCCACCAGGGGACACTTGACAGTGTCTGGAGACATTGGAGAAGGTCCAGTGGCTCTAGTGGTCAGGAATGCTTCTAAACACTTCTACAGTGCACAGAACAGGTTTCCACAGTAAAGAATTATCTGACCCAAAATGTCAGTGATGCTGAGGTTGAGAACCCCTGGAGTAGAAGTAGCTGGAGCCCCAGGAGGCAGCTGTGTAGTTGTCACAAAGAGCACAAGCTGGAGTCTAAGAGTCAAGGTTTGAACTCTGGCCCATATGGCTCACTAGCCACATAACCATTGGAGTTATGGAGCCTCAGTTTCCTCAATTATATGGTGGGGTGGTAATATCACACAGGTAGAGTAACCCAGTTCCTGGCTCATAGAGAGCATTTAGTTCATAATAACTACACTGCTCAGGGTAGACCAAGAATCCATTTATTCAGTAAAGAATTGTTGAGGCTGTGCTCTGTGCTATACATTGTGTCAAGCCCAGGGACACAATGGTGAATAAAGTGTAGTCATGGTCTTCATGGTTTCCACACTAAAAATTGCACACACACACACACACACACATCATCATCATCATCATCATCATCCCATCCTCTATCAGAAAACATAATAGCCCTTGCTTGGCTCCTTCTCCTGGATCCAGTTGACAAACAACATCGTCTCTTCATCCCTCTCTGCCAGCTGAGTGTTTGTTTTCAGGAAAGAGAGAACGATGTTGGTATTTTGGCCACAGGCAGCCTAGGACTTCAAGGCACTTTCTTTCCTGTGCCTCCACCTTTGTCCCATTCTCAGAGTCCCCATGGGCATTACTAGCTGGCACCTATCTTCCCTCTCATGACCTCTACTGGTTTAAGGGAGCTTGCTCAATTTTGAGACTTAACTGTGAAACTCTAAGGGGAAAGGAGCCTCAGACTTCTCCTTCTTGTGGGGATGTAACTGAGGGCTTCCTTGAGACAGGGCTTTCTACATGTGATCATTTAGCCATGGGGCCCAGAAACCTTCAAAGAGATCTAAACACTCACTGTATCCTTTAGTGGGAGCATTGAGTATCTACCAGCTGGGAAAATTCTTCAACCTCAGTCTCTGTGGCCTTACCTGAAAAAAAAAAAAAAGATAATATATACCTTATAGTGTTGTCATGAGATTAAATGGCATAGGGCACAGTGTCTAGAACATGGGATGTGCTCATTTATTAATTCAAATATTTATCAAGTTTCTTCTCAGTATCAGGCACTGCTCTAGCAACTGGAGATCAACAGTCTATAAACTGAACTAAAATCTCTCCCCTCATGGGGTTTATGTTTTATTGCTTAAGATTTGTGGCAGTTTGGTACTATTTAATAGGCTTTATACTCCAATTGTATCTATCTAACCATCTATCTACACACACACATTATGTGTGTGGTATATGGATATACTTATATTTATATCCTGTTAATTGCTACTATTCCCTTTTAATTAGATCAAGAAATTGAGATTCAGGGGAATGAAGTAAATTATTCGGATTCACAGAATCAGGAAGCGGGGGAGCTAGAACTGAAGTCCAAGTCTGTCTGCCTCTAAGCAGGCGCTCTTTCAGCTACGCTACAGTCAGATACAATCAGGCCCACTAAAACCTCAGACAGTGGCAGCAATGATCTGGAGACGAATGGTATTTTCCTTTTTCATTTCAGCGGCCCTTGCTGCACAAACTTTCTTTAAAAGGAGTATTAGAGACACTGACTTGAATGCTGCAATGATCGCTACAGAGCCCTACCGTGTGGGCCATAATTAATAGAGATGCCAAGTGCCAACTAACCAGAAAAACTCCAGCATCGTAAATCTGTCCCCTGGCTTCTCAAGAGAACTGATGGATGAGGAATTTAGCTTAAATATTTAACAATCAATAATTCAAATACCTATCCAACCATTTGCAAGTTGGCATGTTTATAAATATGAGGGCCATACTTTCTTGAATTTTACATGAAACTTACCTGGAGTTGAATGGAGGGGGTAGAAACCACCCCCTATTTTATGGGAAAGAATCTGGGAGAGGAGATGGAAATATCCTCCAGTCTTGGCTCCACTCGAATCTGCGAAAAACATCCAGCTACAATCTTGTACCATTGTTCACGCTCTCATGTTGCTGGTGAGCAAATCAACCACAAATAATGTGTTGGAAGGCCCAATTTTGCAGCTGGAGTAAGATGCCAGAGCCTGATTTCCTTTCCATCAGCAGCTCCTGGGATGAAACCTAACACACAGCCGACAGGACAATGAATTATTCACTTTGAACTTCCATGATCTCTCTGTCACTAGAATGGGTCATCTCTCAGGTTGTAATTCAACCTCTTACCTCTTTCCCCACTTCCCAGCAGAGGGCCAGGAATGAAGCCCGACTCTGGGAAGATATTCTAGCCCAGTGGGTGGGGGCTGTGAGCCGCGTGTGTCTGGATGCTGAAGAGGAGTATTGCTGTTTGAATTTAACTCTTTTGAATGAATAAAGTCTAAGTCAGCATTGACAGCTGTGATTTATCTGCACTTCACAATTATTGAATTTAGATGCTCCATCCACTTGCTGATTTATTAAACTGCTCTCCCCTTGGAGGGAGAATCAAAGCACCTCCTTTGGCCCTAATGGATAGACACTTGGGAGGCACTTAGGGAAGCCATTGTTGACAAGACTTACTACCTCAAAGAGTACCCTGTCTCATGTTGTCTCTGCATGGCAACAGCCTCCATTATTCCAACATTATTTCTTCACAGGCAATAACTCACCATTTCCAAAGAAGGGTGGGGCAATTGGCAAAGGCCTCTGATACTGTAGGGGTTGGAGTATCAGGCCTGAGCAATGAGCTGCCTGCCACATTTCATCCACATTTCCCGGTTGTGTCTCCTCCCAGCTGTGTAGCCCAAGGTCCCCCGGGGTTGAAGGAAGGTTTTGGGCACCAGCTGCCTATACTCCCTGGTCACAGTTTCTACCTTCCCTTGGCTGCTTCTAGAAATAATCCCAGCCAGTATCTGGACCATTATGAGCCCCTTTTCAAAACAGTGCAGATTTTGAAACCCAGAGGTGGAGATAGAAGAGAGGGGGACATGAGATGAATTCAGGCCTGGTAGGCTCACTGCCTTCAGAACTGGGAAGGACTGTGGCTTCTCTGCACCACCAGTAATTGATGATTCCTAGCGGTGGATGGCCTGTTAATGATATGAATCCCAAGCAGCAGCATATCTGGTGTGGAATTTTGGCTCTACCGTGGGAAAACAAAACTAGCTGGTAGGGGGAAAAGGACAGAGCAAAAAAAGCCAAATTCTCCTTGCAAAGACACCAGTTATAAGTCTGTCTTGATGTCGGTTTCAAGGGCTCTAGAGGAATAGATGAGGTGTAGGTCAGCTATGTTTGAAAGGAGGCGAAGGAAAAGCAAGGCTGGTCTAGGCCAATGATGAATGCATGTGAGAAAGTATGATATGTAGAATTTCTGGAAACTTGTATAAAGGACACAATAATAGTAACTAACTTGTGAACAGCATGTGAGAAATTCAGAGCATATTCACAATTGTTTTCATTGAGTCGGGGCAGGGCTGATCAGAAGGAGAATCTGGAGGACTCTGTTATGGGAGGAGGAGAAGACATAAAATGTACTTATTAGAGGCAAAGTACATTATTAATACATTTAGGAGAAAGTGGACTAGTCACTAAGCCCTTATGGAGAACATCTGGGGACTGTGGACCTGTGGTTTCTCTCACTGACAGGAAGAAGTCAGCCTGGATCATAAATCTTATGGCTGCACATCCAAGTTTTTGGTCTGTTTTTTCACCCATTGGTGTTGCTGCCTAGAAGGAGCCTCAGGCAGAAATTCCTTCTCACCTGTGTACCTTGGCTTGGGTTGAGAGCAGTTGTAATGGCTGCTCTTTTATTCTTGCCCAGGAAAATGAGCCTGCTTGGAGCAGAGTAATTGAAATACAACGAGGAGCCAGGCTTTTCCTGTGAGGCTCATAATCATTCCAGGAAGTAAATATTATTGGTTCTATCTTTAAAACAAGCAAACAGAGGCAAAGAGGGGTTGAGCACTCTTCTCGATGTCACACATTCATATCATTTCTTGCAGAGCAGAGTTTAGTCTATGTGTTTCAATCTCTCCCCCCCCCCCCATACCCTTCTCTTTTCTTCTACAAAGAAGAGAATCAGGAGCTGGGGTGGGGTGGGGGGAAGAAGGCCAGATAGGTGGGACCCAGGGCTCCTGCCTCTAAATTAACCAGAACATTCTTCTCTCTTTCACACATGACAGTCCACATGCAATCTTAGAGAAAAGACCTTGGGCCACTAAAAGACATTGAAGACCATTATAAAAGACAAGTTAATTTTCCTTTCACTGGCAACTGGATATAAAGATGACATGAAAAATCTGAATGCTAGCTGAAGACCTGGTTCTTTTATATTAGCCATTTTCCACGTAAATAATGCTTTTCACTAACCTAATACTACCATAAACCGGAACATCTGGCTGAAGCTGACTACTGAATTTCGTGCATGGTAGAGTTTCAAAAGTATTGAGTAAATTGAATTGAAAGTCTCAAATACATTGGCAAGTGTAGTTCACGAGTGAAGGCCTGCTTGCCTCTCTCAGGGTCAACAAAGGCCAGGCACTTACCTGGAATTCAAGATGAGACAACAAAGGGTCAGGTATAGACTGTTACTTCTCGAAGGACAAAAACCTTTCAGCATTTTGGCAATTATTGAGAAACCACCCAGGGAGAAGGTAGTTTTAAACACAATTAGGATTCTATTTTAAGGAGAAATTCAGAAACTGCCCACTTAACGCTAATGTTTGATCTTCTGTGAAAGGGAGAAGAGAGAAGCTATTACAAATTTGCTAATACCATCAAAACTTATAAAGTGATAAAATGAAGCTGCATGAAGAAAAGGCAGTCATCCCAAGCATGCATGAGGCATGCTAATAGCTGTGAATATATACGAGAGCAGAGAATTATTCTGAAAATCAGTGAATAGATCAGGCTGTTTTATGGGCACGCAGCATGGTGACCAGAGGAGACTCCTGGTTCTTGACCTGTTAGAATGATCTACAAAGTGGAGACATGTACAAGGATTAGAACTTCTATTTGCATTTATTTTTATTTCTTCTATTAAAAATGACTGTTTTTGTGTGATTTTTTTATAATGTCCATAATACCTTAGTACAGAAGTACATGAATATAATTTAAAATAAATAGATCTTTACTGTCTTTACTACCCAAACTCTTGCTATCTGAACACAAGAGTCGAATCAATTCAGCTAAATTTTAGGATGAATTTTCTGCTGTCCAAACTCAGACTACTTGCTGTTGGAAACTCAGGGACCCAAATAGATTTGGATAAGCTTGTATTCCTCACTATCCAAATATGGTATCCCAAGCCAGGAACCAAGATTTGGATAATGAAGGATAGTCGTGTGTAATCACAGAGCTGCCAGATTTTGATTTTAGACTAAGATTCACTATGAAAAGAGTTTAGGAGACCACCAGAGCAGAGGACCATGTCGATACGTTTGACTTTAAGTCACAGGGCTCACAAAATCCTGAGGTCATCTCTGCTAACCTCAGATGAGGCAAAATGCTCCTGTATAGAATGAAGCTGTATGTTTCTTGAAGACTAGGTTTGTTTTATTTTTAATTTTTTAATGTTTATTTGTATATTTTTGAGAAGAGAGAGTGGGTGTGTAAGCCTGTGAGAGTGCGGGGGAGGGGTAGAGAGAGGGAGACAGAACATCTGAAGGAGACTGCACTATCAATGCAGAGTCCAATGCAGGGCTGGAACTCACGAACCATGAGATCATGACCTAAGCCAAAATTTGAGGCTTAGTCAATTGAGCCACCCAGGCACCCCTCAAGGACTAGGTTCTGATATCAGTGTATAGTGTAAAAACTTCATATAATCCAAATATGTTTTGGAAGTTGATGTACCTTCTGTTAGTAAGTCTGATGTGGTCAGGTTTTGCTTCAGTTTGGGGGTGGGGAATCACTATTTCTTAACTGAATCCCAGTGAAGATGCTGAGTTACACTTTGTGACCATGTGGTACCAGAAAGTCCTATCTTTAAATACTAGAATCAAACTCAGTGCAGCTACACACTCTGTGAGAGGCTGTGGAGAAGAGAGGTCCTTGAGAATGAGCCAACTCCAGGCCCCCTTCCTACACTCCCCCCAGGGCTAGCTGTGTTGAGCACAATGACTAGAATCCCCTCTACTACTGCAATGGAAGTCAACTGAGTGTAGTGATGGTTGCCTAACTCTGTGACTACACTAAAAACCATTAAATTGTATACTTTCAATGAGTGAATTGCACATATGTAAATTATATCTCAATAAAGCTGTTAGTTCAAAAAAGGCATACATCCCTCATTTCTGAATGAGTGCCACACTTTAGAGGTCTCTTTCTTTGGCCTTCCTAGGGATGCATCCTCCCCACCAACTGAGTGTTCATAGGGCTAAAGGAACCTGCTCACCAGTCCCTCACTACCCCTTATAACTCATGTTATTGGTTCTAGGCTCTCTGGAATTCCTGCTCAACAGGCCCCAATATGCTTTCCTGGCTTGTATAGTCTATTCACCTGTCCATTTCCCAAAGGCACTGGCAGATTTTGTCACAGGTATGTATACTCTTAATTTTGAGGGGGTAGACTGGAGCTTCTCTTTGCATTTGGGTGAGAGTATAGACAGAGCTTAGCTATTCAGGTTGGGATGTTCAAGCGTGTGCACAGGGCTCCTCAGAGTGCAGGGCTGAGTTGAGGGTAGTAAAAAGAAAGGGGCTATCCTTGAGCCAGCAGCCCATCTATGTATGCTTGCTCCAGAACCCTCAAATATTGGAACATACCAGCCATGATGGAACAAGGCCTAAAATCAGAATAAGCATCAACCTACCCTGGTACTTTCTAATATAAACACATCTCTTCTTTATCAGAAATTCAAAAACAGTGATGGCTAACAGTATTAAATCTCCTAGGCTCTCTTTTATGAATTTAAATCTAACATTGAAGTGGATGCTGTTATCACCTCAACTTCTCCAATGAGAACACCAAAGCTTGCAGTGGTTAAGGAAATTGTTGAGTCAGAATTTGGTAACAGGACAATCTGACAAAATCCCACTGAGCCATACTGCCTCCCTGGGAATGCCTGGCTCAAAGATAAGATTGTGTTCGCAAGAAACAGGCTTCTTTTTAGCTTCTAACAATTCTGAGAGCGATTCGAAAGAAAAAAGAGAAAAAAAATGTGTGTCTTCCAACAGAATAATTGACTAAGTTCCTTTCATTTAGACAAGACCGGATAGCACAGAATGCGCATAAGCAGTGTAATATGAATCACCTTTGTAGAGGACACATTCATTTTCTCTGCAGCCTGAAGCAAAGGGTTGTCAGTTATTCCTTCTAAGATTAATCTTTCTGCATCAGAGATATAGAGATTAAGGGATCAGGGTGTGATGACTTATGCACACATGAATATGATTTTCTATATGTTACTAAAAATTTGGTTCACAAAGCATTCCCTCCCTCTGAAATCTCAGTTCCATGGTTGCTTGAAACTTATTGGTGTGCCTAGACGTGGTTTTCTCAAGGTTGCAAGCAGGACCTCCAAATGTACCATCCTAAACTGGTTTTATAACAGCTGACTCAATTCTAGCATGGATTCCTTTCAAACCAATTTATAATAAATGAATATTTGTGAGCATGTCCCATTATCAGGTGGCACTTCTATTCTACAAATGGGAAAATCAAGTCTCAAAGAAGTTGTGGAAATTGTCCAAAGTGGTAAGTAGGGTCAAATAATCAAATCAGTCTCAGGAGGCCACATGGCTTGTTGGAATGGGGCGTTTTTACAGGTATAAGGCACTGCCATTTTCATAATCTCATATGACTTTTAAATTAACCTAGACAGTTGTGTAGGAATAGGGGCCATTTGGTGTGTGCTTCCCCAGCCACCATTTTTCCACCTTTTTCTCCCAGAAAATGCACCTATGTCTTCATCTGGAGGGAAGTCCCTTCCTAGGCTTAGCTCCCTAATGTGGAGGGGATGCCATCTACTTCATCTCAGATGGGGGTTTGGTTGGCTTAGGTTGTTCAGCTCAGCCCACTCTGGGCCACAAGGGTTTCTCAGGATGGGTATGGGACCCAGTTTGGCTGCTGAGGTGTGACGAAATAGCTCTTGGGACTTCTAGGAAAGACATTTCCTCTTTCATCCACGGTAACTACTGGAGGAGGCAAGTCTTCTTCCTTTGGAACATAGACTGTATGGAAGAGGGGTCTGACTGTCATTTTTTGCTACCGTAAGTGGAAGCACACCTGAACATGTCATTTTGCTTAATTTTGATTGAGTTGATACAGTAGGGAATATCTTTCTCAATTTGGCACATAAGAAACTGAGGGTCAGTAGGTTAAAGAACTTCTCAGTCTCCCACAGCTAGAGAGCCACATCTAGGATGGAAATACATGTTCCTTCACTTCAAGCTTGGGGCTTCCTCAGTGTTTTCAAAGATGCCTTCCCCACACTTGGGTCAGAGCAATACTTTTTCTCTTTACCCAGGAAAAATAAGCAAACACCCACTCCATAGAAGATTTATGGAGACAAGGCCAGAGGAATTGAAAAGAACAATAAAGCCATTGTAACAGAAAAAGTTGTACCAAAGCCAATAGAACCAAGAGAATTGGAAATAGCCAATCTTGGGCATTCAGAACAAGCTCTATTAAAAATGTTGACTGATTTATGAGAAACCAGGGAGGCCATTAAAAATTTTTATAATTAGTAAGAACCTCAAAATAGTCCTATTAAGATGCCAAAATTTGTGGAGCAAATAAGAAATGTAATAAAAAATAAATTAAAGCATAAAATATTAACTTTAGAATAGACCTTATACATCATTTCATCCTACCTCCCACTAGTGGAGAATTGCTTTCTACTATATCTCTAACAGATAGTCATCCTACCTCTGTTTGATTACCTCCATTGATGGAGATCTCACTATCTCATAAGGCAGACAATTTTGTTTTTAAATTTTGTTTTTAATTTTTTTTTTCAACGTTTATTTATTTTTGGGACAGAGAGAGACAGAGCATGAATGGGGGAGGGGCAGAGAGAGAGGGAGACACAGAATCGGAAACAGGCTCCAGGCTCTGAGCCATCAGCCCAGAGCCCTACGCGGGGCTTGAACTCACGGACCGCAAGATCGTGACCTGGCTGAAGTTGGACGCTTAACCGACTGCGCCACCCAGGTGCCCCTTGTTTTTAAATTATACTGTAATCTGATCTAATTAATGAAAAAATAAAAAAGATAAGCACAGACAGTAATGTTGTAGAATATTTTATATTATTATCTTAACTTATTATTTATTGTTTTATTTTTATTTTTTTGCTTTTCAGTATTTCCTGTTATTCTAAAAACCTTCCCCTGATTTGGCAAACAGCTTGTATGTTCTGTATTTTCTGCCTTGGAAGAGGGAAGGTCAGACAGAATGCAGAGAAGAAAGGAAAGTCAGGGCATAAGTAATAGATTCAGGAATATAGATGTAAAGCCAGACCATCCAGTCTTTAGAACAAAACAACAACAACAACAACAACAACAACAAGAGATTCTCAGGTGAAGAGGTCAGAAAGTCACAGGAGAAGCATGGAGGGGTTGGACACAGTGGGGTGTTGAGAAATGTATCCTATGTCACACTCCACCTTCAGTCAAGTCCTGGGAGAAAGGAGACAGCAGATATTCCAGACAGGTTTGAGGAAGTCAAGAGTCCTCTTTCCTTTCCTAAGGGGAGTCTGTGAAAGGAGGAAATACACCAGAGTAGAAATAGCCACTTGTATTGTCTAGGAAAACAGATCCATCATGTCCCCTCAGACTTTCCCATAGCACCGCGTGATGGTGGGTGGAGGGATGTTTCCCAAACACAGAGAGAGAGGATGGGGCACAGAGCTCTTCTTGGTGGGAGGAGGTGGATTCCGTGGAACCTGCATGGACTCATGACATAACGTCACATACAAGTAGCAGCGTCTCTGTGAGTTGATGGAGGTGACTAATGACCAAGGATCAGGGTGTCCCTATCCCCCTGCCTCGCCCTGCCAATGTTATGCCATGTAACATCCCTGAAGAGAAGCCCCACCCCACAGCACTGATACTTTTTCATTTTTTGGCTTCTTAAAGCCAAACCCTTTCTGAGATTTTGGTAGAAGTCTTAAGTGAAGTATTCCCTCTTTCCATCACCTTCTTCCCCACTAGAGGGAGGGCATGTGACCTATGGTCACTAAGTGCTTCTACCCAGATGTTTGACTCTTGAGTGAGTGAAGCAAAGGCAGAGGAAAGAGGAGACCAACCACAGGGTGGCTGATGTAACTGGTTGTGACCACATCCTCGCCGATTTTTCTTGCTGCCTAGCCTTGCTTGGTTCCTGACAATTTTCCAGACCTGTGAGGGACCCAATACCTTCCAATGAATTCTTCTTTTGTGAAATGTAGTTAGAATCTGTTTCTGTTCCCTGAAATTTTCGGATACAGGAATGTGTATGTGCCACAGTCTCTTCAAGTCAGAAGAGCTGTAGGGTAGAAATCTGGGATTGATTATGTTGCCTCAATGGGGAGTTGATGACGATGATCACTTTTATCTTTTTTTTTTTAGGATTCAGAGATAGGAACCTGGAAGCCCATGGTTCACAGGAGCAAAGCATCTTAATCATTACCTGTGGTGATTTGTTTTTGAAGGGCTCATGAAAAGCAAGTTTCAAAATCCCCCTAACCATTGTCATGGGACATTATAAAAGACAGAAGGAGTTCGAAGACTGTGGGATGGGCTGGCTGCTTCTACTGGTCCTAGTTAGTCGATTAAAAGAGAATGATAGATTTAAATCCTGGAATTCTCAGTTTAAGGCATATATTAACATCCAGAAACTTACTATGACTGGGCCAAATGGATTTCCAACCTCTAAAAGCCACACAGCTGAGAGAATAGGGAAAAACTTTAAGTTGGATTCTGAGGTTTCTAGAATTATATCAGTTAAGTTCTCAGCCTTGTCATCCTCTTAGGAGAAAGTTAAAGCATGGATAGGATAAGACTTGAAATGAGGGTATATGGGACGGCCCAGAGAACTCACTAACCCTTCCATGCCAGCCAAAGCCTCCCTCCTCCCTTGACTGTTGACCCTTTTTATTTTTTGCCCAAAGGTACTATAACTTCCTTACCCTAAAGAGTTACACTGAAAGGAAGAGTCTCTTTTTAATGATCTGCAATGCAGCAACCTTCCTTTGTCTTCAGGATCAGACCAGAATACCCATGGGGGAGGTGGGTAGTAAAAAATCAAACCTGGGAGCAGAAGGCATATATAACAAGTAATTTGCAAAACTTTGCTAATTTACACCTTCAAAGATCTGGGGAATATGTGTGGGAATGAATCCTGTAGGCTCTTGACTAAAGATGAGAAGAATATCATTTAGACCAAGTTGAAGTCCTTGACATGGATTCACTTAGCATAGACCCCAGATTCTGATGCAAGTTCCAGCAGCTGGGAGTAGACACCGTTGTTTGTTCAGTTGGTTGACAGAAGTCTGGACTCAGTGGTGGCCAACACTAAACAGATTTGAGATGTCATAAATTCCTTGATATCAAGTAAAGGAAAGAATCCAAAGACTCTGAGAGATAGGAATGCTGGAGTGAATTTATCATGTGCAACTGACCCTATCACTCCCTGACTATGTCTCCCAGGAGAGTGCAGAGGACATCCTCCTTGCCAAAGTCTTGAGAAATACCTTGAGGAGGGGAACACCAATGTCTTCACCATGGCCACTGTTATCTGGAGGCTGGAGATTCTGATGGAAGCTGCAGTTGACATGGGGTTTCTGGGTTCAGTAGGGATGGGAGGAACCCGGGGCAGCCAAGGACACATCGTAGCTTTTCAAAGGCAGAGATGGGAACTGAAGGGGGATTCCTTCCTGTCCCCTCCCTGGGAACACGTGGCTTTAATTCAGCCACTGAGATTTTCCAACCCTCTGAATCTTTTATCAGGTGTTTCTTTTGCAAATATTTTCTCCCAGTCTATGGCTCACCTTCTCATTCTTTTGACATTGTCTTTTACAGAGCCGAAGTTTTTAATTTTAATGAAGCCCAGCTTATCAATTATTTCTTTCATGGATCATGACTTTGGTGGCTGTATTTAAAGAGTCATCATCAATACCAAGGTCACCTAGATTTTCTCCTATGTTATCTTCTGGGAGTTACATAGTTTTGCATTTTACACTGAAGTTTATGATTCACTTTGAGTTAATTTTTGTGAAGGGTGTGAGGTCTGTGTAGAGATTCATCTGTGTTTGCATGTAGATGTCCAGTTGTTCCCAAGCTATTTGTTGAAGAAACTATCTTTGCTCCATTGTTTTGCCTTTGAGCCTTTGTCAAAGGTCAGCTGACTATATTTATATGAGTCTATATCTGGGCTCTCTGTTCTGTTACATTTATATCTATTTGCCTACTCTTTTGCCAAGACCAGGCTGTCTTGGTTACTGTGACTTTATAGTTCTATCTTGAATTCAGGTGGTGCCAATCCTCCAACTTTGTTCTTCAAGAGTCAGCTTCTTGAGCAAGTAAAACAAAAATCCGGGTGGTGAGATTGTATTGGGGGACTTAAGGATATAGACCCAACCTAATCTGATACTCAACCCTACCTAATTTGACTTTTGATTTTTTACAAAGCTCACTATGAGCAAAGTCTTAACTTATCTTCCATTTTCACCTGCTCCATTCTCCCACTGGTCTCCAACCACATTGGCCTTCTTCCCGTTCCTTAAACTTGTCTGGACTTCCCTTTCCCTACATCTTTCACACATGCTGTTTCCTTTGCTCAAAATATTTTTCTTCCAACTCTGCCCTGGCTAACTTCACTCATCCTTGCAGCTACAGGTAAAATAGGTCTTTCTTAGTACACCTTTCCTCTTACATTCTCTTAGATATTTTCCTCTATTGCTCTTATCAGGATGTTAATTTTCTTTTAATTTGCATGCATTTTCTGTAATGTTTGTCTGTTCATGATCCTTTAGACCTGCTTTGTTCTTTGCTGTGTCTGTTGCTGCTAACTTCTAACAGTAGCCTAACAGAGATGGTGGTCAAAAATTATTTGCTAAATTGATGCTTTATCTATGCTGTCTTGATAATTTTTCCTCCATTGTGTAATGGGAACATCTCATGTCAATAAATATAGCCCATAAAGTCATTTTTAATGGAACCATAGTATTCTACAATAGGAATTATGATGATGATAATAGTAATAGCTATCTTTATTTATGATTACTGTCTGCCAGGCCCTTTTGTAAGGGCTGAACATATGTTAATAATTTAAGCTTCCCAAACTTATGGTGTAGACGCTTGTATTATTCCTATTTTATAAATGTGTACACTGAGGCATGGAAAAATTAAGTAACCTTTCTTAGCATCTCAGAAACAGTATTTTATGCAGCCAGGATTTGAACCTGGGCATTTTGACTGTGACTTCTGTGCTCTTAATCTTACTGTTGCGTTGCATATAAAATTCTATTTCATGGGGCACCTGGCTGGCTCAGTCAGTAGAGCATGCAGCTCTTCACCATGAATTTGAGCCCCATGTTGGGTGTAGAGCCTACTTAAAAACAATAAAATAATATAAAAAATTCCATTTCATTTAACCAATCCCCTTATTGGTATACATTTAAATTGTTTTTAACTTTGAGCCATTGCAAATATAAGAATTAATTCTCATTATCTTTGTACAGTTACCTAATTATGTTTGAAAATATTTGCTGAATTGTCCACCACATCGAACATATTTTCCATCAACAGCTTGAGCAGGCTCTTACTCCACATCCTTTGTGCTTTTTAGTACTGACAAATTTAACAGAAGACATAGGGCTACCTGATTTAGCAAATAAAAATACAGGATGCCAGTTAAATTTGGATTTCAGGTAAATAAAAAATAATTTTTTGTGTAAGTATGTCCCATAAAATATTTGAGACACATGCCATTTAGTGTAAGTGTGTCCCATGTAACATTTGGGATGTGTTTCCAAAATTTTTTTTGTTCTTAACTAAAATTCAAAATTAAATTCAAATTCCAATTTAGCTGGGTGTCCTGTGTCTATCTGATAATTGTAAGGAGGAAAGAAGTATTTAATTTAAAGTTGTCTACCTTTAGCAACCAATCACTACAAAATGTATTTATTACAATAGCCAAATTATAGAAGCAGCCCAAGTGAATGGATAAGAAGATATAGCATATATATAGATAAATGCATATGCAATGGAATATTATCCAGCCATAAAAAGAATGAAATCTTGCCATTTGCACTGACATGCACAGAGCTAGAAAGTATAATACTAAGTGAAATAAGTCAGAGACAGACAAATATCATATGATTTCACTCATGTGTGGAATTTAATAAACAAAACAAATGAGAAAGGGGGGGAAGGGAGAGGCAGACCAAGAAATAGACTTTTAACTATAAAGAAAAAAATTGATGGTCACTAGAGGGGAGGTGGGGGGGGATGGGTGAAATAGGTGATGGGAATTAAGGAGAGCACTTGTGATGAGCACTGGGTGATGTATGAAGTGTTGAATCACTATATTGTACACCTGCCACTAATAAAACACTGTATGTTACCTGTACTGGAATTACAATACAATACAATACATACAACAGTACAATACAATGAATGCATTTATAAAGCAGTAGCTAAGTGCTGGATGCTTTGACTATAAATAAGAATATTAGTGCACTGTCTAGTGAGGAAAAGACACATAGTTAAATCTAATACCAGGTCATAAGCATAGTGATAGAGATACAGACAGGGGTGTCCATGAGTGACACCTAAAACCAGATGGGGAGGCAGAAAAGAATTGCTAAAAGACTCTTGAAGGTTTAGCTACCCTAAGGGGTAGTGGAGTATTTTAGGCAGAGAGGAGTGTATAATCTAAAGCAAAAGCCAGCAAGCAGCAGGAGTGTGTAGGCGATACAGCAGTTGATGTTGCTGGAGCCAAAGGCGTGAGGCAGAGAGCGACAAGGAATGAGTGTGGGGATTGGAGTAGGAGGTGAATCGTGAATGTGGCTTATTGTATATACCATGTTACTGAATGGAACAAGATTTTAAGTAGGACAGTGGCAGGGACATCCTCTCTCTTTTCCTGACTAGCTGCTGCCTGCTTCTAAGGCTCATTTCTGGTACTAGCTTCTCCATGAACTTTTTCCACGAACCTTTTCTCCATGACCTTTTCCTTACAGCTTAGGGTCCTCTCCTCCAGGCTGTTCTGGGGATAGATACTAACCACATCGCGTCCCAAATGCCTATTCACTATCTTCCTTGTGGGACTTCCTGAGGGCAGGAATCATGGGGTTTTTTTTTGTTTGTTTGTTTAGTTTTTGGCACCTCTGTACCCTCATCCTCCAATTTCATGTTGGTTTTCCTGAATCCTAAATATTTGCCAGAGTGGGTGCCACATCAGTGACCTAGAGCTAAAGCACATTCTCTCTACTGCTAAATTGTATTCTGTCTGCCAATAGTCTCCAATGTCCTAACCCTGCTGTCAGTACTTTCCCAGTGCTGGGATCTCTCAGCCAATTCTACAGCTTGGAAATGAACTTCCTTTCCTACTTCTTTGTCATGGTCCCCACCAGTCTTCCTGCAACGCAATGACTTCTGCTTTAGAGAATGTCCAGTGAGAATGACTTCTGTTAGTGATGTCCCACGGCAGCTGCGGGTGGCCGACAGTGCCCTGCTCACCCCAAGGAAACTCTGGTTGGGATATCCCGTGACCACCAACTTTGATTTTCTATCACCCCTTATTGTCCTTCCAGAGGTTCGTCCTTTCTCAGAACATTAGGTCTCGGACATATATTTGTTAGACCTTTGAACTTGCTCCGATTTAAGTTGGGGCTGTTGCTGTGTTATAGTTTAACTCTCAAGGACCAGCCTTACTTGCCTCATTGTCAATTTGTGTGTGTGGGGGGGAGAGTACTTTTCTAACATTGCCATATGGCAGGGATATAGTAGTCCACCTTCAAGTATGCCTGACTGCTGATCTTGCTGTGACCTTTCTGTAGAAGGAATAAGTTCTCCAGCTTCGCTCCTGTCCCAGTCCAAGCCCTACCTTGCACCCTAATGGGGCCCACCCTCTGTTCCTTGCCTCCTAATCAGCTCTGGCTGCTTTGGCACACTGCCTTGACCTCTATGTCTCTCCAGGGTCTTGAGTTTCTATGGTTCAGTTATGAGAGCTCTGGAATCCGAGGAACCCAGCTTCGACTTTCATTTCATTATGCAATTTAACCTGCCCAAGAATACTACCATGACTGTATTATCATCTTCTGTTGACAGATAAAAAACAAAAACATATGGTATCTGTCTTTCTGTGTATGACTTATTTCACTTAGCATCACACTCTCCAGTTCCATCCACGTTGCTACAAAAGGCCGTATTTCATTCTTTCTCATTGCCACGTAATATTCCATTGTGTATATAAACCACAATTTCTTTATCCATTCATCAGTTGATGGACATTTAGGCTCTTTCCATAATTTGGCTATTGTTGACAGTGCTGCTATAAATATTGGGGTACAAGTGCCCCTGTGCCTCAGCACTCCTGTATCCCTTGGGTAAATTCCTAACGGTGCTATTGCTGGATCATAGGGTAGTTCTGTTTTTAATTTTTTGAGAAACCTCCACACTGTTTTCCAGAGCGGCTGCACCAGTTTGTATTCCCACCAACAGTGCAAAAGGGTTCCCATTTCTCCACATCCTCTCCAGCATCTATAGTCTCCTGATTTGTTCATTTTAGCCACTCTGACTGGCATGAGGTGGTATCTCAGTGTGGTTTGGATTTGTATTTCCCTGATGAGGAGCGACATTGAGCATCTTTTCATGTGTCTCTTCGCCATCTGGATGTCTTCTTTAGAGAAGTGTCTATTCCTGTTTTCTGCCCATTTCTTCACTGGATTATTTGTTTTTTGGGTGTGGAGTTTGGTGAGTGCTTTATAGATTTTGGATACTAGCTCTTTGTCTGATATGTCATTTGCAAATATCTTTTCCCATTCTGTTGTTGTCTTTTAGTTTTGTTGATTGTTTCCTTTGCAGTGCAGAAGCTTTTTATCTTCATGAGGTCTCAATAGTTCATTTTTGCTTTTAATTCCCTTGGTTTTGGAGATGTGTCAAGTAAGAAATTGCTGTGGCTCAGGTCAGAGAGGTTTTTTTCCCCTGCTTTCTCCTCGAGGGTTTGATGGTTTCCTGTCTCACATTCAGGTCCTTTATCCATTTTGAGTTTATTTTTGTGAATGGTGTAAGAAAGTGGTCTAGTTTCATTCTTCTGCATGTTGCTGTCCAGTTCTCCCAGCACCATTTGTTAAAGAGACTTTTTTCCATTGGATATTCTTTCCTCCCTTGTCAAAGATTAGTTGGCCAGACTTTTGTGGGTCCAATTCTGGAGTCTCTATTCTATTCCATTGGTCTATGTGTCTGTTTTTGTGTCAATACCATGCTGTCTTGATGATGATAGCTTTGTAGTAGAGGCTAAAATCTGGGATTGTGATGCCTCCCCCATTGGTCAGAGAAAGACAGATACTATATGTTTTCACTCTTATGTGGATCCTGAGAAACTTAACAGAAGACCATGGGGGAGGGGAAGAAAAAAAAGAGAGAGAGGGAGGGAACCAAACCATAAGAGACTCTTAAATACTGAGAACAAACTGAGGGTTGATGGGGGTTGGGGGAGAGGGGAAAGTGGGTGATGGGCATTGAGGAGGGCACCTGTTGGGATGAGCACTGTGTTGTATAGAAACCAATTTGCCAATAAATTTCATATTAAAAAAGATAAAGACAATTTATACAAAAATAAAAAAATAAAAAATAAATTAAGTAAAAATAATTACTGGCTCAAAGTAGTAGATTAATAGGTAGTTTAGTCTTTAAAATATATTTGAGAGGTACTGGGTAGCTTAGTTGGTTAAGCCTCTGACTTGAGCTCAGGTCATGGTCTCACAGTTCGTGGGTTCGAGCCCCGCATCAGGCTCTGTGCTGACAGCTCACAGCCTAGAGCTTGCCTCAGATTCTGTGTCTCCCTCTCTCTCTGCCTCTCCTGGACTCGTGCTCTGTCTCTCTCTATCTCTCTCAAAAATGAATAAACATTAAAAAATATACTCAAAATATATGTGATACTGTTTTATATTAGAAGAGAAGTTATAGTTTGAGAAAGAGCAAGGGACATAAAGAATTACATATTTAAAGCTGAATAAAAGAACCATAGCTTGGTTCTTCAGTTTCTTTGTGAGGGGAAAAAAAATGCTGATCTTGACGATAAATGTTAAAAGATTTTGGTCAGGGTGGCGCCTGGTGGCTCATTAAGTTAAGCGTCTGACTCTTGATTTCTGCTTGGGTCATTATCTCACAGTTTCTGGGATTGAGCCCACGTGCACTGTCAGTGCAGAGACTGCTTGGGATTCTCTCTCTCTCTTTCTCTCTGTCCCTCATTTGATCACACTCTATCTCAAAATAAATAAATATTAAAAAACAAACAAAAAACTGTGGGCGTAGAAAAGTTAAATTTTTTTTTTAAAGTTACCCAGATAGTGAGTGGCATACCTGGGGTTCAAATTCTCGCTCCACAACCCACATTCTCCCCGTCACATGGTCTCCATACAAGCAGAATGCACTGGCCCAGGGCAAGGCACTTCAGTTTATGAGTTTCGGCTTCCTCCTCTCCAAAACAGAGTTAATAATAGGTTAATGAGAACTACCTCTCAAGATTGGTGTAGAGATTAAAAGGAATTATGTAAATTAGGCACCCAGCCCAGAGCCTGACAACAACCGAGCGAGAAATATTTCCTTCCCTCCTTGCTGTGTCCATCTGGGTAGACTTTTCCATTGTCTTAGCAAGGGAGCAGCTCTGAGGAAATATCAACTTGTTAGCCAAGACGGCCCGGGAGGAGCTGCTTTCCAGAAACACAGGTGAATGAAGGCTCTGAAAACAAAACATGAGTAAGAGTCCCCATGGGCACCCAGAAAACACCCTGTCACTGATCAGGAGGCATTTGCATCCAGCGGGATGGCCTGGGACGTGCCCCCAGCATCTGGGAGGCCAAGTTTCCACCAACCTGTGGCATCCCAGAAAGAGGTGACTGATAATGGGCTCGGCAGTGTTTTGGGAGAAATGCTTTTTTGGATAAAGCTGCTTTTTGGTATTTCCTATCTCCCCACCCCATCTGAGCATGCCCACAGCCGTGCTCTGAGTTACGAGCACATAAATCTCCATCACAAATTTATTGCCATCATTTATCAGCTCCTATCGCTCAATGGCCAAGCAGTTAATTTTAAAATGAAGTGGGGCTGTTTTCATTAATACCCGTGCGCTAACTACCTATCAAAACACTCAAAGACAATTAATACCATGTTGCTGAAGTACTGAACCAATAAATATCTTCAGTCTTGGCGTGTCTCTGGCAGATAAAAGACATTAGACTCATCCCCTGTTTCAGTAATATTCTTCCATTCTCTTCCTCTCCATAGCATCAGAAACATTTACATTTAAGAATGGGATTAAATAGCCAGACCAGCCCATAACATGAATTTAAAAGGCTGTTGTTTCATGACATCTAAGTAATGCCTTCAGGGTATAATGGTAATGACAACGTGCCTGAAAAGAAGATGGAACATTTCTGAGGAAGATACATCATCAATACCAAAGCCTTCTGGCCTCAGAGGCTTTCTGGAAAGCAAATGCCTCGCCTCTGATGGGGGCTGGAATCCAGTTTGATCAGCAGTCTGAGCAGTGGGTGGGAGTTGGAATCCACACTCTCGCAGGCTCAAAACCTTTAGAGACAGAATATTCTAGATTTTGACAACTCTGGACTAACGGCATGTGGTCATTTGTTATTTACTAAGGCATGACTTTACACACCTCACATAGAGGCTGCTGTGCGAGTGATTTTCTCACTTGGGAGGCCTAGCAACCTTTTCTTCCACCAGCACCTTATTCGATAATTTTTCCTAACCGGTTATTTGTGGGTCCAATGTGTGCAAAATGCTGTCCTAGGGATGCTGCAGAGCATCTCAGTCTGCAGGGAGCACATTCCTATCTCCTTTATCATTTTCCATGAGTCAGCATCATTTACACAACAATGCTCAAGTAATAAAAATTGGTGTCTTTTTTAGAAAATAGTCCTGAAAAGAAATACAGGTGTTGCATTAAAATAAAACATTTTAGGGGTGCCTGAGTGGCTCAGTCGGTTAAGTGTCCGACTTCAGCTCAGGTCATGATCTCACAGTTCGTGGGTTCAAACCCCACATCGGGCTCTGTGCTGACAGCTCAGAGCCTGGAGCCCGCTTCAGATTCTGTGTCACCCTCTGTCTGCCCCTCCCCTGCTTGCACCCTGTCTCTCGCTCTGTCTCAAAAATAAGCATTTAAAAAATAAATAAATAAATAAATAAAATATTTTATTGCTCCCCCCTCTACCCCATATTACTTAACTAATGTGTTCCCCATGGCAAAAATTAGAAACTATAGGTGAGCAAAAAGAAAATAATTAGCTCCCTAAATCCTACCACCTGGAGATAACCATGGCTAACATTTGCCTCCCACACACAGGGGCTCTCTTTCCTCTTTTATATATCTACTGCCTTTTTAAAAGCATGATTATTCTTTGCATAATTGTCTGCCCCTCATCTCCTCATATAAGGCTATACTGTCCCCATTATTCTGTCTTAATAAGCACACTTGTATTAAGTAGGGGCTGCAGACACTCTGAGAGTCCTACTGTTGTGTGTGTTTCATTTTAAGAACGTACCCTAGGGGCGCCTGGGTGGCTCAGTCGGTTAAGCGACCGACTTCAGCTCAGGTCACAGTCTCACAGTCCGTGGGTTTGAGCCCTGCGTAGGGCTGTGGGCTGATGGCTCAGAGCCTGGAGCCTGCTTCTGATTCTGTGTCTCCCTCTCTCTCTGCCCCTCCCCCGTTCATGCTCTGTCTCTCTCTGTCTCAAAAATAAATAAACGTTAAAAAAATTAAAAAAAAAAAAAGAACGTACCCTAGTTTATCTATTCCTCCCTGTTTGGCTATTGAGGTCATTTTCTGCCCTTTTTGGGTTATAAACAACCCTGTGGTTCTGTTTGACTAGTCATTATTACTAGGTTGTGGTGCACACCCCGAATTATTTCCTTGGGATCAATTCATTAAATTGGAGTTTCTAGCTCAATTTATAGGCATATTTTTTTTTAATTTTTTTTTTTCAACGTTTATTTATTTTTGGGACAGAGACAGAGCATGAACGGGGGAGGGGCAGAGAGAGAGGGAGACACAGAATCGGAAGCAGGCTCCAGGCTCTGAGCCATCAGCCCAGAGCCCGAGGCGGGGCTCGAACTCACGGACCGCGAGATCGTGACCTGGCTGAAGTCGGACGCCTAACCGACTGCGCCACCCAGGCGCCCCTATAGGCATATTTTTAAGGCTTTTGACTTATGTGGCCAGACTGCCCTCAAAATGGTTCCAGTTTATGCTCCCAGACCTGCTTGTCCTCTGCCACGCCAGCACTCGCCAGTTTCTCCCAGTACAGTATGGGGGAGGCAGAGGTCTCCCTTTGCCCACAGCTCCTTTCACCCGGGCTCTGCTTCCTGTCCCTTTGTCGGCCTCAGGGCTTTTCCTCTATCAGTGGTAGTCTCTTTCTCTGAGCTCTTTCTACAGCACTTAAAAATACTGTCTCTTCTCTTAACGGCAGAGAACAAAGTGAGAGTTGCTGGAGGGGAGGTGGGCAGGGGTATGGGTTAAATGTGTGACACGCATTAAGGAGGGCACTTGTTGGGATGAGCACTGGGTGTCATATGTAAGAGATGAATCACTGGAAGCCATGACAACACTGTATGTTAACTAACTTGAACTTAAATTTTAAAAAAAAAAAGGAAAGAGTTTTATCACACACAAAATAATCCTGCTTCTTGTGTATTAGAAGAAAAAAAATGGGGCGCCTGGGTGGTGCAGTCGGTTAAGCGTCCGACTTCAGCCAGGTCACGATCTCGCAGTCCGGGAGTTCGAGCCCCGCGTCAGGCTCTGGGCTGATGGCTCAGAGCCTGGAGCCTGTTTCCGATTCTGTGTCTCCCTCTCTCTCTGCCCCTCCCCCGTTCATGCTCTGTCTCTCTCTGTCCCAAAAATAAATAAACGTTGAAAAAAAAAAAGAAGAAGAAAAAAAATGTCCCTGACCTCTGTCATGGGCTGAATTGTCCCCCCTCTCCTCCCCCCCAATTCATAGTTGAATCCATAACCCTCGGTACAGCAGAATGTGAGCACATTTGGAGACAGGGCCTTTAAAGAGGTGAGTCACTTAACATGAAGACTTTAAGGTAGACCACAATCCAGTCTGACTGGTGTCCTTATAAGAAGAGGAAATTCGGCTGTACGGTGCGTGAGGTATGTGGGCACACAGGAAAGACCATGTGGGGACGTAATGAGAAGGTCGTCATCAAGTCCAGGGGAGAGGCCACCAAAAACCCAAAACCTGCTGAGCCCTGATCTCAGACTTCTAGCCTATAGGACTGTGAGAAAACACATTTCCGTTACTTAAGCCCCCGGTCGGTGGTACTTTGTTACCCCCTAGCAAACCAATGCATCCTAGTTATAGAAAACCTTTCCTAGGGCTGCCCTTGTAAAACCAAATTCTTGAACAAATTTGCTCTTACCCTTTATTCTCTTGTCCCATCTCACCATCTGGTTTCTACCCCCAGTTTGAGAGACAGCTCCTACCAAAGTTATAGACCATCTCCACATTACCAACCCGATGAACACGATGCCTGGCATATATAGACAACTCACTCGTAGGAGTTGCTGTTCTAATTATTTGAGTAAGAGATGCCAGCTCAGCCTGCCAAATTAGAGTACAGGATAATAAATATGTCCATATTATTTCTTTACAAAATGTGCATTGGCCATTCCCCCTACCTAGCCCTAAAGGAGCCAGAAGCAGCAGGAAAAGGGTAGGGGAAAGGCCTTTTAATGCCTGAAAAGGAGTGGTAATTATGGAGAACATGTTCATAACAGGAAAGCTAAGGCATCTTTCCAAAATATCATAGAATATGTTTAAAGGGAGTTATCGGTCAAAAGTAAGCCATTTTCTTTTCGAACCCCATCAATTTCGGATTGTTCCATTAAAAAAGGAATCAATGGGGCGCCTGGGTGGCTCAGTCGGTTGAGCGTCCGGCTTCGGCTCAGGTCATGATCTCGCGGTCCGTGAGTTCGAGCCCCGCGTCGGGGTCTGGGCTGATGGCTCAGAGCCTGGAGCCTGCTTCCGATTCTGTGTCTCCCTCTCTCTCTGCCCCTCCCCTGTTCATGCTCTGTCTCTCTCTGTCTCAAAAATAAATAAATGTTAAAAAAAAATTAAAAAAAAAAAGGAATCAAAACACACACACACACACAAATGGACTTTTGTTTTCACTTAATACTATATCATGAATATTTCTCATGGCATTAAATATTCTTCTACATCAAAAGAAGTGTGCATTGGTAGTTTTCCAAATATGGGTAGCAGTATACCAGTTATAGACTTATTTGGAAAATAGAGTAGGCATACACATTCTAGACTATTTGGGACATACACTGTGCTATGTGGGTCAGTTTCCTCCAGATGTTTTTGTTGTTGTTGTTTGTTTGTTTGTTTGTTTTCTCTACACAGAGTTGTTTGCATGCTAGAGTCTGCCACATGTTATCCTGAGATTATTTTGATTGTTTTGTGTTCGCCTCTCTTCCTTTTTAGGTGACATTATAACTACACCTCCTCCAGCTATAGTCAGGTTATTAAAAAGGAGCATGTAGCTAGTTCAGGGATCCTCCTTGCCCTCCTCTCAGTTTCTAAGAGTCAGGATTGGGGAGGTTTCTGGTAGTGCTTTGGCCTCCACAAAAATTAAAAGCAAGTAGCTATCAAGAAGCAGCCTTAAGACTGTGAGCCTGGTGCATGCCTCTCTCCTCCCCGTCTGCTCCCAGATGTCTTGGTGTGTGACCGAGTGCTCCTCAGGATGGCCGAGTGCTCCTCAGGATCACTTGGCAATGATGCCAAATGCCTTTCAGAAAGAAGGGTGAGCCAGGCAAGGGCTCTTGTATCCGGCACCTGGCCTGGGCCAGGGCTTTGCTTGCCAGGGGGATGTTTCTTTCATCAGCCGGGCTGTTGTTCACCTCTGGAAGGAGAGACTTTAAGCGATCTTCCACAGACCCGGAGAGAGGTGGCTCAAAGCACTCGAAAGCACAGAATTTATGGCCTCATGGTACAGAGACTCCCTGGTTTGTGCCAGCAGAGTAGACCCAGTTCCGATGGGAAAAGAGGCAAGAATTTGGATCCTACCTTAGGGCACGGGTTGTTGACACCACATCCCCATGGGCACGCAGGGCCAGCGT
The DNA here is from genome assembly GCF_016509475.1 of Prionailurus bengalensis. Lineage (NCBI taxonomy): Eukaryota > Metazoa > Chordata > Mammalia > Carnivora > Felidae > Prionailurus > Prionailurus bengalensis. The sequence continues at coordinate 50,476,616 of NC_057345.1, read as the reverse complement.
GCAGGAGGCTGGGGTGGTAGGAGGTGGAGGGGTTTACCTAACCATCCGTCACTCAAACTGTGATGCAGAGAACCAGACCCCGGAAGTGAGAGGGCAGTCTTGGACCCCGTAACGCCAACCTCCTCTTCTCTGAATCCTCCCCTATGTTCCCAGTGTCACTCCTTCCTCATGCCTCTCTAGCTGGTTCCTTGGAGGGACATCTCTCCCTTAGCACATCCTGCCCACGTTCCCAGGCTCACCTGCTTTTCCATTGTGCCTTGAGCCCGAACAGATTCTTCCCTTGGCTTCCTGCCATTTGACACGGTCACCAATAGTTCAATAGCTTGTTTGCAGAATGTCTTTTCTAAGGATACAGAAATGTTCCCTGCCCTTAGAGGGGGAAAGACAGATATATACACTGAAAATGCCATTATTAATGGGGAGAGTGCTGCAGTGGAGGGAAGCACAGAGTTCTGTGGGGTTCAAGCCTCTGAAGACAGTCTTTAAACCCAACCAACATGCCAGAGTCCCCAGTTTCAGTCTCTAGCTTACTTGGTTTTCCCTCTGCTTCCAACGTTTAACAAGTAACTGCCTCCTAGACTTCAATGCCTCACATGCATCTGTGGCTTAAAATTGAGCTCCTAACACCCCCCCCCCGCCCCGACACACACCTTAAAGTAGCACGAGCAGTAATACCCAAGCCCCTGTTACTTGTACAGGCATGAAGATCTCCAACCTCTGCCTGCTGGGCTGCCTCAGATTATTAAATGCTTCCACTATCTTCTCAGTTTCTGCCGTGTTTCTAAAACTTGAGGATTTCTCTTTCTTCCTTGCAAGCTGGGCCATGCGATTCACTTTAAAAATTTTTGGATTGACCAGTATCTCTAGTTATAAAAGATGTGTCAATTTTTTACACAGGTAGGGTGCTCTGCCCTGAGGGCCTTCATTGTATTAATTTTTTAACTTATGAAATATACCACAAATACAGATAAGTGCACAAAATAAAGATCTATACTTCAGTGATTTATCCCAAGCAAACCTTCTCCTTTATTCTGTGGGTGTGGTAAAGGACGTTGAGTTTGGGATGCTAAGGTAACCTTGCATTACTGGAATAAAACCAAGCTGCGTGTACTGTATGGCCTTTAACCATCAGGCTGGATTCGGTGTTAACATTTTGTTCACAGTTTTTGCGCCTCTGTTCGTGAATAAGATTGGCCTGTAACTTTTTCCCCCTATAATATCCTTGTCAAGCGTCAGCATCAAGGTGAAGTAGATGGGTTTCTCTTCTTCTATTTTCTAAAAGAGTAACAAACTGTTAGCATCCTTCCTTCTTTATATGTTTGGTAGAAGTCCCTGTTGGAGATATTAGGGCCAGGAGTTTTCTTGGTGGGAAGGTTTGTAATTTCTTTCATTTTGATAAGACCGTTCAGATTTCGATTTTGTCTAGTGTTAGTATCTTTAAGGAATTTGTTCAACATCAATTTGGCCAATATCTTCTAGTTCATTGGGATAAAACTATTTTAAGAAACTTTTCTTATTATATTATTTTAACGACTACTTTAGCTACAGTTATATCCTTCTTCTCATTCCTGACATTGCTTAATGTGTATTTAAGCTGCACTTTTATGGGTCATTCTCCTCAAAGTATTCAATTTTACTGTTTGTTTCAAAGTGCCAATTTATGGCTTTGTTGACCTCTATTGTATGTTTGCTTTGTCTTTCATTATTTATCTTTCTGTTTATCTTTCTCTTCTTTCTACTTTCTTCAGGCATAATTTAGTGGTTAAAAAATATTCGTAAGTTGGATCCTTGGTCCACTGATTCATCCTTTTCTATTTGCTATAAAATGTTATGTGCATATGGTCTAGCTAAATCTCTTGAGTTTTTTTTAAATTTATTTTTAGTTTACTTATAGTAAAATTAACTGTTCTTTGCTGATGAAATGCCTGTTCAAATATTTTTCCTATTTTTAATTGGGTTGTTTGTTTTATTATTGTTGATTTTTGAAAGTTCTTTACATATTTTGGACATAAGTTCCTTGCCAGATATACTCTTTGAACATATTTTCCTCAGTCTGTGGTGTTTCTTTTCCTTCTCTTAACAGTGTCTTTTGACAAGCAAAATATTTTAATTTTAATAAAGGCAAATGTACTTTTTGAATGGATCGTGCTTTTTGCTGTTGTATCTAAGAACTCTTGGCCAAACTCAAGGTCACAAAGATTTTCTAGTATATTTTATTCTAGAAGTTTTATAAATTTAGGTTGCACATTTAGTTCTGTGTTTCATTTTGAGTTCAATTTTGTACAAAGTGTGAAGTATACGTTGAGGTTGTTCTCTCCCTCCTCCTTCTTTTTGGTGTGTGAATATTCAATTTTCTAGCATCATGTGTTGAAAAGACTATACTTTTTCATTGGGTTGCCTTTGCACCATTGCCAAAAATCAGGTTACTGTATTTGTATGAATCTATTTCTGGACTGTATTCTGTTCCATTGTATCTGTTCTTTTACCAGTAAGTCTTGAAATCAGATAGTGTGAAACCTCCCATTTGTTCCTCTCTTTCAAAATTGTTTTGCCTTTTCTACTCACTTTTCCTTTCCATAAAAAAATTTGAAATCAGATTGTTGATATCTATGACATTGTGCTGTGATTTTTGTTGAGATCAAATTGACTCTACAGATTAACATGAAGAGATTTAACACTTTACAACATTGAGGCTTTCGATCCAAGGGTGTGGTATACCTCTGCATTTATTAAGATGTTATCTAATCTATTCACCAGTGTTTTTTGGTTTTCAGTATAGACATTTTGAATGTATCTGATTAGATTTATACCTAAATATTTTGGGGGAGAAATAGTAAATGGTGTTTTTTTCATAAAAACTTTTTAAAAAATATTTATTTATTGTTGAGAGTGAGAAAGATAGACAGAACATGAGTGGGTTAGGGGCAGAGAGAGAGGGAGACACAGAATTCAAAGCAGGCTCCGGGCTCTGAGCTGTCAGCACAGTACAGCTCGAACCCACAGACTGTGAGATCATGACCTGAGCCGAAGTCAGCTGCTTAACCAACTGAGCCACCCAGGTGCCCCCGTAAATAGTGTTTTAAAAATCGAATTCCAATAGTCCATTACTATTACATAGAAATATAATTGATTTTTGTATATTGACCACGTATCCTGTGACTTTGTTGTTACGGACTGAATGTTTGTGTCCCCACCCTCCCCTGCCCAGTTCATATGTTGAAGCCTTAATACCCAATGTGATGGTATTTGGAGACGGGCCTTCATGGGCCTTCGGGTTAAATGAGGTCATGAGAGTGGGGCCCTCGTGATGATATTGGTGCCCTAATAGCAACAAGAGATACCAGACAGCTTCTTCTGTCTCAAGCCTGCAAAAGAGGAGGTCATGTGTGCACACAGAGAGAATGCAGCTGCCTTCAAGCCAAGAAGAGAGACCTCAGAATGAAACCCACTTTGCTGGAAACTTGGTCGTGGACTTCTTAGCCTCTAGAGTTGTGAGAACTAAACTTCTGCTATTTCAGCCCCCCAGTCTGTGGTATTTTGTTATAGCAGCCTGAGCGGATTAATATACTTGCTGATCTCATTTCTTAGAGAAAATTCTTAAATTTCTTTTTTTTTAAATTTTTTTAACGTTTTATTTATTTTTGAGACAGGGAGAGACAGAGCATGAACAGGGGAGGGTCAGAGAGGGAGACACAGAATCTGAAACAGGCTCCAGGCTCTGAGCTGTCAGCACAGAGCCCGACGCAGGGCTCGAACTCACGGACCACGAGATCATGACCTGAGCTGAAGTTGGCCACCTAACCGACTGAGCCACCCAGATGCCCCAAGAAAATTCTTAAATTTCTTAAAAAAATTTTTTTGTAGACTCTCTGGATTTACCTTATAGACAATAGTGCAGCCTGTGAATACAGATAATTTTCTTTCTCCTTTTTAAGATCAGTAACGGTGACATGCTAAGCCATACTGTAGCCTAGGACAAAAAGAAAAATCAGTAATATGGACTCTGTCTTTATTGAAAATTTTGATATTTTGTTCATCATGAATATCTTGCTTTCATTTATTTCTTTTTTCAAAATGAATTTTATTTATTTTGAGAGAAAGAAAGAGTGTGCCAGCAGGGGAGGGGCAGAGAGAAAGGGAGAGAGAGAGAATCCCAAGAAGGCTCTGTGCTGTCAGCAAAGAGCCCAACACAATCCTCTATCTCAGGAACTGCGAGATCATGACCTGAGCCGAAGTCGAGAATCGGATGCTTAACTGACTGAGCCATCCAGGCGCCCCTGCATTAATTTTTATTGAAAAAAATATTCACACCAAAATATTATCTTGATTACTGAGTTTTTTGGCATCCTCTTAAAGTTTGCACCTTAGCAAGTACCCAACTTGCCATGCCTGCGCCCTGACCCTTGGTCTACTCAGTCAATTAGGAGCCAGAGTGCAGGGGTCTGTTTGTCAGAAGGGCAGAGTGAGGAGATGGGGCCATCCTTACATTAGGAATCTCATACCCCCATGCCCCTGGTCTCCAGCCATGACCTTTGCTCTCTCTGTAGTTGATATGGACTCTGAGCTCTGGGCCCTTCCTAGGAAAGAACAATCGACTGGCACGATGTGTGCTCCCACCCACACCACACAGAACCACACCTCTGTTGTGATGCAGGCAGCCTTTGCACTGGTTCAATAAATAGCATTGGTAAATGACTGGCACACCGTTCTCCATTTTGGTAATCATACTTGTTATTATCTTTGTTGTTTTTACAGGACAGTTCACTCAGATATTATTCGTGGTTTGTCCTTGCTGTTACAGGAAAGTTGAGACCATGAGAAGTTTTTGTTTGTTTTTCTTTTCCCATCCCACGAAGTCAGTCCGCCTCTGAGTTCCGGCCCCGGCTCCCTGGACTCCTGCTCACCAGCAGCCCTGGACAGCCTGCGACTTCACAGTCCTCATTTAGGCATGGAAAACATGTAATTGTCTTTCCCTTCTGATTCTTAACTTCTAAGCTTTCAGCAGGCAACTCAATTTAGACACCTTGGGGTAAATTCAGGCACATCAGTGATTTCTGTCAACTTTAGAGTGATCAGAGCCACAACCAGTTTAAAATCATTTCTGGTTTCTTCTCTGCCATGCTCTGGTGTCTGTTCCAATGCCAGGGGCACTGGGGCAACCACAGCTGGGTAAAAGTGGAAAAAAGGGAGGGGCATCATGTTCCAGTCTCTCTTGTGTCTCGTTTGTATGTTGCCAGAGATGCTGCCGTCCCCACAGTCTCACCTCTCGTCACAGATACTGCCTCGGGGTTGCTGTGTCCAGGGCACCTTTGGTTCCCTGGTCCGAGTGATTCCCATGGAGGACACCTCTTCCTCCCTCACTCCCACGACCCATTGATGGGCATCTCTGTTGTGCATCCTTTCTGCCCCAGCAGGTAGTTTCCTGTAGATGGCACACAGGACCACTCTCCCAGGGTCCATGTCTCCAACAGGGCAGCCTGGGGTGGCCGCTCTCAAATTATGTCCCCTCTTCCATTAGGACTTTCTTGTATTCATTTCCCTTCTTCCCCTCCCTCTCCAACAGCCTCTCCCCCTACCTTGCAAGACGAAGGGGGACATGAGATGGGCAAATGCTCATCACTGCTTGTCTCTCTTCTAAAACTGTTTCTACCTCCCCTTTTCCAGAGCCCATTTACCATTTCTTCCCTGCACAAGGGAAGAAGATAGTTTGGGTCTCTTCAGAAGGGTGTATAAATTAGTTAAGTCAGACAATGGGGACGGTGCCCTTTGAGTTTTATGTATAAAAGACCAGGTCTTGGCTTTGGTCACGGGTTCTGTTCATAGCAATCAATTCACTTCCAGCAGAACAAATGGATGTTTCTTTGGGTGTTGGTGGGGAGTGGGGAGTGACAAGCAACGAGTGGCCCCAAGGGAGCCGATGGGAGCACGTATCATTAATATTTCTGTGGCATCTCTTAGGAGGCACGGGTTATTTTATTATCTTCAATTCAAATGAGATAATACTTGCAAAGGAAGCCCTTAGCACACCACTTGGCATTTGGTCTTCATGAATGGGGCTAATTTACAGAAATAGTAAGTTGAAGTTTACTCTCGTTACTATGTCAGGTCTGGAAATAAGGAAGATATTTTTGGTTCTCTCATTCCAAGAAGCTAGCAGACCCTCCATGATTTGAGCTCCTTTCCCTCAGAGAGTCATTACTCTCTTTTACACTTCAAGGCCAAGTAACACAGTTGCTAGGGATCTGGAAAAAGCCCTTCACTCGACTAATTATTGGGAATCTGGCCTTAATAAGATATGATAAGGCAGGAAGTTGAGGAGGTGGAAGGGGCAAGGTAACTTTTTGTTCTATTACACTTGGGTCTTTTGCACAGAGCTGGTAAGATGGGGAACTAAAGGGGGCTGGACCCCACATCACAGCTCTGAAGCTTAAGCGAAAAAGCCCCAGGCCCAGGCTGGCTTAGAAACAACAGAGCTAACAACTACTTTCTGGAGGGACTCTCGGGCTTGGCCAGTTCATATCTCAGTAGAAGTGAGCCAGATATACCAAAGGGCAGGGGACCCTTTCTTGGGTTTTCTGGACTGAGTGAGCCGTGTCATTAGATGGGAGTGGGGAGCGAGGACCCTAATGACATCTTTCCCCTTGGCAGAGCCTGATCCAGGGATGCCATCTTTTTGCTTCATTTCTCACAGCCCTTAAAATCCATTCGTCAACTTCTTATGGCCTTCCTTTGTTTACCAAAGACTTTTCACGCCTTCGAGAAGGCTTTATTTCACAAAGGAGGGGTGCTGCGATTCAGAGATGCGGTGGCCAAGATGAGTGAGCCTCTGAGAGCATCAGAGGAGACATTCACCCCCAGGCCTCCTGAGCCGGGTGGTAGCTGTTGACTACCCCTCAGCTCTGAACTGGAACTTAGGTTCAGATCCTGTGTGTTTTCGGTTCCAGGACATGAGGCTCAATCACTCAAAGGGCAGTGGGCCAGGGAGTGCAAATCTCTGACTTCCTGTTGCTGTGCATTGGTGAGCCCCCGGCTTTCTGTGCCATGACTGAGGACTCTCCCTGGGCTTACCTTCTAGAGCTTTTGAAGATTAGGACTCCACTCATCCTTGTAATGGTCATGCCGTGTGTCCTCAGGAGTCATGCTCCCCACTCAGCCCACTGCAGACCCATACTTCCTGTAAATGGTGCTCAGGGTAACCAGCGATTTCCTTGTCGGTTCACATACTAACCACCCACTCTCAAAAACACGAATTGTTCAACAAGAATTTAGCACACCTGAGTGGTGCTAAAATTATTCAGATCTCTCCTTAATTATTTCGCTTTGTTTTGTTTTTTAATGTCTTATTTATTTTTGAGCGAGGGCCAGGAGGGGAGGGACAGAGAGAGAGGGGCCGAGGATCTGAAGCAAGTCCTGCACTGACAGCAGCAAGGGCTTGAACTTGAGAACCGTGAGATCATGACCTGAGCAGATGCCACTTGACCGACTGAGCCACCCCCACTTGCCCCTCTCTTTGATGATCCTGAAAAAAGTTAAGGGCTGCAAGGTGCCTCCAAGTCCTAATTAGGAGCGCTTTGGGGGTATAAATATTCCATAGTATTAGTTGCTGGTACTTCTCTTTGTCGAAATAGATTTTACTCAGGTCTCAGGGCTCAGAGGTGAATCTCATGGTTCCTGCTCACTAGCTGGGTGATTTTTTTTTTTTAATGTTTATTTATTTTTGAGACAGAGAGAGACAAAGCATGAACAGGGGAGGGTCAGAGAGAGGGAGACACAGAACCTGAAACAGGCTCCAGGCTCTGAGCGGTCAGCACAGAGCCCGATGCGGGGCTCAAACTCACGGACCGCGAGATCATGACTTGAGCCGAAGTCGGCCGCTCAACCGACTGAGCCACCCAGGCGCCCCTAGCTGGGTGATTTTAATCTTGCTGTCCCTTATCATATTTTCACTTACCAAATGGGACGAATTGCATCTACCTTGCTGGGTTCCTGGGAGGATTCAATGTGAAATGGGACTGAGCCAATGACAAAAGCCGGGCACCTGCTCCAGTGTTGACTCTAGGGTTTCACAGCTGGGTGTCTAATTGGAGTAGGACTAAGGGCCGGTACAGCAGTCATTTATGCCTTCATGGGAACAAGGCAAAGGCCTCTTGTGAGTATGTTTACCAATCTAGGAACGAGGAAAACAAAGCATATCAGGTTGGAGAACACTTTAAAGATCTAGATACATGGTTTAAAATATGGAATTGGGATTGTGTGTGTGTGTGCATCGGAGTTTGGGGAGAAACTCTGAAATTCGGTAAAATTTATTTTTAAGCAATGGTCTGTGGGATCTGCGGTTTATCAGATCCTGGGGTGTATTTCCGGTCCTCGTTCCTGGCTGGCTCAGCTCAAGTCCAGTGAAAGCCCAGCCGGGTGGAGACTGATGAAGGGAAGCAGCAGAGGCCTGAAGGCTAATAGCAGGTTTCTGTTTACAAAGCAGCCACTTTGTCAGAGCCGGTAAGTACCAGCAGATCGGCACCCTCCAGAATTCAGGGTCAGGATAACAGGTGGGGATAAATGGCCAAGCGGATAAATATATCAAAGGAGACGAAGAATCCCCCATCACTCCTGTCAGGAACCCAGTCCGTGGTCTTTCAGCGGACGTTTGGAGTCCATCCCCTCCCCTGAGCAACCTCTTAGATCTCATTCTTGCAGAAGTTTGCTATGGCGTAGTGTTCTCCTAGAATGTCCAGGTTGATGACCTGAGACTAGCATGGGCAGATGATCTGCTTTCATTGATCTGCACTTTGGAGCCAGAGAAGGGAAAAGACAATTTAATGCACATTTTCAAAGAATGAAGGATCTTTTGTTCAGTTCTTGCCAGGGAGCAAGACAAAGGCAACGGGCTTCACCTGTAATGGGAGGGGTCCGTGTCAGACAGGAGGGAGATTTATCAGGCAGGGAGTATGAAGACACTAAAATGAGTTATGGTATCTCCTTACCTGGAGATCTTCAAAGTAAGATATACTTCCCTCTGACAGGAGCAGTTGGGGGTGGTGGTGGGGAGGTGGGATTCCTAGCTGGAGGCAGGGAAACGGACTTCAGCGACCTTTGAAGGTTGAGTCCAGCCATCTGAATCTAGGATAAACTAAGATGGGAAAATTTATGGTTTTGACATCCATCAGGTGAATAAATCTGAGCCTCTGCTGGAATTTGAGGAGAAAGAAGGTTCCAGAAGCCTGCTCTGGCTTGACCACTCTATCAGGGTTCCAGCAGGACACAGACAACACATTCAACTCAAGATCATTTGAGAGGGGTTTAATAAAGAGACTATTTATAAAGGTGTGGGTAAGATGTAGAGAAATTATAAAAGATGGTAACCCAAAGCTCTTACTATCTCCATGCCTAAAGGGGTGAGGAGTGGGGTGGGGGAGGGCTGTTATCAGAACACAGAAGGAGAAATTAAGGTATGGAGAGCCATGTTGAGAGGAGCTTTGACCTTCCTTTGAGGAGGAATGTCACCAGCCAGAGAGGACCCAGGGAGAGAGCCAGGGGAATAAATACCCTGACATCACTGTCCTCCCTCCCAACAATCTATTGCCAGGGTTTCTGACTGGCTCATCCCAGCTGGTAAGCCCAGGCCAAGAAAGCCCATTGACATGGTCCATATAGGTCAGCCTCCTGAGCACACGGCAGTTTGGAGGAGGGTGGAGAGTAGATCTGAAGCGGCAAATAAAAGCTGACTGACCCAACCATGGCTTGTCCTCTGACAGTACAAAGTGCCTTTTAGGTGCTGAGCATGATTCCAGGCACTTGGAAGAGGACGGTGAACCAGACTTACATTTGGACTAATTGTGATTTAGAAATGTTATCTATCCCTTAAGCCTGTGAACATTAAGGTGCCACACAGGTAGTTACTAACATAAGTAAGGCAAGTTACTGAAACTCTCTGTGCCTCACTATCTGCATCTGTAAAATGGGAATAACAATTATTTCTCTTTCATGGGGTTAGCTTATATGTGCTTGTGCATGTGAAGCCCTTGGAACCATGCGTGGTGTGAGGGGCTCACTCAGTACATGCTAGGTGTCATTACTATTAGCATATCTAATGCTATTTGTGTCTTCTAGCCAGTCTCTAGAACTCTTGCTCATCCTTGAAGACCTAGATTGTACGTCTCCTCCCCATGGCTCTCTTTCCCTTGGGAATAGTTGGTCCCCAGATTATGCGATGCCTTCCTGGCTTTTATAAGGCCATGATTTTATTTGCACGTCTGTTTTCTCTGCTAGACTCTGTACTCTTCTGGGCTGATCTCAGATTCATCACCGTTGCCAGCCCCAAGTTCTGGCACATGGGAGGTATTCAATAATGTTGGTCCCATTTGCTTTGGATGAGATTTTGTACTTGCATGGAGAAGAGTGTGGCTCAGGCCAGTGTTCAGAGGCCATGATGGTGGTAGTGGAAATAACAGATGAGCTAGATGAAGTGATCTGCGGGCTCCAAAGATTGTTCCATAGAGCCTGATTCTCCACGCCCAGGGACTGACTTCTGCCCCCGAAGCCACACAGTCACAAGGGAAGAGAATGCTTGTTGCACAAGGAGGCAAGAGCAGAAAGACTTTTATCTGGAAGGTAGACTTTACCAACCAGAATTATTCATCTTGTTCCCCTTTAAGGTGGAAGCTGGCTTTTTTTTTTTTTTTTTTTTTTAGGTCATTCAGGTAGACTCCCCCTTGCTTCTATGGTTCCTGGCAGAGAAAAAAGCTACCTAGGGATGGAGTTGGTGAACAGCTCCTGGAGCATTTTTCACTTTGGTTCAGTTATTTTGTCTACAGCTTCCAGAGTTGGGCCACAAACACAAGGTGAATTCTTTGGTCCATTCCATGACAGTGTGTGAGGCAGTCTTGGGATTGCATCCCATGGATCAACTCCCAAGGTCACGAACATGCTTCCAATTTAACGGTAGAATGTGTTTATGCCACAGGGATGCAATTCACAAAACTGAGATGGAAAAACTCTTCAGGATAAATAACCCAGTTTCTTCAGCAAATAACTGCAAGGGAAATAAAAGGAAGGGGATGCTATAGATTTAAAGATTTAAGATACATAAAAATCAGTTACTGTATGCACTATAATTATTTGAATTCTTATTTGGAAAACTATTAAAAACATTGTAAGACAGTTGGAAATATTTGAACACTAATTGGTTATTTGATGATTTTAAGGAATTATTGTTAATATTTTGGGGTATGAAACAGTATTTTGAATATGTTTTATGAAAGAGTCTTTGGCTTTTAGAGATGTAGTCTAGAAATTACAGATGAAATATATGATACCTGAGATTTGCTTCAAAACAATATGGGGTGGTCAAGAAGTGGATGGGGTATAGAGGGGGTAGGAGTTAATTGTAAGTGATGAGTAAGAGGTACATGGGAATTCATTAATCAATTCTAGTTTGTACATACATGGTATTTTTCCATAATAAAAAAAATTTAAATGTGATGGTAGAAATAAATTTACTTTTCATTTGTTTTACCAGGGCTCCCTGTAATGAACCTGAAATCCAAACTGAATGTGCCAGATGGAAACCAATGTAGCTTATGTGAGGGGCGCTTGAATGACTCAGTTGGTGAAGCGTCCAACTTCAGCTCAGGTCATGATCTCATGGTCTGTGAGTTTGAGCCCCGCATCAGGCTCTCTGCTGACAGCTCAGAGCCTGGAGCCTGCTTCCGATTCAGTGTCTTCCTCTCTCTCTGCCCCTCCCCCATTCTCTCTCTCTCTGTCAAAAATAAATACACATTGAAAAACACTAAAAAAAAGAATGGGCTTATGTGTATTCAGAGAATAGAAAGAAACTAGTTCATTCCTCATAGGTCAAGGAAAGCCTGGTTTCTCCCTGAATGTCAATAAGACCTCTATACTTTGGCCATGTTCTTTCACCAAAGAGCCAGGACTTGAAGGGTTAAAATGATGACTAGGTACCACTTCCCTTGGCCAATTTTCCCTGAGTGATGAGAATGGATTTCCCTGGCATTTAACACCATTGAGGGACATAGGAACCAGAGCCAGATGGGACCCTCCAGCTGGGTTCTAGTCAACACAGCCTAGTGCCTGGTGCTTGGAATTGTGCTTCCCTGCACATCCTCATCTGTATTCATTGAGCCATTTGGGCCTTTCTCTCAGTTGTGACTCAGGGAGAGGTATAATAACTTATTAATATCATACCAGTAAATAGTGGAAGGGCCACTCACACCTGAGTCCTCTGGTTTCAAGCCCAAGCCTCTTTCCACTATATAATATTACCCTCCCAGGTACCAGAATTCTTCTCCTCAGGGATGCACCAACCCAGGGTTGCAAATAATAATAGTTGTTAGGTGGTTGATACTGTGTCAGAGGGCCTACATACATTAACTCTTGTAACCCTCTTAATGGTCTCAGAAGGTAGGTACTATCCTTATTCCCATTTTGTAGGCAGAAAACCTGAGGTCCCAAATGTCAAGATTTAAACCCAACTGTGTCTGTCCTCAAACCTTTGACTACATTTTTTTTTTAAACTTTTTTCAACGTTTATTTATTTTTTGGGGGGGGACAGAGAGAGACAGAGCATGAATGGGGGAGGGGCAGAGAGAGAGGGAGACACAGAATGGGAAACAGGCTCCAGGCTCCGAGCCATCAGCCCAGAGCCTGACGCGGGGCTCGAACTCCCGGACCGCGAGATCGTGACCTGGCTGAAGTCAGACGCTTAACCGACTGCGCCACCCAGGCGCCCCTTTGACTACGTTTTTTAAGCTACATCTTGCTACTTAGTTGAGGCAGATGTTGAATGAAAGTTTTTTCAGGATTTGCTCAAATAGAGGCCTGGAAATGACGAGGAAGAGGGCTTTATGCCATCAGTGCACTGAAAGAACGCCTTATGGCCACAGTTGGGAACCACTTCTTTATCGTTGTAGTTACAGCATTCGATATAGCATTCACGATGTGCCAGGCCACACCACTCACCCCTTTATGAATGTTAACTCATCAAATACAGCAGCCTTGTGAGGTGGGTAGGGGCTGATTTTATTATTCCCATCTTACCAATGGGGAAACAGAGACACCTGCCAACATCACAGAGCTAGTAAGATGCAGGGCCAAGATTCAGCCCAGTCACTCCTGTGCCTGGGCCTGTGTCTTTGACCTCTACATTGCCTTCACCCCAAGCCCTGTACCTACTCTCGACCTGTCAACAAGAGTTGCTAAATGACTTTAATTCCAGTTTCGTAACTCTGAATAATAAAGACCAAAGTGTCTTCTATTGGCTGGAGTCGTCACTGAAAGGTAATGACTGATTCCATCCGACTTAAACTCCAAGCCATGCGTGTGTGAAATTGCTCTATTCACTTGAGTCCGAAATGTGTTTTGAGGACTGACTATACCTTTTTGAGAGCTGCAATAATAAGAGAGAAAATATGAAATTTAATGGGATAAATCACATTAAAGAGCTCAATACCCTGTAGCCATTAATATCCTTATTACCTTCTCTGATCTGTCCGCCCCACCGGAGGCACCACAGCCCGGGCGACCGTCCTGTCCTCTCTCTTGCTGGCCTTCTCTGCTCTGCACCTCCCCCTCCTCTCCTCAAGCTATAATCTATAAGAGTTCCCAGCTGCAAACTGATGGTTTCCAGCGGGGAGGTGGGGAGGGGGATGGGTGAAACAGGTGAAGGGGATTAAGAGTACACTTATCATGATGAGCACTGAGTAATGTATAGAATGGGTGAATCACAATATACACCTGAAACTGATATAACACTAAATGGTAACTGTACTAAAAAAAAAAAGGGGGGGTTCTCTAACCCTCCCTCAGGGAGGATTCTCTCCTTCCTGGTCCTGTTGAACTGAGGCATGGTCACATGACATGCTCTGGCCAATGAAATGAGAGGGGCAGTGGTGTGTGTCAATTCCAGACGGAATCTTTAAAAGCCAGGCGGTGCCTTGCCATGCTCCACTTTCCTCATGCTAACACATCCAGCAATGGTTGAGATGGTAGCTGCTTTTCACCCTGGGTCCTAGAGTGCATCAAGACCCCCACACAACCCTTGATGGACACGCAAAATAAGATGCAAATCTTTACTGTTGTAAGCCACTGAGGTTCTGGACTTGTTTGCATCGCAGCATAGATCCAGCCTAATCTGACTGACACGTGTTTTAGGATGCTTTCAGGGGATAGGACAAAAGTCCCTAATATGCCTGGAAGACCTTGCAATATCTTGACTTAAATGTCAGGCTTCATCTTCTAACATATTTCCTCTCCTTTTCTTCTCTTCATCCGGACGGGCCATCCTTCCCTCCCTCAAAGGTGCCAAACTCCATCCACCACAGGCTGTTTGCACATGCTGTTCCCTCTGCCCAGAGCATTCTTCTTCCTGCCTGCCCCCTTTGCCAGTTAACATCTGTCTGTCCTACATCTCGATGGGCTTTCACAGCACTGTATATCCTTTATAAACCTCGTCACAACTACAAGCTTACCTTTGTTGCTATGTTTATTTGGATAATGCTTATTTTGCCCACTAGACTGTATACTTTATAAGAACAGTTGCTCAGTTTTTATTTACTTACTGTCCCTAGCCCCTGGCATAGTCTCTGGCACATAATGGGTACTCGAATAATTTTTATTGAATAAATAGTTGAGTTGATATATTGTAGTGACTATGGGATGGAAGTTGGAAGCCGACTTCTTGGATTTGAATCCCACCTGCTACTTAGTTGTTGTATGACCTTGGGTGACTTATTGAATCTCTTTCTGCCTTAGTTTCCCCATCTGCAAATGGGGATGAAAACAGTGGTCTGTCTTTGAGGTGTCTGTGAGGATTAAATGGATTGAGATATACGTGCTGTTTGTGCACTTTCTGTGTCTGGTCTGCAAGCTCACCTCTCTATACTCTGTTCCGGGAGGCGGGGTGCTAGTAGTTTCCTTCCTACCTTTTCCGTTCTCTCTTCCCAGATGGCGAGGCTTAGATCAAGCCAGAGACATTGGCGAAGCCTTAGAATACGAGGGAAGGGAGAGAGGGGATTTCTTTCCGGTTTCAGCTCCAGCCCACATGTGACAGCAGCAGAGGAGGCACTCGCCAAGAGCCTCCACCTCCTTTCAGCTCTCCCAGCACCCACCGTGCCTCGCCTTCTCAGAAGTACTGATACTGTTGGTTGCTTCCCCCTCAGCGATCCTAGCACCAGCCACCCCACGTCCCCTCAGGAGTCTGTGACCATGCATGTGGTGCGTCCCACCTTCATGACGCCCCCTCTCAGTAAAGACCCAAGTACCGGCTGCGTGGATTTCCTCCTTGGAATGCCTAGGTTCCGCTAGCCCAATTTTTCCTTTTTGTGTCCCCAGGTCCAGGGTTGGTGGCGGTAAGCCTACAATTATTTCTCTGTAGGCTACCGCAGAGCCCCCTCTTGGAACACCTACCAGACCCTATTCCTGATTCCTGACTGGGCCCTCACTGATACAATATCTAAAGCACTTAGAAGAGTATCAGACACAGAGGGAGCACGGGGTAAATGTTGCATTTGTCTAAGCAGGTGAGAAAACCAACAGTGCCCATCAGACCTCTGTGGAGGGCGCGATGTGCTCGCCATTTATCCAGGATAATGCCAACTCCCCGGTGCAGAAAGACCCGTCCATTCTCTTCCCCACTCTTCCCCGTTACTCACACAAGCACCCAGGTGTGATTTAAAGCAAATGAGGACACAGCTTCCATAGCATTAGCAATTTTTTATTTTTCCTTTTTTGTTGCATAGGAAATGCAGTACTTGCTTCCAGTAATTGTATTGTAATGTGAGAAGGTGGTAGCACTAATGGTTGAATACAAGAGTTAAACTAATCCACACCAGCTCAAAAAACCTGTGGAGATTTAGTTGAATAAGAATGGACGCCCACAGTGATTCTCAACCAATTACAAATTTTCACAGAACACAGTAAAACTAAAAGGGTAGCTATGAGAGTCAATACAAGTATACTAGAGGCACAGGGGGCCCGGCTCATAAAAACAAATGTCAAACCAAGTTATTAACACGGGGGGGTGTTTAGTTTCACAACGGATCTCTTTTCATCTCTGGAAGTGTTCGGTCCCCTACCCCCCAACAATTTAAAATGAAAAAAAAAAAAAAGAAAAGAAAAAACCCAAAAAACCGAGGTATCTTGAGTGGACAGATTTCCAAGGGTGGTGGGAAAGGTCCCCAGAGAACTTTGTTCTGCATTAAGAGGTCAAGGGTGTAGGGAAGGAGAATCACGTGTTTGCCTTTGAAAGTCTTTACTAAGGCCCTCCTAGAACCTGACAAAGCACCAGCTCTAGGCTGAGTTAGTATCTTAGTGGTGACTCTACCAAACGCCTTCACAGTGCAGACAGGCTGGTCTGAGACCAGGGAGAAAAAAATGGGAGCCGACCGCTCTCTCAAACCTCCACCCCAACGTAGCCAGCGGCCTTGTGACCTTCGATTGAGATGTTAAAACAAAACAAAACAAAACAAAAAACATGCTGATGTATAGACTAGTCCTAAAAAAATAAAAATAAAATAAAAAATTAAAAAAATTGAAAATAAGAATAACACAAATAGAATAGAGGGGGGAAAAGCTTCTGTCATTTTGAGAAGTCGAGCAGAAAACAGCAGGAAAAATAGCCCAGTTCATTGGGCAGCTATTTGCCCTTAAAAGCACTGTGCAGATACAAAAGTTCACCGGGCATGACCTGGTGAGTGTTTCCTCTCCCCCCGCAGGTGCTCTGGTTGGATTAGAGGGGGCACTCCCACCATACAGTCCTGTGGTCCTGTGGACACACTTGGGAAATTGTGTTTTTTGAATTACAACGCATAAGGAGCCCACATGTGAAACTCACGATGCCTGGCACACAGGCGAGGTCCTGCCCCCGCATGCTGTGGCCTCCCCGTTCTGGAGCTCAACTGCAGGTGGTCCCCTATCTTCCTGAGCATTTCCGGCATCTACACCCCATCTCCCCATTCCCCTCATCTGGTCATGTGACCCTTTTGGGCAGAAAAGGCAGATGGGTGCTGGTTTAGGGCGGGGGAAAGGTGAGATGAAACATTTAATTTGGGAAGCAAGTAGTTTCAAATTTAGACCCAAAAAAAAGTATATTTAAAAAAAATCCCGTGTTAATAGCAAACTTCTTTTTCTTATGAATCGGGCCCAAAGTTTGTACAGAGTTTTATTTCTGAAGAAAATATTGCAACTGTGCATGAAACTAAATAGCCATGTGATTTCTTAAAGATTTTTTTCAATTTTTTTTTTTCTTTTCATATGAGGAAGTCTGGTGTGAAGACGGATCAAGCATGGGTACCTGGCTGAACATTGTCCATTAAGAAAATGCTCCAGGGTTGGCATAGCTTCAGTCGAGGGTCAAGGAAAATGTCCCTCGCTTGGAAATGTTCTCAGAGTGTCTTCGCAGCACAGTTCTTGAAATACAAATGGTCGTTTTGAGACAAAAGTCTTGCCAGGGACTGATTTCTGAAATCAGCCACCCATGCTTGTCCCCTAGGAAGAAGAAAACAAAAAACAAAAACGAAAACAAAAACACAAGTAATACTGAATTTAAGTAAATGTATACCTCCAAAATACTGAAAACAGCCGAAATCAAGAAAGACAGAATTTGCGTTCTCAGTGAAATACCTTAAACCTAGCTGACAAGAACCAAGTCAGAAAAAAAAAAAAAAGACTAACATAACTTTGAGTAATATTCATACAGTTCACTAAGCATTATGGAATAGCATGCATTAATATTGTACGGTTATTTTACATCACCTATACCAGAAGGTCCTGACTGACAGCAAAGGCTACCGGTGTAGAAAAATCTTACTTCAGAAGAGCAATATAATACAGATTTCACAGGCACTACATTTTAATATATCAGGTATTATGCTGGTTTTCTTATAATTCTTTCTGTCCTAAAGCTGGCATTATAACAATGACCAAAAAGGCAAGGATTGAAGTAAACGGAAAGTAGATACCAAAGTTGATATAGTTTTTTTTTTCTTCAGATAGATTAGTGCATAGTTCTCATGCAGATAAACACTGCTATGCATTTACACTGTTGGAAAGCAGAGTGAATTGAGCCCAAGTTGTCACATTGGTGTAAATCATTTTGTCAGCCTGTTATAGCACCATGTAATGGATTTGCATTAAACATTAAATTGATTTCAGAATTGGTGACACAGTATTCACTACAGTTAAGTGCTATGGAACAGCTTCAATGTTACCTGCTATCTATCAAAGCAATTTTCATCCCACTGCTTTTTTATTGGAAAAAAAATAAAAGGAAAACATACGCGACACTAATTAGGCAAATGCACAGCCTTGGACGTGGAGAAGGCAGAGCGGGTTTACCGTCAGACAGTAAATACATGCATTGACTTCAGGACGAAATTGGCCTCGGAAGCCGATTTGAATGAAAGCCCTGCCTGTGGGCAGTGCAGCTTTTTGAGACGAGACTGTCCTGGGACAGATCTCGGTGTTGTTGGGGGGGGGGGGTGGTGAGGCGCCACTGAAGCTCTCCTTACACTATCATGCCAGTGGTGTTTTGAATTTGTTCTATGGAGGCCTGCTACCGGGAAAAAAAAAAAAACCCTGACATAAAGATAGAAGGAAAGAAAGAAATATGGGAGAGAGACAGAGACAGAGAGAGAGAGACCACCACCATTATGGACAAAAAGATATTTCCAGAGACATGATGCAAAGTACATTAAACGACATTCTTAGAAATCCCTCCCCTCCCCTCCCACCCCACCCCCCCAAAAAAAATCACAAGGGAAAAAATGTTTTTCTTAATCCAGATTTTGTAAATACTTGATGATGCTGTAACTACAGAATTCAAGGTGTAGAGGGATAAGGGTTTGAAAAGTAAAAGACAAGCTTTTTGAGGGATGGATTTTGCATATTGCTGTGGGCTGAATGAACACCATGACTCTGGAAAGTCGGGGTTCCCTTACACTTGGGCTGTCAGAGAATGAAGGATGCAAGCTTGGGGAGGTGTACTTTCTTGTTGTCGTGGGCTTGCAGGGGTGGGGGCGGGGAGGAGCTGACACCAATAGAGGCCATGCCAGGATGTGAAGAAACAGAAAAGTTTGCCCGAACCTCAAAGCAAAGTGAAAGGCTCTGGGATGGATAGAGTGGCATTAGGGAGAGGGCCTCTGCCCGTGAATGATCAGAAAAGGAGCATTTTAGTGGCAGGGGATGGGCCAGGAGAAAAAAAAAAAGCATATAGAAAAATGATCAGATTTAGTGTTTGTGCCTCTGACTTCAGTTCCCAAAGAAAAAAACGTGGAGAGTGATTTGAGGGACTTCTCTTTGCCAATATTGTTAATGCCATTTGATGGGAGAGAAAAAATTCAAATGTGTCTCAGAATCAAGGGCGGGGCCTTTCCACTGGGCCAGCCCTCAGCCTGTCAGTCTACACACCCCAGGTAGCAAAGTCTTCCTCAAACATCTTCGCTTGGCTTTCATCTAAAAGGTAAACACTCAGCTTGTTGGTGTTTCTTTTTTCCTGCTTGATCACAACTGAACTAGTTTCCTGCTGCTTTCTGGACAATGAAACATGAACAAAAATGTAACTTAGTGTATTTAATACTTAACCCCTGTTCGTTATCACCCTAGACTGCCTCCTTAATGTTTTAAAGCCTTTAAAACATTTTTTTTTCCTGCAAATCTGTTCAGAGTTCCCTAATTTTAGCTTCATCAAACTGAATACAACAAAATACCTTCAAAAATACAGCATACCTGTAACGTCCATTTACAATGGTTTTTCAGTAGACCTATACTTCTCAAGCATAGGAATATGCTATACCATTGAGAGAAAAAAAAATAACTGTATTTAAATACTTACAAAAAAAAAAAGGAAACAGGAAAGTTTTAAACTTAAATCCAGTTCCCGAGGTGGGGGAGGAGGGCGGGGGGGGGGGGGCGGGAAAGAAAGAAAAGCAATTCTATGAACGCTGCCTTTATAATGGACAATCAGAAATTTCACTAGGCTAATTTGACAGAAATGTTTCCTCATTTAAACAACATTACAAAAGTCCTGCGTTATAAAATAGGGTAGAATAAATCAGTGTAATCAATAAAACTATACAACAATACAAATTACATATCTTCTGAGCGGGCAGTTTATCCTCTCTCTTTGCAGTCATGACTACAACATGCTCACTAGAAACAACTAAAACTGCCCAAACTATTGCTTAGTTTGTTTTGTTTTAAAAAAAGGGTGCAATTTTATTGTATATACAACCAATTTACTGGTAATACCTTGGCTTATAGCAAAGGTTCTGACAAAATGTTTGTCTAGGCTTTTTTTTCCCTTCACTGTGAAGCACTGAAAGCTGCTATTTTTTTTTCTTTTTTTTTTTTTTTTTTTCTTTTTTTTAGTGCACATATGTCATAAGAAAGTAATGCCCAGCTAAGTGCTATCGGGGAAGGCGAATTATGCTGGCTGGCTATAGGAAGTGACACCATATACTGACAACCACACCACACAAGAGCGTCAAACGACTATTCAACCACTTATCAGACACATATGAAAATCCAAAATGTTTTATTTTATTTTTTTTTCCTTAAATAGAGATAACCAGTAAACAATTTTCAGAACTTGGAAGTTTAAAAACGTGCATATAAAAATGGGCATTATATCCTTTTTATTGAATGTGGATTGACTGCGGTCTGCTAAGAAAAATGGGGTGTGGGAGCTGAAGAAAAAGGAAGTTGTCTTTTTTTTTTTTTTAAGGCTTGCTTGTGAAAGGAACAGTTGTAAAAACAAAATTGCTTGAAGCAGGGTCAGCTTAGTGCTTCACAGTTTGACTGCTTCTCTAAGAGGAGCCCTTCCTGCGCACGTGCATTCAAAAATCACAAAAAAAGTACAAAGACAAACACCTAAAACACACTGCGTCAAGTGCAGCACCGACTTTGGTCAAATAAAAAAAATAAAAGAAAAATTAATAATCGCTAAGCTTTTCTACACGATATAAGCAGGTATTGCATATTTTCATATATCTGGGGGGAAAATAAAGGAAGACTCCAAATAAATTGTAAAATGCAGCAACATCCAAAATACTGATATTCTAAGCCATCTACAGATCTCAGAATAGCACTGCCACTGACCACAGAGGACAATAAAGACTACTCCTATCTGCGGAACAACTAACTTTCTATTTAGTTCTAGATGTTGAAACTGACGATGGCTGACATAAAAGTCACATTTACAAAAAGTGTCTCCAAATGCTTGACTAGGGAAAAACCCCTTTCAATAGAGGAGCATATGTGCAACAATTCCACAAATAATCGCTATCCAGGGCAAGGCACATTGATATGGAATTTTTGTTTTCGTGCAAATTAAGGAAAAAAAAACAAAACAAAACAACATTGTTTCGGGGGAAAGATGAGGAGCAAAGTGTCTTCCCAAGAATTTCAGTTACTTGATTGTATAGGACAGTAGTAGAACCCTTCTGAAGGGCTGAAAAACATAGTTTAAAGGCAAGTGCCTAGAGTAGGGATTACAATATTGTGTCTTAATGCACTCTACTTTATCCTACATTAACTATATAAAAATTAGTTACTAACACTAGAACATGCAGAGACTTTCTCTGATCAGCAGGGCTTGCCAACCAGAACGTATATATATGTATAGTATAGGAAACCTTCTTGAAGTTGCATGGGAAGCAAAGGGGTGCTTCGCTGTCTGGTAGAAAAATCACTTGCACTTTTTTTTGTATGTTTTTTTGTTGTTTTTTTTGTGTGTGTGTGTTTGTGTGCGTGCGTGTGTGTGTGTGTGTGTGTGTGTGTGTGTGTGTTTACATAAGATACAGGACATTTGGGGGTGCAAACTTTTTTTTTTTTCCCTAACAGGTACCCTTGATCTGAATGGGCACCAGCATTTGTGTCAGTATTGGTTTTATCATCATCATCATTATTATTATTTTCCCATAGCCCAGTTCAGGGGCGCAAAGGTCTTTAAAAGTTCTGGACAATCTCTGGTACAATGAAGTGTCTGATAACTGATAAATCCTATGTTGCTGGATACATGTAAAAATTTTCAGAATTGGCATAATCCATTATAGTGACTTCTAGCTTATTATAAAATTAACAGATACCATGATTTCATTTTAGTTATGTGCTTTGATAACAGAAAATAATTAATTAGCATTTAATGTAGTTAACATATCGTGGTAAAAGCACCATTAGATTTGTTTTTTGTTTTTTTTTTTAATTTTCCTTCAGTTTTTAAAGGGATACAAGTTTAACAATAAAAAACATAAAAAGCAAAAATAGCTCCCCTTTTTCTTGCAAGGCTGTTTTTTTACCCCAATAATTTAGAGTCCTGGGGTGGAAGGACTTGAAAAACAAAAATAGAATTTTCAACAATCTCTATCTTACAAAGATATTTAGCTATCCAATGAAATTGCACTTTACTCATTTCAAAATTCGATTGTTTTGATTGATTCCTGTCAGTTTCTGTCAAAACAGACCATCTTCCCCATTTCCACGTGAATTTGTGTGTCATTGTTGAAATTGTTGAAAAAATGTTTTTTTTTTTAAATGTAAGTGCAGCATTTCACAACTTTTAAAAAACTGAATAGTAGTAGTAGTTTGTCATTTCGGAATTGTTCTGCAACGTGAGTGGATTCACTGTCCTTGTGGGCCATGTTATATATTTAACTGCTGACTGCTGAACCAAAACCAAACTAAAAGAAAAAATAAAAAAGGAACATAACTGCATTTTCTTTCTCCAATATGTTACAGAAAAAACATTGCCCTTTGACTGTCCCGTAAGTTATATATTGCAGATCTCAGCTACTACAAAAGATTTAGTTCTCCATGTGCCTCCCGATGACTCAAGGAGGCTCACACCTGTGTGGGTAAATTCATGAAATACTGTGAAACAGCCAGGCTCCGTAAGGAAAGTGTGTTACAACGGGAAGTCAGTGAGCAAGGGTAGACCTCCGCTAGCCACATCACCTAATGCTCACGCTACCACGGGAACACTCCACGTGTTACAAAGCCCAACCATTTCCAGCACCATATGAGAAAATTACAACAGTCCCTAAAGTATTTAAAAAAAAATCCCAAAAGGTTATGGCCTTTGCTGTTTGACCATAATGCTCGCTGTTTCCATGTACAAGTTGATTTGATTCTCCCCTTCCACTGACAGTGAAGTTGTAACCGCGCTGGGTTGAGGATGCGTCCATGTTACAGAGTTGAGAAGGGGTCAGGTGGTCTGTCTGGTGGATGGTGGGACGCTGCGACTTTTATCCCAGGTACCAGGACTGGAAGACAAAAGGAAGAAAGTGATTAGAGGTACAATTTGGAAAGTAACGTATTTTAGAAGTTGCCCTTCCAACCAAGAAATTGGGATCTGTATCAGGAATGAAGGGGAGGAAGGGGGGCGGAATTTTCTGGGGAGGTAGAGGATTGACAAACAGTAGTAAATATTGAGTCACTGAAGCTGATCTTATTCCTCTGAAGTTAAAACTCAATGTCTTCATTGAGGTTTGCCAACATTCTGAATGTGTCTTAAAAATAAAGTATTTGTGTGCCATATATATATGTATATACATATATATATGGCAGTCTACAGGAGGGCACGGAGCTCAATCACTTGGTCACTGAGTCTTCAGTGCCCAGCAGTGCCTGGAGTAGAAGGTTCTCAACAAAAAAGTGTTCAATGAATGGACAATGGGTGAGGGGAGAGGTTTCACGGGCTGATCAAGGTCTATTTTGATGATTTTCACATCTTTTTTTTTTTAATATTCCCTCTTTTTAGTTACTTACATTTTATTTTAATCACCTGGTACTCATCATGACAGGTGCACTCCTTAATCCCCATCACCTATTTCTTCCATTCCTACCCACCTCCCCTCTGGTAACTATCAGTTTATTCTCTAGTTCAGAATCTGTTTCTGGGTTTGTCTCTCTCTTTTCCCCCCCGCTTTGCTTGTTTGCTTTGCTTCTTAAATTCCACACACGAGTGAAATCATATAGTATTTGTCTCTCACTTATTTCACTTAGCATTATACTTTCTAGCTCCATCCATGTCATTGCAAATGGAAGATTTCATTCTTTTTTATGGCTGAATAGTATTTCAGTGTGTGTGTGTGTGTGTGTGTGTGTGTGTGTGTGCACGCATATACACACATTCTTCATCCATTCATCAAGCGATGGACAGTTGGGCTGCTCCTATATTTTGGCTATTGTAAATAATGCTCTATAAACATAGGGGCGCATGTATCCCTTTGACGCAGAGTTTTTGTACATTTTGGGTAAATACCCAGTGGTGCGATAGCTGGATCCCAGGGTAGTTCTAGCACATCTCCTTTTCAATGGGATGTAGGCACTAAAGATGGTATTGTGACATTCTTTTAACAGGTACAGACGGTCAATAGTGATACAAAAATAAGTGGAGGTGAATTAGAAAAAGTGGCATACCAAGAGTCTTGCGTATTT
Source organism: Prionailurus bengalensis (assembly GCF_016509475.1). Lineage (NCBI taxonomy): Eukaryota > Metazoa > Chordata > Mammalia > Carnivora > Felidae > Prionailurus > Prionailurus bengalensis. The sequence goes on along the minus strand of NC_057345.1, from coordinate 50,452,169 downwards.
AGGCAAGTCACAGCACCTCTTTTATACCCCGTCTCCTTATATGTGCATGAGGTAGATTTTATGACACAAAATGCTTTCAGCTCACTATTTCTAAAATAATATTTTCAAAAATGACAGATAACAATCAAGTGATATCAAGACCGCACCCTATTAGCTGCCATGAGGTCCAAATGACAAAAATGAGGCCACTGCATAGCCTGTGTTCATGATTTTGCTCATTCAGCATTTATTTAGAGCCTTCCATATGCCTGCTGGGCCCTGTTACCAGTTACCTTTCCAAAAATCCTCAGGTGATGAGCTTTGGACAACAGTCCAGTGATACATCACTTTATATGTTAGAGTTTCTTTCTCTGTTGCCTACACAAAGTGACCAGTTATGGTCTAATATCAGAGTCAGTTTCTCAAGTGAAATAGAGAAGCACGTGGCTTTCGCCAACTTTTCTCTGGTGATACCCTGCCAAGTTCACCATATTCATCATCATTCACAGCAAAATCATCAACCTTCAGCAACAGTGAATGCCTGTGAAAATCACTGAGTTGGCACTCTCAGAAAGGGGGTACATTTGAGTTGATTCAGTCCAATGAAGGTTCATCGGTGCCCAGGAGATTCAATTAGGTGAATTAAGGACTCTGATACCTGGGATAAATGGCAAAGTGATAGCTACATGGAGGTGGGTATGAGATTTCCTGGTCACACTAGCTACCTTTGATTTCCAGAGGACTTGAAACACCTAAGCCTAAACCGTAAAACGACTCATCCTGGGTACTTTTCGATGTTCTTCTTTGACCACATGCTTTGAGGGAACACAATATAGCCTCTTGTGTCCCGAAAGGAAATCATCCTGGCAAATACACGGCCTAAATCCAACTGGACAAAAGGAAGAAGAGGGGGGAAGAGAAGAGAGGGCAGGCGAGCCCCCAAACCGTATTTTTAGTAGGCCTCTCCTACTCACGCTGATGGACTCACGCTGCAGCTGCATTCTCTCGTCAACAAAACAGTCTCAAAGTTTGGGTGCGTCAAATCACGCTTACAGATTTTCTGCTCTCACACTTTCTAAGTCAGTTGTGAAATCCCAGCCTTCTTCAATCTGACACTGCATAGTAGCTCTTGAAGCAAACAACGGGGACCCAGGGAGTCAGCAGGGGGAGCAGTTTTCCATACCACGGTTTCTGGACACAACCTCAGAGTGCTACAAAAATCTGCAATGCCTCTGCACTTCTCTTAAAAAGCAAAGCAAAAAAAAAAAAAAAAAAAAGTTTCTTCACACATCTTACTATTCAGTGTGTGCCTTGCCGACAAGGTTACCCCAGAGCAGCTCTGTAATCCTTCACTGAAATAGGCTTTATTGATTGCTCTGGTCTATTGTTCTCTTTTCAAGTCCCCCAAGTTCAAGTTCATCCTGGTGTTACATCATGTCTGGTTGCTAAGAGCAACCAGACAGACCCAGACGTGACTATCATTAGCAAGAAACCCTCCGTTCTCCTCCCACCAACCTTCCAGTGGCTCTGACGTAGCAGGCCCACTGCAAACACATTGAAGTATTTATTCTGCCTAATTTATGACCTACACAGTAAGCAAGACCCCCACTCCAAAAACCAACACTGTTGTATATTTAATTAATCTGTCTTTCTCTGGCACTTGGGAAAGTTAGACAAAGGACTAATTATTGTGTTTCACTCTCCATACTTTTCTTTGGTGGGGGTGTGTGTGTGTGTGAATATTTGCATGGGAAAGAAAACTACAAGGCCTAGCATTGCCCCCCCCCCCACTTTTTCTTTTTGCCCTATTGACATTTCATGAAATACTTTAGCTGCTTAAGGGAATTAGAAAAAAAAATGTGATGTGAATGTTACTCCTTCTGAGTTGGTATTCAGTAACACAAATCAACTCATGACATGTTTAAATTTAAATGCTAACCACACACTCTCAGAGTTACTTTAAAGGTTAGTTTTTAATCAATAGAAGTTGCTGACTCCGGGTTTTTGAGCTGCGCACTGCAGCTCTTGGGCTTTTGTCTAACGTTAGAGCTTTCAAACTTTTTTTTTTTCCTTGAGATGATTTTAGCAATGATTTTCAGACACAGAAGGCTATTGTGCTCTGACCAGCAACATGTCAATAGAGAAGCGAGTTGCCCTGTGGTGTGGTGTCAATATGACTCCTGAAGACATGGGTTGGGGGTCTTTAATAACCCGTGAAAAAAACTTAATTAACCCTTTCAGGCCCAAACCAAAACCTATTCTTAAACTTTTTCACTCCTGTAATTTGACCATTAGTACTTATTTCAACATCACACTAATCTTCATGACAATGAACCCAGCTACTTGACCAAGGCTTTCCCCAAATGGGAAGTCAATCCTTTAGGGGAGCCATACAGGGAATTTGTTTTTCGTTATTTTTTTTTTTTTTGGTTTTTGAAGTTCTTTTTGGGCGGGGGGGTGGGGGCGGAAATGAGGTCTCTTTGATTAAATCATTCCTTTGCAGAGATAGCAGATAAACAGTTATAATCATAATCAAAAAACGTATCCATTTCACTGAATTATTTTCTCATGATCTGTTTGTAACTGAGACATTCCTAATTCCTTTATGGGGAATGTTATAGCTGCACATGTATAAGCCGCTTGATTTTTAGAGACTTCCATGAACTACTACTAACATCAAATGGACAAGATAGTGTGTGGAAAAGCCTGCTTTTCTCTTCTTGTGATATTTTGTTAGCAAATCTATTATGCAAGCAGTGCCAGTTTCAAAATATCACTTGAAGAATGACTCTGCGCATTTTCTTCTTGGGTCGTACAAGCAAAATATAAAAAACAGTCTGAGGTTGTTAAATTGTTGGGGTTGGGTAGCAAAAAATCACCAGGAAAATGGTGCCACCCTAAACAAAGTTCATTGATGGAGAGTCAAAAAATGGTCTTCAGATATGTACTGATGCAAGCTTATATTTTATATGGTTTCTGCCTTCATACTTTATATGCCCTTAATCTAACCTACTGTATCCAGATGGACTACAAAGGAATCTGTCCCTTATCTGCAGCGAGTTCCAATATTACAATATAGGATGATGTTATCTTGATACATTTACATTAAGGAAGTAAACACAGAGCTTTGATCTATTTTTTCCTCAGGGACTTTCAGCTCCAGTTGTTTTGGAGGTCCGTAAATCCACAACTCCCACAGAGGCGCTAGTTAAGTAAAATTACCCTGCTACACTCACAATTTCTACAGTTTGGGATGTGCTGGGGGGGGGGGGGCGAAATGGCGGGGGAGGGTAATTGTCCTCTCTCAGTGTTCAAGGTGAAACATCAAAAGAAACCTGCAGTCCAGGACCGGAGCTCAGCTTTCCTTTTCTCCAGTCAAATGAAGAAGTAATCTCATCAGGTTGGAAAGTGCTGACTAAGGATTTAATAAAGTGCCTGCAGATGTGGCGTCTCTAAGGTATTCAACTCATGTAATGCAAAACAGCTCCACGCTGAATGTGCTTATAAAATTTCATTTAACCATTGCAGCGCGAAAAAAAAAATTTTTTTTTTCAGCGTTCTCTAAGGAGTTTTATCACACTTCCCGCCCCTTAATTTACAGCTCCATGAAAGTTGGAATCCCATTCTGCTGGGATTCTGGAATACTCACAGTAGTCAGGTTTTATGAGCCATAAACAATATCTATCCGGCTGCATCCTAAACAGGAAGGCTGAAATAGCAGTTGGCACCCTCTGGCAGTGCCAGGCTCTCTCCTTCCTTATGCCCCACAGGGAGCAATTAGGAAACTCCTCCAAACTTTGGTCATGAGGTGGCCCGAGACATGGTTGAAGAAGACTCAACTCCTTAGTGAACGACACACATTCTAATGTGAATAACAACTTTTTTTTAAAGGCCTTTTATAGACTCTTCTCACTAAGAAGGCAGGATGTATATCTTAACAACAAAAGGAAATACAAGTCTCTTTGAGATAGCTAATATTTTACTTTAACCAAAAAAAAAAAAAACCCAACAAAAAAAGGGAGGGTGCAGGGGGTGTGGATGGGGAGGGTGGAACAGACTGTGACGCAGCAGAATCTGTTTTTCAAATTAAAAAGTTAAACAAAAGGCCTCAAGGGCAAAGTTGAACACTGCGGAAGGAGGCTGTTAATGTGGAATCCAGAACTGGGTGTGACGCCTCGTTTTCTTCTCCACACAAGGTGGGTTATTTAAGGACATTCACACACATAAAAAGGAGACATGCAGATACAGGGGGGCCTCTGTCCCCACCCCGCGGGCAGGCCCGCCTGTTCATCAGCCCCAAAGAGGACACTACCAACCAGGACCACATGAGTTGTGGTCACCATTTTTACTCTTCTCTTGAGGAAGTGCTGTATCTCTGTGGGGTCACACTCATCCAGTTAGTCATTTTTGGCTTCCTGCTCTTGTTTGGAGGAGCAAAAAGCCCAAGGTTTAGCCCAAATGAGTTGCCCTTGGCAAATCAGCCAAAAGCCCCATAGCTCCCCCGCCCCCTTTCAAGACAACAGAAATGGACCACCTTCTGAGTTTCTCACATCAGTAGACACCATTTTGGAGCACTTCTTCCCTCAATCCACAAGCACTAGGGGCCTAATGTGTGCTCGGTGCTATGTATACTAGGCTCTGGGGGGAGACTCCTTGAGTCGTTGTACAAAGAAGGCACTGAATTGCAGCCTTCTATAGCTTTCATTGCTGTTCTCACAGTAGGATCTTTATCAACTTAATATCAACGGATGAGGCTGAGCATCCAATGTCCCAGGGACCCAGGATTGAGTCCTACTTTTTCCCTTAACTAGCTGTGGGATTTGAAGTAAGCTGGTCTCTGTCCTCGGGCCCCCAGAGGGTTGCTGTGAGGGCCATTCTGCATTACAGGAGAGGAAGGCAGATTTTCACACTGGTTTCTTCTGAAAAAGGTGCCATGCTGTACACAGGTGTCAGTTATTGGTATCGCCAGCCATGGGCTTTGATCCCTGCCGTCATTTTTCTTGTCTGATTTTGTTAATTAAAGAAAACCTGTTTTCAATAACGCTAAACCAAGACTTGTTTATTGTACAGGAAACTGTTAAAACATTAATGGGCCATGATTGGCCCCACTTACCTTTGTGGCCTTATCTTTTCGCTGCTTGTACTCAACACTTGTGCTGTGTTAAACTTCTTCCAGATCCCCCAAAGCCAAATGCTTTCTCCCTGCTGGGCCTTGGCACGGGCTGTCCCCCTCTCCTTGGCTTGGCTAACACTTGCTAGCTCTTGCGTTCTCAGATTAGCATCCCTTCTTCCAAGGGGTCTTTCTCGAGGCCTTTCGTCCCGGGGTTTACCTCTGTCATAGTCACTGAGCTTTAATTACCTGTTTTCTCCCCAAGAAAGTGGATACATTCTTGAGTGCGGCATCCCCAGTGTCTTGCCCAGTGGCTGGCACAGAGTAGGCACTTACTAAATACTGTCAAGGAAAGAAGGAAGGAAGGAAGGAAAGAAGGAAGGAAAGAAGGAAGGAAGGAAGGAAGGAAGGAAGGAAGGAAGGAAGGAAGGAAGGGGCGAGCTATCTTAGAGGTTCTGGAAGCCTGGTATCAGTTACCCCAACAGGGCATTTAGATGGATGACTTCTAGCATGGCTGTGCCATATCCGTGCTCACGTCACATGGCCATGCCTCCCCAAATGACAGGCGCTCTCCCGAGAGAGAGGAACAGGTCTCCACACGCCGCCCCAGGCAGTTCTGACTAAAGAGCTGCTGCAGTGGGACCAACTGTGGCCAACTGCGTCAGTAGCATGTGCAATAGTTTTGTAACATGGACTGCTGCCTACTTACTACAAGCACAGAGGAGTTGTCCAAACCACCGCTCCCTGGAGAGTGACCGTGCTGCTCCCGGCCAAGACCTCTGTTTGGTTCAAACCTCAAGATGGGAAAACACTAATCTTTTTACCCAATGAGCCATCCGGCACCTCCAAACCTTGAGAGTACGTACACAATCCAGTTATTCCGACCGTTGTTCCAAAGTCTAACTCTTTCGCTGTATTCCAACTTGCCCTAGTGTTTGCCTCACCATCAAGTAATGTTTTTTGTTTTTGTTTTTGCCCCCCCCCCCCCTTTACATTTTCATCTGAGGAATCTTTTACCTCACGAAACCAGAGACTTCTGAATTAACAGCGGCACTCGGGCCCACTCACATTTGCTCTGCGGACTTCCTGGAGGGCTGTCCGCATTGCGGTAGAGCTGGGGCCCTGGAGGCCGAGTTAGCAGAACCTCATCATTTAACTAGTATGCACCATTATGTACTAGTTAAATCATCTTAGGCGAGTTAGCATTCCCCAATCTTGGTTTTAGACTCCATGAAATGGAGATAACAACTTTATCAGTTTTTATGGGGATTAGATGAGCTAATGCCTGGACAGAGGCAAGCACAGAAAACCAGAACGCCAGGGTAACTGGATTCTCTAACTGTAGCATGTGGACAGGCCCTAAGGTCCACGTGAGACGCAAGGAGGACCGGTTCCCTTGGAAAGTCATGGCCCGACAAGGCGTTTTTCTCTCATTTAATGATATAATTTCTTAGTTAAAAGTAGCAGCTGCATCAGTTCCATTTCCCCAGTTGCAAGAGAAAGTTCTTGAGAAAATAAAAATCTGTCTTTAATTGCGGTATTAAAATCAGAACAGCGAAACCAACCACACAAAAGGAATTGGCTCAAGTTTATGAAAGGCATTTGGGCCCTTGCCTTGCAAGGCTCAACTGCACGCCTTGGAAGTTGGGGGTGAGCGGGGGAGAGGGGAGGCGGGGAGGGAGGGAGTAGTCAGGCAACCAAGAGGGACAGAAACAATCCTATTTTGGTTTTTGTTAGCGAACGGCATACTACATAGATCAGAGACTTCTTATAAAATACAAACCCCCACTGTACACAAAGCACAGGAAAATGTGAGGAAAAAAGGGAAAAACTAAAAGCAGCTTAGGGTGTGTTAACGCTGCTATTCTGTCAGCTTAAAGAGTATTTTATGCTTGATCAACAGCTCTTTTTTATTGTGCTTTTCTTTCATTCATTCAAGACATCAAAGCCGGGCACCACCAGTGTACCTGCCTTCTGGAGCCGCTTGTGAGGGGGTTCTAATGAAGCACGACTCTGGGAGCCGGAGACCCCCGTGGACACGGCAGTTCAAAGGGAATATTTCAACAATGATTACATTTTGTAAATCTTTTTATGAAAGAGACAGCTTATTTCCTGCTTTTTCATGAAAAATAGATTCTATCCATTAAAGTGAGCCCGCGCCACGGAAGCTGCTTGAGATCTGAGGTGCAGCGTGGAGATTAAGGGGACAACGACCCGATGAAATCGTCCAGAGTTCCTATCTGTTTGGCTGGGTTAGCACCGCCGGATTTTCTGGGTGGAGCCCAGACAGTGCCCGGATGGATGGCTCTGCCTCGGAAACGCAGTGACAAGGGCGCTTCACAGTTTATTTTCAGGAGGGCCTGGTGTTTACTGTTTGTTCTTTTCTCTTTTTTCTTTCCTTCCTTCCTTCCTTCCTTCCTTCCTTCCTTCCTTCCTTCCTTCCTCTTTCTTTCTTTCTTTCTTTCTTTCTTTCTTTCTTTCTTTCTTTCTTTCTTTCTCTTTTCTTCCTTCCTTCCTTCCTCTTTCTTTCTCTTTTTCTTTCTTTCTTTCTTTCTTTCTTTCTTTCTTTCTTTCTTTCTTTCTTTCTCTCCTTCCTTCCTTCCTTCCATTCTTTCATTCTTTCTTTCGTTTTTTGAGTCTACGAAGTCCAACCCAAATATCAGAAAGCATTAAGGCAAGCTCTTTTACCGCACAGAGGAAAGATGAAAGATTTTAGTTACAGATTCATTAAACGTTGTGTTTTAATGCCCTGAAATGGGACAAACCCTTTTGCATGTGGGAAGTTTGCCATTAAAAAACTGGCTCTGGTTTGAAGATACAATACAGGCTTTATGATTGGCTAATGTCTGCCCCAAAGGCAAAAATAGAGAAGGCAAGCTACCCTTTCGTGATTTTTGATTTTCAGTTTTAAGATCATCTTTCCTCTAGTCTTTTTTTCCCTTTTTTTCTTTTCTTTTCTTCTTCTTTTTTTTATTTTTTGTTTTTTGGTGGCAGAGAGAGTTGAGTACAGTAGGGATGGCAGAGAGAATATGATTTCCTAGGGAGCTATGAAATGAAAAAAATGTATGTTTTCTACACATCAGATTCCAACTTTAATTAAATGCCTGTTGTCTAACAAGCACAGACAGTCACACTTGGGGCTGGCCCAATGGTGGCCGGGGGAGGTAACCTTTCTTGTTTAAAAAGAGAGGCGTGGGAGTGGAGGTCAGAGCTCAGCAGAGCGTGGCCACATTGTAATAATCATTCCACCCAGTGCTTCTCTGCTCCTGCTCTTCCCCCAGAGCGGAAAAGACCTTCCCAAACACCGCTCAGGTTCACGGCGCATCTATCATGTAGATTTGGTGTTGGGATTGTGCAGGTAGAGAAAGTCTGGAAAGGGGAAAAATAACATTAAAGCGAAAAGTAGTCCAGTTATTACAAAAATTCTCGCAGAGCTATCCTGCAATAGGATGACAGAGGATCTGGTTCTTTGCCAGGAACGAATTCCCAAACTAACCTTTTCAGCCAAGAAGCCCCTTTTAGGCACTGGATGGCATCTGCCACCTTTGCACCTTTCCACCCCAGCTGGCACCAACTGCGAAGGCCCAGAGCACAGGTCTTTGCTTCCTACCCCTTTTAAGCGCCCTCCCTTCACGGTCCAGGCTCCTTCCTCCCGTCCTTTCCAGCCCCGTTTCCGGCCCCCTTCCCACCCCTCCAGCCAGTCTCTTTCTCTCCCTCTCCACCTGGGTTTGAGCCCCCCACAGGAATGAGGGCAGACCCCTCCTCTCCCAAAGTCCACACAAACCAACAGTCCTTCCTACTCCATTCACTGGATTAAGAAAGGCCTCGAAGAAGAGCTCAGTCAGCTGCAACCACGACCACCCCGCCTGGCAGCTGGAGTGGAGGGCTTCTGGAGTGAGCCAAAGAAACGAGGCTCAGAAGCAGATTTGGGACAGAAGGTGGAGGAGGCTGGGGCATCTTAGTTCTCTCATTCACGAGGAAAGAGGGGCTGGGGAGATACACCTCCTCACTCACGGGACTGTGAATCGGGAACCCCCCCACTCCAGTCGCTGGTTGCCCTGGGACTTAGGCACACAAGGAGGCCGCTCTGATCGTACTCACAAAAATCCCATTCCTAAACTTTCTTTACCTTCCAGGAACGCCTGCGTTTCGATTTCACTAGTTCCAGGACTTATCTTTTCCTCGTTCACAGTGTGGATGGGATGCTGGGGTAAAACTGCTCATGTCCCTCATTGAGGCTGGAGTGAGCTTGGCCATGGAAAATGCCAGAGACTTAACTTCTAGTTTTTGTGACTTAGGGGGTCCAACTTAACTTATCTGCAAAACAGGCCTGGGTATACCAGTTATCTCAGCATTTGGGGCAGGAAATAACAAACATAAAAAGACAAAACTTTGAAATACTGGCCTAAATGACTTTGAAATGCCGGCCCCAAGCTCAAGCAGCGTCATCACGGGAGGCGTTGCTGGGATCTGGATGGCATGGGGTGGGGTCAAGGCTTCCTCTGAGCCAACTACCCTCCATGGAAATGGAATGGTTTCCCCGAGCCCAGTCAAAGCTCCATGTGGTATCCCCGAAAGCACACACCAGAGATCAGTGAATAATGCTTTCCTCCTCCTTCTGAAAATGTGGTGGGATTTAGGGTTTTATGGCAACACAACTTGTCTTTGTTAAGACGTGACTTGCAAAACAAACCCACATGGGGAGTTGGCAGTTTCAAATGACAGTACTTTTTTTTTTTTAATGCTGAAACAGCAAATGCTTTTTATGTTCAGATTTATTTCCTTCTAAATTTGTAGATTAAATTTACAACTGAGCAATATTCATTACTACAAACAATTCGATTCTTCCTGACTATTTCTCAGGGAGGTGAGTGGGAAGCCTCTTGGTGGGGCTGGGGTGGGAGGGGGGGTTGTTGAACAAAGTCCCACAACGTTAACACTCTGTGTGAAGGGTCTTTTCAATGGCTTGGACATAGACATGATATATATGACTGGCAGTGCTACCTGGCTTCCCTGTCAGGAGTCTATGCTTCTTAGAGAGAGGTAATATTACACTAACATAGAAAAGTTGGATTCATTTTTATCTTTTTAGTCATGACTTTAGAGAGGGTGGAGATCTCCCAAGCAAAGTTTACTGAAGACAGATTTAAGCATGTGTTTATACAATCAAGCCATGGAAACAAAATCACCTACTTTGTGTTCAGATAAATTCTACCTGGTAGGGCTCGTCCAGTAACTGACACTCAGGAACAAACCCACAACTTATGCACACAGTGCTGATCAAGAACAGCTATACATTCCACTATCATTTTATTAAATTTTAATGAAACCAATTACACATTGGACTGTTCTATGTTCATTGGCTTTTTTTTTTTTTTAACATGTATTTATTATTGAGAGACAGAGAGACACAGAGCGTGAGCAGGGGAGGGGCAGAGAGAGGGGGAAACACAGAATCCGAAGCAGACTCCAGGCTCTGAGCTGTCAGCACAGAGCCCAATGCGGGGCTTGAACTCACAAACTGTGAGCCGAAGTCGGTCACCCAACCAACTGAGCCACCTAGGCGCTCCTGTGTTCATTGGCTCTCTAAATATCCTTTTTTTTTTCTTGCTAAATCACTATACAGATAGGAGATCCTATCGTTCATTTTGCATGAATGGTGGTAGTTTCAAGGGATACCTACTAACTTTTGCTGGATTCTGCAATCACAAAAATCTTGCAGCTAATACCACATTAGCTACCTTAAAGGCACTGAGTTAAAAAAATAGAAGATTTTTCTTTCTTTTAGAGAAGTGAATTGTCTGAGCTAAAATATGGCTTCCCGTTGTACTCCATCAGCCTCTCGGTGTTGTTCTTCAGGAACACGTTTATGAGTTCAAGTTCAGGTTTGAACTAAATAAAACACTCCTCAGGAGTTTATAAGTGAGCTTCATTTACATGTGCTCCCTCTGAGCTCTGCCAGCCTCAGTGCACCAGTTTCCAAGGCTTGGTGAAGGAATGTTTTACAGTTGGAATCTGTACTGCTTTCTCAGGCATTTCAGACTCTGAGACTGGGCAGCACAGCGTTAGTGAGTATTAAAAGTTTCCTCAGATCTGTTATAAAGTCAAAGAAAGAGAGAAAGAAAGACAACAAGACAGGGGCCGGGAGAACTAACTGTATCCTCTTAATTTCCTCTATAAGGCTTTCAAGTTAACGTTCCAGTTAAAAACTAAGTAACAGATTCTAGATGTATGTTCTAGAATTCCATAGCCATGGCTTCGAATTTCTTGGCGATCATTTTCAGCATTCTCAATGCATGTGTATTCCCTTCAAATATAAAAACTAGGGTTTGCTTAAACTGTTTTTCTGCCTTGAAAATGAAGATAAAGAGTGTTATGAAGATAAATGTGCCAGCCCAGAAGGGGCTTTTCAGGTCAAAAAGATCTCGGGGATTTTTCAGGCAATAAAGGTACACTAGAGAGGAAGAAATAGCTCTTTTGGGTTTGGAACCAGGAGGAGTTGAAGTGGGGATTCTAAATGCTATCATATGGAACCGACCTGGAGAGAGCTGACTTCGTGACTCAGTGGAGTCAAGGTTAGGTCCAGGAGTTCAGAGAAAGCAGCCATGGTCTTCATGGGCAGAAATGAAAAGAGAACCAGAGAAACAGCACCATGGACTCTGCCACTCAACTTCTCTCTGAATTTATCTAGCAAGAAAGTAGGTATAGGAGTAATACACCAATGATGCAGGGCCTCAGGGTTACTTTACAGCATCTCTTTACACTGGGATGCTTCTTTCTTGACCGGTGAGCACATCCAGTGTCACTGCAGGTCCTGGTGTCTCCAGCTTCAGCAGCTGCCTCCCTGCAGAGTGGTACGTGAGGAGTCAAATAGTTCAAGGGTGAGCACTGCCGGGGGGAGGTGGTGGTTAGAGAAGAATCTACCTGGCTGAGGGGGCATGGCCTAAGAGTCCACGATGAGTCTGTGTCTCAGTTTGTGCCTTGTGAAAAAAAGAATTAAGACCACCTTCCTGGCATGTGGTTGTGAGAATAAAATGAAATAATATATGAAAGTGCTGTGTGTCTTAACTAGACTATGCAGAACCGATGCTTTTTTTTTTTTTTTATGGCATTCTTTCCTGACATGGGGAAGACAGAAACCTCATCTTTATATGCCAGGCCTCTGCTCCGCTTGGCCTAGTACAATGATGGGTAGTTGTTTTTCTTGAATAAATATGGTAATAGCATGAGTGTGCTAGCCATATACTCTCTTCCCTTAATCTCCTGAACTTAGACTAGGTCGAATGCTGAGAAACATTAAGGATTTTCTAAAACCACATTAAATGTGAGTAAGCTTCTAAGTAAAACTCTTTGCTATGAAAATAAGAAGTTTCTTCTTTTGGATAAGCACATGAATGAAAGTGGAATCATGTAGATGATAGTCTGAAGAAATGGATGGTAAAAGTAGTGTCCTTTCGGGCGGCAGTTTACTTATGGTGACTGAGTGGAACCTGGGCTTACAACCTTGAGAGTTTTTTCAGACGTTGGCCAGGAAAGGACTGGCCAATTTGCAGAAAGATGATAATTTGCATCTGAGACAGTCTCCACTAATCTCATCGGTCAGTCAACCACAGATTACTGAGAATCATGCTCTTTCTTTTGCCTAGTTTTTTGTTTCTTTTTCCTTTTTTATAAGTGTCTAATTTTGACTCACTCTACACTGCCCTTTGCATTCTGCTGTTCAAGGTCTCTATAGGAAACAAATTAAGCACAATTGCTAACATCACTGTGTGCGTGTTTTTTGTTGTTGTTTTTTTTTAAGTTACTCTGGCAACATGGTGGATGGGAGGAATTTTAAACTCAAGATGGTGTGCAGATTTTCCTGAGGATTTAATTTACCAATGTGAACCTTAATTGTTTTGAAGATAAAATAATTTGATAGTTGACTTGATAGTTCAAAAGGCTGTACATTCATTAGTGTGTCTGTAGGTGGATGCAAAGGTAATGTTTTTGAATGGATGATGAATCCATGTTTTGATGCATATCCAATGCTTTGAATGGACGCTGGTAAAGGAGTAGCCTTATTCTTCTACAGTTTTCTTTAAGAAACAGAGAGCAAGCTGCAGTTCTTGGTCTACAAAGGTCATTGTGATGCAAGGCCCAGGGGAAGAGCCAGGCGGAACAGCCTTCCTGGAAGATGGTGGGGGTTGGGAAAGGGGAAGAGTGATGTGTTTAGGAGGGTGGGGTGAAGAGAACCTGGTACATCTTTAGACTTCAACAGGAAAAAATATTTGGGAAGAGGCCAACTGTGAGATACAGCATGGCCCTCGCTGGATGGTAATGATGTAACAAATAGCAACATTCAGAGCTATCCAGATACCAGAGAGAACAACTGGCAGATATTAAAATCATTATAAGATGTGAAATTATACCTCTCACTGCTTCATTATCTCTATATTTCATAATATTTGTCTAGAAAGGCACACAAAGCCTATCAGGTTAAATTAATCCTAATGATCAATTTTACTTTTATTCTAATTAAACAATTTCAATTTAATTAATGCGAGCACAGAAATTAGTCAAAATTACAAATGTAAATGTTGAACTTTAAATCAAAGGTCCTCCCTACTCTGCCTCCCGCGGAAGCACTTTAAAGTGTTTGCCTGTGAAGGTAGATGGGAATTTTAACCTTTGTCTATACTGTGAAGGACAAAAGTTAGAAAAATGTGCAAGCAAAAGCAATCCAGGAGCACAGACAGAAATGCAGGTTTAATGCCCACCCACCCGCACCCACGTACGCACAACACACACACACATGGCCGTCTATGAAGACACATTCCGTGAGGTAGACTTTTGAACCGCGTGCTTTTGTTCCTGAGGATTCCAACACACTTGGGTCAGTTTAATGGATATTGGGCTTTTATAAAACACCTTTGTAAAAGAGGAACCATGTACCCATTTCCTAAGGCACATGTTAAACTACCAGTCCCTTTTCTCCCTGGTGTCAGATACCCTGCATCTCAGTTCCACTTTGCCTCTGATTGGCCACGTGCCCTTGGAAGTATTTCCACCTCCCTGGGCTTTGGGTCTCTTATTTGGAGGTGCCGTTTGATCACAATGATACACACTTTATTCCAAAATGCACTTAAAGTTGTATCTGGAAAATGAGGGCATCTAGAGTAGATCATCTTTAAGAAAATTACCAGCTTCCATATGCTATATTTCTATGACTTCGAAAGATACTGGCATCTTAAAACGGATTTGAAAATGGTATGGGGTATAGGTGTCTGAGTCATTCTCTCAAGATATTCAAATAACTTTTCTTCTTGCTTAATAAAAACCCAAAGTGGATGGAGCCCAGACTTCTAAAAATGTGAGGTTTCAAGGAAATGATGTGACAAATGAATTTTTTTTTCCTGAGAAGAAAAAAAAAAGGCAGACAGGGTAGCAGCACATGCAAAAATGTGAAATAGAAAAGTTACACATGATAAAAGAAATGCATTTCATGTTTTGTATTTAAAACTTTCTGTTCTGGTGAAGCATACTTAATAACGGGTCTGCAATGTCACAGATTCTCGGTCTTAGAAGAGTGTTATATGCAGCATAAGATTCTATGTTGTCACTCTTATATCCATAAAATAGCCACAACTTCTTTTCCCACAGGGAAGCCTTCATACATGATCTTCCATCCTGACTTGTTCACAACTGCATATGCGAATTATTTGATAGCAATCAATCCACTATCACTGTTCAGGGACATTATAGGAGAACAGCAGAGTAATTTAACAATATAGTTGATTAGTGTAATAATTATCATTAAATGTAGTAATGATAGTGGGATTCCCCTTACCTTGGTTAATGACCATGGACAATTCATTTCTTGACTGCCAGTGGTAGAAATGGTTTTTGAAATATTAACTTCTGCCCCATGGGAATGACACTTAGCCCACCACATTTAATTTTTGACCTTCACTGAACAGCATGATCCTAATCCCTTGATTTTATAATCTTAACTAGGAAACATTAAAATATGGATTGACTCCAGTTGGCAGGAATCTTTATGTTCTTTTCACTAAAAAAGCTATAAATCCAATGGTTGACCTTTTATTTCCAGGTCACAAATGACACCCACTCACTTTTGTCCATTCACCTAGGATTTATGTTAGGGTCTACAGGTATAAGCCATGAAAGTTGAACTTTAATGAAATGTCTTTCAAAGATGTGCACTTAGCCAAAAATTTTCCCACAAAAAATCAGCAGATAGCCTTTAAAAAATAGCTATTATATCTTCAGGTTTATGGTTGGCCTCAACCAGCTCTATTTTTCACTTGCAGTAAGTTTCCTCTCGTACTATTATTTTTGTGAGGGTAAAAATTAGGCGTGTGTTTGGGATGATAATAGTACTTTAGTTCCCAATTTGGATTTCTAAACTGAAAGATTTCTGAAATGTTCTCTTTTGCCATCACAGTAATTCATCTATCTCCAGCTGAAAAATGTTCCCTGTCCTTTTTCAACAAAATCAATTGTATTGATGGGAGGCGTTCTGTGTTGTCAATCAGGGAAATGTGAGTTGATGGGACCCCAAAGCAGCGAGATAAGGGAAGGAATACCAAACCTGCTCAGGTCCACACCATCTGAATGAGATCAATGCTTTCCCATAATACTCTTCCTGTCATGTAGCACCCTAACTGTCACAATTAATAATGTAGAAGGGGCTGATTAATTTAAGTAAAGTGCTCTCTGCTGTGTAAACACATAAAGATCTATGAGGCAAAAAAGAAAAAAGAAAGAAAGAAAAGGAAAAAAAGAAAAAAAAGAAAAAAAGCAAAGGGGGGCAGGAAAGAACAAAATGTCATTTTATTTTTCATGTGGATGTGTTCTCACTTTCCATTCTTCTCTTGTAACAATTACTGTACCAGCCACTCTGACAGAGTCAATAAATTGATCTGGGTCTTATGCAGCAGCAAAGCAGACTGATCTGATACACCATTATCTGCAGGGGAGAGTGGAGGTAGGGGGTTGGGGTGTGCTTGGGTGGCAGAGGGCAAGGGGGAGAAGTCAGCAAAGGCAAGTCAGCGTTGTTCTGGATAGGTAATCAGTGCTCTATGTGGAGTTTCTGGAAGACATAAATGCATACACGGTGTGCCTGCGTGCATGTGCGTGTGCATGTGTGTGTGCGTGCATGTGCGTGTTGAGAAGGGACAGAAAAAGAAGCCTTCAACTTGGCTAAAGGATGCAGCCTAAGTAATACCGTATGCACGACTTATTTAGGTCCCTGCGGTATTTCAGTCACTCACACGGATCTGCAATTCAATGAGGATCACCACCCCATTAGAACTAATCATGTCAGCTGTGTATCTGACAAAATAAACATTCAGAAACTGTGCTCCTAGGTTCATAACTTGTTTTTGCACTGGGATTTTTTTTTTCTTCTCTCCCTCATCCAGCATAAAGTTTAATAGTTTTTTAATATGAAATTATAACATACAAAGAAACTCTCCGTATGCATTCCTCCGCGTAGTTTGCCTCCCAACCAGAAACTGCAGCTGTTAGCTGAGCTTTAACTTGCTCCTTGGGAGTATGCTAAGTATGTTCTTAATAAGTAAATATCATTCCACTAGCTAATGAGAGAATTAATGGCACAACTTATGGAAAACGGACGTAGAAGGATGGGGCAGGGGGAGAAGAAACTCAGCTTAGAGGGAAAATGACCAGATTACCTCTGGGAGTTTTGCCATATTAACATTTCTGGGTTTCTACTGGCAATCACAGGTCCCGGGTCCTAAAGATGAATGAGATGCATCCTGCCTGACCTCTGGTGCTGAGAGAGGTTCAGTTCTAAGGGGGGAATATGCAGCAACAGCACATATCAGCTTTCTGTGTGCCAGGGGGGTACTGGGGGGGTCTTACAATCTAACCATATTGAATCTTCATAAAACTCTAAGTGGAATGCAGGAAGCAATTTCTAATTTTATAAATGTGACATGTAAGGTTCAGAAAGGCTAAAAACTACCCCAAAATCACTATACTAGTCTCAGACTGCTATAACAAAATATCATAAACTGGGTGGCTTTATTTTCTCATGCTTCTGGAGGCTGAGAAGTCCAGCATCAAGGTTCCAGCTGATCTGTACCTGATTTGTACCTGAGGGTCCTCTTTCTGGCTTGCAGATGGCTGCCTTCTCACTGAGCTCTTGGGTGGCAGAAAGAGAGCAAACTCTCTTCTTACACCGGCATTAATCCCATCATGACACCCAACTCTCATCTAAACCTACCTCCCAAAGTCCCCACCTTCAAAAACCATTGCAGTGGGGCCCAGGGTTTCAACCTATGAACTTTGGCAGGGAAGGGGTAGGGGTGGGAGGAAAGGGGGAACGACACAATTCAGCTCAACAGCAGTCACGTCCTGAGATAAATCAATATCAAGTCTGTCTGGCTCCAAAGCTGATGTCTTCTCTACTGTATGATACTGCCCAGGAGAGGAGGGTACCTCCTGATCATGGGTCTTCAAACTACTATGATCTGTAAAATCCTATACCTAATGAGTGTTAAAGCGATCTAGGTTAACGTTTCTTCACATGCAGAGATCCCACTGTGTCCTTCACCTGCTTCCTACCCTCCACAGAATGAAGTCCAGTTGCCTTACCATTGTTTGAAGTTATGTATTTATTCATGACCAGATCCTAACTTCCCAGCCTCATGATTCAACATTCTCTGCCACTTACATGGACAGGTATGCCAAACAGAGTAAAGTTCTCCAAACACACACTACTACTCTTTTGCATGTGCCTGGAATGGAATGTTGTACCTACCAGGTACGTCTGTCTCCTTCAAAACCATGTGTCACCTCCTTTAGAATAGCTTCCACGACTCCCCTGCTTCTCTCCAGAGTTAATTACCTACTCTGTGTACTCCTTACGGATCATACATACTTCAACGTTTTCATTTATCATACTTTACTATAGTTTGTTTACTTCTCTCCCTAGACGTCTGTGAGCAAGGTGTGGAAGGGACTGGACACGCACACACACACACACACGCATCTCAATGGCCCTCTTCAAGCCTAGTGTGGTACCAAGAATATAGTAGGTGCTCAGTAAATTCTGAGGTTTTTTTTTTCCCCCTGTCCCCAAGATTAATCACATGCTCATGAGTGGGAGGAGATAAGCTAGGCATCCAAGTATTTTGACTCCTAGTCTACCAAGATGCACAGGTCCCTACTACAGTCAGTTCCCTTACTAGAATTTTCTATCATACGGTCCTTCCATCTCCCCAGTACCACTCCTTCCCCACCCCCCACCCCCGCCCCATAATGGCCAGGGATCCATGGAAGGGGGATTGTACGTGAGAGAGGCAGGAGCTGTGTGCCATGAGAGCTGGCCTTAAATTTCCCCCAACTACTCAAGGCAACAGGACAGACACATTCACTTGGCCTATCCTGCCTTGGAAGGGAGCACTGAGCACGTTCTACTTCATTAAGGCAGCACTGTGGGGGGCTGAGGTTGCTCTTCAAGTTCATGCCTGGGCTGCAGCTCCGTTATCCCAACACATTCAGACTCCGGGAAGGGAGGGTGTGAGGGCAAGGAACACAGGGCTAGGACAGCCTGTCCTAACCCAGTGTCCCAGCCTCAACACAGGGCTCCAGCTTATCACAGGCTCCTGTGATTCATTAGTTAATGTGTAAAGCATTTGGAAAGTGGAAAGCTAATTAGAAGTGCTAAGTTATTTCATCTCTGCTGTAAAGGAAGCAATGTGAAGCCTAAGGAAAAATTCTCATGCAAATATTTTGGGGAGGCGTGTGCGGTGGAATGTAGCTCAGTGAATAGGCTCCATTGAAAGGCTAGATCTCAAAAAGAGAGGCCACTGATAAAAGAATGTGCCTCCATCCTCAATAAACAAACAGGAAGGTAAACAAGTGGGTGTGAGAAAAGTGGACAGGAAGAATCACTGAGGACTCACTTGAGATCTTTGAAAATCTCACTTTAGACAATAGGCTACCGGCCTTAAGACTGTGTATGTCAGCGGGACCTTCAAGGTCTCAGGCTCATTAGAAAGCCTGGGAAAGCCTGTGTCCAAAAGGAACCCCTCCTAAATGTGAAAGCCTATTTTTTAGAGCTCAGAAACATTTGGTAAAGCAAATTCCTGGGGCATGGGAGTTTTCGCATGCGGCGGCTTTGGGGAAAGGGGGCAAAACCACCTGTATTGCCTTCTCGCCTCACAGTTCATGTAGCGGGGCCAATCAACTCATTTTCCTGTTCTCTGAACTCTGTTGACTCAAGCTCAGCAAAACCAGGCTCTTTTCTTTTGCAAAGGAAGCATCTGGTTCCAAGTCATAAAAGAGAAACCCAGAACCCATTGCTGACTGTTTGATAAGCACCTGGGAGGGCACATGGAGGGCACTGTTTCACAGAGTTCCCTTGCAATTACAAAGGCACATGTCCTCCAACTCAGTCTTTGCAGAATTCTAGTTTACCGGGAGAAAGTTGACCCAGCCCGTGGGAGTTGGTCTGCACAAAACTCCAGTATGTCTGCATGAATCCTGGACTCAGACAGAGGGCTAAAATGACATGATCACTACTCTCTCTCTCTCTCTCTCTCTCTCTCTCTCTCTCTCACACACACACACACACACACACACAGACACTTACACAGTATATATGTTTCTTACACACATGGGGAGCGAGTATAGAGGAAAGGCCCTGTAAAAAGACAAGCATCAAGATACGAAGGGAGTCAAGTGCAACAACAGGAGTTAAAAGCACATGAAACCCAGCAGAGAGTAGGAAAAAGGAATATGTCAAATACTGTTAACGGTTTACCTATTATTGATGGCCCCTTCCTTCTTGGGGCAGTTTTGTTTAGGGAGGACAATGTAACCGGCCCACGGCAACAGATCATGATTTGAGCCGATCAAGATAATTCTGTGCTAGCTTTCCCAGCATTCTGTGCTGCTAAAGATTAAAATGGAATCCAATTTTAGTCAGACCTGAACAGAAATTTGCTAACAGGAAACAGGGGAGGAGTATGGCAGGACCATTGTTTCCCTGATGTAAGAGGAATAGTGGAGAAGGATATGGGCATGATATCTGGAGCTGCAGCAGCCATTCTGCAACCAGAGGCACCAGGCATGAGGATGAATGGACAACATGCTGAGGAGGGTAGAGTAGAATCTCTGAAAGAGCATGGGCTCCCGCTGGCATCATATAGCAGATGAAATAAGGCCAACAACCACTCAGAATTTCACGTCAGGAAAATAACTCTAGTTGGCTTAAGCAACGCTCAAGTGGGTTTTTTTCTAGGAGGTAGAGGGTACTGCCTTCATTTCATAGATGAAGGCATTGAATTTTAAGGGATAATGTCCAAGATCACACCGATGAATGGCATAGCCAGGATGTGAAAATAGGTCTATCCTCCTCTTTAATTCATATTCTTTTCCCCTTTTCCCCCCACAAAGAAATCAGGCCATGAGTACCAAGTATGTTTCCCTTGGTGTCTTGGAACTTCTGCCGATCAGAAGCATCATCATCAAGAGCCATCTAAAGACTGGGAATTTTGACAGCAATTCTGCAACCAAAACTAGGGTTTCCTGGCTTCGTTGCAAGGCTATCATCAAATTCAGACCTCACTCTTCTCAATTCTCTGTACAAATTCTCACCTTCTGTTTTCTAGCTTTCCTCCCACCTCATTTTTTGGCCCCCCTTTTCCCACGATCCCAAGGCCAATTCAACGGATACCAGATTTTTTACCCCTCTTCTTCGGTAAAATCGAATTATTTCCTATGCAGGCTCCCTCTTATCTTACCCTTCTCCGTGGCCACTGATCTCGTTTTAATACTGAGAAGAGGCAAGCGAGGAAGGAGCCAGTATTTATTGAGCACCTATTGTGTGCCAAATCCCAAGTAGGCACCCAATTCTTTCAATAATCATCCATTTGCTGTAACTAAGAAGCTTCCCCACATCTTTCTGGAGCAAGGCAAAAAAGATTAACAAAACACCGCACTAACACACAGAGTTAAAGGTAATGGGATTACAGAAGCATAAGAATGGAGGGAGAAAAGGAGACCAGTACCTAGAACTGATGCCCTTACTCTGTCCAGAAGTGAAGTGTGTGGCTGAGGACATCTCAAAGGTGCTGCTAAATTAAAAACTGAAAGACTGTATAATGGGGTAACAACAATAATGGGTCTACTTAATGCCTACTTAAGTAATAATGCCTACTTAATGGGTTGCTCTTAAGATCAAATGAGAAAATAGTTTGTAACCCAGAAAATACCATTTAAATATGAGTTTAGTTAGGGGCGCCTGTGGCTCAGTCGATTGGGCAACTGACTTCAGCTCAGGTCATGATCTCACGGTTTGTGGATTCGAGCCCCGCGTTGGGCTCTGTGCTGACCGCTCAGAGTCTGGAGCCTGTTTCAGATTCTGTGTCTCCCTCTCTCTCTCTCTGCCTCTCCCCCACTCATGCTCTGTCTCCGTCTCTCTCTCAAAAATGAACGTTAAAAAAAATATATAAAAATGAATTTAGTTATCAACCAAACAATAAAAGCTATCATTTGTTGAACGGTTAGTTGGAATCAAGCATTTACTTTCTCTACACCAACAGAACTAAGACTTAAAACAACCATTAGAGATTATATAATCATCATTCTACAGTTAATAAACCAGACTAGAAAAAACTGAATTACCAAGAAAAAAGAAAAAAAAAAATAACCAAAAAATGAAAACATATACTGCTTCTAACTGAACGAATAAAGTTCTACCCAAGTTCTGAAAAGGAAGCCCACAATCTCAGCTGCTCTGCTATCTGGTCTCTGGGCAGAATCTAGCTGTTCTCATAGATGTGGACCAACATCATTAGTAAAGGTCTTTTTCCCAGACAGGAAGACAGAATGAGCCTAGTCTTATTTTACAGATGCATGAACTAATAGGAAACTGGTCTTCAGAAAGACCAAGTGATGCATCGGTCCTATCCCACAGGACACAATTCCTAGGCTTCTGATTCCTTGATGTAAGAGGATGAGTCAATCTTAGGCCATCTTAACGTTTATTTATTTTTGGGACAGAGAGAGACAGAGCATGAATGGGGGAGGGGCAGAGAGAGAGGGAGACACAGAATCGGAAACAGGCTCCAGGCTCCGAGCCATCAGCCCAGAGCCCGACGCGGGGCTCGAACTCACGGACCGCGAGATCGTGACCTGAGCTGAAGTTGGACGCTTAACCGACTGCGCCACCAATCTTAGGCCATCTTAAAGAGAAAATGGTCAATAACTTTTCACTAACAGTAATTAAGCATGCAGATGGCATTTGGGAAAGAGAAGTTTGAGAGACAAACCGGTTCAAATCCTGGCTACCTCAACGGCCTGGGACGAAGGTACTCTTCTGAAACGCCAGTTTCCTCATCTGTAAAATGGGGATAACAGCACCAATCTCAGACGACTCTGAGTCCGGTAGCAAGTTCAGGCACAGAACCTGGCACATGTGGGTACTTAAGACACAGTACTGATTTGACCAATAAGTCTTCTTAACTTCGTCCAAAGTCGGAAGGAAATGAAATTTTGTCTGCCATTGTATGGGCTTGTAACTGAAATGCTCAAATTCAATTCTAACTAGAAAGGGGAAGCTACTTTTTTTTTTTTTTTTTTGCCTCTAAGAAATCTTAGTTTCCTGCCTTTGCAGCTCTCTGACTGCTCCCTGAACTTCTGTGGGTACCCAACCTCCTACAGGCAGAAAGCACGGGGCAGGTTGGGGAGGCTTCAGCTAGCTTGGCCTTCAGCTTCAGCTAGCAAGGCTTCAGCTAACTTGAGTGTAATCTCAGGTGACCTTGGTGCCCTGGGCAAGGGCATTACACAAGGAGGGGGAGTTTCTTGGAAATGAAGGGTGAAGGAGCTACAGGACATGACTGCGTATCTGGTTGGTCCAGAGAAGACAGAACTCAATAAACATGTTGCTCTTCCTAGGAAGGGCGAAATAAAGCCTTATCTACCAGCTCATGCATAGCATAAATGGGCAAAAATTAAAGGTAGGGGGGGTAAAAAAAAAAGGGTGAATTACATGAAAACCAGAATCATATCATCACATCAAAATTAGATATGGATAGAAAAATGGTTTAGCCTTTCTGCCCCCTTCCACTCTTTGAAAAGTTCTTATACTATGGTCTCAAAGCCTCTTAGGCAAATTAGGCAAATCTTATTGTAACTGGCATCACGCTGCATTATTAATTTGTTGTTGTCACTACTATTATTATTATTTTAAATGTCTATTCATTTTTAAAAAAATTTTTTTTTTCAACGTTTATTTATTTTTGGGACAGAGAGAGACAGAGCATGAACGGGGGAGGGGCAGAGAGAGAGGGAGACACAGAATCGGAAACAGGCTCCAGGCTCTGAGCCATCAGCCCAGAGCCTGACGCAGGGCTCGAACTCACGGACCGCAAGATCGTGACCTGGCTGAAGTCGGACGCTTAACCGACTGCGCCACCCAGGTGCCCCTTAAATGTCTATTCATTTTTGAGGGGGGGACAGAGAGAGAGGGAGACAGAGGATCTGAAGCAGGCTGTGCACTGACAGCAATAAGCCCTATGTGGGGTTCGACCTCACAAACCGTGATATTATGACCTGAGCTGAAGTCAGACGCTCAACCGACTGAGTCACCCAGGCACCCCACTATTATTGTTTTTTTTAAACATCTGTGTCTTCTACTAGTCTCTGAACAACTTGAGGAGAATTGTTACATCCTACATTCTGTAGGTGTTGGGAATACTATAAGAAATGGTGAGTAAGCAAAGAAAGGAACTTAGGAAGAGTTTTGTGGATTGCCTATGCTTTTGTCTCTCAAGCAGAACTTCAGGAATATGACACAGAATGTCAACAGATGGAAATGCTCTCCATATTCGCTGCCTCCCCACGTTCCTTATGCATCCCCACCAGAGGCAGACAATGGGTGACATGCCCATAATTTAGCCATGCAGGGACCTCTCTAGATCAGGTGGTTTCCAGCACAGTGAAGTGTGTGGCTTGTGCCTACGTTTATAAATTTCATGAAGCAAAAGCAGTGAAGTCACACTGCTCGCAGGCCGAGCAGCTAAATGATTTATTAAGCAAAGGTTACAGCACCTGTGCCTTTTTGTCAACAAATCAGGCCCATGCCATGCCAAGCGATTCTTCTAATAACCCAAATGGTAATTTGGTTTTAAATAGCATTTCAGATACCACAATTCTGTTGATGCAGAACAGTGATAGATTTGGGTGGCAGGGAAGAAATGCCTGTTTTTAATATTGTTTGCACTCATTTTTCATCTTAAAGAATTAGTTCTCATTGGAGTTCTGCAGGTTAAGCATTTTATTTGAACATTCTGATTAAACTAGAACCTGAATCGAAATGAGTTCTTTGCTCAGTCCTTCTGTGTGGGAATTGGTATTTCTATTTATTACCTGATGATGAAATATTAACTTTTTCCTCTAAATAAATGCATCCTCTTAATGGCTCTCGTTTTCAGGGATCAGATTAAATTATGGGATGCAATTGAAATGGCCATTGGCTTTCTGCTATTTGAGATGAGAGCATGTTCTCTATTATATTATATCATTCAGTGGGCGTGCAGGGGACATTAATAGTGTCCAAAGTGAAGTAAAAACTCTATGCCCCAGAGACTTCTCTATACATTAATATCAACTGTTCCTAGGACAAAATTGAAAAATAAGAGATTTGGGGTGGGACCAAGCGGTCATGGTGTCTCAAAACAGACGGATGTTCTGAAAGCTGTAGGGAGGTGGCCACCCCCGATTTTAATGAGTTACGAAGTGGGGGATGCAGAGGGATACGAGTCAAATAATGATAGTAGCAGAGGTAGCAGGCCAAGTGAGGCAGAAGAATGGGACAGATAACTTGGCAGGAATGTTCGAACACAGCCACGAGCTGCGGTGAAATGTACAACGCAATTGCGAGATGGTTTGAAAGAAAACTAGCTCAAGGCAAGGCTAAAAAGAAGGCGATTCCATCTCAGTGAAGGGAGGAATTCACTGGAGGAAAAAAAAAAAAAACAGATTGGAAGGGAAGGAGGAGAAAAAAATGGCTTTCAATTATCCACGTTATCTTTCCCTACCAATCATTACAGATGATGAATTGGTGCAATAAAAGCCAATATTCAATTTTTCCAATTTACATGGAAAGAAGGCCATAATATATTGTTAAAGGGAAGAAACAGCAAGTTATCAAACGGGGTATGTAATATGATCTCATTTTTGCAATATACTTGTATGCATAGAAACAGTCTGGATGGATTTATATGGAAATGTTAACAGTAGGACTACAAGTGATATTTATTATTTTTCCCATCTGTATTTTCCACAATTAACATGCATCATGACTGTAATGAGAGAAAGTCATTATTTTTAAACTTTCTTATGAATCATTTAGATTCAAGCAATGTATGCTGACTACCCACTATGTGCTGGGCATGAGAATCGGTACTTTGAGAGAGGTCAGCACACAATTACTGTGGATTTTGTTGATAAACTGCCTACTTTTCCTATTTGCTTTACAGAATTTCATGCTCTTCAGAGGTGAAAGGGCCATCGGAGTTTATCGAACGATTACATTTTAAAAGTTGTGGTGAAACACACATAACATAAACTGGACTGTCTTAAACTAATTTTAAGTGGACAGTTTAGTGTTATTCAGTATGGTCACGCTGCTGTGCAGTCATCACCAACCATCTCCAGAACTCTTTTCATCTTGCAAAATGGAAACTCCATACCCTTTAAACAACGACTCTCCATCCCGCCATCCTCCCATCCCGCAGCCACACTTCTATTTTCTCTATGAGTCTGACTCCTTCAGGAACCTCACATACATAGGATCATACAGTATTTGTCCTTTCAGGACTGGCATCTTTCACTTAGCATGACATCATCAAGGTTCATCCGTGTAGCATACTGCAGAATTTCCTTCATTTTTAAGGCCAGATCATATGCACTATACCACATTAAAATGGTGTATGCACAACAAAATGTATATGCCATATTTTGTTTATCCTATGTGTCTGTGGATGGAGACCTGGGTTGCTTCCACCTTTTGTCTATTGTGAATAATGCCAAGTACGTGGGCGTACCAATACCTCTTCAAGACCTTGCTTTCCATCTCTTGGCTATATACTGGTGATTAGATTTTAATACGGTCTCAGGTTTAAAAGCAGGGAGCATGCTCATAGTATTCCAGAGCTGAGCATCAGTCAGAGTGGCTCACCAGCATGTGAGGCCTTCGTAAAGCACAATGGTTAGAGAACACAGGCCTGGCAGTCAGCAAGCTGGGTACAAATTCTTCCTTCACTTCTCACTGCTTATGGACATGGGAAAATGAATAATCTCTTTAGGTCTCAGTTTCCACATATAGAGTGGAGATAATTATAGCTACCCTATTGGGGTGGCTGCAAAGATTAGTTGGGAAATGTACCTAAGGTACTTAGTACACAGGAAATGCTCAACGAATAGAAGCTCTATATAGTTAAAGAATACTTTTTTAAAAGTTGTTGGTTTTTTAAGATTTATTTTGAGAGAGAGAGAGAGAAAGAGAGAGAGAGCTGGGGAGGGGCAGAGAAAGAGAGGGAGAGAGAATCGCAAGCAGGCTCTGCATGGTCAGCACAGAGTCTGATGTGGGGCTTAGACTCACGAACGGCAAGATCATGACCTGAGCCAAAACCAAGAGTTGGACGCTTAACCGACTGAGCCACCCAAGTGCCCCAAGAGTACTTTTTATAAATAAAGTTCTTACTTTCTTGATAAACTGAAAGCTGCCTATTTAAAAGGTCTACACAGTCGTTCAAGTTCTATCTGCTACAAAACAACAGAGACCATATCTAATCTGTCTCCTATAAGTCAATGCTTCAGTTATGTTGAAGAGATTTCCACTGGGAACTGGTCTTTTGGAGAAAGGGACACCATTTGACCTTGCGTTTGTTCATGCATTTGTGTACCTCTTCTGCATTTGTAAAGCTCAAGTACCTGCTTGGCTGACCCTTCAATTTTACTTCTCTAAAGGTAGAAAGCAAAATGTCATCTCTCCAGAAAACTTTTCTATACTTCAGTTAATACACATTTCATGCCTCATCAACAAAAGCATCAAAGGTAGAAAAAAATGCAAGCTTGTGTAGAAAATTACTAATCTGCAGGCCATGTTCAAATTAGGTCTTAAAAAATTCCTGTAAAAAAAGAAAAACCAGACTCACTTCTGAACTAATGTCTTCTCAAAAAGGAGATTATTTTTTAAGAATATGACCATTTTTATCTACATCTATACATGTCTAACACTTTAAATGGTTCCGGAAAGTAGTTCCTTTTTTTTTTTTTTCTTAAAGAGTTAACATATACTCCTTAAAATTAAAAGATTTTGAGCATAGGGGCACCTGGGTGGCTCAGTCAGTTAAACCAAGTGACCCTTGGTTTTGGCTCAGATCACGATCTCACAGTTTGTGAGTTTGAGCTCTGCATCGGGCTGGGTTCTCTGCACTGACAGCTAGGAAACTGTTTGGGATTCTTTCTCCCTCTCTCTCTGCCCCTCCTCTGCTTGCACTCTCTCTCTCTCTCTCTCTCTCTCTCTCTCTCTCTCTCAAAATAAATAAATAAATAAAAATTTAAAAAAGATTTTGAGCATATCATTTTTACCTTAGGATATATACACACATTTTTTTTTTTAAATGACAACTCCATTAGTACAGTTTCTCATAAGACAATTGGGATGGTTTTCTTCAAGATGAATGTGGCAGGTGTAAATGTGGTAAGAAACATTTAAGCTGTTGTCCCTATGATGCCAAATATTTAACAGACACCAAAAAAAATTCAGTTCCAGATGCCAAAATTGGGTCTAAATGACATCATTCATCCAGATGCGTGGAGAATCTGGATTTTTAAGAATTGAATTTTTGTGGTCAACATCATGAAGACTCAGTTTCTGGGTTAAATAAGGCATTTGTGAAACAAAGCCTTTTGGAATATAACACGTTTTGATTATAGAGAAACAAATTGAAAGGAACACAGGGTACCATTTCAGTGCTATGAATCACAGATTGTATAAAAAAATACTATGTAAAGTACAAACAGGACATTTCCAAACTGCATATTTGAGGTTCTTAATGAAGTAACCCAAGCACTCTGGGGCTTCAAGAAAAGCAACCATTCAATATAGAGCCACTGTCCCCGGTTCCCCCCTCCCACTGAACGTGAACACATGAGCCAAAAGTACAAAATCAAATTTTAATGCATCTGAGGTAATTGTTCAACTTCCAATTCACCAGTTAAGCATTTGAAGGGGTAGGAAACCTTTATAAGCAATAAACCGGAACAATTTTATGGCAGGTCCAGAGTAGATGTTAATCCCAGAAGCCAAGGATATGCCCGCTTCAGGAGGAACAGCAGAAGTGGGAAATTCAAGAGTTAACCTGCTGCCTCCCCTTTTTGCTCCCCTTCCCCTCCCAGCTGCCTCCTCTGAGGCTGTACTTTCTGTGACCCCGCTTTGGCGTAAGGAAGGCTTCAGACGCAATGTAGTTTCACCTGCACTGTCGACACAGCAATAAACTAAAATCCTTTACAGAGTGAGCAAATGGACCCAGGAAGGCAAATCTATCCCGTTGATAAGCATCTGGTCATATTCTTATAAACAAAGATGAGTAGTGACAAATTTGGCATCTGGAGATTACACACCCAGGCATATGCACAAAATATCCCAGGGAATTTTTTCAAACAACATGCTGAGAACCTCACAAAGAACATACTTTATGTCAATTATGATAGTATATAGTTCCATTCTAATTAGGAAATCAGAGAGTAGTTCCTTTCCAAACTTTAATCTAATTCTATTTCACAAACTTCAAATATCTCTACATCTACTACCTTTGAACTCCAAAAGTCTCTCACTGTTTCTTAATGAACAGCAGCCATTTCAAAACTTTTAAAAGGGATTTCTTCTCCTTGACCTGTACTAGGGCAAAACACAACTGTCTACTGAAAAACAAGCTCTAGATGTCGTCGTACACTCTTTTCTCAATCACCTACCTCAACATATGACATTATAGTCGCATATGTCCCCTCCCACCCCGCTGCACCTTGCTCTCTAGTGGCCAGCGTAACCAGTAACAAATATCACCTATTTCTGCACCAACACCAGCAACTTAATAGGACTCAGAAACCCTCTCTTTTCTTTTCTTTTTTCAGAAAGTTTGCCAGGTTCCTGGGGACCCTATAGTGAATACAGAAGAGTGGCTGGTTCCACCATTCCCTAGATGCACTCTGATTTTAACAGCAACTAGAGTGGACTTTTCCGGGTAGAGGTATACTTCCATCTGCTTGCATGCAGAGAGACCAGAATTCCTAGACAAGGAAACACACGCTAGCTAGCACTGGGAAACCTTTCTCGCCACCGCAAAAGGAGTTCTGGCACAGAAGCCTTCCTCTTCTACCCTCTCGATACGAGAAACGAAAAATCGCAGACAGCGTTTTCCACGATTTCTGAGAACACAGGGAAATGTGGCTGTAGGGCCAGGCAGGTTGGGGTCAGGAGGAAAGGGGACCAAACAGGGGCTGGGAAATGCAGCCTGTTGTGCCAAAAGACGAATTACAATGCACCTGATGAATAAAACAAGCTGCACCACATACAGAAAAGATGAGAGCGGCCCACCTGTGTCTGTTGAGGGATATTTACAAAGCTTGGATCCCGTGGTCCAACACTGACGAATCGGTTTGCGGGGGAGGTGCTGGGTGTCGAGTAGGCTGTGAAGGGAAGGGACACATGCGTTCAGGAAGCAGCACGAGATTGCACACACAAACAACACCAAAACACACAGTCTCTGAGCCTACGCAGCTGATTAACAAGGAAATGTGCAAACACTGTAGCTAGCAAAAGGGATCTGGCTAGCAAGGGCATTTGAGACAGTCATAAAAGGGAAGGGGTGTTGGCTTCTAAAGACTGTTGGAGTAAAACGATGTCAAATTGGTGCTCAGATGAGTTCTTTTCTCCTTCCGTCATACAAATTAGAACATGCAGGACATTTTTGCAAACTATACTTTCTGAGTTAAACATGAGCTCAGGAGTCAGAAAGAGATATCCTAGTCCTTACAGCACAGGGAGAGAGAAATTAGGTAGAAAGGGGGAGGAAAGCAGTTCATTTTACAACCTTGCTTTTCACACTACTGCATCCCCCAAAATCATGAGACATTCCTGTGCCTCTATAGCTAAATACTGAAGAGGAGTCTTTATAGAAGAAATTAATGGGTTCTCCAGAAAGGAGGTGGAAAACCATTTAGAACCAGCTGTCTTTATAGGTCCCAGGAGAGTGTCTAGAATCTCTATGATGCACGAAATGTGCTTAAAATATTAATATTTGGGGGTGCCTGAGTAGCTCAGTCGGTTAAGTGTCCGACTTCAGCTCAGGTCATGATCTCACAGCTCGTGGGTTTGAGCCCTGCGTTGGGCTCTATGTTGACAGCTCAGAGCCTAGAACCTGCTTTGGATTCTGTGTCTCCCTCTCTCTCCGCCCTCCCCACTCTCAAATATAAATAAATATTTAAAAAACATTAACATCTAGTCTTCCGAGCCTAGAACCTTTCTGTTAAAGGTACAAACTATCAAGATCCTGTGTAAACCAAGCTATCACCCTGGAACCACACTTCAGTTTCCTATCCTTTCACGGTAAAGTTTTGTTGTTGGTTTTTATATATACAGAACTGTATATATATTTTGGTTTTTACATTTATATTTGAGAGCTTCACTCTAGTTTAGTGAGAAAAAAACTCAGCGGCTTTGGTGTTTTGTTGGCTTATAAATCCAAATGTGCATTTGGTCCTTTGGTGTCCTGCAATACCCTTCTCTATCACAAACTCCCGATATTTATTCGCATTCTTTCTTTGTACTAGAACTTTTAGATAGACTCTTGCTTCATTTCAAATCTGTTAACAATGCTTGTAAAAGGGGCCAAATTTTTCGAACTAACTCTAGACACACACCATCTAAAAGATGAAAAGGGTCTTCAATTTTGAAAAAGCACAGATAACTGAGGGAATCATACCAAATCCCTTTGCTAGATTTCTTTTCCTTTTTGGCATCATCCGCTTTGTTTTTGATTTTCTGTTTTACAGAAAACCATTCGGACTTCTTGTTTCTTTTGTGAAGCACAAAAGATATCTAAAGATAAAATTTCCACCAGTTTGGCCCAAGTCCTGTTGGTCATCTTTGGTAAGAGCTAAGTCACCCCCACCGATCTGTGATGGTCGCATGGTGTGGCTGTGTTAAACCAGCATGGAACAGTGGATGGACATGAGGATCCTCTGATGTCTAGTAATAAGAAAGTTTTGTTGTAGTATTTGTTTTAGAAGGATTTGCCCGGTAATAGCTTTATATAAAACAATCTAGATGTATGATGTGTTATACTGTCTACTCATGTGAATCTACTGATTTCCTTCCCAGCCCATCTAACGTTAGACTAAATTGAACACAATGGAAAAATACCTGTCGATGTAGCCTTTCTGTATGTACCTCTCACTCACTGGTATGGCAGAAATTTAAGTTTTTAAAAGTTCAGTAAAAGAATTTTTGTTAATTGCTTTATTCAGCCTATTGCTTTGCTTTGAGATGGTTTAAGAAGTTTCCATAGAAAATTATTATTGAAAATGATGGACTAAAATTACCTGGTAGTGAATTTACCTGCTCCTAGGACGTAAAGAGGATGTGGGAGAGATAAGGAGGAAGCTAGTAGATGAAATAACCTGTCAAACTTCTCAGTGGTTGGTGGGGGGCGGGGGCGGGGGGAGTGTTCCTTCACATGTGAATAGAATGGGAGGGTGAGAAGGAACAATAAAGGTATGAGGAGTATGCAAACGGTACGAGACTAAGTGATTGATGACAGATGCAGAGATCTGAATCCTAGAGAACTGTGTGTGCGGGTCTGCACTGGTCACAACAGACACACCACAGGATTTCCTACGATGCTTTTGCCGCACTGGTGACTTCAGAAACAAGCACGCTGACTGATCCCAGGATTCATGTTTTGTTTGTTTGTTTGTTTGTTTGTTTGCTTTTACTAAACCCGGAAAGGCTTGCACTCCATTCCATTCTCTATTGTTTGCCAGACCTAAATGGTGCCATTTGGAAGGTTTAGCATACAAATAATTTAGCCACTCAAAACTGCTAACAACTGGCTATTTTTTCTTCTTCAGGCATAGAGACCAACTTTGAATTCTCAATTTCAAAATATCCCAGAAGGCCTTTAATGCTTTCATAGGCATCCTAAAACTGTTTCAAAGTTTAGTCTGGTCTTTAAAACAAGAGCAACAGTGAGAGAGGTGGTAGTGTGTTAGCATTAAAAAAAAAAAAAAAGAGAAGGAAAAGAAAAGAGAAGAAAAGAAAAGGAAAAAAAAAAAAAGGATATTACAACTACAAAAACCTGGGAATCTCTGAGTACCCAAGTCATCAAATGGAAGAAATGGTGCCCAGGGAAATTTATTCTATAGAAATGTAGCTTCTGGGAAAACTCAAGGACACAGGGAAAACAAGGGAAGGAAGAAAGAAAGTCTGACTCATCTTCCATTATGGTAGTTACAATAGCCAGCGTGTTCACCTACAACAGGATGTAGTTCCAGAAATGAGGTGACATTAGTTAAATTCGATTTTTCCAAAGAAAAAGTGGAATAAGGGAGTTATACTATTGAATAAAAACCTCAATTGCAACTTTTTATTAAAACAACCACATATACCATAGCAAATCAATTATACATGCATAGTTAAGAGCTTTCAACATGAATATAAAATCAAGTAAAGGGGGCAATGTGGTAATTAATTATATACAACTGTATTTATTATGCTATTATATCACATTCATATCTTTCTTAATTATAATTCTGGCATTATTTACAGCAGCAATAATCAAATGCTACAGAAAGAGCTTCAGGAAATCATGAAATCCAGAAAATAATTTTCTGGGAAGATTATTATAGGCATTTTTTTGAGGATTCTGGAGGGATGATTCAGGGGCATTTGACAATTTTCTGATAAAGTCAATCAGGAAAGGGAAATCAATTTGCTTATATAATCTCATTGTAAAAGTCCTCATGGCAAAGATGACTATTAGAAATCAAATTATTGATTATTTGCTTCTGAAGCAGAAGCTTTGTTTGTTTGTTGTTGTTGTTGTTGTTTTTGCCTTTTTTTTTTTTTAAGCAAGTCTTCTTACCCACATGAGCAGTATCATCATGGACTATTTTCCTAATGTTATGGATGAACATTCCTATTAGAAGCTTTCACCATTTTATTGGCACTAATAAGATCATATTTTTCCTCTTTCTACTGTATTTCTTCCCATTATCCAATAGTCTTACTTTGGCCTTAGCCATAGTGATAAGTATCAAAATCCTAGACCAGAATTTGATCCCATATCCAGAAAATCCCATTCTTCTGCGTTACCCACTTACCATACACGTTGCTAATTATATAATCCTTCACTTAGTGCAAATCCTGTCTCAGTATGGTCAGTTGGAAGGATGGCTCAAGAACTGTTCATGCTTTATAAGTAATACTTTTACAAGGCCTCTTGAGGATGCCAGAATCTATCTCTAGCGGGGACTATGAGGCGGGCATGAGGCAGTGGGCAGGACGTGGCAGAGATTGCCCTTTAAATCTGCTCTTTACACTGTGCAGGTAGGTGTTCCCTGGGAGAACTTAGCCTTTCTGTCTTCAGAAATGATGTAACTGACTGCCTGCAAGCCTAAAAGAATTCCTACGTTTATTGTTCCCAAGGTGTAAGGCTTTGGTTTTGTTTTGTTTCTTTTTCTCAATGAGAAGATGTAAGGGATGTGTCCGGATAAAGAAATCATGATATTTCCACATAAATCCATTTTGAGTCTGCAATGGCCTTCACTTATAAAATCAAATCTGACCACGGTGTTAACAAGGTGGTCAAACTGTCTTGAACAAAGATGCTTGGAGCCTTCCTTGTTTTTGGGGGAAAAAATATGACCGAAGAAAAAGATATTAAAATATTTGTACCATTGTCAGTTGACATTTCCTTAAGTTAAAAACTGTATCATTAAAATCACCCAAATCTGACAAACGAGAAAATTAAAAGGAGGCAGACAGAATCAAGGTCTAGTTCAAATTTAGCAACCACTAAAATATGTGTAATCACTGAAAAGGGCGAAAAGGGAGAACATTTAGACAGATGTCTTTGCGGGGAGTGAGTGTAAAGGGAGAGCTGCCTTTTGGTTGAAGCCCCATCAGGACTCCCACAGGGAGGGAGTGCCCACAGGGAGTGCCCACAGGGAGGCTGAGGGGCTGATTCCCCTCTAGCTGAACTGCCTGAGGGGAGCGATGGCCAGCCCCCCTGCCCTGACTAGGGGGAGGTGACACAGTGAGGCACGTTGGCAGAAAAGAAAATGTAAGAGACCTGGTGAGCTTTGAGGCTCTGTATTTGCTTCCACACACAGGAAGCAATGAAGTCCCCTAAACCTTGGTAGCCTGGCCTACAAACTGACACGGAGTTTGCAGAGAGATCTGGGTTCTGTTTCATCAGACTCCAACTCTACAGAAGGAGTGAACATCCCCTTTTTCATTCCCTTAAACTCTACCAAGTCTAACCTCTAGAGTGCCTCAAAGAGAGATATTTTAATACATTTAAATATTCATATTCATTCTCTCTCTCCATCTGTCTCTCTGTCTCTCTGTCTGTCTCTCATGAACACCTGCTCTGTGCCAGGCTCTGTGCTGAGCACTATGGGAAAGCCAAAGGTGAGCAAGACACAGTGCTGAGAATGCTAGCGTCTAGTGGTGAGAGAGGAGTGTAGAAAATGAAAATATGGTATTAAAGGTGATACAAATAAAACTCGGTGAGATGTTAAAGGACAGAAAAGGGACACACAGGAAAAGCCGTGCAGAGGAAATAGGGATGGCTTTTGCGACATGCTGTAAAAGATGGCGTTGGCTGACAGGTTCAGATGGATGGGGGAGAGGGTCCCACAGGAAGCAGCATGGGCAGAGGCGTGGAAGCAGGAACTGGAGGCAGGAATCCGAGGATCAATCACAGAGGGAAAGGAGAAAAGACAGGACGGTGCAAACCACGTTTTGCCATTTAGCTCAGGAAGGTAACATGTTAAGAATCAGAAACCTGAACTATTTGAAAACGGAGGGGAAAAAGTCCATTGAAATTGTTTTTCTCTTAAGAAGAATAAATAATTCATAAAATGAACAAAGTTATCAACTTCCCATTCTGAACACCACTAAGATCGCTTGACCTCCCCACACTCTAAACTTTTCCCTTCATATCTCAAATATTAATAGGCACGTCACATGTTCCCTCGTTCTCAGAAACTCAGACATACTCACATGTGGGGATTTCCCTCCAAAAAAATACCTAGTCAAAAATTCAATTTCATAGACTTTAATGTGACTCTACCACCTGCCTAGGAATGTGCTCGTTATTGGACGGAGGTAATCAAAGCAAGTTCAGGAATGCAGACTTAAACAGATCCCTGTGTATTCAAGTTGCAATTTTATTAAATGTTTATCAGTGACACCTGACAGTGAAGAAAAAGTGCATGAGACAGCGTTCAGTGGCAAACTTGAAACAGTGAGATGATTAAGCACCTAATTGAAATAGTTTCTAGAATCTTAACTGCACTATTACATTATTTAAAAAAAAAATGAGAAGCCCCGTGAGAAAACTTTCATTTCTTAAAAAAAAAAAAAATGCAGTAACTATCAGGAAATAGATTGGCTAATTTCTAAATGAAACCCATTACAGTTTAACTCATTTAGGAACTTGAACAGCACTATTTCTTGCAAGGTCACAAAGAAATGCTGGAGGATATTGGTGTGTTTTTCCTTTAAAGAAATCAATTGGTATCGACAACTTTACAGGGCCTGGGTTAGCATTATTCATATCATTATATAGCCCAGGAAACACATACAGCTTTTCCTATACATCCAGTATTCAGAGATTTAGAAATTCCCACATGATTGGCTGGATATTGTAGTTGTCATCCAGATGTTTGGAATCTAGAAGATAACCACACTGAATTTCCAGTATTTTGATCACATCTGTGCAGTTACCTCCTTCTATTATCTCTGTAAATCTTTTGTCTGCGCAAACAAGTTACCAACAACAACAACAAAAAAGACACAGCCCTCAGGGCATGAAATTAAAACCTACTTATTGCTAGTAAATTATTACAGAACAACACACCCATAATCTTTGTTCCTGAAAAGCTAATGAATTCGAACTTTAATATATTAGCATTACTTAACATGTATGGGAACAATTTGCATGACATGTCTAATGTGCCAGTAGTTCACAAAAATCTTGAGAAGAAGCAATTTAGCCAGATGGTTTTGCTCTGCTGGCATTTCTATTTGTATTAAGGATCCTCACAGGGAGGCAGGGGCTCTAGCTACATCATGATTTGGGGTAAAATATGCAGAAAGGATGGTATAAGACCATTCATGTGTTCACACAGACAGAAGGGGATCAGAACATGTAAACCGGAGACGCTTTGACCTTCCGCTACCCAAATCTGTGTCATAAGCAGGCGCTTTATACTATTTCTTATATGCAGTCTATTTAAACTGCCTAGAACACTGTTTTTCATAATAGCTGTAAAGGATAAGAATACAGACTTGTTTCAGTTAATTTAAATTTACTTCTGGTGGCTAATCTAAATTCGAAAACTGTCATTTATTTTTATGTATACGCTGTGTGCTGTCCAATTGATAGAACATATATATTGATCTGAAGCAACAATGTACATGAGGAGGCACAGGTGAAAGTTATATTAAATAGCCATAGGGAATAAACTGGATTCAACTGGGGTTTACTAAAAAAAGAAACTTAGATCAATATATTGGATTGCTCCCTTTTGAAAGGCTTCTGCAGCCTCTCCAAAGTCAGTGTAACTCTGGAAACCTACTTCTGGGAATTTATCCTCAAAAAATACTTAAAGGTACAGATAAAGATGTTCATTACAGTATTACTTATAAAGAGGAACAAATTGGAACCACCTTATATGTTAGCGCTTCACTCATATGTTGAAGTATTTTGCAGTCATTAAACACATTTTAAAATAATAATGGCATCATGACATGTTTCTAATAGGAGATAAAATGAATAAAACCGGTTTACCAAATGGTATATGTATACATATAGACACACATATGCACACACACATATATCATGATCAATTATGTTTAAAATATGCACAGAAAATGACTGGGAGATAAGCACAGAAAGCGGTTATCTCTGAAGAACGGCATTGTAAATGATTTTTAAATAATGTCCAGTAATTTTTAATCTTAAATAAACATAAACAGAACCTGAAAACCCAAGTAACACTTTTGTTTTTCCAGCAGTGCAAGGTAGGTAGAAAATGAATTTTAGAACCAGAAAATCCTGGATTGAATCCATTCAATCTCTTACTTGAAATGTGATCTTGGCAAGCCAATTAACCCCTCTCAGCTCCTACATATAAAGACTCCAGCATAATAAATACCATTTACTCACATAGGCATGGCCCTTTAAGGCGTCATCCCTCTGCGTATATCTAATGGGTTACATTTTCTACAGAAGCCATTCAGAAAGTAATCCCTAAGACAGGCTTAGCCAGCAAGATGGGAAATCTCCCAAATTCCATTATACTTAATATTAAAAGGATTGAAGAAAAATGCCAAAGGCATCCAATCGGGGACTATTGATTCCAATATCTGATTAAGGGTATTACACTCTGAGACATCTGCCTTCTAACACTTAAAATAAAGAATCCAATCAAGGGTTAATGTTATGATCAGACTCATAAGTAACTTATAAATCGGCACAACCCAGCTGATTGGTGATGTATACCAAAATGAATAGTCACACTGTTGGTACTAATAATTCCAATTCTAGCAATCTATCCTAATGAAATTATTAAAGTTGGGGACAAAAAGTATTTTCAAAAATATGCAGGAACCTATTTCATA
The DNA here is from genome assembly GCF_016509475.1 of Prionailurus bengalensis. NCBI lineage: Eukaryota > Metazoa > Chordata > Mammalia > Carnivora > Felidae > Prionailurus > Prionailurus bengalensis. The sequence goes on along the minus strand of NC_057345.1, from coordinate 50,414,121 downwards.
GATTGGGACAAAAGTTAATGTTCTAGAGCAGAGGAATAAGTACAAATTGTTTAAAATCACATTTTCTAATTTTTTTATGAAATACGAAAAGGTGTAAAATACTAATTAAGAAAATAGCATACAGAATATTATATTCAGCATGGTAGCAATCATCTTATGTATGTGTGTGTACATCTACATACAAATACACACATCAACATGCATTAAGGAGAAAATGCACCAAAATGTTAATAGTAGTTGATTATAGGAGAATATAATTTTATTTTTATTTACATGCTACCATATATATTAATTTTCTGAAGAGTATCTTAAAACTCATTTGTCATTTCTGTCATCTGAAAAAGTAAAAAGCTGAGGCAAAAGCAAGACTTGAACGGATTATGAAAACCTAAATGAAGGGAACGACCTATTGCCTGTTCTCTCTGGTCACTCTTTCTTGACAACGTCCATCTCTTACTCCACTCTTGTTCTTCGACTTTTCACCAATTCAGTGTATGCAGGAGTCTGTTATTCTTGTAATAATATAAAAGTCCCTTATGGAGTGTCTTAGGGTTTTCAGAGGACAGATGTAGGTATAGTATTTTATCTCTAAACAAGGTATATATCCGCATAGGGTAAGTACAAAGCATCAGAGTCCAACAGACCTGAGTTTGAAGCCCAGCTTCATCTCAGTTTCCTCTTTTTAAAAAGAGGACTAACAATCCCAATTTTGCAGACTTATAATCATAATCAAATGAAACTAAGGTAATGCTTATGAAAATACCTATCAAAGCACCTGCTTTCCAACAGTTATTTAAACATATTTAAACATGGTAAAATTACACTGTACACAGAATAGGAATATTTTGCAAAAAGCATTTATGAAAAATTATGATTTAAGATAGTATGTGCCCATTTGTATTCAATGGGTTCCTAAACCAGAAATAGTGGCCAGCTAATGGCAATGGAGAATGCAAATGCTAACCTTACACTTAACTCCTTGCTATAGGTGAGGGAAAAAGAATCCCTTCACCAGAAAGATCACACATTTTTTGCTATCATACCCAAAGTGCCGGTTAATATAGCTAAAATCTAGATGTATAAAAATTGCCAAGATTTTTATGGGATACCCCTCCCCACCCTGAGTTTTGGTCACTGTAGTGATTAAGGTAGAAAGAAGAATTTCTGGATCATTAGACAAATATTTTTGAAAATAAAAAAAAAACCAATCATATTTGCTATAAAAGGGGGATTTAAAACTCAGTAATATCATTCTCTTTGGATAAGGTACCAAAGAGCTATCCTATGACAAACCAGTTTCTGTCTTTCAACACACAAGCAAATGTGTATATACATCTCCTCCCTCTATGGTAGTATTCTGTATACACTTCTTAGCATTCTCCTTTGCTGACTTAACACAACCCCAAGATTATTCCATGAATTCATATAGATTTGTCTCTTTGTTTTTAAAGGGTTCCTAATGTATATAATGTTTGTAGATATTTAGGTTATTACTAATCTTCTATTATAATCAATGTTGCAATGAATACTTATACATCTGTGTTCATGTCCAACTATGTTTGTCACTTACATTTAACATTTATGTATGTAAAGATATGTATGACTCATATATAGTTTCATATACATGAAAAATTTAATTGTATTCTGAAGTGGTTGAACCAATTTACAGTCCTCTAACAGTGCAAAAGACTGCCTATCTTCCACACACTTGCCAAGACTGTGGAAGATACTTTTTGGTCTTTGCTGATCTGACGGGTAGAAATACCACCCAAGTCTTAATTTGTATTGTTCTTATGCTACATGAATGAGCCATCTTTCAAATGTTTTCCATTTCTCTATGTTTATACCATTTCTTGGTCTTTCTATTGGACTATTGGTGTTTATATAATTTAACCCTGTCACATGTGTGGCAAATATTTTTCCCACTTTCATTTTTGTCTTTTTGTTTGTTATTTTTTTCCATGCATAAATTGTTGATACTCTTAAAGTAGAATTTATCAGTCTTTCCTTTCATGGATTATGGGTTTTATTTGTGTGTGTTATTTAGAAAGGCCTTCCCACCTCCAATATTATTTTAAAAATTGTTCTATATTTTCATGTGGCACTTAAGGCTTAACCTTTGTATGTTTGGTTTTTTCCTCCAGCTAGAATTTATTTTGGTGTAAGGAATTTATTTTTTTTTTTCTGGACAAGTTACCCAGTTGTCTGGGTAACTTTATTGAATAATACTCTCCTTCCTCTCATATGAAATGCCACTATTGTCAAATATTAAAATATTGCATATTATATAGGTCTCTTTCTAATTCAGAAGAATATAAAAAATTGACATGTAATGGAGATAGCAGCAGAACTGGTAGATAAATTAAAACCAATGTGGAAAAACAAAATAAAACGAAACAAAAAATGATACCGATGTGGAAATGGATTGCAATCAAGTTCCCTGGCACTAAATAACCTCAGACATTAAATTAAAAGTAGGTAAGAAAAAGAAGGAAGTTTTGGGATTGTTCTCTATCCTATCTGTAGAATTGGTTGCAAGAATCTATGATATTATGAAAACTTGTGGAAATTTACAGCAAAGAATGGATTTTATTGAATGTAATTTAAAAAATTTAAAGGAAAAGAATAATGGAATAGTTCCGGCATCACTAATGAAAAAGTATTTTGTGAAAGGAAGCCACTAACTTATTTTTTCCCCCATTTTCTCTTGCAATTATCCATTGGTTTTTCTCTGAAAGAGGAAACAGTCCTTATGTTACCTAAAAATTGTGAAAATATGACATATCATTCACTAGCTTGTTCTGAATCCAATTATTGATTACAACAGTGTGTTATACATTTTAAGGAAAAGTGTTGGTGAAAAGGAGAGGGGTCATTATTTGGGTGGTAACTCAGAAAATAATTCTTCAAAGCACTCATCAACAGTCCAAGTTCTCAGGAGTCGTGGAGAATAAAGGAAATCTGCCTTGATCAACATCCCTATTTTTCGTCTTTTTGCTGTTTTTGTTTGATCTCCTTCCAAATCTTCTGCTCTCTTCCTTTCCCTGATAACAAGAGTTACTCTCAGAAACAGAGACCAATTCATACTGCAGTATAAATGGCCAACTAACATCTTCTTCTATATTTTTCCCATAGGGTTTTCACTGCAAAAAAACACAGAAGCTTTGGGCTAACGCAAAGATACCCCATAGGATGCTATGGCCAAGCGTATGAACCACAGGGTCAAGGTGGCTGGGTGTGAATCATGACGCCGCTATACCTGGCTAAGAAACCCTTAATTAGGGTAACAGAAGTATTTACTTCATAGGATTATTGTGAAAATTAAAATAAGACAACACATACAAAAATACTTTTAAGGTGCGTGGCGCATGAGTAAAAAGCTCAATACTTTGTTGTGCTGTGATTAATTTCAGATAAGCAGGCAGTTGTGGCTTAATAGCAACCAGAAATCATGTCATACTGCTCTGTAATTTGTATGAGGTATGTATGAGATAGTAGAAAGAGCATAGGAAGGCCTGCATTTGAGTCCAGTCCGGGTGACTACGGGAGTATGAGCTTGGGAAAGTAATATGCACTTTTTCTTTTTTTTTAAGTTTATTTATTTATTTTGAGAGAGACCAAGGCAGCACAAGTGGGGGAGGGGCAGAAAGAGAGAGAAAGAGAGAGAAAGAGAGAGAGAGAGAGAGAGACAGAGAGAGAGAGAGAGATTGAGAATCCCAAGCACGCTCTATGGTGCTAGCACAGAGTCCAAGGCGGGGTGAAGGGGTGGGGCTCAAAATCATGAAATTGAGAGATTGTGACCTGAGCCTAAACCAAGAGTCAGATGCTTAGCTGACTGAGCCACCCGGGAGCCCCAGTAATCTGCACTTTTTAATCTTAGCTTCCTTGTCTATAAAATCCTGACCAACCAGGACTCTTAGGAAGACAGAACAAGATAACATATTTGTGTACAGAGTGTTGCTAACCAAAAAGCATTGAACATACGTTAATTATTATACTGCAAAATTTCCATCCCCATCATAGATTATTGTTATATTCTTGGTTAACAGGTTCATACTCATTCGCATAATGAATGTATGTAAGATTCACTGTAGATATAAAAATAAATAATAAAGGAAACGTTATTGCATGCTTCTTCTTTAATAGAATTCTAGTTTTAAATTTTTTTTTTTAACGTTTTATTTTATTTTTGAGACAGAGAGAGACAGAGCATGAACGGGGGAGGGGCAGAGAGAGAGGGAGACACAGAATCGGAAGCAGGCTCCAGGCTCTGAGCCATCAGCCCAGAGCCCGACGCGGGGCTCGAACTCACGGACCGTGAGATCGTGACCTGAGCTGAAGTCGGACGCTCAACCGACTGCGCCACCCAGGCGCCCCATAAGTCCATTTTTATAGTATGATCTTGGTACTAACCTATTATATAAAAATTGGATGTTACAGTACAATTAAGAAAAATACTGCATTTGGAATCATCATATCACAAATAGACCCAAATGTAATGAGATATTTCTCCTATTCTTCAACTGTTGTCCTCAAGACTCTGAGGACTATCCATTCAATGTATGGCATGTTTGAACAGGAATCCCTTCCCAATTAATGGATGATGCACATGGAAAAACTCAGTTAACTGCAAAGAGAGTTCATAGGTATCATGCTACTATAATTTGTACCAACTGGTAAGATACCTAATAGACATGTCAAATATAATTTGGTCAAACCAAACTCTGGTCCCTACTCCTCACCCAGAAAGACTCTTCCTGGAATGTTCCCCTCTCAGTTCATGGCAACTCCATCTTTCCAGTGGCCCAGGTAAAAAACCTAAGTCATTGTTGATTTCTCTCATTTCCCCCCGCCCCCAACCCAATATCTAAGGTGTCAGCAAATCCTATCAGCTCTCCCTTCAAATAATTCTCACCACACCTCCTGCCCCGTGTTAGTTCCTGGATTCTGCAACAGGGTGCCACCTCCCCTCCCAGTTTTAGTTTTCTCCATTAGACCTTATGGTCCCTAAGTTACTAATTTACTTATACTTTGATTATTGTTTGTCCACAGGGAAGGAGACTGTTTTGTTCACTTTTGCATCCCTTGTGCCTAAAATAGCAGCTGCAGGTTGAAGACACTCATTATATTGATTAAAAAAAAACAAACAAACAGCCTCTTAACTGGTCTCCCTGCTTTAATTCTTGCCCCCTACAATCTATTTTCAACAAAGCCTTCAAAGTGTTTCTGTTGAAAACTAGGTAGTTATCACTTCTCTACTTCCTGTCTCAGTCAGAGTAAATGCCCAAGTCTTTACAAGGGCCTACAAGAGCCTACATTATTTACCTCACTCCCAGCTCCCAGACTCATCCACCTTACCTTTGACCTTGCCTTCTCCTACTTTTGCTTCCTCATTCTGTTCTCACCACCCTGGCCAGGTGTACTGGCTGATCTTTCTGCTTGAAAAGCTCTTCCCCCTACAGCCTCGTGGCTCATCTTCTCACTTCCGTCAGCTCTTTGCTCAAATGTCCCCTTCTCAGACAGGCCTTTTCTGCCCACCCTGACAGTCGTCCCCTACCTCTACCACTCCTGACCCCTACGTATGCCGACAGACAACCGACTTACATCACCCTACCTTTTATACTCACTATTTTTATTGACTTTCTTCCCTTCTGTAATCTGAGCTCCACAAGATCAGGGAATTTTTTAAATCTCTTTCATTTCCTGCTCAATCCTAGCGCCTAAAACACTACTTGGCAAATAGGTGATGGTCAATTACTATTTATTGAATGAACGAAAGAAGCAATACTCTCTCAGTAGGTATCTAAACCCACCAAAGGTAGTTAGCGGGAACAGAACACATCCATTGTGAATGACTCTTACGGGTTATCCGTATTTGTTATGGTATCTGAAAAAGATCTGACATAGTAGTACATCAATCTTTCTCCAAATAACTGTTAACTCTACCCCCACGTCCCGTGTTTTGTTTGTTCTGTTTTGTTTTAGGGCACTAGTAAGGATTTCTCCCATTAAAATGTATTTATTTCATAGGCAAATTTTTTCCCAAATCTGCCTTACCCATGTTTTTCTGGCCACAGCTGCAAAGTTGAATATTTGATGCCAGAGGCAACTGATTAGGTTAAAATACATACTCTGCTTTAGGCTGGCATCCATTTGTATTTCATTATAAGATGATATTAAAAATTATGCCTTGGACTCTTAACTGTCTACAGCACAGCACATCTGTCACCCCAGTTTGTCCTGTCAATCTGCCTAAAAGAGTGGGTATAGCAGCCAGTGATACTCCCATTAGCAGATAAGGGAGTTTGAAGCCCAGAAAAGTTGGTAATATAGGAGACCCTTGGCATGATTTCCTACTTGTATTTTGAAATTTTTATCTTACTGGAAGTCATCTCAAACGCCAGGTAGAAAAGGCTGTCCTGGGTCACACAATTAGTGTTTTTGAAAAAAGCCTCAATTTCCAACATGCTATTGGGATCTCGAACATCTGTACTTAATACCTTGTCATGATATTTCTTCTTGCTAAAGTTGAGCTCTAATAAACTGGCAAAGATAAACAGGATCCAACCACCCTGTGATTTTAATTTCTAAGAAGGTACATAATTTATGAAACTATATTTTTTGCCCTAAATTTTTATATAGTGGTAATCTAATTTTAGACATCCCCTCCCCCCACCAGGCTGGTTTCTGAAGAAAAGTGCTACCTTCCTCCTCAGATTTAAAATACCAGACTATTATCCCTACTAAATAGAAGTCACCCTCTCTAAAATCATCTTTAGCTAAGACTCTGTGCCTAGACCAAACTCCCTCCCATGTGCTCCTGTAGAACCCAAGCCTTTGTCCCAGCGTTGTCTCCTGGGAACTACCCATTTGCCAGCTGTCTCCTTCCACAGGATCCTACATTTTGGTAGAGCAAGGATTAACTATCTCTGTATCCCAAGCAGCTAACACAGTCCTTGGCACATGATAAGTGCTCGCTATATGAAGGCTGAATGAGTGAATGAAGGAAGGTAGTCATGATCACTTTCTACTTTCTAGACTGTAGAGTTTAGAAGTAAAAACCAGACATGACTTGTCCTGCTCCTTTCTCTTAGGAAGACAGGGGCTGGTAGGCAACATGCAGCCATCTGGACCTCCGAGTTATCAGCTCTAAACGGGAGGGCAGACCCCACTTGGGAAGGCCTGTGGTGGTCAGACATTGCCAGCCACTAGAGATCAGTCTGTGTAACTTAGGGGTTCAGCATTAGGAAGCACATTTGCTTACAGTTATCAACTAAATTCTCTGATAGTAGAAGCGATAGTCTGGTCTTCTTTATGATTTTTTCTTGTATTTTATTTACCAATTGGTTCAGAGATCAGGGCATGGAAGAGGAGTTTGTGCATGTGCCTGTGGTGGCGGGGGGTGGGGGGGAGGGAGGTGTTCCTTAAATGTCTTCCCAGTGTGGACCAGCGGGCTTTGAGATTTTTAATTGGAAAGGCTCCCCTATGCTATAAATTACATGTCCTCCAGCCTATCAACTGTCTTATCAATAAAGGAGAAGATGGTAAGGCAAGCTATTGCTGTGAAACAACACATTCTTATGAATTCAGCAAACCCCAGAAAAGCCCAGAAGCAAGTCATGATGATAAAAGCCTTTCTATGCCACCAGTAGAACATTTTATTTTGCCTACATTCCTAGAATCATATGGTTCAAAAGTATTAAATTACCTATATCAAACTTTTGGGCTCTCTCTCCTGATATCCTTTCCCCCCAAATCTTTAAACCCTGTTCTAATGGGCATGCAACCATATGAATTAGATCTGCCAGGACCCCATCCACGCTTCTTCACATAATGTTGAAGGAATGCTTGAGGCTGGGCATGAGAAGATGACAGATACCTTCCTATACAAGCCATTTGATTTAATCCATGGCGTAGAATCCAGAAGTATGGACCCAAAGGCATCAGCCTGATTTCGGGTTGAGTAGCTATATGTGTCCTACAGACATACTTCATCCTTACCCAAGCCTGGAAACTGTACTAAGAGTTTTGGCAGATAATAAAAGACTTCAACAATTTATTTCGCAGTGGCGCTTATCATGGCAGGCTTCACACAACCCTGCCAGGCAGGTATCATCACCCACATTCTACAGATGAGGAAACAGATTTGAAGAGACACACAGCCAGTAATTTAAAAGGTGGGGGGATTTGAGACCTTATCTTCCAGACTTCAGTAACTGCACATGGTATTCTGATTCTTCCACAGGGCCACAGGGGTCCCCTCCCATTACTGGAAAATGTACTGTGAATGCATGGGACACTGATAGTGGAGAGGAATATGTGTTTAAATGAAAAGGAAGAGTATTACTGGTAGGCTTTTAAAGGACTGTGTCATTGTCCCGTGCAGAGAGGGAGAGGGTGAACAGAAAAGTGGTACACGGAGGGATGTACGGGGCACAGTAATTATGTGACTACCAGTCTGTAGGCCGTTATCCCCCCGTGACTAGATTTAAATAGAGTTCGGGGATGGTGATTTCTCTAACTTGTCTGAAGACATTACGTTAATATACAATAAACAGGACACACCTATGAGCCTCTGCTTCTCAGAAGCTTATTTTCGAAGCTGAGCTTCCAAGATCTGTGGAACAGGCCTCATTTGTTTCCTCTGTCACTAGACACTCTGGGTTTTCTCCTTTGTTGACAAGGGTTGAACCACCTCTTATCAAGAGAAGTCGGTCCCCACAAAATTGCCCCTGGGCCCCCAATCTTTTTGCTGTAATATCAGAATCCATATAAAATGCCACTCACTTCAACATGTGTTATCAGAATGAATAAATACTCAATAACCCAAAGTTCATCCTCAGACACATGTCCATGAGGAATTCCAGACATTTTGGAATCAGGGTCCCCAGAATTAAATCCAGTGACATAGTGTCAACATAGGCTTATTTTTCCTCTCTGGCCCTTTCCCTCCTGCACCCAATATCATTATGTCCCCCAAACTGAAAGTAAGGAACCTAGGAGGTCTAGAGTCATCCTTTGTTACACTCATTGCTGAGGTCTACAAAATATCCCTCCTCATGCTCCTGTCCATTCAACTTCTGCAACTGCTGCTCAAGTTCTCGATCTTAACATTTCTTTCCTGGTCTCCTCTCATGTTTTCCTCAATGGATTCCTTGCCTCCAGTCTCACCTTTGAAGACCTCCTTGGAGACCTGCTCTCCTTAGCATTAGTGTCACAATTCCTATCCTTTCTTATACTTTGATCCCTCAGTAAAGGTTTAAGGAGGTGCTCATCGCATCATCTGTCAAGGTTAGGTTGTCCATCCAACACCTCAGAACTCTGTCTCCGGCCATCACTCTTTTTTGACATCGTTCCAGGTACTAACAAAAGACAAATTCATGTGATCGAGCTATTCCTATCCCCTTGCCATCTTTAAAATATCAGGAACTATCCCTCTAATTCAGCAACTAATCATTCCTATCATCTAAAAAGGTTTTTATCATCTGATCACATGTTCCCATACTATTCAGAGAAGAGCCAAGAGTTTCTTTTCTTTTTCCATCCCATTATACTTTCTATCACCTCCCCCTGCCACACCTGACCATGCACCACAGTTATCAGCTCTGATCTTCTGCCAGGCTCTTGCTCTTGGTGAGTGGTCAACGTTTAAACCTTTTTTTCCTGTGTGATGTATGAGGTGCACAGCTCATCAAATGCATTTCTCTTGGACTGTAAGTTGCTGGAAGGCAGGCCTACACAAAAGCAAAAGGAGCTTTTTGCTAATAAGAATGTATGCAAGTAGATGCTGTTTGATGATCTCTGTGTTTGAGAGCACTCACAGCTACTGAAATAATATGCAAAATTTAAGAGTCATATCTTGCTCTCAGTCTTGGGCGTATAGTTGCACCATGTTATCCGCCCAAACACCCAGTCACTTCCACATCTGGTGTAGTTGACGGTACCCGAGAGCGGTGTTCGCTGTGATCTTGTCTCGGCCCTGCAAACCCACGCTACAACCGTCGCTGGGGATGAGTGCCTATCACTAGAGCCTGTGCAGTTGGGACGAAACTTTAAATGAGGATTCAAGTACACAGAGCTTTATCAGTGACCGGCGCCTCGTCTCAGCCGTACTTACTGGGTGAGGTCGGGGAGGCTGCACCTCCTTCTGTTGATGTGGTTGGAGGCTTTGTGTCTGGCACCGGCAGAGGCACAGGCCTGGCCATCGGTGGTGGCGGCGGCGGTGGCAACATTGGGGTGGGAAGGAATGGGTTGTGCACTTTGCCTTGGCTACTCCCGTTGGGCTGTGAGGGCGGGAACAAAACACACACGCAGAAGGAAAAGAAGAAACACATACCGACCATTAGCGGCTTCTGCAAATGAAACATGCATTAGTCCATCTTTTTAATGTAAAATTATGAAGTATTCTAGCTGCTTGAGTTCTTGCATAAGAGCATATGGATTAAAAAACTGTTGGGTTGTCCTTAAGGCATTCCGCAAAAGTGTAGTCTTAGGCACACATGCTCAACGTAGCCTCAACTTATCTCTCGAATTACTTTGGCCTTCTTTACATCCTGCTTCCGTAAAACGACCTGCCAACTTATGCTTGGAATGTTTCACTTCTGTATGAACTGCTACCTTCATCATCATTCCCACGAGTATTATTTATTTCATATGTAAGTGTTTTATAGGTTGTGGAATTATTCCGTCATGTCTATTTACACAGATACAATAAGGTTTCCCAAATATGCGTCGGAAATTAAAAATAATATTTTATTTTCACTCTTCAAAGTTGATATTATATAACATTTAATAAATATGTTAAGTGAACATGAAAAATTTCTTTCACATATTGTATAACATCAGGCACAGAAACTTTAGAATGGAGCTGTCAAAATTCTGCTAGGGAAAAATATCACTTCTAATTTTGATTTAAATTATATAAGCATATGCCATAAAAGTCATATTTATTTGGCTGCCTGATGTTAGAACAACCAAATAACAGCTCTTTAACAAAAGAAAGTTCCCCTCTGAAGAAAGCAATAAGATCCATTTTATTTTCAAGTTTTTCAAAATAGTCCCACGAACAGACCTGCCTTAAACCCTATAAAATATTGATCAAAACACAAAACCAGGAGTTTGATACTTATATACGATAATGTCATGACTATTTTTAAAAAGTTAGAAATTTAAAAGTGAGATTCTTGATGCTGCTGGTCACTTCAGACTTTTCATGGTCTCTCAGGTGGCCTTTCTGACTCCAGACTTCAGTGATACTGTGCAACCAATAATAACACCTGGTATTTAGGCTATAGTCCTGAATCAAAATTCAGATGAGGGAGATCCAGTTGTCCCAGGCTTTTGAGCGTAAGCTTAATAATTCTGCAGACGCAGCCTCAGTTAGACCCTCATCTACATTCTCTTATATATTTGGTATTGTTCCTCAAAGATATCTTGTCTGACAATCAGAATGCTGTGCTTTCTTGCTAGCAAACTTGTCCGTGTGTTATTTCTGAGCGGGCTGAAAGTCCGTAAGTGAATGCTTTGGAATAAGCCAAGCAAATGAATACACAAGCAAAAAGAAAAAAGGCCCCATATTGATTTGTTGTCTAGACAGAAATGTATCTGCTAACACATCACCAGACATTAGTCAAAGCTGCCTGTTCTGTCTCAGATATGCAGAATCAGGTATTTCTGCACGGGAGGAAAATCAGTGACAGGGCCGTGTGATATAATATTCTAAATTAGGCAATAATAATTACGGCTCATCTGCGGCTTCGTGTGCAGCTATTAGGAGAAATGGAAAATCACATGTAGCTTTCTGTTGGTCATTATTTACTATTCATTATTATTATTATTGTTATTGGCTTTGGGATGCAGCTATCCAATTGTAAACATTTAGTTCCATTTTGAAACAAAATTTGTGATTTTTTTAAAATCACTTTTACATTTGGAATATTATTTCAAATCGTGATTATTTGGTTGCTTAGAGAAAAAACGAAAATATTCATTTGAAGCTGCCGAATACTGTTTAGCTTTATACAAAGATAAGTGGGAAAGATAACCTACTTGCAGAAATAACAAACCATAATAAACTGTACTTCGAGCATCTTGAGTTCAAGTACTGGTCAACTTGATCTAAAGTGTTAGAAGACTGTATTTTTAAAAAATATCAACTTAGCTGATCTGAAACATCTGTGCCCCCTTCATCCCCCTACCCCTCCCTTCCCCTCCAAATCATTATTTAAAATTATTTGGTCTTTCTATTTTGTTAACTGTGTGAGCTCGAGGGTTAGTGTGCGTGAGGTGGAATTATCTGCCCACAGACCTTAGAAGGTTATACAGTTCACCCTTGAGATGATTTATATCCATAAACTTGACAGTTGCGAACTTAACACAAACACTTTTTAAACCCTGGCCAATCACTCTTAGAGCAAGTTAACTTTCCCACAATCTAGAATAAATATGACATTTGCCTGCAGTCCATCAGCACAACATTAGAGCACAATGTCACATGGTCATAAGGTCTCCCCTTGTTATTTTTACATTCGGTTAATATTTCTAAAGAAATTGGAAAAAAAAAGGAGGTCTCCTTACATTGAGGAACCCCACCTGTCCAGCCTGCTGACCAGCATCAGGGCAGACAAGTTGGACAAACTCTTTCAGCGTCTCCTGAGGGTGATAGCGGATGGCTGGGTGAGAGAAGTAAGGTCCAGGCTGCTGGATAATGGGCGACGTCGGAAAATGAAGAGTCGACGGTGTTGCATGCGGGCTTGCTGTAGGAAAAGAAAGCGTCAGAGTCACGAAGAGACAGACCCACTCTGCCACAGCTCCTAAGCCCGGTCCAGCTTCCTTTTTCTTTCTTTCCTGACCCAACTCATACCACTGCTCATGTGCCTGAATTTAACACTGGGTACGTCTGATAGATTTTCTTCCTCAAGGCTCTAAGACAAACATGGAGGTTAGATTAGGGTAGAGTTTCAGGCTGTCTTTCCATTTTCAGTGGACATGAGTTATAAAGGCATTAATAATCCTTGGTGAAGCTGAAGATTATTCATTACCTTAAGAGCCTTTTTAATGAAGCAAGCAATAAAAAATGTATTTGGTAGATTAGACCTGATTTAACTGACATTACATATGACAAATTCTAGTTTGCACATATGGATCCTCTTTCATGCTGAGCTAACCCATAGACAATAATTCATTGTTAAAGCTCTTATACCCCTTTCAAGGAAATTTCTAGGGACTAATACAGGATGAAATTTTTTTGAAGTATGTAGTAAATGATCACTTAATGAACCTGTGTAATTTGGATGCCTCACTTTACATGGAAGGTTCACGTAGCCTTTTTTTTTCTTTTTCTTTTCTCTCTCTCTCTCTCTCTCTCTTTTTTTTTTTTTGGCCAATTCAAAGCCAAAGTCAGAAATGCATAAATGTTAGACAGGGGAACCCACAGGCTGAGTGGGCAGTGACCCCTGATGAACTGTGGGCCCTCTGCCCATAAAAATTGATACAAGATCTCAGACAACTATTACTCCTTTTTATTTGAGCCCTGCTAAATTTTATTTGTACAAGAAGATTACATCAGATTAAAAAACTTATGTGAACCGCTTGATAATGTTCCTGAGAGAACTTCTGCCCTTGAATTCGAAGGGTGATTGATAAAATCTGCTGGAGAATAAGAGCAGCACACAGGGAGGGTCGGAGATACTCAAACCAAGTGACGCCAAAGCAGCAGCTTTCCTCAGGGAGGGCCAGAGAAACAGCCCCCAAATAAAAGCAGGGGAGAGTGTTTATCCTGCCTTACTCTTTGCAATTTAAGTCTTCAAACTCTGGGAGTCCCTGCAAAGGCCAAACAAAGGGATGCCCCAATGTCTGGGGAATAAGATTTTCCTAATACCGAGAGGGACTCATAAAAGTGTGGAACAAACGAAGCAAGACAGGCCACACTTTCTTCCACTACCCCATAAGCATGGCTGAAGACTGTAAAAATCATACATCGCCATTGACCACTGGCCATGGGTTCTTTGTTCTTTACTGGGATATCTTTAGTATTGGGGTGCTTTGTAATAATTGAAATGGCTAAGGACTTGGGGGTTCAGAATAGCATCTGTAGCTTGCAAAGAGTGCAAATGGGGGTTTGGAGTAGAAGCGATAGTCTTAATCCACGTCTTGCAGATGATCTGAGGGGACCCTTCATTCATGCAACCTTTAATCTATCCCATAAACACTGATGGGGCTGCTACTATGGGCATGGGATACAGCAGGGTGCCAGCACACGAAGTTTCATCTTCAGTCATGCAATTGAGGGCATCTTGAACATAGCCTATTGAAACTAGAATTCCTGTGATCTTCTACCCTTTATACGTGCTCTTCTTCCAGTCTTTCCCATCTGAGTAAATAGCTATTTCTAGTTACTTGTTCACTGTCAGATCCCCAGAACAGTGTCTGGCCCTCCACAAATACTAGTTGAACGTACAACCAGTGATTGCATACAAGAGTGGTACAGAAACCAAGAACCATACAGATAGACTTAAAACTTTGGTTTTTTCCCCACCTGGAAAAAAAGCCAGGGCGGTTATAGAAAAACTAGTAAAACTTAGGACTTCCCAAAATAAATGATAAATCTGGTGATGCATTATTGCCTCTGAGCTTAAACCCACAGGCTAAAACGTTAAATGGCTCTGGTCATCTCTTACTTTGCCAATTGTGCTTTAAAGAGCCAAAGGAGTTTTGTCTCACCTAACCATACCATCTGATATGGTATGGTTGTCTCTATTGGTAGCGAGAAGATGTGACCCAGCATCACATCCGACCAAATAGTTTCTAGTCAGGGGCAGAATGTAGTATTTTCCAAACAAGGTTGGGAACGTAGTAAGCACAAAAAAATGATAGGCTCGGTTTCTGCAGCACGTCAAACACAAACGTGGGAACTTCGTTGTCAAGAGTCCTGGGGAAGCAGACCTTAATGATAAAGCGGCAAGGCTTCAGGTGCTCGAAGGAAAGTGATAAATGATTGTTCAATTATGAAATTGTAGTGGCCAACAGAGAATGCTGCCCAAGGCAAAAAATCACTTGAGTAAATACCAGGTGGATGAAAGTTAAAGAAACTTGACAGAGGGAATCATTCAACTCATCTTGGGATCCCTCCGTTAATGTTAATAAACATCCCTGCCCTTTTTGTTGTTGTTAAATACGTAAAAGAACATCGTTAGCAACTTAAATTTAGATCTTAGTTTACTGTATTTTCTTAAAACAATTTCCCTTGTGGCCCCAAGTTTAACAGAAACCTAAGAACACATGGTACTACATGAAATTAATTCTACAATGACTGACTTATAAGGACCAATTAATTCTGAATTAGCACCAGGAAATCATTTAACCTGTAGTTTCAAATTAGGCAATTGCTGAGCCTGCATTTCAGAGGGTTATCCTTCATAACCCTTACTTTCTCATGCCTTGGACCTTCTGGTTCAGCCATTAGTTCACTGTGAAACAGGGTATAAATCATTCAAGATCCTGAGCTTTAATTTCTTCAAACAGAAAATAGTTGTGTTATAGACATCGCACAGTTCTGTTAAATATTATTAAATACATGCTATTTCTTTAGATAAACTGCTAGTATTACTCTTACTGGATGAGACCCTTGCTCTTCCGTTCTCTAAAGCTCAGCCTTCAGCAACATCTAAATTTGTATTTTCTTCTCTCCTATTTCTTGTCTTCTCTCCTTTCTCTTGGATTAGATGTTTTCAGTGTGCCTATATGTTTATGTCTAAGTAGTCTCAAATCATTTTAGCAAGTGTCATTGGGGTTAAACCAATCAATCGCCCAATCAGTGAAATTCATTAAAGGTACATTGAGATCTTCCGGTCAGGGATCCTACAGAGAGAAAGAAACTACCATTATGAATCTGGTGTGGTGCTAACGTAATGCACAAAGAATGATAAAAGTCCAGATTTTTGACAGAGGAAAACATCTCTTATGGACGTATGTGTGTGTGTGTGTGTGTGTGAGTAGTTGACACAATAAAAAATTATAGCACATTATGTAAATGCATATTTAGGTCCTTTAAAATGTGCATTATTTACTTGAGAGTCAATAAAGGCTTTTCTCAAGTGGTTACAGTTTATTGCAGTGCATCCGTCTGTATCCATGTTGATGTTAATACAATTTTGTGTATTAAAAGGCACTACAAAATTGGCTGCTTCTGGGGTCTAATACTCTTAGTACCCTAGGCCAGGAGCAGCAGAGAGTGTCAGAAACACTCTGCTCTGGGTGGATCTCACTACCGGTTTAAACTTTAACCAGAGGCCAGACTTATTTAAAACAACTGCTAGGCTTTTCACAAACAATATGAGTAAGAAGGAAGGAAATTTGATCAGGTTTTCTTTGGCCAGAACAGCACTGCCTACACATTCTGAACAAAGTAGCCACAATTCAAAAAAACAGGGAGCCAGAATTTTCCAAAGGGTGTAGAGCTCAGTTATTTATTACAAAATGATCATATTACTAGATACTTATAAAAGAGAAAGCAGGTCAGACAGGTTGGTTTACTTGTTTGTACTCCATTCCCCTCTCCTCACCCCGCTTCTTTAAAAGATTTTTTTGGTTTTAGTTTGAAAGAGAAAAAGCTAAACATTTGACACTATATATGTAAGTTAAAGATGCTTTCTCCTTTATTTTTTTTAATGTTTATTTATTTTTGAGAGAGAGACAGAACGTGAGCAGGGGACACGTTATTTTTGAGAGAGAGACAGAACGTGAGACACAGAATCCGAAGCAGACTCCAGGCACTGAGCTGTCAGCGTAGAGCCCGACGTGGGGCTTGAATCCACGAACTGCGAGATCATGACCTGAGCTGAAGTCGGATGCCTAACAGACTGAGCCACCCAGGTGCCCCAAGATATTTTCTTCTTTAAAGCAGATTTAGAACTGGAGACGGAGAAGGTCAAGGTCATTACTAGGTTATTATGTATGTTGAGAGACTTTTTTGATCCAAGTGACTCTTGGTCTAGGAGTCCTCCATAGCGGGAAGGCCTTACAGACACATATTCTAGCTCAAAACAAGATGACGTCAGGGAGGCATAGCCAGGTAAGTTTGGAAACTTGTATTTCATTCTTTTATAAATCTTGAGGAAACAAAAAAAAGAGAAGAAAGTAATCCCTCACCATTTTTAGTAGTTTTGCCCAAACTCATAGAACCTTCCCACATTTTTCTTCCAACCAAAATTTTATGGGTGAAATATGTTCTTGTATTTAACCTGACACAGGATTAATTGCTTTACTCCTCGTCCACAAACTGTCACAGATTCTCACAGATTGGACAGGGACTTGGATTCTTTTCACGTTAGCATTGGCTTTCGAGACTCCAAAGAAAAGCTATCAAGAGAGCAGCGCAAACAATAAAACCTAATCCCCCTTCAGGTGTGTGCTTTTAAGACCGTGTTACACGCGGCCTTCTTCCCTCACAGAAGGAATGATCACTCCCAAGCCTTGGCATTTGTAAAACTTCACAGTCTTACCATTAATCAACACTGAGTCAGTGGCAACAGGTGAGAGTCCAAACTGTTTCTGTGTTAGCACCATTACCAGAAAAAGCCACTCATCTCTCTTCAGTAGTAAGATGTTCTTTACACAAAAATAACCATTTCCATCAAGCAATGGGTGGCATTAAGAACTCCTGACTACTCATGTTTAAGAAGTAAAGGTTTTAATAAGGCAGAACTTTAAAAGAGGAAAGTGGAAGAAAAAAAAATACTGCATTAAAGAAAAGAAAAAAGCGCTTTCCACAAAGGCAAATGGAATTTGAATTATTTGGGTTGTCAACTACTATGTACTTGGCTTCCTCAGAAATTCAAAACCACAGTGTATAACACCACTGTAGCCTGCCCTAAAGCTGAGAAATCTATCTTAATGGTCCATAGCTGTAATTTATAAATCATGCATGATCAGACCTGCCACTTATGAAAGCCCAGGAGTTTGGAGTTATGGGATTTATTTTAACGGAGACGCAAGGAAAGGGGAATTAGCAATGGTTTTCAAACCATTAGGAGGTGGAGCCTTTTCTAAATCATAAACCTTTAAGTTGAGGCAAGCCAAGGTTTTCAAAACACACAGTACATACCTTCAACGTCGCCGAGATGCATGTGAAAGACCTGGGGGTCATATGAGAGAAACATGACCTTGCATGATGATGGGGAAAGCACCAGTATTTTTATATTGCTGCTACCAGAGTAAACTTGATTCTATGCTACATTTCTAAGATGATTGGTGTATTCTGTTCCATTTTAATTAAGGGGATCTTCAGGTTGGAGACCAAATTCTAACGTCTTCTGCAAAAGCAGACAGAAAGGGGGGCGGGGGGAACAGGCGAGGTTCTTTTAAAATTTTTATTTAGATCAATTTTAGCTACTTAAAGACTCTTCTTGCTCTGAGGCCCTGGCTGATAACCTCGGCCAGGAGTGGGCGCACGTTTTTTGTTAAGGCCAGAGAGTGAAGGGGTTAGTTCTCGTAGGCTGAATGGTCTCTGTTGCAATTACTCAATTCGGCAGCTATGCTTCCAGAGCGGCCACAGATATTACATAAACAGATGAGTGTGGCCGTGTGCCAATTACATTTTTATTTTCAAAAACAGGCCGAAGACTCGATTTAACTTGTGGGCCCCAGTTTGCTGGCCCCTGGTGTAGACCCACATAATTCCTGTTCACTCTCCAAACACTTGCCATGCTCTGCTCATGGGTTGAGCACCTGACAATCACTTTCATCTCTTCCCCATCAAACCCTGTTCTTGTCCTGATCAGCCTTTCGGCTGAAGCCTCACCTTTCGGAAGCTTTCAAAGTAATCAGCTTGCCTTCTGTATTTCTACTAACTACCCATCGCCACTCTTCTTTTCTATGCTGGGAGCTTGTACCTTTTGACCACCTATACCCACTCCTCCCATCCCCCACTGTAGCTCTTTGCTATCTCTCTTCACCATTATTTAAACTGCTTTGGTCTGTGCTAGTTTCCCACACCTGTGTGCGTATAATTTCAAGTTAAACATATGAGTAAAAAAAAAAAAAGGGAAAGGTATAATATGAGGACCATGGGCTTTAGAGCCAGATAGGTATAGATTCAAATTCTAGATCTTCCACTTAAACCAGTTATGCCTTAAGTTTCTGAGCTTCTCTATGACTCAGTATTGCCATCTGTATAATGGGGCTAATAATATCTCATAGATTTGTTGTTGGGATCAAATGAGACAAAGTATATAAGGCACAGGGTGTAGTTCTTGACCATGTGGGTAAGTGATCAATCAATAGCTTCTTTTATTGGTTATACTATCATAGGGATGGAGATGAGGATGGGAGATGTATAAATTGAAATTTGTTCCCATTTTCTAAGACCTGTTTGGATCACAGAATACACAAGGGGGAAAGAAAAGTAAGAATAAGAGCTACCTTCTGTTTACCTGTCTCTTGGACAAATAAATACATAAATATTGATGAAAGAGTATGTATACTATCAGGGTGGACATGACATAAGCATCTTGAAAAGAAATCTCTAGACGACAAAATGCAAAACAAAACAACAGTAGCAACAACTTTGGTCTAATAGTCATAGATACCATAGATACAATGACCTATGAAGACTCTTTTTGACTGAATATGCTTTGAACCTGTACCTTTGCTTAGATCTCAAATTTTCGACACTTACCCTAGAAACTTACAACTATGGGGCTATCTCCCTCTAGACTCTATTTGTCATTTACATCTACAATCCGTGAGTGTCCATACTGAACTCCCCTTTACCACGTAGACCCCTGCTATCCAAGCACACTTCAGAGCTAACCAGAGTCTACCCATGTCTTCCTCCTGGCCTCCCCAAACCCTAATACAATAGAAATTTCTATCATTCCCTTGAAAGGGCCACCATGTCGGTTTTGGGGAATTGCTTATTGGAGATCTAATACATGTTAAATCTAAAAAAAAAGTTTTTAAAGAAGATCTAGAGTACTTTTAAGAAAAATTTTTTATTATTTATTTTTTTTTTGAAAATTTTCTAACTAGATTAAGGGACTTTTACTTTTGTTTCTGCCACTACTTGGCTTATGAATATAGGCAACTTCTGGATGCCTGGGTGGCTCAGTCAGTTAAGCATCTGACGTCAGCTTAGGTCATGATCTCGCAGTTTGTGGGTTCAAGCCCCACATCAGGTTCTGTGCTAACAGCTCAGAGTCTGAAGCCTGCTTTGTACTCTGTGTCTCTTTCTCTCTCTGCCCCTTCCCTGCTCATGCTCTGTCTCTCTGTCTCTCTCTCTCAAAAATAAATAAACATTAAAATTAAAAAAAATTTTTAATAAATATAGGCAACTTCTTTCTCTTCCAGTTCTCTCCTCTGCAAAATGAAGAGTTTGAACCCAATTGCTGAGGCTCACCTAGCTTTACATTCCAGTGGAATCTCGTCTCTGGAATTACACACAAATACTGAGTACAACTGGTCCCTAGTGAGAACACTGAAATCTAAAACATCTGAAACAAGGGAGCACATGCCCTTTGAAAGAAATTATTTTTCAAATGTTTCTGGGATATCAAGGTATAGAGTATTTCTGGACTCAGTCTCTAAGACACCCTGACTTTGGGAAGGCTGTAATATTTAGAGCTTTAAGACCTCTGAGTGTGTTTGTTCAAGCTCTGTATGATAGCGCCCCAGCCTTTGGATCCTGACCACCTTCTCTCTAACACGTGATATTTGTGCACTATTTGCCTAGGCTGCCATGATGGCTAAGGTGAGATACGTTCAAACACCACACAACAGTGATGACTACTGGAAATATGAAGAGGGACTGTTGAGTGAGCAGAGTTGAAAAGAATCCTATTCCATGAAGGGAACATGAGCTTTTTTTAAAAAAAAAATTTTTTTTTAACGTTTATTCATCTTTGAGAGACAGAGAGAGACAGAGCAGGAGCGGGGAAGGGTCAGAGAAAGAGGGAGACACAGAATTCAAAGCAGGCTCCGGGCTCTGAGCCGTCAGCACAGAGCCTGACGCGGGGCTCGAACTCACAAACTGCGAGATCATGACCTGAGCTGAAGTCGGAGGCTCAACTGACTGAGCCACCCAGGTGCCCCAGGAATGTGAGCTTCTACATAATATGTAAGCAATCCTACAAAATGAGAGATGAGGAATAAGAAACATGGCAAAACACTGGAGAAAAAAGCAACCCCACAGAATGGACAAGCATGGAGGTTAATGGAAATAGGCAGGGAGTCCTCTAACAACCGGCTGGACATGCACCGGAATTACAAACTGCAGTCCTGCAAAGGAGAATTTCCCAAGTAAAATCTGCAGGGGTGCTCCAGCCTCTTGGAGGATTACCAAGGGATGGGGCCTGGGTGGTCTGCAAGTGGTCTGCTGACATGGGGGGAAAAAAAGGCAAAAAAACAAGCAAATAAACAACAACAAAAGCCACGATAAACACAAAAGTGTGGGCTGATTTGCGGCATCTCCCTCACCAAACTGTCGGGTTTACATCGGAGTTTAAGCCCCTATTTCTGGGAGATATGTTACTTTCAAAGTGTCCTCCTGAATGCCAAGTATCTTCCTGAATACACCCCGGAGGACTGAAGGGTTTATTCCTACTGCGGTAGACTGCACACACACAGGGAGGAAGTGTGAGAAGAGTCAGTCCAGTGTCTGAAGTCAGGGGTTCACGTTTTGATCCCTGGTTGGGTACCAACCAGCTCTGTGTCAGCCTCCTGGCTTCTTTTACTGCAAGATGGAAACTGTATGGCATGTGTGGATTTTACAGCTCAACCACCCCGGGCTTGAAATCACCACTCCCTTTCCTAATCTGGGGAAAATTACTGAACATTTCTGAGCCCACCTTTCTTTATCTATAAATTGGATAAAATAGCACAGAAGAAAAGATCTGAGACTAGAATTAATTCTAGTACATAGTGGGGCTCACTCACTTAAAAAGTATGTGTTGAGGGGCGCCTGGGTGGCTTGGTTGGTTAAGCATCCAACTTCGGCTCAGGTCATGATCTCACGGCCCGTGAGTTCGAGCTCTGTGCTGACAGCTCAGAGCCTGGAGCCTGTTTCAGATTCTGTGTCTCCCTCTCTCTCTCTGCCCCTCCCCTGTTCATTCTCTGTCTCTCTCTGTCTCAAAAATAAATAAATGTTAAAAAAAAATTAAAAAAAAAAGTATGTGTTGAGAATCAGCTCTGTGCTAGATAGTGTATTAGACTGTGGGTTATTCATTCTTCTTAGCATTGTTTGTTTTTTTTTTTAGAATAAATTAGGATACGTGAGAAATAATCAGGATCATACAATGCAATGTGGCAACATGAGATAACTGGGAATCAAGAGTTGAACTGTTTTCAACTGTTTTCATGGACCCGGAGTTTCATGGCATGGGCTAATAGTCACTTTCTAGGACCTGACCTTACCTGCGCTCTGCAAGTCCTAACTGCAGGAGTAAGTAACTTTGGCTGGTGAGAAAGTCTGGAAACAGAGCTCTTATGGTTTTTATTTGGGGGGAGGGGATACCTATCCTTCCCTCAGCCTCAGTCTATGTATTTAGAGTGGCCTTAACCCTACCCCCTGGCTCCACAGGTAAGCATGCAACTCAGGCTACGCCAATAAGAAACCCCTTTATCTTTTAAACATAAGGATTGTTCCAAAAGTGACCCAAGCGAATGACCCAAACCGGGACAATCAGAGCCATAAGCATCCAGGAGTAGAACCTTTCCTAGATCTATTGTGAAAAGGCTGTTCTCTTTTCCTTGGGATTGTTAAATTGGTGAGAATTAAGCCTGGAGCTGCTCACATCATTAATGCCACAGTCCGAAGAGATTCAGCCTAAGAATGAAGTTCACACAGAAGACAGCAGAGCTGAGGGGAGAGAACAACATACAGATTTCTGAAGGTATCACCTGAGCTTCTGGATCCAGCTCTACCTGAAGCCAAAAACCCCTAGACTTTTTGGTTACAGGCACCACCAGTCCGTGATTTTCTTTCAGAGCAGTAGAGGGATGGTTAAGGAAGTTGGATGTGTTTCTCTCACTGACAAGAATATTTCACGTGAAAGAGTCTATATTAACATATCTTCAAAGCCATTCATTACAGGGTATGCAGTAATTCTGCAACTTTTCATGGTGTTCAGGAACTTGGATTTGGGAAGATCTGGAGATATCCCTCAGGGATGCCAAGGTTTTCTAAATTCATATTGCATGCCAATAGAAGGGACCCCCACAAATACTTTACATACCTGTGCTATATTATCGCTTTCTTGAATTCCCCTCTCATTAATCTCATCACACTAATAGTAATCTGTTTCATATCTGTCTGTTTTATTAGACTGCAGGCACAGGACTTGTCTGGTTTGCTCATCAGGGCCTAGCACACTGCTTGGTGGATGGGAAGTGCTCAATAATTATATGCTGAGTTGATTCCTATCAACAACAGACTCTTGCGAACAAAAACGGTGCTTAACTTTAGCAAGAGCCATGCCTGAATGAAGACATGCCAAAGTGAAGTCTCTACCATGGCTGAAGGGCTACCCATGCCGGGAGGGAGCTATTTATTGCCCCACTGGGGAGATTCCCCTATTCTCCCAGTGTGACGGGGTAACCAGGCTGGTGCACTTCCCTGGGACCACATTTCCTGGTCTGGGCACATGAGGCTCCTCCTGGAGAGGACCCATGAGAGCAGGTAGAAGACAACTGGGGAGGAGGAGTGGGGAATGAAGGAAGTAAGGACCCTCTCAAGAGAACCACATTCAAAGTGAGGATAAAAGACATCCCAGAGGTGGTGAACATTTAGTGACATCTTTGTGACAGTACCCAGCACTTTCCATATGTCATTTCACTTCCTCCTCCTCCTCCTCCTCCTCCTCCTCCTCCTCCTCATGCTTTAAAGTTCTGTACGGGTGGGAAAACAAAAGGCAGGCAGAAGACAGGTGACTAGTTCAAGCACACGCGGATCCCAAGTAGCCAGCCAGGATCCGAATTCCATTCTGGCCAACTCTACGGCCCATGCACTTTTCACTGCACTCCGCTGCTCCCACTTGAATTATTTTTTGGAGGTCAACCGGTTTATTTCCTTTCAGCAGTGTTTGTTCTCGGGTCCCTTATTATTGTATTGCAACCTGGCAACTCTGATGTTGCTCACGGGTGTTTTGCACATAAGAAAAAGGAAGCGTTTGATGGGGGGGGGGGGGGAAGGCAACCGCCATTTAATATGAAGAAATGGCACATGTCAAATGTAAATTTACTGTGGAAATATACATTTTAAAAACCATTCTATACGCGTGATTAAGTACACTAATTTCAACACTACAAAGGGTGCAGCATGAAATAGGTGATCTCTGTGATACTGCAACCACATTAATAGGGCCGTACATTCCCATTTCAAATATCAGTGCTCACCCCCCTCTGCCTACATGGATGATAAGCTGATACTACATAAACATTGTTAAAGCCACAGTTCCATGCTACAGTAATTCACTTAACTTTAACATGATTTATGGTTCTGTCAATAGGGGAGGTTGAAAACCGTGCACGGAAGCTTCAATGTGAGCTTCATATTTAAAACAGCAATTGTGTGCGTGTGTGCGTGTGTGCGTGGGTGTGTGTGTGACAGAAGAAAACATTCCACATAAAGAGGAGATACGAGTCCAATATTGACTTTGTTACTCTACTCCGAAAAAAAGGAAAATAAAGGAGTCCAAAACATGGAATCAACGTTACATTAAGCTACACCAAGAAGAAAGAACTGATAGGGATTCAGCTGATTACGTGATTTATAGTTCAAGGGATACCAGGAAGTCTTATCAATGAGAGGATTTCAAAGCAACCTTGCTCAGAACCACTGCCTTCACCATGTGTGCACATGTGGGTCTATGGTGGGGGTGCGGGTGGGGGGGAGATAGAGAGGGAAGGAAAGACGGAGAGAGCGATGGAGACAGGTGGAGAGAAAGGGGCAAACAATCCCAAGGGAGGGCAGCTTCACGATGAGTTTAAATCTAGGCCCACGTGGTTAATCACCCTACTTTTCTCTCTGGCACTCCACCTGGGGGCCTTTTGCCTCTTTAAGAGATTAAGGAGTCAACTGGTCTTTCTCCTGTAACCTGTCCTCCTTGGGACCGCATATTAGCAGGATTCCCCTACAGAAGAGCTCTCTTTAGAAGTTTGCTGCCGGGATGACAAATTAACCCAGCAGGGTGTCCCACACATCTATCTCGGTACAAATTATTAGTGTAATAGAGCTTTTAGTTATGCATTTATCTAGTAATTATTGAATGGCGACACAGAACCAAGCTGAGCAGCCATGGCCTTTTATGAGGTTCGCTCGGTGGGTGGCCTTACAGTTAATTTAGGATAGTTTTCCACTAAGCAGTTCACTTGCAGACAAATTAGCTAAACAGCCTTCTCCTTTAAATATTTTCCATGTCATAGTGAAACTCTTTACAATACAATAAAGGTACAGTTTTAATTACACGCTTCCTGACTTTTGTTTAGTTGTAGTTTTAAAACATTTGCTGGCACTGTTTTTTCCTTCGGCTGGGCAGTAATAGCTGGTTGTAAGTATCTGGCTAATGAATTTAATAATTTCCTGAACTGGGACTTAAAGGGCCTTCGCTAAAAAGCTGCTTTTCCTCCTTACCTTCCAGATCCTTCAAATCCCACTGGCAGTGTTTCCCACTGGGCTGGACACCAGCACTTGAGCTTAACCTTGACCAGTGTTCACAAGCCCTCTTACTTGTCTTTCAGTGCACTTCAGAGGTAGTGTTCTTAGGCCCATGATGCCTCCATTTGAAAATCAATTCTGGCAATTCCTATCGTACAGTGACAATGTAATGTCTTCTCAAATGGCATACTCCACTAATAAATAAACACCTTGCATCTGTTGGCAGATTATTTCAGCACCTTGTTAGCAACAGGTACTTAATTGCTTCTCGTTTCCCTGAGATGATTCAATTGCACTAAACCAGGAGAGGCAAATTAGATTCAGGTCCTTTGAAAGGAGCACCGTTCTACAACTAAGTTAAAAGCTTTCCTAAGAGGCAAAGAAGTTTACAGACCACTTAGGTACTGGGGGGGGGGCGGGGGGGCGGGGAGGGGGCTATGCCGAGGGACAGGTCCCACGGTTATGGTGGTGATAAAGGGGGTATGTCTTCTTGTGGGTCCTTTACTTGAACAAAGAGAAACTGTAACCTTACAGCAGATAATCATTTTGAGCTCAGTATTCCTCTTAATGCTCATCAAGTAGAAGCTCTGCATGAAGACAAAGCAAATATATATTGAGCATTTATTCACTACGCAATGCATCTCCCTAAATGCTACCAAATACACGCTCTTGAATATTCTATTATTATTACACATGGGGGATGGAAAGGACTCCCTGTTATTCCCAAACTTTCTGTGTGCCTTCAATCAAATCCATGCAATCACTCATTTATTCAACAAATATTTGTTGAGTGTCTTCCTTACGCCAGGCACGAGGCTGAGGGACACAGATAGGAAGAATAAAGCCATAGTTCCTGCTCTAATGGGCCCTGCCATCTAGTGATAAGTGTTGCCTTCATATTTTACCTCTCCTTCCTTCCTCCTCTATTATTGTCTATGGATCTACACTCCTCCAACCTTTCCTGGTGACCTCAGCTTCCTGGAAGGTGATCTGAATTCTCATAATTCTCTGCAGTATGTTTTTCTTGGCCACACTGGGAGATATTGTGAACTGCAGACCCTCAGACATTTCATCACTGAGAGCAGGATCCCTGCTTGAATCATGAGGATCATGGACTTAGAGAGGTTTATAGAGCATATATGCTTCTCCCTACCTCTCCAAACCGAAACTGGCATGACTCTTTGAAAGCCGCACGATAAATCTTTGGTTTATATGGCTATTGTTTTAGCACGTCTTATGTATATTTTCGGTACTAGGGCAATTTTTTAAATGTTTATTTATTTTGAGAGGGAGAGAGAGAGCAAGAGAGTGCACAAGTAGGGGAGAAGCAGAGGGAGAGGGGGACAGAGGATACCAAGAGGCTCTGCGCCGACAGCAGAGAGCCCGATGTGGGGCTCGAACCCACAAACCGTGAGGTCATGATCTGCGCCGAAGTCAGGCATTTAACCAACTGAGACACTCAGGCACCCCAGGACAATTTTACTTCTAAACTGCCTTCATTGTATATGTTTTTTGACTCCTAAAGAAGTGGGCAGTTTAGTCTCATGCTCACATCGTGTATGTCTTTAATTCCTCAGTACTTAGTTGTATAAAAGCATGACTTGTTTGCTGTTGCTTTGTTTGGTGTGTTTGCAATTAGAAGGTACCCTGCTGGAGAACGGGCGCTAAGTCTTATGCCTGTTTGGACTCTCGCAGTGCCAAATGCCACAGAGGTCTCTGTCAGGATGCCCTTGTCCCCGACAACACCTGTGCTTCCCTTGTCACAGTAATACAACTGCTAGCTTTCTTGTCCCGTCATCCACCGAGAGGTCAGCACTCTCCAGCCAGAGTCCAAGCTGCTCGTGTTCACTCTATTCAGCAACTGGTAGAGCCCCTTGTACACACTGTTAAGTGCTTTATAAATATTTGTGGAAAAAAATTAATGGGTCCCCAGACAGTAATGGGAGTCTGCAAGTTGATTTTAATACTGAAAAAGTCACACTGTAGAGCTAGTCAGGGAATACGGTGGAGTGAAACAGGGCCAGACGCTTGAGAGGGCTACTTGTAAATGTTTCTCCAGATGAGGACAATGTCTGAAGTATCTCTTTTGCGTCTATGCTGCAAGATGGCACAGTTGAAGAGGATTTCGTGCAGTCCTCACGTTTTCATAGGAATTAGCACATCTTCAGGCATGAGCTGAAGAGGTATGCCTGAGTGACTCAGCTTACCTCAAGTGCTCAAGTTGAGATACCCTAAGACACCTCTAATGAAATCAGATATGGTCTCTAGATTTTGAACTTCTTCAACTTGACCACTCCTTTTTTTTTAAACAGTAAATGTATGCTTGGCAAAAAAAAAAAAAAAAAAAATCTAATAAAGTTGCTTGTTACTGTTAAAACAACAAAAAAAAGTCACACTGACCTCAAAAATTGTTTTTTGAAGTGATTTGCATCTAACAGAAATCCTACATTACCAGTAGCAAGGATTTGTGGGCTAATAAAAAAAGGTCACATGATATGTTTATGGCTGTTATTAAAAAACTCAGTGTGATAACATGGGTTATGTCATGCTTATCAAAAGATCTAAATGGCTATGTTATGTCTTACTAATAAAAAATGTGAAAACAAATTAATTGTTTAAATAAATGCAGTTTATTTCTCCCAGTGGGTAGAAAAAGGCAGCACCTACAGATACAGTGGTAAAGGCAACTGAGTTGGAGACTTGATTTCTATTCTTGGCTGAGATCTCTCTCATCTGCAAGAGTAATGTGGAATAGTTACTAACTGCTAACCAGCAGAGTTCTCGGCTACTTAGCTACTTATAAAGCCCCCTTTTATACAGAGTGGCAATATGTTCAGCTTAAAAATATACATATATATTTCCCAGCCTCCCTTGCAGCTAGAGGTGATCTTGTGGAATACATAGTTCCGGCCATGAGGTCACAGCATGAGGATGGACACAACTGACTACAGCAAGGCTAAAAGAAGAAATCTCAATCCTTGGTTGGACTCAAACGGTCCTGAGTCACATACTTGTTTTTATATGAGAAACAATATGACCTGTTTGGTGAGATTTTCTGTTACTTGCAGTCAAACGCATTCTTAGCTGATACAGGAAATGAATCAGACCAGATTTCCAGGGCACTCTTCTGAAAGTCTGTGGTTCTAGGGGAAGCTCCATAAGTGCTTACTCGCTAATTACTTTCAACCTCTGCCTTGAGATGTGGACAGTGCCTGCCCCTCCCCATTTCTAAATTCCCTAGAGCACAGGGCTGTTTTACTTAGTGTAAAGCATTCAATTAAATGAAATACTTAAATTAAGTATCGTTCATTAGCTTGTTTTTGAAAATAGCAAAGATTTTAGGCAGACACCTAAAGACAAACTTTCAAGGAACTCTAAAATATTACTGCTCCAAATTTAAAGGACAAATTTACAACTGTTTAAAAAGCAAAGGGAAGACTTGTTTAAAAAGCAAAGGTTTTTTTTTCGATTATCATAAATCAAACTGTCGTGATTAAATACTTTGTTATGGCTGAAATTTTGAGTGCTGGCAAAAGAAAGTTTTTGAAAGCCCAATCATTCAACTTAAAGTACACAATAATTGTAATAATATACAATGACATGTAGATGCTTTTATGGAAACTTAATGTCTTCTCCACTCCCCAGGGTATTCCAAAATGCTTTAACCCCTTTACCTAATTTTAACTACATAGGTGGCCAAGTATTCTTCCCATGATACAGATGGCTAAACTGAGACCACAAGGTTAAATGATTTATCAAAGCCACAAAGAAAGCCAATATTAGGGGATTTGTTTAAACAAACAAACAAACAAACACACACATATTTCTACCTTCATGATGTACACAGGGAAGTGATTAGACTAGCATAAAATACGAAAAACCATAGTTTCCATGTCAAAGTTTTACTCATATAATCTTATAAAGGTTTTCTTCCCCATCGTGGACATTCCTTATATACATATTTTTAATTTTTTTAAACATTTATTTATTATTGATAGAGAGACACAGAGCATGAGCAGGGGAGGGACTGAGAGATGGGCAGACACAGAATCTGAAGCAGGCTCCAGGCTCTGAGCTGTTAGCACAGAGCCCGACGCGGGGCTCGAACTAATAAACCTCGAGATCATGACCTGAGATGAAGTCGGATGCTTAACCGACGGAGCCACCCAGGCGCCCCCGTGGACGTTCCTTATAAAGAAGCCCTGCATAAACTATTAGCCATTTATCACCCTTAGTTCTTGTGAAGCAATGGGATCTTGTCAGTGTGGGGGAGGGGATGATGTCTTTTGTGTACATTTATGTGCAATCTGATACTTTTTATTTATTCAACCAATATTTGAGCATAATATCCATTGCATGAGACACAATGAAGGCAATAAAAAGTGTAAGTTATAGATCCTCCCTTTCAAAGGTTTCATTCTACGAGAACGACAAGGCATGTACATTAATAACAAAGCAAGGCACCAGTGGAGGAAATCTGTAGACATGAAAGGCTATGGGACTTCACAGAGCGTGAGGGGATGGCAGCCTGTGTGGAGCTAAGGGTTTTCATGTAAAAATTGTACTTGCACCGGTCTTGGGATGGGCAAAATGTTGATAGGTGAAAGCAAAAGGGACGACATGAAAATTTTCAAAGCCTGGGTGAAAATGGGTGATTGAACTGTTTGTATGACTTGAGTACACGCTCTATTTCCAGGTACTGGGCAAACAACTGCAAACACATGATTTCATCTGCTCCCGAGACAACATGATTCTCTTGAGGCACGGATTACGATCTCCAATTTATAGAGGAGGAACCTATGACTCAGAGAAGTAAAGCACTGTACCAGGTTGACACGGTTGGTAAAAGTGGTGGAGACAGGATTCAGACACTGGCCCGTTTGACCCCCACGCCTTTATGCTTACCCACTATACAATGCTGCCTCCCTCAAGGCCCTATTTTTCTGCACTTGCTTTGAACTTTCAAAGAGAGGTTTCCTTTGTAACAACTGGCCACCAAATTTCCAAAAGTGGCTTATATCTGTAGTCAAAAATAGGGCCACTGTTTTTTAAGCACGGTGACCTTGCTTTGCTGTTGCTCTGTTAAAAATATCACCTCTGGCCTGAGCACTGAGATATGTCACACAGTTATTGTTTATGAACTGGGGTTTGTCTAGTCAAGGTATTTTAAGACATTTTTAAAGAAGGCAGCAGAATCCTTGCAATCTGAGTCCTACCTAGAGGTGAATACACCATGTGATTCTGAGCAAGGGTGCAGTAAACAACCCCACCCCCTTCCCCCATCCCTGTGCTCTAGGACCCTTTCTCTTCTTCCAGGCCCTTTGAAGTTCTGCTGTCTGTCTGGATTCTCTATAATGATTTACTGATTTGGGTTATGGCAACTCTTTACAATAAAAGGAACATGTGAGGTTGAAGTCTCCTTTATGTACACGTCACATTTATTCCACGCTGGCTCATTCGGTCAGACTCTCTCTTTCAGTTTGGCCTCATCTTCCTAAAATATCAACTTTTAATCCTGTGATCTCATTCCAAGCATTAGCTTTCCAACTGGTTCAGAGAAGAATAAAGGACAATATGGCACCTGCAGCAAATATATCTCAGACAGCCAGACGCTCAATGCCAACCCTAAAAAATATCTTAGCCCCCAAATGTCTCGTGTTAGCCCATCTCCACTCAGATTCTTGCCACAACAACACCACTAAAGAGTTTCATCTACGTTATTCCAATTCCCTTTACCAGACCACTAAGGGGGGGGGCAGGGTGCAATAAGAATGGGTACCTGAGTAGATTTTCCAGAAAGGAGAACCGAGGATACTGGGAACCATCTTGAATTCTGGTGAAAACAAAGAATCTTTGGTATTTCATAATTCTTAAACTAGGTGTCTCTTTTCCTCATAAACACTGTTCAGGCTATGAATATAAGATCAAAGCTCATTGTTCTGAAGGCTAGGGAGGT
Organism: Prionailurus bengalensis; assembly: GCF_016509475.1. Lineage (NCBI taxonomy): Eukaryota > Metazoa > Chordata > Mammalia > Carnivora > Felidae > Prionailurus > Prionailurus bengalensis. The sequence goes on along the minus strand of NC_057345.1, from coordinate 50,382,517 downwards.
CCACTCTGGTTCAACCCAGCATGGGCTGTTTCAGCAAATATGTTTAAGTATGTAGCATGAAGAAGGTCCCAATCTTGGCACTCACAGGTAAACAGTAGAATTGTTTTAATAATTGTAGAACTACAGCTTTAAGGCAAGACACATAGAAGGCACTCAATATTTACTGGATAAATGGTAATATATGCACATCGCTTTATGCTCCTCAAAGAGTCTCTACAAATACTGTCTTATCGTGTTTCTACATAAGCATAGGCGGCTGGGAGGAAAAGTTCTTTCAACAATAGTATTGGCCCATTTTACTGGTGAGGACATTAAAAAATCCACAAGATAAGTGGAAAGGCAAAGAGGCACCTTACCCAGCTATCCTGATTGCTGCCATATTATTCTTCCCAATCCTTATTACTTTGCTACACCATGAATCTTTCCTCTGCTTGGAATGCCTTCCATTCACACAAGCAAATTTTTAAGATTTGACTTCAATGCTGTCTATATTTTGAAATCTCTTTATTCGGTAAAAAGCGGTAATAGCACATTCCACATTATCTTCTGAATGCTTATTTCCTTGTATCTCTCTCTGCCCTAGACTGTATGCTTTATGAGGACAGGAACCACTGAACTCCCATGACAGGCACTCAGGGAACTCTTGTTGAATGAATGAATGAAACTCCATAGTCTCCTCCTCTGAGTTCCTGCAGAAATTTCTACTTTTAACGTTCATTTAGCATTTAGAATGACCATAAAAAAGATAAGAAACATCACATGCCTTATCTCCATGAGACCAAAAATCTTCTGACTAAAAGGACTTCATATCTTTTATTTTCCACCACAGTTGAGATGCTTAATGACTATGAGGATAATATCATAATACTACCCCCATTTAAACAGACTCATTTTGGGACTGTATAATCCAACTCAGATGCAAGGTTTTCAAGTCAGAAAAAAATACGTATGTTGCCTTTCTAATTATAACACACACACACACACACACATACACACACACACGCATGCACACCACACAATTGAAATCTTGAGAAAATTCTATCAAGATCACATGTTTAAAGATGGAGCATGTACATTTTCATAATTGTAAATATAGTAATTGCTTCACAAAATAGTCCAAATACTTGTTTTCTTCAATGTGATTTCTGCACGTGTGCGCTGGCCGGCCCTCTCAACTTCCATACTTCCCTGAGATGCACCCAGAGTATTCATAAAGGGATTCAGATTTGTGGGTCTCACTTTGAGATTAATGCAAGAAATATCTATCAGTTTCCCCAGGTGTATGTTAAGGTAGACAAGAGACCGTAACTTTCTAGGCTGTTTTATAACACCAGCTGGTAGATCACAGACCTACCTAAATGATGATCTGGTGGAAGAAAGTAAACATGGTTACAGTTATTCATACTCCTACTGTGGGGAGTTTCATAAACAAACTAATAAATATTTTCATCTTGCAATAAGATCGAGTTAAGTGATTTGCTGACATTCTCTTGAGGTTTAAAGCTTGTCTTTAATGCGAAATACAAATCATATTTCTTGTGGACACATTTTAATAATAAACTTAAAAGCACACGGGACAAAAATAATGAAAACATTGCAATGAAAACCAGACAAACTATCTACCACTTCAAAAGGAGTGAGTGAAGACTGCTCGTCAACACCGTGATGCAAACAATCTCAATGCAAAATGCCACATATTGAAATCAGGTTTCAAGGAAAGGGAATCAGCAGGGATGAGAGAATGAAAAACAGCTTATTACATGCAAACAGGTAACTAACTACAGGAAAATACACTCACCTAACCCACCCCCCCCCCACACACCCCCCACACACCCACACACACACACCCACACCCACACCCACACCCACACACACACTTCTTTTGTACAACCTGTAGGACAGATTTGATTTTGGTTCGGTTCCAATTACCTCCCACCTCTCTGCAATATCCCTCCGGTAATGAGAGGTTTTGGTCCCTTTTTGGCCTTAGGTACGGATCAAGGCTTTGGTGCCAAAGCTGTTCTCAAGGATGAGAAATTGGAACACTCACTGCCCTCAGGAGCATTCTGGGAGAGGCCTCCTTGTCTCTCACTTTGCTACCCTTGCTCCCGAGGCCATGATCTAAGCGCGACCAAGGGAGCCCGTGGAGCAGCTCACCTCTGGGTCCTGTAATGACAGGTCGGTGATGCTGTGTGAATGCCGTTCCCAGGGAGGAGGTCTGCGAAGGTGAGGGGCTGCTGAAACCAGACTTCTCCGACTTCTTCAGTGTGGTTGGAGATGGCATTCCTGGCAAGAAGGATGGAGTGATAAGCACACTTTAATTCATGGCACGACAGCTTGTACAACCTAAAAGATAAAACTGAAAGAATTAAAAAAAGAAATCCACCTGTGAGCGCAAAATTTGTTCTGAATTGCTTTGAATTTGTCATGGGAACAAAACAGGTGACAAAATGGTTCCCTGATAAATCCGACTATAACTGATTTCAACTTATTTTACTAAATCGCAGTCCATTTTGGCATTATTGATCTTTCTAATTACAGAGGGCCACTTTCCAGTGTTGCTTGAGAGTTTTTATATGCCTGTGGCTCCTGGGACCCTTGAGGAAGAAGGCTCTCGAAGGCACATGAAGACCTCATCTGCAGTCACTTCATCTTGCCAGGTACCTTCCTTAAGCACCAAGGCCCTTTCTCCACATTTTAAATAATTCAGCTATTTTAACACTAAAAAAAAAAAAAAAAAACCTCAACAATGGCAACTCAGTTGTTCATCTGATGAATCATTTATAGTAGAAAAAAGAAAGAAAAGATATAAGTAAAAACTCCTTAAATGCCTCCTAACGATTGAAACTGGTTAAATAAATATGATAGAACGCAAGGAAATAATACTGTAAAAGAATGACATGGAAAGATAATTAATGACATGGAATAAAGACATGGAAAGCAATAAAATAGGATGTTGTGCTATGATGCCATTTAAAAATATATTTCTATGTACAGAGAGCTGGAAGGAAATACACATAAACTCTAACAGTAGTTCTCTCTGTGTGTTGTATCTGGGTGATTTTCATTGCCTCTTTTTGCTTACTTGTTTTTTCTATGATGAACGTATATTACACTTTTATGTTAAGAAAATACAATAAAAACTTGTTTTTAAAAATAGTAGTTTTACTACAGTTTCTGAGGTTTTCATAACATTTCCAGCATAGAAAATGCTTCGGGAAGAAAATAATGGGAAAATAGTCTCTTGTAATTACTGAGTTTGTAATGTTCTCGGCAACCATGCTGACATACACAACTGGAGGCATCTATCAGTTTGGTAGGGTGCCAATTAAAACAATGAAAACTTGGATATAAAAATAAAGGAAATGACTTCTCGTCCCCACATCACAGGACAAATTTGGGCTCTCTTAAATTTGCAGCTCAAAACTGGTCTGTACTCGTGTCAAAAGAATCAGATCTCCTTTACTTACGTATGTCTATATGTGTTGTATTCTATGACCAGAGAATTATTGGGTGAGCTGGAAAAATAGGATATAAAAGTAATAATGATATTAGCATGTACCTGTTATTGAGTAGTCACTGACTACAATGCACTGTGCCAAGCACTTTGTAGGTATAGATCTGTTCCAAAACTTAGTTCGGCCTGTATATAAATGTGTCCTTTTTATTTCCCATCACAGATTTCCTCAATAAGGTTCTACCACACAAGCTCCGAGTGTGACTACAGATTCTATAAGGATGGAGACCATGTCTGTTTTGCCCCTTCCGTTTTCAGGATATTCAACAGAGGGTCTAGGACACAGCAAGTGGCCTGAAAAGATATTTACACTACTTGTAACGGTTGCAGCTTTATCTGTGGCTTTACTCATTGATGTGTGGGGGCCTAGTAAAACTAGGGAGTGTGACCCCAAGAAAGAAAGAAATTGCAAGTTGGTGAGCATATTTGTGTGGTGCAATGTAAAGACAGTATGAAGTGGTGTGTGATTTCACACCAACTTGTGTGTGAAACAAGTTCACCAATCTAGAACTTCACACCACCAATCTAGATCCCATCCATTCCAGATCAGTATCTATGTGATTTGAATGAAAAAGTGGGTCACGAAGCAACTTTAGCTATGTTTCTTTGCTCTTTGAATCAGTAACCAAAATCACACCATACCAATATCTTAACATCATTATGATGGGTTGAGGTTTTGGATCAACATTCATGCCAAGTAACCTAGCCTAAGGTATAATCACATAATTACATTAGAAAGGAGATTTCAAATTAAAAAATTAAAGGGAAGAAATACAAAGTTACCCAAATGTCAACAAACTTCTCAATTCATTTAAGCCTCTCCTGTGCAAAACACATTTTTAGGCTGTCAACCAGTCCACTGATTTAAAATCAGTCAAATGCCTGAATTATGTGTCACGAAACAGAAAGAGAACAGAAAATGAAAATGTCAAAACTTTTAAGAGGGCAGGATTTTCTTCAGACAATGGAATCACTGATGAAATGCAGTATCTGAACTAACCTTACATAAGAAAGCAAATGGTTGGACTCAAGGAAAAGTTATCATTTCTTTGAAAAGTTCATGTGTCCCATCCCATGCCATTCTAAATACTGCAGAAATATTGACTTAAATCCACCATGTACATTTAGTCTTTTAAAAAGGGGAATTAATATAGGTAAAATTTAGAGAATAACAAGCATAAAGAATGATTAAGTTGGTACGTGGACTCAAAAACAGCAAAATTGGAATCTTTTTTGAAAGAGTTAAAGAGAAAAGAAATACTGTCTGCACGCAAGAAGAAGCCAAACTATGTATAATCTTCTAAATTTATCGCAGGCAAGTAATATGATCCCTAAGGCTGTCATGAATCTCAAAATTACTTTGTGTTTTCAATTTTTAAAGACTTGTATCGAGCACATTTCCTTATTATATACTTTAATATTTTCTCCATATGCATAATGTATGTTTTGGTTAATTTGCTTTGTATACTCAATTGACAGGATAAAATTTCAAAATGGTAGTAAACTACTTTATGTTAAAAGTGAGAGAACATTAATCCTGACTTATATTTTCGAAATCAAGTTTAGTTTCTGCCCCATAGATTAAAAATAAGCTTCTTGTTAGAATTTCTTTTACCAATTAGCTATGCACAATTGTTATGCAATTACTGTAAGGATTAATGACTGACTGGCTTTTTCTTAATAAATCAAAACTTTAATTTCAATGTATTTTTTAGAAGTATCAGATTTTTTTCAGAATGCAAGCTGGTGCAGCCACTCTGGAAAAAAGTATGGAGGTTCCTCAAAAAACTAAAATTAGAACTACCCTATGACTTAGCAATTGCACTACTAGGCATTTTTCCAAGGGATACAGGTGTGCTGTTTTGAAGGGACATGTGCACCCCCATTTTTATAGCAGCACTGTCAACAATAGCCAAAGTACAGAAAGAGCCCAAATGTCCATCGACGGATGAATGGATAAAGAAGATGTGTTGTGTATATATATATATATATATATATATATATATATATATATATATAATGGAGTATTACACAGCAATCAAAAAGAATGAAATCTTGCCATTTGCAACTACGTGGATGGAACTGGAGGGTATGATGCTAAGTGAAATTAGTCAGAGAAAGACAAATATCGTATGACTTTACTCATATGAGGACTTTAAGAGACAAAACAGATGAACATAAGGGAAGGGAAACAAACATAATACAAAAACAGGGAGGGGGATAAAACAGAAAAGACTCATAAATATGGAGAACAAACTGAGGGTTACTGGAGGGGGAGTGGAAGGGGAGATGGGCTAAATGGGTAAGGGGCATTAAGGAATCTAATCCTGAAATCATTGTTGCACTATATACTAACTAATTTGGATGCAAATTTAAAAAAAATAATAAATTTTAAAAAATAATTTAAAAAAATCTAAAAAAAAGAAGTATCAGATTTGTTTTGTTTCATATTAAATATAATTTATTGTCAAATTGGTTTCCATACAACACCCAGTGCTCATCCCAACAAGTGCCCTCCTCAATGTCCATCATTCACTTTCCCCTGTCCCTCATCCCCCATCAACCCTCAGTTTGTTCTCAGTATTTAAGAGTCTCTTATGGTTTGCCTCCCTCACTCTCAGATTTTTTAAAAGGGATTATAAAATAATACTGCCCTTTTCCTGGAACAAACAAAATATTATTTCAAAGTTCTTTTCAATATGTAAAATAAAGAAGTTTATAGAACAAGAAGCAGAAATTGAGCAGAATGGTGTGTTTAAATGGAACATTTTCTCCTATTGATTGCCATAAAAATCCCAATGGTGGTAAAGAAAATAGAAGATGGATTTCAAGAAGCATTTTGGCTTGTCATTGGTTCACTATTCATCAGACTTTCCAGATTTCTCTCACTTTGCCATTTTCCTAAGCTACCTGAGTCATTTCAGTGTCCAGAGGACACAGGCAAACATGAAATTCTAGTCATTCAGTGACTCTGATCCTTGAAGGCAGTGAGAAGCCCAACAAGAAAACTTTGAAAGTACAGGCCAAAAACAGTACCTGCAAAGATTCCTTTACAGTCATCATTAATATTTGTGGTGGTCAGAATTCTAAGATGGCCCCATGGCTCTTGGCCCCTGGGGTACATACTAATGTAATCTCCAGTTGAATGTGGGCAGTACCTGTGAATATGATGGATGCTATTCTTGTGATCAGGTTGTTGTATTGCAAAGGTGAAGGGACTTTTGCAGATGTAATTACGGTCCCTAATCAGGTGACTTTGAATTAAGTAAAGGATTATTATTCTGGGTGGGCCTGACCTAATCAGGTAAACCCTGTAACAGAGGGACTAGAATAGAGGTCAGAGAGGTTCTCCTGCTGGCTTTGAAGAAGTAAGCTGCCACCAGGGGAAAGAGCCTGTGAGGGGGCCACATGGCAAGGAACTGCAGGGACCTCTAGATGCTAAGCAAGGCCCCTGGCTGATAGCCAGCTCTAAGCAAGGTGGAACCTTAGTCATAAAGCTTTAAGGAACTAAATTCTCCCAATAATCATGAGAGTTTGCAAGAGAACTCAGAGCTCCAGAAAGGAATGTAGTCTGCATGAAATGTTGATTGCAGCCATGTGAGACCCTGAGATGAGGGACAACCTAAGCTGTGTCCAGACTCTTGACCCATGGAAGCTGTCAGGTAATAAATGTGTTTTTTTTTAAAACTGTATTTGTGGTAATTTGTTATATAGCAATAACAAACTAAGATGATATTCAAATATGAGACTACAGTCCATGCTAGAAATGTGTGCATTAAAGATGCTGACTATGCACTAATTACTCTCTAGAATTCCAGAAGCTTCCATGATTTTTAGCAAATGCATCCTAGGTAGTGTGGTTTTCCACTAGTCTACACTCACCCAGAGAAAACAGTTAAGACATCTCTGCATGTAGCAAAGAGGCAAATAAGTGGTTATTTCCAAAGGCATAAACACTTTGGAAAATTTCTATTTCCCTCTGATTCTTAAAAAAACATACTAATAACAAAAGCAGATCAAATGACATGAAAATCAACTCAAAAATAATTCTTGGGGTCTCATAAAAAATCAAGGTTTTTTTTGGGGGGTAAGTTTTTCTATAACTTGATGTTACAAAAAGTAAAATTAAGACACAGGGAAAAAAACACATAATTAATTTCAACTCCCTCTCTCTCCCAAATTATGAGATTTACTAAACACTTTGACCAAGAACTTTATAGGGAAAATTATGAAGCAAGTCCTACAGGAATGAGAAGGAAGCATAATGCTGTTCTTTGCTTAAGGAAGCTTCTTAAAGGGGATTTTTAGGCATCAATGTAGGTACAATACTAATGGGAAGCAGGGGGAGAAGGGAGAGATCACACAATAGACTAGAACTATTCCAGAAACAATGGAACAACATTCTGGATTTGTTGGAGGACTTATCAAAAATTCATTGTCCTGTGAAAATTATCCCTGGTAATGCTGCTCAGGACAGCAGGACCTTATCTCATCTGTTGTAGGAGTTGGGGGTGCTGTAATTCAAGTTGTCAGAGAAGATTTAACTGGCATGTATTTCTTTCTTCAAACTATCAAAGTCAAGAACAGAAAATTTTCAGTAATGTTCATTTATAGTCGCAATCTGTTTGGGAAGAATGCTGGAAACAAGTAGACTCTGCACTTTTGTTTTAAAATCCAATATTTAAGCAGGTTAGAGAGGACTACAAAATGTTGCAAGTTTGGCTGTTCACGTTTGACTTTCTATATTCTCCAGATCATTGCCTTCATCTAATTCCCAATGACCTATCTTTACTACTGCTTTAGCAGAGCAATTACTATACCAGACCTAAAGACTACTAGAAGCCTCATCCATCTAGTGGCCTCAAGAGGGCTGGGAGGCAGCTAAGGAGATGGTCATCAAACCTCTTATATTTATCATTTCCCCAAAACAGATAAATAGCAAAATCTACAAATTATGGAGTACCTACTATGTACCATGTATTTACAAACATCTCAAATGCTTGTATTTTCATGTATTAATGTATCATGTAATCATGTACTTCATGCTTCCATTTTAGGTATTAATATCCTACCTACTTATAACTTAATAATGCAGAAACTAGATACCAAGAGATGTCAAGCAACTTGTTCAAGATCATACAGCTATTAAGTGGTATTTCAGAGTCAGGTCTCTCTTGTTCTGAAAGTTGTATGTTTTGTAACACATCACACTACCCTCATATAGTTTCCCTTATATATTATAAAAACAGTGTCCTATTTAAGTCAATAAAGTATATCTACAGTTGAAGTTTCTAATTTGGTTATGCAAAGAAAAAACTCAAAGGAAGGTTGTATCAGCTGCAAAAGAACATGCAAAAAATAAAAAAGAATCTGAAATATACTAAGAATCATTGTATCTTCTATACCAAAGGTTTTTCTTGGCATTAGTAGGGATTAGTTAGGATTTTATTAAACATACTGCATTTATTACCAGTAATTCTTTAAAAAAATTTTTTTAATTAAAAAAATTTTAATGTTTATATATTTTTGAAAGAGAGAGACAGAGTATGAGTAGGGAGGGACAGAGAGAGAGAGGGAAGCACAGAATCCGAAATATGCTCTAGGCTCTGAGCTATCAGCACAGAGCCTGACACAGGGCTCAAACTCATGAACTGGGAGATCATGACCTGAGCCAAAGTCAGAAGCTTAACCGAATGAGCCACACACATGCCCTTATTATCAGTAATTCTAAAATAGAATCTCCAAGAAATAAATATCACAGTCTTGGAAGAACATAATGATCCAAAGATGTTAAATTGTAAAAGAGTAAATACATACATTTAATATTTACAATAGGTCTCTTACCTATTCAACAAGTTGCTTCCTTTATAAAGCCTCCTACAAACATAAGAAAGACCAAAATTCTTTTTTTGAGACTGATACCTTCCAAACCTTCTCTATGTTATAATGCAGTAAATACTACCTAAACCAGAGGTAGAGTCTAACACACAAAATTGTCTAGAATTCAGTAAGTCTTGACAACAAGGGAGGCCCCTAAACTACTAAAGTCAGGATCAAAATAGGCAACTTAGCAGAGTCATTTAACTCCTAGGAAAGCAAAGTTTTATGGAAACCATTTCAAGGAGAGGGTTACGATGGAGTCAATCAAATGCTATTGAGAGATCACGTGTAATGAGAATAAATGAGCTCCAGGGGAGTAAGGCCCACGGAACACAGGTTAGAATGGTTTACAAAATCAGGAATGATGAAGCAAGGGAAATGGGCATAGTCAACTCTTTGTGAAATCAGTCTTTGGAGGGAAGCAGAAACTAGAGTATTAGCTCTAAGGAGATGCAGGGAAGCAAGGCAGAGCTTCTTGAAGATGGGAGGCAGTGAAGCATGCTTGCCTACTAGTAGGAACAGTCCAGAAGACAGACAGAAAGCAAAGACTCAGAAAGAGGACAGCTGAGGAAAGGAAGTCCCGAAGAAGGCGAGAAGCCACAGTCACTACTCCAAGCTGGGATCTGAACCCAGCAGGAGAGAGCTCTTTCCGCTTCCGGTGCCCTGCTCCACCAAGACGCCTCCTCCTGAAATAAGTTCTGATCATTTATCTATCTTCCTAATTCAGACTAATCACGAGCTCGTTTAAAACAGAGCTCATTAAGGATACTTACATATCGTTCTACAGCCTAAATGGCATGCTAACCGCTACTGTGGCTGTTTTCTTCACCACTGGCCATTCAGATTCCCCTGCACCTCCTGGTGGAAGTGTGGGCAATGGGTACCCCAGTCACGTCTGTCGGACTGAAGGCATCAGTGTCATTTCTCAGGCTCAGGATGAAAGTTGAATAGTACCCGTACCATATTTTACAAGTCATCTACCACCAGCAAATTTATGCTTGGCTTCACCTCTTCCAGCTGGAGAGAGCACAGCACTCCACAAGCAGCTGCTACACAGGCAAGAACAGGACCTTTCTAGGACCATCTCATCTGTACCTTGTGATGAGATGATCGTCAACCGTGATGCTAAATAAAGGCTGTAATTGCACAGATTAATCCCACAGTTAAAGGGCCATTCTGTTCCTCTGGGTAGAAACACATGCTGTGTGCTATGGGGAGTAGTTCAAGATCCTGCACTCGTCTTAGATTTGTGTCTTAATGATGAAATCCATTATGGTTCATTCCAATGTAATTTATTATGATTAACACACTCAACAATAAAAAAGGTAAAACATTCAGACTATTTTGACTTTTACCCTTTTTCAGTGAATAGAAACGTTTTAAAATCATTTTTATGATGGGGAGAATAAAATGGGAGTTAATACAGCTTCTGAGGTTCATCCTTCTTACTCTATACGCAACCATTTCAGATGAGCAGAAAGGACCCCCCAAAGAATTACCACATCATAAAGAAGTTCAGGTAATTTAAAAGGCTTGCATACAAGTGATTTCTTCAATTTTTTAAAATGGGAGAATGGAGTAAAAATTATATGGATTATTCAGGAGAAAAGAAATGATGAGTTCTCTAATGTATTCCAAATGTTCATTTGTGAGTGAAAATTTACAACCCGAGAGAGTAAAGAATAGACACAAGGAAAATGTCATGTAAAGATCTGGTTCCTGGGCCAACAATAAAGTTCCCTGATTTTTTAGGGGATTTCCTCTCCTTTCAGGATAAGTACAGACACCCCAGTGTCAGGACTGAAGTTTAAAAAATTGTACTTCATGCTCCTAATATTTACAAGTTGGAGATTCCCTACCCATTCTCTCTTGCCTCTATCCCATCCTCCATGTGTTTAGGGAAGGATTGATTTTGGCGCAACACAGCAATCACACATATTCACAGAGGACTGAGAATAAACAAGAAATTACTGAGAAAACCAAGTAATTTCCTTTGCATGAAAAATAAATATAGTATAGCATAGCATAATGTTTTATTCATCCTGCCTAGATACCCAGCTGAAAAGTAAAAAACTCAATCATACATATGTTTGGTTCATATCTGCCCTATCCAATATGGTAGCTACTAGCCACATGTGGCTACTTAAATTTAAATTAATTAAAGTGAAATGAATTTAAAAATTCAGTTGCTCAGCACAGCCACATTTCAAGTGCTCAAAAGCCATATTTGACTAGTTGTTACAGTACTGGACAGTGCAGATGTAGAACATTTGCATCACTGCAGAAAGTTCTAGTAGACAGCCCTGGTTTACATGCCACCAAATAATTTTTCACTTTTTTGGTCCTATTGTTGTATAACAGGTAAATCTTACTTTTATATTTTTTCAGCATGTTTAGCCCTTTTGTAAGTTACAAAAGTAAAACATAGGTACTATACAAATACAGAATTACATATTGTGGTGGGGGTGGGGGGACGAAGGATCAGTAGCCCTCTCCTCCCCATTGCCAACAGGCTGGGGATAAACCAGTGCTCAAGCTTGGTGAACATCGTTATAGGTAGTTTTCTCTATCTAGAATACCAGTTTCGGTGATGTGAAGTTAAGTGTTTATTAAAATATGCTCACTGATTTTGTCAGTCAGAACATGATCAAAAGCTTGGAGTTTAAGGGTCGTACTGGTAAAATTTAATTTTAGAGATGTCGTCTGTGATGTTCCATGTTTGGGATAAGCCTGCACCGGGGATCTATTCATCCCTGCGTTCCTTGGATGCGAGCAGAACACCCATCACTTTACTTAAGGTAAAATTTGAAACTGACTGGAACATTTCATAGAGGAAAAAAGAAATATAATTTTAGGCCTCTTCAAATTGCTTGAAGTGTGAAATCAAGTAATGAACACTAGAAAAGGTTCTGTCAGCTAGAATCTAAGCTTAGTGTAGTCAGCATTTTCCTGCTAAACCTTATTATGGCAAAGCATTTGATTTTTCATCTCTGTACTGTGTTCATCCCCGCAAATAAACTACTTTGACCTCCACCTGTTACTTAGTGAAATCTGCCCACCATCCTTCAATAACCCTATTCTTTGCCATTAAAGGCGTTTGAGTTGTTGAGAAACTGGGAAGACAGCGCTGTGTAAGGAGCTGAACTGATAGGACTTTATAACTATGCAGTAGTTCATAGTTCAAGCAGGACGCTACACAGCAAAAGGAAACTTTTTTTTTCCTTTTTTTTTAAAGGCAATGCCTGTGGATGCTGGAAGGGGGCAACACATTTCATCATTTTAACATGGAATTTTTCACAGAAAGAGATTCTCTTTTGAGCTCTTATTTAATGCAGAAAACTCCTGGCCCTTTCTTTATAAGGAAAACCTCTCTTTCCAAGAGTTATGCCTTCATTTTAGACAGATGAGCCACAAGGTCATTTCAAAGCTTAAAAACACTGCAAGTTATGCTCATTATGTAAAACAGAATGAACCACGAATCTCAAATGCAGCTTTGTGGATGCAAAAGGACCACGCTCTGATTAAACACCATTAAAACAAAAAAAAATTAAAATTAAAAAGGGAAATAACTATACACAACTACATAAATCATTTTCCAAAATATCTGACAAAATAGTCTTTTTTTTTTTAACAATGACATCTCAGGAAAAAAAAATTTTTCTGTGTAAAGTTGCACTTCTCCTGATTAATGCTACACTCAACACAAGAGACAGCGTCTGTCTAATTACACTGAATACTTATCTGAGAGGGATTAGCAGGATGTTTCTGCTCACTGTCATTCTTTGTGACAACGTAATGATAGATCCGTTTACTTAGGAGTGCAATTATTAAAAACCGTGCTGTTTTCTTAACTGTCTTCATATCTTGGAAATATTTTATTAAAAATTACTTAGCTGACACTAAGGGTAAATACTTGGCACAGTTTTTCATATATCAATTAAGTCAAGGAGTTCGTTCCATTCAGTCACAGCCTTTGTAGAGAACCTTATTTAAGTTTGGTGATCACCATAATGCTTTTATATGGAAGTTAATGATTCACGCTCTTTTCTCCTTGTCTTATTTGTCCAAATCCTAAAGTTTGGTTTTCACTGAAACTAAAAACTGCTCGTGGCCGACATTCTCTCTGGAGTCATGATTTAGCGCTTCTCCTTCATATTCACGCCTTTTTTTTTTTTTGGATCCCAACACAAGGATCCAATTTTATACAGACAACTCTCCACAGGCCAATCAGAAAGGGCTTCTAGCAACATACCATCTTTTGCAGCTTTTTCTACTCGTGTAATTAACTTTACCCAGCATCTATTAGGAAAAGGTCTTTACACAAGATAAAAACTGAAAAGCAAACCATGTTGGGCTCTACAAGTGGGCTGGCTATCGTCAAACCAAAGGACTATTTCCATATGTGTCTAAAGAGACAAAATGAGGGTCCTTTCTTTTTTTCCCTTCCACTTTCCAATCTCAAATGACAGTTGTCAGCAACTGTGTCCCTGCACGTAAAAAACAACCAAATTTGTGTACTGAATGTAAGTTGCTGAACTGCTCCCACAAGGCAGAGTTTGTTTCTATGGCTTTGTCAATTTAAGACAACTGTCAACTAGTCCAAGTGGCAGATAATGACATTTAAAACAAACTATATCTCTGGAAAAGTCTCCAAATGTGTGGCTAGGACATAAATTTATGTAACCCAATATAATGATTATGTATTATATATATATTTTTTTTACCTAAAGGCATGTTAAGGCTTCAATGTTGATGGACAAACTCATAAAAATATCAAGCACATCAAAAGGAGAAAAATTACCAGTTAAGTCTTTTGAGGATAAGATTTCTTTTCTGAAAAGAAAAAAAAATCACCCACTGAAAAAGAGAACTCTTAAAATTAGAAGCAGGTGTCACCACTATGAAGTGATAAATATCAAAGAATAACTGGCCCTGAAAAGCACTCTTATGCAACCCATACTACTTTTAATCCTTACTTATGTATTTTGACATAAGAACATGAAGAGCTGCGTATATCAGTCCCTAAAGAGTGTTAAAACACAGGAGACGTTGCACAGCCATTTTGATAAACCCTCTCTTCAGTTGGGTTCACGAAATGGCTGAAAGGCAGATGGCAAATCCCGACTGGCATTGAGTCGTAAGTAATCTTGGTATACTAGAATTCATTAATCTTGGAAGCTGATCACAGCGAAGTGATTCTGGGTTGGGATACCCAACAAGGCAGAGTAATCTGGTATTACAGAGGACACTTCAGATTAGAAATGGATATTGGGTTGTCATTCCTTGACTTCCTAATGGTCTGAGTGCATTTCCAGTGATGCAAATGAAAATTTTAACTACATCTCATTACATACAATCGCTAAAGATAGCAATGTTTCTTCAAAATGAAGGGCAATGAGATGTTCGGACCACATTAAAACCCGGAAGAGCTGCAGTAGTATCTGAATGACTACCACACATTCACAGCTGTCTGTAAAGCCCGCTCTCCACAGTGGGCTGAAGGAACCGGATCACAACAGAGTTCTCACTCTAAACAGACCAGAGAACCAAGAACCAGAGTAACCCAGTTTTTTAAATCCAGAAGTTTCAGAGGGGCTTTCAATTGTTAATAAAGGGAGGTCAGTAATACTTTTCTCTGAAGACACAAGCCAATTAACTGTATTTCAAAAGATTCAGTGTTTCTATGGCAGTTTAATTGTTCATCAAGGTTAAATGATGCTATGAAATAAAGTGACTTTGATTCCTGAAGTCTCCTATTTGAGAGACACACTTTGTGATTCAGCGCTGGAGAGAACCCTCTCCATTTTAGGACTTGTTGTGTTGTTCAGGAATCCATCAGGGGACAGCCCCTGATTTACTATGTCAATGTGAGCATTTCTCGTAATCTTGTGGGATGTAATTCACCCATCATCTCTCATCTTGAAATGGGTGTCATATCTTTGATTAATTGATGAGTTTATGATGTATTTGAAATCCTTGTTTGGATCGAGTTGGATAAATAGGCATTATTGTAGTCCTGTGCTGAGTAGGAAAGCAATTGGGATGTGGACAACCTCATCAGAAACTGCCATGTAGCACAGGCAGAAAAGCTATGGACTCTTGAGATGTGTGTGGGCAGGAGGGTTTCTTTCTTTCCTCTCTCCCCTAATCCCCACATAAAGCCCCTATTCTGGAGTATGGTGATACTATTCTGGAATATCAGTGTCTTTAATAAAGTAAAGACACTGATGCCAAAAAAAAAGATAACTTTATTCCTAGATAGACCGATGGTGTTGTATTTGATTATTTAACATTTAAATAGAATACTCAGTATGTGGGAAAGTATAAAAAACATATGAGAAATGGAAGTAAGTCTGAAAACAGACTTATTACTGACCTGTATCATTTTTTACAAATTAAAAATATATATGTCTTAGAACAATATCTGGCCCATAGTAAGCACTCAATAAACAGTGGCTATTACTTATAAAACACATATTTAAAATTCCAGCAGCATTCCAATGACAAAATACAGGTTAATTTACCTTTCATTGTTAATCAAATTGTGGTACTATTTGAGTCTATGAAATATCTACATTATGTTCAAAGAACGGACGAAGTAAGAACACTAAAGAATTTTTTCTCTTTATATCAGAGGTTAAAACCACCTTCTGTTTGAGTTCTACAAATATCTAATCATGTTTATTAGATAAATAAAATGTATTAGATACAGGAAAACCAGCACAGTGAACTCTTAGGTAAGTCTGATCTGCTATCTATCTAGTTACCTATAAATACCTATCTCTTTTGTTTCTTCTCTTCCAACTATACTTTCTGATTATTCTTCCCTTTGGTGAATTGAATGTTAATTCAGAATAATTGTGTTTCCTCTAAGTAAACATTTGCTTAGATTCTGCCCAATTTCATTACCCATAAATCAGAACACTCTTTTTTCAGGAAGGGGAGATTTGAGTCCATGGGTGCAGAAAGATCTGTGTATTTCCTGAGAGATTTCTAGCACACTGGTTTTCTGCATGCTTTTTAGAGATAAAGAAAGATAAGACTTCTATTATGAAGGGACTAGCATTTACTGATGCTCCTTTAATAATGGAATGGTTGACAGAGTGGAGGACTGTGGCCCAAGCCAATGAATAAACTCCTACCCTGCATGAATCAGCCTACTCTTGCCTTGTATTGTAGCCACTGGATACTTGTTTAAGCAGTTACCCCTCCTTCCTTCACTGGCTGTAAGCGGTTTGAGGGCAAGGTCTATCTTGGGTTGTTTGTTTATTTTTCCCTGTATCACCTTGCATAGTGCTTTGCATAAAAAAGACACAGATACGTGCAATACGTTTTCAACTTAATTTCACGTACAGGCATGCCTCAGAGAGGGGGTACAGCTCAGTGGTAGAGCATGTGACTACAGGCGTACCTTGGAGATAATACAGGTTCGGTTCCAGACTACCACAATAAAGCAAAGATTGCAATAAAGCAAATCAAATGATTTTTTTGGTTTCCCAGTGCATACAAGAGTTATATTTACACTATACGATACTCTACTAAGTGGGTAGTGGCATTATGTCTAAAAAAACAATGTACATAACTTAATTTAAAAATATTTTATTACTGGGGCACCGGAGTGGCTAAGTCAGCGACTGACTCTCAGTTTTGGCTCAGGTCATGATCTCATGGTTCGTGGGTTTCAGTCCTGTGTCATGCTCCATGCTGACAGCCCAGAGCCTGCTTGGGATTCTATCTCTCCCTCTCTCTCTGCCTGTTCCCTGTTCATGCTCTCCCTCTCTCAAAATAAGTAATAAACTTTAAAATAAAAATACCTTATTTCTATGCTAACCATCATCGGAGCTTCCTACAACATAACCACTGATCACAGATCACCATATCAAATATAATAGTGATGAAAAAGCTTGCAATATTGCAAGAATTACCAAAATATGACACAGAGACATGAAGTGAGCAATGCTACTGGAAAAATGATGCCAAGAGACTTGCTTGACACAGAATTGCAACAAACCTTCAATTTGTTAAAAACACAATATCTGAGAAGTACAATAAAGGGGAGCACAAACAACTGAGGAATGCTTGTATCTTAAACTCATACAGCACTTCAGAGTTTTCAAAGTATTTACCGGAACAAAAAGATATATAGGATTTGCATAAAGCTTTATGGTTTATTACGTCTACTTTATGTATGTTAAAAATACGTCTGGTGCCATGCACAGAACCTTGCACACAGCTGGTGCTTCATAAATGGCAGTCCCTACTTCTATTATCATCTCAGCTGATCATTTCAAACTTACAAATCATGCAGGCTAAGCTGTTCCCCTGCCCCCAGTTGTTTACATAGGAGGAAATGAAAATTCAGAGAAGTACTCGGCTAAAATTCCCAGGCGGGCTGGGTTCATGGCAGAATACAAGAATTGTAGAGTTTTGATTCTTAATTTGTACTCTTTCCTCTTTGCAACACATTCTATTTCACTCTTATTTTCTCCCTCCTCAGCGAGCCTGTGAAGATTGTTGTGGCTGGAATAAAATTTGCTTTACGGTTCCTCCTTACTACATGCTAAATAAGGCCACATGATGAGCCAGCACTTTGCTAACAGAGGCCACTGGGGCTGTGCTGAAGATGGAGACAGGAACAGGGCAGGGCAGAAGATTTCACACACACACACACACACACACACACACACACACACACACACACCCAAGGTATAAGCTACATCTCTTTCTTCCTTCTTTCTGGAATGTTTACACAGCCTCAATTTCAAACATGAAATTAAAAATTTGGAGATCTGGATAATTTATTTACTCAGACAAGCCCAGCTGAAATGCAGCATCTGTTTTCCTGGGAGCCTCTGTATTCACAAAATTGTGCATCTGGGTTCTCGGATACAAGTGAAGCTTCTTCACTCCTTCGTACAACAAACCTACGCGGCACTCTGCCTCCAGAGCACTTCACCCTGCGCAAAGGGCGAGATCAGACATGCGTGGCCTCCATCTTATCGTTTATTTATTCAACGGATATTGATTGAATGGGTACCCTGTGCCACGTACTATACTGGGCTTCAGGAAAACAACAGTAATTTTTTTTTTTTACTGTGCTTCCTCGTATATGATACATTTATGTATATGTGGGAAGAGTATTTCTTTTCTTTTTATAGGTAACCTTTTGGACTCCCAATTACAATAGGTTATTTTGGGCCCTTTATTTGGCCTTAAAAAATAAAAACAGCCTTGATAAAAAAAAAAAAGTAAGGACATTTTGGAAGGGTGGTTAGAGTGCTACTGTGTAATATAGCTTTCCTGTCATAACCCCTTGTTTGGATGAAATTTCTCTGATAAAGGAGGGTCACTAAAGAACAGCCCCCTTGCTACTCTACCAGTGTTCCCTGGTGTACCCATCTCTAATGAGCAGGTGCCAATACTCAAGGGATAATGGAAGAGAATGTTGCTGCAGAATGATGCTTCCCCACTGCTCCATAAATGCAGAAGAAAAGCCAAGACATTGATCCTATGGCAGTGTTCTGTAACAGTGACTATTCTTATTATGGCAGGAGACTGTGGGAGATTTAATCACTGTCCCTAATATATGCTAGTGCAGCGGAGTGTCTGTGATCAATGTACTACTGTTACCAGCCTGCTGCCTTTTTATTGGCACTGATAATAGGCCTCCTCCTTATGTGTCTCAGCTACAAGTTTAAGTTGGTAAACTTCCCCCACTCTTACAATTGATGGATGACGGCTGGCAGTCAAATTAGGACCAGCAGAGTTGGGAATCCAAGTGAACCTAACGTGTGGTATTTAAAGTTACAATGACTGTCCCCAAAA
The DNA here is from genome assembly GCF_016509475.1 of Prionailurus bengalensis. Classification (NCBI taxonomy): domain Eukaryota; kingdom Metazoa; phylum Chordata; class Mammalia; order Carnivora; family Felidae; genus Prionailurus; species Prionailurus bengalensis. The sequence continues at coordinate 50,363,295 of NC_057345.1, read as the reverse complement.
TAAATAAAAAACGTTGAAAAAAAATTAAAAAAAAAAGGGGCGCCTGGGTGGCGCAGTCGGTTAAGCGTCCGACTTCAGCCAGGTCACGATCTCGCGGTCCGTGAGTTCGAGCCCCGCGTCGGGCTCTGGGCTGATGGCTCAGAGCCTGGAGCCTGTTTCCGATTCTGTGTCTCCCTCTCTCTCTGCCCCTCCCCCGTTCATGCTCTGTCTCTCTCTGTCCCAAAAATAAATAAAAAACGTTGAAAAAAAAAATTTAAAGTTACAATGAACGAGGGGCTCCTGGGTGGCGCAGTCGGTTAAGCGTCCGACTTCAGCCAGGTCACGATCTCGCGGTCCGTGAGTTCGAGCCCCGCGTCGGGCTCTGTGCTGACAACTCGGAGCCTGGAGCCTGTTTCCGATTCTGTGTCTCCCTCTCTCTCTGCCCCTCCCCCGTTCATGCTCTGTCTCTCTCTGTCCCAAAAATAAATAAACATTGAAAAAAAAAATTTAAAGTTACAATGAACGAACAGAAGTCTGAAAAATGCAACTGTGCTTGCAGTAGCGGTGACACTGAACTCTGGTTCTAAAGGTCCCAGGCTAGAGGTTGACCAGATGTTTACGAAGCCATTCTTCTACAAATGCCTTTAAAAAATGTATTTCTTTACTTAATAATTATGGTAAGAACAGACCACATATTACTGGAGTGCTTGATTTTGACCTTCAAAAATGAAGACTACTTAGTCTTTGGGAAGAAGTTTATCTCTGAAAGAAGTTTATCACTGAAAGATTTTATGAAAATAACTACAATTAAACTTACTATTTATCAAATTTGACTTACAAATGTTTCACTGAACTGTGTAGAACGTCCAACAACGTGGCTAATGCAATTGTGTCTGTTAGCAAGGTTTTGCAATCCCAATATAATTGAAGGCCATGCTATTTCTGAACATTTTCTACAGGAGAAAATTGAAGGAGCCTCTTACTCCTGTTTTCAGGCACAGTACTAGATTTCACTGAAAAGTCCCATAATTTCATGTTTTTTCGCAACAGAAATTGATCTTAACTTCTGCTGAAACTACACTGAAATGCATATGCTTGATGCAGGTGTGGTCCTAAGCACAGTAAGTGGTGGCCCTCAGGAATCTGTGAAGTGCACTGGACCCTTCAATGAGTCACTTTGGGTGACACAGAACCTGAGAAGGTTCATAGGACAACCACAAAGCTGCCTTGCAACTTAGGAAGAAAGAGGCAGAAAGAGCACTTACATTTATATATACTAATAGATGAAAGGCTGCGAAATACCAAGTCCCATGTTCAAGTATCTGAATGTTTCTCACCTGGGTTCCAAGTGAAACCTCGTTCCATGGCCGCCGTTTAAGGAAAGTGTCCTTAATTCTCCGGTCAGATTGAACAACTGCCTTCTTTTACTTCTACAGGATTTAACCCTGCCTGTTTTCAACTACCATCAGCTGAGTACAATCTCAATGATACTTCGCATGATTAGAGAACATTAACTTTAAAAAAGGACTTTGGCACTTGGAATGTTCAAGTTCAAATTCATTACCTCATTGACCGTGGTAACTCTGTGGTAGAGACGGGGCAGAAACAACAGCTCTCATCTCACAGACAGTGACTGACAAGTGAGGACATTTGATGTGCCCATAAAAACAGGGACTTGATGGAGTTGTCTTTGTATGTACTCCATAACTGCACCCGGTCGGCACTTAGTATTCAATGATTTGGTTTGACTTGAATTATACCAATCAGCCATTCTTCGTGCACTTAAAGTGGAAGAAGATGAGAGAGATGGAGAACGTTCTTTCATGCAGTGAGGTATCTAAACACTGCATGAATCATTGCGTGAGTGTACTACCTTCTCTGATATGTTTTAAAAGAGGTTAGATTTTTATCTATCTAGAAAAATGTTAAAGGCATTCCTATTTAAAATAGGGAGGAAGGTTGGGGAGTACAACATGGCAAGTTCAGGGTGCCTCTAGACAAAGACTGAGTGGTGAAAATAGTCACCACTGTTCACCGGGAACAGTCAAGGGAGGGGTCTGTGTGAGTGCTTTTCAATCCCTAACACATATAAACATCACCCAGATAAACATCATCAGCTGTTAAAATTCAGTTGCTCTGGGTAGGGCCTAAAATTCTTTATTTAAAGAAATTTTTTTTAATGTTTATTTATTTTTGAGAGAGATAGAGACAGAATGTAGGTGGGTTAGGGGCAGAGAGAGAGGGAGACACAGAAGCAGAAGCAGGCTCCAGGCTCTGAGCTGTCAGCACAGAGCCCGATGCGGGGCTCGAACTCACGAGCTGTGAGATTGTGACCTGAGCCGAAGTCGGACGCTCAACCGACTGAGCCACCCAGGTGCCCCATAAAATTCTTTATTTTTAATAAGTTCTCAGGTGATGTTGCCATGTTGCCAGTCCTCTGACCACACTTTGAGTAGCTAGGTTATACCTCATACGATATAGTGTCTCATATGGGTGTTCCTCATACTTGTGTAAGAGAAACTTTGATATGGAAATCTGAACAATATCAGACATAAATCAGGGTGGTTACATAAAATATTCTACAAAAATTCACTATTGTGGTTCTTGTTATAAAGCTTGTAACACTGAATTATCTTAAAAAGAATTATCTTAAAAAAAATAAAGTACTATCTTAAAAAAATAAAGGTTTGATTCACTTAAAGGAATACCCTTGAAGGCAAGGGTATCTGTAATAAAGTCTGATACACTATTACCTGTCCACGGGGCCCATGCTGGAGGCTCAGCGACTGTTCTGCTTACTTGTTAGTATCTGGATGTGACTAAATAACGGTCTACAGATTGAGAATATAGTAAATATCAATTCTAGGAGGATTACTGGTGGCAAATTCGGTTTTCAGGTTTATTGACAACACCCCAATGGAGCTTTATAGGCTCCGTTCATTCAATCAATCAATATTTACTGAGTACCTATTATGTGTCAGATGCTATACGGATGCTGGGATATAGCAGTGGGAAATACTCACTGAGTCCCACTGCTCATGGAGTGTACATTCTAGAGACAGAACACAGCAGCAATGGACAGTGGTATGGAGGGGAAAAAAAGTAGGGTTACAAATTATAAAATGATGGAAGAGAAACAGCAACTATTTAGATCACTGGGGGCCCCTCCAATGATCTTTATTTGAAGAAAGATCAGGATGCTGAATATGATTGGATTTTATGGGAAAAAATGATATTTTACTCTGTTAACAGTTAATACTATTTGCTCATCTATTGTGTCCTTTGAGTATTTCATAACCCACATTCCTTCTCTGGTTTCAGTTGTATGACAAGGGTTTGGGGTAAGGAAAGTGGGAGCCTTTTTAGGTCTTTCTGATGAGTTTTTTGTTTTTTATTATTATGGTTTTAATTTCAATACAAGCCCAGGACATGAGACCTTAAATTATAAGCATAAACATTATGGTAAAAGGGGTTACTGAGCACAGAAGACAAAACTTAAACTCTGAACTTAGATTTAGGTTGAAATTTGGATCCTGTATCCACAGGTTTGCTATCTGTATGGCCCTAGGCAAGTCACCTATTCATTCATTCATTCATTCATTCATTCATTATTTATTTATTTAGAGACAGAGAGAGAGAGTGCAAGTGCACGTGCACGAGCTGGGGAGGGGCAGAAAGAGAAGAAGAGAGAGAATCCCAAGCAGGCTCTATGCTATCAGTGAGGAGCTCAATGCGGGACTCGATTTCAGGAACTGTGAGAGCATGACCTTAGCCGAAATCAAGAGACGGATGCTGAACCGACTGAGCCACCCAGGTGCCCCACTTATCCTTTTATAATTCCGTTTTCATCTATACAGAGGCAAGATCATTCTATCTTGCATAATTTAGAGTAATTAAATAAAAAACCTGATAAACACTAGATACTCATACAATCGCTAACTATAATTTTTACCATATATCCAAAAGCACTGTGCACAGTGTCTGATTCAATGTAGGCGCCTGCCTGTTGGTTTCCTTCCTATTTATGTGCATTATCAGTTTCTCCGCAATTTTTCATTTGTACAGATAAACAAGAGTTGATGGTATGTGAGTTTTTGCTTGATAGAATTTCATAGGACTCATTTCATCAGTGCATGATTAGCTTCAAAGCTTCGAATCTAACCCAGTTTTTGAGATAACTGGGAAATGAAACTAAGTGGAGGGAACAAATGTAGCATTGTAAGAGAAGCAAAAGTCAGCTTGAGGTTGTCTGATGTTCTTAAACTAACATCATCTTTCATCTCCTATGCCCTTCTTCCCAGATAATAAGAGCTGTGCGCTAAAAGTGCTGAGATAAACTAATGGGGAACAGGATACTACAAAAGACATTTGAAAGAGCCCATGTAATTTACTGCATGTCTGGTTTGTTTTACTTTCCAAAGCCTTCCTGTTGCTCAAGGAAATTTGTCTCCTCTGGCAACCTTCGGCCCTCTTTTGGCCGGGAGTTCTAAAAAAGCATTTGAGGGCAGGTAAACAGATGCAAAGCTCTCTGAGTGAGGAGTAAGGACAGGCCTTGCTTCCTGTGTCACCTCTGAGGCAAAAAGAAAGTATCTTTTAGTATTTGTTTTAGAGAATTATCTCCAATGTAGGTAACCAAGATTCTGCCGGTGCATTCAGATATACATAACTCCCAACATGTTCTGAAGGTAATTTACATGAGTGAACCACTAAAAGCCTCCTACTCAATGAACTGTACCCCTGGGGAAAAGCTATGCAGGCCCGGATCAGTGTGGGAACAACATAAGGGTGTTCTCTGTGCCAAAAAGGGGATTGGGCTAGATGGAAAATCCCCAAAAAGGACCATCTGGCAGCATAAATTATCCATTTAAAATGGCTGGTGTGAGTTAATGACACCAAAGTCACCACGAACATGTACAACATCCTTTGGTTGAGTTTTAATGTCCCCTCAGGCCCTGTTTCAATTATGACTTTCTATGCTGAATATGGCCACATATAAACGTATCCACTGTCCTCCCCCCCCCCCCGCCCCTCTCCCAACACATATACCATGAAACTGCATTTTTCTGTAATGAAACAGGGATAGAGAATGGAGCACCAATCCAAGAATATAGTATAATTGTGGGGGATTTCTCTATTATGCTACATATATAGTATCATTACCCCAAAATAATCTGGCCATTAAACTTCCATTATTTAATAACTGTGAAGGATACAGGCATTCAGATGTTAAAATTTATGATCATTTAAATCATAAAGTGCAAACAGGAATAGAATTACTCTGAAAACAAGAGTCACTAGGTCAAAGTACCCTATATTTAACCTACCCTCTCTGCCCCCAATAGGCTCTCCAAAAATCTACTTAAGGACCCAGAGAACAGTTTCATGGTGGGGGAGCTTCATGTATATCAACACAGCAAAGCAGCTTCAATATGTATAAAACTGCATTAGTACAACACTCAAACACAATGTACCAAACCTATCTATTTTGATTCTGATTTTCACTGAAGCAGGTGAACTGGATAGGACTCTAATTAGCCTTTTAAAAAGGGTTCAAAGAAGTTGTACATCTTTTAATTTTTTAATAGCACATAAACTTTTCATTGGCACTATCCTGAGGTCTTGCTGATGATGCCATTAGTGGCAATGAGCAGTCAGCAGTCAGCATTTTCATTTAGGCCTGGGTTTTTTTTTTTTTTTTTTGAGAGACAGAGCATGTGTGAGCCAGGGAGAGGGGCAGAGGGAGGAAGAATCTTAAGCAGGCTCCGTGCTTGGGGCAGAGCCCAATGTGGGGCTCAATCCCACATCCCCAGGATCATGACCTAAGCCAAAATCAAGAGTCAGATGCTCAACAGACTGAGATACCCAGGTGCCCAGCCTGGGCTTATTTCTTAGCCACTTTCAGTGAACTGGCATGGGCTAAGTGTGGCATGAAGCTGCACCTTGACAGACGGTCCACCACACCCTGAGTGCTGTGTTGGTAATAATTAGAAACAATGAGAAAAAGGAGACTAATGTCTCCATCTCCCTACTTGCCATATCACCATGTAATGATCTCCTTAAGCAGGTTGCCGACCCCCAACCATGAATTCCTTGAAAGCAAAAGCCACAGCCTTCCCATTCACCCCGGAGTTCCCAGAACCAGGCCGTGTCTCATCCACAGAAAGCTCCCTATGAGGATGGCTGAATAAGTGAGTGAGCCTGCTAGGTAGAAGCAAGGCCAAGTGAAATTTCTGCCTTTTAGTAAGGGGAGTGAGATAAAGGACTGGTCCAATGGGGCCCGAGGTCTTGTTCGGTCTTGTTCTGTTTTCGATTATCATACAATAAAACTGCAGGGGTGGGGGATGGAAGGTGTACGTTTCTGTGAACATAAACACACGTATAGATGGATTCCTGAACCCACCACCACAATCAGGATACAGGGCAGTTCCATCAACCCCCAAATCTCCCTCATGCTATTGCCTCTGAGGACTGCTTTTTAACATGTCAGGGAGGAGAGACAGAAGTCAAGATCTGAAGACCAAAGGGTGGGCTCAGAAATCTCCTTGGTGCCTGTCTGCTCTTGCAAGGAATCACTCTGAGGCATAGGTGGGGGAGAACGATCAGAAAGCATTTTGTTTTAAACTTACTCTGTGCTATGTATAATTCTTAGATGGGTCATATATGTTACCTTATTTAATTCTCAAGAGCACTGAAACCGCTATTATTACTGACAAAATAAAGAAATGGGAACATTTATGCTCAGAGAGGTTAGGTCATTTGCCCATAATCCCACAGCCAGCAGAAACTAGAGCCAGGATTACATTCTGTCTATCTATTCCAAAGCCCACACTCTAACCTCTTGATCCATTTGACTTTGCAGATTGAGGAAGGCACTGGAGAAGATTCTCCCTTGTTCATGTGGAGGTTAGACATTGATTAAGGTTTCAAAAGGTTCCTGCTATCCAAACTATTCCTCTCAAGACTCCAGAGCCAAGACTAGACTATCCCGGGAGGTCAGAATAGCAGTCATCATTTGCTTATTTCACTAGAGATGGACATAAAGATAGTTGTTCCATTTAAATAGAAAAACAATCATGATGATAGCCAAAATTAGGAAAAAAATATTTAAACATCTCCTCCTTTTACACAAATCTAAGTATAAACTGTGGCACAGGGAGCCCAGTCTCCTAGTCCAGTTGAAAAAGTTGACAGGTTTCTATTTAAGATTGTTCCAAGACAATCCAAAAAGCCAATCCCCAAAGGCTCTTGGCATAAAGACAAAAGCAAAGGCAAATGCCTATGGGATTGTAGTGCAGGTAAAAATATGGAAGCGTCAAAAACCACATACTGTTCTTCCAGCCTTTCATTTCAGTTGAATTGCTGCTTTGCACGGCCGCCCTTTCAAGAAAGTAGCAGCCAGAGACAAACAAGTGTTCGCGTTCAGCACGTCGACTGCTTCGAGCCTGCTTCCTTCACTGTACACGGCATGGCCGCCGCCATGTGCATTGTAGGCCTGAGTGCGCCCGCCCCGCTTACCTGGCTCCACTTCATGCCATCCGCTCGACTGACTGCCGCTTCCCGGGGAGCGCCCTTGGCCTGTGTAAAATGGCTCTTCACCAGGACTGTCCATTTCATCCTCCACGGACTTGAGGCGCTTTGTGGAGCTGAAATAATAAACGGGTACATGTTTAAAAGCCTTCCAAACCACCTCTCTTGGACACTGCATCTCTGGCTGAAAGAAAGCCAAAGGAGGAAGCAATTGGGCAACTCGGTGGAGTTCTAGGACTCTCTCTAGGCTCAGGTTCAGGTTAGTGAGTCACTGGAGGTGGAACAAAGTCGTGGGTCTGTGTTGTTCCAAGTGTCTGGGTTTGATTTTTATTGTCCCTCAAGATGCTGCCACTGCCACATCCTGTTCCTTTCTCCTTTGAGGAACTGGTGGCTGGCTCCTGCTCTTGTCTCCACCGGGAAGTGTCCGTAGGAAGACCACATCTCGTGTCTCCTCAGGCAGCAGCTGGCCCCTAGCCATCAGCAATGTCCCTAGACCTCTGGCACCCCAGAAAGGGTAAAAATCAGGGTTGACAGCTCTTTGAAAAAAGCTTGGATTGCTTTTGGTTTTTTTTTTCCCCTGTGTTTTCTCATCTTCCACTTGGATCTGTTCATTCAAAAAATATTTGCTGTGCAGCTACAACAGTCCAGATTCTGATGTAGATGCTAGAGATAATACAGTGAACAAGACAGATTAAAAAAAAAAATAGGGGCAAGGAGTGCATTTCCCTCTGAGAATCGGGGACATGGAAAAAAGAGCAGCCCTACCCTTTTTATGCCCTTCCTCTTTTTGTGCCTCTACAGAGGTTCCCAAAATGAAGTTCTGGATTTGTTATTTTTGTAAAGGCATGGTTGGGAAATTTCCAGAATGTATCTCATTTCTTTCAGTTGAAGGACTGAATTTTTCTCCCAAGTTGAGGCTTCAGGAGTAAAAAGACAGTGAAATGCCATGTTGCTACTGTGTTCTAATTGTCTTAATTGATTATGTCACTAACATACTAGCAGAATGAATAGATTTCATACCTAGTGGGAGTGCCCACTGGGAAACCTCTTCCTCATGTGTCAGGGTACAGAATTTTTAATATGTTTTCGTTTATCAAACACATGCTGTGTCCCTTCTATGTACTAGGGGCTGTGCTAAATGCTGGGATATAGAGATGCATCAGACATGGCCCCTGTCTCATAGACGTAAATAAAATTGTGCAAAAGAGAAATACAGGTACTATCGTGCAAGTGCATGTATGACACAGTGGGTTCATCGATGAAAGAAGCAAACAATGATATGCCTGGAAGGTTGGGAAAAGCTTCCTGAAGGAGATAGTTCCTGAGCTGTAAGACTGAGTGTCAAGGAGACAGGGCTTAAGGAAGGAAAGGGCACAGAGAGGCTGCTTTTCAGCTCATGCACCACTCAGGCAGCCATTATTATTTCAAAATATTGAAATACTTCTATATCAATTGGCAAAGTGCCACTGTCTCAAGCCCTGTAAGTCTCCCCACCCTTGCCACCCCGGTATTTGCCCCAGGACACCCTCATGATCCAAAAACTAAAGGGCTAACGTCTCTGGTGCATCTGGGGCATTCCAGGACTTAGAGTGAGCACTGTGGCAGAGCGACCTCTGTTCTAATTGGTATGCTCACGTCACACAGGTTATCGGACATTCTGAACGTCACCCCCAGGAGGGAGGTGTGTATCAGGCAGAAGCCACATCATGAGGAAGGCGTGACACACACAGAGAACTGCCAGGTGTTTGGCCTGGCTGAAGTCGGGGGAGGGCCATCGTGAAAGAAGTGGGGTGGAGGTTACAGAAGAAATTACGTATCTGGATTTTGTCCTACAAGCAATGGAGACTCCCTGAAAGAGTCTCAACAGGGAGTGACATTAGAGTCGATTTCAGAAAGGTCACTCTGGTCATTTTGCAGATGATGGCTTTGGAAAAGCAAAGGAAAAAGGAGACGGAACCTACAGGCAGGGAGGTGTTTAAGAGGCTATTGCAGCAATCTGAATAAAAAAATGTGGAGGACCCAATTTAAGGCAAGAAATTCTAACGATTAAAGTTGTATTCCAGTATTCTTTGCCTTTAAGTTCTGTTCTCATTAAAGCCAAATCACAGGAAGGCAACACATCCCAGTACCATTGGGTACTGTAGCATGCTAGCTTAGTACCCAAAGGAAAAACCTTTCATAACTCATTTTATGTCCTTTGCTGGGCTTTCCTTGAAGTTCAATGAAAAATAGCCACTGGAACAACTTTTCTATATTTTATGTGAAACTACATCTAAGAGAAAAAAATTTTAAAAATATTTTTAATGTTTATTTTTTGACAGGGAGAGAGAGAGAGAGAGAGAGAGAGAGAGAGAGAGAAAATATGAGTGGGGGAGGGGCAGAAAGAGAGGGAGGCACAGAATCTGAAGCAGGCTCTAGGCTCTGAGCTGTCAGCACAGAGCCCGATGCGGGGCTTGAACTCATAAACCAGGAGATCATGACCTGAGCTGAAGTCAGATGCTTAACCAACTGAGCCGCTCAGGTGCCCCTAGACATTTTTGATAGAAGGAAGTGCACATAAAAAAAAATTATTCCAAACACATAAGCCAGAAAAAAAATATGGACACTTGGAATTAATTTCTATTGTTTCCTTTTATCAGAAATGCACATTATATAACATAGTGCTTTCCCTTCTTGCCTTGGCAACCAGGAATCTCAGCATTAAACTCTTGGTTGAGGTTTCTGATCTAACAATCTCTCCAATCTTTTCATATGGTCTCTGGCCTCTCTTTCTATATTTAACAGTACTTGTGCTGTATTTAAAACTTGAAAGCCACTTGAAACCATTCTGGAAGCCGGTAGAATAGAAGCTAAAAAACAAAATACATATTTCCCTGATGTTTCCTGGTTAATAAAAGGCAAGACCTTTATGTTCTGATGTGACTGTGAGATCTGCAGGGAAAGGGCCTTCTTTCTTTTCTTCTTTTTTTAAATGTCTACTGCCTGTGTTTGGCTAATAGCAGATGTTCAAAAAACTGCTGAATTGGGCCGTTGACTTAGAAACAGCCACATGAGTACTTGTGACAAGCATTTGCCAAGTGTCATGATTCAATGAGATCTAACGCAAAAGGCCAACTCCACTCACTGCCCATCATTCTTCCGTTATTAATATTTTTCTGAGTTTCTAAAGCTTTTGATTTCCTTGATGTCCTTTAATAAAAAGCAAATTCCCTGTGCAGGTATTAAATCCTAAAGGTGGAAGTCTGGACTTATTAGCTCTCACCTTAGCGTGAAAGCAAGGACTTTTCAGAGGTTTGATACAGGACAAATGTCTGCAGGGCAGAGGAACAGAGTGGAGGAGAGAAAAAGATCCAGGAGTGAAGAAAGTCAGCAGTGCCAAGATGGACAAGTGGAAGGCTTCGAAGACAAAGTTTACTGACTTCACAACCTTGACAGTTAGTTTATCTTGATGAAGTTCTTTGGGAGAAAAAAGTGTATTTTATCCCAATTTTTACACAACCCCTTCTATGATTTTGGAGATGTTTACCATGAAGAGGTACAGAGCTACAGTTAATGCCTATCAATCTCCTTTATTATTTGTTTTAATGTAGAAATGCATCAGTCATTGATTCTGCTTTCTTGCTCTTGACTTTTGAATACACTGATTCTATTCTCCCAGAAACATTTGAGGAAAATAAGAAAGTACCAGTAAGATCTCTACATAAGAGGGAAGAGAAATACTCTTTTGAGGAGTGATGCACCATCTCTTTCTGTGTGTGTAATTTGTTGTGTTCCTAGAAAATCCACCTAGAAATTAAGGTAAAACTATTACCTTCATTCCAAATGTTTCTTTAATTCCTACTATATGCAAAGCATAGAAGCCTTACCTTGTACCCACAAAACTGCAAAATGCCTCCTTCCTGCACGTTCATAGTACCCTGAACTGAAATTTTTCTTTTATTTGTCAGTCTCTACCATTAGATACAGAAGCTCCTATTACTTGACTTTATATCCACAGTGCCTAGGACAATACCCTTGTTACTTAATAAATGTTGCCGAATTGGGGTGCCTGGGTGGCTCAGTCGGTTGAGTGTCCGACTTTGGCTCAGGTCATGATCTCGCGGTTTGTGAGTTCCAGCCCCGCGTCGGGCTCTGTGCTGACAGCTCAGAGCCTGGAGCCTGCTTCAGATTCTGTGTCTCCCTCTCTCTGCCCCTCCCCCGCTCACACTCTATCTCTCTGTGGCTCAAAAATAATAAATAAATATTTTAAAAAAAGTGAAGACTAATTTAATCACCACCTTAACTCAATGAGATAGGTACTATTATTAACCTTAATTTACAAATAAACAGATTAATAGCCTCTGAATTATTGGATGAGTTTGAGCATTTAAATTGACCTTTGAGGGGCGCCTGGGTGGCTCAGTCGGTTGAGCGTCCGACTTCGGCTCAGGTCATGATCTCACGGTCCATGAGTTCGAGCCCCACGTCGGGCTCTGTGCTGACCGCTCAGAGCCTGGAGCCTGCTTCAGATTCTGTGTCTCCCTCTCTTTCTGCCCCTCCCCACTCATGCTCTGTCTCTCTCTCTGTCAAAAACAAATAAACACAATATTTTTTTAAATAAAAAAATAAATAAATGTTGCCGAATTACACACCGTCCTCTATGGGAGTTAACAGTCTGGATGGGGAGGCAGGACCTATACAGATCTCAAAAGATGGTAATAATAATTCAAGGTAGCAAACACTAAGTATCCAGGAAAAATAGGGATATTAGATATTCCTTTTTGGGGGGATTTATGTTCTATTGTTCCTTACTGAAAGAGTGAGCCCCATTCCTAAGGGGATCCAATGGGAAAATATCATGTTTTTAATTAATTAATTATTTTGAGAGAGAGAGAGAGGGACAGAGAGAGAGCACGCACAAGTGAGGGAGACGGGCAGACGGGAGAGAAAGAGAGAAACTTTAAGGTTCCAAGCTCACTGCAGAGGCCAATGTGGGGCTTGATCCCATGACCCTGGGATCATGACCTGAGCCAAAATCAACAGTTAGGTGCTCAACTGACTGAGCCACACAGGCGGCCCTAGAATACCATGTTTTTAAAGTTCCAGCACACCTGAATTTGAATATAGACTCTGCCATTTACTAGGTCTGTGACCTTGGGCAAGTTACTTAACTTCTCTGGGTTGAGGGTTGATCCAGTCAGTGTTAAATGGCAACACTGTCTATATTGTAAAAGTATTGTGAATATTAAATCATATCAGGTATGTAAAGCATCTAATATCATGTCTGCTACAGAGCAAGTGACCAATTAATATTGGCACAGCATGAACAAATATTGATTGGTGGATGAACTTTTCTATATGTAAATCTGGGGTATTCTTCTGGGCACATTTTCTAACCTGTACACAGATAATTCTGCTGAGTCTATATATTTAGAGAATAATTTTTTTTAAAAAAAATTATCCTAGGAGAGCCTAATGAGAGTAAAACAAACATATTACCAAGTTATTAACTACTGCTGCTGTTTATAATTAGCTCCTTATCAGGGTTAGTTATTTGCAGAATATGAGAATGACAGTAGCCTTTTAAATGACATTAAAAACCAGGTTTCCACTCAGAGAATCACAACAAAAGGCAATCAAACAGCTGGAGAAGTCCAAAGGATGGGGGTGAGAAGCACTGTTTGGGACGTCCATGGTACATGCGTAGCACACATATGAAAAACAAACAGCCCATCAACTTTTAAATTAATCACTGCCACAAGTATTTGCAAAGCTTTTTCGTGTTGACTGAGTGTCGTTACACACAATGTCCCTTCCATCAGCAAACATTCAAAATCCTCAAAATGTATTAACACCCGAATGCGTTCACAATCTCATTCTTTCATTATAAATGTACTTTGGATTTCAAACTTTTTTTCCCCCCTGAGGATCTGATACTACAGTGAACTAAGGGGAACATTTAAATGACATGAAAGATGAGGGGAGGATTTGGTGGTTGTATTTAGGGAATAACTGTTTCTTTAGCTGTCTTCAAGGTATTAGTAACGACTAAGCTGATTCTTTTTCTTTTTTCCCTTTCTTTCCTTCCTTCTTTCTTTCTTTCTTTCTTTCTTTCTTTCTTTCTTTCTTTCTTTCTTTCTTTCTTAAAGTAATGCTGGTTAAAATATATAAAGTCAAGGTAAGAAGGAATCTCTACCAAGGAAAATTTCTATAATTTGGCCATTGTTTTAAATTATAAAATTCTGGGGCTTGCTTTAAAGAAGAATATACCTTTGTGAAACATTTTTTTTTTTCTGCGAAGTACACAAACATTAAAGATCATTCTACACCATTCTTTTCTTTGTTGTCACAGTCCAGTGCTAAAGCCAATTTGTAAAAGAATACTGTGGGTTTAATGCCTAATCCCTTTCCTTCTGGTACCGGTTATCCAGAGACAACAGGGTCTTGCAAAATGCTTCGTTTTGATTTGGGCTTTGTGACCTCGAGGGGATCAAGAACCCTGGAATCATTATCTGGTTGTGCTCTTCCAGTTTTACTTTTTTAAAGGTCCCCTGGTGCAACAGAATTTATAATCCAGCACCCCCACCCCTCCCTGTGCCATAGGACTGCATTCATTTTTACAACCTCACACCTAGATATCAATGTCACAGGCAACTCCAGTAGCCTGAATTTTGAGGTCTTTGGGGGAAAAGGGAAGGGACTGAGATGTAATATCTGCTGTGGGCATGGGGACTGGAACTGGTGTCGCCAGTGTCAACATTTTGCCAAACAAGCCAAAACAGGTGCCCTTTCCCCTGGTCAAGAGCTGTCCTTAATCTCCTGAGAACATGCTGTGTTCATCATGCATCTTTCTCTATGCTTTGCTCATGTCTTTACCCCACCCAGACCCCATTCCTTTTCCTTCCCATCTTGCCAACCCTAACCAACATTTATCACTGAACTCAAGTCTGTCTTTTTGAATAAAGCCTTAACTATTTTTAGCCTATGCCACACTGTGTGTGTGTGTGTGTGTGTGTGTGTGTGTGTATAGATGTTTGTTTGTTTGTTTGTTTCTGCTGTATGTGCATTTGCTTTCTCTTCCCAACGAGACTGAAAGTCTGATGGGGCTGAACACACTTCTGTAGTATCTTCTACCAGCAAACACACATTGCAAGTGCCTCTAGGCTCAAAATCAAGGTGTGTAACTAGGGAGAGCCACCAATCAAATTACCTGGTAGAGGACGTGCTGGGTAAAGACCTCCTCATCGCTCCTGGACTCATGCTGTAGTATGAAGAACTTTCCAAATCTGAGAGAGAAAAATTTGGGCCAGTTCCTGCAGCTATTGGTGCTAGGAAAAAAAAAAAAAGTTATGTTCTGTGAATAAATGATCAATGAGGACACATATCATTGTTGCATTTAACACATTTTATTTCTGAATTTCTTTGATAAGCTTATCCAAAATCATTAGTAATGAACTCTGACCTCCAAATATTGTTGACAACAAAAATCACCTATAACAGAAGGACTCTGTTTTATATTTTACCTTTTATCTTTTCTCTTTTTGTAATAATGGCAAACTGTCACCAAGACTGCAACATTCCTGGATGCTTTTAACAAAAACACCTCCATGTTTTGCTTTGAAACTTTTCTTGGATGACCAGCAAGAACATTCTCTGGACTTTCCTAATTTTGGCTGATCTTGATAGCTTTCACTCATCAGCATTTTGGAATTAGTCCAGAACCACAAACTCAACTTTCTGGGTTTCCCATTGTCAATTTCCTGTGATGAAAAATGTGTGATTTCTCCTTACTCTGAATTGCCATGGCACCTACATATGCCATTACTTTAGTTGTCCCACCTTCTCCCTGGAGGCAGTGTCCTCTAACCATGGTTCCTGGGCTGCAGTTCTTAATAAAGTTTTACTGGAAGATGGTCACACCCATTTATTTACATATTGTCTCTGCTTCTGCACTATGATAGCAGAGACAAGCAGCCACAACAGACACCATATGGCTCACAAACCAGAAAATATTTATGTAGAAGTTGCTGAGGTCTGATTTAAGGGATTGGTAAGGATAATTTTGACTATATGTGATTTTCAGAGCTGATCCTTAGGTGAGATGTGATTCTCTGTATTTTTTATGGTCTGCAGCCTCCAGACCACCTTGTTTACAGTAGAAGCTTAAATAAATATTCTTGAATGAATAAATAACATCTATCAATCTTCTAAAACAACTCTGTGCACAGCTAGTGGTACAACAATATTAGTACAAATATTCTCTTCTTTTGAAAGATCATGCAAAAGTGGGAGACACAGATTCATGTATTACTGTACTAAGACATTGGTTTGAGAGTTAAGCCCAGGTAAGTGGATATATAAATAAATTAAACAGAGGCTAATATCCATAAGAAGAAGGGATAATTAGAAATATCATGAACCAAGGACTTTCATTGCCAAGAATGGTGCAGGGTAAGGAAGGAGCTTAGATGAAAGACATATCCCCATCCTGAAACAACTCTAGAGGGAAGGCTGGCGTGTTAATTTCAATACAGTGTGATAAGTCCTTTGCTCGAGTTATTCCTAAATTTATATGGCCACACAGAAGTGGATATCCAACCCAGCTGGGGAATAAGAAGTTCCAGGGGCAAAAAAGGCCTCAGAAAACATGATGCCTGGGAAGATGTTAAAAGGATAAGTGGGGCTCACCCAACTGAGAGGGATAGAGGCATGCTAGGTAGGGGGAACAGCATTTATAAAGGTAAGAGAACATAAAATGAATACCGGTTTTCTGATAACTTGGTGTGATAAAGTTTATAATACATGGGAAAAAAGAGGGGAAAGTTAAGGTCAGTTTACGAAGGCCCTGGTAGGGTTCTTTAAGGACAGTGGATGTGAGTCCAGCACATTCCCTAGTTTATAAGCTATCAAAGCGCTTTATCACACTCTACTAATTGGGGGCCATTGGGGTTATATTGCCAGCATCTAATATAATCCCTGACACCATGAGGCAGTCAGTAAGCACTGGTCAACTGGAACTGGTTGCTAGTTAAAGGAGAACCAGCAGAATGTGAGAATGCATCATCAGACTTGCCTTTATAACCTAGAAACATCATCCTGTGGTGAGGGTAGGCATGGGGGACAGGGCGGCAGTTGAAGAATATAATCAGTAAAACCATAGAGGCCAGCGGAGTCATTTAAAAACGACAAGGTGGGGATGGGTCTAAACTCAAGGGATGAGAAGGAGGAGCCTAGTATAAGTTATTTAGGAATTAGAATCAGGAAAATGTGTTAACTTCTTCAGTGTAGTAATAACGGAAAAGGGGGAATATGGGACGGTTCCCAGGATTACTACTTGGGCAACTGGGTGAAATGTAGTACCATAAGAGAACTATGTAATCAAGGAAAGGGGGGAAGGGATACAATAATATCTAAGAATAAACACTGAGTTGTTGGGTTAATAGCAATGGCTAGACCTTAATCACAACTATATTAAAACAGTCACTGCTAAGAAATAGAAAGCTCTAAAATTCACATATACTTTTCTGAAATTCAAACATATCTCTTAATGACAGGCTGTAATGGAGGAAAGGCCTTTAGTTCAAAGACGAATGGTTAGACTTGACAATAAGTGTAAACAGAGTTCCAATGAATAATTTTGCTAGCCATTCCCCAATTTGCCTTTATACTAAATTTATCTGCATAGTTTCCCCTTTTATTCCATAATATTTTATGTATGAAATAAGCTCTGGAGGTGGGGAGGAGACTACTCAAATACATCACCGCTCACCTCTCTTAGCAGCCTGACATATAACAGGTACTTATTAATGTTTGTGCCTCCGTGGAGCTTAAAGATCCACACGTCTCATTAACTAAAGAAGAGAGATGCAGCTGATCAGTGTCGAGGGTATGGATTTAGATTTTTCTTTCAAAGCCTTGGGATGGGGCTCAGGCATCCACCGAATGCAGCAGGTGCATCATGCCTGAGCACCGGCCACAGTGCGCAAGCCTCACTCCCAGTCTCGGAAGGAAAGATAAAGCAAGATGTGAGTGAGAGGCCTGGCTGGACTGAGAGAAGTCTGGGGCCCTCTGCCCAGTGGCGCTTACACTTAACATTCTATTTACCACATTCTACTCTGGAAAAAGGTCCTCTGCCTAGATTATCTTTTCAAAATGTCAAGGGAGCCAGAATAGGCGAAGAATGGAAGATACAGTGTAAATACAGTGCGCACACCTCTCAGAGAGACTAAAAAAAAAAATAACGAACCCACAGAAATGTTCCTTCGCTTGCCCATATATTGACTTCCTGTTAAAGCACTTAGCACAGTGTGTGTGATCTAGCAAACAGCATCAGGTGGACTGGCAGCGTTATGATGCTTCTCGAAGTGTCTACTGCAGTTATGGTGTGTAACTTCAGGGCCTGGCAAACTGGCTATGAGCGCCTGAAAAGTTTTATGACATCATTAGATTTCTGAAATGAGAATGGGTTTCACAACCTGGGTTACATCATCCTAATAAAGCACCAACCCAAACTCTGCATTCTTCAGAACAGTCAGGTGAGGAAACATCCCCCGGGAGTGTCTGGGTGCATATGTCTCACATAAAGGTCAGCCGATTGGAATGCGATCAGATTCAGTGGTACGGTGACAGTTAAAGAGAAAGCCTCAGACCTGTGGGTAGGGGTTACCATTAAGTGTCCCTGCAGTGAGTTGGGTATTCTCAGTGCCTCTCAACTGGAGAATAGGAAGAGCCTTAGAGAGGTAACTAGGAGAGGTGGGCTTTCAGCCGGCTTTCCTGAGTACCTAGGGACCATTTTTCTTATACCTCACTCAATCCACAAATCAACCTTTTTTAGAGGACAGTACCTTTTCTACGAGAGAAAAACTAAGCCCTGAAATGAGGTTAACTTGCTTGCCATGGATCACAGAGAGGCAAGAAAGAGGGAGGTCCAGGATTAAAATTCTAGAATGTCTCACTGCGACACCCATTTCGCTTCCTATCATACTACCCTGCCACTCATTTACAATATTTGCCTTAAACTTGAGATGATAAAAAGGTATACAGTGTCTCTGTCTCACAAGGTTTACAACAGAGCGGAATGATGAAATAATGCTTGAACATCAAATTCAAGGCTGAATGTGATAAATCTCATAGGAGAAATGCAAAGGATGTGTTAGGAAAATTCAAAGGCATGCTGGATCATATTGGCTCGCGGGATCAAAAAAAGATTCGATTTCAAGAAGGGTTGGACACTTACACTTAGGCTTCAAGGATGGCAGGATTTGAAGAGGCAGAGAAGAGAGTTTCTAGGCAAATGACAGAGTACGTGTGTAAGTTTGGAGGCAGGAAGTACAGTTAGTGACCTGGGGGATCCATGACTGTTTGTGAGTAGGGAAATGATCATTGTTGAATTGAGAAACATTATACAGAATGCACAAAAGGGGACTAAAGTGGGGAAATCCGTTGGAAAGTTGATGCAGGAGTTGTGGCAAGAGGGAATGGAGGCCTAAACCATGTTGCCAAGAAAGAAAATAGAATTTTCACAATGGATGTTTGTCACCTTGGTAAACAGGTACAAAAGATCAGTGTCCAGTTGTGCACTGTGAAAGGGCATACACAAGCATATGGATCATACCATTCTAACAAATATAAAATATCAATAAGATGTATGTAACACAATGCACTTCTTAGCTAATAATAGGAATAAGTCCTTTTTGCAAATTGGGGAACTAAAAGTTGTCAAGGGTTAAATGACTTGAACAATATCTGCCTAGGATGTCATGCTGGGCTTCTGAAGCCAAAGACTAACAGCCTGCTGATATGTCACAGAGATTATGTAGCCAATGCCAATCAAGGGTGGGGATGATAAGGAAGGACTGGACCAACCACAACACTTTCTGTCTGTTCCATATAGTGTGAAACCTGATTTTGTTCCACTTGTACTCGACCCTAGGCTCTATCATTCTTAAATTATCTCATACATGACATTTTTTTCCCCAGCCAGATTGAGTGCATTTTGAGGACCAGACATCCTAGGCCATAGAAAAAGTGCTGGTCTCGGCCTGGGTGAGACTGTCTAGAGTTTCAGCCTTGCCAACAACCACCCGTGTAGCTGAAGTCATTTAAACTTTTGGACCTCACAACTCTCACAATAATTACGTTAGAAATGCAAACTCACTAGCACTGCCATGGCCATAACCAGCACAATAACAAAGCCTAATGTTTATTAAGCATCGTTTACGGGCCAGATGCCGGTCTGAGCCCTTTAAGCACATCATCTCATTTAAACTCACAGCGCTCCTGGGAAAGAACTGAAGCACAAAGAGGTGAAGTAACATTCCCTGATCGTGAAGTCAGAGGGTCCTACCAGAGGACCTTTAATCCCACAGATCCAATAGCCTTTTCTGTGTTCGTAAACAGCTCTGCAGAGTCTTGTACGACAATCAATACAACACAACAGATGATGATCAATAAATATGTCCTGAATTAAGGGGAATCAGCAGTCACCCTCTCCATTTGCCCTCTGCGCCCCCCAACTTTACACAATGCAAAACGAAACTCAGAAATCCATAAATCTACACAGGAGCGTGAGGACTGGTTCCTCGACTTTCTTAAGTAGCACTGCAATGACTCACACCTGAAGTTTTTGTGGATTTTGTTTCATAGAGGAGTTTTTCTCAAAAGATTAACTTTTGGGAATCGTCTCATCGGATGTCATTTCTAAGCCCTTTGTCCCTCCTCCCCCCACCCCCTTCTTTCCTGTCACGAGTAGAATGCAGTCTTTGTGTCATTTTTTAATAAATGGTTTGCTATTAAGGAATCATTATAGTAATGTGGGCTATTGGAAGAAAGGGGTTACTTTAGTAGCCAACCCTCTTAATGACCTGCTCTTCTGTACACATTAGTAGTTGGATAAGGTTGTGGTTATTGAACTTCTGCCATCCACCAGAGACAATCTGCTTGGGCTTGCGTTGTTGGAAAAGAGAGGGTGATGGAAAAAAAAAATTCTATCCAAAATTTCAAGCTACTCTGCCTGGGGGATGACCGTACACTGAGTTTACAACTTGTTCAGCAGGAATCCGCGGGGAGCATTAACTGAGTGACTAGTGTGGCCAGCCTATTGGTAACGGCCCATAGTCTCTGAGATGCTGCCTCTTAGGGGATTCGACAAATTTCATGGAGCAGTTTTCATGTGTCAGGCGCTGTTCCAGATGCTTGAGATCCATCATTGGACAAGATATATAAGGCCCCCTGCCCTTGTGGGGTTTACATTTTAGAGACGAACGATCATAGCTGCCCCTTCCTCGAAACTCCATGGCAACTAAGGAATATGGACGCATGGCTGATAGGTAACCCTCAAAAAAGACTACCAGGATATAGTACTCCATTTTCAATGTATTAAATAAGTAGGAAAAAATAAAAGAGGTGCATTTCTCTCCAGATTGTGTAATCTTATGTACTCACTGGGACTTTGGGAACTTGTCTATTAAGGCTTGGGGGTAAAAAAAATTCCAACAACAAGCACACAGTTCTAGAGGCCCAGCACAATTTAGTGTTGTTTTGCATTCTAGTGGCAAAGATCTCATAAGACAGTCCATGTCACTGGCACAAAAGGAGTGAACATGGGAAAATGCTTGGTCTTCTTTCTATCAAAGGCACAGTTGTAAAATACACAATGCTATGCACACTCAAGCAAATCTGGAATCATCGTTAAAGGGAATTAACTTGGAAAGTAATTTATGGCAAGAAAATTCAACTCCTTTGTTATCTTCCTTTTACTGTAATATGCTTCCTGAACACTGCCTATGAGAGAGGGCTTTTAGAAAGAAAAAAAAAACACATAAGTATAGTAAAATTAACTCATTTTATCAATTTGTGCTGTTGGCCAGAGTTTCCTGACTGTGGCTATGAGGGGCTGTAAAACTGATGAATTTGCATGGAAAAAGAAACCAGTGTAAGTAATTTGTGTAAGAGGTAACACGGACATACACGGCTATAATTCAGACACCCTGCAGATAGCAGACCGCCGCAGTGTGAGCAGTTATGGGTTAGAAAAATGACCACACTGCAGTCAGTCTGACTTGAATGGAAATCAATCATAAAGGTACGTTCTCTGCAGCTTCTACGCCACAGTCTTCAGCAACTCCTCTGCCAAGCAGATTTCTGGTCTGTAAACCGCGTGCTGATCTCCTTTTCCTACCCTGCTTTTCTAAAAGGTCTGACCAAGGCAGGCTAGGAGTATGGTTTTCCAAAATGGAACATAAAAGAAAGGCACTGGACCAAAACAAGGATTTCCCTCTATGTGGAAATGAGCTTCCCTGCTATTATGAGATTTAAGCAAGGCTTTTTATGAAACGTAGTATTAGGTGCCAAAAGCGAGCAGAATGTTTTAACCCCGTCAACGGCATCTGCGGATGCAGACAGAGCACCGTTTTCACGCATCCACATTTGTGGACACAAGTTAAGAAATATGTGGGTTTGTGGTGCCAGAAGGGGGAGGAGAAGGTGAACAGAGAAAGTTTTATTTCGGAAAAAATGTTTCCTTCCCATTAAAACAAGAACAATTCTCTGATACCCTCTTCCTCCCCGCTCTGAATCCTGAAGATGGTTTATCTTCGATGATTGTGAATTCAGTTTGTGAAGTTAGTGTATTCAGTCACTTTGTTCCCATGAAGGAAGCTTAGTCTTGGATTTCAAGAAACTTAGGTTATCTACTTTATAAATGAGGGAACTATTTCTACTCATTTCTGTATTCTCCTCAGCACACAGCATGAGATGCTTCATATATCACACATGCAACAAATGTTTGCTGAATTGAATGAAAATGATATGAGCTTATTAATAAAAAACAGCTAAGAACTAATATTTATTGATCGTTTATCATGTGCCAGGCTGATGTTCTATGTGTTTTTACCTGAATTATTATCTCACTTCAGCCTTGCAGTATCCCCACAGAACATGTATTTGTTTATTCTCATTTACAAATGAGAAAATTAGCTGTAAGGTTAAGTAACGTGTTCAAGATCACACAGCTAGGTCAGTGAGCCTTAAATATCTCCAGATATCAGCCCAAAGAAACAGAAGTGAAACTTAACATTTCTACTCTGTCTTTCCTTCATCATCAGTAACTAGAGAGATAGATTCAACAAGATTTATATAGAAAAAAAAGATCACCTATCAATTAAGTGGGAAACTTCTATCTCATCATCTTCCTTCTTTGCGTTTCCAGGGCTTTCCAGCTGGGAGTATCGGCCAGGGCTTCCCGGGATGGAGGGCCTGACACTGGTCGGGCAGAGCAATCCACAGTGGGGTTGGCAATGCTGACTGAGCTCCTGCATTAGTGGCTTCTGCCTTTGGGACTGAAATCGATTTCCTGCATTTTAGAGTATCATCTCATCTTAGCTTTTGGTTGAGGTCAAATGTGGTACCCGTTTAGTATCTGATACAGCCTCAGCCATGGGATTAAGTCTTCCCTGACAGGGGACGGATGTGATGGCCTAAGACGCCTTTCCACCACCGTGATCTATAACCAGGGAAGGGCTTCTAAACATAAGCCCCTTTACCAAGAGTGCACGGGGACTGTCTGACCATTAGCTGTTAGGAAACCAAACTATATCAACGGTCTCATCCCAACAACCTACAAATCCAGCTGTCTATACTAATAATTCTCAATATTTTCACTAAGAACTATTTTGTCCCCCTCCTCCATCCACTGGAAGATCCTGGGTGTTAATAGGTACTCCTATCAATCACAGACTGCATTAACTCAGTTCCCGTGTCAGACTTAACACGTGGCTCTGCTGAGCGGGGGCTATAGTGATCTCATCCTGGACGTGCCAATGGTGTCACCAACAAGAGTCTTTCTAATCAGCAGGTGTTAGCTAGGGAAATATATGCCAGCCAAAATCTCAATAATATTTGTGGTCTTATTGTGCTGGTAATGTAGAATTTCTGTCAGGCTTTTGAAAATCTCAAAAATACCTTTTAGTTTTCCAATGTTACCTATTGGATAGGAATATCTGCTCTTAAAAAAAAATTGAGGCTTATGAGTTCATACGGAAAAGTTCATGAAAAAAATCACTTTGCTGGTAATGACCTCAGGGTGCCCCTGTTCCTCACAGGGAATTTTAATGTCCATAATATATAAGAAAGCAAAATTCAAATACTATAGAATTGAGTACTATTTAAAAAAAGAACTGATTACAAATAACCAAGGTGTGGCTAGTGACTTAAAAAGTTGTTAAGGTGTCAGTGTTAGATTGAGAATTTTCAAACATCTTGCTACCCATTAGGATACCCTGGAAAAGAAATTTCCAGAATAACGCAGAAGTATAGGTTGGGTTGAAAAGTTGAGGAATAAGAATTTTCTGGCTTCCTGAAGCAGACGAATTAGATCTCATATCGGCATGCCCTTATTCTATCAGAATTAGTAACTTGGAAGGGGTCACGAGACTGGTCCTTCTAATAAATGGACTTTTAGAACTTGAATCTACAGTCAGTCCTTTTTAATTTATACATGCACACAGAGCACATACAGACACACACACACACACACACACACACACACACATACACATACACGCGCGCGCGCGCGCGCTTTTGATAAATTTGCTGATAGTGTGATCCCCTAAAGGATCAGCTCTGAACACACACAGTAAAAGACCAGGGACAGAGGCTTCGTTCAATAATAACCATTGTAGTCACCACTGTTGAGCATCTAGGATATGCTAGACACCTGACATTCTTTCACTTAATCCTGAAAACACTCCTGAGAGGTGTTACTGCATTCAGATGCAGGCCTAGAACACAGCTGGTATAGAATGGATTTGCTGACTGAATAAATGATCACTGACTAGGAGGAGAACATAGCTGAGAGAGGGGGATCAGTAATGCCCAAAGTCATATAGTGGTAAATGGCAGGGTCAGATCCTCACTTCTATATCCTGGGCCATGATACCACGCTGCCATCTTAAATATGGATTTTATATAACGTATTACATCTAGAGAGCATAACCCACGAATTAGCTAGAAAAGATCAGAAATAGACGAACATATGATCAGAGATCACTATAACAAATTCATACATATGTCAAGGTGTTACGTGTTTTGGGGCACCTGGGTGGCTCAGTTGGTTAAGCTCCTGACTTCAGCTCAGGACATGATTTCCCAGTTTGTAAGTTCAGGACCCGCACTGGGCTCGCTGCTGACAGCTCAGAGCCTGGAGCCTACTTCAGATTCTGTGCCTCCTTCTCTCTCTGCCCCTCCCCAACTCACACTCTGTCTCTCTGTCTCTGTCTCTCTCTCTCTCTCAAAAATAAATAAACAATTAAAAAATTATTTTTAAACGTTAAAAAAAAAGTGTTAATGTATTTTGCTTCTCTCTGAGTCAAATGTTTAAAATGAGAATGCTCACAGTCTGGTCACTTTAGCAAGAGCTTCAGCTAAGAACCAAAAACATAGGGTCCCCAAGATCCTGCCATGAGAACTCTCTAACAGCTTTAACCAGGAAGGTTGTAGGGATAGGAGTGTCACAGAAAAAACTGGACTTTCAAGCATAGCATTATCTAATGGATATGCTGATGTCATAAGCCTCTTGTAACCATAGGTTTTTTTTATGTTTATTTATCTATTTTGAGAGAGAAAGAGAGAGCAGGGGAGGGGGAGAGAGAGGGAGAGAGAGAATCCCAAGCAGGCTCTGCACTGCCAACGCAGAGCCCGATGCAGGGCTCCAACTCACAAACCGTGAGATCATGACCTGAGCCGAAATCGAGTCAGACACTTAACCGACTGAGCCACCCACGCGCCCCTCTAACCAGTTTCAAAATCAGTGGAATGGTGGGAATAATGCCACTGACAGGGCCACATCGATCACAAAGTATCTTGTACATTTCAATTTGTGGTAAGGATGGGGACACCTCTCACTTTGTGTGGCTCTTGCTCTGCTCGATGAGAACAGAATGGGAAAAATCATGTGTGGTCCCCCCCTACTGTGAGCTGGGATTTGAAAGAAAGAGTTTGATGAAAATTTCTATTACTGCCAGTCTAGTCCATTGGCCGCTGGCTTTGCTGTCCAAATAGTCACCCCAAATATGTCAATAAGATTAAGAGAAAAAAATTATACAACAAAACTGAACTAATTCAATTTCGGTATTTATTTTGAAAATGTATTGAATTAGAGTAGAGGAAACCTGCTAAATGAAGCCAGCCAGACTGATATTTTCCTTCCTAACAGTATGGTAATATTTATTATTTCGTATCTCCATGAGGGGCTGATTAAAACTAGAAAACATTTGCAATGTCATAATATATTCAGAATAAGGTGGCTTAGGGAAGCAAAATGAAAACATATACAGGGCCAGTCAGTATTTTCTATTCCAGAACTTAACAGACTTTCCTTAAAAACTGCATTTTAGCGACAGGCATTATGATTTTTTAAGCGGTCGCCCACCCTTTTGTCTGCGGCACACAGTACCTTCAATGTGGAAGAGGTGCCATTGACTTCTACAGATAGAAAATGTGTGATGTTCATTTTAAAATTACTAGTAGAGCCTGCTATTGACCATCTAATTATGCCGAGTTCCATTTATAAACATAGCTAACCACTAAGTTTATGGAGACTTTTTGTGCCGCTTTAATAGGATATTGATCGAGAGCATAGTTTGAGTGGACTGCCATTGAATTGTGTAATGGCAAACAAAAGGCAAGGTCACAGCCACTGTTCATGCTAGGGCTGAAGTCTATTTTTTATTATAATCTTTTTGTTTCTTCCTTTAATGCTTACACCCAAATGGCTTCTTTGGAAAGAAGGGCTTGCTTAAGAATATGAATTTTAAAATTAATGCCCATGCAATGATCATAGCCAATAGGCCACTTGTTCAGAAAAGAAAGTTTCAACTCTCTTCTCTAACAAGGATCTAAAATCTTGCAACTACTTAAATGGCACCCCCAAGGCCTGGACGTCTGGAATCCCTCATCCTATACCGATTTCCTCACGTGTCCTTCTTTGCAAGAACATTTTGTAATTTCCAAGTTTGGGCTTGTTCGTATCAAAGAGCTGCATTTTCATACGGCACCTTGGAGCTGAGTTAATTCTGCTGTACGAGTTCCATCGTGTCAGGTTAGAATACTGCCAGTTGTTCTTACTGCATTGCTGGCCAGAAAATCCGCGCCTATGGATATGGGTTCTCAGAGACACACAAAGGACCTAGAGACTTCAAAAAGAAGTTGAAAAGGGAACTGCACCTCGGATCCGAGTGATGATTCTCGTGTGAGAATACAGAAAGAGTGCACATGCAGAAGGCAGCAAACAGCCACTAGGGTGCTACCTCATGCCAGGCTGAGGCATATGCCTGGCTCCGTTCACTCCCCCTCTCCATTGACAAACAAGTCGGGAGTCCTGTAGCCACCCAGCAGCCGGGCTTTGTGGTAGAGCCAGGACAATTCAGCTGCCGGATTTCGTAGATTATGCAGCAGCGTGATAGGAACCAAAAATTCGGTCTGGGTAACTGAGAGTGGTTTTTACACCCAAAGGCGATGCTAAGGCTGGCCACAGTGTACTGGGAACCCTGGCTCTTCCAAATTCCAGGGCCGTGAAGTCATTCCTAGCCACGAAGTTTAC
Organism: Prionailurus bengalensis; assembly: GCF_016509475.1. NCBI lineage: Eukaryota > Metazoa > Chordata > Mammalia > Carnivora > Felidae > Prionailurus > Prionailurus bengalensis. Next base: position 50,336,213 of record NC_057345.1, on the reverse strand, counting down.
TTAACCCTTGCAGCCTGCTCGGGTGTACAAACCACGGCTGGAAAATGAGACCCCGCCAGGCCAGAGTCACAATGGCCTGTGTGTATTTGTGGTTTTCCTCTTTCCCCACGAAGTAGTTACGGATTCAGAGCCACCCCCACCAACTTCAAAGTAGAAGAGTCAGCACTTTAGAAGGAAATGGGCAGAAGCAGTGGATTTTTCGGGAGGATTTTCTGGGTTCACACCAGGAAGGGTATTTGACGGCCTCAAAGCACACCCTTGGAGGAGAACACCCGTGCAAAATAAACAAGAGCGGGTGCTGACCGAGTCGGCCATCAAAGTGGGGTCATTTAGCAGCTAGCCGAGTGCGCTCTCTTGGTGGCAGCTTCATGGGAAAGAGACCCATCTGAAAAACGCTTCTCGAGGGCTTTGTTTGAAAATGCAGCATCACGCAAGAACCATTTCAACAGATGGTTCCTGTCCTTTTCCTCACAGTGTTCTGCTGAAACAACTTTAGTGATTCTGAACTGCGTTGTTAGCACTTGGAAACCCCCCTCCCTCGGAGCAGAGAAGACCTCTCTCTGCCTCTGGCACAGTGTCTCGCGATCTGTATTCCCCCTTCCCGACCCTCTCCTGGAACAAAGTAATAAATTACTCGAACGACTTTCAGATGGCCCTGTCACAAGGAGGACCACATATATACATCTACTTTTATGCTGTGGTACTTCCTTTGCTGCTAAGAGAAACAGAATCTCCTTTCTTGCCTTTCGTGGACTCGACATAATGCAAAAACTGAAAGGGTAGGTGGGTAGGCGGGGAGGCGAGGGTGAGAGGGGAATTAGTGAGAGACCACAGCGGGAGCCCCTGATTCTAACAGCTCCATGCATCTGATCACTATAATCTAATGTCAAGCAACCTCGCTGCCTGACCCTCACCTCTGAATGTGTGAAGCTAAACCAGCAGCTTTTCTCTTGAGTTTCTCTGCCATTGCCACCCTGTAGTAACACGATTATAAACAACAAACTTAGCGCGCGGTTATTTCAGTGAATCCTCAGGAGGAAATGCTGAAATAGCACCTCCCTCCTCTGTTAAATTTAAAAGGAGGAAAACGAGAAACAGAAACTAGCTGGAAACCTGAGGAAAGTAAATATTTACATCAGCAGATTTTAACATTGAATACTAAAGATTCAGGAGGAGGGAAATTTTTCGAACTGAGGCCACCACCAGTTTGACATTTCCAGGCCACATATGTGGTCATAAGTGTGATGGGGGGAACTGGGTGGGGCTGAGATCAGTAAGAGGGGGTTAAGAAGAAATGTGCAGCAGAGTGGAAGAAATTCTAAGACTCTGAGGCCATTAAAAACATGCAGTTAAAGGCTGAACTATTCACAGAATGAGTAGTAATTTTGGAGACTTGGGGAGATGACCGGCTGGAGGGCAGGTGATTTTTCGGGAAGTGAGACTGTTCTGTATGACACTGCAATAATAGATACATTTGTCAACACGCGGAATCTAGAACACAAAGAACTGAACCCTTATGTCAACTATGGACTTCTGTTAACAATAACGGGTCAATATCAGTTCCTCCCTTGTAACAAATGTACCACATGAACAACAGATGTTAATATATACAGGAAACTATTTGGGGAGGTGTAAATATTAAAATTCTGTGCTTTTCACTAACCTAAAGCTGTGAACCTAAAATTGCTGTAAAAATAAAGCCTATTCATTAAAAAAAAATATATCAGAACTGAAAACCAATCCGGGGAAAAAAGTTTAATTAAGTGTTTGAGTTTACATGAAAGCAGCTTCAACCTTTTTTTAATGCACAGATTAACAAGCTAAAAGTTTATCAACTCTAACAAGAAATGGTTTTTTAATAAAAACACAGAATCCAAAGATTCCGTAGCTCTTTAATGCAGTTACAGGCGAGGTCATGACAAAAATGTCTGCAGTTAGCTGAGCACAGCAAAGTCAAAAGAGCAAGTTTCTTAACCTCTTTGAGCATCATCATCTTCTTCAACTATAAAAAGGACAATAATAGCAACCATGGGAGGACTGAACGAGATGATGTTTACAAAGTGCCTAGCACAATGCCTGGTACATAGCGTATGCTTGGTTAAATACTAGCTACCGTAATTTTTCATGTTAATGTTGCATCATGTTCCTAACAGGGCTAACATGATGCATTTAATCAACTTCTATGCCAGTTAGCTTATTTCTATTTCAAGGCTGTGGAACGCACCCCAGCCCTGCTCATTTGTAAAAAGTGCCCACTGCACCTCTAACATGGACCCTTAGCTCTTCCAGCTCAGGGAAGGGGGCAGTGCTGTAAGGAATGGTGAAGGGTTTTGACTCATCATGTGGCTCGAGTGTTAAGTCTTTCAGAAAGGTGTATGGGTGAGGCAACCTGAGCTGGGGGTGGGTCCGTAACCCCAGCAGCCAAGGCAATCTTGTGACATATACCCTGACAAACCTGGATTACAGATCTGCAAGAGGGAGGGGGGCTCTGGACAGCAGTTTGGCTTGAAGCCATGAGTTAGCTGACACAGCCCAGTCCCACTCTTGCCAAACAGTTTTAGTCAGCACGAGGCCATGTGTGAGTGAGTCCTACAGCGATTACACAGCAGTGTGCAGAATCGAAAAGCATTCAAGAGACGAAGGACGCTCATGATGCCGGGCATCAGCAACATAACCCCCTAAATGGGGACAGGAAACAAAACCAGGTCCCTCTGCAAATTCAATCTGTGGTCTGCCCATACCCTCTGGCAGTCTTGAAGGCAGGTTTAGAATTCACTTGGCAACCATGCTATGTAGACTGAATAGAGGGCTAATCTAGCTTGGAACTGATAGGCCTTGGGATAGAAGACCTTAAAGGGGCATACAGAAAATAGAAGGGGGACAAGATGCCGGGGACAGTCTTGAGCAGCGCGGGCCTTCTCATACAACATCCAGGCCTTGGGACACTGATGGTAATGAAGACCAAATGTAAGCATTACAGCAGCCAGGGTAGAATAAAAAGGTCGAGTGCTCCAATCCTAGAGTTAAGTAAGGGCTCAAGGAATGTATTTACCTGGAATGCCATTACGAGAATTACCCTCTGAAAGGCATATATTCTACATTACTATTATTATTAAAGTTATAAGAAAATGTGGGCTAGCGGTCCTTTTTAAGTCTTACAAAGTGAAAAACAATTTTATTCAAAAAAAACCTTTTTTTTAATGTTTACTTATTTTTGAGAGACAGAGAGTGAGCAGGGGAGGGGCAGAGAGAGGGAGGGAGACACAGAACCTGAAGCAGGCTCCAGGCTCTGGGCTGTCAGCACAGAGCCTGACACAGGGTCTGAACCCACGAACTGTGAGATCATGATGTGAGCCGAAGTCAGACGTCTAACTGACTGAGCCACCCAGTGCCCCAGTGAAAAACAGTTTAAAAAAATTGCATTATTTATCCATGGCAAATGACTGGCTAGTCAGCTGTGCTAGGCACATATCCTCCAATCTAATCTAGTCTCTTCCTCACCGGTTGATACTTGAAGCATACTTGATAACATGGAAGCAACGTCTCCATTTCAACTCATACCCTCACTGCTCCTAACACCTCATTCCCTATGGTTCCACCTCCCTAACACCAGAACACCCCCAGGATCAACCGAGGGTCCCAACTGCCAGAATTCTCATCCACAAAGTTACCTTTCCCCTAGTCTCCCTGTCTAGTCTCACATCGTACACTTTCTCAAGTTCCTTTGGGCCCATGCAAGAGTACACATCTGTAAGACACAGACTTAGCTTTAGCTATTTGCCCACTATTTGACTTTGGTGAATGACTTAAATAGACCCCCAATTTAACTCATTTGTGAAAATGAGTGTAAGTACTTACCTAACAAGTTTATGGCAAAGGTTAATTTATATAACACACATGAAAACACAGCGTCTGGCAGATAGTGACTACTCAACAATCATTGGATTTTTTTTTTTTATCTATCCCTCAAACTCCACATCCTCTGCCCCCACGTCTTATATACCACTTTCTGGATTCTTCACAGCCTTCCAGCGTTAAGAAATAAGAGGAGAGAGAATCTGAGCTTGTGCGATTGGGATGGCGTGGCTTGCGTGACCCGACATCTTGTCAGAGATTGACTGGTTTACTCGGTCAAATTTGCAAGACTGTAATGAAGTGAATGGGGGGTATGGACTTGAAATGAAAATATTTATTTTTACTCCACCTCATTCCACAAAGGATTTGATGCAGTTCGAAACCAATGTTGACATTGTAAATTTTATCTATAAGCAGTATTTTGAAGTAGGAGGGGAATAAAAAGTAAAATTGTAACATTTGATATTTAAATTTTCCTCTTGTTATTGCCACCTATGACACTATAGTCATTGTAGGTATGCATTTAAATAAAAACAAAGAGATGTTTTTTGAGGGAAGGCAACAGTGTGTGTGTGTGTGTGTGTGTGTGTGTGTATGACTGACAGAGACAGAGAGACTGAGGGAGAGAAACACAGAGACAGAATATCCTATATCTTCTCCTTGGACTGTCTGGATTATGTCATAGCAAAAATATAATCAATGACCCTTTTGATCAATGGAACAGGGTGGTGACAGGTACTCTTAATTCATTGTTGTTGGTGATTATTGACAACCGGGTAATGATCATGCTGTACTGTGTCACTCATGCTGAGGGCATTAGCATTCTTTAAAGGTCAAAAACAAATTCTTTTAAAATGCAGAATTTCTTAGAAATCAGGGAAGACTCAGAAAATTTTTTTAACCAGGTTCACACTATAAAGTAGGGAATATGTGAGACAGTCAGGATTTCAGTTCTTTCCCTATGTCTCACATTAAAATGATATTTAATTTTTCCTGATTTAAATTCTTGGCTGTCAAATAAACTGCGTGGCGAAATTCTTCCAATGGGTGAATGAAAAAGGGATTCTGAAAGCTATTTATGTCTCTAGGAGGCCCAGGCAGAAAGTAAGCACAAACCAAGGCAAATGTGTACCAAATCAAAGCAAAATTATACTTACTCTGTGACACTCTTACTAGCTCAGTCACACTAAAAACACCTGATGTGACAAAACTGTCCTGGAAGCCCAAATGTCCTGGGGAAACAAAAACAAAAGAAACAGTGTCATAAATAGAAGACATTTGACAAGAGAATTCTAAATATTAGTTTCATTGTGATTAAAAAAGGCAAGGTCTAATTTCATATTCTGCTCTACTTAGAGTTTACGTGGGAGGGTACAGTCACTTCGTTATATAGATGGTTTTTTGGTTTGAATCTGGGGGTCATGGAAAGCTATGACACAACTGGGTGATTTTTGAAACGGTCAAAAAAAAAAAAAAAAAACAACAGGAAATCTGAAACAAAAGAAGATTTAAAATAAATGGTTACCTTGGCTGATCTCTGAGACCTTCACAGCTGGGATGAAAACAGCCTACCTATGAATCAGCCAGGATACCTAAGTTCCACACCAGTTTTTAAACATTATTCTCTAAAGAAACATCTGATCAGCATTAGCTATCCATTCATTCAAATCAAATAAGATTTAAGGATGTTCTCTTCATTTTTAGAGGCACCACAGGGTGAATCTTTAAAAAGCCATTGTAGAAAAAGCAAACCCCAACCCTGGAGACGTGAAAACAAAGACTTCTGAGCACAAACAAAAGAGTTTTTTCATGAGTGGGTGGGTTGAGTCTTTTTTTTTTTTTTTTAGAAAAGATAATAAATCAATGGTTCGAAATGGCAATCTTTGAATTTGCATCTGTTTTATTTTTGCTGGATATAATTAATTCCTTTAACATATCTATTACATCTCTTATCAACTGCTTATTTATTTTTATAGTGCATTTAGGAATATAAAACTTATAAATAGCAAGGAATCCATAATTTATGATACGTTGTTTCTTTCTCTGCCTCTCAAGTTTTCTGATTTGGAGTCTCACATAGGTAAAATCTAGCTGAGATCTGTCTATAGGGTTAGCATAATCACCTGCTTTAAAATTAGGGCCAAACGAGAAGTTGGCCAAAGGGATTTTGAAAAACTTTCCTTTCATATTAGAAACATACCTTAAGAAATGCAACATAAGAAACACTGAATACATAACAGTCCATATATAAGATTTACTGATAAAAAATAGATTTTACCCACTACTAAGCAGAAGCAAATTTACCTGTGGTATGGTTTATACACAAATAATTTCATTAAATGTCACACACATAAACACATGCAACGAATCACTATGTTTGGAGAATTATAAAGGTATGTACAAATTATTCTTTTTCTTTTGGTTGCATTAGAATTAGAAAGATATTTTTGTTTTTGCTGAGTTTAAAATTTTTTTCAGTTAATTTTTGTATCAAACATAATCTATGATATTTCAGATAAAACAGCTCTAATTTTTAGAATGTGCAGTAGCTACATAGAAATTGTGTTTTAAAGTAAATGGGCAAACTTTCACTTGAAGATGTGCTTAAGAAATTTCAACTCTCAAAACAACTCCCACCCAGGTCTTTGATTGACTTTTATTTGGTAAGCACCTGAGGTGTTGTCTCTTAGATTAAGATAATTGAGAAGTAAAAATAAGCAAATAAGTCAAAATTCTCTAAACTGGTCTTGGCAAAACAGACTATAACATCTCTTTCTATTGTGACGACATTGACATTGCATTAACCCCACGGACTCTAACAAAGGGAATCCAACCATAATGTACATTAAGTTTGACTTAAAACACATCTAACAAGGACAAGGAAATGCATAGTTGAATGGGAAACTCTGGGTTGATTTCCAACTCTTGTTTATCTCTGCCTATGTCTCTTGCTTGCGGGCTGATTCTTGTCTCAGTTCCAACCTTTGGAATTCCTTAAGGACAACTCAACAAGAATTTCTGTACAGAGTGAATGCGAACACGTGTACTTCAATCCTGCCACCAAAAAAGCAAGCACTATATTTTGAAAACTAAGTTTACTTGGGTGCAAGGACTTGGGAGGGAGAAACACCTGCGCTCATTCAAACTATCATGATGGCCCCTTTTCTTTTGTAAGGTCACCTCTTAGATGTGGTGCTCCCCGGGGTTTGTGCTCAAAAGGTGTATTCCTAAGCTAGTTCCTCTATTTCCATGATACCAGTCACCAGTCTTGACTGGGATGTTTCTAAGAACTAGAATAATGTTTGTTTCATTCACCACTGTATTTAATGCCTGGGACAAAGCAGTTAGTAAGTGAGTATTTGTTCAATGAGTGGATGAACGACTCTGTCGGCCAATGACTCTCAAATCTTGGCCGTTTACCAAGATCTCTCTCAAAACGTTTATTGGATATTTAAACCCAGATAGCCTACAGGTATCCTCAAACCCAACATGTCCAAAGTCGAGCTCATTTTCTTCTCTCCCCCAAATCTGTTCTGACTCTATGGAATGTCCTCCTTTAGTGGACCATCTACCACCATCACGCTTTCTATGTTTTGGGGCCATCCCTAACTCTTGCTTCTTATAAAACCCACATCCAACTACTCCTCACTGATTCCACGCTTTACCATTTCTTGACTCCAAGTACATCTCTCATTTCCACTCCCTCCATGACTGGCCCAGACATTTCCCGATTCTCACCAGACAGATGGGGCAGCCTCCTAACTATGTTTTCTATTATCAGTCTTGGTTTCTCCTTAGCCCATTGTCCACTATGCAGCTAGAGCTGTCCCTCACAGGCAAATCTGAAGGCTCATTTATTTATTCCACAAATATTTTGGGGGCACCTACTGTGATCCAGGCATTGTGCTAGGGGTTCTAGATGCAGTCCCTACATTCAGGGAGTTTATAGTCTAAGATTAGAGACAGCTGAACACATAAAACAAATGAATAAATTTAAAAATTATAAATGGTACAAATGAAATGAAGAAAACAATTAGGAAACACTTTAGAAAGGGTGGTCAGACAAGGTGTCTCTTAAGAGCTGACATCTGAAAAATACTAAAGAGAAAGTCATGAAAAGATGGGGAAAGAGCTCTTCAGGCAGAAGGATTAGTAATTTGCAAAGGCCCTGGGGTAAGAAAGAATGAGATGCTGGGTAATCTGAGATAAATCCAATGCATTCAGAGCTCACTGCCCTGTCAGAAATCTTGCCAGAGCCCCACAGAGAACTCAGGGCACAGTATAAATTCCATCATATGGCATACCACTCTTGACATAGCATCTCTTTTCCTCTCTAGGTTCATTTTTTAAAAATCTCTTCTCTCTCTCTCTTCTAGCCCTACCCCCTTGGGCCTAAGGGAATGCCTTTTCTACCATGGCCCTGGTTCACTCGTCTCCCCACACTGTTCCCTCTCCCCAGACTGTCTGTCCTTCCTACTCTTTGCCTGGCCAACCTCCCACTTGTCCTTTAGGACTCAGCTTTATTGCCGTTCTATGAAAAGCCTTCTCTGCTCACCTGCACTGCTGGCAAAGACTCCTTTTCTCTTTTCTCAATATTGACCAGGTCTGCAGAGTATGGCTCTCATCTAGGAGCTAGCCCACTGAACTGTCATTTTGTCTTTTTCTCATATTAGGCTGTGAGCCCTGTGAGAAAGAGCATCTTCTGTGTCTCCAGGCCCCCCAGGTCCCTAACACAGTGCCTGGTTGGCAGTAGGCACTCCAGAGGTGCCTCTGAGGGAAAACAACTCAATTTGGGCTTGAGGATGTTTATTTTCCTTTTTATAGAAATGTTGACAGAACTTATTTCTGTCTCTTTCTCTCTCTCATCTCTAGCAATACAGTTTGAACTAAGTTGGAGCTACTGTACATCTGAAAACTGTTAAAATGAAAAATCCAAACCATCCCTCCAGACTAAGGAGGACAAGGACAGAGGAGACCATCCATGCAGGGTGGAGCTTCCAGTCAAGAAGGTGCCATCAGGTCCTCTGCTGAGAAATGCCTGGGGGTTGTCCTACTGTGATTGTGGTCCCTATTTTGGGGGGACTGAGTTAAACTAGAGTGTTAAAGGGCAGCATGATTTAATGGACATAAGCCCCGCCCCCAAAAGAGGCTAATCCCAAGCTTCAACTAGAATCTCGTGTGATCCTGATAAAGTCGCCACAAAAATCACAACGGGATCCTCCTTGTCCTCTCAGCAACCTGCTCCCTCAGGCTTATTTTAGTAGAATGTGTATAATTTAGAAGGCGAACTATATGTGGATGTATAATAATCAGAAAAAATAAAATAAAAAGTAGAATGATTGTACAAGCCCTGATGTGACCATCTTGTCTATAAAGGGTCCCTGGGGAAAGGTCTCTGTAAACATTCCATGGAACTTGGAGGGACTATGAAACTGCTTTTGTTCCTTCACCAATTATTTGGAAACCCGCTGGTGAACTCTAGAGGAAGACAGCAACGAGAAATGAAACCTAAGAAATGATGGAAAAAGTGACACGTCTAATGTAATTACTAAGCAAACCTGAGCAGATTAATATTTCGTTCTCACTAACACAAACCAAGTCGTAAAAATGACTTGCAGGGAAATAACACTAATCTGGGTGTTCTACTTTATTGCCAGATGAGAGAAAAATGGAAAAGAAAATAAAAAGGTCAATTCCAGTAATTCCAACCTTCAACATTCACATGAAAAGATCCTCAGTTGGAAAGCTGATTAAACATCCCTGAAAGGTCCCAAGATTTACATTTTGAATACAGCCTCTCAGAAATGAGCGCAAAACATACTTTTGTTAAATATGTCTTAGCTGAAAACCCGAATTTCGCAGTAATCTCCTCCAATCCTGAACTACTGCTCAGAAGCAACCATATTGTAGTTTCAGAGGAGGAGCAGAATCTTTTTCATCTTATAGGAAATGGCCAAAAAAGTTCATTCACTGAAGTCTTGTTCAGTGAATTCCCAATTAGAGTACAGATTTCAATACCTTGGAGTCAGCCATACTCACAGTGGGGAGATGAGGCTTTCTAAGAGAGGCAGAAATATAAAAAGCTAAATTCTTTTATGGGTGGTTAGGAAAAGCAGTTCTCTTTGCCTCGATGATATCAGCAGTTATTAGGGAAAATGCCATAGTATGGGGACCAAATCTCATCTCATGAAGGGACTGAACATCTATCTACCTTTTAACAGGCAGGGAAGGAAACAAGTTCGATTTGCAGAGACAGGTGACCTTGCAGAACTGTTCAGAGGTCGAGGGGAAGAAACAGCTGGGGACAAACCATCCAGAGGGTTGGCCTTGAAAGGAAATTTGAATGTCCATGAAGCAGAGGATATATCTGAGGAAGAAAGTTTACACACTAGATGGTATTTCTGTTTGTCTTGTTAAGCAAAGGGCTCTCAGCTCTGAATCATCAAATCTCATCTGGCTAATTAGGATGCAAACTGCAATACACAGGTCATTTCATCAAAAAGAATGCCTCTCTATTCTATTCTCCCCTTGGTAAATAAGGTTCCATCACTAGGAAAAGATAAGCCAAGGACCGGGCTTTTCCACATTTGTGCGTCTGGGCTCCTCAAAAGGAAAATGTTCCCCTTGTTCTCATGCATTTATATCGCCTAAGTATTAGAGATGACAGACCCTGACTACGTCCTGAGGACACTGCTCTCACAGAAGTTACATGCTCGTCCTCTAAAGAAAAGTCTACCTTCACGACTTAATTTCTCCTTGCATAACCTCCCCACTAGCCTATGAGTCACCTACGGAAAGGGAATGTGGCTCTTACACTTTCCCTATTCCCTACAGTCGGGGCACTTCACATGTGCTCATTCAACACTGTTGAGGAGAACTTCTACCTTACCTGTCTCACGTCATAGCCTCTTTCTACCTTACATGAGAGTTACTTGTTTATCTGCTTAGCTCCACACTGGTACAAAAAACCCAGCAAGGCAGGGTTGTCGGTTGTGATTGTACATTGTCCACAGAGCCCAGCACAGTCACTTGGTCTAGGTGTGCAAGAAATATTCATTTACTGATCCAGATGAGCGACTCGAGGTACCCTCACTTAGTTGCCTTTTAAAGCACAGTGCAAATTATTCTTGGCTCACCTCCAGGGACACCTTACTTCTGTCCTCTTGATTTGGAGTATCTGAATGTTTATTTATTTTTGAGAGAGAGAGAGTGTGTGAGCAGGGGAGGGGCAGAGAGAGAAGACACAGAATCCGAAGCAGGCTCCAGCCTCTGAGCTGTCGGCACAGAGCCCGACGCAGGGCTTGAACTGAACAATGGTGAGATCATGACCTGAACTGAAGTCGGACGCTCAACCGACTAAGCCACCCAGGCTCCCCAAGATTTGGAATATCTTAGAAAACAGGGTTTAAAAATTTTTTTTAATGTTTTTATTTATTTTTGAGAGAGACAGAGCTAGAGAGAGAGAGAGAGAGAGAGAGGCACAGAGAGAGAGAGGCACAGAAAGAGGGAGGCAGAGGATCCGAAGCGAGCTCTGTCCTTAGAGCAGAGAGCCTGATGTGGGGCTTGAACTCACCAACTGTAAGATCATGACCTGAGCCAAAGTCAGATGTTCAACCGACAGAGCCACCCAGGTGCCCCAGAAAACAGGTGTTTAAAAGATGGGGTGTCCAGTAAGCCCAAATTCTAAACTTTGGGTCTCATTTTTGACTATACATTGACGACTTAAATTATTCTGCCATTCGTGGATAACACTTGACATATTATTTATTTTTAGAATAATTCCTAATATTACAACAAATGCCAAAAATTCAGACATCTACTAAAAAGAATGCAGTAGTAATAAAAATATATAGATGTTCTGTTTGTGTGATTAATCTTTACAACGGTGGAGATTTCACTCAGTAGTCTGCTTACAGTAAACATGAAAAGAATGACATAGGTTGTTGGACCGGCAATGAGACCATGATACTTCTATGTCTAGAAAGTTGTGTCTGAGAATGTGTAAAACAAAGAAATAACATTTCTTTGTGTTTTGAGAATCTCAGATGAAAAGGGTTGTTATAAATGCATTTGGATATGTCATGATTGTCATTTTGGTTTATCACACCACAGCAAGGAACTGTCTCTAGTATGGGAATAACGTAGTCTTAGCTGAAAAGGAGAGTGAGACAAGATAAGGTTTTAGAAGTATGGGTCGTGGGACTTATGTACTGTTGATTCCTTTTTTTGTTGCCCCAAATTTCCCTGCCCTGCTCAGGTACTATTATCTAATTATTATTTGATAAAAACACAACATTAATCTGTGTTTTTAATTTGTTTGTTCTACCATATCCATAAAGTCAATATTTGGTTTACCGCTTTCATTCATCAAATATGTACCGGATGTCTATTATGTGTCAAGCACAGTCCTAGGCCCTGGGGATTCAAGAAGAAACACCACAAGGTCTTTACTATCGGGGGTTGATGGGCGGTGGGGGATATGCTCCTAGCTAAGAAACATGTTTACACCAAGATTTCACTAATGTATTTATCCAAAATTGGGTCTTTTTAGGGGTGCCCGGGTAACTCAGATGGTTGAATGTTGAACTCTTGATTTTCGGCTCAGGTCATGATCTCAGGGATAGAGCCCCACATTGGGCTCTGTGCTGAGCATGGAGCCTGCTTGAGATTCTCTCTCTCTCTATCTTCCTTTCCCTCTGCCCCTCTCCCTGGCTTGTGCTCTCTCTCTAAAAATAAAAAAAAAAATACCATATGATTTCACTCATATGCGGAATTTAAGAAACAAAAACAGATGAACATGGGGAAAGAAATGAAAAATAAAAACAGGGAGGGAGGCAGACCATAAGAGACTCTTAAATACAGAGAACAAATTGAGGGTTGCTGGAGGGGAAGCAGGTGGGGGGATAGGCTACATGGGTGCTGGGCATTAAGGAGGGCACTTTTTGGGATGAGCACTGGGTGCTATATGGAAGTGGTGAACCACTGGGTTCTACTCCTGAAACCGATACTACACTGTATATTAAATAACTTGAATTTAAATAAATAAATGTAAGTAAATAAATAAATAACCAAATAAATAAGCGTATAACCATATAAACAAACAAACAAACAAACAAAATGGGGTCTTTTTATAAGACCTTTCTAGGACACGCTATAGCAAAGACTCTTGCAATGTCCTGTGTCAAGCCTGCTGGTTGTCCATACATATCCTTGGCTGACAGTTACAGACCGTAGTTCTCAGCCTCTTTTACAGTCAGAAGCGGCCACTACTTGGAAAGTCAATGGAAGTGATACAATCAACTCCTACCCAACCTGTCTGAAAAGAAAATCCCTGCCCTAGACACTCTTTCTTCTTCTTTTCATGAGCTAGAGCAGTGTCAACCATGAAGACAAAGACAGTGCCCATGGGAGGGCAGAGCAGTAAGGCAGAGGGAGCGAAGGAGCATGGGACCCTGAATGACAGTGTGAAGTAGAACCACCCTGCCCACTCAGCCTGCTCACCTGGAAGAGTTGACAAAAAGAAAAAGAGGGGCGCCTGGGGGTGCTCAGTCAGTTGAGCGTCCGACTCTTGATTTTGGCCCAGGTCATGATCCCAGGGTTGTGGGATCAAGCCCCACATGGGGCTCTGTGCTGAGTATGGAACCAACCTGCTTAAGATTCTCTCTCTCTCCCTTTCATTCAGGGCATCAGGGTGGCTCAGTCAGTTTAAGCTCTTGATTTCAGCTCAGGTCATGATCTCGCGCTTCATGAGTTTGAGCCCCACATCGGGCTCTGCACTGACAGTGCAGTGCCTGCTTGGGGTCCTCTCTCTCCTTTTCTCTCTGCCCCTCCCCTGCTTGCTCTCTCTCTGTCTCAAAATAAATAAATAAACTTTAAACAAATAGATTCTCTCTCTCTCCCGCTGCCCCTCTCCCTGGCTCACGTGCTTTCTGTCTCTCAAAAAATTTAAAAAAAAATTTTAAGTAAATTTAAAAAAAAGAAAAAGATTTTAGTGTACTTAAACCACTGTATTTTTTTTCTCTTTGTTATAGCAGCCTACTACTTACCTTAACCAACAAATGCCAACCTTTCCCTTTAGAATCTAAAGTGTTGCAAATTAGCAGCCCACAGGCCAATTCTGGTCGGCCGACAGATTTTGCTTGGCTAGCACAGTACTAATTTTTTTTCTTTTTTCTTTCTTTCTTTCTTTTTTTTTTTACATACAGATGTTTTTAAACTGGGCATGAGCTTACAAATGTACCACACTCCCCAATACTCTTTATTGTATTTCATTTATTTAATGATCTGTAAGGCCCCTGTAGACACATAAATTTGTGATGCCTGTTAGGCATTTTCTCTCCACGTTAATCTGCTAGCACAGTAAGGAGAGAATGGATGGATGGTTGGTGTCTTTTGTCTGATGATTAAAAAAAAAAAAAAGCCCATCAGTTTTTCATGATTTCTTTGAGAATTAAGTTTAGACTCCTTTGCTAGGTATTTAAAGCCCTTCAAAATCTGTCCTGTGGTACACCTTTCCAGTGTTTAAGATATATTTCCAATACTACCCAAATATATGCTCTCTATGTGGCAAGCCAAGATATCCCACCTGCTGTTCTCCAAATTTTGATATGTTCTATCCTTCACGTTGGAATTCATCTCAGTGCTTCCCAAAATGTGTGATGTGCAACAGTCTCCCCAAATCCTCCACCACAAGCAAATAAGCACAAAGATACACATATACGTAAAATGAACATTTCCATAGTAAAATAAACTCAGGAAACACAATCATACCCACCCTTGGAGAATGACAACAAATATTCACATGTTAAAGCCTCTGAGAGTTCCTGCAATAAATAGAGTTTCTTAGTATTACTTAACTCCCTATTTCTCGACTAACTTGACAAGGATACCATTTATTTTTGGCAAATGTTGTTCTTCAGCTAGATTGTTCTCCTTTTCCCATTTTCCCCACTTGGTTTAGGTACTGATGTGCTGAGGGAAAAGTAGAATCTGAGCTCTTCAAGCAAATTCACACTTTAATTCAAGGCTGAAGGACATGCCACATCTTTACTCCCAATCATTTTAACATACCTACATTAGGAAAGTGGATCCAGCCAGTGACAGGTGTTATAAGGTAGGCTGCTTATCTGAAAATTCATTCCCAGAACGTCTCAAGATCATATTAATTTTCATCAAAAGTATAGCTTTCCTTTATCTGGTATTTATGTGTTTGGCCCCCTGCTAAGCAACTTAGACATATTAGCTCCAATTCCTGCTGCAACTCTGTGTAGTTGGCAGTAGTCTGATTTTATAAAAAAAGGAAGCTTATGCTCAGAGAGGTTAAGTGACTTGCTGAAGGTCACACAGCTAGTGGCAGAATTTAGGATTAGAACACAGGTTCCTTTAGTTCTCTTTATATAATAAATGTTATTGCTTTTTAATCCATCATAAATAATACCAGAGACTTGATTATCCAATCTAACCCAAAGGCCTTATCATATCTTTTCACCAATTCCTGCACTTAATAAGGGAAGTGTAGTATTTCATTAAATTAAATTTGACTGCTCAATGACTTCACATAAAGAGGTTTTATGAGTTTGAGTTACAGGATTAAGCACTTAATTAAAGGACGATGTCTAACAGCAAAACATCTAAATAAAAAGTGAAAAATGATTTTTACTTATTTGCATGCTTGGAAATACTGAATGCATGACAATGTGGAATGAACTAGAAGCAAAGATATTCTAAAGATCGTCTAGTAACAGAGCAATCATCATTGCATTGTAACAAAGATAAGTTTGCCTTTCCATAACTTCTCCTCTTTACCTCAATTTTATCCTCTGGAACAGGCCAGAATAAATCTAATTTCTCTTCTACTTTGCTACCCTTCAAGTATTTGAAGATAGTCTCTCAGCCTCTAATTTTCTCTCCTCAAGGCTAAATATCCTTTCTTTCATTTTCTTGTCAGGTCAACAGACTAATTTCCTCATTGTCCCTAAACATCTGGAATCATACATTTACAGGGCCTGTTATAAGCAGAAATAAATACTTTGCAAGTGGACCCAACAAATTAGTAGCATATAAGAACACAGAAAACACTTGCTTTACAGAATATTTTTTAAGCACCATAAAAAAATTTAAAGAAAAGAAAAAAAATGTTTGCTTCATGTAAGCAAAAGTAAATTCCTAAGTATAATAAGCATTATAAAATTAGTATTTTATAAATATTTTTAAATTATGTTGTTGTTTTTAATGTACTTAGAGGTACTTTTTAAAAGTATTTTTTAATTAACCTGGTGTTGAACTAACAGGGGTTTTTAAGCAACTTTATTGTTTTGATGTTCTGAATCAACGTTTTCTCTAAACTTGGACAGTAATACCTGGTAATCTACAAATGGATCAAACTATTTGTAATAGCTTCAGTTTCTGTTTATGAACTCATACATATACTGAAGGAAAAATAAGGAAATTTATTCCCTGAATACATGAGAAACTGATTACCTTAACTGAAACAGACATGAAACTCGATCACCCGAAGGCTACCCCGGTTTATGGATGTAAAACAGCGAAAAAACCTTAATGTGCATTGTCCTGTTCTTCGTTTTTAGGTTTAATTCACACGGCTGTGAAACATTACAGAGAGCCCTGCTTGCTAAACCACCTGAGGACACACGCAATGACAAGGAAAGAAGATGACCAGGGGCCATGTGCTAATTTTAAGACACTCAACACTGATTTTGGTTCACCAAGCGTGGAAAGAAAATCATTGATGAGTTGAAGCGATATATTTTAAAAGAATCCTTGCAATTGCTTGTCCAAGAGTACAAGAAGAAAAAGAAAATTACAAACAGGTAGACGTAGTTTTCCAAATATATAATAAAATTAGTTAATGTTTACGACCACAAAATACAAAGAGCTTTCATGTTTTTAAAAGTCACTCGTTTCATGCAATTCTTACCCGCTTACCCGGCAATTACTTAATTACTGATGCCATAATTCACAGCGTTTATTAAATTATAGACTCTATATTATACATTTCTGCAGGTACTACAGCATGCCACAAATCGTGTGGGCCACTATACTTTGAAGTTTGCTGGCTTAGCACAAACACAAAGTATTTTAGAAGTACCAGAAAATTCTTTGTGAATATAACAGAATGAATTACACTGTTCAGGC
Organism: Prionailurus bengalensis; assembly: GCF_016509475.1. Taxonomy (NCBI): domain Eukaryota; kingdom Metazoa; phylum Chordata; class Mammalia; order Carnivora; family Felidae; genus Prionailurus; species Prionailurus bengalensis. The sequence goes on along the minus strand of NC_057345.1, from coordinate 50,319,203 downwards.
CATGTCGTGTTAGCACAATGGAGAAACACTTTTAAGACTTTAAAGTCATGTAATACAATTCTAGGCTGGATTTTTCTTGTTAAAAAAAGTAGAATGGGAGTGATTGGAAGAGAAAAGGGCCAATATTTGACAACAGAAATCAGCATAACCTTTTAACTGCAGCAGCCATGGGTGACTGCCCTTTGACCTTGAAAGATTATGTGGGATTTCAGTGACAACAGCTGGAAGTGAGCATGTGTGAATAGAGAACACGGATCTGAGGCCTCGTACAAAAGACTGCACAATCTCTGCCCAGATCGGAGTGCTGATTAGAAATTGTTTCCTGGTCCTGGCTTAATAGAGTGTGATAATGAAAGGTTTTTGTTGTTTTTTTTTTTTTAATTCTTCCAACAAGAAATCATCGGTAGATTTCTTCCATACCCACGTTCTCCTTCAGCCGCTCCAATCTTCTGAGCTTCCATATGTAACCGGCCCATCCTTCTTATGGATAGGGTTAAAACAACTTTGTTTTACAACCTACTTTTTCAAAGACAAAACTTCTCCAAGTGCTTGAGTTTCTCTCCTGAGTTTCAAAATAACCCTATCATGGCATTTCACATAGGGTATCATTTTTTTGTTTTTTTGTTTAAGGATGTGTCACACACACATGTACACACACACACACGACTTAAATGAGAGCTCAGTGAAAGTGGGAACTGTAGTTCTCTCATCTTTTTATTTTTTTTATTATTTTTTTAACGTTTATTTATTTTTGAGACAGAGAGAGACAGAGCATGAACGGGGGAGGATCAGAGAGAGGGAGACACAGAATCTGAAACAGGCTCCAGGCTCTGAGCTGTCAGCACAGAGCCCGACGCGGGGCTCAAACTCACGGACCGTGAGATCATGACCTGAGCCAAAGTCGGCCACTTAACCGACTGAGCCACCCAGCCGCCCCATTCTCTCACCTTTTTAATGCTACCATTTGTACAGTGTGCACCAAATGGTGGGTCTTTGCAATACTAGGACAAATGGGCAGAGAGATGAAACATTTATTCTTACCCACGTAGTCTTTTTATCCTTCGTGAGACGCATAGATAGACTCTTAAACACACAGTCAATAATTTCATCTTTTCCTTCAAGCAATTTCACATATTCATTAGCAAATTTGTAGTGACGTCTATACATGTGTTTACCCAACAAGAGCATATGAAGAGGTAAGTAATTATTTCCTCTCAAAGATAAGGTAACTTAACCTAGTAGATAGAGAGATTTGACTGCTTGTGAACATGGTCATTTCAATCCACAAGACTCTCAATGAGTGGCATTCATTGAGCAGAAATGCACCTAAACCGACCCAGATACAATCTCAAATTCCTCTGTAGGATCCTCATACTTGCTGACACGGTTCTGAAACCACCAGAATGATGCCACATGATTACTGAAAGGACATTGGGTTATGACTCATTTGTGTTGTTTTGGTTTTACCATACACTCTATCTTAACTTCTACTGCTCCAGATTTTGCTAACTCCTCTAGCTCTGGATTTTGCTAACTCCTCTAGTTTCTATACCAAATTAGCAACTCCTTAGCTTCAGTAGAAGGTGGCCTTTCTTTTATGCAAATAATACCTCGAGTCGGGCAAAAACCAACCTGGCAATGAGGTATGGGACAGACAGAGGCTGGTGAAACTGACTTCCAAATCAGACATGGGTTGTCTGCTTACATCCTTCTATAGCAACTCTAGATGTTATTCCAAACAAGCCATGGGACAGATTGTTTTTCAGAACAGACCGAATCCATTTGCTGTTTCAAAATTCTATAAACAGAGTATTAAGGAATTCAATTCCCACAGCAACTATATGAGCACTGGCTTTGGCTTTATGGGAGTTTCTGCCAAGCTCAGATATTTGTAGAACTATTGGTTTAGAGTGTCCTTTGCAACTGAGAGCAGAAGGGACCAATGCTTGTGATCTCAGTTCACTTTAAGGACTGGGTCTTGCTGGTGACAGGTATACATGATAAATGTTCCAGAAGGCTGACCTAATTTCCGTTGAAGTGAGTGTTTTGCTAAGAACATTCCCTTAAAGTGTCAGCTTGCAACCAAGGATTCAGCCTGCCAGTGTCCATTCTTCTCAGCAAGTTATGACTATTGCTTATGAAAGTTTGCTCAAAATGCAGCTGATGCTGCCTCACTGAGCAAGCTTCTCCAGACTTACTTTTGAAGTTAAATAAATTATATATCTAATTTAAATAAATTATCAAACACACTCAATTTCATTTAGTCATTTGTGATCAGAAAAACCAAACACTCTAGGCTAAGCACAAATCAAGACAAACCTGCAATGTATTTCTTTTCGCCCGTAACAGGAGTGATAGGGCAACATGTTCATTTATCTTGTGCTTCAAAAAATTATATTTGCAAGGCATTATTTACATATAATAGAGCAGGAGGGATACTATTATGGAAATTAGAATCCTAAATATCCTAAACCTCAGTTTCGTCATCTGTAAAATGACACTAATAGTCATTCCTACCTCGTAAGTTTGTTAGGAATAATGAGATAAAGCACTTAGAATGCTTAGCAAAGAGCCTAAAACACAGAATGTATGAAAAAAAAAGAGTAGCTATTCTTATAAATAATAGCTATGTTCTTTAGATCTTAGATCTTGAATCATATAAGAAACTTTAAAAAGAAACAACAGGTAGAAATAACTATGTTCTTCTGACATGGAGTAGTAAATAACATAGCTATTCACAGAGAAGTGTGCATCTAAATAACAATGTTGATAATATAATTTGGGGTGAATTTTTCAGCAAAATAAAAGTATTTTCTAAAGCAAGTAACACAAAACTTATCATTAAAAGCAAGTCCTCTGGCATTTCTTAGGTTTTTCTAAAGTGGGATATAAGAGTACATAGTATCCATTATTTTAATAACTAGAGTTAAATTTTAGAAATCAAGTTCTATATTTATTTACAAATATGTTTACAAAAATATAGTTATTTGTAATTCTTAAAATAATTTTAAATATAAATCTATTCTTTAAATGCACAGTGACCATCTACATGGGCTAAGAATTAGCCCACATATGGAGACACTAATTTTGGCTTTACATTTTTACAGTGATAACTATAGATACTCAACGTAGAAATGAACCCTAGGTCAATTTTTTCTCAGTCGATCAAGTTTTACCTAATTTTTCAAATCACAATATATAGGAGAATTTAGAGAAAGACAAATTTTTTAAATGGCTACTTTTTTTGTTGTTTTTGGTTTTTGCTTTGTGTGTGTGTGTGTGTGCCCAGTTATGCTTTATTTTTAAAGAATTTGGTGTGTCAAAAATTCTTATTGGTAACTAAATGCGTGCTGCCTGTCTGAGAAAACAGGTATTTAGAAATCTAATTTTGTTTTCCAGTATTTTTCACACAGAAAGTATTTAAATTTTTTAAAAATGTGAACATATTTTGGGTGGTATGAAAGTGCATATACAAAATAAACAATACTAACATTATATGTAGAAATACCATCTTGAAATGCACCGCTCTCTAGTCCAGGGCCTCCACGTTTTAGCTCCTCACTTCCATATAAATGGAGAGCCATCAGAAAGCATCATTAAAGAAAGGGTCTTGATTCCTTATTGCTTTAAATCAATGCTAAAAGAATTTGCCCTTTTAGGCAGAAGAATGATCGACATGTTTCACTTCACTGACTTTGATCACTGAAGCTCTTTATGATGCAGGCCATTTCCTTCATTTTAGGGAACAGGATCTTTGTTTGACCCACAGAATGGACCAAGCACATCTTCGACTCAGCTTTAGCTAAGTCAGAGCCCTGGAGTTCTCGGAATTTCTTCAGTGTTTCTCATCAGGGTTGTCAGCCTTTTGAGGGGGGACTCCTACCAATGCTCGGAACGACCTGTATAGTGTAGGACACTCAGCATCCTTGGCCTTCACCACTGACTGCCAGCAACATCCCCTCCTTGTGACAACCAAACGTGTCCTCACACATTCTGATCACCTCTCAAGAAGGGCCATATTGTCCTTTGATGAAAAGCACTGTTGTGTATAAACAGTGTCTTATGGATCTCACTAGGTATTTAATACTGCGCAATTTCGACCTCAACTGAACTGACTTATTGTCTCTATAACTAGAATGCAAACTCTTACCGGCCAGATTATTACAATTCTTTCTAAATTCCCCTGCAATGCTGGCCATGCCCTCTATCCTTCACCCTTAACGGAGTATCTAGTTCAGATATTAGAATTAGAAGTCCATTTTTAAAAATTAATTATATTTGAACTACTCTGTTCTGTTCTGTTGGCAGGGAGGGCTCATACATATGGTCCAGAGGTACAAAATACACACTTTGGACTTTCTGGAAGAGTCTTGATTTCAAACATTGGCTCATCAGTCTGTACATGTATGTGAACACGTTGGCCAAGGCTCCCTGATCTCCTTTTGTTGCTGAAGAGATGTGTTCACTGTGAACAAACTCTCGTGAATCACATAAATAGTATTTTGTCTGTTCACGACAACATCATAGCATCTAACATCCACAGGCCCTGCAGAAATAAAATAACATGTAAAGCTTGAAAATAAATATTCATTCTGCTCTCTGCTCTCAATGAAAGGACGTAGGTGAAATAAAAGACACAGAGTCAAAACGACCTAAGCCCTTGTTGCCAAAGCCAAACCAACAACACTCTGAAAATAAACAGGAAACAAAACTAAGCAACAACAGGCTCCACATTGTCAAGCAACCAGGAATTCAAATGAATGCCTTTGTCTCAACTGCTTATTCAGGAAGAGGGCATCTCCTCCAGCTCTAATTTTTTTTTTCCACTAATCATTCTGATACTTTATTGAATACCTGTCATTCTTCCAAAAGTAAGAGCCAAGGGCAGCTCCCCAATGCGAGGTTGCACGGAAGTCCTTCTGCTTTGTGATCACCAAGGGGCACCCCTTTTGCTCAATTCTTATCCTTAACACTAGGGAATCCATAAAATCTTCCTAGGTTGTAGAACAGTCACAGACCAGGTGAGAACCCTATGTGCATGGATGTGTATGTGTACATATACGTATGTGTGTTTAATTTAGTTTACTCAAAAATTGAGACAGAGAAAAGCACTTTCTTGTCAGATGTAAACTGTCAGGAGCACTTGAAATAAAATATTTTTTTTCCAGTAACATAGGCATTTCTGGCCTTCAGTGTTGCCATTAGCAACAATACCGTGAGGGACATGATTTGTGGCTAATTTGAACATGGAGCCCTTCTGGACACAGCTGGTGAAGCCAACAGCATTCTGCTCTATTATACAGTAAATCGTCTGAAAATGTCAGTAAGCTCAATGGCCAATTGTGAGGTTCCAACGACCACCAAGAGGGGTAGGGAGAAGCTAAATGTGTTTTTTAAGGTGCTTTCACTATAAACTTAAAGTTTTCTCTACAACCTGATTCTTTCATTTAACAAATATCTGTTGATGCCAACCTATGAGCTAAGTATACAGATGATGAACTGGGAACAAATGTCAACATATTCCCTGTCCTCAAGGGCTCACAGGCTAGCAAAAACACCCTTCAAAGAAGAACTAGGGAGAAGACCTGATTCGCTTCTGCAAGACTCAATTCAAATGTCACCACCTTTTGATTTCATTTCTGTACCCTGAGAGCATCACAGACCTCTACATTGTAGCCTCAATAAATATTGATGACTGCCTGAGAGGAGAAGATGAAAGTGTAAGTCACACTATGGGGCTCAACAAAGATAACCCTATAGCTAGGGAGCCACGTGCATATGTTGGGGGCAGGGGAGACAGCAAGTACTATTGCTAGATGATAGCAATCATGGACGACAAAACTGATTCAATCAATTTGATTCAATCAATTTGGATGATATCCTGTAAGTAATGGTTAGCCCTGAATCATAAGTTAATCTATTATTATTAGGGGAATATTTTCCATAGCTTATTATTTTATAAGCCAGACGTGGCTCCCATTCAGTTTTGTGATCTTCAGTAAGTTAACCAAACTCTCACTAATTAATCCAAAAATAAAAATAAAAACATCTATTGAATATCTATTCTGTTCCAGGCACTGTGGTAGGCAGCAGGGTGTACCTCTTTGACCTTCAGGGACTTGCAGGCTAGTTGGGGAAGAAGGTCAAGTATCGGGACACTTATCATTGAACATGATACAGCCGTGTTAGTGGAAGCAGTCTCTGGCACAGAGAGGGCACTAGACTAGTCTGGGAGGGTTAGGGAGGGCTTCCTGGAAGAGTAAGGATGGCCTATACAGTCCCCAGTGACCAGCAGGATTAGCGCCATGAAGTGGAAGAAAGTGACACATTTTCTTTGTGGGTGTAAGAATAACAATAAAATGAAGACAGCGAATATTTACGGAGTACTTACTGTCTGCCCGTTATTCTTCTCAGCCTTTTCATGTGCTATTTTCCTATAATCTTCTAGTGCTAGGAGGTAGGTACTATTATGTACTCATTTTACAGATGAGACCATTGATGCACAGACAGCCTAACGAGGTGAGTCAAGATCAAAAAGTAATTGGTAGAGTTGGGATTTCAAACCAAGCAATCTAACTGAAGAGCCCATGTTCTTAACCCTGGCACTATCCCTAATTGCATGGACAAGAATACCTACTCCAGAGGCCCAGGCACTGAGAAAGGGCTCAGGAGATGATGGCATGATTGTGAGGACCAGTATTGGCATCGATGTATATATACAAATCCCTGATCTGCAGCTCTAATCTACAGATTTTTTTTCACCACCAGATGAAGGACCCACTAGATGCTACTCAAACTGAAATTCAATTTTATACTCAAAGGGAAGAGTAAAGTAAAATTGTTGTTCTCACCCAACAACTCTGTGGGTAGGTTATTTCTTCCATATCAGCAGCACTAAAACTACGATCTCTCGAAACAATGTGTATCCTTTCGACACCACTTCTCTCCGACCTCTCTACCATACATATGGTTTTGATCCATCCTTGCCTACTACTTAATTAACTGGATTTTTGTTCCTTTGTGCAAATATAAAGCTGTACCAACTTAATAGTGGAAGCTGTGACTGAACACTTGGGGAACAGAATTATTAAACAGAATTATTGTATTTTTTATTCATCAAATGAAACTCTGTATATAATTAATCTTACTATAAAGAAATCCCAATTTGATTTTTGTTTTTGAGTCAAAATGTTGGGGAGTGGGTCAGCAGCGAATTATACAATGCCACTAAGAACCACAATTTGAAAACTCATCTGGCTTTGCCAATCAAGTCAGGTAATAAAGAACTGTAATGAAGAACAACTTTGGCAATGCTGATACCTCTGTTTTCATCTGAGGCCCCGTTCAGAGATATGGACACTGCACTTACTTAAAAAAATTCTGGTGTAGGGAAAAGATGACACCAGAATTGGAAAGGTATAAATCCACACTGTACCCACAAGTCCATATAGCTGGGCTAATCATGATCAGGTATTTATTAGCTTGCCAGAGATACAAAAAAGTAGAGGTACAGAACAGGTAACAAATGTCTCTCCACGTCTTGATGGTGGTCAACCTCTAGACAGACGTGGGCAACCTCTGTTCTGCACTGAGTTGAAACATTCATCTGAGAGGTAGGCAGCATGAAAGAGCCTAGGTCTTGCTGCCAAGCAGACGTGCACTCCAATCCCAATTCTTTTCTACTCAATGGCTGAGGACCTTGCGCAAGCTGTTGGACCACTGCGGTCCTCAAATTCTTATTCTACTGCTGGAGAGTTAAATGAGATAATGCACAAACCCCAGCACAGTACCTGGCAAAGGCTGTGGACATGCTTCCATGACCAGTGTAGCGGGTACCATTTCCTAATATTTCTGGTGCTATGTTTAGGCACCGGAGACATCCACGGTGATTCTAAAGGGCTCTTTACCGTGTCCAGAGGGGCTTCAAGTATCAGAGACATTGCTAGGTGATTTTACAATTCTGCCAGGAGGGGATGATTACACACTACTCAAGCATTAACAATTAAGACCACAAGCCCAATAATTTGGAGAGAGCTCTATATGCATTTACTAAATGAATTAATGAACTACTGATGCCACAAGATATGTACACTTGGCTTCTTAAATGGAATTTAATGCACGTTAGTTCTTCCTTTACCTTAATCCTATGGTTTCTCAATTGGGAGTGATTTTGCCTTCAGGCGATACTTGGCAATGCCTGGATATGTTTTTGGTTGTCACAACTGGGGAGGGGTGCTCCCGGCATCTAGTGGGCAGAGGCCTCGGTGCTTCTAAACATCCCACAAGGCACCAGGACAGGGGCCCAGATGAAGGAGGCATCTTGTGCAAAGGGTCAATAACGCTGTGGCTGAGAGGCGGTGACCACATTTTTACTCAACTCCAGCATAGTATACATATTTTCAGTTACTTTCAGAAAATGCAATGCGATACGGACTGAACTGCATCCATTCACTCCACTGAGCTTTACTGAGGGCCTACAATTTGCCAGGATCGTGTTAGTACTAGGGACACAGGGATGAAGACTAGGCACTTGCCCACCAGGAGCTTACACGGTCACAGAGCAGTAGAGACCTCATGCAGCGGATGAGGATGAAGTCGTGTATTACAAAGGGCAATGCAAGCACAGAGGAAGTGGCCCCTAAGAATATGTGTGGGGGTGTCTGAAAGGCCTCCCAGAGTGGGGGACACCTGTGTTTGTTCCTAAACGAGGTATAGGAGATTCAGGGGAAGGAAGAGAGAATAGGAGGGAGGCAGGGAGGTGGGCAGGCAGAAGAAGGGAGGAGAAAGAGGAAAGAAGGAGAAAAAAGAGGAAGGAAAGAAAGCAGATGGTCCGCATGCTGGTGGGGGCTGGAGCTAGGAGCTGGGAATGCTGATCTAACTGAAGAGTCTGGGGGGGCCTTATTTAATGGGGACACTCCTGGCATTTGGGGCAAGTTAATTCTTCACTAGGCGGGACTATCCAGATCGGTTCAAGATATTTAGCATCCCTAACTGCCCCCTACCTGACCCCCGCCCCAGGCACTAAAGAGCAGGAAGAGGCTTCCTCCCCAGGCATTTCAACAAGGAGGGAAGCCTCTTTAACTTCCAATACCCCAAAGCTTCAGAATCACTGCTCAGTCTGAGCTGGGCTGAAGCACTGCAGGGCACCCAAAGAGTGTCAGGCTTGCAGCCACGTGATCAGACAGAAGGTGAAAAGGACACTTCAAACTGGAAGGAGGTTGAGCCCCTCCACTTCCAGTGGTCTTTTCCTACCATTGTACCACGGGACAGACTTGTCAAAGTCTAATACCGCATCTGTGCTGCCAGAAAATGTGGCCACCAGCCCAGCGCACTAAAGAGACCTTCCACAACACAAAGACGCACTGAATGGATAAACATTTCACCCGAGACACATCTTGAATGAACAACTCCAACCTGGTGTTACTTTGTCAATGATCTCGGCCACAGTAAAACTTTCTAGGTATCCTTATGCATTTCCCAGTACACAGATTTTAAAACAGGCTTCCGCTTTACTAACAGGGAAAAGGGAAGCCATTGCTTCTACTTCGTGCAATCGTTCTACTAAATAGCAAAGAAGGAAACGTTCACCTAAATTTCTATACTCTTGAAGGTTTCTTTCCCTCCTTGAACGAGGGGAAATGTCTTAACCAAGTCTTTATATACGTAAACCCTCATGTGAATTTTCCGGCTTTTCTCTCTCACAGTTGAAAGAAAGAGAAAAAAAATTGAAGAAGGGAAAGAGAATATGCCCAGAAACATGAGAAGACTGACATAAGGAAGAATCATATACAGATTTGTGGGTCAGGGAAAGTTTTTGGCGTGAGGTGGTGGGGAGGGGGTACTCACATTTTGCCAAAAATGAAAGATAATGGATATTGATATTGAAGGAGGAGATCGAGATTCTGGGATTCACAGGGGCAAACAAAGGGATCAGGGATCAGTGTCTCTTTGCATTCAACTCTGGCAAAGCCCCTCTATACTGTTTAGCACTGCCTCCACATAATTAACATGATGTACAGAGCATCTGAGCTCAGATGAAAAACACAAGAAAGGAGAGGAAGATGAGAAAAACTCTACAGAGTGCTTATAAACAGATAACACACACTTGGTCTCTGTCTCTTCTGATGATTGTGCAAAAGGAAAATGGTTTGAGAGTTTGGCCCCACAATATGGATTACTAAGCAACGGGATGGATTTCTTATGGCTCCTGTCCAGTGCTGGGTTTGAGGAGTTTTATATGAATATTGACTTCCAATCATTCAAAATAATTAGGTATGGGTCCTACTTGGAATCTAGCATAGAGTGTCACCGCCAGGGCTCCTGAATCAAGACAGTAAGACCAGCAATAACAATGGCAGAAACACCAACAATGATCATTTATTGAAGACTTACTAGGTACCTGACACAAAAGCATATAAAAAAAAAATTGAGTCATGTTTTGACTTCTTTGCTTCCTAACCGAGAAAGCTAAGATAGAAAGTTTAAGTGATTTGCTTGAGGTCACCCATAACTAAAGGACAAAGCCAGGATGTAAACCTAAATTATTTTAAGCCTATCTTTCAATTTTTTTTAATGTTTATTTATTTTTGAGAGAGAGAGAGCACGTGAGCATGAGCAGGGGAGGGGAAGAGAGGGAGACATTGAATCTGAAGCAGGTTCCAGGCTCTGAGCTGTCAGCACAGAGTCTGATGTGGGGCTCGAACTCATGAACCATGAGATCGTGACCTGAGCCAAAGTCGGACGCTTAACCGACTGAGCCACCCAGGTGCCCCTAAGCTTATCATTGTCCCATTGGGATACCTATCTCATTATATACCACGGTGTGGCTCTATGTGAAACTACAACTTACTAACCCCAATAGCTCACCAATATACAACAGGCTCTATTTTAGCGTGAACTTGAAAGTGTGAACTTGGATTATACACACCTGGGAGGGAAATCTCATTTCATTCATTTAAAAAAATAAATCTTTGCTCCTTCTTATGGTATGACACCCAATACGACCTCCAGTAATTTTTATTATCAATGATGATGATGATGTCCTATGTTTTCCCCCATTCATTGGATCCTTTGACTCAAACACAAAAATGGCAAAGCACAGGAGAAACGGCATTCATTGTTTTGCTAAAGATTGTCACTACCACCTGCTTTCTATCATTGCCAGTAAGAAAATGTGACTTCCTTCATCTCTGTCCCCCTCTGCAACATTCATACAGAGATAACCTGGCTGCTATTGCATTTTTCCAGCTTAAAAATTTAAAGCCAATAAATTCCAAGTACCACTAGGTTATTCTGCTAGACTTGTCCTTCATCCGGTTCAGCTACAGAAGGGGATAATGATCTGTCATAAAGGTAAATTCATTACCACAAGATAATATCATCCTACTTGTACTGCCCATTTCCCCAGCAAGGCGCGCTCTGTCTGTGATGCTGTATCTCAGTTCTCAAGGGAGCACTTCACTGCTGACATAATAATAATAATAACAACAACAACTTACATTTATAGGGAAGACAAGGCTGCCTATATTTTCTAGCTCTTGACAAAGAATAGCTCCCAGTTCTACTTCAGATGCATCAGCTATTACCACAGAAGGCTCGGGAAAATCTGGAGTCTTTAAAAGATGCCCGCAAATGGATCTGCTAAGGGTTCATAAAAGTTTAGCTATCACAAACAGGTGACTCAATTGCCAACTTCATTGTGCTGGGGAAACACTCCCAGTAGTATTACTCCAGAGCAACTTAATAAAAACACAAAAAGGAAACACAGTCATACCTAGATACTGGAAATGATTCTTTATGGATTAACGGCCGATTCACTTGTTCATTCAACACACTTATCCAGGTGACTGATTTTCATTATAGTTAAAAAAAAATCACATTTTCTGGTGTTAGAGTGCCATGTGGTTATTGTAGAATGCATGAATCCTTCCATGCTGATGCCATACCACCAGTTTTTTAAAAAAAAATTTAACGTTTATTATTTTTGAGACAGAGAGAGAGAGAGCAAGCAGGGGAGGGGCAGAGAGAGAGGGAAACACAAAACTCGAAGCAGGCTCTAGGCTCTGACCTGTCAGCACAGAGCCTGACATGGGGCTCAAACTCACGAACCGCGAGATCATGACCTGAGCCGAAGTCAGACCCTTAACCGACTGAGCCACCCAGGCGCCCCAACACCAGTTTTTTTTTCTAAAGACACTGCTTTAGTCTAAAATCTAATCTAGTCTCCACGAATCAACCTAATACTTCCTGGACTGTGAGCAAAGTAGTGTGCAAGATGTGGTAAATGAAGGTAAGATGAGTTAGAAAAGGATGATGCCCAGAAAGACATGCTAAGGGCAGACTGCTTCCTGAACTTTGGCACAGGATGAATTTTCTTATAGCCTAGGAGTTTAAAATATATTTTTGAGCTTTATTTATTTATTTTGAGAGAGAGAGAGAGAGAGACAGCATGTGCACAAGTGAGGGAGGGGCAGAGAGAGAGGAAGAGAGAGAGAATCCCAAGCAGGCTCCACTCTGTCAGCACAGAGCTCGACACAGGGCTTGATCCCATGAACTGTGAGATCACAACGTGAGCTGAAACCAAGAGTCGATCACTTAACTGACTGAGCCACCCAGGTGTCCCTAGCCTAGGGGCTCTGAATAGCCTGATGTGACACAATGGACTGTGCACGGACTTGCTGATCCCCTGGTACAAGTCTTCTAGGACTCCCAGGCCAAAATGTGGGCACTATGTGTTTGTGAGGTTGGGTGGGGCCAGTGAAGAATCTCCACAAACCAGTTGATTCACGCACCAAGGCCACTGTATAGGTAACCTCAGTAATCAATAATGGTAAGCGGTGAAGAAGAGGTGGATGATGGGGAGAAAGCACTCTCGAAACAACAGATGAGGAAAAAAAGAAATTCTACACCAGATCCTATAGTTCCCATTCAAGAACAATTCCAGGGTGTAAGGGTGAAAGAGCCAAAAGGCAGGCAGAGAAGTGAGAGAAGCAAAAAAGCTGAGTAATGTGTTCCTGAAAACAATCTAAAGAGAGTTTCTTGCTAACAGAAAGGCAGTCTTTAAAGCCAGAGTCAGTTTTGAATTTCCATACCCCTTTACAAACCAAGCCTCACAGTCTCCATCTGCTAAATGCAACCAACAGTGCCCTTCTGAGCATTAAATCAGAGGGTGGGCCCTGAAAGGATGGTGGTTGTTGTCCTTGTCATTTCCATCCACTGGAGGAGCAGGTCACACAGGGCTTGGCCCCAGGATGTGCAGAAGAAGGGATCCTGGTCCTCGTGTGTCTACGTGGGGACTTTAAAAACTGTCTGCGTTCTCAGATGATCTGCCCAAGAGGTCTGCATGGACCTCAGATTTCATGAGTCTACACGTCACAGACACCGCAGCTAACTAAGTATTCTCCAAAGTCTAAGCTGCAACCTATCTCATACCTGTCATGCTGTTTTCTGCTGCCCCTCAAAACTGTAGAGACTTGCACAACGCCAGCCAATGGCCCTCCTGTGTGTAATGGTGGCTCCTGAAGGGACACCTTCCCTGATGCCATTTGGGGCTTGGTAATGAGTTGCATCAGGGTCATCCCCTGCTCTGCTAAGCAGTTTCAAGACCTTGTGGTTCTTCTCACCTTACCATTCTTTCTTATCCCCCCCTTTTTTGTTGTTGTTGCCTCTGGTTACCTTAACACCTCTCCTGCCCATTCTCCACTGTATCTCCACTTTCTGTCTTCTTTTCCTCCTCTCTCCCCCATAGGGTTACAGCTGCTCACTCCCCCATGCCCACCATGCATTTTAACATCTACAGTTTTTCCACTCCTTTCCCCCTTGTCCCTCATTTTACGTTACACTATGCCATTTTTGTGTATAGTGTGAATTTTGGTAAGGGACCAGGAAATGTCAGATTTGAAAAGCCGATGGATGGAAATCTACTTAAATTTCATAGTGATAAGAACGATAGCTACAACTAACATGTGATGAGTATCCTCACGCGACCCCTACAGCGAGACAAGCACTACCATTAAGCCCATTTGCAGATGAGATTGAGACACCAGGCCCAAGTTGCACAGTTATTAATTGGAGACTGGGGACTCCAAGTTCAACTTTCTTTTCCCTCACTGCTTCCCTCATTTTGCACATCAGGAAGGAAGCAAAAGGCGGTGTCACATTTCAGTTCTCTCTTTCCTTATTTAACCCTTACAGATTTGGTGTCTCAGGGAGCCTGTGTAGGCACTACAAACAGCATTTCTTGAGATGCTGGGAATTTTCACCTCTCCAGCCCTACCAAGGATCAGCTCGTAGACAGGGTGGCAAGAAGCTGAAGGCCAACTCTGGGTTCCCTCCAATCCTCCATTCTCACTGCATCCTCACTGGTGTCCCCACTGTCTCCACAAGGATCTCTTCACAAAGTTCCGTGTTCCTAGGCAGAGCCTTGTCAGCTCTATTGAAAAAATGTCTCAACTCTCAGCTCCCCATCTTTTTGGTCCTTTTCACAAACTTGTAGATCAGCAGCTTTTTGAAGAGGAATTCACATAATATTCAAGCTAAAGATTTAACCAAAGGAATTTTAGGTTGAACGTAACTGATGCTTAGCATGTTTTGCTTTAGAGGACAACCTCAAATAGATTTAGAATGGAGATAACAAAAGCTTAATGATGTCACCATGACCTCTTACTTGAATTACTGTGGGAGAGCCCTAATTGGTTTCCCTTCTTCTGGCCTTGACACCTACAGTCTACTCTCAGCAGCGCAGAGACCTGTCTCTTCTATACTCCCAAGCTCCCAACAACATGCATGCTATTGACAATAAAAGCCAGACTCTTATGACAGCCCCAGTGGATCTCAGCATGTGATCCCCGGACTCGCAGCATTAGCATCACCTGAAACCTTGGGGAAAAGGCAAACTTCTTAATCAGAAACTCTAGGGGAAGGGACCAGCAACGCGCGTTTTAAAAAGACTTCCAAGCGAGTCTGGTGCTGTTAAGAGCTTTCAAGAACCACTGTCCTGCATGAACTGCACCTCCTCCCCAGCCCTTCTGTTCTCATCCTCACTCACTGCACCCCATCTACCCTGCTCCCCACCACCCCCCACCCCCACCCCCATCCCCGTATCTGCAAATCCCACTCACAGACCTCCTTCAGGGTTTTGCTCAAATGTCAACTTCTCAGTGATGTGTCTGTGGCCATCTTTTACGAAACACAATCTACCCCTGACTCCCTCTTTCTCTTCCTTTTGTTAATTTTTCTCCACGGGACTTCTCACCATCTGACACACTACATTGTGTTTTGATTCTCTGTCTCCATCAACTAGAATGCAAGCTCCTTGGGGAGCAGGGAGTTTAGGTGCTCTATTTACTGATGGACTCCGTGTAACTAGAAAGGTCTCTGGCACAAAGCAGGTGCTCAATAAATATCTGCTGAGTGTTGGAGGCAGGAATGATTATGTTCTGCTGCTTGGTAGTCATTGACTTGTATTTAACATCTCGGAGCCTCAGTTTCTTTATCAATAAAAAGAGGATTAAAAAAGATGAAAGCGTGCATAGTGCTCAGTTCATTCTACTCACTCAATTAACGGTAGCAATTGTGACCACAGGAATAGAAAAACTTATCTCAATATCCTTAGAACCAAAGGAAGGGTAATGGTTTGAACTTTTAAAAGTATTTAAAGTTTGCAGAACATTTGGGGGTGGGTAGTGGGGCTGCTAAAGATACATCCCCCTTTCTAGGAACAAGTTGGTGGGGACACAGTTTTCCAAAAGGCAGCATTGTGATGAATTAAGAAAAAAAAAATTACAAACATACAGCTTAATTAATCTTCAGAAACAAAGTATGTATTGAATAGGAAACACATTGAAAACTTAGGTTTGTTTTTAGACATTTGTGTTTGTTTTTTTTTTCCCCAAAATAGTGCAATAAAATGTTTGGGAACATCTAATAAAACTAATATGCAGCTAGATTTTCCTGCCCCAAAACTAATTTGTGCTGATTACAAGATAGGTCACAAGGTCTGCATACTTTATTTTTGATGCATCCATTTTAATTGTTACTATGGATGAAGACTAAACACAAAAAATAAAACATCCTGTTGGGGAATGATCTACCCAACGCACACCACATGTTTTCTTTTCTATCGTTAGTCTGAGGGGGATTTCCACCAAAACGAAATTCTTAGAAACTAAGCTTTCACTCGTCATTGCTGCACATTCCCACTTAGTCACTGTCCCGGGACCTCCCGGGTGCTCTCTGGCGAAATAAATCTGACGTTGTACACGAAAAAATAACCACAGCTAGGAATTAGATATTTGGAGAGCAAAACCCTCTTTTGGTACTATTACGCTTAACAGCACAATATCACGGTACACAGCTCAATAATTTCTCATTACTGTGTTCCACACGGTTTTTACTATGAACACAGACTTCTCTAGACTTTGCATCCCAAGTGCCCAGGACCAGATGAGGATACAGGTACCAGCCTCTCTCTGCAGTGAATGGACAAGGTCAAAAGAAATGGGGAAATGGCAGTTGTCAAAACTCATACTTTCGCACCTAACACGCTGTCCCGTGTGTAAATAACCCTTTTGGTCCTTAGCAACAGTAGCACATTCACGTAATACTGCAAATGGGAAAGTATTCTCTCAGAGGAATGTTACGGATGGAACTCAAAGAAAAGGTCACCAGGCCAGCAGAGACTGAGAGCTGCCAACAAGCCCCTTAGGAAGCAGTGTCGGTATTTGCTTTTAGAGGTAACCTGGCTCAGTTAGAACCGACCCTTTCACTCCCCCTTGAAGAACCCGAAGTTCTTTCCACTTGGAGAAAAGCGCTTTCAGACAACAATCTGATATCCATCATTTCTATTTGGAGAAGAATTAAATCAGCTTGTTCTCACTCTCTCTCAAAAAGCTCTGTATTCTAAATCTTGTTTCTCTTTAGCCAACAATACACTTTATTCACTGCTAAAGGAATCTTCAAGCAACTGGGGAGACACTTCAGAGGGGACTTTTAAAAATAACCATAAGGGCAAATACCTGTTCTCCTCAGCAAGACTCTTCCTAAAAAGCCACAGTTTCTACCTTGTGAAGCCAACTCTGCTTGCCTACTGTGTAAAGTATATGGATCCAGTCTATAAGCAAGTCTCAGTTGTTTAAAAAAAAAATCAATGGGAATTGTTTATGGCTCAGCTTTAATCGAAAGTCTAGCTGTGAGAAATATTTAAAATCACTTGAAGACCATGAGATCTACCACTTACATACAGTTTGTAAAGATCATGATGTAAATGCCTCTAGCTTTTATACATTTCGTGATGGATTAGGAGTACGTTACCTTCACGGATCACTCAAAATTGTTTTCACTGAGTTATACTTTTGCATTAGGTTATCAGCTCCTAGTTAGTGGCCCTACGAGAAGCTATCTTACCAAATCCTCTGCTGCATCAACTTCAGTAGCTTTGAATGCCCCTTAATCCCTCAGAGTCCCCCTGCTGAAGTTCTATATGAAAATATCAGACCTATGTGCCAGAAAACTCTCTCCCTGAGGAACTGCTATGCATCACCTTGTAAGTAGTAAGAATCACATAACTAATTATGTATATTTCTCTTTTTGCCTTTGGCTGCCAGGAAATTCAGAACCAAACATAATTCGATGTTATTAACTGTAGATCCATACGGTAGAGTCTTTGTTCAAGTTCTTCTTTGATTTTACCTTTCTATTTTAATTTTTATATTTCCCATTCATCATTTTTTAAAACCTATTTATGCTTTCCATTTTACTGTATACTTATTCTTTGTAAGCCATCTGAATCTGATCTTTACAAAATGGAGCTTTATGTATACATATTTTATTATATATGCCAAACAGGTTACATACATACAACCTATACACATACACACATACTCCCCTTTTATGTAAGCCCCGTAATTAGAAAGATTACAATTTGATAATATATTTATTTTCATGGGAAAGAACTGTTACATGAAATAGAAAGAAAATTGGTTGTACTGGATTATTCACTGTAGAGGATTATTTCAACAAGTTCAATAAATCTGTGGGCTACCTACCAATATGCAGAAACAGCTGTGTCACAATTTAACAGCATTTTCTGTAATATTATTTTACCTAATACAAATGAGCATTTAGACTTCATGGAATCTAATTCCTTTTTGTTTTTTTAGATTTTTTTACTGTTTGTTTATTTTTGAGAGAGACAGAGCATGAGCAGGGAGGGTCAGAGAGAGAGGGAGACACAGAATCTGAAGCAGGCTCCAGGCCCTGAACTATCAGCACAGAGCCTAATGCAGGGCTTGAACTCACGAACCATGAGATCATGACCTGAGCTGAAGTTGGATGCTTAATCAACTGAGCCACCCAGGTGCCCCTTAATTTTTTTTTAATGTTTGTTTATCTTTGAGAGAGAGACAGCATGAGCAGGGGAGGGGCAGAAAGAGAGGGAGACAGAGGATCTGAAGGAGGCTCCACGCTGATAGCACAGAGCTCAAGGTGGGGCTCGAACCCGTGAACCATGGGATCATGACCTGAACTGAAGTTGAATGTTCAACCAACTGAGCCACCCAGGCACCCCTGGAATCTAATTTCTAATGGCCTTGTTCTCAAAATTTTCAGACAGGTGTCAATTTTGAGAAATTCACTATGTTTATTATTCATACTCCAGTGAAGTGGGTAGAGATCTATTTGAATCCCATGTAATCACACGTAGAAGAAGCCAGTGAAGTGGGTAGAGATCTATTTGAATCCCATGTAATCACACGTAGAAGAAGATAGGCAAGAAGATGATGCATAGGAAGGTGTTTTGTAAAATTCCAAGATATAATACAAATGTTAGCTATTGTTGTCATTGCCCATAATCATGTAAAACATGATTATCAGAGATGCACTGGGTCTGCTCATGGATACAAGTTTTCCTGTAAGTTCCTTTATTGGGTCTCTACAAAATAAGGATATATTCAAGAACCCTCAGATATTTGAACATTCTTTGGTCTCCTGGGAGTGGGACTCAATGTCTAATTTTAAAATATTTTTCCTATAAGACAGAAGTAAAAACAGAGATATTTTTAGTGAAGTTATTTGCCTGTTTGTTCCTTTCTTTCTGGTTATTAAATACAATTGAGCTATTCCCTAATAATCCAGGAAGCACAGAACTAAGACATTAACCAGCTTGTGTTCCAAACTAAAAAGGAGGTTAAAAACACAGCATTGTAATACAAACACGGCTTATAAGTACAGCGTGTGTACCTACTGTTCTGCCATTTAAACTTTGAGTAGCTGTACAAACAAGTCTATCTTGAGGAAACAGACTGGGTAATTTTCCATTTGGACTGTTTGAAATTTCACCGAGAGCTTCAAACTTGCAGAAGTCTGTGCTGCCAGACATTCTCCTCAAATTTGTTATCTCTCCTTCTCCCCATTAAGATTTCCCTTTAACAAAAACGCTTTTCTTAAAGGTTGTGCTTTAAGTAAAACAAGAAAAAAAAAGACTTTAATTCGACAGACACAGAGATTAAATTGAAAAGTAGAAGAGGTAGCGTCCCAGTTTTGGAACATGCGTTAATACTCTTCCTTGTAGCCTCAGACAGATCCAGGTCAAGCTTTCATACCCTGGTGTCTTTTCAAAGTTCAGAAAAGAATTCAAAAGATCGAAAGGGAAGGTAAAACACGAATCAATGAAAAGATCAGGGTGCAAAATTGCTGCATAGTGGCAGTAAACGCTAGCAGCAATGTGAGGGATCTTTAGAACCTCTTGATACAAGATGGGAACATGCGAGAAGGAAAACTTCAGCACTTAGTACATAACTAGAGAAGGCCATCTTCTCCAGCTTCTGTAAACTCACTGGAACGCTCAGGAACAAGTGTCAGGCAATGAAAAAGAGCTGTATTATACGATTATCTTAGACATGCACGAAAGTCCAATTTCCTAAGCTTCAGATCTCGAAATCTGCAAAATGCCTGTTCTACAAATACAAGCGAGCCTACTTCTAGGGTGCTTTTTATAGGGAAGGAAAGAAATAGTATCTTATTTCTAAATTAATGCAACCACCCTGAACAGAGAGATTTTTTTCCCCAGTGTGATTTAAGTTATCAATAACTAAAATAAAGTCCAGTTCGTTTAAGATGGGAGGTGATTATTTAAATATTATCAAATTATTTAATGTGGTTGAAATTATTTAATACTATTAAAATATTACTTAAAGTTAGTAATATCCATTTTTTGAGCACTAGCTATATGCTGGGGGCACTATGCAAAATACCTTTTATGCATTATCTCATTTAAGCTCCTAAAAACCATGAGGTAGGCACTATCATGACTCTGATTTACAGAAAAGTAAATCAACGTTCAGAGAAGAATAGTTACACATCCGAGAACACTGCCACTTAAGAGCTGAGCCAGCAATGAAACCCAGTTTTCTGGGTTCCTAATCCAAGGCCGTTTCCAACACTCTGGTTGAATGACGGGGTGGGATTAAGACTTAAATTCTGATGACAGTAAATCCACCAATGTGTGTGAACTGATAGCATCTCTGATTTATGTTGCAAGGAGAACCTAAAAGGAAGGCTGAAACATGAAGGCCACACTTGTGGACACCACGCCTTCTCATCACCCCTCATCGTCACCTTGCACAAGTCATACCAGACTACCTGGCTATTTTCCACCTCACCATAAACCTTTGGGCCACACAGAGCCGTTGGGGGATATTTCTACTGATGTGGAATGTGCTTCCTCCTCTACCTTCCTCACTCTTCTCTGCTGGGGTGAAATCTAACTTTCCATTCCCTGTCCCTGAAGTCAAAATTCAAGCATTCTCTTTTCTACCTTCTCAGGGAACTTTGTTTCCTTCTGGGAGCACTTAGCATCTTTACCCTATGTTATTATTAGGAACATATATGCCCCTCCCCATAGAAAAGAGTGTATTTCTTAAAGGGCTGAACCCAAAACCATCTTTGTAGCATCCGTGTACCCTAAACAGCACCCTGAACACAGCAGGCACTCAATACATGTTTCATGCGTAGTTAAAATAGGAAACTCAGGGCCTACTACTGCAACATTTATATCAAAAAGAGGGCTACTCCCAAAGGAGGTAGCAAGTATTTTTGCCCACTCTTCTTTTTGAAAGGATTTTTCAGACAGGCTATCGCCATTCCAAGGAAGGTAATGGGGCTATTTTTCTGTTTAGGAACCAGTGGTTTAAGTAATGTAAGCTATGGATCAGTGGTTTGCAATGATGGGGCTGATCGAAAGACAATCACACTCAGCATTGCTAAGGTTAATGGCATTGCCTCTGATAGGGGAAATATAAAAGTGGAAGATAGGGAAGAAACCAATAAAAACATTTACACACACCTTTAATGGTATGCAGCGTAGTACCCACTTAAATGAATCCCAACTAATGAAAACATCTTGAAAAGAGAGTGATTTTTGTAGAGAAACCTTTTATCTACAGGTCTTATATTTATAGAGCAAACCTGTTAAATGAATACAGGGCAAAAAACGAATTAAACTGGTAATTGTTGTGATTCATTGTGGTTCACGTAACTTTCATCAGGCCAGTGAAATGAATGAACCATTTAACGAAGACAGCTCTTCTCCACCAATTTATGTCGTATGTGTCAGATTATAAATAGCCTATTCGGTAGGTACCACGAAGCACAAACAAGGTCTCGGGAATGCCTGAATCTTGCCTGTCTTGTTGCACCTCTACGTGGACATAGTCAAAGACTTTTCTGAGACGGGGAGGTGAAAGAACTTGGTTCAACCAGAAAAGTGCAGGAAAAGGCAAATGTACCATAGCCCTCCCAATATATACTGGACATTTTCTGTCTATGAAACTTACTATCTTTTTCTTTTTTAAAATGAGCTTTGATGTATTGACAACACAAGTGTTTGGTGAGTAGAAATGGAGGCTCAAAAGCAGAGATAAAAGTTGGAATCAAAAGGCGCTCAAAACTTCTTTCTAAGACCTTAGACATAATTTGCTAAAGATTTAAACTCTATGCTTGACAGATCTTTCAGACCAGTGGCTTAAGAAAGAAGACACTAATATTTCCTTTTAAGACGGCTAAAAACACATAAGAATTACCAACAACTGCTGTATTCCTATAGCCCTCACCATCTGGTGAAATGTATCTATTCGCCAAACCACATACATGCTGGGTTCAAGCCTATTTGGTCTCTGAGGTGACTGTCCCAGAAAAAGAAAAGCTTAAATAAAAGTCAACTAAAAGTGGATCTAAATGCCACTGGAGTGAATATATTTACTGCAAACGAGAAAAAAAGGTTGGGGACTCAAAGGAGTTTAAGAATAAAGTCAAACACTAATATACTAACATAGTCTAATGATTTTTTAATGTATTCTGGATTAAGTGAAATATTATTATTAGACACTATGGGTTTCATTTATTTATTTGGGCTACTTGAGATAATTCTGGATGCTTACGTTTTTAAAAATTACCTTTGAAAGTTTTAGAATTCCAGGTTAGTTCAGAATAAGGGTAAAAGCAGTGAATATGGAAAAGAATACCTTTAGGTACCCTTACCACTCTGTGGGCATAGGGGTGAAATTGTGGGCCAAATGGTAAAATGCTGCCCAGAAGAGGGGAGCATCCATTTCCCATGCAATAGCTTTGTCACCATACTCACTTGAAAATGAGTCCCGTGAGGTTGTCCGAGAAAAAGATGTGGAATGTATTCATTTTGTCTCCTAGCATGTGTCAGGAGACCAGGGCTGGAAATGAAGGAATTCCTGATGATTTGATATTATTGCAATAGCGCATTCTATATATGGCTTGATTTCTTAAAAAGTGCTTTCAGATATCTCGTTATGTCCTTACTGAATGCTTGGGAGTAAGAAGGGCAAGAATCAGTAGTCCCATTTCATAGATGAAGAAGTTAAGGCACAGAGGAGTTAAGTACCTTTCCCAAGGTCAGGTATATTTAGTAAATGGGGAAGTTCGGGTCTGAATGTTTTAAAAGCATTTCACAGCCCAGCAAGGGACAAAGTCAAGGCTCTGGCCTAGGTTTCTCAACCCTCTTCTACCCATGCACCTGTCAACGTTCAAATTAGAGGACCGTACTCTTCCTTTCAAAAAAACAGTTCTTCCAGTAAGCAAAGTTATCAAACTCATCACTACTTCAAATTTTACCCACTATCTGGACCCTACAAGATCATGAAAAAGGAGAATGCGCAAAAGAGACACCATGTCTTGCATTTATGCTTCTCCATAAGGTATGGGCTAAGTCACTCGATAAAATAATTTGAGCTGGCCTTTCTTTTCACACCTGTACTTGCTGAGATGCTAACACAGAGCCCACTTCTGTTTATTCTTGCGTCCCTTTCTTCTGCTCAACCACTTACAGCACGAAGTTCTTTTCATGTCAAAGTCAGCTTTGCCACATAACATGTATTTATCTCACACTTTGACCATTTACACCCAGTTGTGTCTCACACACCATTTTTTTGTTGGAGGGCTGTGCTCAGGGACGCGGATGGCCACGGGCAGAGGATGGCAGTGGTGGTGGCAAAAGGGAAAGACTGTCAAACGTGCAGCCTGGATTCCTGCCAGTCCCAGCCAAGACCCAGGGAAAACCTTTCCTTTCTGACTGGCAGCAAACGTTTCATGCCTTGCTGCAAAAACCACCTTGCTGTGTCTGCTCCAGACAGCACCACAGGCACCCACCACCATCCAGCAAGCAAAACGGCAAGCTGCTTGACTGGCCATCTAAGCACTGAACCTAGGCAAAGATGGGTCGGGAAGTTCATGCTCGAAGCAGAGGCCCACTGAATATGGATGACATCATTTATGATCTTACCTGCTTCAGGCTTTTATGGAGAGTTCACACTGCATACACACTACACCAGGCAACAGAGATACTGTAAGGCATGAGAGATTCATCTCATTCTGCATTTACAACAGATAACTGTCGACACATACTACATGGGAGGCACTGTGCTAAGGAAAAAAAAGACAGTAAGTAAAAAAGGATACACAGCCCTTCCCTTCATGGCGTTTATAATCTATAATAATATTGGCCTTTGCAGACACTACTCGGAGAATCACAAAAATGGTGATATTAAAGGGGCTCCTGGGTGGCTGCGTCGGGTAAGCATCTGACTTTGGCTCAGGTCATGATCTCACGGTTCGTCAGTTCGAGTCCCACTTCAGGTGAGCCCTGCTTCTCTCTCTCCATCTCTCTCTGTCTCCCTTCCTCTGCGCCTTGCTCACTTGTGTCCTCTCTCTCTCTCAAAACAAAATTGTGATATTAAAACAGCAATAATTCAATTCAAAATTCTAAATAAATGACCTCCAAATGAACTTCACAACTCATTGGCAAATTAAGGGAATGATTTCAGTAGCCTTTCAAGTAACTTTCCAATTTCAGGTTATTTTGGGGGGAGAGGCAGGAAGACGAAGAAAAGCAGCGTAATATAAGTAGAGTAGAAAGAAATCAGGACAAAGGGATGGGCACCAAGCGTCTCAGTTCTACCACGAATCCATGTGTTATTTCAGGCACATCACTTTATTTTATTTTTCTTAATTTTTTTTTAACGTTTATTTATTTTTGAGACAGAGAGAGGCAGAGCATGAACGGGGGAGGGTCAGAGAGAGGGAGACACGGAATCCGAAGCAGGCTCCAGGCTCCGAGCTGTTAGCACAGAGCCCGACGCGGGGCTCTAACTCACAGACTGTGAGATCACGACCTGAGCCGGAGTCAGGCGCCTAAACGACTGAGCCACCCAGGCGTCAGGCACATCACTTTAATTCTTCATCCAGAGAAGTCCTGTAACTGATGCCTGGCACAGTGTCTGGCAGACAGCAGATATTTACTAAATAAATGTTGGTTGAGTGAGTGAATATAATATGTGAAGATCTGGTGTGAATATTTCTGCAGTTCACAGTACACATGAAGAAATTAGAGATAAGAACAGTCAAGTAATATAAATTCATGTAATGTGCTTATGCCCCAAATGAGACTGCACTAGTAAATAGTGTCAAAGCGGCCAAGGGCCAACAGGAGAATGTGGGACTGTGTCTGCCCTTTATACCTTCGTACTGCATCCCTCAGGCTTGAATTTTATAACAATTTAAACTCAACAAATAGATTTTTTTCTCTGATTCCAACCCGGTAGGCTAGTACCTTGGCTAGCAAATTCACCGGTGCCACACTAAGCCTTCTTTTTCAATATTTACAGAATAAAAGGCAATTTCGGTTTTAGCCTTGAGCACATCAGATTTTGACAGCTTGGAAATGTCATCCTTAGAGCAAGGACTTTTCACATTCACAGGATTCTGGCTCTAACTATTCTCTAAATGCAAATGCAAATATCCTTGACCAGAAAACCTTGAGCATCATGTTCTAAGAATGTTAGTGAGATTACATGAAGTTCTTTTTAACTGTATTAGTTTCCATCCAACATCTACTAAATTGAATTAGAGTAAAGTGGGGAAGGCCTGGGTTCGAAAGGTGGATGCCAAAGAAGTCACATTTTAATTTCATCTCCATCTCTCCCTTACGGATGCTTTCTATCTGTCAGCCAGTCAGTCAGCAAGCTTTGTTCCAAGGGAGACCATTCAAGAATTAAACAGGATACAACTGGTGTATCAGAGACTGTTCGGAAACACGATGCCTTAGCCAAACTGAGCCTTACGTGGTGGGCTGAATGTTCTTTTTGCTTAACAAGGACCTTGTATTTTCCTTCTCACACAGGCAGAAACTGTGAATCCCATTTATTAATCAAGAGTGCTAGAAGTCATTGAGTAGGAAAATATAGCGGTGGTATTTTTTTTTACTGATAAAGCCGACTCCCAAGAACATATATCTGCAAAATTCAAGGAAATAAGAGACAGTGCAACTCCTCTGCATTTAGAACTTAGCAAGAAGAGGCTCAGACACAGCACAGTGGCCTAAGTGGTTTTTAAGAACAGAACTGTTTAAAATCAATGTCAAGTGGTCTGTGTGTTCTAAGACATGACCCAAGTACTCTCTCCCCAACCCTGCTCCCCTACAATTTCACCAAAGTTAACTACCTACATAATTTCTATGTGTACACAGCACAGAATTAAGTATGAGGAAGGGGCTGATATGTGGGGTGCAGGACAGGGAAGAAAACAGGGTGTGGCTGTGGAGAAGATCTGTCACTTAACCTAACCCAACAAATGCAGGAACCTAGAGCTGGAAGGGAACTTGGGCCTGAAAGCCCTCTTAGAAATATGCAAAAAATCCTGCAGTAGGCATTACATTTATCTCTTTAGAGTGTGGAATGGGGCTTTTGAGCTTATTCAAAGGGGCAAGGAGACCCTAGGTAACATCTGGGAATATACATACATTTGTGTTCTTTTATTATTTTTTAAATTATTTTTAAAGTTTATTATTTATTTTTGAGAGAGAGAGAGAGAGAGAGAGAGAGAGAGAGAGACAGAGAGAGAACGAGCACGAATGGGGGAGGAGCAGGGAGAGAGGAAGACACAGAATCCGAAGCAGGCTCCAGGCTCTGAGCTGTCAGCACAGAGCCCGGCGCGGGGCTTGAACTCACGAACTGTGAGATCATGACCTGAGCCGAAGTCGGACGCTTAACCGACTGAGCCACCCAGACGCCCCTACATACATTTCAATGTTTAGATTAAATACATAATAAATCTCTTCTATGAAAACCTAAAACCTAACTATTGCTGCCTCTTACACGGATTTTATCACTTGTACCTACTTTCATCACATGCCCCAAACGCTATCCAAATACCTTCAGGAGAGCACAGTCACATTTGATGGCAAACGTATGTTTAAATATCTGCCTTCCTTGCTAGATTATGTACCCAATGAGAACTACCTCTGCATTTCATTTATCTTTATAGCTCCATTGCCTAACACAAGGACTAGCACATATATTAATAAATACATGTATGATAAGGCAAGGATGAATTGAAAGGAGGGGGAATTACCTATAATTATGTATTATTTTTCCCTTAAAAGGCTTTAAAATCCTAAATTGGTGGTTGCCGGGGCGGGGGAACAGAAGAGATGCTGTTTAAGGGTGCACAGTTGTAATTAGCAGATAAATAAGTCCTAGAGACCTAACACACAGTACAGTTATTATAGAAAACAACTGCATTATAAACATTATTAGACACTAGATTTTAATCGCTCCCAACACTGGAAGAAATGGTAATTATGTAATGAAATAGACGTGTTAGCTAATGGTATGATGGCAATCGTACTGCAATGTGGAATGTATCAAATCAATATGTTGTATACAATTAAACTTACACAAGTTAATGTCAAATATACCTCAATTTTTTTGAAAAAGACTTTAGGGGCACCTGGGTGGCTCAGTCGGTTGAGCGTCTGACTTCAGCTCAGGTCATGATCTCACGGTCTGAGAGTTCGAGCCCCGTAACGGGCTCTGTGCTGACAGCTCAGAGCCTGGAGCCCTTCGGATTCTGTGTCTCCCTCTCTCTCTGCCCCTCCCCCGCTCATGCTCTCTTTCTCTCTCTCTCTCCCTGCCAAAAAATAAATAAACCTTAAAAAAAATAAAAAAATAAAAAGACTTTAAACTCCTGAGGACAAGATCTATTCGTTCACTCATTTACTCACTAATTCACTCACTCCAAATATATTTATTGAGTGCCAGACCCTGCACTTAGAAAACAACACAAACGTCAGTTTCTGCCCTCAAGGAGTACATACAGTTATAACAGTGGTTTCCTCAAAACACATGTTAGGGGTATCTAAAGAAAACAACAGAGATTCTATTAATATCTATTTTGCATAATAATTAGTTACTAGTAATGCCATCTCCCTCGCTTGGTACCTAGGTCAGATGGTCACGTGTTGCCCATAATACACAAGGTATCCCTGGAAAAATGCAGAATAATTCTGCACACCTTTTTTTTGTGAATATAATTTATTGTCAAATTGGCTTACATACAACACCCAGTGCTCATCCCAACAAGTGCCCTCCTCAATGTCCATCACCCATTTTCCCCTCTCCCCCACACCCCCCATCCACCCTCAGTTCGTTCTCTGTATTTAAGAGTCTCTTATGGTTTTCCTCCCTCCCTGTTTGTAACTATTTTCCCCCTTCCCCTCCCCCATGGCCTTCTGTTAGGTTTCTCAAGATCCACATGAGTGAAAGCATATGGTATCTGTCTTTCTCTGCCTGACTTATTTCACTCAGCATAATACCTTCCAGTTCCATCCACGCTGCCGCAAATGGTATGATTTCAATCTTCCTCATTGCCAAGTAATATTCCATTGTATATATAAACCACATCTTCTATATCCATTCATCAGTTGATGGACATGTAGGCTCTTTCCATAATTTGGCTATTGTTGCGAGTGCTGCCATAAACATTGGGCTCTAAGTGCCCCTCTGCCTCAGCACTCCTGTATCCCTTGGGTCAATTCCCAGTAGTGCTATTGCTGGGTCATAGGGTAGTTCTACTTTTAATTTTTTGAGGAGCCTCCACACTGTTTTACAGAGCGGCTGCACCAGTTTGCATCCCCACCAACAGTGCAAGACGGTTCCCGTTTCTCCACATCCTCGCCAGCATCTGTTGTTTCCTGAGTTGTTCATTTTAGCCACTCTGACCAGTGCACACCTACTCTTAATGTTTGCACTTTCAACACACTGTGACATATTCCTGTTTCCAGGTGCCAGGATTCAGTTAAAAGAACTGGCAGATAGTCTAGTTTTAACCAGTTAACCACCATTGCTACCGCCATCGTAAGTGTGTCATTACCATTGTCATTACCTAACCCCAGGTTTGTAATTTCCCTGGGGGCAGAGGGGACAGGACATACAGAAAATGCATCAGAAACCTAACAATACAAATTATTTGAGATTATTATAGTTGCTGGGTGTCAAGCCTTCCAAAACATTTCAGAGCTCCTCACTCTCCATTATCTCTGTTCGGTCTCAGACTCAGACCTGAGACTCAGACCTCAGACCCCGAGAAGATGAAGCATCACTTCCCCTGACACTCACTTGCTGTTGACCGTGTACTTGTGCCTCAACATCCCTGAACCTTATTTTTCTTGTCCTCTCTTAGATTTATTATGCCAAGATAAGAGAACATACTCAGATGGCTTAAAGTTTCTAGTACACAATATTATTCAACCACAGTTGATCTTCTTGTCTCTCCTATCGATCACAGAAAGAATCCATACAGAGAGAGATCTAAGCCCAGAACGCAAATATTCTACACAGTCATGTATGATTAGGCTACCCAAACTTTGTTTGGATCTTGTACTCCAAAAGTATGTTTTCCTGATCAATGTATGTAGAAAAGTGCTGTCTCAGGCTCCTCCTGTGAGCTGCCTTTAGCCCTGACCCTCACTATCCATTCTGCTCAGGGAGAACTGAATTCGACAATATCCACTGTAAAAATGAATGGAGGAATATAGTACAGAGACGATGGGCAGCCTGTGGGCACAACTAGTGTTCACTGACTCTTACTGGCACCTGCTTTTCCCTCTCCTTCTGTAAGAGAAACTTAAAGGCTACTATTCAACCACTGGTCTCTCACTGAGACTTCTGTATCTTTTCTTCACTAAGGACACCTTATAATATTTTCCTGTCATGGAGCCTGTTTCTCAAAGTGTTTAATTTGCCATCTTTATTAAATAATGGGTAATTCATCTGTCCCCCACCTTTTATCAAGTGAATCCAAATTACAAATCTCTGTAAGATAACCAGTGTGTTCACAGAGTCAAAAGCAAAAATCTTTAGCCCATGTAGCTTTTTCGGGGAGGGGGAGATGCATAATTTCTTTTAATATTTCTCTTTTGCCCCCTTCAGCAACCAGTTGGCAACCACTGGTCAAAAGAATGTGTTAGTGTGTGCTGAGTTTTACTTATATGTATTTCATGACATCAATTTGCAAATCCACTAGAACTCAAAGGACACGCATATTCTGAACACTGCCACTTTTAGAACTGGCTGATGCTCTGACAACAAGGTACCTCATTGTCTCCCTCTCTGTCGTTAAGGATCTTTCTTATAGTCCAAAGCTGCAAGAATGCATTTAATGGAAAAGCTTTCAGTTTGGGCAGCATTTGCAATTTTAAAAGAAGATAAACCTCTCTATGGAGTTAACATGATCTGTGAATGTGGGACATGCTAGGAATCAGATATCCTAATGAACTTGGTCTTCTTCACTTGAAATGGAGAATTAACCGATTCTTTTAAATAATTCAGAAATCTAAAATCAAAGGGATGAGGGTGCAAGTTTCGACTGTACTGCACAAAAAATGGGGAATGGCAATAAACATTTTATATTTTCAATAAATACATTCCAACACCTTGTATCATTGAAATACTTTCAAATTTATTGCAAATTATAATTGTTTTATGCTATTCAACAAACATAATGGCATCTGTTATAAATACCTTACAACTCATCCCATTCTATACTTTGCATCTCCAGCAGAAAAATCAAGTGAAAATTTAGTCCATTGTTTAAAACCATCCATTAAAGGGGTGCCTGGGTGGCTCAGTCAGTTAAGCTCAGCTCATGATCTCGCAGCCCGTGGGTTTGAGCCCTGCGTAGAGCTCTGTGCTGACAGCTCAGAGCCTGGAGCCTGCTTCGAATTCTGTGTCTCTGTCTCTCTCTGACCCTCCCCCACTCGTGCTTTGTTTCTCTGTCTCTCAAAAATAAATAAACATTAAAAAATTAAACCATCTATTAAAGAATCAAATACTCATAACACTTGAGATTGTAGGGGAAAAGAGTAAAGAATGTTAGTAAGAAAAATAAGAATGTAATTTTGCTCTCCAAATATCTAAAGCAAGAAAAAAAAATGTGTTCTGGATGGCCACCTGGCATATAGCTCACGTCCATGAGGCAATGAGGTGGATGAAAGAGAAGGCGGGCTACACTTTATTGAGTATCTACTATGGACCGTTACAAGTTCTGGGTACTTTACATGTGCATACATACATTCATACATATAATCTGCACAGAAACAGTCCTGTTAGTTCTGAGGACATAATTAAACCTGTGGGAGCCTCAGCAAGGCTGAGGCAGATACCTGGGAGGATGAGATAAGGAATAAAGGAAGAGATGACAATCCCAGATGAGAGAAAAACATGAGGAAGGAAAAGGAACTAACATTGTTTAAGCTCAAAACAAAACAGCGACCAAAACACACTTCCTGGGAAGGTGATGACATCCCACCTTACAAATGAGGAAACACAAGTCCAAGAGTTCAAAGTGCTCGCCCAAATTTACATAATCAATAAGTTATGGAACTGGAGGTTGTTACCATTCTTTCTATAATACAGCGTAATGGATACGCAAGTAGACTCTGGAGTTAGAATAAACCTAAATACACTTTCCACCTTCTTGACTGTGGGCAAACTATTTAAATTCTTTGTGTCTTAGTTTCCTCATATGTAAAATGGGCACACCAATGCTACCTCTCTCTGTAGGGTGGCTAATTACGATTAAATACGAGTAACAGAACTCCTAGCATAACATTTTGCCATGGTGGCCATAAAAATGAGCCATCAGATCACTTGCTGCAAGGAGTCTAATGGCCTGATAACTCCAGCTACCACCCCTCTGTTCAAAAGTCACCCTTCCTCCAGGCTCCCAGACAATGACTAAGGGGGAGAATACCCCATTTCTATGGGACACAGAACTCTTATAACAAGTAACTTTGGTTCAAAGACTCTCCATTGGCCTATATAAAACTTTCTTAGAAGCTTACTGCTATGTGAGATTCTTCCCATTCAATCCTCCTCCCTTCCCCATCTCCTTCCACAGTTATCAGGTCAGTAGAGTGGTCTAAAAGCTGTCCCAGCTGACTTTTGCTCTCTCTCCTTATATTTCATAGGCTTTACCCCCAATAAATCCCTGCACATATAATTCCATCAGGGCACAGTCTTCTTGGAAGACCACCAGGCAGAAAGTAACAAAACACCACACAGAAAAGTCCACAATGAATGTAAGCTATTATCATGATTATCACCCAAACCATTCTTTTTATCATTTTCTGGCTCTAAAGCCCAGCAGAGTTTAACCGTAACTTTCCAAACTGTTTTCCCTGAATCTGTGAACGTTATTCTTTTTTTTTTTTAATGGGAGGGTTCAAAGATCACACTGCGTTTTTGTAACATATTCTGATAAGTTTTGTCACACCTCCTCAATTACAAATGAAAACATATATATTTTGTTTCCCACACAGCACACAAAAAATATGGCACCTTCTATTTTCAAGTCTATTTGAAATGCCTTTTCTCTACTTCATCTTTGAATGTGGAATTTCCCAGTGCTTTACTATTTGACTGATTTTCTACTTTCATCATCTTTCAGGAAGCAAATCATCTGCTGGTAACTAAATCTTGTAACAGAGTATACTTCCTTCGTACTTGCTCTGAAGAAGTGACTCACATACTGTCCAATGGCTTACTCAATTGATATCCCACTAATTAAACTTACAAATTTACTTGCATAGATTCAATGGCTCTCAATTCTTATACTGTACCTATTGACTGTGCCTTACAAGAGGCTTATTGTTCCAAGATAACTACTGGACTAGGTACCAGCAGATGCAGGAGGAATGGAATTTAAGCAGTCAACTCATTAGAACTTTGTGGTACTCTTCCCAGGGTTCATTTTTCAGTGAGTTACATTCCCGTGGTTTGACCCTTTGTGATCAGTGAAGTCATCACAGACTAATCAAACCTTTTCATATGTTGCTGTCACTTCTGCCCAGGGGACCGTGGGGAGAATTAGGACTGGTTGCCAGATAAAATATAGGAGTTAATTTAGATAAACAGAGATTTTTTTTGGTATAAGTATATCCCATGTAATACTACAAAATTATTCACTGTTTATATGAAGTTCAAATTTAACTTGGTGTCTTCTATTTTTATTGCTAAATCTGGTAACTATTAGGGAGAAAAATGAAGCTTCAGGATAAATGTACTTGAGACCTGGGGGCTTATGATCTAAATGGTGTCAGGAGATAAGGGATAAGTTGGAAGCCACAGATTTAGATTTCCATTAAATGAAAAAGAAATCGTTTGCATGAGTGGGTAGTATGTGAAGTCAAGTATCCCATGTAAGTAACTCAGCTTTTAGTATTACATGCATAAAGAAAAAACCTTTGGGGATACTAAAGGATGTTGCCATGGTAGATGAGAGAGTGTCTCTCTTTGGCAATGTTACAAATCAGGCCTTTGTCTACAGCTCCATACTAGACTCTATGCTTGCTCTGCCCACCACTAAACATTAAGTATCTAACCTATCGTAGGGGCTCAAGATACAGTTCCTATATCAAGAAATAAATGGATTTGGTATGTGCATCCCTCTGTAGGGCATATCATAGCTTATCGAGGATTTGCCAAGTCCTCTCCTTGGCCTAGAAGGTCGGATACAATTTGGTTTCCTGCTACCCCCATCTCCAAATGCTCTCTCCTTCATTCATGTCCCTCAAGCCACACTGACCCCTTATTGTACCCCCAGCATCCCTCAAAGCCTCCACATTTACTGTTTTCTCTTCCTAGAATCAAAGTTCCTAATGTCTGCATAGCTCTCTTCTTTGCCTTCTTTAGGTCTGAGCTCAAATGTCAACAGATTAGAAAAGCCTTCCCTGACCACACTATGTAAAATAGCACCCATATTCTCCACTGTTTATCCCCTTATTGGGCCTTATTTCCCTTCATAATATTTAGTACCACTGGGCACATTACATATATACTGGTTTATCATCTGTCTCCTCCCATCAAAAGGTAAAACTTTGTCCGCTTTGCTCATGGCAGTGCCTGGTTCTTAAGATGCACTAGATAAAAGTTTGTTGAACGAATGGATGAATTAAGTCCTTCTCCCCTTACTAGACTATCAAGTCCTCGAGAACAGGATGTCTGATCCATTGTTGTATTCCCTCAATGCATCCAGTCCATAGTCCAAACAGACCCAGCAGAGTCTTAATAACTCTCTGTTGAATCATTTATGAGAAGACTGAGGCACAAAGTCTTTAAGTGACCTGGACAACTGATTTTCCTTTAGCAGATGCTCAGTGTCAGGCTTGTAATGGCCAACTCTCCTTTGCTAATCTGACCTATTCAGCAGCTGTGATTTGGCTTCTCCTTCCTCCTCTCTTGAGTTTACAAATGCTGCTTGCTGAGAAGCTCTCTGGTTGCAAAATACCTACAGAGATCTAAGAAAACACGGACTCTCCTTCATGGAGAGACTGTTGGAAGCCTATTCCTACTTTGCCACAACATCCTTTACACTTCTGTCTTGGGATATTCACCATACGATGCCTGCAGATAAGGCATATGAGACTTCCTTGTTCCCTCTAGGTTCAAATCAACCAAGTACAGAAGTTAACAACAGAGATGGGGCAGAGAAATCTGCAGTAAATATTACCCCTTCCCCCACCTCTGTTTGAGATATCCTAGTAGATTTCCTTAACGACAAGCTAATGCCAAGGGAACAGAGTTGCCTGGAGCTGAGTAAATCCTAAAGAAGAGAAAAAGAACGAGGAAGCTGTAGGGAGAAAAGGTGCCAAAAATCCTGTGGCCACATGAATTTTTGTAGCAGACAACTAATCAATCTGGATTAGTGACTCCAAATCCCCAAATAAATTATTTATATTACAGTCAGTTTTCTAATATTATCCACAAATGGATAATTCCTTCCAAAAAATAATATACAGGCTTTAAGTCAACAAATTCACACTCAAGTGTCAAATCAGACCCTATTATTTGTGGCAAGGAAAAGCTCATACGCTATTCCTGACCCACACCAGTCTCCCTGATATTTCCCTGTGCTGATTTTTAACTCACGGGGAGGTATGCGAAAGTGACCATTAAAAGTACACTGTAGGTCCTTCTAAGGCCCTTCTTTGTCAAAGGGTCCTACCAGAGTTGTTCAGGCTTACATCACAGGGAAAACAGAACAATAGCAGATGGGAGCTGCAGACACACTCCAGGTGTACCTTCTACCACACTGTGATTTGATGATGGCTCCTCATTTGGTCGCTTCTCTGAGCCCAATTCAAATACTACATGAATTGTATTGCTTCCTATTTCTGGAGTCAAGATCTATGGACAGATGGACACCATCCCATATAAATTATAAATCAACACTTAAAAATGCTTTTCTACTTAAAATGTTACATTCACTAGGCACTCAAATGACTGTCTCTCCCGGGACAAGAGTTACAGGCACAAATAAATTTGAGGACCAGAAAGAAACCCCTTTACTTCTTCTTTCCTCTGTTAACTATTTGTGCGTGAGGGACTGGGGGGGGGGGCGCATGGAGGAGGGAAGATGTCAGAACTAGACCACCCATCCAGTCCATTTTAGAATTTAGACGTCAGGGAACGTGGCTCTAAAACACTCCCTATTTTGGCTCCTAGCCAACCACTTAAAGTCTATTCAGCTAGCTATCCTCTGTATGTAGACAATAAAATAACCATAACGTGTGAGGTAAAACTACTTCTTTAGAACGACTACAAATCTCCTCTCTGTTTTTCCGTTGAAAGAGCTCCTTTACTGCACTGGGTCCTGTGGTCAACTCAGCATTCTCTCTACACTGCAGGATGTATGCGGGGGAAACCCTGCAGCCTCACCTGGTGCCTCATCTTTCAAGAGGCAAGATCCAAGAATTTCCTTTGTCTGGAGGCATTTCTAAAGAGCCTCTGCAAACAATGATGAGTCACATCTGCTAACAATATTTAAGAGAGCACAATTCACCTGGTCTCGGACTGATTTTTCAGATCAAACCAAGTTCTGGTTCTCTGGGCTCTTAAAGAAGAGAGACCAGCTCCAGCATATTGCCGAAAACCCATCAGTCAGAATTTAATTACACAGATCTGGAAGCCAGAAGGCATTTAGGTTTTAATGTCTCTCTAAGTTGGGACCTTTACATATTTTCAAATATTGATCATTACTGTTATCGCTGCTATTCTGGTGGTCACTCTACTGTGTCTGTCCCTGCAGCATTTTCTTTTCTGAATAACTGCTGCTAGGTAATTGTAAAGGAAACTCATGCAAATTATGAAATATTGATAAATTGTATTTACAAGTCAATGGTGCTAGAATGCTCCTGCTTTCCCAGTAAAGTGCAAATTATAAGGCTGCATTGCCTCCAAAACTCCTAAAATGACCCAACTAAAATGACACATGAATCAAAACAGTTCCTAAAACGAGCAGTCCATCCAGCAGTAAGCAAGAGACAATTCTTAGAGTTTGGAATTATGAATTTTATTGTGACTTTCCGTGATGCATTAATATTGTAATATGACATTGCAATATATCTACTACATATTTGAAGAGGTGTGAAAAAAGTTAAGTATTGGGCCTACAATTTTTTAAGAGAATGCCCTCAGATAAAAGGATGTTTGTCCACAAGAGAAACAGAAATTCACAGTTCTCTTATCTCACCCCCCAAATTACAAAGTGGATCCTATACATAAATCTTCAGTCAGGGAGTTGGTGGCTCTGGAAGCTCTTTCCGAACTATTGAAACCTTCAAAATTCTCACAAAAATGAGTTAATGGATAACTAGTGAGATATGGCTGGAGGATAGTCCTTGCTCATCGAGAAACATTCAGCAATAATATCTAGTGTAGCGATACAAGGCAGAAGTGACACAAATGAAGGTGGTGACCATGAAAGCCACACTCGACCAATTCTCCCGGGGTTATTTTCAAATTGGCAGGTAGAGCTGGAAATTTTCAAAATCTGGGGCAAGCATCGTGATTAATGGCTTTCCAGTGATTGCAAAGGCCCATCTGAGGGTTTATGCCACCAACATATGCGCGACTACCAGATAAATGAGGAAGAACAAACATGATTAAGCCTAAAGGAAATAATCCAAATACCAACTCCACTTGCCTGTTATAAATATCACATTTTAAAAACCACTAAAATGAGGTTATTAATAGTAGTCTGTGCAGGTGATGAGAGAGAGTAAAGAGGGGAAAAAACATGAGAACACAGCTTTTCTTTTTCTGGCAAGGGAACCCCACATTTTCTTTTTTTAGTTAAGGGTGTTTTCACAGAGAGTCTCAGCGGGGAGGGTGCTCTCAGAGTGCCAATGCTGAACTATGCTATTCCCTCAGACATGGACTCAGTGTGGCCCCACAGAAACGTGACTTGAATTAAGTAGGAGGGTTATTACGTGAGCTTTTTCCTCATTAAGGACCGACCTGATGCACCACAGAATGCAAGAGGACTGTTCACAGGTCCTGTAAATATCGAGCAGTCATCTCAAATATTCTGTCCCATAAATATTTTAAACAGTAGCCAAAGTACCTCATGGGAGTTCACGAACAAAGGTGGTTTGAGTAGATGCTCTAAGTCAAAGTCCAACAATTAAGGCTTATAACCTTCAGGTTCTCTTGAAAAGCCAGAAAGGGGGTTTAAGTAATATGTGAAAGAATTAAATGTGTAATTCCAGTCTGAGCTGAGAACTTCGTCAGAATTTCATTCCCTGTGGTAAGCAAGCATAAGTTAACATGATAGTGTTGCATATCTTTGCTCACACCTGTTCCTGTGAGTGGGGCAGAGGTGATCTGCTATGGACATTAGTATAGCTTCTGGGTTTGTTTGTTTGTTTTTGATATTTGTTTCCTTAAAAACCTCTTGGTAAAATCAACAGTGAGCAGACACTCACAAAATATTTGGGGATAATGAGACCATACTCACCTAATTTATTAATTCTATTCATGAAGCAAATAAATACCAGGTACCTGCTAAGTTCAATGTTGTGCAAGATTGTTTTAAAAGGAATTTGCCATGAACCCGACCCTTAATCAGCTTAGAGTTTTTAATAAGACAGAGTCTATTTGGTTTGTGCCAAGGAAAAAAACTCGGCTAAAATTAAACCCATCTAGGTGGGGTCCCTTCTTTCCAGAATCACCTTTTCTTGCAGTGCTCATTCGGAACATTCTAGCAACTCTGAATCACTTTTGTGGTAGGCGACTCCTCGGAGGTGAAGAAATGTGAGGATTAGTCCACATAATAAAACAGATGTGGCACTGTGGGAATTACGGACAGATTTAAGGAGATGTATGTCTGACGTTCCAGAACAGAGTAGGTACCTACAAAGGATGTCTCTAAAAGTCTTGGTTTATTTCTGACACTACCCCTCTTCCATTCCAAATCTCTGAGCTTCTGGTCTCTCCGATATGTATGCTCTATACAGATATGAGCTTTAACCAAAAGTAGTAATAGCTACTTTTCTTTGAGTCTTTACCGTGAACCCGGCATGATGCTGTTTCATGTACATATTCTTATTTTAATACAAAGTATGTTGTTTTAGTACTCTTACTTTACTGATAAGAAGACGGATATTGGGGCAATAGTTTATTCAAAGTCACCCAGCCATGATTTCATCTGAATTCGGGTGTGTCGGACTCCAGAGGGAGAGTTTTTAATCATTATATATTATACCAACTTTGAGTTTCGGAGATCCTGATATTTTATCTCTGGGCTTCAAATAATTCCTTCAAAATTCCCATCTAATACTCTAATTGGACAAAGATTTGTTTTCTTTTACAGTTGAGTCTTAAGGGAGTACAAGAAAAGAAAGCAAAAATTCCACAGGAAAAACCAGACTAGTTGGACAGGGAAGAAACAGCTGCATCCACTTTAGGTAAAGTTACATGGCCTAGTTTATGGTTTTGGATGAAACGGCATGTTACCATTTGTCTATTCATTCTCCATGGTTTACTAGGAAAATACCATTCGTTTCCCATTACCTTTCTCCTCAAGAGCTAGGATAAAAAGAATATTATTTCCCCTCGCATATATACATAAAGAAGGAGTAATGTGTTCCCGCTTTATTTGAAGACGAGAGTCTGTCCCTTGTTCACCCACCAAGATTCTCAAAGTGCTTAGAGTTTGGTTGATACATTTATGAGAGCTGCCTTTTTAAAAACAAAAATGAAACAAATGAAAACCTTTCAGGAACTTGTCATCCATAGCCTAGGTAATGAAAAAGAAATACCGCTCTTGGTCAAAGCAACACTAGAAAGTTCTCTAATGCATGTAAATACCTGGTCCTCAACTCTTCATTTATTTTCCTCTAGGGATTATGTGTCTTTAGAAAAGAGGTAAAATCACATTTCCTCCAATAACTTCATCTGAGATTGACAAAAGGCAGGTAGAGGATACTGAGTAGGCTGATTTTCCTCTAGGCTAAGCTTCAGTCGAGTTCTCTAAGACAAAGCAGCTTCGACTTTTTTTCTTTGCCATGAATAGAAATTTGAAACATAGGAACTTATTACTTTCTCTTCTAGATACCAATGCTTTCTTTGAACTTAGATACGATCCTCCCGAAATAGTATTGTGGATCCTTGAAGTAGCACCAAGCAATTTGGGGTTAAAAGTGAACTTGGCTAATAGCGCTGTGCCTTTGGCCGAAAAATCCAGGCTCAATCCTGGTTGCTTTTTGGAATGGGAAGCGCACAATATCAGTATTGCAGGCAGCTCCAGAAAGGCATTGCCAGCCTCTCGTGCTCTCAATTTATATTTGCATGTGAACAGCTTGTCGGCCATTTTATGAAGACAGATGAATCGCAGGCCTGCTAGTGGGGCGGCCAGACCTACATACACCAACCACAGACCCGTACGGCCCACAAATTTTTAAAAAGTGAAATGAGAATAAAGTGAATATCTCAGGCAGATTATATAGAAATATAATCTATGAGAAATGAAACGTTCAAGGTATCACCTACAGGTCCAGTGGGAATAAATGATGACACTAATGTCACCTTAAAATGTCAACAAAAAATAAGATAGAGATATTTATGATACTAAAAACAAGACTTCAGGGGTCCCTCTTTTTTTTTTTAATGCTTGCTATGAAAAGACAACTTTGATAAGAAAAATACCATTAAAACACCAGAATGAGAAGGGAATATAAATAGTCAGATAGTCCATATTTAAGGCTAGAATCCATCAATGATATAAGGAATTTACCACACGTGTGAAATGAAACAAATCCTATAAAATTAGTGAGAGGATATCTAATGTGGTAAAAATCCACCACTGCACAATACTGACAGAATTCAGTCTACCTGTCTGTTCCAAAATATCAGATGGAGATCAACAGGGAAAAATGTACAGAACAACAAAAGAGAGACCAGAGGAATGAGCTCACTCTAAGTAGATGAAAAATAAGTACGGTAAGGATGATAATGACAAGAAAAATAATGAGTAATATTGAAGAGCCAACAATTTTTAGTAAACTATATGAATATGTATGTCTCGTTTAGTTCTTCAACAGGTAGGCTATTATTATCTGTTTTTACCATACTATTTTCAAGATGAGGGAAAAGTATACACCCTGAGAGGTTACATAACCTGTTCAATATTACACAAGTAAGAAACAGAAGAGGCAGAATTTGAACACAGTTCTGATGCCACAGCCCGAGCTTTTAAGCCCAATGCCATAGCCCTTCACAGACCCCTCAAGGTCAAGCCTCCCCATTACAGCCTTTAGTATTATCACTGAGGAAGAGCACTCTGGAGTTGTAGGAGATGGTATCTGTAAAAGTACGTAGTACAGCGTTTCCTATATGATAGGCACTGCCGGTTCACTTCTCAGCTTTTATTGAAACCGATGGTTTTACTCAATCTTAAATTCCAACCTATGGCCATCTGTTTTGTACTTGGAGCACATACCACAAATTTAGTATTTTACCGGACATGATCACATTTGTATAGAATGTGTGTGCATTCTATGTTAATCAGGTTTCTGCAACAGAAAATTTATAGAATTCTGCAATTTAGGAATTTAATGCTGCCATGTACTGTTTTATTTCAGACAAGTTAAAGTGGAAAATCCTCCAAAGGCAGAGATCGTTTTCTGAAAGCACTTAGGAAAGGGCTGAGCTCTGAAAAGGCTACAAAAATATTTGTCGGTCAATGACTTGTATCACCAGGGAAGAAGATCGCGGGGCACCTGCCACCTCAGAAGGAACTAAAATGAAACCAACAGACTGTGGCTCCTCACTTGTGCTGTAGAAGATTCTGATTTGGTAAAGCAACCCCACCTCTCACAGTCCGGTTCTCACGAGAACCCTGACGGTGCTTGGGAGTGGGGTGGAGGAAGGCTTGGGGCTGCTAGAATGACCCAGAGAACTCCCTGACTCCTCAGAGTTGTTCCTACTGTGAGCTGCCCATCAGGCAGACCCCAAATCCTTGTACTCGGTTGGCTCTTGGCTACTGTTGGACTCTGAAAACAGCAGCAACTAGAGTCCCCAACTACACTTACCATTTTCTGGCTGGTCCTTAATGTCAGCGTCACTTGGCTGGCTGGGACTTTCAGATTGACTTGAATCTGAAAAACATAAAAAAATACAGCCAAAAATTACAGGGTCTGTGAGGGAAAAGTGGATCAGAAGTGCCAGACTTTCTCAAAAAGTTCAGCATGTAAAGTAGGAATGAGAACGTTATAGAAATGATAAGATGAATGAAAACAAAAGGTGGGGGGGGGGGGGGAGAAAGGGAAAAGAAGGCAGCAACAGCAGCAGCAGCCCGTGCCTTTAGAGAGGATGCTCCATTCTGGGTATGCCTCCAGCGGCGTTTGGCTTGCGCCAGATCATAACTTGAAACTCCTCAGAAACCATCCTCTTAACAGAGAAGCCATTTCCAAACTGCTCTTCTCCATTATTTATACACTAGAGTCTGATAAAGACTTCATCCTTCATTACACACATCTGAAGCTTGATTCAGAACATAATAAAGTGTCAAAACATATTTTGAAGCTGGTATATAAAAGCAACCCAAACAACAGTAACAAGTTCTGTTGATATTTAGCTCTGTATTCTAGCAACAGACTATGCAGACTAACACCATTAAATACAAGAGTCCTAATATTCTAGCGCATTTACTTGAAATCGCAGGATAACTCAAAGGCATCTTTCCTGAATGCTACACGTTTCCTCCTCCGCTTTATAAGTATCATTTTCCTCTCGTACCAACGCCTCCAGGAGCTCCTAAGAGGGCTTGTTAGCAAAAACAGGTCCTTGCACACCTTCACTGAATTCCATTTATTTTTTGCTTAAAAAATACAATTATTTTCCAAACTAAAAAATTAATTCAGTTAATTTCTAAATGGGATGATTTTTTAAAATAACATTTAATTTTTAAAAAAGATAAAATTCAGTTAGAGCAAAGGAATTTCATAGAATCAGAAGTAAACATACTTAGACATTTCTTGGAGAGAGGAGACAAAAATCAGGCAAAATATTTCCAGGGTAAACTTTTGTAATGTGAAACATATTCTGGGACTTGAAACGGTATATAACATGATCTAAAAACAAACAACCTGCCCCCTTTTTTAAAGAAAAGCCTCTCTATCTATGGAAAATTTGGCTAATAACTTTACCTGGGCCTCACAGGGTTAGAATTGGCTGTCTAAAGTTTGACCACATTTCAGCAAGAAGTTCAGTGCAAGATCAAAAGGTCATGACACTTAACTATGATTAAACTGAAAATACCACTTCTATTTCAACAGCGTTGTAAGCATTACTATTCTCTTTCTTGGAGATACTGCAAAAAAGAAGTAGCGTTCCTAGTTATCCTAGGCCAAGAAATGCTAATTTATTACTTTAGAAAGGCTCTCTGCTTTTAAGCAAATGAGGATTTTAATTACAGGGAAGTACTATAAGGAAAATGTCTACTTTTAAGTTTCCAAATGATCTTAACCTGGTGACTAGAGCAAAAATCCTATGTTGATCCAAAGGTGCAAATAAAAAAAGACGTGAAGATGTGAGTTTTTATTTAAGTCTGGCCAAGTGATTGCTTTCATCACTTTGTAACAATTGTCATGGTGAACACACACACACAAAAGCATGACAGGTCAAAAAGGCTTCAGATATCCCACAGAATGATCACCCAAGTTAAGTATGGAGCCTGCACTGAAAATTGGGAATGCAAATTTATGTTGGACCGTATTTGAAATTTTAACTCCATAAATTACCATTACTTTTACAGCAAACAATTAAAAAATATGGCATGACTACCTTCTCTTTTTCTAAAGAAAGATCCTACAATTTTGCCATTAAAAATTACAATTAAATATTCTGAGAAGTCTTTCAACATGTTTTAGGAGAAAGGCATACTTTGATTATTTTTGTCCTAGAAAATTTCAAATCATTAATATCCATAATTAAATTTAAAAAAACTTAAATTTTGTTTTAGGGAAAGCTGAAATTCTTCTTGATCATATCCCAGAAAGGATCCATAAAATTCTGCCAAACAGAACATTTATGTTGTAGTAATACTAGCAAATCTAACTTTCCATATGACAGCTTAGCCCAACGACATTCTTCTAGGTGTATCTTTACAATGAATCACCTCGTGAACAAACAGAGAAACATGTTTCATCTCAATTAATTTAAATATGCAAGAGCCAATTACTTCTCTGATACTTACCCACTATTATTAAGACAAGGAGGATAAAGAGATCAAAAAAATGTTTTTTAATAATAGAGAAGTGGACTTCTTTGTTCTCTTTTCTTTTACATTTGGTTCACCATCCTATCTTTATAGAAACATAACATGATTAGAGAAAACATGGACGGCAACAGAAGGTGGCTGTAGGTCTGTTCAAAGAAAGTTTAAAATTCCAGGCCCCAGAAATAGGAGCAAATAAACAGAAAATGACCGAGAGGCAAGAAAAGACTGAGAGTTGGTCGGAAAGGGGCTGAAGCGCTCTTGTGAAAGCTCAGATACATACACTGGAGGAGGCATCTAGCCAAACTGAAAACGGAATTTAATTTCTCCAGTTTTATTCGAAAGCTGGAGACACTGTTATCCACCGAGGACAGCACACTAAAGCACAGCATCCTGGTAAGGGATAGGCAGAGCCAAAGATCTACAAGGAAATGTAAATGATCCAAAAATTTCTGTAATTATTTCCTACTACAGGCTGTTTCATGCCGTTTCTTTTTTGAACCAACAAGGAACAAAACTACCCAGTCCCGGGGCTATTCTATGCGGAGGATGCATGGACACTTTCCCTGGTATTGCAAAAGGTCACCGATGCTGCTAGGTATGGAGCCAACCAGATGACCAAAATTACAAATTAATTTCTACCCGTGCATAATTGATATAAATGAAAGATTTCTTTTGTAAGCATTTACATTAAAACACTCTCATGAAGGTTAACAATTAATTTCTCTTTTATACTTGGTAAGGACCTGTCGGAAGCCTAGGTTAGCTTTATAGCTTATTTTTTTGGACAATTCTCACTTGGTCAGTTGATTCCCACCTCCAGAAATAATTGGAGGCCCCAGAAAACAGATACAACAGCATGGAATTGGAT
Organism: Prionailurus bengalensis; assembly: GCF_016509475.1. Taxonomy (NCBI): domain Eukaryota; kingdom Metazoa; phylum Chordata; class Mammalia; order Carnivora; family Felidae; genus Prionailurus; species Prionailurus bengalensis. The sequence continues at coordinate 50,274,916 of NC_057345.1, read as the reverse complement.
GCCATATCTCATAGCTTCTATCATATATCTGGCAGTGACTTCCTCTGGTTCTCTGGTTGAAAGCCAGAAGATCTGTATATTACAATGAAGAGAATATTATTTAAAGTATGTTTAAATGATGGAGTTGGAAATGCTATTGTAAGGAAGTACATTAGGGTCATCAATTTTTTTCCCATCTAGAGACTTGCTTTTTGTTTAAGGAATCTCAGACTTCAACCTAACCTTGAAAAGCAATGTTTCTTTTGGTTTTTAAAAAATTTATGAGCAGAAACTTAAACCTAAAATAGACAGGGTTTGCATATAGGAGGCTGGGTTGAGACCTCTTAATTGAACTGGTAGCCATCTATCTATGCATTTTTATGGCGCCTACAGCTATATTGCTGGAGTGCTCAGACAAAGATATTTCACTATCAATATAATCACTGGGGAAAGGAATAAAATAAATCCTAATGCCTACATATTAGTCTCTGCTTCCATAAGCTTGTGCAATGCAAGAACAGAAGCCATGTACTGGATTTGCTACTTATTCAGCTGCCCCAACCTCAGTTCTGCTCCCCCTCAGCATGGACTTCCAGAGAACATTCCTTTTGGAAAGGGGAAGAATGACAAAAACATGTCAGTATGGTAAAACTGGGCAGGAAAAAAGAAATACAGATCTCACTTCTGTGTCGTTTATGTTCTTTAGGCACGGAGCAGAGGTGGGATGTTGCTAAATCTTCCCTGTGCTCGACTTAGCATCCAACTTTCTCCTCTCCGCTCCTTTCACTGTACATACATCTCTTATGGTAAGCTTTATACTATGTTATACTAAGGTGATCTTACATGATCTCCTATGAGAATTTGGGTTCCCTAAGAAAAGAGTTCCTTTCTGGGGCACCTGGGTGGCTCAGTTGGTTGAATGTCTGACTTCAGCTCAGGTCATGACCTTGTGGTTCGTGAGTTCAAGCCCCACGTCGGGCTCACTGCTGTCAGCCTGTCAGTGCAGAGCCTGCTTGGGATCCCCTGTCCCCCTCTCTCTTCCCCTCCCCTGTTTGTGCTTTCCCAAAAATAAATATTAAAAAAAAAAGAAAGAAAGAAAAGAGTTCCTTTCTTATTCTTGTCTTATCCCCAGTACCTTCCAAGGGTGCCTGGCCTGCCCAAGGATTCACTAACTGCTGAAATAAAGAGATGAATTTTGAATAAGATAAACTTGTCGTTCAGCTTTCTAACACTGGGATGCTGCCAACAACTGAAAAACATACTAAATTCACACTTAAAAGGAGACTGGGACTCTCATAAAATGAGGAAGGAGGGCAGAAAAGGACTTTACTTCTGCTTGATGTTCCCCTTCATTGGACCTGGCAAGAGAGAGACAGGCACTTGCCTCTGGTTCGGGGGTGGGAAATATTGCCCAGTGTTTAGAAGTTGCAGACAATCACCTCCTATGATCCTCTGGCCAACACTGCACGAGAGGCTTCTCGGAATAACAAGAGGGGAGGACAGTGTCTGACACCTAGGAGGCCTCCCAGAAATGTGTACAATCTGAAACGATGGACGACACAGGACCTTTTCACACATGCAAAGAATATAAAGCTAAGAGAAATCTGCCGATTTCTAACACCCGAAGAGTATACCAACATCCCAGGGACTTCTGTGAACAGTTGATAAAGGAAGGGCAGACCTGCGGTGGTGAAGAACCCTTCCCACCCTGAAACAAACCAATGTAATTCCTATTCAGTTAACATGATATCAACAAAAGTCGATGGACCATGAGAGTAAAATTCTGTTTCCACTAGAAAAATAATTTAGCCTAAGTTTCAACCTCCTGACCTGCTTTGGCTAAAAATGAAGTTTGAAAAGCCTCTGTTAAACTTCTGTGTCCAGTTCTAAATCTCCTAAGTTTAAAGGTGAAATGAAGAAGCCAGAAGGCATCGAAGAACATAAATGAGTTAGCCAAATGAAAGAAATAAAGTGAAAATTCCACCTAACAGAGTTTGGAGTTGTGATGTGTAAAGAAAAGGCAAAGACAGGAATGAGTGCTTTGCGGCAAATAAATGAAGAGTTAGGAGCATTTCAAGAAGACAAGAAAATAAGGAAAGGGGGTGATTATACTCTGAATATAATTAACAGTTACATTCCACAACTGCAGCCCTTAAAGATATTTAAAAAATTAGGTTAAGTTTTATTTCTTATGGTTCAGGAAGACAGAGTTCTTTGCAAAAGAGTCCGGCCAAAGGACACCAAGATTCATTTTTCTACATCCATGATGTTATAATAGAAAAATAATTCTCCTTCTGATTGCTACTTTGTTTAGAATTGCTCTACTGTGACCATCCGGTATCATAACATGTTATGATAGTAAAGAAATCTGGAAAGTCAAATGGCTATGATAGTCACATTTGTTTATTAGTCATATTATAGTTACAGTTATAAAAGAAATACGACTTTATAATATTTAAGACGATTGTCTTTTCTTTTTTTCCAGTCTCACCTTAAAAGACTCAGGTGTAAGGAAATATTTGACCTTAAAGACTCAGGTATAAGGAAATATTTGAAAAACATTTATTTGAGAATGTAGAATGTCAGTGTATAGGTGCACATATGTAGATACAATTTGTAGCTTACATGTGAACACTGATGAATACAGTACCATCAGCTAAATCTAACATTATCCATCATGGTCTGGAGAAGAGCAAACAGAAATTTATAATACCATCATTCAGTCTGGGGCCTCTAAATATATTCAATTATTATTAGCTTTCCAGAGAATGGCAAAAATCCTTTAAGCTCTGTGAATAACCAAACCAAAATTTAATGTCCATTGTTGTCCACAATTGTGACCCACTTAATGAAACATTAACATACAATAACTTAGTTTTTAACACAGATAAATCATGAAGTGAGTCACAACGTGAAAGTTTTCTTAGCTTTAAAAATGGAAACATTCCCCGGTCCTTTAAGTGGGAAGTCTTATCTTTATTGTATTTAAAATACAAACTTGGATCTCCATAACTTTCCCAGGAAGCTAGAAAGGAGTGTTTGTATGGATATGTGCATGTGCCTGATAACCACAGCAATCGAAGTACGCAAAGTTCTTCAGCAGAAGGGAGATGGGGAGACGTAGCAGAGGAAAAACAACTCGTTCCAAAAGAACTAGGCTAGGGTGCTCACGTGGGTCTTCTCCTCTAATCCAGACTCAGGCGGAGGGGGCAGGCTGTGTTCAGGCGGCAGTGACTTGGAAGGGCTCCCCCAGACCACCCTGGGAGCTGCCAGCTGCTCAGGACATCCACCTCTTAGACATTCCCCTGGATAGCAGTTTTAGGGCATACTTATGAGTGTTACACAATCTAGGTTACTACCATTTCTTTTCCTTGAAACTTTTCTTTTTTAATGCCTTTCTGAAGGAGAATTTGTGAAATATTAAGTTTGCAGGAATTCGAGTTTTTGGCATTAGTACTGGTATTCAGAGCCCATCTGTTTGGTCGGGACTGTGTATGATGATGAGGCCGTTAGGATGAAGGGTTAGTCAACTGTCTTATCACCTACTCATAAATGTGTTATTTTTCTATGTGCACAAGGAGGTTGCGGAATGATACAGTTTTAACACGTTGAGAAAAAAATAAAATGGCGTAACTATTGTGTTATGACAGTGAGGGGGAATCATTTCTAAGCTTTAAAAATTACAAATTCAGTCACTCTGAAAGTAACGACAAAATGACTCAATCCTAAACCTTCAATCTTTGCATGAGGCTGATTTCAAGTAATGATCAGCGTTTTCAATGAAGTTATAAATGAAGTCGATGGCAAGAATAGGATTCTGAAAGATATGCAAGCACGACGCTAAATTTGTAATTTCTTACATTTTCTTCGATGAGGGTCTGTGACTAAAATAAGCTATAGTATTTAGATCATCATTTTGAGTTTTGTTTTTCCCATAACAGGAAATGTGATGGTAACCTGTTGATCAATTCAGAACTCCAAAGTTACTGTGTCAACCTGTTCACCAACCCACTCATGTGTAAACAAAGGCCTGCTTAAAAAGCCCTCGCATCCCTTTTTAGCCACTTTTGTCACAAACAAAATTGATTGTAACAGTAAGTTGTTGGAGTTCTTAAACAGAAGAATATATGCTTGAAGGTTACTCATATAGTCACCTACACCACTTAAAACAGAAAAGTTGCCTGTGTACTTTCATGTTATAAAAACAAACATGTCAAATGAAAATGAGGCATAATTGAGTTATAGTCTATATGCATTATTTTCCTGTATCTGACTATCTATAAAGAAATTTATTACAATGACAAAATGCCCTCTGTCAAGGAAAACCAGGCTATTTAAGTTTAGGATATACACTAAATATTAGCTTTTCTTGCATTCATATTTCATTACCAAAAGGAGTACGGAATGATTGACCAAAAAAAATGGCGTCTTACAAAATCTCAGCTACACAATTTAACTGCTCTTGATCTCAGTTTCTTCATCTGTAAAATGGGGACACTAACTACCATTTTGCCTTACTTAACAGGATTGCTGCAGAGATCAAATAAAAAAATACAACAAAACCTGGTTTTAAAACTATAAGGTCCTCTCCTCCCCCAAATGTACATTTACCACGACAGTATAAATCTTCCCATCGATATGAGTTTTTGTTTCTTTTTAAAAATCAGTCCAACCCATGCATGATGTGATTCTGGTATAAAACATCAGCACCACAGACCTGGTTTTAAAGAAAAGGTTCTTAATTCCCATATACTGGGAAAGAGATTATCTCTGCTAATGGAAATGTAAATCTCAGCTTGCCGTTGTTTATTCCAGACAGACATTTGTGTGTTAAGTCTGTTTATCAGGCAACACTTTGTCTAAGCCAGGAAGTAGTCAGTCTTTGTAACAAGATGTATGCAAATGAATTTCCCATGAGTCTCTGCAGCAAACTGTAGCAAGAAAAAAAAAAAATTCCTTGTTACTTTACCAGCAAGAAGCTACCTCAAAAGTAGACTAGAGACAGAACTATGAGCTAGACTATGCTGATTAGTTTAAATGAGTCCTAAACATGTGCTCACAGTCTGTTGCTCTTTATTCTAAGCAGACTTGGTGTATTACATCTGTTTATCAGACAACACTCTGTCTGGGTATTCGGGCTTTGTAACCTGTGTGAAAATGAACGGTGACTGTAATCCCATGAAATAACCTGTCTGAGGCAAAACTCCAAACCTCCCATCACTTTAAGAATCCCCACCAACAGAAGCTCCCATGAGACCTTTGAAACCTTACAAAAATTCCCTGAGCTCTAACTTTTTATCCACCTTCTATCTTAAATAACTTTTCTACATTCATTCGCTCTCCTGAGGGCATGACAGACTCAGGACAGAATGGTCAGTTTTTATCATGCAACATGGACTGATTAAAAAAACACATAAACTGCTAATATGCCCTACCTAATGATCAAAAAAATAGATTTTTAAAAAAGAAAATACTTTTCTAGCATAATAAAAATGAATTTATTCTTTAACCCTATTATTATTTACCCTGGGATCTTTTCTTTTTTTTTTTAATCCTAATATAACCAACTTTTAAAAAAATCTATACATGAAGCATTGAACAGTATATTTCTTTTCTTTTTGTTTTTCTTGTTGGTTTTCTTCAGGGTTTGAAAACCTTACCAAAGGAATCGAATTGGTCTAGCTTGTCTTCCTAGACAAAATAAACACTTTAGGACTCGACTTGTTTGTATTCTCCTCAGTGGTGCTGTATGCATCAGCAGCTAAAAACAAAGAAACTTTTTAGCTGTTCAGACAAAATGCAGAAGCTTCCCAAACAAGGAGGCAAGGGAGGGGGCATGGTTGGAGGGGAGGGTGGGGGTGAAGTGTGCAGAAAGTCTGACAGTCCATTCAGTACAGGGATGATGGCTATAATGCATCCAGGGGCCCCTTGCTAATTAAATATGCATTGGCACAGTTCTGATCAATGCAAGCCATGGATCAGGTGACACACCTGCAAAATCTGGAGTCCAGAGCTCCCAGGAAAAGGGAAAATAGTCTTGTCTCCTTATCTTTGTTTTCAAAGGCTCTCAATTTCTGTGCTTAGATATCTAATTTAATTCTCTCACCCCTCAGCAAACTGGATTAGGGAAGTCAATACTGCCTTTGTGCATCGACAGGAAAACACAGCTTTCCTTTTATTCAATTTAGCTATGACCTTTAGACAAAGATAATGACAACTGTCTAAAAGTAAGGTTAAGGCCTCACGAAGAAGACCCCCAGAGCTCAGGCCCCCACGGAATTTGGGATGACAAGGTGGTGGGTGTGTTGTGATCTTTTCCTGCTTGGAAAGGCAAAAGGGAGGAAAGGGGATTAAGAGTGGGTGTGGGGGGAGGCGAGGGATGAGGTACACATAGAAAAACTCAAGGGGAAGAGATTTAAATCCACTGACTGTACAACTGAACTCTCAATCAGATGACTGGACCCTGTCACATCCGTACCAGAAAGTACTTCTGTGAACAACAGGAGTCAGAATGGCATAGCAACAATTTGCCTAAAAAAAAAATGCAGACACCTTTATGAGAGGGTTAAAGTTTCTGTGGTTGGGTAAATCAGGAAGTTTGGGGGGGGTGGTCTTTTGTTTCTTTTTGGTCTTTCCCCTGAAGCATTTGAGAAAACAGGACTGTCTATCAGTGTGTGCGGAGTTCCACTACTGGTGAGAGATAGAACTAGAGATTTTGGACAAGCCTGGGATTCTGCAGTGTTAGCAATGTTCACACCACTACTCCTAATCAAAGGGGAAAATGATACTGGGACATTCTCCTGAAGAGTACTGCTTCCTTTTAGTTCCTTGTCATTGGGCCTACTATTCCATTCATTAATTCATTGCATTCATTAATCCATCTACTGCCTGCCTTTCACCTTGTCTACCAAGAGACACAAAATGAAAAATAAAATTATTGTTTATTTTTGAGAGAGAGAGAGAGAGAGAGAGAGAGAGAGAGAGAGAGAGAGAGAGCAGGGGCAAGTGGGGGAGGAGCAGAGAGAGAGGGAGACACAGAATCCAAAGCAGGCTCCAGGCTCTGAGCGCTCAGCACAGAGCCCGACGCGGGGCTCGAATTCACGAATGGTGAGATCATGATCTCAGCTGAAGTCTGATGCTTAACCGACTGAGCCACCCAGGTGCCCCAAGAGACACAAAATTTTCTCTGTTCTCAAGGAGCGCTCAGTCTATCTGGGTAATAATAATACAATCAAGATTCTCTGGCATCTCCTCTTGATTAAGTCCTGTCTCCTGATGAAATCAACGTACAGCAACATGTTATTGTGCACATTGTAATTGCTTTTATTCTCTTACTGTTAGCAGGAATCAGTACCACTAAAGGTAGCCTTGTAACAAAATTTACAGGATCCTGGTTACTAACTAACTATTGGTGGTAATGGCTGGAATTTGTTTTTCTAGTGAGATACAGGAAGTTTCGGCAGAGTCCTTTTAAAAGAAATAGGGAGCTATTATTATATAATTATCATTGTGGGGCATGGTGTAAAATACCAAAATAGTTTTTGAAAGTAAGATTTTCCCTGTAGAAACAATTTCATTGATAGTACCGAATGCTATTCCTAATCAGGCCTGGTGTCCTCCCTTTTAATAGAAACAACAGCTCTAACAGAGGCAACTGTGGTACAAGTGAAAGACAGAAAGGTTTTCGCAAGCCTGGGTCTGAGTCCTTTCTCGGCAATCGGGCAAGTCTCGTTGCTTCTCTTCATCTTTTGAGCGCCTGAGTTTCAAGACGAGAAGAACTAAATGGCATTATTTACAATGCCTTGTGAATTATAAGAGTGATAATTCTCTAACTGCACACTGCACAGAAGCAGGTTTTCTAAAGTGTATAAACTGGTGGAAAAATCACATTGACTACCCACTTTTATTTCCTGCCTCATTATTTTATTGCCAGATAGCACAGTATCTAGAGCATACAGGTACTAATAAATGTTTACTGAAATGGAACTGAAATCAGAAGGTGAAAAAAATAGCTCTTTTAGAGCCATGAAATAAACCAGGGCTTATCTTAGACGATGTCAACAGATGTTTTTAGATGGATTTTCTGGCTCTGGGGACCCTACAGGAGTCAGAAGGCCTGCTTTCTGGACCAGAATGAGGGGGTGTAAGGGATCCTGTAAAGAGTCTTTGCAGCCCTAGAATTCTAATTTGAAATAGATCATAAGCAATTCAGTTATTGGTCTTCTGGCTGCATATAAGCCTGGGACCCCTATTTTATCTAAAGGGTCTGGGTAATCTTTTTTTTTTTTATTTACTGCTGATCATATTAAGCGCAATTAGAAATAACATGAGTGTACTAATCATTGTCAAAGACTGTCTCTTCTTTATAAATGACGACAAATAGCTCACTAAGAGTCACAAATGTTTATCTTCAATGACTTGGCCAATTCTGATCACAGAATAAGCAATGTTTTCTCTTTATATCTTTTTTTTTCTTTATATCTTAACCCACTATGTCATCCAGACCACCAGAAAATGTTGTGTGTTAGGAGGTACTGAACAAGGTATCCTTAAAGCATTTCATCTAGGTCCTAGGTCCTAGGATTTAAAACCATACCTGTTAAAAAATATATACTTCCATACACACACACACACACACACACACACACACACACACATGCACTATACACAGTAATCTTTAAAATAATGTGCTTTCAATTCTCACATTGATAATAACTTTTCCCTAATAACTTGGTTTCTGGGCCTATAACAAACATGCATGAATATAGGGACTTATCATTTGTCCAACCAAAAAATGGTTCTCCAACCTCCCATAGTATCATAATAAAGCTCAAGTGATACCTGATTCTGTACAAATTCACCCAAATTCATTCTTGCCTTTTGCAAGCAGAAATAATCATACATGTTTTCTGTCTATGTCTTTATGATAGATAAAATGACTTAAATGTACTGAATCATTTCACTTTCAGGAGTTTCCATTTGGATCCTATCATGGCTTTCTCCTTGACATATGCAGTGCTAAGTTATTTAAAATTAATTGCAGTACAATATTTTAAAATTTCTTCACATGGTGCTAATCTCAAGTGCTTTGGATGTTTGAACCACACTTGGAAGCCATCAAGTTCTGTGTATCTTTCAGGGAGCAGTTGAACATGCTAAAAAGATTAGTCAGTGAACTTTAATCTATAACCAAAACTATACTGAATTATAAAATTTCAAAAATGTGTGACTTGATACAAATGATAAACTGCAAATATTCTACGTAACAAGAAAAAAAAAAAAACCTAGGTAATTAAAACATATGAATCCACTTGTGTGGCTCTGACATCCGGAAAAGCTTTCAGGAATCCAACACTGATGGTGGGGTCCTACCTACTTAAACACAGTTAGGTACCAGTTGAGCTCATGTGTTCTCACTTTCATGTAAAGTTCATTTATCTGCAGTTTTGTTTTCATTTTAGGACACAATCTACATTCTTTTCTGTAGTGATGCATAGTGATGCTGACATGAGGGATAAGAACTATCCATTTCAGTAACTCAGTATGGATGAATAATTTGCTTAGTAATAATCCTAAAATTAAGTTGTCTTCCATACAATGAGTACTAATAGTTTGGGTCAGATTTTCCAAATGAACTCTCTTCAGGATGTGCCATTAAAATAAGAGTTTCTTGTCACCTGGATTTATCTTGATTTTAAAAATCCTGTGTTCTGGGAAGTCTTATATAGGTGCTATTTCAAGAGCTACTCCTCATCAAAAATTCTAAGTGGGTGATTGGAACTTGGCTCTGATTTCTTGTTCAAATATCATCACCACTCTAAGCAATAGCTAATAATCATTCTTAGAGGGAAGATACTTATTTCAGTCCATCAAACATTTTTTGATCACCTACTGAGTGCAAAAGCACTGTGGGCTTTTATTCAGTCCCGAGGTAGCTCATAATGTTGACTAAGAATTCCGCTCATTCAACCCTATGCCATTTAGAAAAGTGTTCAGGGGCGCCTCGGTGGCTCAGTCCCGTAAGAGTTCGACTTCGGCTCAGGTCATGATCTCATGGTTCATGAGTTCGAGCTCCGCATCGGGCTCTGTGCTGACAGCTCAGAGCCTGGAACCTGCTTCAGATTCTGTCTCGCTCTCTCTCTGCCCCTCCCTTGCTCTTGCTCTGCCTCTGTCTCTCAAAAATAAATAAATGTTTAAAAAAAAGTGTATGCTACTTGTTTTTTTTTTTTTTTTTTAACGTTTTTATTTATTTTTGGGACAGAGAGAGACAGAGCATGAACGGGGGAGGGGCAGAGAGAGAGGGAGACACAGAATCGGAAGCAGGCTCCAGGCTCCGAGCCATCAGCCCAGAGCCTGACGCGGGGCTCGAACTCCCGGACCGTGAGATCGTGACCTGGCTGAAGTCGGACGCTTAACCGACTGCGCCACCCAGGCGCCCCTGCTACTTGTTTTTTTAAAAGTGGCTACTTCCCCCATCTCTACTGGTGATAGTAACAGTATTTCCAAGTTAGAGCCCTTTCCAAAGTTTATCAGGGGAAAATGGGGGAGGTAAGTATTTCTCTATGTAAGAAATGGCTTATCTGTTTGTTTTATAGTCAATGAAAATGAAAAATCTCTGGGATGTACGGTTCTTCCCATTTTTTAGCCATGATGGAAGCCCATGTATAAGCAAAAGCTTATAGGGAAGTGCAACAGCCAGTGTATACAACAAAAGTTAGCTACCTTCCCATCATGCCGCCATTTGCACACATTCTCACCTCTACACCCTCGCCCTGCTGGGCCTCGTGAGGCAACATTTAAACCCCTACAGCATTGACTTCAGTATCACCTCCATCTTTTCAGATTTACAATCTTTAAGATTAAAGATCGCAAAGAATAAAGAGTGGCTGGATCATCGTTTGGTTGGAGCCTATGAATGTCCTCTCTAAACTCTGTCTTGTTTTATTTTGGGGTCACTGCAAAAGAAGAGAAAAACAAATAGTGAGTGGGGAAAACAAAGAAAAAGAAGAAACAGTAAAAAGAAAAAAAAGGAAAGAAAAAAAGAAGCAGTAACAAAAGAGGTGGTATTGTTCGAACAGGGGTCGGAAATGCAATTCTTCCAACGGGATGGGAAGTTTTATTTGCAATAGATATGGGAGAAGCTATGAGTAAAAATCAGTTTATGCAGTAAGGAAGGGTTAACTAACACCCCGCACAGGGTCTCTGAACTGCCAGCTTAGTACTGGGCAACGGATGCAGTAGAATCAGCAGCCCCTTCACATGGGAAGGATAGAAGAGACGGGATGAGCACTTTCTTTGCTTTTCTTTGATTCTGGCCATCATCTCCAAAAACAGCACATAATTTCCTAAGACTTTTCCATTTAGTAACTTGAAGACAATTCTCTCTTGTTAACATTTCACCCAAAATGATTTCAAAAATATCACTGAGCTGATTTCCATTTCCCACTTTTAGTTTCTACTGTAACAACTAACCTAACGATTTAATGATTTCCTTTTTCCCTCTAAGTGGAAATCCTGTAGAAAGAGGAAAACGTCTGGAGTCTCAGTCACCGAAGCCATACGCGTCTTTACCATACAAAACTGCCTCACATCTACACCACTGCAGTCACATATTCTGCCAACTGGTCTTAAAATCAGAGAGCACTCTGTTTTAATACTGCCACCGTGGTATTGTGAGGCCATGCATAGACTTCACGGGGGAAGCCTTGAAACAAACGTATCTGGAAGGAATTTCATTTTAAAAAACAGACAAGAAGAAAATTCGAAATTAACAGAGAGTAACATCTCACCAGTAGTAGATAGGGAAATGAATTATTCAAAACGATACAAATACTGATGTCATAATGAACAGAGGCAGGCCCTCAGGAACCTTAGTGAGAAAAGCTGATATTTACCCAGTAATTGGGAGCAAAACCAAACAAGATAAAAAAGATTTCCCCATAAAGAAAATCTTACACACTGCTTTTGAGGACCCCATCAAAACTCATTTTGTGGCACCCTCAAGGCACAAACTTTTGATTTCCATAAGGAGAGAAAGTATGGACAACAAGACTCCCAGAGAAGAGACTCATGCAGAACATCAAATGTTACTCAACATTTTCAAGTAACCATGATATGTCAAACAGGCCACATGATGCAAGTACATTTAAATATAAGTTTCTATTTCTGCTTAAAAATAAAAAAGATCAGAAGTCTGAATCTGGAAAAGCAAAATCTCTTGCAGGTTTAGAAAAAGCATATACAAAACCTGGCAAAAGAAAACAGTGTTCACTGCCACCATCTGCTTTCTGGCACACGGAAGGAACTTTTACTCACAGCAACATTTTCTTACATTAGAAAATCCACTAATTAGTTTTGTTGTAATAAGAAAAATAACCTTTCCGTGGAAGGCGGATCTCCAGCCTGGGTTTTCTATTTTGGGTTTTTGTTTTTTGTTTTTTGTTTTGTTTTTTGTGAGTTTTTTGTTTTGTTTTGTTTTTTTGGTTATTTTGTTGTTGTTGTTGGCTTGGCCTGTACCATTTCCACGTGACATTCACCTCTGAGCTCTCTTGTACTGGAGTACTTTATTATTCCCTGTTTGGTCTAAAGAAAGTATTCACAAGTGAGAGATCAAATGTGAGAGCAACAGAGAGGAAAAGCTTTAAGGTATTTGGCTTACTATCCAAAAAAAATCAAAAACCAAAAAAAAAAAAACAAAACAAAACAACAAAACCCCAAAACAAATTAAAACAAATAAAGAAACAAACAAACAAAAAACCCCACCAGGTTCAGAATCTGGAAATCTGGGATCCAGAACCGATCGTTAAAAGCTTGTTAAACCTGGGTTCCCTTTACCTCATCTTTAAGGCCATGATAGTAAATGAGACATGGTTTTTTCCTAAAATTTCTAAATCCTGTAAGTCTAAATCATGTTTTCCCAAGAACCGTATGTCCCAAGAAACTACTGATTGCAGAAGAGTAAATGGGGCTTCAGATGACACTGATGAATCTGAAATAATTTATGGAACTTGGTCCTATACTGATTAAAATATTACAAATCTAGCAACCAACGAAACGCAAGCTCACCCAAAATTCCTTAATAATATACTCTAATCATTCAGTCAGCCTATCATTCCATAAGTAAAACCAAGTATGTGCTGAGTACCTACTGTGTGCCAAACACTCTTGGGAACACTGGACACAGGGCAGTGAGTGAAAGGCTCACAAAGGTCTGTACTCATCACACATACTTTATACTAACCCTGTCGTCTACGGAGTTAGGACATTTATCCTCTGCAGAATTCAACAGCAAATCAGCATGCTGCTCAGAACAGGAGAGTACAGACCACAAGAGAAACACAGTCCTTGGTGCTCACTTCACTGAAAGATCTGCTCAAAAGTTCCTTGAGAAAATATAATAAATGGGCACAAGCATTTGCTGAAAAAATATATGGAGAATAGGCATGATGTCTTTAAAACTAGCAACGCGAAGCATAACCATGAAAGCGTAGACACAGCCTTCCTGGGAAAGGTGTCTATGTTGTAAATTGTTCAAACCCGACCTCTGCCCTGATTGAACAAATTCATCGATTCAAAACTCAACTTTTTCCATTAAAAAAAAAATTTTTTTTCAGCAGACTCAAATTTAGCTGAATTTAAAAACAAAACTGGGGGCGCCTGGGCGGCTCAGTCAGTTAAGTGTCCGACTTTGGCTTGGGTTATGATCTCATGGTTCAGGAGTTCGAGCCCCGTGTGGGGCTCTGTGCTGACGGCTTGAGCCTGGATCCCACTTCGGATTCTGTGTCTCCCTCTCTCTCAGCCCCTCCCCCACTCGCACTCTGTCTCACTGTCCCTCTTTCAAAAATAAAGAATAAAAAAAAATAAAAATAAAGAAACAAACAAACAAAACTGCAACACAGGATGATCTATTGCAAACTTGAAAGTCCCTGTGCCTGAGGGATGTGTGACAGACTACTGCAAAGTTTAAATAACCCACTGGTATTACACAAACAAGCCCACACTGCTATTCCCAACTGTACAGCCATGATATGTTGATAACTAGGACAATGCCCACTGGGTTTATTAACCCTCACTTGCCATTAAAAGACATTAAAACTGTAACACTTAACCCAAGGCCTTCTATCAAATATTTGAAAAGATTTCAGTCAATTTGTACAGTTCTGACTTTGCTTTTACTCTGTTTTCACCAACACCCTATTTAGGCACAGTAACTGCATCCTTCCCCGATCCCTGTTGGTCATTTATACAGCGCCGATCCCTGTCCTGAATTTAGAAGGTAATTCGGTATAGAAGAGGATGAAGACAGAATCCTCTCCCTTCCTCTTGGCAGAATTAATCACTCCTTCCTCTGGCTCCCTACAGCCTGGTTACTAAGAACAGGGCTCAGCTCCTATATCATTTCTCCGTGTGTGTAATCCCCATCTGGCCCTCCCAACAAGCTGTAAACCCTTGAGGGCACAAGGCTCCTACTTGCCTAAAGAAAGTCTGCACATAATAAATGCTCAATAAGTGACCTTGAACAGAGGGACAGAAGAGAGGGGCCAGGCTGCGTAAGGCTTTTAAACAAGGGCTATCCCAAAGATGGCTTACAGACTTTTCTGTCTCCTAGCAGAACAAAATCCAGTTAGAAAACATGCTGGATGGGCGCCTGGGTGGCTCAGTCCATTAAGTGTCTGACTTGGGCTCAGTTACATGATCTCGCAGGTCGTGAGTTCGAGCCCCGCGTCGGGCTCTGTGCTGACAGCTCAGAATCTGAAGCCTGCTTCAGCTTCTGTGTCTCCCTTTCTCTCTGCCCCTAACCCACTCACACTCTGTCTCTGTCCCTCTCAAAAATAAGTAAACATTAAAAAAAATTTTTTTAATAAAAAGAGGGGTGCCTGGATGGCTCAGTCAGTTGGGGGTCTGACTTCAGCTCAGGTCATGATCTCGCTGTATGTGGGTTCAAGCCCTGCATCGGGTTCTGTGTTGATGCTCTGAGCCTGACGCCTGCCTCGGATTCTGTGTCTCCCTCTCTGCCTCTCCCCTGCTTGCTCTCTCTCTCTCTCTCTCTCTCTCTCAAAAATAAATAAACATTAAAAAAAAATTTTGTAATTTAAAAAAAAATTTAAAAAAATAAAAAGAAAACATGCTAGATTTTTTTTCAATTAAGGCTACAATTCATGAGATGGTTACATATGAGAGGGCGATTTCCCTCTCTCTATCAGCAATGGGCAAATGTCTCACCTCGTGCTCACAATAATCTTATTAATGTAATATCTGAAACATAAGCCAACAAAAATAAGACTCTAAAAGGGAAGCAGATTACTGAAATCATGAGACAATTCTGACAATTCTTGGGCAGATATTTTGGGACCAGTCTTTAAAAACATTTCCTGTTATCTGTAGCAGAAGAAATAAAGTTAAGTTTAACTTTTTATTTAATGTAAATTCTTTTATTTCAATACTATAGACAATTTCTGTAGGATGTGATGACAGGCTTCTGCATCTCTGGCTTCATAATGACGCAAGACTCCTTGCTATATATACCCGAAAGGAAGAACACTTTACTAACTACATGAAGGAGTGACGTAGTGTGTTTGGACTGGTGTATCAGTAAAGCTGCTGGCAGTGAGAATAACAACAACAACATCAAAGGACAACAGAGGTTACATTTAGATCATTAAAGATAAGATACGGTTTTCATTGTAGCGTGCATTTCAGGAGACAGCTATCAAAATGGCGTTGAAAAAGTTGTTAGGCTAGAGACCAATTCCAATATGTAGCATGTTTCACACTCTGTTTGACTCAACAGAATTGCTTTTACCTTTCGCTTGATATAGGCTCAACCTCAGATACTCTTAAATCCTCTTCTCAAAAACCTGGCCTAAAGTTGAGAATGCTATCTCTAAAATTAGCCAAAAGTTCTGAAAATGGCCTATGTTTAAGAATATTCACCTTTTATTAGGTGCTACTTACTAACAGACTACATTTAGAATATCCGTGAAGTGACGTGCTTTTGTACAGATGATGAAACAGTATATGGCACATTTTCAAGGCAGGTAAGGACAGATGATAAAGGGTGCTGTATTAAGAGTGTAGATTAAGATTTTAGATAGCATAATGAGAGGGAAAGAAAACGTCACATAAGAAGCTAAATAAAAAATGGAAAATTCATGACCTAGGACAATTTCCCAGCTCTGCATGTGTATCCTACTACAGAAATTGATGATTAGTTATCTAGCCTTAGGCAACACAGACAGACACATTTCTGTCACATCCCACCCCCCACCCCCACCTCTGCCCCCCGGACCTATTCTTCCCTTATCTTTCTGAGTAACGGAAGTAAAATTCTGCTAAGGGTATCGGGTTTCCCTCTGGCTGAATAAAGGACCTGACCTTGAAAAATATAAATAAAAAGAAGCTAATTATTAGCAAATTTGCTAAAATGGGTGCACTGTATAAACAACAACTGGTAGTCCCTTAATAACAACCCTTGAATGCAGCTCTAAAGTTGGAAAATTTTCATTTATTTACCAGATTTATAAAAATGGCACATCTTCTGTGCTCAAGCCTTACAAATTCTCTTCCCTGGCCAGCATGAGCACAGACAAGCACACAAATGGTGACTGCCAACACTCTTTTCTTGACCAAAACAATAAAGCACGCAGAAAATGAAGTCCGTGTCCAGAGAATTCTTATTTTCTGATCTAAATTTAACAACACTTAGGGACTAAAAGGTATGCTACATATAGGGAGGGCTAGGAATACTTCCTACTGGGCTTAAATTTGGGTCTTCCTGAGGGCAGACCAGCAGTAGCCACATCAAGGTCACATGGGAAGCTTAAGTCTCAAATTCAACATCAACTACTGAAGAGTCTGTATTACCAAAGTAAAGCACCAAAGTACCATGGCTTCCACATCTGTGATATGGAAAATCTGTGGCACCCAACATGAGGGCCACGAAAAAAGATGCACCTTTTCTACTCACCCCAGCAACTGCCAGTCAGGTTCCAAGGTGACTAAAGACCAGAACCTACCACCAAAGCTAAAACCTCAGCGGGGGGGGGGGGGGGGGGGGGGGGGGGGGGGGGGGGGGGGGGGGGGGGGTGTCGTGTCTGTCCTCACTGTGCAATACAACAAAACGCTTGTCTGAAAAGGTTCTGACCCTCCTAAAGTAAAATACTTTTAATGGGACCACATTTCAAACAGTGTACCCATCACAATAAGAACTGAAATAAATATGGCATGTCTCCTTGGTCCATTTCCTTCATTATTCATGCGGTTTCATCTTTCTAAATTTGGACCTCTACCCCGTTCTAGAAGGGGACAAGAATGTAATACATAATGCAAAAGTATTTAAAGCAAATCATAGGATATCTGTACTTGATACTTTTTCATGGTTTGATACCAAAAGAATCACTGCCTATGGAGGACTAGACATTTTTTAAATGCTAGAACACTGAGCCTTCCTTTCATACAATTCAAAGGAACGGGCATTTTGCTGACACAGCAACACTGTGGTCTCAGAGAGACTGTGGGAAATGTCAAATTTATGGTCCTGGGGGTGATTGGTGGATGGTTTTGTGGTGTGTATGGTGTTTTGTTTTGTTTTGTGTGTGCTTTTTCTTTTCTCTTTTGAGCCTCTGACAGAAACAGAGCTCTACAAACTTTCTGGCGACCTCCCAGGAAAACAGAAGGAAGCTGTATCCTGTACTTCCCCTGGGATCTAATGAAATATACAGCCTCTGGGCTTCTTTCAATTTGGACTTTCAGATTGCTAAGCCAGTGAAAAGGGGATCCTAGCTGTCACAAACGTCACATGCTCGGGGTCACCTGCTGCTTGGGAGTTCTCATGCCAGTTGTTGACATAATAAGAACCCCTTACACTTTAATTACAATTCACAGTGTGTAAACTATGCAATCTGCTTTAAGGCAGACTGTCTTTTAAATCAACACTAAAATTCTATTACTAATATGGCAATGAAATGTAGCAGGGGAAGGGTGTGTCCAGATGAGTAACCAAATGCAGATATCTGCCATTTGAAGAAGATACGGGGCAACATTCGCCAATAGATAGGATGGTGTTGCCGCTCTTAATCCTGGAAGGTGGGACTCTACCCTAACTCTGCCCCAAGACTTCCTGAGAGTGAACCACAAAAATGAAATGCAATATGCTTCATATGTAGCATTCTGACATTTGCATAACTAGCATGTGGGGGCTTAGCTATTCCATTTAGTATCTTGCCTACCCAACAGAACTGATCAACCGTTAAAGAACAAGGAATTTCTACTTTCCCCCTACCGTCCCCTCTAAACCGAGAGCAGTGCTAGAGATGTTCAACACATGCTTTCAGAGTTGTGTCGACGCTCTATCATTTACTAGATCCTTGTATTTTGTTAACTACAGACCCGGGTAAGCTATATTCTTGCAATCAAAACATGAAAGGTTATTTTAAAACAGAGCCCGTTTAAAATATATGACAATGCAGGGAGCTGTTTAAAAAGTGCTAGCACATAATTATAGTCTACTGTTTTCTCCAAAAACAACAGTGGAAATTAGTTACAATTATATTATAGAGAACTACTATAAACATAGGTGGGCTAGCCTTTGTATGAACTGTCCCAACCCTCTGGGAATTACAGTCTCACTTTTAGTGCCACAAATGATGTAAAATGAAAGACATGAAATAAACTCATGCAAGGTTCATTTATGTTTATAAAGCCTGACTCAAACACCTCAGTTGAGCTGCCGGTGTGCCCCACTGTAAAATACCAGCAGCAGCAGCAACAACAACAGAATAGTCAAAGAAAATAGAAACCCAAATTTACAAAAATAGTAAACATTTAAAAAAAATAATGCTTGCACTTGTTTTAAGGAAGGATTGTATATGAATTACAAACACCATCAAGAAAGGTCAAATTAGCCAATAATTACTGATTGCTATTTTTTGCTGCCAAGCAATAGTAGATGCCAAGACAAAAATCAACAACAGCAACAACAGAAGACAGAGTTTACCCTATTTAGATGTGGTTATTCTAACACAGTGCATCTTCCACTGTCCTTTCAAAAAGACTAGTTTCTTTGGGAAAGCTTTCACTCTTTGGCTGTTGGGTTTTGTCTTCATGAAGACATACATGGAGCAATGTTATTTTCTTTCCTATTGGAACACTTCTAGTCCTCCTCTGGCACTCCCCAGTTAAACCATTTGACATCCAGTGGCACAACAGTCCCCGTCTGTACACACACCCATCCTCAGGAGATAAGAGAGGCTGTGAGAAACTTAATTTCACCAGCATGAAGCCACCCCTAGCCTCCGACCTCAGGCACCAATTCTGGTACCGGTAATTTGTGCCACGGTCTCCAACCAGTTGGCTCCGCTTTAAGTGCAAACTCTTTCCTGTACCTGTGCTTGGTCGAGCACTGGAGACATTAATTTGGTTTTCATCCCTCCTTCTCAAGAACAAGATTCTGACACTAAAACCGAGACTGGCACCTGGACCCCCATCAATGGCTGACCGATTCTCTGATGCTAACTATCTGCCTGGATTAGTGTCACCTGCCCATGTAGTCTATTTATGGGATCTACCCAACTTCTGGGATACTCACTTTCTGCCAGTTAGACCTCCATGGTGTCCACTGTTCCACTAAGCTACCAGTCGATTTCTGTTAACAGACCATCTGGAATCTCTTTTGGCTGGGCTGAAGTTCTTTAGGGAACCCCCAAACTAGACCAACTTTAGACTATCAACTCCTACATAATAATTTCAAGTTGTGGCCATTTATGAATCTAATATCCCAAGGTATAAACTCCCTCTGTCAATTCCCTCTAGTTTTCCTTGGTAGGAAGGAAATAGAACATCTCTAAGACTCTTAAAAGAATACAGAGAAGTAGAAGCACTCTTACCCAGTACTGTTGGGACTAGTAGCTGACTGGTTCTTTTAAAAAACTGGATAAAGGGGTGCTTGGGTGGCTCAGTCGCTTGAGCATCTGACTCTTGATTTTAGCTCAAGTCATATTCCCAGGGTCATGGGATGGAGGTAAAAACAAAAGTTCTCGGATGTGCTAGTAGGTAACTACTGGCCATTAGCAATCAACATGCTACAGGCATCAGTAGGTTACAAAGAAAATAAAAAGACTTAGTGAATCTTGCAAGCTGATTAATATAAAGCTTCTATGGAGAGGGTCCACCCGAAGAAAATAAAATTCAAATGGTCATTGAGTGGATATTATGAGCAGGCAATGATGCTACATGAATGGTGCTTGATGATGGGACGCAATATTGAAAAAGACATCTTTCCCTGCATTCTCATATAGCCCTAATTTCCAATAACATAAGAAATAACCAGAAGACTGTTTCAAAGTTACTGTATTTAGAATGGTAACTGAATTGGTATTTCTATCCACTTGTTACAGAAGACAATATTTAAATTGATCCAAATGTATTTAAAAAGACAACATCAACAAACTTAACTGGACAGCTCAGCTCCTAATACAGTATTTTCAAATTATAAACTATATTTATATTTTGTTATTTTGTACAACTACCAGAATATCATTACTGCTGTTTTGATTTAAAATTGTGGTTGGTGAAACATTTTTTAAAATCAGAGACACTGTGATAATGGAAAACGTTAATTCCCATTTTAACATCAGTTGGCTTGACAACTGAAAATAGTCACAAAGATAATATTGTAATGATTTTTAAAATATTTTATTATTTTTAGATTAATGTAACTATTACTTTTCATGTGATTACACTTTAGATCAATTTTTAGGAACAAAAAGCTTAATCTCAACTTTCTGCTTATTATTCATTAGCTTATTATTATCAGTTTATTATCAGCTTTAAGATAAATGTATTACTTGCGTCCACATATGATGACGATAGTAACAGCAAGCATTTACTAACTGCTTAAAAATGATAAAAGTGGCCAGCACTGTAAGCTAAGTGATTGACATACATGTAACTTTCCCAGCAACTTTGCAAGTAAGTATTACTTGTCATAGTTCAGGTTGAGGAAACGGGCCACATGAAGAGAAAAACTGGGATCTCAAAAACAGATCAACTCTGGGGCGCCTGGGTGGCGCAGTCGGTTAAGCGTCCGACTTCAGCCAGGTCACGATCTCGCGGTCCGGGAGTTCGAGCCCCGCGTCAGGCTCTGGGCTGATGGCTCAGAGCCTGGAGCCTGTTTCCGATTCTGTGTCTCCCTCTCTCTCTGCCCCTCCCCCGTTCATGCTCTGTCTCTCTCTGTCCCAAAAATAAATAAATGTTGAAAAAAAAAATTTAAAAAAAAAAAACCAAAAAAACAGATCAACTCCAAGCTTGGGCTTCTCACTTCAACGAGGTGTGTGTGTGTGTGTGTGTGTGTGTGTGTGTGTGTGTGTGTGTAAAGTAAACCAGAGATCACAGACTTTCCTTTCCAGTGAAATTTTATTTGCACAGATGTGTGTGTGCATGATGGCATGTACACACACACACACACACACACACACACACACACACACACTTTAGTAAATTAATTTCATATGCAAAAGAAAAGTGAGCCAGGGCTAAGTTATTAAAAGAAGGCTTTGAAGCAAGGAGCGATGATGTGTGAAAGACATACCACAAAAGTTTATTTAAACAAAGAACAAGCACAGAGGGATGGAACAAAAGTGAAAATAAGGGAAATGAAAGCTCTCCATCTTTTCCATCTTTTTTCTGTTGTGTATGGATTTCTCATCCACGGAAAAGACAGGAAAAGACATCTGGAATTTATGGACTATCCAAAAGTAAAATAAGTTTTACCAACTTATAATTCAGATTATAAATCCACATATTTTCACTGATTTTTTTCTAGGTGAAACATAATGATATTATCCTCCAGTAAAATCCATAATTTTAAACATAATTCCTCACTTGTAAGAAAAAAATTTCAAGGTAAGATTTTATAAAATATTTTTATAGTATCTTTTTCAGTGGTAAGTTATGAAAGCAAACTTTTTGACTTGGCTTCAGAAAAGAGATAGAGAGCCTTTTCATTTTATACTCATAATGCTCTACATTTTAATATCCCAATGTACATTTCAATAGTACATTGAATCGTCTTCTTAAAATTGCAAATTTTGTCTGGTATGTATATATAACATCATAAAAGTTCAAGTTCAAATCCTGAAAAAAAAATCTATGGTGGGGTGCCTGGGTGGCTCAGTCAGTAAAGCTTCTGACTTTGGCTCAGGTCATGATCTTGCGGTTCGTGAGTTCGAGCCTCGCACTGGACTCTGTGCAGACAGCTCAGAGCCTGGAGCGTGCTTTGGATTCTGTGTCTCCCTCTCTCTCTCTCTGCCCCTCCCCTGCTCGTGCTCTGTCTGTCTGTCTGTCTTCTGTCTGTCTCTCTCTCTCAAAAATAAATAAACATTAAATAATTTTTTAAAATACATTATCTGGCATAGGCCATTTAATTTCTAAACCTGTTTCATGTATATGCCTATATAGAGATGGTAGAACTTTATAACTGAACAGTTAAACCTATATTATCAGAGGTACTGTTAAAAATAAGATAATAAATTCTAAGTTATTCCTCAATGCAAACATTTCCAAGTATTACGCTACAGCAGACACCTTAACTTGAAGGTGAAAAATTCTCCCAATCATACAGAAATTATATTTATGACACACACTTCCCAGTGCACATGAAACTGACAAGGTACTTGTAGAAATAACCATTCCCTTTTTGACAAAACAAAAAGTGACTTTTAAATTGTTCTTAGGAGCAGAAATCACAAAAGTGGAAAAAAAGTTGCAGAAGAGAAAGATGAGGTTAGTCCGCTAAAGTTGAAAATAAATTTTGTCTGCTTGCATTTAAATAAACAATATTATAAAAGTCTTGTAGAGACTATGCTTACGAAAGGTTCTACTGCCTTTACATATAAATGGAAGCACATTTCTAGCACTTATATTATTGCAAATATTGAAAATGGCTTCCAGAAGCTTTTAGCAATGTACTCTTTGTCTTGTTTCCAAAGAAGCAATCCAATTAAAATGCTCATTTTCAGCACAAAGGGCTAGGACAAGGACCCATACACTACACCCAGCATCTTACAAACGCTATGGAAAATAGACTGAAACTTCCATATGATTTCTGTGTGCTTGTACAAACCAAGCATAATTTACAAATATTTTCCTAGAAAAGGAATTATATGGTTTTTTTTCTGCCTCTTCTAGGAAGTATCCATCCATGATGATTCCAACCTACATTATGCTTGCTTCCTTGAATTTTCTATCACTAGCATATCTTGTGTATTCAAACATACCAACAGGAACATGGTAATGAATATTTTTCAGTTTTGATACATTTCCTCCACATCCTCCAGTCATACTTGCCAAATTAAGCATACAGAAGTCACTTAATAAATGTGTTGATTGAATTCGTTCCCTTACAGTGGGGTTACTTTATTGTTCACACTAACTGTAACATTCTGCTTCCTTCTGAAAAGAAATTATTCATTTATTTATCATGTTCTTATGTTCTTTTTTCCTCACTTAATTTCATAAATTTAATTCTTATGGCCATTTTTTTTTCAATCAAAAAATGGTTTTTGAGCATCTTATATAAGCTGTGGTTTTAAATGGGTTGCACTATAAACAACATTAATGAAATTATTAAATAAAAATGCGTTTTCTATCCTCCAGTATGTCTGTCATACAAAAGATGGATGCCTTCCTTTCAAGATATTTGAGTGGATCACCAAATGATTGCCTACTTCTCTCTCACAGCTCAGATAAATAATTAAAAGGAGATATACACAGATTGGTTGCATACTTAAGAGTTAGAATCAATTAAAACAAAATTGTATGAATGCTCTTACAATAATATATCACTTCAGGGACTATGAAATGCTACCTTTACATTTGTAAAATCACTATGGTTAGATTAGAGCCTTAATGTTATGTCTCCACGAGCATTTAGAATGGGTAATCAACAGAGAAACATGAAAATGAGGGGAGGGGGCTTTAATTGGCAATTTTTTAGTTACTAATATCTTTATAATTAAATGTTTTAAAAGTGTCGTCTAATACCCCAGAAAGGGTCATTGAATATTTATTGAGCACACCCAAAGTCAAGTTTCTTGTTTAAGTTGGTATTGAAGTTAGGATGGCAGGATGGGTATCTTCTGCAAAGACGAACTGGGTGACTGGTTTTAAATAAACGTGCAAATCCTCTTCGTTAATGGTCTCAGAGCTTTTCCAGTGAGATTTAGCAACAGGCTACAGTTCTGCTCTAACCAAAAGAACACAGAGCTCGAGGAAGATGGCATTTGTGGAGGAACAGAGGATCACAAGGGAAGGTACTCACTTTTAATTTAGCTCGGTGGGCAAACTCAAGTTTGGGGTTTCAGACAACCCGAAACCTTTCCTCTCAAGAGTGTTTTAATAGTAGGGAGCTGTCTTGTTTGTGCATCAAGAAGTTTGCATGAAGCTTTCGAGAAATCTGTCTCACCCAAACTTTTAGCTAGAAGCACTATCTTGCACTGTTGTGCACACGGATAATTGTACTCACACTGTTACACTTTTTATTTCATTTTTCATGGAATCACAGTCCGCCTGATGTTATGGTTTATCATGCATGGGTCTGCCTCTCCAGAAAGAGTGTGAGTTGGTTGAGGTCAGGCCTTTAATTTTCCCGCACCTAGTTCAGTGGCTGATACCGAAGGGCTTAGTGAACGCTGGCTGAGTAAGATTTTTCAGAACTTCCTCAGATCAATGTTTGCTTATCACCCTACTACATCCATACAAGAAACACTTGGAACTCTTGAAAAGGAAATCTCATCCTTTATGGGTTCAGAAGTCACAACGAAAGATAACAATCTCACCAAAAACCCAAAAGTTCACAACCAGGAAACACGTAATAGAGGAGGTCCCGAGGATACTGATTCTCTCAATAAACATAAAAAAGTTCTCAGGGTCATGTTGGCAGTACATTGTCTCTGGCCCTAAGAGAAACACCCCTTTTCCAAGCTAAAATCATTGCCCAGCTGTGAAATCATGATGGCTGCCAGCAATCCAATGGTGGCAGCAAACTCAACCCAAAGGTCCAATATTTGTAAGCACCAAACAGACACTGCAGTGAGACAGCAGTGCTGACCAGATGTCAGTAGTGGCCTAAGGGCATCCTTTCACCTCCCCCCCGCCATGATGCTGCCTTCCTCCCCCACCCATTAAGGGTGGCATCAAGAGCAATTACAGCTTACCCCCAATGGGCTGTGCCAGGCTGGCAGCTGTAACACCTGTCACAAGGTCTGCATGACATTAACAAAGACCCAGAAAGTAGCTTTAATGAGCTGCCCCTACAACAGACAGAGCCTAGTGCAGTACGGTGGATGTAGCGACTGGACAGAGGACTATTTCAGCAACTATTGACTTTCTTTAGCACCTAGTACTGGGCTAAATACATACAGTTCTTCACAGCACCATCTTTCATCTGGAAATGAAACATGAAAATCTACGAAGCGCACACTTCACTGTCAGTTTCAACATCTTGCTCCTCTGAAAATATTTCTCTGTGCCATTTAAGTGATGAATTTATGCATTTAGGTGATGAGCTTAAGGTGTGACACCTGTGACCTATAACGCTGGGAGTTGTAAGCTCTTAAAGTAGACAGCATTTCTCTCTCATTGAGCTCTCTCCAGTGAGCAAAAGGCTGTATCTTTCAAGTAGATGGATGGGCAGATGAATATATGAAAACTACTTAATCCTTACAAAACTTATCAGGCGACGAAACAGTCAAAAAAGAAAAAACGGTTATGCGATTGAAAGAGGGTCCTCATTTTGGTTAACTATCAACATTGACAGAAAGGGATGATTTCAGGATTCTTCAACACATAAGGACGCTGGACTATAAAAACAGTCATACAAAATGCCTAGTCAACTCAGTAAAATAATTGCTATACCAAGATCCTAAGGCTAATGAATAACTACAGAAGGACCAGTGAGCAAATTTTCGTGAAAAGAGTACACAATGTCTAAGGCAGAGTAACCACTAGGTATGTGATAACTATGGTTATACTTTTGATTATGGTGATTAATAAGTAAAGTTAGGCTAGTGATTTATAAGGTGTCCTCATGGATCAGTCACCTCCTCTTCAAAAGGGATATAATGAACAACGATACAAAGATGGTTGCTTCTGGGGATAGGCTTTTGTAACCAATAGCAATAGTATTTCCAGATCTTTTTTTATGAGTTGAAAGGAATCTAAGAAGTTCAATCTCCTCACTTTTCAGAAGAGGAAACCAAATTTCTATACCTGTATCTGAAGTCACACAACTAGGTGGAAGCCAAGTGACATAATGGATCAGTGATTCTCTTTTTGCATAAAGGGACCAATAATACCTACGCCTATCAACTCACACTTTCCCAACAAATGATGTAGCAAATGTCTTATTTGAAGTATCTGGCACAAAGGCTCAGTGTGAATTCAAAATAACATTACTTTTTCAAAATGCTGTTGATGAAGATCTTACTATCAATACCATTACGAAAATAACCATTACTACTACAATATTTATGTCTCGCCGACTTTGTAAGAGATCCCGAGAGTATTAATACACGTAAGGACGTTCTATTCCTTTTCTGAATTCTCAGACCTTCACAGCAACATAACTGCATCTAAATACTTCATAGCTTATGATTCATACCTTCCAAAATAAAATAGCTCACTTCCAAATTTAAATTTTGTCTTCAAATTTCAGACACACAGAGCAGCAACTAGAAAACAGTACATTTTAATTAGATGCACCAGAGTTAGTGATTTTCATTCTCTGGGGTTCACACAGCATTTACAGGACTTCATTCCATTTATGGGGTTCAGACAAGGCTCAAAGTGAACTTTGCCTGGAACTTTTCACATGGTTTGAGCATTAACCAGGGATTGAGTGGTTTATAGATCATCCAAAAGAATTTCTATCTTGGAGTCTTGCTATGAACTCTAAGTATTTAAATTCCAAGTGAGTTTACCTCAAAAAGTGACTGCATGTTTTTAGTATCTGTTTCTGTTTTCTTATTTTTGCTCTTTTAAAATGAAAACTATAAGGTAGATACATGGAGAGAAGAGTCTGAATATTTGAAGTTTAAGAAAACAAAAAAGAAATTTTAAAAATGTAATGTTTTAATATTTAGCACTATTTTACTGTTTTACAGTTTACAAAGGGCTTTCACATGTATTAACTTGCCTGAATGCTAACTACTGACCTTTGTAGGATGTGATTAGATCAGTTTCATCCTAATATTATCTCAGACTCTTCACCTATGTAATTATACATTCTCTAACTGAAATATTTATAAGGAATAATAATCAATTATTAATAGGATTTATTTTGTAAACAAAGTATTAAATAAAGTCAGTTTATAGCATATTTTGTTTTCCTGAGGAACAAAAGCTTGGACCATAATATATGGAAAATATTTTGGTGCCCCACAGTGAGGACTTTGAACTTTGAAAAATATACTTTATATTTATGGAAATGTTTTGAGGGGACGTTATAATGAAGTTGTGCGTCTACCACATTTAAAGATCCAACACAATGAACGGGTACTTAAGGAAACAAAAGCCACACCTCTCAATTTAATTCTGCACAGAGTTTATTAGATTTTAGCAGGGTGTCCTTACTCTAGTCAGGAAAAAGCCATCTGAATTTATGAAGCTGAAATCATCAAAGGTCCTATGAGGAGGTCCATTTCAATGTATGAAATGCCATTTTTGCTCACGTTTTGGAGATTCCAATTGATCACAGGCATTTTTGTTCTATCGATAATATATATCTGAGGTGGAAGAACCTGGCAAGAGGACGTTGAATCCAACTTATTTCAATCTATCCAAAGTATTTCATGACCAAAAAGTATTCAAACTTCTAATATATCTTAAATAATAGGCTAGCAATTCATATCTCTGAGTCCACTCACCAGTGACAATTTAAATCTAGACAGGTAGAATGAAAATCTTTTAGGACTATTCCTTGAAAACCATTAGGTGTATGTAGAAAATAGTTTATGTGAGGCAAAATATTATGGCATTTAAACGAGGGGACTGGTACTCTTTTGTTTGAGGAAAAATGCAAGATTTGGGCCTACAGCCAGAACTCATGAATAATCTACGGTTTTTAAACAATCAATTATGAACAGCACTACAACACTGTCACATTTTCTGAATGCTACTTAGAAGTAAGTAATAACTACTCTTCTGAGAATTTCTGATCCAAACCCAGGTGACTACAGTATACTAGATTCATCATTTTATCCAGGCCCATCATTTTATATATAATTCATGACTGTATAATTAAACTCACATTGATTCAAGGTGCACCACAGCTAACCCCCTAGCCCTTTAGTCTCACTGCATACTGGCGTTTAGTGAAGGGTAGCCAGCTTCTCTCACCTATCCTGGCAGACCCAGGCCTCTGGCTGTGAAGAAAACCACAATGTGGGGAGGAAAGCCTACAAAAGAATGAAAACAGAAAGTGTCTAAGGCCTTGGCAGAAGGACACTAAATAAAATAGAGAGTGGTGACTCATTTTGGCAGTGAATCCACCTCAACCCCTTCAAAGCCTTTGGCAAGAGTCCTCAGAGGAGACCCCAGCCTTTTGCCAAGCCACAAAACACCACAATTATTATCACAGCAGTCATCAACAAAACAGATTTTGTAAACTGACTTGTTGGCACATAGATTAAAGAAGCTATAAAAAGGAATAACAGCTGTTTGGGTTGCCCTATGCAGAAAGCTACTATATAGAAAGTAAAATTTATATCTCTATACATACTCGGGTAGACACAAGCACACAAGGACACCCCATGTACTAATTATACACATATACCATGTACAACAGGGTAAGATCCAAACACACCATTACATAAATTTAAAACACAAACAGCTCTTTTGAATTAAAATACTCACTTTGGAAGGACTAATAGATAAATTTCCCGAAAAAAAAAAAAAAAGATTTTATAATTCACCAGTTTAAAATATGGACTATGCCTAACAATGGCAAAATAAACAAATTTTTTCTTAAAATACTGAAAAAGTACGGTACTTTTTATACAAGCAAGAATGCTGATGAATTCTTTGAGAATTTTCAAAAATATCCCTTATTCCACCTCCTAGACATTGCCTGATTGGCGTTTTATACTACAAAATTTAGAATTATCTCAGGTTTCAGGTGATTTGAAACAATTCTACTTGCTTACATATTCACAGATATAATCCATCATGGACGAGGTAAAAAAATGTTTAATGATTTAATTTTTTCCTTTGCTACAATAATATGATTCACCTAAATACGTTGCCCATGAATAACATGGAATAGAAAAGAACAGGAAAAAATGACAGGTAATAATCAGTACTACTTATATGTTCCTAACTTGAAGATGAAAAATGTACTTTGATTTACTATAAAGAGGCATAGTCTCCTGATTTTTACTTTAAAAAGAAAGGTTTTACTCAGGTTCCTTGTCACCAATTCACAGCAAGATATATAAGAATTAGCAAGAAAAATTCTTAATGAAACTACCTTACATTTGTAATATCATACATTACGAATATAATCTGTAAATATGTATTGAAGGATCCGCCGTGCAACTTTCATGTCACACATTTGGCCCAGCTAACCTCTAAATGCCTATGTAGCTCAATGTTGAAATTTCCAGAGCTAAAGCATCTTAATGGCATTGATCTTTTCCATTGAAGGATGCAGAGTTCAGATTTCAGCACTATCAATAACATTTGTTTTCACCTATTGAATGATCAGGTCTTGGTTGGTAATTGTCTACCACATTAGAAAGGACTAGAAAGGAACTTACAAGAGTCCTAGCTACAAACACTGTTGACTAAACAGCAAGAGGAAATAAGTAAAAAAAAAAAAAAAAAGGACTGGAAAATGACATTTCTTGGCTACCTCTTTCAAAAAGTGTATACCAAGTATCCCTCTCATCACCCAAGGGCTCCATGGTTGAACACATCCTAAACTGTAGATTTCCAAAAGTTCAAACTGTATACAGTATTTACTATTTATAATAGTATAACTGGAGGATTCCACTACTACGGACATAAAACCACCACCTTCATGACAAACAGCTTTCCTGAAAGGCTACTTAAGAATTAAATAAAATACTCTTATCAATTATAAAATACCTTTGGAAATTCAAATATCGATCAGAAGACCAAGTCCACAGCTGATGTGAAACAGAAGACCTACTTCAGGAATTCACCGAGTAAACTGCCTGCCTGGAGAAGTTAATTCACCAGTATGTTTTTTAAAGCGTCACACGGAGAAAATTTTTCACAAGGTGCAGAAATACATTCGCTATTAGATCATTCTTCAAAATACCACAAACTCTACCGTTCTTCAACTGAGTTTGGTATTAGTTATTTACACCTAATAACCAAAACACACAGTAAAAATTGCATGGGGCTTAATTAAAATCCTTTTCTCCAGGCTTTGTTTTTTGAGTTCAAACTATTTTCCCTTATTATCATTTCCCCAGCGTCTCTATCTACCTTGGAACTGAAGCACATTATGCAGCCAGCACAATGAACTAACATGCCAGCAGAAGTAGTATGCTCCACCTATCCAAGAATTTTAAAAGCATCCAAGTACACACACACTGTCTCCTGTGTGTAGCCTGGAGATCCCTATTGAGCTCATGCCAAGTGTCTGAAAAGTTGGACCCTGCATCCGGTATTTACACTAAGCTAAAATTCTAATCAGCACTAACAGCAGTATGTTTTAATTCACCCTTATGATTTTATTTCAATCTGCTA